>NC_138982.1:114791045-117191045 GCF_964341445.2 Mesoplodon mirus
CCACTAACACTTTATATCAATAAAAGGATAGTAAGATAAATTTCAGTGTAATTTGAGGGCATGGGCTTAGGTTACTAAAAGTCAGTCTTCTTGATTGTTGACAGTTACATGTCCATTATTTATTCAACATAGGTACCTGGAGATTATACAAATTCTTCCTTCCTTTCTTTCTTTCTTTCTTTCTTTCTTTCTTTCTTTCTTTCTTTCTTTCTTTATTTATTTATTTCTCTTTCTTTTTCTTTCTTTTTTAGGAAAGAGGATATTCTTACTAGCCCTGGGTGAAAAGAAATAATAGAACCACCACCCTGTTTAGAAATCATGAAACCTAAAACCAAGGAGAGAAAGTAGAGAGGGAAGTTAAGCCAAACTTGTCCTTCCTTGGGGTTCTTAAATCATGACTTAATCCCTCACGGAGATTCATGTTGTTTTTTGCCTCATAGACAACAGATATTCAGGATATTTTCTAATGCTGTATCTCCAATAACTGGAAGAATATTATACGCACAGGTAATCCTCATCATCAATTAACTGTCTCCTTTCAGTGGCTGGATTACTCGGGGTGTGATATAGGACCCAGTGCTGGCTCTGACCCTCACCAGCTTCATTATTTTAAGCGGGTCCCTTCCCATTCCACCATTTTAACCCAGCAGTCCCCACCAACCACACATCAATTCAGCTCTTCCCTTTTTCTCTTCATACTTTGGCAGGGGTCTAGGCAAGTGAGGGACCCTAAGCATCAGTTTCCTTGTCATCATTGTCCAGCCCTTGTCAACCAGAGTTCACTAAGTCCTAAAGCTCAAAGGCAGCCATCATAGGTAATGAATTAACTTATCTCCTTTGTAACTAAATTGGTACTTGTTATGTCCCATCCTTGGTAGAATGGAAATAATAGTCACTTCAAATATTTTAGGACTTATATTTTTTGCTTAACCCCTGTTGAGAATGTCTGCTTCTCCTTTATCTCATTTAAAATTTGCCCCCTTTACACCTCTGATCCTAATTTATATTTCCAGCCTTATCTCCTACCCATTCCCTTACCGATGCATGTACACACACACACACACACACACCACTGTGTCCCAGCACAGTAAAGGCAGATCTATGTAATGATGTGTCATAGACCAACCTTTTTCACAATACTGTGAGTCACTAGGGGAATGTAAATGTTCCGTTCATATTTATAGGCCAGAATAACTGACTTTTTTTTTTTTTTTTTTTTTTTTTTTTGTCACCGTCCTCTGCACATAGGCTCACAAGACAGACACTAAGCAGGGAAAGGGCATTTCCAGTCTCTGGAGCTTGACATTCAGTCAGTGACCATCAGCTGTGCAATCTCCAGCCATGCAAAAGGCATATGGCCCTTGACAGAAAAAAGGATGGAAAGGAAGTGGAAGGGAAGGTAGTGTTGTAGATGCCAAAGAGCAATGTAGCCACTCAATTTCAGGTCACTAAGTTTACTGCTGCTTCTGCTTTTAGCATCATATGATACTAGTAATGAATATCAACTGTGACAATAATTTTCAGACTAGAAGGAAGGAGAAAATAAAGATAAATACAAAGAAAAATGTAATATATCTTAGCATACAGGGAAAAAATGTCTAATTAACTTTTGTTTTCAATAAAGGTATATTTTAAAATGAATATTATAGATTCTCTTAAATTTCTAGTTAAATCTTTACTGTTTTTCTGAGTAGATCAGTGCTTACAGAGATAAAATTTGATGAAGATTTCTTAAATTTATCTTACCTCTCATTTAAAAAATTCCATAGTAGGAATTTCAACTATGTCTTGCATTTAAAAATAAAAGAGCTTGTATATGTTTATAATGAGAGTTAATTTACACCGGGAAATCCTTACTTTCACAGGATAAGTAACGTTCGATGCATCCCCCTACATTGTTGGATATCTATTCTCAATTTGCTATTTAGACTGTGCAGTCTTAACATTTAGGGTATGCTCTGAGGGTATATATTTAATTCATGTACTCATTTGACAGACTTTTACACCTTGGCACATACTATATACAAGACCCTTCTTGGTGTCAGGACAGTGTCAATTCAAAGATAAATAAGGGAAAAGCCCTGTGATCAGGTAGGTCCCCACGCAGAAGCACATGAGTATAATTCAAAGCAATGAATGCTCTGTTGTGGGTTTAAAGAGAGTAGAAGCCCCTTATCCAGCACAGGGGGGAGTGGTGCTGGGAGGGTGGAGTCCAAGAGGAGGTGACTTCCAGAAGGAAATGCTATATATATGTTCTGAAGAACAAGTAGACGGATTTTGGAAAAGAGTGACTGACAGAGGCACAGGGGATGCTAAAATCTAGGAAATTTATAAATAATAGAAAATACAGCACCTCCACAAATATAAATTGGAGTGGCAGCCTCATTTATCACACTGTGTTCTGTGCTACAGCCTCACTAGTTTTCTCTCAGCCTTTCTCTTTCGGGCTGCTGGACCCCGCAGGGTCTCCACAGGAAAGTTCTTTCTGAACGGAAAACACTTGGGCTTACCATCATCCCCTTCAACTGTGCACCCTCCAGAAATCAGCTCAGTACTTCATCAGAGAAGCCTCTGTTCACCCCTCAGACTGAATTGGATCCCTCGATCACTCAGTCACAGGCCATCATCACTTTGATTCGCTCCCTTTGTAGTACTGACTTCACTAAGAAAAATAACTACAATTATTATGTGTCAGACTGTATTTATTTAATCTTCACAACAACCCTTTGAGATATGGTATGTAGGTACAGTGGGTAACTTGCCCAGTTCACACTGTTACCAAAGGGTGAAGCTCGAATTTGAACAAAAATCCAGAATATATGTTCTTAGCTATTACACTATATCTCCTCCCTGCTTGCAGTTTGGAAAATGGAAAACTGCATATGTGTATGCACATGTGTGGAATGGTGGTGGTATGAGGGGAGAAGAAGAGTGAAAAAAATTTTTTAAAATTTAGTTCTTGTCCACTAAATTGTAATCTCCACTGAGTCAGGAAGTCATATTTCTTTTGTTAGATATTTATTCCCAGTGGCTATTTCAGTGCCTAAAACATAGGGATGTAAAAAAAATAATAATTATAGGGAGGGAGGGAGGGGGAAGGAAGGAAGGAGAAAGAAAGAGGGAAAGGGGGAGGGAGGGAGGAGAGGAGGAAAGGAGGGAGAGAAAAGTAAGAGAGAAAGAAAAAAAGAAAGAGAGAAAAAGGCTTAACAAGAAATGAAGATAGAGAAGTAGATGTGGGCAGTTATAATGGCCTTGGATGCTGTGCTAAGGAATTTGGGTTTCATTCTGAAAGCCTGTCATTGGGGGAGGAAAGTTAAACAACATCATCATATCTGTGTCCTAAATCACTGGGAAGAATATGTTAGTGGGGAAAAGTCTAGAGGCAATAGAAAATTTTTAATTAAAGGATACTACTTGGATTTAAAAAAAAAAAAAGGAGGCAAGTTAAAACTTTGCTTTAAAAATCATGGAAATATAGGATAAAGCACACCAAAAAGCATTTCCACACGTGAACCAATGAAATTAAACTTTGGCCAGTTTTGCGAGCTCTACAAGCAACTGTTGTAAACAAAAAGTGTAAATGCTTTAGTTTGATTCAAGCTAAATCCATTCCAAAATATAAGCTAAGTGTTCAACACTGATTAAAAAGCAGTTTGTTCATAGTGTTTTCCATAATCAGATGTAACTGTTTTGAATCCTTTATTCAGTGTCAGAAATAAGCTTCAAAAAATAGGCATAGATGTAGCAACTTTACTACCCATAAAGATAATGTCATCTTTGATGATAACATTTTTTCTGAAAAAGTCCTCTGACTCACTGATAAACTAACTGAATTTAGGCTAGACAACATGTGGAAATAACCTTCATACCTGCTGACACGGCTTTTTAAAATTAAGAAAGCTAAAGAATAAATAAACTCTGATATGGTCTAACCTGATTTACTTTTATTAAGACTGATGTTCATATCAGTGGAGAGAAGATACAGCAAGTTAAGATATCTTTATCCTTATCAGAAATCAAGCTAACTAAATTCTAAATCATACGAAACTATTTGTTAAACCAATGCAATAAGTTAGAAGGCACTCAAATTTTTATCAATTCTATGGATAAAGGTGGTCCAAAGGTACAAACATGCAGTCATAAAATAAATAAGTCCTGGGGTTGTAATGTACAGCATGGTGACTATAGTTAATAACACTCTATTGTATATTTTAAAGTTGCAAAGAGAGTAGATCTTAAAAATTCTCATCACAAGAAAAAAATTGTAGCTGTATATAGTGATGGATGTTAACTAGACTTATTGTGGTGATCCTTTGCCAAAGTATACATGTATTGAATCATTATGTTGTACACCTGAAACTGATATAATGTTATATGTCAATTATATCTCAATAAATAATTAAAATTTAAAATGTTATTAGTTCTATACATAAGTATTTTGTAATTCAGATTTTTTTAAAACTAAAGAATTCCACTTTCTTTTAATGGAGCTTCTCATACATTGTAAACTTTAAATTTACCTCAACTAGCTTTTATAATATTGAACAGTTCTTACCTTCAACTCTATTTTACACTGAATGGTTACTATTCCTGCTTCTAAGAGGATGGGGCCTCTTTTGTTTGTTTATTTTTAGTGGGCTTTGAAATATCATTTGAGGGAAAAGCCCATCTGATGTCAGGACTTTCTTTGTTGAAGTTCCACTGAGTCAGCCTGAGATAAATGGAATTTTCTTCTTCAATCCAAGGCTTAATTATGGTAATTAGTCTGTGCAATTTGTAAAGTTTGGCAGCCAATTCAGGTCCTAATATGCATAAGCCTCTTTCTGCTACAAATTGAGTAGATTTTAATCAGTTTTTAAAAAGACAGTGTCTTACTATGTCTGCGTGCCATATTCTTAGATTTTGAGGCTGAATGTTATTTCAAACGCTGCTCCATCATTAGCAGTTTTGATATTTTTAATATTCATGAAGCTTTCATCTTAGCATTAATCCCCCAGCATCTGTGATTATGATGGGCACTTTGGGGATGTGTCTATTGTGTGTCTGTGGAGAATGAAAGGCCCAGCAGCTCCTGGCAGTAAATTAACCCTCACAATGCCACTTGGTGCCAAATGCCTTTTGAAATGTTGCCTTCTGCTCCGTGCCTTTCTGTTCGGATTTCACACTCATGTTTGATTCCCTCAACAGACCCATGCTTCATTTTATTCTGACAGCCATCTGTGACACTATGGCGGGTTTTTTTCCCCTCCTTTTCATTCAAAAGCCATATCTTTCACCAGTGTTTTTTTCTAAAATGAGCATGTTAGTCAAATGAGGAAAAAGAACCCAGGGTACTAATTCCTTTTTCATTATGTAGATGTTTATGCACATTGGGGGAATTTGTAGAAACGTATGCAATTCATTTCTTGACAGTGCTTCTTCAGAATAAATTCTTAAATCACCAATAATTTCTTCATTTATGGCTGCTTTTCAAACATGTGCCAGAACCTTTAAAATATGTTACTCTCTTAAAAATTAATTTCATTCATTAGATTTTCATATTCTAAATAAGTGAATTGGGACTCTTGAAAAGAGAATGAATAGTTTATAGTTTTAGTGTATAGTTTTATTGAGTAAGCATCTTTTACCAGCCAGTGTTTCTTTAAATATATAGTTATATAGATGGATAGATAACAAAAGTCAAACTGCCCAAAATTGTGGTAAAAACTGATACTTCCATTCTAATTTTTAATAGTTATTTACTCTAAAATATCCCTTACCCTTGCAGGTAAAAGAGGCTTCTAATTAGCCACATGACTTTGTATACAGAAAGACAAATGTATTTTCTTTACAGTTTTTCAAAAAGAGTCTTATTTCTGAAAAAAAATCAGATATAATTTCTTAAATGATAAGTAAGATCAGAACTAAAATAAAATAGAGTAGTTTTGTTTAACTATAATCTTAAAGAATAAGCAGCACACTGTAAAGATTTTTTAAAAGTAATTCAGGGAGAACCTCAGGCAGCAGAAGCTAGTATTTCTTTACAGAAAGCCAAGGTGGGCAAGGGTAAGGACCGAGTCCCTGAGTAAGCTGGAGAGTGATCTCTAGAAGCCATTTTCAACTTATGTGGAGAAATAGCTTCAGTAATGAAAGCCATTCATACTTCCTAAAATCCCTTAGATTTTTTTGAATGTAAGATAAGATAGCTCTGTAATGGTGTCCTTTAGTGCTCTAGTCAGTGTGAGGAAATCATTCTCTGTAGCCTTCTAAAGTGGGGGAGGTGTAGAATGGACCCATTGAGTGACAGGGGTGAAGGGTGGCAGGGGAAAGGTTGGGCTAGAAGGGTCTGCCCGTCCTATATACCCCAGCTCCTTGACCTGTAGGGAGGAGAAGGTTATTAAAAGGGGACTAGTCCAGGGGGCTTCCCTGGTGGCACAGTGGTTGAGAGTCTGCCTGCCAATGCAGGGGACACGGGTTCATGCCCCGGTCCGGGAAGATCCCATATGCCGCGGAGCGGCTGGGCCCGTGAGCCATGGCCGCTGAGCCTGCGCGTCCGGAGCCTGTGCTCCGCAGCGGGAGAGGCCACAACAGTGAGAGGCCCGCATACCGCAAAAAAAAAAAAAAAAAAAAAAAGTGGGGGGACTAGTCTGTTGGAAGAGTGTTCCATCTGAGGCAATATACGTCTCAGTAAAACCCTAAGAATTCTGGCTCCAAAATGAGAGCAGCTAATAAAGATCAATGGTGGTAGGCCTAAAAATTTAAGAAAGGATCAAATGTATATCTGACCTTAGAAAAGTAGAAAATTCAGTGGACACACCTTTGTATTTTTACCGTCATTGAGACCTAGGTTATTTTTCTGATGGTTTGAAAAGAGAATCTAAGCTTCCCTTTCAGTTCAGTGCTCTGCTTAGAGATGGTAGGATTGACAAGGACAGCAATAGGGAAATGGAAAATTTTATAGAAAAACTGAAATTTTGTAGAACTATTTTTTAATTAAAACCTTATAAAACATCTAATTAAAAATTTTCCAAAGTCCCCCATAATAATGTAATAAAATGAATAATGTATTATTTTTTTATTTTTTTATTTTTTTGCGGTACGTGGGTCTGTCACTGTTGTGGCCTCTCCCGTTGCAGAGCACAGGCTCTGGATGCGCAGGCTCAACGGCCATGGCTCACGGGCCCAGCCGCTCCGCGGCATGTGGGATCCTCCCGGACTGGGGCACGAACCTGTGTCCCCTGCATCGGCAGGCAGACTCTCAACCACTGCGCCACCAGGGAAGCCCCGTATTATTATATTTATGATAAATATTTATTATAATAGTTTCCTCTATAATAATACAATAAAACATATGTTTTCCCCAAATATAGATTATTTGCCCCAAATCTGTAAAACCCAGAGACAATTATGTATAAACTAAATGGATAAATAATAATCTGCATTATAAACTAATAAACTAGTAGTATTTTGCAGAATTTGAGGCTTACATTTACTAATGACAAGATTTTAAATTATATTTATGGAAAATAAAAGATCATTTTTAGGTGAATCCTGAAAAAAAATCTGAATAATGAGGAAGAAAATACTGGCTACAATAATGAAATTCAAATATGCTTAAGTCTACAAATTATTTTCAATAAGTAATTGAAGGAAATCACTAAAGTGGATGGTATTTTGCCAAAACAGTACACACTAGCTATTTCTTTTTTTGTTTGTTTGTTTTTTGTTTTTCGTTTTTTGCGGTACGTGGGCCTCTCACTGCTGTGGCCTCTCCCGTTGCGGAGCACAGGCTCCGGACGCACAGGCTCAGCGGCCATGGCTCACGGGCCCAGCCGCTCCGCGGCATGTGGGATCTTCCCGGACCCGGGCACAAACCCATGTCCCCTGCATCGGCAGGTGGACTCTCAACCACTGTGCCACCAGGGAAGCCCTATTTCTTAATATTATTTAGAAAGTTTAGTAAAGTGGATAACTTTTCAGTCATGACCTTAACCAGAGATCAGACGTCTTCTGTAGCTTTATCTTTGGACATAAAGAGTGATATAAATACGTATTGGAGAATATTCAGGCAAAAGATATGTGTGCTTTGTAAAAGTGTGTCATTTGAGCACACTCTCAAACTTCGGGAACTTATTTGACAACCCCATAGCCTACAAGACTTTAGGCAGCTGGAGGTCCCTTGGGCTTAGAGATCTGGCTCAATTTCATTTTTTCACTGTTCTTTAGATATAAACCAGAATGACCCCAGTCCCAGGGTAGCCAGTGGATTAGCCTAGCCATCAAGGGATTGAGTATGAAACTGGATGAAGGGAAAAGAAGATAACCAGAACATAACCAGACTTCCCTTTGTTTATTATCATATAAAATCATAATTTTCATTTTTTAAATAGAGTGATACAATTCATAAAATATGTATTTAACACTGTAACATTTCATCTATTGGCTTTGAGGGGCAAATAGAAGAATAAGAATCGTATGCCAGCAACATACATAAAGTAGTGATTATCTTCATTAATCTTGGCAGCTGAAAATGATTCTTATCACATAGTTAGAGATGAAGAATATGCTCTGGAAGAATAGTTACAATCACTTAGAAGAAAGTCATAAGCACCATTTCTATTGTGTTTACTGTAGGATAGTTTTTATCTGAGTAATCCAGTAAAAATTATAATAATCAAGCATTTTAGTCAGTGTTAGCTTACGTTTGTTGGCGGTGTGGCCTAGATAAATCTGAGGGATGTTTTCCATTATTTGGAAGAAAGAAGAACAATTATATAGGTAAGTTTGGGAATTTGCTTCAAGCATATTACATAAATATCACTTACATAATTCAATATCTGATTTAAAATTACTAAAACTAGATGTTAGATTGATTAAGGTAAAAAAAAAAGATGGATATAAAAACTGTTAACAAATGCTATACTGGTTTTATTTTATATTTTAAAAGTAAGGGTTCCCAAACCCATTGGTGTTTCTATCGGAGATGAAAGAGAAGCCTAAAATAAAGTAGCCGGCTAATGGTAAATTAGTACTACCTGAAATATGTTTTTCCTTTAAAAAAAAATTAATATTGCTAATTAATGACAAACACTGTAAAGTTAAATGAAAAACTTAAATGGCGCTTGTTTTTTTTTCTTTTTATTTACTTATTTTTTTGTGCATAAAATTTAGCCCCTTTCTTCCCTGGTTTTAATCATCTGATTACTAAGATCTAGATTATACCTGATACTATTCTATAGCCTTTAAAAGCGAGCAATTTAAAAATTCTATAGAAAAATCAGTTTTGTCCCATTGGGAAGTAAGCTTTCTTAAAATGTGGTTATTAGCAAGGGTATTCACTGATTGTAATCATTCTGAGGAAGATGAACCCAAGTGTTGCTATTTGTCTATGACATTATGGTTGACTCTTAATGATCAAATAAAAGTCAGATAAAGTTATTATTATTATTACTTGTTATAATAGTTTTTGTTACTATAATATGTTATTATAATAGTTATTGTTATAAAGTTATGAAATAAAAGTCTAATAATGATTATAAAGATAGTGATTGTCCTCACCCATCATTGCACATCAATGTGTAATTGTCATCCATTTGTGAGTACCTGATCCACGTAAAACACTTCCACTCTTAGTGTTCGTTACAAAGACACAGACCTCACCTCAAAGAGCCTTCAGTTTCTTAGAGGTGAATATGAAAACAGCGGAATTACTAAGCTTAACAAAATCCTTAAAAACAGATACTCGAGAAATATATTTTAGAAACAGAGAAGAAAAAGCTTTTAACTCTTCATGGGAGGATCAAGAGTTAGCATGTCGGCCTGAGTCTTGAACAGTAAACAGAAATTCTTTGATCCTAGATAAGGGTAGGAACATAGTTCAGACTGAAAGAGTAAGTGTTATAATCAGAAGAAAATACATTTAAGTGTATGGCATATCCTAGAAATGGTATTTCAGTATAATCAGTCACACAGTTCACAGGGTTGATATAGTGGGAGGAATAGCTAGAAAGATATAGGATTAAAAAGATGAAAATAATGGGATACACATTTATAACTAGGAGCAGTGCAGTTTTGTACTCGCTCTTAATACAACTACGTGTCCAGTCTGAGATCGCGCCAAACTAACAAAAATGAAGACAGTCTGTGATATAACCCCTCCTTCAGAGAACTTAGAAATCAGCTCTCCGAGTTGAACATGGACGGTCCTTCCAGGATAGGTTCAGGAAGAAGACTTTTCCAGGGGTACTGTCTCCTGAGGGGACCATTAAATACAGAATACTGGAACAATTTAGTTAATAGAATAAAGATGGTTTAGTTAATAGAATAAAAAGATTTAATTAAAAGAATAAAGATGTTTGACTTTTAGAAGATAGAAGGTGATTATTTCTTTTGTTTGTTTATTCGTTTGGAGATGTGGTAGTCATTCATTATAACCCGAAGAACAGAATTTGGCCCAAACCCCTACAAATAAATGTAGGATCAAAAATAGTTTCTTCTAAGTAATCAGTACACTGTCCTTTAATAAACATTATGAATTAGTAAACCATTAGGTCTTATTTTTCACAGCATCTACTAGAAAGTTTAGAGCAGATTTAGTCTACGCATAGAACCTTAGTAGGCTTTGATAATCTATGTTATTGTTCTTGTTATTGTTACAAGTCTCACTTCTGGCTCCATTTTTAGGCCTCTTCTTTTGTTTTACTTTAGCACATACTTTTATTTTATATATTGCCTTTTTATATTTTATATATTCATTTAACCAGTGATATGGTGGTAAATGTTTTAACAGTGGACCCTCCAGAGGGAAGGGTTTTGTGTGTGTGTGTGTGTGTGTGTGTGTGTGTATGTGTATGTGTTTAGTATAATACTGATATAAGGATGTATGACACATAATTTATAAGTAATAATATTGTATATATATCATACTTATTATTGTAGATTTCATATAGTTGATTGATTCTTAGAGAATATTTTTATTGATTTTTTCTAACTTTTGTATCCATCGCCAACCTGTGGTTGCATTTCTAGTTCTGACGTGAATGTTGGTTGATATTTTCACTTTTGCTAACAAATAAGACAAAATGTTACAGTAAAAATGTATGTCAGAACTTCACTTGTTTGTCAATAATATGAATGACTTCTTTGCTGAAATGGTTAATAATTTTTGAATAATGAAAGAATAGTTTATCTTTTGTGTGTTATTCACAATGTAATGACTCCTGAAATGACACATTAAGTCCAAGTTGCATTATTAACATTTTCTTCATGACTTTCTTAAGTCTAGACAATGAACAAAACAATAAGTTAAACCCTGTTATGTAGTGATGTGTAGTTTATTCCAGTTTCCATGACATGTATACTTAAACCATGTACAATAATGTGACATCACCAAATGAAAAGTTGAGAAGTCATGCTCAGTAGCACACTGTTATGTAGTGTTTCTCCAGTCAGATAAAATACATTTAAACACCATTAAGGGCATGATAATAGTAAAATTCTAGTGAAATAACTAGGAAATTATGAGTTTTTAGTATCTATCTGCTTTATTTTTAACATATTTAATTATCAATTTATATAATTTAATTTTAATAATAGATTGTTAAATAATGGATTTTGTTAACTAGCTCATAAATTTCCTGAAAATGTATCCACCAGTTCTTGTGAAGTTCATCTGGATCCAGCACACAACTGTGTAATATAAACCACATAAAGTCTCTCTAAATGAAGGAACGTTATATATAAAGTAAATTACTCTGTTAAAAAGTAACAGTCATAAGTATGAAAAATAAATTATTTCATACAGATGCAAATGTACACCATGAAGATCAAATTGGTGAAAAGTCAACTCTATATACTTCCTAACATATTTATCCTTTAGCCTTCTTGACTATTTACTGGAAGGTTTGTCTAATATGTATTTAAATTCCTGAGAGAGAAAAGATAACTTGTTAAATTCACTGGTAATGATAACATCTATGTCCGAAAGTACATGTGAGGCAACATTTTTCCTCTAAGATAGATTTGCAGCAAATTGGCCAAACTTTGCATTACTTTCGTTTTAACCTGGAAAGGAAATTGAATTTAGGTTGCTGTATAAAGAGGATAGTAATTTTCAATTTAAGGACAAAGCTACCTGAACATTTCAGGTCTTTTCCTAGTTAGAATGCACAATTTTTACAGATACATTTTTTACATACCTAGGTAATGGACCCTATTAGTAGATTATATGGATTGATGCTGATGTGTTTACTTTACTTGGATTATTTTAAGAAGAGAAGAATGACCTCTGATTGCTAACTGACCTGGAAACACATTTAAATTTTCTGATAAATAGCAACCTAAAGAGCACACCATGGCCCCTGACAGCATTCATGTGTTAACAGAAATGAGTGGTGTGTTAACTGATGGAGGCCTATAATGATTTCATCAGTAATTAGTAGGTAAATGAGGCCCTAGGATGAAAGCTTGAACGTTTCATTTGCCTCCTTACTCTTGATTGGCACAATGGCCGTGAACTCTAATCTAGTGAGAATATTTCATGAAAGAGCTGTACTAGAGGATACGCAGATAGCTAAGACTCAGCACTTGTACGTATTGTTTTCTTTGTTAGTACCGCTCACTCTCTCTCTCTGATGAAATTTCACATTTTAGGGTTTTTAAACCTTTTATTTACATTTTTATAAATTAAAATTAGGAAGAGTATTAATGTTCAAATAATATTTATATAATTTTCCCTAAACTTTAAATTCAGAGTTTTGTAGAACCTATCCTTATTTTTGTATACTCAGTAATTCTAGGAAACTGTCTTTGCTAATTATGCTTTTCACAGTAAGACTTCTAAAACTTGTGACATTTGAATTGAGATAATAAGATGCACTTAGTTTGTTTATTTCTCACCACTCCTTTCTAACATTTGATCTGCTCCTAAAACGGAAAAGCCAGATCTGAATCACTTTTTTTTTTTTTTTTTTTTTTTTTTTTTTTTTTTTGCTGTACGCGGGCCTCTCACTGCTGTGGCCTCTCCCGTTGCGGAGCACAGGCTCCGGACACACAGGCTCCGCGGCCATGGCTCGCGGGCCCAGCCGCTCCGCGGCATGTGGGATCTTCCGGGATCGGGGCACGAACCCGTGTCCCCTGCATCGGCAGGCGGACTCTCAACCACTGCGCCACCAGGGAAGCCCTAAATCACTTTTAATGTGGTTTTATAGTACTTACAAAATTTGCCTACCCTAAGGGATGTAATTAAATAGTGCCTACATAGGAGGATTTTATTCCAGATTTCAAACACTTAACAATCTTTAGTCTTGGAAGAGATTATCTTTTGCACTGATTAAAATCAAGTAGTCCAAGTAGTTATACTGCTATTTGGACTTCATTTGAAGACTTTTCTAATCACATAATATTTAAAACCTTTGTGTGTGTCTGTGTATGTGTGTCAATTTCTACAAACAAAAAAAAATAAGACTGAATAGGATTAAAATGGAATCCTACAGAGTAATCTGTACAAACACTTACTGTCTACAATATGTGTGTGAAGCAAACAACAGAAATAAATGACAATAGCCCTACATTTTTAATCTTATATCTTGTATAGAATCTCTATATGGACTGTATGGAGAGCTATGAAACAAATGTATCATAGTAAAATAATGAAATGAATATTTATCACTATTATATAGCATGGTCCTGAGTCCAAATGCTTGGCACCTATAAGTACTCTTTGGGTGATCCAAGTCATTAATATTTCAATACTCATAACATTGTTGTCCCGCTGGTTATCTAGGCTGCAGCTACACTGGTCTTCTTTCAATTCTTCAGCAGCTCCATTCTTGTCATTTTGCGATCTTCAACACTTATTGCCTCTACCTAAATCATTGTTTTCAGTGCTGCCAATGTCTTCTTTCCCCTTTATCCCTAGGGCTTTGCTTAACCAACTCATCTTTATTCTTCATGTCTCAGTTTTAAATATCACTTCCCCATCAAGGCTTCCTTAAACAACCGTCTCCTTAAATGCTTTCTTAGCATACTTTCCTAACACCTATATATGAATAATGACAATACATTTTTCCTTAAAGTAAGCTCCCCTCAGGACTGGGCACCCTTGTTATCTTATCCACCCCTACATCTGCTCCTAGCAGAGTGCCTAAAACACAGAGGGCACTGAGTCAATATTGGATAAATAAATAAAGAAGCAAATGGTCATGAATAGAGAGTTTGATAGTGGCTAGAGATATTGAAGAGTTTTGGACACATAGAACTTGAACTCGACCTCCAAACATTAGAAAAAGTTTTCCACAAAGGAAGAGTAACAAATAAAATAGCAGTGACAGAAATTAACCTAGGAGTTTTGGCAATAGTAATATGAACTGGCCAGAGCAGTGGTTTTGAGGATTAATGAAACAGAGATAAAATGGGTATGCACTTTACTGTTTTGAGATGTAAAAGGAAAAGAAAACAAAGGAATTCCTGCCAAATTTAGTTTTAGATTCAAGGTATTCTCATTTCTCTCTTCTTAACTCTCAAGGATTTCTGAGAATGAAACAACATAGAAAAAACAGTATTTATCATATTATATGAGACAAAAAGTCATGACTCAGCAGCAAAGTATTTCTTTCAGCAGGGTGATGATTAAAACTGGAAAAAAAAATGAATGTTCTCTCTGATGAGGTAAACTATCTCTGTTGGCTCTTCTCTGGATGTTCTGTTAACCAAATAACACACCGGCTTGTATGGTTGTGTCAGCAGAGCTAAAGAGGGATGCTGCCACATCTCTCTAAGTTCGTAGCTGTGCAAATTGCCTCTATCTATATTAAAGTACACATTCCCCAAAACTGTAGGTTCTACCTAACCAACATGTGGTACAATTTCTAAATAATTATTGTAATACTGATAATGATGGTAACTAAAATGTATTCAGTCGTCACCATTTGACAGCCACAATTCTAACTTCTTCCCATGTATTAACTCATTAAATCCTCTTAACCACCCCATGACATGTACACTATTACTATCTTCATTGTACAGATGAAGAAGATACAATATATTTAAGTAACTTGAATGAGCCATACGACTAATAAACAGCAAAATCAAAATTCAAGCACAGGTATTCTGATTTAGGAAACCATGTTTTTTAAAAGGTCTTTGAGTGTCAGAGCAGAATTTTGAGATTGCATTAGTAGAAAATTAAGGGTCACTGGAAAAAGATGTGAGTTGATGAAAGTTTTTTTTTTTTTTTTTTTTTTAAGAAAAAAATTGATAAAGCCATAGTGAGAAGGGAAGTTACTAGCCAGGACAGATGAGAGGCAAAGTGCCATATCAGAGGCTATTGTATACTTTCATAATTGATGTGAAAAGATTTTCCCCAAAATGATGATACTCCTAACAGTTGTTGTAAAGATATAAATCTTAAGAATTTAGAAGAGCAGGGTAGTGCCATTGATTTCTTGACAAAGGTACAGTGTGCAGATATATATAAAACAGTTTAATAGAGTAGACAGTAGGCTAAATTCTATATATTGGTCCTGCTACAGAGTAAATGTCTGCCTTGCAATTCCTGGAATTGTATTGACATGAGCAATTGGAAGTAGCTAAGAATAAACAAAATAAAATTAAAATTTTTTACTTCAAAAAATTACCGGCATGAGCTTAGATGATCTGGATGGATTAGGAAATGTCATTGTGTTATTGATTCTAATACCTAAAACACCATTATTTGATGTAATAATCAATAAAATTAACTATACTTTGACCAGCAGAAAATGACATGGTTTGGCACAGGTTGCCTCTGTTAGGAAACATTATTAGAAACTGAGTAGCCAGAATGTTGATAGTCTTTGTTCTTAACACTGGAGACTCATGGATATATGCCTGTCATCTCACACAATGTGACTGCCAGTAGCATTAATTCAGAAGCCTACGATGTCCCTGGATGTCTTATGTTTTTCCATAAGAGTGTAAATTACTCATCCACTCAACAAATATTGATTCCTTACTGATTTAGGCAATGAAGATACATTAGTGAACAACTTTTATTTCCGGGTCTCCATTTTCTTTTATTTTTTTTAATTAGTTTCTGTCCTTTATAAAATGTTATCACACATTTATACACACACTTGTATACACTTGCACACACACAC
The DNA here is from genome assembly GCF_964341445.2 of Mesoplodon mirus. NCBI lineage: Eukaryota > Metazoa > Chordata > Mammalia > Artiodactyla > Ziphiidae > Mesoplodon > Mesoplodon mirus. The sequence continues at coordinate 114,807,161 of NC_138982.1, forward strand.
ATGCACACCCACACATACACACAGGTTTTGAGATGGCTAGAGAAACAAAAAGGATAGACTCCAAATGTAAATTTTTTTGTTTTGTTTTTTGCTGGAAGTTGAGTTTATTATTAATAAGTTCATTATTAATAAGACATATGAGGAATTCCCTGGTGACGCAGTAGTTAGGAATTCACCTGCCAATGCAGGGGACATGGGTTGGAGCCCTGGTCCAGGAAGAGCCCACATGCTGCTGAGCAACTAAGCCCGTGCACCACAACTACTGAGCCTGCGTTCTAGAGCCCACGAGCCACAACTACTGACGTCCATGTGCCTAGAGCCCGTGCTCCGCAACAAGAGAAGCCACCACGATGAAAAGCCTGCACACCACAGCGAAGAGTAGTAGCCCCCGCTCGCCACAACTAGAGAAAGTCTGTGCACAGCAATGAAGACCCAATGCAGCCAAAAATAAATAAATAAATTTATTTTTTAAAAAAAGACATATGATACAAAATAATGAGAATATTCAAAGAGCACTTAGTAAAATACTAGCTTTTCCCCTAAAGAGCAGACAGAAAAGTTTAAAAAAGCACAATGGATGCTTAGAAAATTGGAGAAAGAGGCTGAATAGCAAAAAACAAGTAAGTTGTGTACACACACACAAACTTTAATAACCTGCCTTCCATCATGCAACTTACATCCTAGTGGGAGATTTCATGAAAGTTTTTTATCTCCTGATTGAGGTGTAAAATATACATAATATATATTCATAAATATATATATATATATATATATATATATATATATATGATTTACTAGGCTTAAAATTATTTTTTTTTAAAAAAAGCAGGTTTTCTAACTGCAGGAGATAACCCTAGGAGAATAAAAATTCCTAATGAAGGTACTTGATGAGTAATAAAAATTCAGTTTCTGCAGTGCCGTCATAAATAATCAACAATCCAAAATTTACTCAAGGGCAAGTTTGAAAAGATTTTCCAATTTTTGCTCATTTCTAACAGAAGTGGATTGGCCACGGGCCATGGATTAACTGTGCAGCTTTCTGTGCCCTTATTAGCTCCACCGAGTATTATATTACCTTGAGGCATTAGTAGCTGTATCAGTCAGGGTACAATCAAAGAAGCAGAATCAGTAGAAATTATGTATTAAGACATTTATTGCAAGGAATTGGTTTGCATGATTGTGGCAAGCCTGAAATCTGTAGGACAGGCCCGCAGGAAAGCTGGATGGAGCTCCTCCCCTTGAGCTAAGCTGCTGTCCACAGGGAAGACCCAGCTCTGTTTCTAAGGCCTTTCAAATGATTGAATCAGGCCCATTCAGGTTATCCTTTCAGGATCTCTTGATTAAAATCCACTGATTATGGACTTTAATCACATCTACAAAATACCTTCACAGCAACCCTTAGATTTGTGTTTGGTTGAATAATGCGATGGTAGCCTAGCCAATATGACACATCAAAAGGACTATCACAGTGGATTATATGATATATGTAACTGGTTTGATATGCATTGTCCAATTATAAATACCCAGGTTCGGCAGACAATTTCCTTTGAGTAATATCTGAATTTTTGTAACTGATTAATCCTGAGGGATTGATACTTCTCCAGGCTTTGGAATTTGAGTGAATCCTTAAATAACATATAGCTTCCTATTAGTTGAAAATAGTAAGGGTGTTTTGACACTGATTCCTAGTTGTTTGAATCAGATCCTTTACAAAAGGTTCTGTGGACCATCTCCTTATGATAAGGAATGGAAAATTCTCTGGGAGTGTATTCAGAGTTCATTCATAATATTCTCTATAACCTCAAATGGATGAATCATTCTAATTCTGAAAGAAGTCAATAACTTTGCAAAATTCCACATAAGAAAATAGTGTTGAGGAGCCTCAACTAATTATTAATAGCTAAATGTACAGAAAGCAAAAAACACTACAGCAGAGTAAGGTCTTCTGGGCAAAACATGCTAACTATAATAAAGTTACTAAACTTCATGGTTATGTGAATTAACATGTTACATAAATGATAAATATTTATTTAGCATCTTCTTACATGTGTGGCACTGTTCTAGGCTCTGGAGGAGCATTAGTTTAAAAAAATAGTCATGAATTCTTGTCCTTATGGAGTTTACAATCTAGTGATGTGGAGAGGGAGTGACATAAAATAAACAACACATATACAAATTAACTTTTAAAGCAAGAGAGAATATGAGAAGAGTCATGGAAATAAAATTTGATCAGGGTAAAAGAGATGGGGTAAAACAGGGTGTGTTAAAACTTTCAGTGAGGCATCAGATTTGTGAAAGTAATAGTTGAGCAGAAACCTGAGGGATTCAAGAAAGTAAGCTGTATGGCTTTCTGGGGGAGAATGTTCTAACAGAGGGAACTTGCAGGATGTTTGAAACAGTAAGAAGACCAGCAGGCATTCGCAAAAAGAACAAGAAGAGAGGGGTTGGGACTGAGATCAGAGAGGGGGCCAGGTTGTGAATGCCCTTGTAGGCTGCTCTAAGAACTACATCTTTAATTCTGAAATAAAGGAGGAACCACTGGATAGTTCTGAGCAGAACAGAAGCATGATCTAACTCATATTTTAATAGGATCATTGAAGATGTTGTTTTGAAAGGGGACTCTAAAGGAGAAAGAATATAAATGGGAAGGGACTTCCTTGGCAGTTCAGTGGCTAAGATTTCACCTTCCAATGCAGGGGGTGGGGGTTCAATCCCTGGTTGGGGACCTAAGACCCCACAGGCCTTGCAGCCAAAAAAACCAAAGCATAAAACAGAAACAATATTGTAACAAACTCAGTAGACTAAAAAATGGTCCACATCAAAATAATCTTAAAAAAAAAAAAAGGAAGAATGTAAATGAGAAAAATAGTTGAAGCTATTGCAATAATGCAGGCAAGTGATAATAATGGTGGGCTGGACCAGGATGATGGTGGTGGTGGAGGAGGAGTGAAGTACTTGTATTCTGGTTACATTATAGAGATGGTGGCAGTATGACTTTGTGTTGTCATTATGTGATCATGAGATTGGTCACCTGGTGCCAGATGACATGAACCTCTGTTCTAAATGTCTTTCAAATATGCATCCTCCTGATGGACTTACTTCTAAAGAGATTGTGCTGTGTTCTTTTGAAACCACGCATTAGTACTACAAGTTTTTGCTGGCTGATGTTGTCTGTAGCTGTTAGAGACCATGCAGAGACACTTGTACTGAATTTGTTAAAGGGTTTGGACCACTTTTATATTAGCAGTTGCTTCTTTAACAATCTGTACTAGGTAGTGTTGAAGCCTCGTTTGTTCTGTGTTTTATTTTCCATACCCTTGGATGGTTGTAAATAACAAATGTGGTATAATCAAATGGTAACACTGAAGAATTTCATCATGATCTCTTCTTATGAAACAATACCATACAGAGTTTTCTAAGAATTTTTTGAATTTCAAGGCTGGATCTTAGTGATCTACTTCTACAATATAATTAGCCATGTCATTACCAGGCTAATGCCATTTGTAAAATATGACTCTGAAAATTATGCATTCAATATTCCTTTAAGATTTAGAGTCAGGGGATACAGGAGAATAAGACTTATAAAGGGGCTTCCCTGGTGGCGCAGTGGTTGAGAGTCCACTTGCCGATGCAGGGGACACGGGTTTGTGCCCAGGTCCAGGAAGATCCCACATGCCACGGAGCGGCCGGGCCCGTGAGCCAAGGCCACTGAGCCTGCACGTCCGGAGCCTGTGCTCCACAACGGGAGAGGCCACAACAGTGAGAGGTCCACGTACCACAAAAAAAAAAAAAAAAAAAAAAAAGACAAAAAGGCAGTTGTTCATCTGTCTACACAAGCAAGTGAGTGCTGAACTTCTCTATATAGGATTCTTTCCTTTGTTTTAAGACTGAGTGAAAGAAAACCTCTCAAAATCTGAGTCCCAATAAGCAAAATAACTTATACAAAAGTGCTTTAAAAGGGCTTGGGATCATCTACTTAAACATGTTGTATATATATTTGTTCCAGAAATTCAGGTCATATTCAGTTTTTTATCAGTGATTCATGCTGTACATGGCCTGAAGTCACTAGCTTTCTCTTTATTTTACTTTATTTTTCAGAATATCATGCTTGTTGCTAAGAATATATATATGGTCATATTTAAATATACAAAATATGAATAGGTTTTTCAATAAGACAGTGTTTCACAGATACTAAAACTATCCTGGGCTAATCCCATTTTGAATGAATAAAGTATTTTACTACAGAAATTTATAAAATCCTGATGCTATTACTGTGAACCCCAGGATTAGGGTTGATAAATAGAATAGATAATTGATTGGTGTTTGATGCATACTATCACGCCTCCAAAGAGAAAGACACTGTGTAAGTTTTTCTTTCATTTTACCTGTGATAAGACTATTTCAAGTAGAGAGTGTTTTTTGAACATACAAAATTAAGGCAAATATGTCAGTGAAGGACATCCTTCTACACACATTTCCTACTACTGGTTCCACCCTAATTTAGCTTTCAGTCTAATTTTAAATCACTACTACCACATATGCCTGATCCTTATTTTTTCTTTTCTCCTATTCTTCAATTCTTCGCAACTTTGTGTATGCTATTTCTTACAAGCTGTTCAGGAATTTTCCCTGACCTATTGAAATACAGTCTTACCAAGGCCCTATATGGAGTGGAAAAACTCTAGCAGTCAGATTTTGCTGCTTAAGAAGCAGGAAATGATTCTGGTGCCTATTACAAACTAGAATACACAGAGCGGTAAATTTCCCTGGCAAGATGCTAAAACATGCCACTTCTCTTCCTCATTCAACACAGTAGTAAAACAGACTCACAGGTATAGAAAACAAACTAGTGGTTACCAAAGGGATGAAGGAAGGGGGGAGGGGCAAGTCAGGGGTATGGAATTAAGAGATACAAACTACTATGTATAAAATATATAATCAGGGCTTCCCTGGTGGCGCAGTGGTTGAGAGTCCTCCTGCCGATGCAGGGGACACGGGTTTGTGCCCAGGTCCAGGAAGATCCCGCATGCTGCGGAGCAGCTGGGCCCGTGAGCCATGACCTCTGAGCCTGCACGTCCGGAGCCTGTGCTCCACAACGGGAGAGGCCACAACAGTGAGAGGCCCGTGTACAGCAAAAAAAAAAAAAAAAAAAAAAAATATATATATATATATATATATATATATATATATATATATATATATATATATATGCAACAAGGAAATATTGTATAGCACAGGGAATTATAGCCATTATCTTGTGATAACTTTTAATGGAGTATAATCTGCAAAAATGGTGAATTACTATGCTGTATACCTGAAACTAATATCATAAATTAACTGTACTTCAACTAAAAACAAACCAAAAAACAGTAGTAAAATAAATGTATTTGAGAAAAGGAAAGGAATTATTCACAACTTTACTTTTCCTTCATTAAAGTTATCTCCCTCATGGATGTATTGGAAAGCGTGTCTCACCAAAGGCCAAGTCTACCATTTTGAAGTTGTGGGAGTCTTGGATCCTGCAGGAGTATCATCCATTATCTCAGGAGAGCAGCAATTGCCTGTAGGTGCTAAGTTAGGAAGAGAAGGCCTGAGAGCAATGGGGGACTTCAGGTCGCTGTATATCAGGAGACAAGAAGAAAGCAATGTTTCTAGAGGCTATCTCTGTCTTACAGATTCCCAGTGCAAGCATATGAATAAATGAATTTTAAAGTACTTATTTGTTTATAATTAGCAAACAAATTTTAAGATATGTTAAGGTGTGTACAAAACCATGGTGTAAAAATGAAACAGTAATAATTAATTTCCTATATATCTTGTTTAACTAATATATTAAAAGATAACTCACATTTACTTTTCCAATAACTTTTTTTTTTACTTGCAAAAGCTTTTGTGTGCAGAGAGTATTTTCACGAAGAACTATACAGCAAACTTATCCTACATACAGATATATGCTAATTATTATTTGGGTTTCTTCTGGATCTTTAAGCCTTTATTTAAAAAAAAAATTAACGATGTGTTTAAGAAAACTTTGTTAATGATGCTACTGGGGATATTCACTTACACCAAAAACATAAATTTAACTTGTCTTAGCAAATCAACAAATTTCTTTGTTCCACAAAAAATATTTTGGCAATGTGGAAGGAGATGCCACTGTCAGGATCACAGAGAGTGGGCTCCTTCCTACACTGACGCCAGCTTGTCAACTTGGCAGGCAGCCTTGATCAAGAAATACAACCATCCTTCTGCCATTTGTTAAATTTGCATAATTAAGGACCAATTATACATGGTATTGTCTTGTAGCAGGCTCCTCAGCTGGCTTTCCCTTATTATGGTTTCATGCCACTTTCCCATTTTGATTACCAAAAATGACTTTGACTTTTTGTCATTCTAATGAGGAGGTTAAAAGGAAAGCACATCTATCAGAATGATACATAATTATTGAACTTAAAAAATGATCTCATGTGTGAAATATATTTAATGGATATTTTTTACTTAATTCCTCTGATGTAAACAGTAAATATGGCTTAGAGTAACATTAGATGTTATGTATTAGGGGTGTGTGTGTGTGTGTGTGTGAGAGAGAGAGAGAGAGAGAGAGAGAGAAAGACAGAGACAAAGAGAGGTATGTACTGTCAGTACAGTACAGCTTTTAATTAAAAGCATGAAGCTGTTTAGAAAGTTTGGTATTATCAAATACTCTTAATTTTCCTTTTGTCTGATGTATGTATTATGCAGTCAGTCTTTTAATATTTCTCACCAGTCATGCTGTTGATCCACACTGTGATCGTTGTGTGATCACATTAGGTTTTTGAAAGTCACAATAGTTTATCTGGACAACTAGTTGCATGATATAACAATCATGTGAAAATTAGCAAGATGCTAGGGTGTCAACTCTAAATTTTACAAGTTTCTATCTCACTACATTCACAATTAGAGTCAGTCAGTAGTTCCCTTTACAAGCTGCTCCTGACAATGTTTGTGAAATGTTTATAGAATCTACAATATGCCCTTAGTTAACACTGAGCTTCTGACTGCTATATACTAAAAAGAAATTATGCGCTAATAATCTTGGGCTTCCAATGAGAATCTTTGAAAACATGGAAATCCTTTATTTAAAAAGAGGATTTTTAAAGCCTTACATAACTTAATTAAAATTAACTTTGATAAATTGTTTTTTTTTTTTTTTTTTTTTGCGGTACGTGGGCCTCTCACTGTTGTGGCCTCTCCCGCTGCGGAGCACAGGCTCCGGACGCGCAGGCTCAGCCGCCATGGCTCACGGGCCCAGCTGCTCCGTGGCATGTGGGATCCTCCCGGACCGGGGCACGAACCCGTGTCCCCTGTATCAGCAGGGGGACTCTCAACCACTGCGCCACCAGGGAAGCCTGATAAATTTCATCTTAATTAAAGAATCTTATTGGGAAAAAAAGTTAATGTTTATTTGATATTCATGCTGCAACCTACATATACATGGTCTTTAATTTGCAAAAGAAGAATACATAGAATACTATTGTGAATGGGAATACTTGAGTAACTAATTATCATGATATAAAGTACAATAATGATAAGTAACATTGACTTCTTCATAGGATTCTGTAAATAAGAATGGCCTCAAACTGATTTAAGCTGAAAAGGGAATATTTTGCATCAAATAAAGCTAGATTCTGGACTCAAAAATGTCTTCAGGGGTAAGTTACTCCCTATCTCTTGACATCCTTCCGTGTGCTATCTTTTTTCCTCAGACACTATAAAGTTGCCAAAGTACATCTAGCCATTACATCCACTCAGATTCAAGTGCAACAGGAAATAATTTCTTTTCCAGAAAATTCAGTAAAAGCCTCATCATGCTTCATTGGCTTTGGTTGGCGGCATACCCATCTGTGAACCATTCACTGTGGTCAGGAAATGCAAAGCTCATGGCCAGACCCGATCAAGTGCCCATCCGTGAACTCAGGAACATGAAAAGCATTACAGCAAATAGAAGGCATGCATAGTACAAACCATTAGTTTAGGAGGCCTTTTTCTCATATTTGATTGAAGGGCTTGAAATGTATTAAATAAAAGGGATATTGATTTGCCCACTGGCAATTAGTGCAACAGTAAATCTTATAAAGTTAGTCGACCTGGTCACTTATACAACTGTACCCTTTCAGTTCCAATCACTAAATGGTAGCCACTTTCAAATAGTGGGTCTGAACTTAAACATTTATAATTCTACCAGCATATCTAGTGGACACCTGTACTGTTTAGACAACTGGCAAAAGTAAAAGTGGCCCTTGACGCCTAAATTCCTCTAGAGCACAGTTAGACCTGGGTAAAAATGGGTGAATGAAAATTCTCATATAAAACCCCTACTGATGCTTCGAACTCCATTGGATAGGTCACACAACTTAGAATGATTTTAAGAACAATTGAAATTATTCCAGTGGTAACTTACCCTTTGGAAATTAAATTCACATTACTACATATGGTCCTGACAACAATCCCATGAGATAGGCACAGAACATTTTTTTTCTGTTGATATTTGAAAGTGACCTGATGAAAATTTTTTAAATCTGGAGACTACTTCAGGTACAATCTTCACAACCAAAAACAGCATCCTCACATGGTAGAATACCAGAAGAAATTAATATTTATAAATAAATGTAGGTAACAGAATCACATATTAAACACAGCATAAGCATAGAGTGGAGTTGGTTTATGAATTAACAGAATAATGCAATAAAATAGATGACATTTGAAACATGGGGAAAAGATAGATTATACATCAAATAGTGTTGGGGTAAGGTGTTTAATATCTTGAGAAAAATAAAGATGACCCTTACCTCACTCTTTATTACAAAACGCGTTTCAAGTGGACCAAAAGTTAAACAATAGCAATGAAAAGAGTGAAATGTCTAGAAGAAATGTAAGAGAATGGTTAATAACTTGGAGTAGGAAATCTATTTCTGAGAAAGACAGAAAACCCAGAAGTATTAAAGTAAGTTACTAAAATGTGCTACAACATAAGAAATAAACATATCTACACAAAGATAGCATTAGGAAAATACAAAAGACAAATCACAAAAATATTTGTAGCATATAGTACAGAAAATAGTAACATACATGTTACAAACTATTATATGTAAATATTGTAACAATATATGATATATTTTTTATTAATACATAAATGAATAACAAAAAAAAACAAATTCAACGGAATATTTTGCAAACTACATGAACAGGCAGATCATAGAAAAAGATGAAAATGTGCTCAGTTTTATTCATAAAATTAAGATATCAAAATTCAACAAAATTAAAATATCAATGACATTCCATTTTTCAACCATAATATAACTAAAATTTTGGTGTTGTTGTCAAGAATATGGGATAATATGGTTTCATAAATCTTGGTAGAAATGTAAAAGACAAATACTCTTTGACTTAGCCTTTACTTTTTTTGAAATGAAACCACAAATATATTCACATAACTGCAGAACTACTTATGTACAAATATGTTCATTCTAACATTTTCTATTAATTGGAAACAAGGATCAGTTAAATGAACTGTGGTGTAACCATATAATCGACCACTATGAAAATAGATTAAGTAAATTTATGTCGGCTGATATGAAACATTATCCCAAATGTATTGTTCAAGGTGAAAACAAGAGAAATTTAGAAAATTTATGTGCACTAATTGGCTTTAAAAAGTAAATGAACATGGAGTATTTCTGAAAGGAACTGCAGCAATAGTTATTATATCTGTAGTTACCCAGATTATTCATTCATAATTTTTTTAAAAAATTACCATATGCATATATGGCTTTTTCAAATAAGTAGAAATACTTCTTAAAGTAAATAATTCTGGGCAAACATAAACTCGTATTCCTTTTATCATGCACTTATAACTCTTTTCCAAGAACCCATTTTACTCTTAATTCCATCCTATTGAAACTTTCCTTCAAATCATTTTAAAGGTGGGATAAGGAAATAATGCTAGGTTTAAACTGCTGATGGCAAACTACTTGAACTATATGGTCGTTTGATTTTTTTTCCTTCTAACACGTGCTTCAACGGATCTCTAGCCTGAGCTGCGTTCTGCAAACAAGACCACATGCTCTCGTTACTGAATGCCCAGTTGGTTTCTAAACAAGGATCTGTAACTGGTGCACCAGCTTCCACCACTCTGTTTCAGTTCCCACTGCTCATCAATAAACCATGATGTGCTACACAGAACCCTGTGCCTTGGGGCCAGCCTGTCAATGATGGTGGACCATAAAAAATTATATGTGTTCACCAAATCATAGCAGAGAAAATCCAGGGACGAAGCTGGAAAAAAAATTTCCCCAGAGGACTATTCCTAACTTAAAAGCAGCAACAAAATTAACAAAGAGAGAGAAAAACAGCAGGCCCACATATGAACATAAAAATACACACAGTTTTAAAAGGTGATAATGAAAATGAATATTTGGGGTTGGGCATGCAGTTTGCTGCATTTCCCTAGGAGAATGAACCCCCTAAAACGAAGCCCGAAGTGTGCTCTTTGAACGAATCCATAACCAGATACTGCTTTCCGGTTCTAAGCAGTTGATTGTGGTGATATTAGAAGCTTATAATTATAAGAAGCTTAGAAAGTAAAGGAATCTGTAGGTATCCTAATCAATACAGTGTTCAGCAACCTCAATTGTTTAGTTTCCTTGTTTAATCAAGAAAGTCACATGTAATTATGCGCTTGACTATATTTTACTACTTAAATATGGAAATTAATTATGTAATTTTTAACCTACAATACGGCCCAGCCGCTCCGCGGCATGTGGGATCTTCCCGAACTGGGGCACGAACCCGTGTCACCAGCATCGGCAGGCAAACTCTCAACCACTGCGCCACCAGGGAAGCCCCTAACCTACAATTTTAATAGTATAGCTTCTTCATTTCCATCCTTTCCCTATGTTTTCCAATCATATCTTTTGTCCAGCCCATCCCACATAAAGTATTGCTCAAGAGGCAATTAGAAAATGTTTTCTGAGCTGATAGATGAATTGTTTACCCCATAACCAAATTGAATAACTGCTGGATAAGGAAACATGATAAACTATAAAAACTGAAGTAAAGGTGTGTGAAGAATGAATACTTTTTCTTTATAATTATATATTGAAATAGAATCTATCTTTATTTCATACAATCAATAAACATGTATAGGTCACTTATTAGGTAACAATATGAAAAGTGAAAGGGGTATCAGAATAAAGAGGTTTCTGTACTTGAAAGAGTTTACTTTATAGCCAATGGATATTTACACTACCTAGAGCTTATAATCCAGTGCTATTATTTTTATAACAGCTGTAGTCTGCTTTGAATTGGCAATGAAGAGAACAAGTCATTCTACATGGGGGTTAGGAAAGGAAGTAGTAAAGCAGAGTTAGGCAGGATGAACAGAATTCCATCAGAAACACAAGCTGTGGGCTTCCCTGGTGTCACAGTGGTTGAGAGTCCGCCTGCTGATGCAGGGGACACGGGTTCGTGCCCCGGTCCGGGAAGATCCCACATGCCGCGGAGCGGCTGGGCCCGTGAGCCATGGCCGCTGAGCCTGCGTGTCCGGAGCCTGTTCTTGGCAACGGGAGAGGCCACAACAGTGAGAGGCCCACGTACCGCAAAAAAAAAAAAAAAGATACACAAGTTGAAAGTCATGTTACCTGGAGTATGAACAACATGGGCAAAGGAATAAAGATGTCTGTGGTTAACTGAAGAATGGTGAGTAGTTATAGCTGGTACTAAAAGTGTTTAGGAGTCAGTGACCATCTAGAAAATTTGGCAGTGGGCTGATAGTCCAGAGCCTTTCTTACCTGGCTGAGAAACTGAAAATTAATTCTGAGGACGTGGAGGATTTTAAATTGGGAAGTGAATTGTCCTGTGTGCACTTGTTAATTCTGGAAGCACAGTGAATGGTAGATTGTGGTATGAGTCAAGGTTGGAAATGATGAAGGCCTGACTCACAGTCGTTGGTGGAAGGCAACTTGGCTACAACCTGGGACTGCAGTCCAAATTCTGACTCTGCCACTCTCTAGCTGGGCAGCCTTGACAGTTTTTTTAATCTCCTGAAGCCTCTGTTTCTTCACTTATAAATTAAGGGTAATATCTGGACCTGCCTTTTAGAAATAAGTAAGGCAATGCATGGAAAATGCTAGGCATAGTTACTGACGCAGGGTGCTAGTACTCAACCATAGCAGAGAAGAGAGATTGGCTTTCTCTAGCTTTGCTGTTAATTGGAAAAGACATTTCAGTTCCAGATGGGTATATTCTTGACATATATGAAGAAAATATTTGATTTACTCAGTAATTTTAGGCAAAGAGAAAAACTCTTATCTTTGGAAAAAGTTCTCCTTTGCAGATATTAATATACTTGATTTTGAGTGTTTTAATATTTGGTTTTGTTTTCGTTCAAAGAAGTAAGTGCAATTTAATACAGGAATAATTACTTACTTCCCAAATACCTGTATTAACTTTTATACAGACTGCTTATCCCTCTTTCTACAAATGATGTCCTATTTTCTTTTCTTCATAGAATGTGACTTAGCAAGCAATAAAGCAAGTTGGAAAAAGTAGGATCTTTAAAAATCTGCCTTGTGCATTGTGTACAGCGACCCGGTGCACTCAGTGTTTAAGATGTGGTTGTAGTCCTCTATCTTTGTTTGTGAACCAAATGCATCACTGGCACTGGAAGTCAATGTGTCTTTTGAGAGGCACTCATGTGTACACACAAGCAGAGATGTACTTAAGTCTATTTTCACCCTTGCCTTTGGAGCAGCTGTCACAGAATTCAACCACAGAAAATGGAGAACAATTTTAAAAATGGGAGGTGGTTACTATTTTATTCTTCTTCCATACTTTTGTGCTAAATAAACTGATTGCAAACATAAATTGTTATAGTTGAAACAGTTTTCAGCCTTAACATAAATGTTTAAGGAATTGACTTTTAAAGCTTACTTTTGAAAAACTAAAATGGAATTTATTTTCTAAATATTATTCAGCCTAGTTACAGGATTCATAAAGAGTATGTTATTTTAAACTTGTCTTTTTTTTTTCCCCCACAAAATTCAATGGCAATACCAGTTGCTTAGGAAAAATAAGACTATCTATGGAAAAGACGCCCATGTGAATTAATGCTGAAACCAGAAAGAGGCTAATATCTGCACCAAGGGACAATATTTTAAGAATTCATGAATTTCCCTTTACTTATTCATTTGCAAAGGTTAAATGTGAGTTGTTTTATGCAATACTTTATGCTTTGATCAGTCTCAAGTGACTGTGTTGACTGATCTCATCTCCCTCATGTGAAATGCAACCCAGAAAAACAAAGGGGGAAAAAAAACACAAAAATCTTCTGTTGCCAATATGTGTAACTGTGGTTAATTTGAAATAAAATATATCTATTGGAAATTGCTTTTGAAAAGCAAAGTACCATCTCATTTATTGGTGACCTTATGTGATCTCAAATGACCATGATCTGAGATGATGTCACAGTGTGATAGAATGAGCAATGAAGATTCTAAAGATTTTCATTCCAGTGTAGGTCTGCCATTTTTGATCAGTATTGCATGTTTTAAAGTACTATTCATCCAACAAATGTTTACTCGAACCCACCATGTGTCCAGCAAGTTTGAGGTGCTGAGGGACAACATAATTAAAGTCCCCCATCTCATTGGCCTTAAATTTTAATGAAGGAAACTGGAAAAAACCTACTAAAGATAATTTTAAGTGATGGTAATGCTGCACAGGCATTAAAATAAAGAATGACTAGTGGATGTGACTTAGGGTGGTTTTTAGATCCAGCCTCACTCAGAGGCAACTGTTTGATTATGTCCTTGGATGTGTCACCTAGCTCAATGAGACTACTTCACAAGAAGTAAAATGGACAAAATAGCAATTGCCATGCATACCACATAGAATAATTTTAAGGACAAAATATGATATATAAATAAGTTAAAACTTAGTTCAGTATATTTATATATTGTTTGTAACCCATATAAATAATATATTATGTAATATATATTCATTCAAATAAATGAATATGTAAGGAGCTATAGAAATAAAACATGGTACTATCAAGCAGACAAGCAGATTTCTAGAGGAGGAACTCAACTTTCTTTATTTGTCAAATTGTTATTCCTTTTGCCATTTTCTGTAATACCCCTTTAGACCAACACAGTAAATCACATAATGGTCTTCCTTCTCTAATCTTGGTTAAGAATGTGAGCTATGGATTCAAAGAATAGAGCCTGAAATCAAAGTTTGACCAATTATTATCTGTGCATCCTTGGGTGTTAACTTCTCGTCAGCAATCGTTGGAAGATTTCTTTAATTACAATATTTTTAAGAACTTAAAACATAGAGTTTACTCAGAGTTAGCACAAAATAAAATTATTTGTTATTCTTATTGTTGCTATTGTTGAAATTTTAGTGATGGAGCTCCAACCATCTGCTCCCTCACAAAGTTAGGAAAAAGGGATGGAGTATTAGCTACTTGATGCCATGTAGTTCTACAATGAGGAAATCTTGCTCTTGAATTACTCTTTTTCCTGAACTTTGCTTTCCAAATCTGTAAGATGTGAATGACAAAATGTCATTCATTGTCACTGACACCATCAGTGACATTCAATGTCACTGACACCATCCAACTACTCCCAAAGCACACACATTCATCCACCACATAACAGACAAGCTAGTATTTTTAAAACATAAATTGGATTATGTCCTCCGAATGCCCTCCAGTGCCCTTAGAAGACAATCAAAACTTTTACTGAGGTCAACATGGAGCTACCTCATGTGGCCCTTGCCAGATTTGACCCTTATTGACTTTTCAAGATATGCTACTGTTTTTGTTTTTGTTTTTTACATCCTTGAAAACATCTGAGGCTTTTCCAACTCAGGCCCTTTGTACATGCTGTGTCTTCTGTTGAAATATTCAGACAGCTGTCTCCCATTCTTCAGATCTTGGCTTAAATATCAATCAGAAAAGCCTTTGTTTCCTTGCTGCATCTCCCCTCCAATAAATGCAGCCCTTATTATGTGATTGTCTAAACGTTTTAAATGAATGAATAGCTATTACACAATATAGGTATTATAAACATGGTTTTCCTTGCATTTAGCAAATAGATACTTTAAATAGTGTCATTTTCCTTCTCTTGACAGTTCAATTAAACATGATGGTGCTCTTTTTTGTTTGTTTTAAAGTAGAAATACAGTGGAGAGTCAACACACATCCCCACACCACAGCAGCCTTTTTCTCTGTCCCCACGTTCTCTACATCCCCATTCTTTTTCTTCCTTTTTGTCTTTCTCAGTTTCTTTCTCATTCACCTTATTTTCTCCTGTGACAGAAAAAAAGCTTATGTGTGAATTATTTATTTTTGGAAGCTCTGACTTTATTTTTATTTATACTGTGTTTTGGTATTATGATAGATTATTTGAAACTTTCAAGAATATTATGAGGCTGTGGGTTCTTGAATATTTGGGAGCCTGTTTTATTCAAGTCTTATTTACTATATTGCTTAGCACAGTGACTAAAATATCTTATAAATTTTATATTTTATTTCAGTTAGAAGGTCTCAAGGCTATTAGTGAAAATAAATCATTCAAAATATTTATATCAAAGAAGAAGTATGCTAGACCAAAAAGTATGCTGAAGGAAAATTTTAAAAAGACTGAGATTTCAGGTTAAGAAAATTTCTCCAGGAATGATCTTCCAAGTTGATTTCTGTTGCATCATTTCCATATTTTAATAGTAGACAAAAAGGGACATGTAAAAAGAAGTGGAAAGTGGGGATAAGAGAGAAAAAAGTAGAAATACAAAAATTCAGTGTGATTTGCCCCACAAATCTATACTGCAAATTCTCTAACAGCATATAGATTTTTCCCTCTATTCTTTTTTTTTAGATAATTATGAGAGAATCAAAGGACTATTTGCCTTTCTATAGAGTATTTTTGGGAAGGAATTGGGATTTCTTCTACTTGAGCTACTTTCTCCCTCTGTAAAATATATTCTTTAGAGAAACAAGCAAATCTTTGTGCTAACTCTGAAGCAAAGTGTCCTCTCCAGAGGTTGGAGGGCAGCTGTGCAACCTCCAGCAGCCCTTAGCATCTGTTGCCTGAGGCCCGAGGTTAGTCATGGGGACCAGTGTCCTGATGATGATGGAGACTCCATTTAAATCAGTGCCTGATTAGTAAAACCAGCATCCTAGAGGATTCTTCAATGTGTTTAGGATCCTGACATTTTCAGAAAACAATGCTCTAAGATTACCATGTAAAAAAAAAAGGGGGGGGTGACCTTTTCATTCCCTTTTATTCATTAAAAGAGGCCCTTGGCTATAAGGCCCACAATTACCACTTAAAGAAAGATGCGGAAATCACACTTTATCTATCAATCTGCAGCTTGCCTCAGCAAATTGACCTCTGGATTCCACAGAAAGTTCTTTGGAACACAGCCACCTCTACTGCATCCTCAGACTTGTTTTTCTTTTCTTCTTCTTCCCTGCTCACTAAATCTAATAAAGATTCTTTATGAATCTTTATGAATTCTTTATGATTCTTTATGAATAAGTGCTTATAGGCATCATGGAATATCAAGAATCTTACTACCCAAACAGAAAGAGATATAAACAATGAACTAAACAAACACAAACACCTATATGGCCTTTACTGTTTTATTTGCACTTACATATACTCGTTTAATCTGCACAAGCTTTCTATGAATTAGGTGTCAATATTCCCTTTTTTACAGATGAGGAAACTGAGGCTCAGAGAGGTTATTTGCCTAAAATAGCATGGCTATTAAGTGACAGAATTAGGACTTGAAGAAAGAAGCCTGACTCAGAGTACCCTAAACCACTTTACTATACTGAAGAGACTAAAGGAAAACAAAAACTTAGTTGTAAATTTAAGAATTGATAGTTAAAAACTGTAATCATTTTTGGACATGCAACTTGTTGGTTTGAACACTGAGGATAACCATATTGAAGAAAATGAAAATCTGTTTCTTTTATTTTCCCTATCACTCTCAAGTAAGTTCAAGTTTGTCCTTGGAATCAGGTTTATTTTCTTAGATGTCAGAAGTTTTGGTAGTTGTGTATATATACACTGCTAGTCCCATTAAAATTTTTTTTCTTTATGTTTTCTCTTTGGAGTCCTTTCCATTAATTTATTCCCATGTACCCTGGAAGGTGAAAGCTTTATTGTATGAAAATTCACCTTGGACATAATTATCTGTACTATTTCCACTTCAAGATTTGTCTGTGCTATTTGTTTCTTCATTTCACAAGTAATACAGTTATGTATCACTAAACACATTTATTGAGCATGTATTGAACAGTACATTAAACATTGTTCTAGATGCTAAGAATTAAAAAGAAAAAGATGACATATACAAGCTATATTCTCATGAAGCTTATGATCCAATGGAGTGAAACAACACTCAATATGTATTCAAAATAAATATACAAGGCAAGTTCAGATTATGAAAATACTTAAAAAAGAAAAAAAATAGAAAGAACAGAAAGATGTAAGTAAGGTTACATTAGGTGCCAGCCTAGTAGAAAGCTTTCAAGAACAGATGGGTAATGTAAACAGAGAGATGCAAATTCTAAGAATCAGAAAGAAATGCTAGAGACCAAAAACACTGTTAACAGAATGAAGAATGCTTTTGATGGGTTTATCAATATACTGGATATGGCTGAGGAAAGAATCTCTTGGCTTGAGCATATGACAACATAAACTTCTAAAACTGAAAAAACAAAGAGAAAAATGAGTAAAGACAAAAAAGAACAAAACATCTAAGAACTGCAGGACAATTACAAAAGGTATAACATATGCATAATGGGAATACCAGAAGGAGAAGAAAGAGATAAAGCAAGAAACAATATATAAAGCAATAATGAGCAGAAACTTCTCCATATTAATGTCAGACATCAAACCACAGATCCAGGAATGTCAGAAAACACCAAGGAGAATAAATGCAAAAAAAAAAAAAAAAAAAAAAAAAAACTACTCCTAAGCATATTATATTCAGATTACACAAAATCAAAGATAAAGAAAAAATCTTGAAAGAAGACAAAGGAAAAAAATACCTTACCGACAGAGGAGGAAAAATAAGAATTACACCTGATTTCTCTCAGGAACCATGCAGGCAAGAAGATAGTGGAGTGAAATATTTAAAGTGTTGAAAGGAACAACAACAAAAAAATCCCTAGAATTCTATACTCTAAAAAATTGTTTTTCAAAAATGAAAGAGAAATAATAAAGATTTTCTTAGACAAACAAAAGTTGAAGACATTTGTTGCCAGTAGATCTGCCTTGCAAGAAATGTTAAAAGAAGTTCTTCAGAGAGAAGGAAAATTATATATGTCAGAAACTCTGATCTATATAAAGAAAGTAAGAGCGCTGGAAAAGAAATAAGTAAAAATAAAATAAAAACTTTATTTTTCTTACTCTTAATTGATCTAACAAATAACAGTCTATTCAAAATGTTAATAGCAACAATGTATTAGATTATATATTCATATGTATATATACATATACTGCTTTTGTATTCTTATATATAAGTGAACTGAATGCTAGCAATGGTATAACACATAGGAGGGAGAAACCAGCTTTGCCTACTTCTCATATAATGCCTAAGTCATTTTGTTTTGTTTTCTTCTTTTCATGTCATGCTACTTCAGACTTTGCCCTGCTTATATCTAGTTATGTTTTTTTTCTTTTAATTTTTAAATAGCTATTTGGTATAACAGTGAATCTTCTTCACCTTTGTGATGCTATTTAACCACATTTGCAGTTTCTGCATATCTATTATGTTTCCATTCCTTTCTTTGTCTTTTTGTAAAGACAGCTTTCTAGAAATGGTCCATATAATCCTCAAAGAAAATATAGAAATCAAAGAATAATTACAGTGACCCACATAAATGAACAATGAGGATATGACAGAGGCAGATGAGGAAAGAGAAAGAAAAACCAGAAAAGTTATTTCTGAAAGGTTTGTGACCAACATTGTTGGCAAAGTTTCAAAGCTTTTTTTTTTTTCCTTCCTAGTAAAAGTGAAGGGAGCTCTGAAGATAACTATAGACGTGAAAAATATCCAAAGCTTAAAAAAAAAGATCTGAAAATTAGAATACAGTTTAAGAAAATGACACTACCTAAAGCCCTTTTGAAATTCACTTTTGAAATCAGTGCATACAGAGATAAATAAAGACAATTTAAGTGCATCAATATCAAATGGAAAACAAATCCCACATACAGTTTCATATTGGTTAAATGTTGGGTATAAAACTAAGCACAAAAAAAATCAATATAGTCATTAACTATCTTACCCACTGGGTATGATAAATGATAGATTAGCTTAAATGTGATCAAACTCTTTTTCTTCCCCCATTCAAAGGAAAGCACTTTTCTGTTCAAGGACCACTTAATTGAATGGTGCTGACTGGTCTCCCTAACATCCAATTTCCTAAAGTCATTTGAAGTATGTGATTATTTAACTCAAATTCTAAGCAAGTAATTTCAGCCTGAGACAACATCTGTGTATGGAATATAGCTGCCTCATGAACATCACCTAAATATATTATTGGATACTTTATCTTCAGCCACTTTGATCTCTGGAAAATGATTCATTTTCTGAAAAGAAAACTCCCCTACTCAGTTTACGTTTCTTTTTAATGAATATAACATAAACATAAACAGTTTCACGGGCAACACATCTTGGTTTTACCAAACAGAAAGTATCTTCTGAATTTTGATTGGCAAAGTATATCTCTCAAGCAGGCATAACTGGGAATTCAAGATAGAATAAAATTAGCTTCTATCTGTCAACTGTGTTCAATTTATGTTTGTATCTGATGGGTGATATAGAGATACTGTCACTAAAAACGAAGTAATTAGAACTTAAACCCAAATATCCAGTGTTATTTTTACTTGCAATTTGAAAAGTAAATTCAGAATATTTCTACTATGCAGCTATCTAGTTTTAATCAAGAGTTCTCTTATGTTGTTTTTCATGGTTATGTAAACATTTATTTTCATTTCTTTTCAAAACCAATTTCTACATTTTAGAAATATCTATCATACCATGTCAATATGTAACTAAAGTGATTACTAAAAAATATATATTCACTATTTTTTCTGCCTGGAGCTGTCTGTCTTATTCCTGAATTCTAGGCCTCCTCATTCCTTTGTCTCCCCTTAAATAGTCAGAATGCACTAAGATCTAAGTTAATGTTTTTAGATACTTGATACTGGGTATTTGTATCTATTTCTTCCAAAATCCTTCTTTATTTCTTCCAGTACTCTACATGTTTTTTCTTGTGTTTCCAGTTTTTATTGTAATTCTATAAAGTAGCATACATTTAATTTTGTATAAGCCTGAATAGCAAACAAAAAATGAAAATTTAATCTTATAATCATATTTTCTGCTGATAAGATATCTGCATTCTTCAGGTTATAAATGCATATACTGTATTCCTATATCTGACATGCTATATTTAGCTCTACAAATATATAATAATAAAGACTTTTTTCTGCAGTTAGGTTTACAAAAATGACGAGAAATCAATGTAGTTCATAGTATTAATGGGCTTTTTTTTTAATGGACCATTTCCTTTTCTTAAAGTTTCAGTGGTTTATTCTTCTCCATCTTTCTTTTTTCCTCTGGGATCTACCCTGATGCCCTAAACATCCTTTCTCAGGTCACTCTTGGAAAGTAACTGATGGCAGTTGGGCCTTAGAAGTGGGGTTGGGGACAATTCCAAGCTCTGTGAAAGTATTGCCTTTGGATTTGTACTGTATTTGTAATAAATGTGTACTATTTTATATATAGAAATATTCTATGAAAATTTCTGAGGCAATTTATCTAACTAGCTTTTTTGTTCTTACTTTATCTTTAATATGAATGTTTCCATTTGAAGTATTCTGAAAGGTTTAAGAAGTTGAGCAACACACACCCAATATGATTTCTTACCAATTAAATGATCTTTAATTCCATCATCTATAATAGAATTATTCACATATCTTTACCTCAGTCATTGTCCATTTCATCCACAGAACACCATAAGGGTGATCATTTTATTATTTTTTTATTTTATTTCATTTCATTTTACTGTGCTTTATTCCACTGTTAAGGCAATAATGTCAGTGTGACCTGAACTTTATCTCCCAAGCTGTCAGAGTTTATCGAATAAAAGGTTGTAGTTTAAATTCAGGACAATCCACTCTCTGACCCCCATCAATATTCTTTCAATCTCTTTCACAGAAATTGATCAGGTCAGTTGGGCAATATTTTTTTTCTTACATCATCTTTTATGGTAGTAGCTTGACAATCCATTTATTAATTGACATAGGTTTGTTGTAAAATCTTATAACAAGATTTTTCAAGTATGGTAGATATATTCATTTCAAAGGACTAGTTTTAGTATGTAATTCTACATTCATTAGTTTTCATATTTAAAAAATTAAGATAATACAGTTCTTATGGGATTAAATATATTTTATATATATATATATATTTCTGGAATATATTTCTAGAATCAGGAATCTTCCTTCAAATCTAATTGATTCCACAAGTAGAAAAGTTTGAGATTACAAATGATTTTTTATCTATTTTCATCTGTTATCTATTGCTCTTATATTTGCTTTTATAGTGAAGTGCCTGAGATTATTATTACTCCCCTGGCAATGTAACTTTTCCTATATCCTTTAACAATTGATTTTTTAAATATCAACAACTGGTTGTTATAGTTTCACAAAGACAAACTAAACCAACTTGATCATTTTTAGTAAGTTGATATAATAACATCATTTTTATAGTATGTGAAAATGCCTAGGATGTACAAAAACTACAAGCCTCTTGTAGATCATAAATTTATATATTTATTTTGTTCAGGCTTTTTTTTACAGTTATACACTAGCCTAGAATACAAATCTTTTGGTTGGATTTAATGATCCCAAACATGCTTTATTCTGAACTGCATAATAACATAAGATATTAATTTTTTCTCTTAGAGAGTAGATTGCTATTCACAATGACAACATAAATTTCTGTCTTGTGATTTTTTTATACTTAAGTGACTATTATTTTTGGCTTTTAGCTTGTCACAATCACTAGAGAAAGGTTACCAAAAAGATTATTCTGCGTTTTCTAGGTCCTTGATATCAATTATGTATTTTTATTTTAATATAAGAAGAATAAGATTATTAAATGTGAAAAAGCCTGTAAAACTAATAAAACTAAGTTTCAATGCTTTTAAAGAACCTATGAAGCTGTAATACTATCTATCTTCCTTGTTCTCAGATTAGGTTCACATAGTCATTCCTTCTATCATAATTCCATACATACATAAGAAGGAAGAAATGAGAAAAAGAAGGGAGGGAGGGAAGGAGGGAGGAAGGAAGGGAAGGAAGAAGGAAGGAAATAAAAACTAGAAGGGTGGCTTCCCTGGTGGTGCAGTTGTTGAGAGTCCGCCTGCCGATGCAGGGGACACGGGCTCGTGCCCCGGTCTGGGAAGATCCCGCATGCCGCGGAGCGGCTGGGCCCGTGAGCCATGGCTGCTGAGCCTGCGCGTCCGGAGCTTGTGCTCCACAACAGGAGAGGTCACAACAGTGAGAGGTCCGCGTACCGCAAAAAAGAAAAAAAAAAAAAAACAGAAGGGAAGGAAGGGAAAAGGAGGAGAGAGAAGTGATAGGGAGGGGACAAGTGAGGAGGGAAGGGAGAAGGAAGAAAGGAAAGAGCTCTCAAAGGTTTAACTTTAATGCCACAGGGACATTTCTCCCATGTGAATACATGTATGCCTTTTAAAACTGATCGCCTGATTGAACAGCTAGTGTGGAAAGCAGTTTGGCAATTTCTTAAAAAAACTGAATGTCAATTACCGTATGCCCTAGCAATTGCACTTCTGGACATTTTACCCAGAGAAATGAAAACTTATGTTTACACTAAAACCTGTACACAAATGTTTATAGCAGCTTTATTCATAATAGACAAAAACTGGAAACAACCAAGATATATCTCAATTGGTCAATGGTTAAACTATTATATAGCCATACTGTGGAATGCTGCATGACAATTAAAAGGAATAAACTCTTGATAGAAGCATCAACCTGGATTGAATCTTTAGAGAATTATGCTGATTGAAAAACATTTATTCTCAATAAGTTACATACTGTATGATTTCATTTATAGAACATTCTCAAAATGATAAAATTATAGATAGGAGAATAGATTAGTGATTGCCAGAGGATAAGGAGGGGGTGAGTGGAAAGAAAGTGGGTGTGGCTATGAAAGTGCACCATGAAGGACCCTTGCTGTGATGGAAATGTCTTTTATCTTGCTTAAATCATTGTTAACATCCTGTCCGTGGCATTTGTAAGATGTTACCACTAGGGGAAACTAAGTAAGAGGTATGAGCGATTTTCCTACACTATTTCTTAAAACAACATACAGCTATCTCAAAATAAATGGCTGAATTTCAGAATACCTATTGAACACAAACTTAGAATTTCCAAGCTTCTCAGACTTTACCAGCAAAGGCAGTAGAGCTTTAAGTTCTTATAGTGGGATTCAGGATGACTTTTGTTATGACTTCATGGCCTCTGAATATAATATTTTTTAAAGAAGATTATATAATGTAACTGTTAATGGCATGGTAAATTAAGTACACATGTGATTGATGAAAAGGTTGGCATTAATATCTTAATTCTCTAATTGTGGCATACAGGATGCTGTTATCATTTTTATAATGATCAATTACTTACACTGTGTAACTGCTTCGGCACATTTTCCACTGTGTGTGTTTTCTCGTTCACTATGATGCTTTATACCTATTTCTCTTTGGCAGAATTACGTACAATAAAAGACTTTTTTTTTCCCCTGGGGAACTACAAAATTATAAATAAGTAAGCAATTTATAACCAATGGAAGATTTATATTTACTGGAAAGTTTGGTTACCAGGTATTATGCTGTCAGGTAATTTTTATAATCATATTTAAGTATGAAATACACATTCCAAAAATAAAATTTTAACATTAACATTAATAAATAGTTTAGTCTTATCCCCCAAAAAAATCTAAAAATAAAGGTACATATTCTTAGATTTTTTAATTTATTTTCATTTATTTACTACTAATGCAAGTCTGGCTATTAGTTTGTTAAATATAAATTGCTAATCTTAGGGCCATTTCTGACTCCCTCTATTATGGTTTTAAGGTTTATGTTAAAGCCTTAGGACATTTTCAACTGCCAAATATTGCAGATTAAAGATTACAGAGATTTTTCTCTAGTTATTTTTCTCTTTCTCCACCAGCAAGAGTTAAATTATTTATAAGTTCTACAATATTTCACCATAGTATTCATGTGTAGTTACCAGAATTCTGGCAATATGTAAAACTCAGCAGATTTTTATTCCCTATCTATGTACTTCAGTTCCCTTTCCCATTTTGCAGGAAAATGTGTTTCCTTAAAAATTCTCACCTCTATTAAAAAATGGTCACAAAAGCCCAGTCGAAAAAATATTTGTTTCTATATTAAGCTTTCCATCCATTTCCCATACATGTGTTGACAAAAAGTATCCACGTGAAGCTGCATCACTGGAAACAAAAATCCTACATTTGCTACTCCCTTAGGCTGTCTCCACTCTAAATATTTATGGAAAATTTTAAGAATGAAGCTTGAAAATTTTAAATGAGGCAATATGGCAGAGGGCACTGAATCTACAAATCAGCATATTTCCACATGTACAAATAAAGGTATGATGAATTATAAAACAGGGACTGCAGAAGATGGAAATTAATTGATGCAACATTTTCAAATTTGAATGTGAATGTGCAGCAAAGTTTCATCTTTCTTATGAGCCAAGCAGATAATCTCACTAACTAGAAAGTTACTAGTCCTTTGACTCCTAGTAAGAAGGAAAATCTCCTGAGGACTACCTCCTACCATGTTTTAAACTGTTGACCATTAGTTATGAATGGACTTCTTCATGAGCCAAGAGCACTGATGCCCAGAAAATATTTTTACATAATAAACTGTCCCCACTATCACTTGAATATGAATAATGACATAAATGGCTTAATGTCTTTTAAGGTACTTGGGGTTATTTGGGTGTTTATTGTTCAGGACCCTTAGTCCCTCTGCAGGCATACACATATACACATTCCTTAAAAATAGTTAATTTTATTGTCTTCGGTTTCAAGAATTTCCATTAATTTACAATAAGAATGTCTCTTTTGGAACAACACTAGTAAGTGAAACATATTATCTCACTATAAAAGTACTTGTGAGAACAAAGGCTGGCAGAGTTTCCCATTAAAAAACACAAATGCAAACCAGCGTGCTCTGAACACTAGAATGGCAGTGCACAAAAAAACCCACAAAGGTAAATCAGAATCAACAAAGTAAAAAGAAAAAACACACAGTGCGTATGTTATTATAGCATTTATAATTATATCAGTACATTATATATTATATGTGTGTAGTTGATTACACTCAGCGACACATAGCAAATAAGGGAATGCTGTTTCAAAATGCAGCTTGACTTTTTCAAATGTCAATGTTGAATGACTGTGAGCTAAGTAAACTGAAACAATATGGGAAGAGTCAAGTGCAAGCTGATTTGATCAGGCAGTGCCCAATGTACCTTCCCTGCTTTCAGTGTGCATTTGCTTCAGTGAAACCTCTAGTGTCACAGTGATGGCTACAAACCGTCTGCTCCAAGGAGAAGTGAGGGAGGGCTGCAAGGAAAATAGCAAAAGTGAGAAAAGGACAAGAGGTAACCACCGTTTCCACTCTCACATTGAGGGGAAATCAATGGAGGGGGATGAATGGAAGTAAGCTGCCATGGCTCCCTCTGGTCCTCAATTGGACACAGCTAATCCCTATGACCTTTGGGGAAGCTGAAGGCATAAAGTGACCCCAATCATCAAAAGCACAATTAGAATGAAGAGCATAAAACCGTGACTGTGGTTAGAAAAAGCAGACAATGAAGAGACTATGGAGGAAATTTGTCCCTTTAGCAGCTGAGTGAATGCTGCCTCAGAGATGCCCATAATTGTTGCAGATGGATGAGAGTCACTACTGGTAGGACCCTTGGGGGGCAGGGGGAGGGCTGGGGAGGAACTGGCATTTATCACGTGATCTCGGGCCCAAGTTGCAGATGTTTCAGACTTTCCCCACCTCCTTCCAAGGCACCAGCAATTTCTATCCCTCTTCAGGAGAGAGCCAAAGAAGGGCAGGAGTTGAAACAGCAGTGGGCGAGGAAAACAAAAAACAAAAAAGGTCGCCTTAAGAGTGAGGAAATCTGTAGGGTAATTTCAATTTCAAGTGTTGGGTTTTTTCCTCAAGAAATAAAATTGAGTGAATTCATCCTTGTCAGCACAAAGCAAACAAGCAATTAGGCGAACTAAAAAAAAAAAAAAAAGTGTGCAGTTCGAAGGTCTACCATTTGGATGAAATGCTGCCTATGTGTAAACTTCCTGAATGATTTAATGGGGAATTTTCTGTGAATAGATGATGAAGAAATGCAATGAGAAGGCATGATGTAACATGGTTAGACAAAAATAAAATTTTCAAAATACATTTTTCTGTTGAATTTTAATTGATGCCCTGTTCACCTTCTTCTCTTACGTAAATTCAAGCTTGTCACATTAAAACAGAAATAGAACGTGTCTTTCTCACTTCAGGAGGCAAGTATGTAGGATTTTTTTTTCCATTAAGAACTATTAAATGATCCCTTTAACACTGATTTTGAATTTAGATGAACTATAATAATAGCTAACATTTACTGACTTCTTATTAGGTGTCTGGGACTATAGTAAGATCTTTACACATATTTGCTTATTTAGTCCTCATAACACCCCTGTGAAATCGATACTATTATTTCACATTTTGTAGATGAAGAAACTGAGGCCAAAATATGAAAAGATAAAATAACTTGTCCAAGGTCAGAGTGTTAGCTGGTGGCTCCTAAATATTACTCTGTATTGAATATCTAAATAAACAATCATACATACTTAGTTGTAGTGATTCCAAAATGCTAAGTAAATTAGTTGATATTTTGACTGAATTTAACAAATCATGTGGATGTTACTTAAATATCATTCAACATGATAACTAGCAGCAGTGATTGGAAACATGCTTTATCAACACACTTGAAGGAAATGGTAATAAATTTACCCATTCTGTGATGAGAAAAGAGCATTGGTTAAAAAGATAAAGAGATCTGAGTTTTTATTCAGATCTCAAATGTTATCACCATCCCCCAAAACCAGATTTCCCCCCCTACAAAAGAGGAGTGATTCTATTTCTTCTTGGTCCCCAACATCATTTTAATGCTATGTAAGGAGTACTCCATTAATGCACGTATTACTACTGTGCCATTTCTGCCCTTAAAATGCAAGATGTGTCTGTTCATACAACTAGGGCAGCTGGGGCCACCACCTGTTAACTAACTTCAAGCACCACTTAATTAGCCTGTGTTGAAGTTACCGTATGCTTTGACTGGAAGGGAGTGGAACAGTAGCAGATGCTAAGCACAATAAAAGAAAAGCCCTTGAATACCAGGGCAAAGTGGGTGGAGAGAATAACAAAAAAGTCAACAGATGGAGAGAGGCAGAAATACTAGTAAAATGGACCAGAAATTAACTCTCACAGATAAAGTTCAAGGGAGCAAATCTCTGCAGATTAAATTCCTACCCACCAAGGTATCTGTCACATCAGACATAATTGAGAATTTGATTTGAGCATTTTGAATATAGGCAGAATTCAACTGGACAATTGCCTTAGTTTCTCATTATATAAAGAAATAGTCATCATTTATTATTTCCATGAAAACCTCCATAACTTTCTTAGACCAAACATCCAGGCATCGAAGAAAAAAAACATGTTGTCATGATGAAGCATAATTTTCCCAATTACTTTAAGAACTCTGTTTGTCAGTGTTTCCACTAGAAGAGATCTAGAAACAAATGGTTTTAAAATTATGAGCATTTCTCCTTCAATAGAATGATTTCCATACAGAAGGCACTTTATCTTGTTTTTTCAAATTAAGTTGAATTTAAATGAGTTAAAAGCATCTTCTGGTGACATTTGTATTCTTCTGAGTTGCAGGCTTATCCATTAATGCATTTACCTTCCTAACATTCAGCAGTATATTTTATGTTAATAGAATTTGTATAGATAGATATATATAAGGAAGTATATATCTTTGTTTTTTTATATTTTTGCTTAAAGATATGTTAAGTCTCTATTACTTAATCAGATTTCATTGGCCTGGTGTAATGAGATATACCCCAAATTAGCTCAAACAAAACTGTACTTGAGACTTTTCATGTAGTTATTTTTCCAGACCTGTAATATTTTTTCAAATTCAGAAACAGAATACAGCATTGGCAAATTCCAAATTTGTATTATATTACTTCAGTTTCAAGACCAGCCTCTCAGAAAAATGCATTCCGTTTGTTCAAATTATATTACAACTTCTTTTGGTTTGGCGAATTATCATTATTTATTATACTTTCCTTTATATCCACTTCATCATAGTTGGATATTTGTAAATCACCCTTTTTTAACATGAAAGAAGGACAACTTTCACCAGTAAAACACTCATCTGATTTAAGTTAAACAATATTCTATTTCCTAGAGTATATATTGACATGGGGAGTGGGGAAGGGAGAAAGATATTATTCTATGAACAACAGTAATTTATCATAATGCAGTTTTGAATTAGATTTCTAGTGATTATAATTTTAGCCATATAAGTGCATAACAAAGTCCAAAATAAGGAAATAATTGATATTCATTCATTGAGAAAAGTTACATCCACCTTAAACTCTTGACTCTAGCAAAACTATTCCTCAGTGTTTCATCCAATCATTCAGCAAAAATGTATTGATTATCTACTCTGCTCTTAGCACTGTGCTAGGGCTAGGCATCCTAAGAGTAAGTCATGACCCTGTTTTAAGTGCTCTTAAATTTATACCAAAACATAAATCTTTGTTGTTGAAGAGTAACAAAAAAAAAAAAATGTAGTTGTCAAAAACAGGGAATCTGAATTTATCTTGATTTTATTTAGTCAGTAGTTCAATCTCCAAATCTATATATTTAACAATATGTGGCAAAGCCTTATTTTAATAATAAATCCTATTTTAGTAATATTTTACTGTGCGTTTCTAGCTGAAACACAACCAACTACCTTATAAACTATTTTATCTTGTCTATAGAAGAAGACAGTGAAGAAACCCTGTGAAATGTTTAATGGAGCTCAGAAATAGATTTGTGAAATTACCCAATCTTATTGTTCAGCGACTGGAAAAGAATCACTAACATGGTGTCCCATTGCCTATATATTATTGTAATTCCTTCCAGTTCCTAGAATTAGATTGGTGAGTAAAGAGAGTATAGTAAAATAGGGTATAGTGAAAAGAGGTGGTGCTTTGGAGTCAGAAATCATTTGGAATCAAATTCCGAATTCACTATTTACTAGTTGCATGACAGAGGCTAAAGGAATTCTCTGAGCTTTAGTTTCAGCATCTCTAAAATGGGAACAATGATGATATGGATCGTGATCATGATGATGACTATGATCTTGATAGAGCTGTAAAAATTACATGAGAAAATATACATACATATAAAGTGATGTGGTTCATATTAAACTAAAGCATTGTATAAATATTATTTGAACAGTTTTTGCTTCTGTTTCTTCATATATGATTCATTCAGTTGTCTAATCGCCTAAACCAGAAAATGAGAAAAAGCACTAGAATTTAATTTGAGATCATTGTATAAAATCTTTTTCATTTAGTACAACCCCAGCATCTTAGGTCACAGTTACAATAACCTAGTTTATCATGGAGATTATTTTACTTTAGTCAAATACCAAACCACTGAATTTTTTTTTTCTTCTCAACGGTGTTGGAGGATAAAGTCTTCAAATTTAGGAAGAACCATCCATTCACTAAAAATTTTATTTGAATACATATTTCACATCAATTTTAACATTTTAACTTATTTTATCTCGACACATTTTCTAACAATCAATCATTAAATCATTATCCACATGGATCATTATAATCATGGTCCTTTTATCTTTGAAAGAAATTTAAAGAAGCAACATTGATTTTCCTTATAATAGCAAAATTGGAAGTGGTTATAACACATTGTTTTCTCTCTGTTACCATATTGCTGCTTTAAAATAGTTTCATTCAATATTTGGTAGCACAATTTTGGAACTTGATACATATTATAGTTAATATTCTATAATGCATAAGCTTCTGGAAAAGTCATTCAGTCTTCATTGTGAATGAAATTTTTTTATTTGCTTCATTCCCTGATTTTTTTAAAGTAGATACTTCTTAAAAGCATAACTCTTATTTCTCCTCTTATTCTCAGTTCAAAAGAATGGAGAAAATGATAATGTAGCTTCCATAATTATTTTAACCATACATGATTAAAGCAGCTTGGGTTTAACTTGATCTTGTAGAATTGTGACACAAATTTAAAGCTTCACAAGCATAGTTTTCGTACTTAATTTTGTAATCCATTGCCTGGCTTTCTAATTAAATGTTCTCAGTATTCCATTTAAAGTACCCATTCCTGGCATTCCTCTTGATTAGTAGGAAAGAATCAATGAGAATTGATCCAATTGTAGAATACAATTCTCATATTGATAGTAGTTTATATTCATTTGCTTTTCCCTAATCTTTTATTAATGGTCATCTTCAAAATGTCAATTAATGCCAAAAACCTGCACAGTGATAATGCAAATCTATAAAGAAACCAGCTTGACACTTTACAGTAGGACCAAAGGGAGAAGATATTATTTTTAACATATATTTACATAACTGAATATGACAGAAATGAAGGATAAAAATGAAAACTCTAATGTTCCGAGCTATGAATTTCACACTCAATTAAAAAAAATTTTAATAAATGAAACAATTTAAACAATAGACTTTTCTCTTAGGCTTCTGCATTTCCACAAAATAACACTGGCTACCATCGAATAATGAACAAGTTAGAGAAATATGGGTTGAATGGTAGTACAAATATGAGTCTTTGTGCTAAAAAAATATTAGCTATTTTACTCATATCACCAGTGAAGGAGAAACTTCATGGTATGAATTTCTGCTGCACATTATAGAGAAAACTTTAGACCACTCAGTCTTCATCCACCATCCTTTAAACTTTTTGGAATGTTTTTCATAATAGATAGTAATTGTTAACATTATGCCTTATTTGCTTTAGTACTCTTAATATACTTTTCTGAATGACTTGAAAGTAAAATAATTCACCCCTTAGTTATTCCACATGTATACCCTAAGGATATATTTTGTTTTCTGTAGATTTTAAGTTGGGTCTTAAGTGTTGATTGAATTCAGGGCAAACATTGTTAGCCTGAATGCTTCATAGGTGCTACTGTATGTTTTATCACACAATTGTCTTCCCACTTTTAGTTACCAGCCATTGGTGATACTAAGTTTGATTACTGAGTTCAAGCGGTGATTGCCAAATCTATCCATTATAAAAATAAGTTTTCCCCTGTGCAGTTAGCGGGTAATCTCTGGGGTCATACATTGGGCCTGTATATGCTGTCCCATACCACTTTTCACCTAATGGATTTAGTATCCACTGATGATGCTTTTCTGAATGACTTATTTTGTCAGAGGTTGCTATATAATGATTTTTCTAATTTGAAGTTTCCATTATACATTGGCTTAGATGTTGGGGATATCTCAGCAAAGGTATTGTTACACAAAATAACAAATTTCAAATTTACCAGTTAATTTACCTTTATAGAAAGTCATATCACCTTTAATACATTATTATATTTAAGGGTAAAGTTTTCTGAAAGACATAATTTCCATCGTAAAGGAAACTATTGGTCTTTATTCCTTTTTATCATTGTTGTTGCTCATATTAAATCTGTGGAAGACTGTTACAAGAAGACACACTCGTATATAATACATCTTATAGAAGTAATGCGTATATTATATGATCATGTATTCAATATATATGTACACATATAACCATATTATTTTTATATATGTGCATATATATATATAAGCTTATGTATTATATGTTTAAATTTGACATACAACCCACTTCAAAAAATAAATAAAGTATGGAGCAAAATCTACCAGAAAAAATAAGCCCATAAGCCAGAGTTCAGTTTTAACTACAGATATTAACATTTCACTGAATTGCAAAATACTAAAAATATAGCACAGTGATGACTTTCTTAACACAGATAGGGAGTATAGGGGAAAAGTAGATTGAAGGGGAAATGATGATCTCAGTGTTTGGTGAGAGAAGGTGTGAGGTTTCTTGGAAAACTCATGAAGTTCAATAAGCAGTGAAGATAAGATCTGGTCATTGGTAGAGCATCTAACTAAGAAGTAAAAAAAGTTTCATCATCTAAAATATAGTTGAAGCCACGAGCCTTGATAAAGACAACTACAGAGAGCATGTTGAACAAGAAAACGATGAGGTCTGGGGTTCTATGAAACACCAGCATTTAAAGAGCACTGGAGGGGGCTTCCCTGGTGGCGCAGTGGTTGAGAGTCCGCCTGCCGATGCAGGGGACACTGGTTCGTGCCCCGGTCCAGGAAGAACCCACATGCCGCAGA
Source organism: Mesoplodon mirus (assembly GCF_964341445.2). Taxonomy (NCBI): domain Eukaryota; kingdom Metazoa; phylum Chordata; class Mammalia; order Artiodactyla; family Ziphiidae; genus Mesoplodon; species Mesoplodon mirus. The sequence goes on from NC_138982.1 coordinate 114,839,798, forward strand.
GCAGCTGGGCCCGTGAGCCATGGCCGCTGAGCCTGTGCGTCCGGATCCTGTGCTCCTCAACGGGAGAGGCCACAGCAGTGAGAGGCCTGCGAACTGCAAAAAAATAATAATAATAAAAAAAATTTAAAAAAATAAAGAACACTGGAGGGAAATGGGCTTTGTAGATGAGACATTAGGTTTGTATGGCCAAACAGATCAGAATTCCAGTTTAGATCTAGAAAACAGCTTAAAAAAAAAACATGAAAGAGAAGACTTAACTGTAAAATTGGAATTGGTTATTTTGAAAAGCAGTGAAGGCCAAATGGCCATTAGATTCAGATGAGTCTACAGATCTGCTGGAAGATTGTGGTGGAGGTGTCCATTTAACATATTTCTGACCCTAATTTTATGACCCAAGACTTCCTTTTATATTGAACATGCTTTATATGCTTTTACAGATACTAGGGATATAGAGAGTACAGTAGCACTGAGTTAATTTATATCAAGTTTTGTTTTTTTTTTTTCTGACTATGATACTGGTACAGAAAATGAAAGTTTTGTATTTTTAAATTGTTGCAGACTGGGAGACTATCCCTGAAGTGAGTTTCACATTCTTGGTTGCCATCTGTTCATTAATTCATTTATTATCTTAAAGTGAACAAAAACAACTGTCCAAGACTGTACAATGCTGCAGGTCCAGTGGCAGGCTGCAGGTGTACAAATGGGAAGGAAACAGATTACCTGATCTTTGGGAATTCACAGTCTAATGGGGTAACAGACACAGAGAACCCAGCACCCCTAGTGTCAGTGCATTTCTCAAAGTGTTGTTGGCTTTTATCAATCGCAGCCACACCTACTTCAATTCAGGCCTGGACAGCCCTAAACACAGATGCGGGGCACAAGAAAACCTCCTTCAGACATTGTAAGCACTAGATAATCTCTTCCTCATTATGTTCTATGCCATGGCTCGCATAATCAATATTATTTAACAAAAACTTTAAATAAATATCTTTTGGACTCTCTCCTACAGCTCACATGCAGTGAGTCAAGTGGTTATTTCCTGTTAGAATTATCTTCTGACAGAAAGGAAGGGGAAGAAAAAATGAGTGAAGTTAGTAAAAATGGCATATTTTGTTTCCTTTAGGTCTAACATATTAGTAATTAAAGGCAGTACTAGGTAAATAGAATGCACTGCACGAATATGGTAGGATTCATTGATGCAAAGTCTGTTCTTTCCTGAACCTAGGAAGGGGCGGGAAGGGTGATGAGTGGAAACAGGAAAGCAAATTTAGAAACTACTTAGGATAAGTTAGACACAGGTGAAAAATCTACTTTAAACAGATTTAGGTATCTCATTTTAAATGATAGTGAACTTCCTTTCCTTGTCTCTGTTGTTTTTGTAATAATGTCCTCATTCTCAGGGAAGGTTTCATAACAAGGCGTACAAAGGCCTTATCCCCAAAGTCTTATGATACTCTACAGACAAACTGATTTGGTTCATGTCATGGATTTGTATAGCTTTCTACTGTATTTTTAGCAGAGTGATGAGAAATGTGTGTATTCACATTAAACGATCCCATCATAAATTAAAAGTAGTATTTCCTTTGAAAAGGGGCATTTGTTGCTAAAAATTAGTAGTTTTTACAATTAAGTAGTTTTTACAAATTTAAGTCGTTTTTACAAATTAAGTAGTTTTTACAATTGTACAAGTGTACAATTGTACACTTGTACAATTGTACAATTTTGCAATTAAGTAGTTTTTACAAATTTAAGTCGTTTTTACAAATTAAGTCATTTTTACAATTGTACAATTTTACAATTAAGGTTGACCCTAAACACAATGTATCTTTTAAAACAAGTCTGTAAGCAAGGGTGGTCCCTTAAAAACCCTTTAATATATTTGAACAAGCACCTTCTGTTTATCTTTCTACACCAACCTCTTTTATTTGGTGAGTCCGCCTGAGCAAGGTTACTTCGTTCGTTCGGGGCAGAACATTGTGCTAACACTGCCTCAAAATACACAAAAATGCCTATTTCCCGTCCTGTCTTACTGATGTGACTTAAATCTCTGACCTAAACAACGCGTGCAAATACGTTAACAGGCTGGAGGGGTAGCTGGTGGACCGGTTCCCTCCTCTTTCACTCCCAGAGTTGATTTTAAGGACAAACAGGACAACAGCCATTGCTGGGAAGGCAAGGATGAATAGAGTGATAATGAGCCCTTTTTTCCCCTTTGGTCTGCAGAGATCTGAACCTTTTTTCCCCTTCATTTTAGCCACACCAGGGTAATTGTATGACACATGGATTAGAAAGGAGGAAAGACAGGGACAGAGTAGTTAAATGTGCTATGTGCAAAAGCCACAAAGCAGACTCATGTTGGACTTTTCATCCCTTTTAAAATTTTCGAAATCATCCCTGAATAGTGGTGTCTTAGACAAAAATGTGTCAACCTAGCTAAAAAACTAGCAGGGACACAAAATTAATGACCCCTGTGCTGTTTCTAGAGAGGCATTACCTGCGGGTTCTCGCTGCCTCATTCATAAGTGACAGACTTTCTTCCTCGAGTAAACAGCTGTGCTTCTTCACTGCTCAGACTGAGAGATCCTCTGTAGCTGCTGTTTAAGGTGACAAAAAGCCTGCACAACTTGAATGACCTATGACTGTACGGTATTCGATTTAGGAGGTACGCACTTGGGTTTTATTGTGTCTGTGTCTGCTTATCAGCAACGGAGCTAGAGCCTCAGCTCATATTTATCTAACACACAGAGATATGACGCATAGAGTGAGCACGCGTGAAATCAGTGGTGTCACTGGGCTTCTGTGTATATTTATACCACAACTCAGCTTCTGGATATTGGAACCTGAGTGCCATCGTGCTTAGCCTCATCTCTCAAATCCCACGTAGGAAAATAAATGTGCAATTGGGAAAACACACAAAAGCATTTCTTTTATTCAAGAAAAGTAAGAATGAATGAATGAAAATACCTATCGGGATGACTATAATATAGAATCACAAACAATTTGGAATGTTTTCAGATATTCAAACCCAAATGTGCAAAGTTAAGTCTCCTTTTATACAGGCACTCATTTTAGTAAATTTATCTCAGTCCTTCAAGATGACAAATTGTCGCCTTTTGAAAGATGGGATGTTGCAGCCCTTTCTTTGCCGTTGCTCAGAAAAAAGTATGACATTTTTATCATCCACCCTCTTCTTTGACAAGACCCTATTTTTCCCCACACCCTCCCCGCCCCCCCATATGAGGTACGGTCCCTGGAGTCTGTAATTGGCAGGAGATGAAGCGATGATGGGGAGTGATCACAGTCAATAGCTTTGATTAACAATAAGGTAGAAAATTAGCAATGCTAGCATTCAGCCACTCTGCCCTCTCCCTCCTCCATATGCTCCCTCAGTCCGCGCTGGCGGCCTCACAGAGGGCAGTCAGAGCCCTTCGCCAGCTTTGAAGTGCAGCAAAGGTGCAGGCAGAGCAGAGCATTAGGGAAATGAAGAAGTAGAGACTGTAAGCCATGATGCTGAGATCTTCGAATGGCTTAGTGTGCCGCAGGAGGGGCGAGGATGAAGTGTGCTGTGTGTTGTCCCTGTGTGTTTTTCTGTCACATGTGGATTTACTTGTGTCTGGACATGCTGTGATCGAAATGGCAACTACTGTTACTACTGTGACCCCATCAGCAGCTCTGGTGTTGTTTCCAACAGACCCTGAAGACGTAGAGAGGGGAAAGGACAACGGGACGCCAATCCCCACCTCTGATAACGATGACAATTCGCTGGGCTATACAGGTAGAGTGTTTCTTTCCCAAATACTAACTGTCCATTTCTCCTAAAATGCCGCCACCTCCATCAATCATCAACCACCTGTATAAAATTATCTTTCTAATCATCTCTGCTTCCAGCTAACAATCCCGACAACTTCTTGTCCTCATTTTCCAGACTTTATTCATTCTTCAGGTGGGAGGTCATATTGCTAAAGGAAACACTTTGGGGAAGAGAAATGTAACATGAAAACTGCATGCATTCTTGTTGCCTATTTTTAATGTAAAAAGATGCTTATGAGCCTGAAACATCGGTATCACTAATATGTTTATTTTCTTAGAGATTTAATATCTAACTAAATTGCTATCAAAAGAAATAAAAGACTACCTTCAAGTAAATAGGGTTCAAAATTATCTGTACTTTTGCTTTTTGTTGTTATGCCTGAAGTCTTAAAAACAACAGAAAGCAAACTCTTAACAAGAGTTCTGTAAATCATAATTACCAACTTATATCTCAGGATTGTGTTTGCATGACTTATTGTTATCTGATCTACAAACCACTTCTTAAATAGATGCATGTATATGTCAGCATAAAAGTAGCAATTTAGCTCCTTGAATATGTTAGAAATAATTCATATTACAGATGTCTAAGAATGGTTAGCCTGGAAATATGTAAATGTTTCAGGCAGAATTTGTAAGCATAGTTTTGAATATAGTTGCATAAGTTACACATCTGAGACAATTTGACTAAAACTTTAGATAAAAGCAAAGAATGAAATACAACACTTTTAACACATTGAATCAGATAATGATGTGACAGGGGTCTCGTTGTAATAGCAGGTATTTCTCACGTTCTTTTCATTAGTTCTTGTTAACACCGTTCATAGATTTTTACCAGGTTGTGGGCTGTGACTAGGTTGTGTGTGTGTTTGTGTGTGTGTGGTGAAGTAGCTGGGGTCAGAGGTAATGGAGCACTGGTCTGTCTCATTACAATCTTACAGATGGTTGTGTTCAAAAGAGAATAACCCAACAGATACATTTCATCTTGGTTGGTATAAAATAATAAACTGGTATTTTAGAAGCATCCTCACTATATTCATAGTAATAATTTTCTCCAATATTATCCCTCATCTACAAAATTCAGGGTTTTAACATTTGGAATAAGCATGCAAATTAATAGCACCTTTACAGGCAACTTTAATACTTATATTTATTTTAGTCATAGATAACTCATTCTCATTCCCCCCCCTATCTTTCAACGTAAGAACTGAGATTAAAGGACCAACAAATCAAAGCCCATTGGTGGTAAGATGGTGAGGGAGTTGGTATGATGATACTTTTCCAGAAACTTAGCTAGAAGAAGCCTTGTAAAAGTCATTTGTTAATACCATAAATACTGAGGAAGTTCGTGCTTATGAAAAGAGGAATCCAACATAGTGTTCTTTCTCAGGGGATCCTCATTTGCCAATGCATCTTAGTTCAATTCCCTTGTGCTCACCCAGTCTAAACAACTGCATTGTTTAGATACACTAATAGGGTTTGCTCTTTGTCTTTTATGGGTTTCCTGAAAATTATATATAACCAATGCATAAATCATGTTGGAGTGTTGATTTAAGAGAACCTCAATAACAATGCATTTAAGACTAAATGTAGCATTTTTTGAATTTTTCATTCTTATCTATTTTTCTCTGTCGGATTAATCAGTAGTCGGATTTCTGCTATTAAACATATCATTAGATGAATTAATAGGAGGAGGTAGTAAACTTATAATGACTGGTATACTGGGTGTTTATTTTTCAGTACATGTTGCTTCATTTCGTTGAGCTAAATGTGGGGCTCTTCTTTCTCCTCCTAATATTCATAAATTTAGGAGAAAACCTTCTCAGAGGGAGTCATGCAATTCTGGAAAACATATTTTGGGGAACATGAAACAGTCCCAAAGAAGAAGATCACCAGTTCACTAAAATTCACATCCACACACCTCCAGTTCTCCTTTTTCTACCACTACAAAAAGTACAATTTCCACTGCGAGCTAATTTGTCACTACAACATCTGCTCTGTTGCTCAAACCATTTGAGACCATCACTATCAAATTGACCCATCAAACTAGAATCCATGGACCACATATCATACACATGAGTTTATTTTTTTATTAATGATTTAGTCAACAAATGATAATCTTTTATTAATATACTTACTGCTTAAACCATATACTGTACTTATCTAAATTATATAAGGGATTTCATTAAGAGGCCCAGGAAATATATAGTAATATAGAGTTTAGGGAAGAAACATAAATTGATTCCTTTTCTCCTTACCATTTTCAGATACAATACTATAAAGTCATATAAAGTTTGAAAACACTTCAGTCTCTCTCCTACTAATCAATGAATACAGAACAATTTCTAAGGTAGCATGGTGGTGTGTTATTAAAGTGAACTTATACATTTTTTACAGAGAAGTAGCCCCAACTGTGTCATAAATATTGGGATTATTTAACAAAATATATAGACTTTGTTGCAACAAGTAAGATGGGATTTCAAATCAGCACTCTGTGAGGTCAGACAGATATCCCAAAGAAGTCGAATATGGAATGATCAATTATTTTTTTAAAGGAGCTTCTACAAAGAGTACATTGTTCATTGACTTATGGAAGTACATATGGTGTTTTACAAATATGAAAAAATTAAGTAATACTTCCAAGAATATTTAACTATCTGAAATATACACAGAATTCATATATAGCTTTAGTCAATGACACAAAGTGTAGAGAGAAATTTATCAATACATAAAAATTTAGGGAAAAATTGGGAGCTAATGACGTCCTAGTAGCATGCTTAATCTTTTTAGAAAGCAGATTATTAATTAGAAAGGAAATTAACTTTATATGGTTTTTGAGTACCAAAGAAGTCCACAAATTTGATTGGTAATGTCTAAAATATATCCTTTTTCCCCACTTCTACATACTAAAGATAAGATAATGCCTCCTATCTGCATAGGTCTGTTTTGGGGATTAGCTTCCTATTTTTACTGTAGCATATTGGGAGAAAAGCTAAATGTAAATTTGAAAATATGAAAACTGAACAGTTATCAGAATTACATCAGTGTCAATTTAAATTAAAATCTAGCCACAAAATGTCAGAACTTACAGAGTAATTTCACATGGGGATAATGGAGTCTTCTACAAACCAACACTACCTCCAAATAAAGTTTGGTTATAATTCTGTTTGGTAAGAAACAAAATATATGCTTTCTTATAAAAAGAAAAAATCTTGGACAAATTAGTATGTTTTCCTATATACACAAAAATATCATCCCCCAAACCATGTTGCTTCACATTGTGGAATCTCAACAGGTAACTGTTAATTGATGATGACATTGATTCTTCTGTCACTCTACATTCTTAATGGTATAGGTTCCTGATTAAAATCAAACAGAAACTTCATTGAGACATGTGCATTTTCTTTTAATTTATGTATTCATACTAATAACTAGCCTGTATTATCCCTTCATATGTGCTATGAAGTTTTCTAAGCACTTTACATGCAGTAACTCATTTAATCCTCAAAACAACCCTCTCAGAAAGATGCTCTTATTAATAGTGACAGTGTCTGATGTCTGCTTCAATACTCCAGAAGAGAAATAGTCCAAAATTAATTACACATTTTCCAACATCACAAAGCTTGGGAGAGGTTGTTGTGACTATAAGCTACATTTGAGAATGTAGTTAGAAATTAAATAGATTAGCCATGTTCCTTCTACACAACAGCAACAGGGCTAGTAACCAATATTTTAGGTCTCTGCTGTTTCTCATCCTAGATTCATTATTATCGCAATAATTAATGAACATATTGTTTAAATCAAATAAGACACAAGCTTTGAACAAAAATAAGTAGGTCCCTACTCCATCTCCTTACTCTTGAACCCACTTCCCCTCAACCTATCTTCTTACTCTGTTAGATGTTTCTTCTGATAATTTCCTTTATATTTTTAAATAAATTGCATCCACAAATACTTCTTGATTTGTCAGTTTTATACATTATCTAGTAAATCTTTTCTTTTTTTTCCCCATTCTCCCACTGCCACATTCTTTATTAAATTAACAGTCAGAGTTTACATTGGTAAGGCTAAGCAATTTGTCCCTATGTGAGTTTACTGCAGAGCCAAGTAGAGTACAAAAATTGCATTGCTGAGCTTCCTTGGTGGCGCAGTGGTTGAGAGTCCGCCTGCCGTTGCAGCGGATACGGGTTCGTGCCCTGGCCCGGGAAGATCCCACATGCTGCGGAGCAGCTGGGCCCGTGAGCCATGGCCACTAAGCCTGTGCGTCCGGAGCCTGTGCTCCGCAACGGGAGAGACCACGGCAGTGAGAGGCCCACGTACCGCAAAAAAAAAAAAAAAAAAAAAAAAAAATTGCATTGCCATCTTTATATAAGACTTCATTTTCGGGAGTTAATAATTGCATTTTAACTTCCTAAATGCTTAATCATATCCAATATTCCATTGATCTGAGGTTTTTTTCAGATGTTTCTCTCATGAAACCCTCCATGTTTTTGTCCCAAACTGAATGGTTTCTCTCTAAACCTGGGATTTTTTTTTAAATTTATTTATTTTATCTATTTATTTTTGGCTGTGTTGGGTCTTCGTTGCTGAGTGCAGGCTTCCTCTAGTTGCCGTGAGTGGGGGCCACTCGTTGCGGTGCTCGGGCTTCTCATTGCGGTGGCTTCTCTGTTGCAGAGCACGGGCTATAGGCATGCGGTCTTCAGTAGTTGTGGCACGTGGGCTCAGTAGTTGTGGCTCCTGGGCTCTAGAGCACAGGCTCAGTACACGGGCTTAGTTGCTCCACAGCATGTGGGATCTTCCCAGACCAGGGCTCGAACCCATGACCCCTGCATTGGCAGGCAGATTCTTAACCACTGTGCCACCAGGGAAGCCCCTGGGACTTTCTTTTATCACTCTTTTTTGTTGGCTCTCCTATTTCCTAGATCTCACTTCTTCCACTTTCCTCGTTTATCCTCTTTTTAACAGAAGCTTAGTCTCCACAAAGCATAGCGCAATAAAACTTTTAAAACATCAAGAACAGAGTTTTACTGTAATGTGCTTTGTGGTAGCTTGTCCATGTTTGCTTGCTTATTTGTTTACCTTGATTATGCTGGGTACTGAATGGCCTCTTTCAAATTGGAGTATCATTTATTTTAGTTATGGGAAATTTTCTTAAATTATTTTTTGATAACCCCCATCACTCTATCACCTGTTCTGAAATTGCTGTTAGTCAGACTATGGACCTCTTAGAATGATTCATTAAGTCTCTTGTCCTTTCTTCCCTAATTTCTAATTCTTTGTTTTTTTCTCTCCCACTTTCTGGGAAACATCCTTGATATTTATTGTCTACCAATGCTTTTAGCAGAATTTTTTATTTGTTTATAATGTAACTTTAGTGGTTACATATATTTTTAAGTCCTTTATATTTGGCTCTGGAAAATAACATAATAATTTACAAGTTCATATAAAATACCTATCCTACTTTTTATGAAATATTTGGGTGATCATTTATTCATTTACTTAAGCAAAACTCACATGTTGAAGTGCTTACCCTGGGGAGGGCATTGTACTAGGGACATAGGGTATTTAATATTTGAATTCATTAAAATCAGTACCATGCATGACTCTTCTTTGGATCATCATGTCTGATGGTCCCCTCATTAACTTGCTCTTTGCAACTTGTGCATCATACATTTGTGCATCATAGGGCATTAATACACATTTACTAAAATGATAAACCATCTCTACTTTATATTGACCCATATTGGGAATAAAATCATAGCATCATATCAATTTAACCAATCGGGTTAGCCTTTCAAAGTTAAGAGAAAGAAACACATTTTTTCAGATTTATAAAGTGGTAAAATCTATTATTTGTTTGGAGTGACCTCAGTTATTAGGCAATTCTGCCAATTCTCTGAAAATATGAAAAGGAAGCAAATAAAACAGAAGATTGGGCTAATGGGTTACATTTATGTATAACACTCCAAAATTCTTTCTTTTTGAATTAAGACAAAAAGAAAAAATGATTTTATTTTCATAATAACTGACAATAGGGAGTAGACATGACTAACTCTGCCTTCCTGAAGTTTAAGGGACATAGAACATGGAAGCTTCAAGTGGATTTGAGCATTGAAAAGTAGGTTGAACTCTAACAACAATGGAATTCTATGAAAGAAGATTTCAAAGCAGTCTGTGTCAATTATTTTTTTTAATTAAAAATCACATTTTGTGTTGCCCTCACATTATTAACACTAATTATAATTCCAGTGTTTTTCGTGAACGTTTTGGCGATTTAAGTCATTCCAAAAAGGTGTTGCCTAAGGCATTGACTGTTATACTTAGTATTTTATAACATTTTCAATCTGGTAAACTTTGCAGCTAAACATTTTGAGTTTCTGTGGTGGAGGAGGAAAGAGCACAGTGTCTGAGCTCCTATAAAATGGCAAAACCTTGATTCTAATAGGAAAATTTCATCTAATTTTATTTTCTTTAGTTAGAAGTTCCAGTGGAGAAAATACTTTTCATGAATAGTGATTTGAATTTTTGAAGGAATGCTTTTGATTTTTTCAATATATCCCAAAGTGACAAATTTTAGAGATGTGTAGATAAGTAGACACACTCAGAAACACAAACTATGCAGACACTTTTCAGGTGTGAATGACATCCTTAAGACAGTGCACCTATACATATGAGGGATTCAGTTTAAGAGTTTTTTTTAAAGTTTAACAAATTTTTAAGAAATAAATAATGCTTGTGTTGTAGAAGCTACAGTAAAGTACACTCCCTAATTATCTTGATAATTCAGTAAGTATCTTCATTTACACAGAAATTTATACAAAATATTATTTTAGCTTACCTATTCTCCACTTTAACTACAGAGGCATGACTTTGGAAATGATTCCCTACTAACCTAGTAAGACACATCCCAGGCTCAAAGCCTTCCAAGCATCATGATGCTCAGCCTCCAGCCAGCAACTGTCAGCACACAGCCATGGGTAGAGTCTTATCCCTGCACTGCTTTAGAACGCTGCTTAAGGTCCTATGCAAACCATCCCCCACCCTTTTTTTTTTTTTAACTTTTCCAATTCATAAAAGGGAAATAATAGTTGGCATTCAATAATTCTTTTGAAACTTTAAAGAGAATTGGCTAATCTTTCCTAATCTCTAATTTTTAGAGAGAATTTTAGGCAATTATCATTTTTTTCTCCTTACAGTTATTCCTATAGAATTTTTTTCACAATTCATGGACTCCAGTCCAACTTCAGTTTATCAAAAGAGTTAATACCAAAAAAAAAAAAAGAAAAAAAAAAAGGGTTAATACCTAGAGGGCCATGTAATCAGTACATAGCACCTGCTGTAAAATTACTTTACTCTTATTACTTTACATTGCTGCAAAGAAACTATTGAATCAGCTGAAGGTTGGTACTACAGCTATGGTTAGTACCATAGTACCATAGTTCCATAATAAGTTATGCTGTGGTCACAGGCAAAAACTATATTTCCATGGCAATACAAGATAAGTGTTCCAAGTCAATGAAACAAAAATGCATGTTTTAGTCAGGCTTAAAAGGCCAAGGGGGACTCTGTTCAATATAGTCATTCAGATTCCAGAGGCTAACAGAGATGCCATCTTGACACAGGCTTCCATGATTACAGCAGCAAGAACAATCATGAACTGGCTTTAAAAGCCTCTGCATAGAAGTAACTTCTGATCTTCTATTTATCCAAATAAAGTCACATGAACACACCTAATTTCAACAGAGGAGGGAAATACAGTCCTACCAAGACACTTGGAGGAGAAGGAATTAGAAATACTTGGTGAACAATACTAATCACTACTAGACTAACAATACAAAAAACAAGAAATTAGTCACCGTTTCATAACATACACTCCTTCCTTGATGGAAGAAACTTAACTTTATAAGGCATCCAGATGGTCCATAACTGAATATACTGAACATTCCATTGGTTATTTCACTGTTATTGAAGACTCTATTCAGTTCTTCCCTTCAATTCATTGCTGAAAAAAAATTTTTTTTTCTTCAGAAGCTATGTTATGCATGATAACCTGATATAGACCAAGGCAGAGTAAATGCACTGATGGTGGGTCTGGCAGAACATGGTGTGAAAAAAAAAAAAAAAAAAAAAAGATAAGAAAATTCATTCACAGAACATCTATTCCAGTGAGGACATATCATTTCTCCCTCCCCCATGATGAAAGCAGTTATCTTGGTGGACCCTGTATGCTATTGCATTGTACTGATGGTTCAGCATTACTCTGTGCTATGGTCAGACCGGGCTTCCAGCAGTATTGATGGCCATCCAGTTTTGTTAATGGTAATACGAAGTCTTTAAGCCCATGTACAACCTCTGTCCCTGCTACACTGGACACATGGTTCATGAGCCAATTGTGAAGCAGTGGGATTGTGGAGGAAGAAGCTAAGTGACATATAGGTCAACATCGCCACCTTTTTACTAGAAGCCTCCTATGCAACACATGTTCCTTTATAAGCATTTATCCAGGACACTGATATCTGAATTCATTTCAAAAGGTCCACCTCATACGTCTTGCTCAGATTTTCTTGTTACACATCCTTCAAACTTCTCCCTTCTCACACCCCAACCATCCATGAAACCCTTTAGCTACTATCCCTGAATCAGTGTAGGTCCATACCTCTAGTCATCTCTTTCAGGTAAAGTGGACAACCAGTTGTTCTACTCAGAGTTCTTCCTGCCATAGTGATTTACTTTTCCTACTGTCCTTCATGACATTCTTGTAAGGGCTATAATGCAGCAACAGTCCACTTCCAACCAGTGCCAACATATGATGCAGAACTGAATGTTTATCAGGCTTAGTTTTTTTCCCCTGTTGACTGATTATGAGAAACACCCCAGGTGGCCATATATATGGATTGAAGGAGAGGTGGAGGTGTAGCAAGAATAGATTCATTATCAGTGGCAGCTGCTACCTTCACATGCAACATTTTTGTGCTTTCAGTACCTGCTTGAGACTCTTCTTGCTTTGCCTATGATAATTTCAGTTGATAATAGCATGCTGCTTTGTATATTCAACTTTACGACCCAGGGGATCAAACATCACCCTGTTCATGGCAGTTGTACGATTTGGGGAGGAATTTAGTTTCCCTTGATCTGAAGTTCAATTACTTTTAGACCCAAATTGCAAGACAGAAGCTGGACTTCAAAAGGAGACTTTATTTTAAGAAGTCATTGCTTTCCCCTGAAACCCAAAGTGCTCTATGCTGTGATTCTACTGTCAGAACTTGCCATAAGTAACATACATGTCCCATCACTGCACAATTGATTTTCTCAGTCATATGGCCAAATAACAAAGCTGCTTTGCACACCAAGCTGAATCAGTAGGACAGCCTTCTCTTGCTCTGGTTCACACTCAGAAGGGATAGCATTATGGGCAGTTGATAAATAGGAAGGAAAAGCTCACCCAAATGTGGTATATGGTTCTTCCATTATCCAAAGATACCTAACAAGCAGACATATTGCTGAAAAACGTGGGGCACTTTGGCAAGAATATCCTGACATGACTAGACCCCTAAAATTCTCAGGAATAGTAGGCAGAACCCTATTTTTTAATGGTATTTTATCGTCCAAGCTTTGGAAGGCTTAGGCCTTACAAAGACATTTAGAGTAACTGCTGCTTACTGCTCACCAAGATTTATGTGCCTGATTTCAACAATCTAGTGGAGCAGGATGTTGACTTGAAGGTAGTGAGATGATCAAGGTCTCAGAGGAATAAAGATAAAGGGTTGATGTATCCCTTAGATAAGACAGTGAATATGTAGTACCATACCTACCAAGTGAAAGCAAGATTATTCTGGTATTGTTTATTTACTGGCGAGAGAAGAATGAATTTGCCAGAATAGTAGCTTCATTTTATGTGCCAGGGTCTCTGTTAATTTTCTGTAGTAAAGAGAAAATATCTGGAACAGTTTTTAACATTTAAATCTCCACTTGTTTAAGTGTACAATGATCACTGTCAGTCTCCAAGCCCTATCTCTCTTCTGCATGGAACAAAGACTTAGTTTAATAGGGAAAAGTTAAGGTCAAACACAAATTGTATATTTCAAGTCCTTGGAAACTGGCAGTAATTGGTTCATGTTTTCACACAAATAGGGCATTTCATTTGATTTTTTGATTTTATATAGAGCAGCAATTCTGAAGACTTCTTACTATTAAAAGAAACTCCTTGGGAATTCCCTGGCAGTGGTTAGGACTTGGGGCTTTCACTGCCATGGCCCAGGTTCAATCCCTGGTTGGGGAACTAAGATCCCACAAGCTAGGCAGCATGGACAAAAATAAAATAAAATAAAAGGTTTTTATAAATGCATAAATACATAAATAAAGTCCTCATTCAATGGGTCAGGGAGACAATTGTTTTTCTGCCAATTGTTGATTCATCTATGTACTCAGTAACTGAAAAGATTGTCACAAGATGGATTTTCAGGCACACTGGCAGATGTATTAGGACAAAATTCTATCATTTGACTAATGAAACACAATAGTGTTCTGCATCTCTAGGCATTAGCATTCTCAAACAGTCTGTATCTCCCTTTCTTTAAATCAGCCATCTTGCTAAATGGGCTTCCTCTAGGGAAATCCAAAAATAAAGTTATCATACATAAATTTGATGGTATTGCATGGCCCTTTTTCACAATTACCAGGCCTCTCCTTCAGCTACAGGGCTCCCATCCCATGCGCTGGGTGACCACTGATGCTTTGGCCATTGGATGGTGGACACATGACTCAAGTCAGGTCTTTTTCACCAAACCTAGAATATTTTTTTATTTATTTAAAACTTAATTATCCTTTGTAACTTCACAGCTATTTTAATTTTAGGGAGTCATGATCTGTAAACCACAACAAAATATCCTTGGGAGTCGGGTGACTATTGTGAAAAACATGTTCACTTTGTCTTTGGTAGTTCATTGCTACCATTTAGTCTTGGCCACTCCATGACCCTATCATGCCCATTGAAATCAGGGAGCTCATTACAATGACACTGTTTCCTAATTTCATCGCTAGCCTACAGAGAACAAACACTGTAATGCTTTTCAAGAATACAGGGGCTCCTCTCTCGAGTATAGTGATTCCTTGTTGATGGGATTGTCTTATGGGCCCATTCAGAAAACAGAATTGGAAGATGGGTAGGTATGTCACAAATGGTAAATCCACTCAAACATTTGACTCCCTCTATGTCAGCGCTTCCCAATAAAAATATAAATGCATGCCACAGATGCAAGCCACATGTGTACTTTCAAATTTTCTAAAAGACATATTTTAAAACACAATAAAAAGAAATAACTGAAATTGTTTTTAAAATTATATTTTGTGGGGCTTCCCTGGTGGCACAGTGGTTGAGAGTCCGCCTGCCGATGCAGGGGACATGGGTTCGTGCCCCGGTCTGGGAAGATTCCCACATGCCGCAGAGCGGCTGGGCCCATGAGCCATGGCCGCTGAGCCTGCGCGTCAGGAGCCTATGCTCCGCAACGGGAGAGGCCACAACAGTGAGAGGCCCACGTACCGCAAAAAAAAAAAAAAAAATTATATTTTGTTTAACCTAATATAGACGAGATATTATTATTTCAATATGTAATCCATATAAAATTTATATGTAATTCATATAAATCCATATCTCCATATTATCATTGAGACAGTTTGCAGCTTTTGCACTATTTTACACTTTAAGAACATCTTGATTTGGACTAGCCACATGTCAAGTGCTTAATAGTCACATGAATTCCTCCCTCCCCATTATGCCAGAGAATTTCAGGCATTTAACTTTATTTACTAAACACATCATTTGAGCCTAAGTTTCAGTCAATATCAAGCACACAGCTAGAACAACTTCTAGCAGCTCAAACTAGCCCTTGATTCCAGAATTTCTGTTAAATCCAATGATATTAATAAACGCAGCCACCTTAAAATTATTTTCCATCTTTCCTGGTCTAGCCCATTTAGAATCATATCCCATAGATATTCACCAGGATTCTGTTGGAATAGATTAGCAAAATCTAGTAAGCCTTCTTTTCCTGAATTAGGTATTGTAGCTGTGACATGTTGGAAACTGAATCTGATCTTTGTTCTGGGGGTAATTAGGAGCAGTAGAGCAGGGTGCGAGGTGAATGGATATCCTTTAATGTGATAAGTATCTCAAGGACTCCAAGTAAGGCAGCTCCAGCTTCATCCATGGGAAGAAAAGGCTCTTCCTGCTGGCAAGGGAGGATCAGTGGAATTTGTGGGGTTGGAGTGCTCAAGTTTATCTGGACCCATCCCCATCATTCTATTCCAGTTTTCAGGTTCCTGAACTTTCCCCAGTCAATGCTCTAAATGTTCACACAGGAGGCCCCAGTCCAGCAATGCTGAGTCAGAATTTCAGCCACAAGAAGCACTGAGGAGATAAGTCACAATTCTCTGTGCCCCTACTACCACTGTGCCTTGAGCCAAGAATTTAAAAGCTGAGTATATCACTTCTCTAAATGATTCAGTGCACTCAGAAGCAGGCAGCCCACCTGCACAGTCGTTGTGTTCTTTATTAATATCATGATAGCCTACTGCAGGAACCCTGCAGTCCATCAAAGCCTTGCCTCAATTGGCATTTAATTACAGGTGACCAGGGGCGATACATCATAGAACTGTTTTGTCACTTTATACTACAAATGGTCAGGTTCTCATTTTCTTTTTTTATTCTAATTTTTTTTTTTTTTTTTTTTTTTTTTTTTGCGGTACGCAGGCCTCTCACTGTTGTGGCCTCTCCGTTGCGGAGCACAGGCTCCGGACGCGCAAGCTCAGCAGCCATGGCTCACGGGCCCAGCTGCTCCGCAGCATGTGGGATCCTCCCAGACCGGGGCACGAACCCGTGTCCCCTGCATCGGCAGGCGGACTCTCAACCACTGTGCCAATAGGGAAGCCCCTTAATTTATTTTTAATTGAGATCTAATTGGCAGATAACATTATATTAGCTTCAGTTGTACAACAAAATGATCTGATATTTGTATATATTGCAACATGAGCACCACAGTAAGTCTAGTTAACATCCATCACCACAGGTAGTTACAATTGTTTTTCTTGTGATGAGAACTTTTAAAATTGACACTAAGGCCTCGTTTTCTAATTGCATCCAGATTTCACTCACTTCTTATTAAGCAGGTGAGTTAACAAATCCCAAATTCTCATCCTGAAGGTCCTGGGGGTAACAGCTAGTGTCTACATGATGGGTCTCTGTTTTCAAAAACTAGTGAAGATTTTGGAAGGAGTTGGTACAGTTGAAGGAACCAGAAGTTTCTCTATATATTCTCATAAGAAAGGGATTTAATACAGGCAATTAGGTACTTCAAAACCGTTGGAAGAAGAGAAGGTAGACATTTGAAAAAATTTACCCAATAATAATTTACCCACAGGCTACATCACCTCAGGAAGCATACCAAAGGAGGAAAATCTCAGTTAAGAAATGAGGTATCAAGAAATGAGATATCGAGGCAACATAGAAATGAAAATTCTTTACGTTTAAGTCTTCCATGTCTGTCAATGAACTTATTTCTGAAAGTGTAAAATATACACAATTGACAGTCACCGTGATAACTTACATCTAGCGGGCACTTAGCACTGTTTGTTTGGCATTATCTCATATAATCCTCAAGGCAGCTTGGCAGAGTGGGTTCTATTCTCTTTAGTTCATAGATGAGGAAACCGAGTCAGAGACGGATTAAAGCAGTTTTCCTGATTTGCCACAACTATCAAATTCAGGGAATCTAGACTCTATTCTTATTTGCTTCCCACACATAGGTAGGTCTTATCTGTAGTGAGCTTCAAGTATTATTAATAACTGCAAAGTCAAGCATGTATAAGCTTTCAAATCACCACAGTTATCCAATTAACCCATGGTTACTTATATAGCCTTTAGTGCTTCTCTTCAGGAGCAGGCTAATGAATTTCAGTATAAATAATTTTATAAGTGGGAAACAAAGGTCATGGGAAAAAATGGGACGCTTCATAATAACTATTACATAAAGGACTTTTTATTCCCCCAAAATCAATTTTGAAGATTGAAGTCTTGGCAGAAGCCTAGTCAGTTTTCATTCTAGTGCTATTCAGTTGGTTCTAATAAAATTTCTAAAAACTAATAATAATGATGTGTCAATTTATTAAGTATAGCACTTTAATTTTACAGATGAAATAAGAGAACCATACATGTTTACTAAAAATATTTTAAAATGCGTGGAATGATTTACATCAACTTCAAGATGCTAGTTATATCTGGGGAAGTGAGGAGTAGAAACAGATAGGAATACAGCTATAACAATATCTGTAAATTTTCGTTTCTATTTAAAAAGAGAATGTAATCCAAATGTGGCAAAAATTTAATGACAGTTTATGCAAAGTGTAAATGAGTATCTATTATATTTGTGTAGTTTTCTGCATGTGTGAACTATTTCATAATTTGAGATTAAAAGAGTTTTAAAGGGCTTCCCTGGTGGCGCAGTGGTTGAGAGTCCACCTGCCGATGCAGGGGACACAGGTTCGTGCCCCGGTCTGGGAGGATCCCATTTGCCGCGGAGCGGCTGGGCCCGTGAGCCATGGCCGCTGAGCCTGCGTGTCCGGAGCCTGTGCTTCGCAACAGGAGAGGCCACAACAGTGAGAGACCCGCGTATCGCAAAAAAAAAAAAGAGTTTTAAGAAATTGACATGAATTTTTAAGTATTATCACGGTTCTATCAGTTTCCATTATGTAATATGCATACTTTCTTTATCATATGTTTTATGCTAGCATCTGCATTTTGAAAATGGTATATAATAGAACTTTGGAAAAGTACCCTAAATTGACAGAGCTCTTTTAAAATAAAGCCAAAAGAAAGAAGAAAAGAACTTTACCCAAGAATTTAAATCTTATAAAATATGCTTTTGATGTGTTGGGAATTTAATGTTCAATCAGGTCAGACATGACCTCAGTTTTTAAGGATCTAATCAAGAAAGAAACGCCCAAAATGGATTTTTCTGTCTTAAAAAAATGAAAGAGACAGTGTGATGTACCTTACCATCAAGAATATGAAGAGCTACATAAAATATTATGTCATTCAATTTTTGCTTTAAAATATATACAGTACATAATTATTATGGGTAAATATGCTTGTTCATTATCTTTTTTCAAATGTGATTTAGGTGTTTTCAATTTAAAAAGAACCAGTGGAGTCACACAAACTCCTTTCACAAAGAACTGTACAAAACTGAATTACCATTTCAAGAATAGGGTTTGCCACAGAAATCCTCATTAGTGAAAAATGTTCTAAAGAGAATCAGTCAGACTATTCACTCTATAATTTAACCAAGACATTAACAGTGAACTAACCAGAGATAGGACACCCCTATTCACCACAGCCTGTAATGTCCTTGTAGTTCCTTTTAGTTTTAACCTATCTTTCTCTTATATATTTCTATCTTGTTTACATTAACAGCAGCAGTTGTACAAGGAGAAAAATTGAATAAGGAGAAAAATTCAGAATGGTACTCAATAATCGATGATTGTCCTTATCTTTAAAGTAAAAATTAGATAAAGAGAACCTCTGGAAGCAAATTCTTATTATTATAATCTAATAGATTTCTCTAGAACTTAATTCAAAATGAAGTATTAGAATGACTGTATTAACTTCTAAAAGTAGTTGAATGGACACTAGGATCTTGTTATTGATGTTTATAAGTGACTATATAGGTGAACAAGTGAAACACTGAGAAAAAGTTAAAATATGGCCACTTTCAATTACAGAAGTGCATTTTTTTTACACAAGTAGCTGCAACTATCCCATTACTTCTGCTACCTTACATAAATTAGACATTTATACAGATGTATCTTAGATTATTTTCTATGCATCAAAGAAAAAAGGTAGTTGATAAAAAATAGTCATTTTTATCATTCATACTAGGTTCACTTAAACTTGCTTTGCAAGCAGTTACCAGTCAACCAATTCAACTAAAATCAAAGTTTTAGGGATTATTTAGAACATGAAATAAAATGCATATGATGCATTTTTGGTATTGAACTAGCATTGTGACATGGAGTAAGAAATTATTTGATTGTTTTATCAGGAGTAGGTTACAGTGCCTTTTACATAGACACCTGTATTTTACTGTAACTAAAACAATTTGGGTTTTGTAAAGTTCAAGGGAAAATTTTATTCTTCCAATTTAAAATTGCTTTAACACTTCATGTCAGCCAAATTATAATGTTAAAAAGAGATAATGTTTAAAATTCAGAGTGCTACAAATGTGTCAATTAATAAGTTTCATTTGGGCTTCCCTGGTGGCGCAGTGGTTGAGAGTCCGCCTGCCGATGCAAGGGACCGGGTTCGTACCCCCGATACGGGAATATCCCACATGCCGCGGAGCGGCTGGGCCTGTGAGCCGTGGCCGCTGAGCCTGCGCGTCTGGAGCCTGTGTTCCGCAATGGGAGAGGCCACAACAGTGAGAGGCCCGCGAACTGCAAAAAAATAAATAAATAAATAAATAAGCTTCATTTAATTAAGCAATTCAAGAGTATCACCCAGTTTCTTAAAATGACTTATATTGAAGGTTTTAATGATTACATAATTAATATGCTCATAATACAGGTAATTTAGAAAATAACAAAGCACAAATTAAAATCAACACCCAAAATTTTAATATGCAAGCCGTTATCATTATCCATCTGTAATCATGAACAAAGTTCACTTAAAAGGAATTCACACACACACACAAACACACACAAAAGGCAAGTGCACATTTCATTAAAATTGAAAAAGTAATTACAACTTTTTAAAAATAAACCACAACTTAGAAAAAGTAATTTATATCATGCTCAATAAAATGTATGCTATGTTTGGGACTCTGCCCTAACTCGGATAATGAATCAAGCATCAAATCTAACACAATTTCTGTGATAAATATTGTGTGATGGAAAGATATGAAATCCATCATTTCACATGTGATTTTACCAGAATTATCATATTCTTTGTGTAGAACCCATTTTGTCATACTTAACGGATTTTCTCATTCTCAACATTCAACTGGTCTAACTCTGAAAAATCTCATCTGTCAGTGTTTTTTGTGTAATGTAAGCAGTTCTCCAAAAATGCTTTCATGGAAATCTCTTCTTTTGTGACATCCTGTATCTGTGGTAAGATTTGCAATTTTACTTTACGAATGATATGTGTTATGTTTGCTTTGGATTATTGGATTAGCTGAGACTGATCTACAAAGACTGACTCAAAGAGTGGGGATAGGTTCTAGATGCAAGTGGGGAAGGATATTTGAGGGGAATACATTTATAACTGATGATTTTGTTAATGAATATTTTCGGTTATAACAAAATTCACTTTCTTGTGCAACCTCAGTACTTTGGGTACCCAGATAATGAACTTGAAGATAATTAGTACTTTCTATTTATTATTCTTGTATTTGGGTGTATTCATATTATATTTTAACTTATACTGTACTTTGTAAAATATCCATGCATGCTGTTTGTAACCTAGGTTTTCTACCTTAAATATCATGAAAGTTTTAATAATGTATCATGTCATTCACATGAGTTCTTACTCAGAAGTAGTGTAATTAAATTGAATGTGGGTTTAGGATTTAGCACTTGCTAAAGACTTTAGGTCTTAGCAAAAATAATTCATTCTTAAGATAATGAATGCACTAAACACAGTCGTTTGGGGATTCAAATTCATATAATACATGAGTAAAATGCTAATAAAAATCCAGTTCTTTCTATAGTTCAGAGTCTGTTCCAGAGTATCAAAATAGAAGTATTTGTCTCATTTGTTCAGGCAATGTTAGTGTATTGAAACAAAAACTGTTTGAAGTAATTAAGGTTCATTAAAAATATTGCTAATTTAATGAAACCCTAAGAATGTGACATCACAATAATAAAAATGAGCTCTACTAGTAGACTCTAATAAAAAATATACAGCTTTATGTTTCCCAGAGGGAACTCATAAATGGTAAGTATGGTAAATCTGATTTATATAGGCTTTTAGAAACCTCTTAACTAGCAAAACAAAGATAGTATCTTTTCCTTCATATGGCAAGTTCTTTTTATTTTTAAAGTAGAATATTCGCTTTTTTAAAAAGAAATAATTGTTAGAGCAATATTCTTTTCAGCTTGTTAAGTTGCTTTAATTTTAAGCAAGGTATCTAGCTATGTAACTGTCAAGTCTGTTACCAGAGCTAAATTTAGGAGATTTTTCCGGGATGACCAAGGACTTTCCATTATACCTTACCTTACTTCAGATTTAACAGAAACAAAACAAGTAGGAATTAGAATTCAAGCTAAAACTGGCAATCCATTCTACAAAAATAAATGTTTTCCAAAACCATATACGCAGGAGGAGTTCCATAAATACCAATTGATGGCCATAATCAACATTACTAATACTGGTTGGCAGCTTTCAAGCTAATTGTATGTAACTTCGCCTTATACTCTTTCTACCACAAACATGTTAATTGAGACTTTTTTCAATGCACTTTCATCTTTCTTCTGCAATTCTTGTTTCCAAGTTGGAGAAAACAATGCACGCATATAGATATTTTAACAATACAAATATTAACATAAATTTACAGAGTGTGCTTTGTTTCTCTACTACTCACAGTTGGCGTGGAATTTATGAGATAAAATTAATATGCGAAATCCAAATTGGACCTAAGAACACTTACTGTTCTTTCACCTAAAGTAAACTGAACTTGCCAGATTCTCTCCAGAACAGCTACACCACTCCACACTCCCACGAGTAGTTCATGAGATTGACAATCTATCAGGTGTATAACCATATTACATGACAATTTTCATTTCTCTGTGCCTTAATGAGTTGGAGTATCACTTTTTATGTCTTTGGGGATTCCTCTTCCATAAATTGCCTGATATAAACATTGCTCATTTTTCTCTGACAGTCACTGCTTTTATTCCTGTTGATTTTCAGAAGTTCTTTTTGTTGACTTTACATTTTTTAAATATCTTTTCACTTTAGTCATTTGTCTGTTTTCTTTCTCCATGGTGTCTTAAACAGAAATCCTTCATTTTCATATGTCATAGCATCTTATTTTGTCTTATGGTTTTGCTTTTGAATTAGTCACAGTCTCCTACATTTTTTCTCTTAACAAGGTTTGCCTCTCATATTTTGGTTTTTAATGCACGTTAAGGCCACTTTTTACATGGTGTTTTTTTTTCTTCATATAGTAAGTCAGTTTTCTCCATACTATCTACCAAAGCCATCTACCCTTTCCCTATTTGTAGCAAATTTTCATAGATCAAATCCCCATATATGTATGGGTCTGCCCCTAAGCTCTCTGTTCTGTTACATTAATCTATGCCTCTGTTCTTGCACTATGATACTACACTGATTTCATTGATATGGTTTTGCAGTAGTCCTTCAAATAAGATAGGGCAAGGTCATGATGGCCTCTGTAAGTCATCCCATCCAAGACCATGGGTTGTATCTATATTACTTAAAATAATCTAAATAAAATAAGCTAAGTAACCTCTCTAAGGATCAGGACGATGTTAATAGTAACTAATGCATATGATTGGTGAGAATTAAAGGATGATTGTGCAAGCCTATCACTGAACAAGTGACCTATGCATCATAAGTATTCAATAAATGTTAACATTAAAAATTAATAATAAAAAAGAAAATAATTCAAAGGTACTAAACCAGGTTTCTACTCTTTTTAGGGAATAGAGATAATGTATACAACATTACAATTATATGTTTAGTTTACTTTAATAATATCCAGTAAAAACATTGGATTGGTCAGCAAACAACAATCTGAAAAAATAAATTTTCTTGCTATTATGCCATTATTTAGTGTTATTTCTGTCATTATTCATGTTAAATGTTTTCTACTAATTCCATGTTAAACTTGACCAGCACTGGATTAAAATACAAGTTTTTAATTGCCTATTATATCTTTCAAATAATATGACAATGAAAGAGTTCAGAACTCCTCATGAGAGAATCCAGAATTTCACAAAATTGTGAGGACAAACCTATACCTAGTTTCACTCTTCAAGTGAGTAATTCTTGACCTGGGCTTGCATATCCAGAACATGTTCCCGGCTTATAAGTCAGAATCCCCAGCGGTAGAGCACAAACACTGGTACTCCTGTTTGAAAATCTGCACTAAATTATTCTAAGGTGCCAGCACAGTAGAGAGCCACTGCTTTCATAGCCTGTTGAGAGTGCTGTCTCCCTCCTTCTCAAATCAATGTCTTAGGCTTGCAACCATTGTGAATCCCTAACCAAATGTAATATGTGTCAAATTAAAGTGCAATTTGATTTATTCATGTCCTTCATCATCTTTAATTAAGGCAGAATACTTTAGTTAAAATGAGTACATAATTTGCTTCAATTATAGTCAAAGAAAGCTTGATCCTCACATTTACTAAAGGTCATTTTTAATTATATAATTTGCATATGTATGTGTATATGTTTGTGTATGTATATATTCTTTCTTCTTGGATGACATTTTTGGTAAGAGACTTCAGATGAGATAAAGTTAATGGAATTTATATTTAATAATTCTGGATATTTCATACTATTAGGAGAATTAATGAAGGTCTATTCTGAGTTCACTATTTGTTGTTGTTTGGTATATGACAAGGAAAATGTATAAAGATGGAAGACCATTAGTAAATTCATAGGGCTATTTGTACTTGTAAACTGCTTACTCAACAAAAAGCATCCATTTGTTTAAACGAAGGTCAGCCTTTGTTTATTACAGTAATTACTGCCTTTCAACTGGAGATAATATGTTTGGTTTCCAAAGTATGTGGGAACTCTACCTTCTAGGAGTCACCAAGCCTCAGACAATAGTGCAAAAAGGATCTAAAACCAGGGTCTAAGTTCGATTTATGAATGTACTAGTAGTTCATTTCTGTTTGGGGGCATTAGTCCGTGTTCATTTTTTAGCTATGTCTTCCTTTATTTTTTGATGTTCAATTATGTTAGATGTATACTTAAACATGAAAGCTTAACATTGTTAAGTCTAATAAGCTGCTACTAATATATGCAAACAATGCACAAATATAATTAGATTTAATTAGATTTGTTTGTTTTCAGTTAAATTCACTCAAACATGTGCATTGTTTTCACTACATATCAAATAATTTGACTGAATCTTTCACTTTCTATCTTCTGGTTTTGAAATCATGTTAGGACAAACTCTTTGATAATTTATTTTCTTATTTCCTCTTGTTTTCTCAGATACATCCCAGGGCACTAGAAATTTATAGCTGCTAATTCTATACACAGATATAGTTAACCATTTTTAATTAGAAGAATCATAAAAAGCTCCTAGAAAGAAAGCCTGAAAATAATACTTATCATAAATAATGAAACAATTTTAATAATTTATAAGAGCAAAATAGCACAAATAACTTTTATATGCTTGTCTCTTTGGACATACACATCTGTGTTAGTGACTTTTTTCAGTAATAAGACTCTCAAGGATAGTAGAGTTTTATCAAAGTGAAGCAAAAAAAAAATCTGCTAAAGGCCCCCCTGCCAACTCCTTGTTTAAATTTTATTTTTGTCAACCAACCATTGCCACAAATTTGTAACTGCCATACTTTAACTAATTTGTTTTTTATTCTTATGAGGTACAAATAAAAGTGGTGCATATAAATAAGCAAGCAGAATATTTGGGATATCTAGTGATTACATCTAGTAGGGCTAAATAACATCTTTGCCTTGTCCATGTGTTTTATGGCTGCAATTTATAATGTTTAATCAGCTTGATTCTACTATTATGATTGAAAATCTTGGACTTGAAGAGCTTCCTGCTGATGGTTTGAGCTGTGGTTACATCACACGAGCATGACACTATTGTAAGAGTCACAACCTTACATTTGCAGACTTTCAGGTAAAATACATTCTCTTAGCTGAAAATTGGTAGGTTTAAAAATAATTAAAAGGGAAGAAAATTAGCTCTGTTACAAAATTGTCCATGCTTTGCATCTGAAATGGTTTCTATTTTTTTTAATTGACATCACACGCTCTCATATGAAAAGTACTAATTTCTGAGGAGTAAATGTTGAAATATTATCTATTGTATATGTACTTCTTTTATAGACAATTAGAATATAAACATGTATACACATGCACACACACACATGCAGATCAACATTAGTACTGAAAGACGATTCAGTAATGGTATTGAAGTTAGTAGGTCAAAGCTCTGACTACATCCCCTAGAGTATAATGAGATCAGCTTCAATTAAATGCAGACTCTGTGAGCTGAGCAATATATTGGTTCACATGAAACTTGTTTTACAAAACTCATTTGCATTTATTGACATTTCATCCAATCATGCTTTAAAACTGAAATCCTAATATGACTGTCTGCACTCCTCTAAAATGTTTAGATTCAAGCCAATAAATATTACCCGGAAATCCTGCTAAATTGAATTCCCTAAATATTTTTGGTGCCACTACAGATTAGACAACTTTATGGGACTATTTACCATTCTTGATCTTACACTATTTATAGATATCCAATTTTAAAATATACGCATACTGAAGCTATTTCTCTTCTTTCAGATTCTTGTGATTCTCAGATTAGCAGAGCTTTACCAAGAGTAAAACCCTAAAGAATAACAGGATCAGAGCCTTAAGCAGAAAGAAGTGGAGTAACATGAAGCTTCAGGGTGAAAAACAGGGAGGAACTCAGAGACTCCGTGTGGAGAGGCAACCTCTAGGCAGGTGGCAGACTCATTATCAATTCAGTTAAAGCTAATCATGCAGTGACTTCCTCAAATTATCATAATAGAGCATCATTTTTACAAATGTAAAATTTTATTTACAGTGACTCACATAAAGACATGGGTACTGAATCATGAATTGCTAACAGAGTTTGCTCTGTCTACACTTGGGATTTGACAGAACACATTTACTGCTACATGTGTTCCCAAACATGGCTTAGCCAACAAATTTGTCTTTTAACTCATGAATGTCATTAGGCCCCTTATATGCTGTATTGATCTCAATTCTCCAAAGTGTTCTCAGGTGCCAAAGAAGCTATGTCTGTGTTTTAAAAATGAGTTCTGATTTCCAGTCACGGTGAGGCTGTTTCTTCCATTGCCTCTGGAAGCCACTCAATCGGCGTAATACCCAAGCACCTTCTATATATACCTCTGACCATCTGCTAGACTGGCATGGGGCCTGATTACAGAAAAAGGACCACCCCCTCTTCTTTGCCATAGGTGCTAATAGCCTTCGGTTTATCCAACCAGCTTTCAAAATCCTGTAAATTATAGATTATCCTGGAAGAAGTCTTTCTTCTGTTCAAGAACAAAACAGTGGTGCCCGGAGTTTCTTTTCAAAGGGACCCATCTGTTAATTAACAGTTCAAACAAGTCTTATCTCAAGTCTTCCCTTCAAACAGCCCTTCTGCTTAAATCTAGGCAATATCTTTATTACAGACCTTCCCAGAATGCATAAGAATCAGATGACCACAAAAGCCCCAAATCCCTATAACATGGTTTCAAATAGATGTTTGGAGGCTTAGTGAACACGTGTTGTCACTTAACATCAATTATTTCAGCTATTATACAAAAGTTAGGTTTAATTTAGGTAAGATCATGTGAATTCATAGTATGGTTCCTCTGAAGGAGATTTATTCATTGTTTGCAATATTTTTTATTGATTCTTGTGCTTTGGGGCCAGCTATTATTGTCCTTAAATTCTGCTTCCTAAGCGGTTCACTCTTCTTTCTGTCCTGATGAAAGCTATGTGGAAAAAAGTTGAAATGCGGTTTAGGGAGAAAGGAATAAGATTTGGGTGAGACAGACTTCCATTTAAATTGATTATATTGCCAGAAAAATCACTTAACTTTTCTATGAAAGGGGAAAATAGCTATCTCAAAAAGAGTGTGAGCATTAAATGACATCATTTTAAAGTATCCAGTACAGTGCCTGACAGTTAATAGACATTCAATAAATACTTGGGTCTAGTACACCTGCCATCAAATTTACTTATCTCTTTCTAATTCATTCCCATTCTCTGCAGGGAGAGATGAAAGAATACATGCACCTGAGTTATTTCTCCCTCCCAGAACATGATGCCCAGTTTAAAAAGAGCTTCAAGAGATCTTTTTGGAGTTAGGGTAGTCCAAAGCATACCTGAACCCAATTCAAACGTGTTGGGGAGGGGGCTTCTCCACACCAACAAGCAACTCTAGGATGCCAGCAGGGTGTCTGAGAATTCAACTCAATTCTGACACTATTTACCTGGAAATAGATTCCACAGGTAAAAGGCTCAGTCCCACAAGACCATCCTGTACTTTAGATGTCAGTCACAAGCTTAGGTTGTTAACTGTGCATCTGACTGACCCCCCTCTGGGATTTGATTAATTTGCTAGAATGGCTCACAGAACTCAGGAAAACCTATTTACTCACTAGAGTACTAATTAATTATAAAAGGATATCAACAGCTAGATGATGAGGTACATAGGGTGAGGTCCTGAACAAAGGAACTTCTGTCCTTGTGGAGCTTGCTGACAAGTGTTCTGGTTGCCTGAAGGAGACCAAAAAGCTGTTCTTTTCCATTTTTATAGAGACTTCATTATGTAGTCATGATTGATGAAATCATTGGCCAATGGTGATCGATTTAACTTCAAACCCTTCTCTCCTCACCAGAAATTAGTGGGTGGAACTGCAAATTCTAGCCCTCTAATCAGAAGGTTAGTTCTCCTGGCAACCACATCCCATCCTTAGGTTCTTTCCAAAAATCACCTCGTTAACATAACAAAAGACACTTTTTTTTTTTAACCACTGTGTACACTTAGGAATTTCAAGGGTTTTGGGAGCTGTGAGCAAGGAAATGTGGACCAAGATCAAATATGTATGAACATATATGAAAAATATATATATTTGGCCATCAGAATAATCAAATATATATATTTCTTATAAATTGCAATATCACACAGAATAATTGAGTTTCAGGACCATGAATGACCAATTGATATATATATATATATATATATATATATATATATATATATATGCACACACACATGCACAAACACACACAAATGTTTATATTCAGTCTGCCACCTCCTACCATAATATTATCTCCATAAATCATATTTCACTGTATGAAATATGTTCATAATCTCTGATGATAAAAATTATTCTCATTTTTAAATGATGAAACTATATCCATCTTCTTCAAAAGTTATTGCAATAGGATGCTATATACAAATCCAAAACTGTGAATTATTTTCATGCTAGAAATCAAGGTAGAGACTCAATAGTACATTTTCAAGCTTCTGTCCCTTTTCTCCTAGTTTCTTGTTGAAAATGGCCTTTTGTTTCAAGTCTATCTCAACGTCACCTCATCTGAGACTTTACCTGACTAGCTCCAAAAGATCTTGGATTGCCTTGTACAGGGCACTTAGGTACTTCTTGTTTATAACACAGATCACATAATTGTTAACTTACCTATCTGTCTACTTCCCATTCCCTAGATTGTTCCACCTCTGGGATAAAGCTCAGTCTTATTCAGTTTTTGTGTACCCAACACATAAAGCATAGTGTTTGGTACTAAGTGCTTCATTTATTAAACTGAATCTAAAGCAAAGCAAAAAAAAAAAAAAAAAGCAAGTATACCTTGAAAAGAACAAAACTATTTAGAGAGAGAAAAAGTATGTTTCGGGCTTCCCTGGTGGCGCAGTGGTTAAGAATCTGCTTGCCAATGCAGGGGACGCAGGTTCATGCCGCGGTCCGGGAAGATCCCACGTGCCGCGGAGCGGCTAGGCCCGTGAGCCATGGCCGCTGAGCCTGCGCGTCCGGAGCCTGTGCTCTGCAACGGAAGAGGCCACAGCAGTGAGAGGCTCATGTACCGCAAAAAAAAAAAAAAAAGTATGTTTCCTTAGTATTTGTAGCACAAGAGTATTTTTTAATGATAATGTCAAGTAACCAAGAGTTAAGTGTTTATGTTTTCTCTTTGTCATATAAACAGGAAAATTAGCCACATATTATATAAGGAAATTTCTTCATTATTTTCCTGTGATGAATAATCATCTATGTAGAGAAAATGTAATATATTGATTGTCCATTACTATGGAGAAATTGCACAGTGATTTTTAGGCAACTATGATGGAGGCAAAAATTGTAAGACCAGACCTTTTATTGTACCTTTGTCCATCTGTGTTTGCCATTTTGGACAGTGACAATATGAAAAAAGTATGAAACATGGAGAAATAAATATGAAAATGATTAATTAGTTCATTCAAAAGGAAGCCAAAGGACCCTTCTATGGCCTTCTAAAAAGAAAGTTTTTCTTTCAAATGTACTCTATTTCTACTTTACTATATATTAACAACTAGATGGAGTGCTGTGTAATCTGCTCTAAGGCCACATAAAATATTTCATCTGTTTCTTATATATAGTCATGCTACATAGTTTAGAAATTTATTCCCATTGGGTGTAACCTTTGTCGTCTAGATTCAATAAATGCTTAACAGGCATAGGCCAGGACCATGTGTGTTTTGCTTTAAGGGTAAATAATCTATACTGAGACAGACAGCCCCTGAGAATATTCCTCCCATATGTCAATATCATGGTTCTTTTTCAGCATGCCTAATATATCATGTCATCAGTGTGGTCACAGCAAGACAATGGCAATGAGAACCCAGTGTTAAAAGTATTGCTCCTAAAATTTCTCTTAGAATTTGATACTACTCTCTATCTATTAAAATTCTATACAAAGGTTACTGTCTCTAATAAAGCCACATCAGGAACTCCAGTTCAACAGAAGGACAACGAAAAGTAAGGAATTT
Organism: Mesoplodon mirus; assembly: GCF_964341445.2. Classification (NCBI taxonomy): domain Eukaryota; kingdom Metazoa; phylum Chordata; class Mammalia; order Artiodactyla; family Ziphiidae; genus Mesoplodon; species Mesoplodon mirus. Next base: position 114,870,424 of record NC_138982.1, read on the forward strand.
ATATATAGACCTGTCCACAATTGTAGGAGCCTGTAAGATTGGAAAGCAAGCTGACATATGGGTCATTCCTCAACCTATAAATCTCATCTGTGTTGTCACAAAAGATATGGGAATGAACAGACATTCTTTTTAGTTCTCAGTCACCAAAACATTTCTTTCCCAACTTTATTATCTTCACCTCTTTTTAGTGAGTAACTCTTCTAAGTACACTGAGGGGAAGACAACTGGCCTCTGTTCTCTAGATAGTGTGCAGGTTAATTTATCATGCTTTATTAAGAACTCCTATATGAAAACAGCAAAAATATTTTATTTTGATAGTCTCAAGTAGATTGATAAACTATTCTTTATTCCACAGACTGGTCAGGATCAAGAAAAATCTTAACACAAGTATTTCACCTTTTTAAAACTGATGGCTATGTAGTGATGTGTAATAGAATGTAAGGATTTAGAAGGATATGAGAAAGAAAATGTCTAAAAATGAATTAAAAAGAGATTTAAAGGTACATTCTTGTGTAATAGTGCTTTTTCTCACAGGTGTTAGGCAATGTTTTTTTACACAACAGTGAAAACATTCATTGACATCTTGATTATTATTTAAATAATATATAGCTTAGTGGATCAACACATTGGTCTTTTACCTCTAGGATGTAGTTTTAAACTGACTTGACAAACAGTTAATTTAATCATGCAATACTAAAATTGCAAGTGGAAATGGATAGTTTTCCATAAACAAAGCCTACATGCTACACAATTATGTCAAAGGTTTTTGTTCAGCACTTTCTTATTTTGTTTTATTTTTACTGAACACATGAACTGTATTACTTGAAATAAAGCCTACTTTCATGTCCCAATGAAAAATCCAGCACTAGTCCCATTTTCCAAATCAGGACTCATTTTTGAAACTTCAAATCCATGAAGAATCCAGATTTTCTACTTAGATAATGCCCATACTTTATAAATGAAATGTTTTTCTCTAAAAATAAATAATTTAGAAATTACCAACTTGCAATTCTGCTTCACCTTTTAAAATTCTTATAAAAGACTTTGTATATATGTTTATAAATATGCCTTTATGTAGACTCTGACCACAGATTTCTACGTATGCCATACTTTTATTATTGATATGTCTATCTTCTTATTAATGTCTATTGTTCAATACAGCCATATTTCAGCTCTTTAGAGTAAGGTTTGCTAAATTGAGATCAGTTTTCAAAGGCCAGTATTGGGAACTAGGCCTTGATTTTTGGAACCAAAATGGAATATGTCTCTATCTAAGATGTATTTTGAAAAGAAATAAGGGAACAAAGCAATCTGAATTTCATGCCTCTGCTATGTTTGCAATTGCTCTGCCTAAATCCTTTTCATTCTACAAGGTCAAACTTAAACCTTATCTTTTTTCTTGCAAAAAGTGTTTCTTTCCCATTCTGGCCCCCAGTGTTTTCAAGATTGTCTGGACTCAAACATATTTATGATAAGATTGTCCAGTTTTCTTTTAAGGAAAGTCCATGTTCACATTCCCCAAAGCCTTAAAATTACCTGGAGTGTAAGCACTGATAAGTTGTAGATAGGAGCAGTGGATGGTGCAATGTCTTCAAAGGCAATCTCTCCTTTTTCATGGAGAGTCTGGACCAAACCTGAGAATGGCAGTGGAAACAGGAATACGGTGGTAACAACTAGCTCAGAGATCTACTGAGTAAGGCTCATGAAAAGGAGTCATGGATTCCAATCCATTGATGAGACTGTACTACAGAGTAAAGCAATAAATTCCATCTCTTCTTAATGTTAATTTTTACTTCTCCAAAATAAATGTAAGATCTTTTAGACCAAAGGCAATATTTCATATACTTCTCTGTCCTACTTATTGATACATACAGCACCTAGTATGATACTAAAAACTTCTAGATTATTAATAAATGTCTATATGAATAATTAGTTTAAATACCATCAGATTTCCTTTTGATGATGATCTAAAATTGAAAATATATTTTTATTGGATCTAGGTAGTCAGTCATCAGGAGAAAAAGAAACTTTATATTGCCCTTAGTGAGAATTACCATTTTCATATACTTTTAACAATTTCTATTTAATAAATATATCATAGATTTAAACGTTTTATAAATACCTTAAGAGTTCAAGTGTAAACTGATATTAATAAGGCATCTTGAAATTAGGTGAAAGGGAAGTGAGAACATTTTCACCCTCTGCATCGCCTTATAAGACATTTCATGGGCTTCCTTGGTGGCGCAGTGGTTGAGAGTCCACCTGCCGATGCAGGGGACACAGGTTCGTGCCCCAGTCCAAGAAGATCCCACATGCCATGGAGCGGCTGGGCCCGTGAGCCATGGCTGCTGAGCCTGCGCGTCCAGAGCCTGTGCTCCGCAACGGGAGAGGCCACAACAGTGAGAGGCCCGCGTACTGAAAAAACAAAACAAAACAAAACAAAAAGACATTTCATAATATTGAATAGTTTTGTAACAGTCAACACAGGTTTTATTCATTTATTTCTATAAGTAAATGTGATCTATAATACGGATGGGAATATTTAATATGGTTTTGGTTTCAGACTGTATTACACTCCTAAAAGTATAAAGCGACAGATTAACATTTATAAGAAAATTCCTTCTTGTCTAATTTATCTGTCTCTCATCCCTAGGAGTGAAATAAGCCACAAGAGTAAGATAAGAATGAATCAAGGCAGAATAGACAGAGTATTTTGAATGAATTCTTCCAATTGCCAAAAATGTATAAAGCACGTGTATGTAGAAAATATACAAATGTCTCTAAATTTATTTCAAGTATGTTAAATTTTAGATGTTACATCGTACTCTGAAGTTAGGGAGTTTGTGGAAACTTTAGAAGGAAAATATTCAATACTCTGCATTTCTCTATAAGCCTGAAATGAAAGTTGTAATTATTTTGTAAGAATACTAAGGTTAAGGAGTTTGGGATGGACATGTACACACTGCTGTATTTAAGTTGAATAACCAACAAGGACCTACTGTATAGCACAGGGAACTCTGCTCAATACTATGTAACAACCTAAATGGGAAAAGAATTTGAAAAAGGATACATGTATATGTATAACTGAATCACATTGCTGTACACCTGAAACTAAAACAACATTGTTAATCAACTAAACACCAATATAAAATAAAAAGTTAAAAAAAATACCAAGGTTACATGCTAAATTATTCTATTTGATCACATATTTAGATAAATGACGAAGGGATGCACAACTGAAGTGCATGTTCATCTATGTTCTTCAGACTGTGTACAATAGCTATCAATCCTGCATATCAATTTCTCAGTTGTCATCTCTATTCTTTTACTTGTGCAAAATTTATATTTTCTGTAGTCTTTTTTTCTTCTTTAGAAATTAGGAAAAAATGAACTAGAGATCTTTTTTAGATTATCTACTCAATCTGAGATTATATGTCTGCATAAATCAGAATCAGGCACATGGTATATATTTAAAGTGAAGTGATGGCATCTTGACAAAAGTGTGAGAAAATAGGATCTTTCACATTGCTTCTTGGAATGTAAATTAATAAAGTCAAAGTGCAGTGTTTATCCAAATTTAAAATGAACATAAGCTTGGGCTTCCCTGGTGGCACAGTGGTTGAGAGTCCACCTGCCGATGCAGGGGACATGGGTTTCTGCCCAGGTCCAGGAAGATCCCACATGCTGCGGAGCGGCTGGGCCCATGAGCCATGGCTGCTGAGCCTGTGCATCCAGAGCCTGTGCTCCGTGATGAGAGAGGCCACAACAGTGAGTGGCCCGCGTACCACAAAAAAAAATAAATGAACATAACCTTGACCTAGAATTTCTGATTCTAAGGATTCATCCTACAGATGCTTTCTCCATGTATGGGAAGATATTTGTACATGAATGTTCATGATAGTATTTTTTGTATTAGTAAAAAACTGGAGACAAAAAGTGCAGTTAAGAAAAATAGTTAACATACTGGATAAGTGAGGTGTGTACATAAATTATATCTATAGGTTATGCCTATGTCTGTACAGCCATTAAATAAATGAGACACATTTATCTACATGCAATAATTAGGGGAAAACTCCAGGATACACTTAAAGAGAAAAAAACATGATCCAGAACATAGTGTTCATATGCTACAATTAGTATAAAAATGGGACACATGCATGTACATACAGATGAATTCATAGACTATAAACAGATTGTAGAATATCTTTCTCAACTCATTAAATGGCAATGCCTGTCTTCCAATTGTTCAAAAGAAGAACAAAATACCAAGCAAAATTAACCAAAAATGAAAGCCATGTCAAAAAATTTAAATATATTTTTGACTCTGTGTGTGTGTTTGTGTGCATGTGTACGTATTTCTCTCTCTCTCTCTCTCTCTCTCTCTCTCTCTCTCTCTCTCTCTCTCTCTCTCTCCTTTCCTCATCCAATGCATTAACAAATGTGGTTTTACCTTTAAAATACATGCATAATCCAACCACTTACTACTTCCACTGCTCCCTGATCTAAGCCACTATCATGTCTCTCTTTGATTACTGGAATAACTTCTCAACTGTTCTCCCTGCTCTTGATAAAAAGTCATTCTGCTAAAGATATTTGTTGAGCCCTAGTACCATGGTTATGCTCAAGATTGAAATCTGGAATTGTATCAGGTTCAAAATAAGATTGTTTGATTATTTATAAGACATGGGCTACTCTCTAAGAGACACTATCTGTCATAGATCTTGTGGTCAGTTAAGTTTATTCACACAGGAAGCACCAAGAATAATTACAGCGAGATGCTAGAATCAGAATGTAATGAGTAACAATTGAGTAGTTAGACACTGAATAAACAAGAGGAAAGAATCAGCCATAAGATTACTTCAGTGAATTTTGCCATCTCAGGGAATCCTTTGCCAATTCAGTTAGTCATCTGTTTCTTCATATTTGCTAAGTCTGGAATCCCCCTCCTGGCCCCTCCCCAAAATCAGATTCACAGTTTAACCAATTCTGAGGTAAACATTTAAAGAACACTATTATGTAAAACTAAGTATTTTTCATAAAGTTGATAAAAATAAAAGCTGATGGTGCTTAAGCACTTAAAGTAATGCTTTTGGCAATATCATTTTCTTTTAATTTTTCTCTGGAAGATGTAGCTTGATAATTCAAATTCATGCACTTCTAGTTTGAACTGCCATGTGCGAGTGCAATGAACAAGATGCCTGGAGGTTCTTTCTGTTTGCATATCAAAGAATGTCCATGGAGTTCTGATCATTTGCAGGATGATGAATCTTTCTAACATATCATCCCATCAGTCTATTGAAACTTCTCTTGCTAAGGCACCATTGACCTTCTCACTGACAAATTCATTAGACATTCTTCTATCTTTTTTACCTTATTTGAACTTTATTCTACATATGAAAATGTTCTTTCTCTATCCTTCTTAAAGTAATTTATATCAATCAGAAAGTGTTGGGTTATGCTGCAGTAATAAACAACCTCCAAGTCTCTGTAGTTTAGTACAGTGTTGTTTGGTCCTCACTTATGTAAGCTGGTTCTTCTCTACATCATCACACTTCAGGACCCAGGCTGATGGAGCAACCTCTTTGTGTTGTGTTACCAGTCATTGTGGCAGAGGAAAAAGAGAATTTGGTGACATACATCCTGCTTTTAAAGCTACTGCCCAGAACTGACCCATCTCACTTGTATTTACGTTTGTTAGCCAAAGCAAATCAGATGGTCAAGCCAAATTTCTTTTTTTTTAAATTTTATTGGAGTATAATTGATTAACAATGTTCTGTTAGTTTCTTCTGTACAGCAAAATGAAGCAGTGATACATATACATATATCCACTTTTTTTTAGATTCTTTTCCCATATAGGTCATTCCAGAGTATTGAGAAGAGTTCCTTGTGCTAAGAGTAGGTCCTTATTAGCCATCTATTTTATACATAGTAGTGTGAATATGTCAGTCCCAATCTTCCAATTTATCCCTCCCCCGCCCTTGGTAACCATAAGTTTGTTTTCTACATCTGTGACTCTATTTCTGTTTTGTAAATAAGTTCATTTGTACCATTTTTTTTAGTTTCCACATAAGAGCGACAGAAGAATGGATAAAGACAAATTTCAATGGGACAGGGGAGTATGATATTTTCCCTAGGATTCTTCTAGTTCTCCTCATGCATCTCTGAACCTTCCTTCTCTGCTTTCTTGTTTTCTGTTCATTCTTTAAGTCCAGGGAGTTTCAAGACTTCATTATGCCTAGGATTCCTCCCGGGAGCTTGTTGAACATGCAGATTCCATGAACTGTTTCAGTTTCTGTATTCTGCATTTTATTTGAACTGTCACAAAGACAATTACCTGAAATAGAATGATGTATGTCATACTTGAGAGTGGTTGATTAAGGGCACAGCAGTAAGACTGTCTGCCCTGCTGGCAGAAAATAAGGGGATATGCTGTCTGTAGACAATGTTTAAACAATGATAAAACTGATTTTATTTTCATGCATTGTCAATTCTAAACAATGTCAGTAATATTTTTCCTCTAAAAAGCTTTAATTTTGTGTAAACTCCAAATAATTGTGCTTACTGTCTAGTTTTAATAAAATCTTCAAATCAGCATATATGTATTACCTATATTTTAGTGAACAGTGTGTTTTATATGAAAATTAATTCAGAGAACTTCCTAGTTATACAGCCTACCATTGGCACATATGGACTCAGTCACACATGTTCATTTCCAGAGAAAATTCTTAAGGTTCAGAATCATTTGAGCTCTCTTTGCGTGAAGATTATGCCTCCAAACCCTGTGGTATCACATATTCTTGCATTTAAACATAGATTTAGAATAATCAGTGGGAGTATATCGATGTTAAAGGCAAAGAAACAGAGCTTGAGTTACTTCTCTTCCCATTCTATGTGACTCATTGGAATTTGAGTGTGTGTGTGTGTGTGTGTGTGTGTGTGTTTAAAATTTTAAAGAGTAAAAAAAGATTAAAGTGCAATGTATTTGGTAAGAGTAAATTTTAGTTTATGTATAAAATATTTTACTGAATTTTAGTTTACATATAAAATATTTACTGAACTGGTTATATATAAAATATTTTACTGCAGTTGTGGGATACCATTATTACTAAGGACTTTTAAACAGAAAGCATTCAGGATAGGAAGATGGTTAAATGGAGTTGGATGAAAATTCATCATGTAAGATATTTGAAAAAAGCTATTGTACTTCAGAAATGAAATTTTATTTATTTGAATAATAAACAATGCCAAAACTCCTTACATAGCATCTATATCTTGCATTCCCAATTTTATATCTGTACTCCAGATCTCTTGGTCCAGTATATCCCACTGTTAGTTAACATCTCCACTTGGATGTCTAAGGGGTTTCTCAAAATTGAATGTCCAGTATATGTATATGTATAACTGAATCAGTTTGTTGTACAACTGAAACTAACAAAGCACTGTGAATCAACTGTACTCTAATATACAATAAAAATTAAATTTAAAAAAAAGTAGGGGACTTCTCCCACCCCTGTTCCTCATACCCCCTCCCCCAAATAAAGACAGTATTTTCCAGTCAAAAATAAATAAATAACTAGATGTATGTCCAGTAAAACAAAAACAAAACGAACAAACAACAAAAAAAACACCTTTGAACTTCCAGTCCCAAACAAACCTGCTCTTCTAAGTGTTCCCCCATCTCCATAAATAACAACCCATCCTTTCTGGTGCTCAGGACAAAATCTCTGAAATTATCTTTGACTCCAATCTCATCCCAACTTCCAATCTAAAAATAAATTCTTCAAATTTATACATTAAGAATTTCAGGGCTTCCCTGGTGGCGCAGTGGTTGAGAGTCCGCCTGCCAATGCAGGGGACATGGGTTTGTGCCCCGGTCCAGGAAGATCCCACATGCCACAGAGCAGCTGGGCCCGTGAGCCATGGCCGCTGAGCCTGCGTGTCCGGAGCCTGTGCTCCGCAATGGGAGAAGCCACAACAGTGAGAGGCCCGCATACCGCAAAAAAAAAAAAAAAAAAAAAAAAAAAAAAAAAAAAAAAAAAAAAGAATTTCAATCCTTTTTTCCATCTCTGCCACATTAATTTGTGTCATTATCATCTCTCATGTAGGTCATTGCAGTTACCTTTTAAGTGTTTTCCCTTTATCCATATTTGCTTCCCTACAGTCTATTCTCAACCCAGCAAACAAGTCGAATTCTTTCATGTTAAGTCAGGTTAGGTCACTTCTTTGCCCAAAGCTCTGCAGTGGCTTCTCAGCTTACTCACCCTATGGGACTGGCAGGATGTTTATCTGACCTATTCTACTCTATCTTTCTGACCTCTTCTAATTTTATTCTTTCCCTCATTCACACAAGTTGAGTCACACTGAAATTCCTAATGTCTTTAAAACACTCCAGAAATGCTCCCGCCTGAGAACCTCAGCACTGCCAGTCCCTTTGCTCTTCCCACAAATTCACATGGTTTGTTCCCTCAGGTTTGTCAGGTCTTGGCTGAGTTCTAACTAACCTACTTCCCTACTTTATTTTTTTTCATGCTCTTTATCACTGTAAAACACTGTATATATTTTTTATTTCTTTATTTCTCTCTCCCCTACTAAAATTTGAGTTTCATAAAGGTAGGAATTATTGTCTGTTTTGTTTATTTGCCTACTTCCCAGACATAGACTATTGTCTGGTACATAGTAAGCGTTCACTAAACATACATTTAGTGATTATAGGTGTGAATGTAGTGAAGATATGGCAGCATTATTTTATCTAGAATATAATGTGAAAATACCCTACAGATCATTTCTCAAAAGAGGCACTTCATCTTTCAGAAATCTATACTTAGCTTAAAATTATAATTATTAAAACCATGTGTTATTCTTATTGTAATAGACGAAGAGAGAGAGAAAATATAAAGTGAAATAAAGTGATGTATAAATCAGCATTTTATATGTGTTAAAGCTAACACTGTGAATCAATGGGGAAAAGAGTTTCTGTTAGACAAATGGCATTGTCTGTCAACACTACTACTAAAACTGAAGCCATTATTTATTGAGTGTTTACAATGGACCCATCACTGTGCCTCATTCAGCCATCTCAACAACCATGTGAACTAGGTATTATAATCATCAGCCCCATTTTACAGTTAAGTAAGTAGAGATACAAAGAGGTTAATCTCAAAATCACAGATGTAATGAGCAGAATAAACAAGATTTGAACTAAGACATGTCAGAATTCAAATCTTGTACTTTTAACTTCTAACCTCTCCTGTCATTTGGGGAATAAAATTTTATTGGAATACCTTCCTCATTTCTTATGCACCCCCCCAAAAAGTTAATGTCTAAAACAATCAAAGTAGTGGAAGAATATTTAGGATAATGTCTTTTTAAAAATATTTAGGATCTAAAAACCTTTCTAATTAGAAGTATTTGCCAAAAACAATAAAGAGAAAGAGTAACTGGCTTGACCCCCCAAAAAAATTGTTAAAAAAATACCGCAAGATATCTAACAAACCTTTATTTCCCTAAATATGCAAAGAACTCTTATAAATTGATTAGTAAAAAGATGTAAAATGCCAATAGAAAAATAGGTTTGAATACAAAATTCACAAAAGAAGAAATAACATTGTCTAAAAATACTAATAAAGTCATCTCTATTTGCATTCAAGAAATACAAAAAAAAACCCCAATAATCAATACATCTATCTTCTAGACTGGCAAATACTATGATGATTTAAAGCATGAAGCTTGTTGAGAATGTGGTAACTGTTAGTAAGAATATACATTAGAGTCATTTTTTAAGCTAATAAGCTGATACTAATTACCAAGTTCTTTTTTGTTCTTTTTTTGTTTTTTGTTTTTAAATAAATTTATTTATTTATTTTTGGCTGTGTTGGGTCTTCTTTGCTGTACTCAGGCTTTTCTCTAGTTGCGGAGAGCGGGGGTTACTCTTTGTTGCAGTGCACGGGCTTCTCATTGCGGTGGCTTCTCTTATTGCGGAGCACGGGCTCTAGGCAAGCAGGCTTCAGTAGTTGTGGCATATGGGCTCAGTGGTTGTGGCTCACGGGCTCTAAAGCGCAGGCTCAGTAGTTGTGGTGCATGGGCTTAGTTGCTCTGCGGCATGTGGGATCTTCTTTTTTTTTTTCCTTGTGTACTTCTTTATTAGAGAAGAAATTAACCATTCATACTAGAGACTACAGAAGGAACCCGTGTCCCCTGCATCGGCAAGCGGATTCTCAACCGCTACACCACCAGGGAAGCCCAATTACCAAGTTTTTAAATGTGTGTTTCCTGTGATTCAGCAAATTTCATTTCTAGAGTTTAATCTCAACAAGACTATAATTCAGTGCAAAAAAAATGTGTACCACATTGTTCTTTGGAATACTGTTTATAATTACAAAATGGTGACAAACTAAATTTTCATGAATGAATACCCTGTTAAATAAATAATGGAATATCAATGAAATAGATTAGTCAGCTATTGAAAAGGAGTTATACATTTTTATTCATTGACATGGAAAGTGTCATTTTTTTAGAGAGATAATAAAAGTAAGATAAGTAACTGTTCATCTAATGCTAATAGTGGTGATCACTGGGATTAGAAATTTTCCGTGACAACTTTATGCTTTATAATTTTTTTTATTGACTGATCTTTTTATGGATAAGCACTGAATGCATGATTTAAATAACATCTTGTGGAAAAAATCTGAAAGATGAAGCGCCTCTTTTAAGAAATGACCTGTAGATTATTCTCACATTATATTCTAGATAAAATAATGCTGTCATATTTTCACTGCATTCATACATATAATCACTAAATGTATGTTTAGTGAATGCTTACTATGTGCCAGACAACAGTCAAGGTCTGGAAGCAGGCAAGTAAACAAAACACACAACAATTCCTACCTTTATGAAACTCAAATTTTAGGAGGGGAGGCAAAAATAAAGATATGAGATCTTTATCATTTTCCTGATAATAAAAGAAAGATCATTTTGTTGTTAAGCAAATCAAGTTAATTGGAGTTAAAAGCATCCATCTTACCTTTCCTTTGACCCTCTTTATAACGTGCTCATTGTGTTTATTTAAAAAGTTATTAAATCTAGCCATCCAGAATATACAATTTAAACTTGTATTATTTTTACATTTCTAAAAGTTTGTATATATTCAAAAATGTGAACTTGAACTACATCTTAACTTCTACATGGCTTATTAGATAAAATAAGCTGTCTTTAAGTCATTCTACATTCTGATATTTTCTCTGACAAAAGTTATAGTCCAAGGTGGTCTTAAGACAGTAGTTTAAGTTGTGAATAATTTTTTATGAGAAAAATTAATCCCATCCAATTTAACAAGATAGTGGATGTTTGGGCTTCCCTGGTGGCGCAGTGGTTGAGAGTCCGCCTGCCGATGCAGGGGACACGGGTTCGTGCCCCGATCCCGGAAGATCCCACATGCCGCGGAGCGGCTGGGCCCGCGAGCCATGGCCGCGGAGCCTGTGTGTCCGGAGCCTGTGCTCCGCAACGGGAGAGGCCACAGCAGTGAGAGGCCCGCGTACAGCAAAAAAAAAAAAAAAAAAAAAAAAAAAAAAAAAAAAAAAAAAAAAAGATAGTGGATGTTTATAATGAATAATTCTAAATCAATTGAAAAGTCATGCTGTTATACATGGATCACATAGCAGGTATTATAGTGACAGAGTGCTTTCCCATATCGAATAACCAGCAGCATTAAAGTCTTGCCCCATGAGAAAGGAACCAAATTTAGTGTGAAATTGAACACAACAGTCATGAACACTAGTTGAGTTCAGTATTGTGATGCTATTGTTCGCCATGACAGAAAGCAACAGAAAGAACCTTTTTCCTTTCCAAAATCCTTGAACTGCCACCAACAATCACAGTAAATAAGTTTTAAACATATGTAAATGGGGATACCCTTGGTACCAGGAAATCACAAAAATGTCCACTTAATTAACAATCTTTAGAAGGATGTGTTTCAGCAGTATTTTAATGCTTGATAAACATAGTTATCTATACTGTCTGGGGTAGATTAAAATGAGTCCAGTTACTCAAACTCTCTTTACCACATTTTTTTTTCTCTAACAAAAGATATAATTTTCTATAAAATTTTCACTTAATTTGCCTCCATTTCTGTCATTAGTCATTCAAATTTGAAAAATCAACATTTTACTTTAGCGTCCATTTCTGCTTGATTACTAGAGAAATTAAACAAGGAAAGAAAAGGAAGGTGGGAGGAGAAAGGAAGAAAAGAAAGAAGGAAGGAAGGAAGGGAGGGAGGGAGGGACGGAAGGAAGGAGCATGCTCAAGTAATTCATGTCACTTAATTTAAGAAAAGGAAGAATTAGTTAGAGTCATTATATATATATATATATATATATATATATATTTTTTTTTTTTTTTTTTTTTTTTTTTTTTTTGCAGTACGCTGGCCTCTCACTGTTGTGGCCTCTCCCGTTGCGGAGCACAGGCTCTGGACGCAAAGGCTCAGCGGCCATGGCTCACAGGCCCAGCCGCTCCGCAGCATGTGGGATCTTCCCGGCCCCGGGCAGGACTCTCAACCACTGCGCCACCAGGGAAGCCCGAGTCATTATTTTTTAATAGCACATCATTAAAGGTTTAGAAGCCCACCTCTGTATAATAAAAAAGTGTTAACAATTTTGAGGTACCTAGAAACAGTACTATTTATATTAAATCAATGCAATTTAAGTTTATATTGAAACATAATTTCTAAAATGAAAGACATGCTTAAAATTAAAAGAAATATTTCTACTGTCCTTTTAAAATTAGTTATTCATTTTTCAATTTTTTTAAACAAGAATTGTGTTTCTGACTGATTTCTGGCACAGACAAATGCCTGGAATTCTTCCTATGCCTTGATGTACTTCAACTCTTCTGGTCTTTAAGATGATTAACTATGTTTTTCAGTGAATGTTAATACACAGTAACTAAATATGATTATTTTTAAAATTTCTAATAATGTTACTAGCAGCTACAGAGGTCATTAAAGGTAGACATCAAAACATTCAATAATGTTCACAAAACATTTTAGTGAATTATTCAGCACATTCCTTTTTAAATTCTTTAAAATCTATAGGAAATATGTTTGAACATTAGTTCCCAAAATGTTCCTATGGAAAGCAGAGGAAAAGACTTCAAGAAGGAGTTACCTAAGAATTCATTCTTAAATTAAATACATTTTGAGATTGTGAGTAGAAAAATAAAAGATTGCTTCCTTCCACTTACAAACTTATATTAGTAAGGAGGGAGGAAAGCCTGATTCTATAGAAATGAGATTTCTACCTCTGTTTTGTACTGGTGTATAGGAAAATGTCACTGCATTTCCTAATGATCTCCCTCTAGTGGAGACCCTGCAGTCTGCATATAAAGCTGTGTAAGGAGCAGTTATTTCCATCAGCAGCCTCAGCAGTCTATCTTCTCTGAGGCATTCTTATAATAGTGTGATATGCTCTGTACAAACTCATCAAGCTTGCATGGAAAATTAGCTTAATCTGTTTTGAGCACTATATCAGAAATGTAAAATATGCACTCTAGTAACAATCAGCTGATGTTAATATAATTGTACATTCATGATGCAAAATTTAAAAAATGACACTAGTTTCTAAATATAATTTAGAATTTAATATTCACTTCTGTTTTCCCATATGTTATAAAAAGACTATTAAAATTGTTAAAACTCTGAAAAGAGCTATTATCTATCAAACCCTGACTTGTAAGGTCTACTTTAACACATTTCAAGTTTATCCACTATGTGGATAGAATAAACCATAATCACTGATCTGCTTTTTAACTTATATTGTTTTGAGAATTGCAATAGGACTCCTGTTGGATTGAGAAGAGACAAGAGCCCTATTTAGGAATCTCAACAGCCACATCACTTCGCAGAGTATTTAAAAAATTCAGCAAATAGTGCCACTAAATTTCACTATTAGGATCCAGAGGGCAAATTAACTTTCTCTGAGGCAATTTGAGGCTTTCTAGAGGAGTTTAATTTTCTTAGTGGCATGCACTGAAAGAAAATACCAAGGGGAATTTGAGTTGAGTAAAAATTTCATCCTGCAGAAATGCCTTGTGGTCACCACCCAGTCTGGTTGCACACATGAATATTACTACCTGGATAGAATTGCACATAATAACTTACACAAGAGCAAATTCATTTGCTCATTATCTAATTGTGAGTTGCTGAAGGGCTACACAGGTGTTCTGTTGATCTTTATACTTCCAATGTCTAGCAAGTTAGCTGGCTGATAATGTGCTCATACCAGATGTTTTTATAATGAATACATTAGCTAATGAATATAGAAGTTATGAAAGTTTTCTTCTTCATCATGTTAAAATTATAGACATGCACTTGGTTATAGAGGTAATATACTACATTCACTATTAATTAATCAATTTGCTGAAACTTAAAATAATGAAATTATTTCCCAAGACTAAACTACATAAGATATTAATTTTTATCTTTATACACACTTTCTGGGCATTTGGCTAAACATGGTTTCTCTTGACTTCCTGTGTATGATAAAAACTATCATATTTTCCTACTTCCTAGTTACAAAAGCAGAATTCTTATCATTCTTTGAATTCAGAAAAAGGTGCTACTCAATGTTTTAGTATATTTACACAAAGCCTCTTGTTTCTCTCAGAGCCCTCAAAAGTTCATCACTGTCTTATTTCAGTCTCAATACCCAGGGAAAACTCTTCTTTTTCCTCTCACTTTGATCCAATTTGTGAAATCTTATCTGAAATTGACTTTTGTTTCCATGTTGCCAAACCTTGCCCTTCAGTCCTATAAACTGAATCTTGGATCAGATCTCCTTCATGAAGCCACATGAGGCTAAAACATAACTATGCCCAAACAACATAAATTAAATCTGCATGACTCAACATGCTCTAATCATGTATAATAATACTTCTAAATTTTTGTGGGTTAAGATACCTTGCAAAGATCATAAAGAGGTAAATACCTTAAACAGAACTGTTTAGAATCACTGAAATTAGAGAAATAAAGAAATAGAATTTAGTTCTAAACATTTGAATTATGTTATATCAATGATTTAAGTACTCACTTTGTTTAAATAAACAACTAGGGGCTTCCCTGGTGGCGCAGTGGTTGAGAGTCCGCCTGCCGATGCAGGGGACACGGGTTCGTGCCCTGGTCTGGGAAGATCCCACATGCCGTTGAGCGGCTAGGCCCGTGAGCCATGGCCGCTGAGCCTGCGCGTCCGGAACCTGTGCTCCGCAACGGGAGAGGCCACAACAGTGAGAGGCCCGCGTACCGCAAAAAATAAAAAATAAAAATAAAAAAATAAACAGCTAATAAGATGCTAAATTTGGAAGGTTTTACTAAATTACTAGAGTTGATGCTTTTGTGAATACTACTGTGAATGAAAAACAATTAATCGATAGTCAATCTAAGAAGAAATGGAAATTTTACTCAAGCCAAACTGAGGGTTATAACCAGGAGACAGTCTCTCAGAGAGCTCTGAGGACTGTTCTGAAGAGATAAGGGGGGAGGTCAGTATATAATGATTTTGGTGAAGGGAGTACGTGCAATCAAGCACGCATCCCAGTAGAAGGTTGCTGCTAGTCACAAGGAACAGATATCTTAGTTAATGGTTTTATTGCTTTTCTAAGTATGGCAAGACCCAAGAATCCAGTTTCATAAAACCTTTCTGAAAATATCTAACTATTTGCAGGCCCTTTCTGCCAGTTTTCCCAGAGCACAAAGTGCCCCATACTAGTCTTCACACTGAATTCCTTCCAGGGTGTATTATAGGTCAGCCACTGCAGTGGCTAATGACTTGATTCTTGTAGAACTGGATTGTGGTAACATTTTACTTTTACAATCACTTCCCTTTTGGTCTTAATTTTGACAAAGGTTTGGTAGGCACCTCATGACCATTTCATCCTATGGTGCTTGGAATGCTCATTCCAAGGTCAGGTGAGGAGTTCGTTGATAGGCCACTCTATGTGCTTGCTATTACTAGAGTAGGCCCTGTTAACAGTAGCCAAAAGCCTCTGGACCATCTGTTTTACTAATCTGTTATGGTCCAGGAAATGGTTCCCTCTTATTTCTTCTTCCCATGCCTGTAGTTACTCTATTACAATCATTGATCTTATGGTACTTATATTTTAGCCAACTATTTCAGGTTGCCTAATCATCACTAATATTATTGGAGGCTCAGTCACACATTTGCTAATGCAAGAAACAATCATGTTGTAAAACAAGCAGAATACAAGTAATATAGCTAGGAACATTAATAAGTTCATAAGTAAGTTTTTTTTTTACATCTTTATTGGAGTATAATTGCTTTACAATGGTGTGTTAGTTTCTTCTTTATAACAAAGTGAATCAGTTATACATATACATATGTCCCCATATCTCTTCCCTCTTGCTTCTCCCTCCCTCCCACCCTCCCTATCCCACCCCTCTAGGTGGTCACAAGGCACTGAGCTGATCTCCCTGTGCTACGCAGCTGCTTCCCACTAGCTATCTATTTTACGTTTGGTAGTGTATATATGTCCACGCCACTCTCTCACTTTGTCTCAGCTTACACTTACCCCTCCCCATATCCTCAAGTCCATTCTCTAGTAGGTCTGTGTCTTTATTCCTGTCTTACCCCTAGGTTCTTCATGACATTTTTTTTCTTAAATTCCATATATATGTGTTAGCATACGGCATTTGTCTCTCTCTTTCTGACTTACTTCACTCTGTATGACAGACTCTAGGTCCATCCACCTCATTACAAATAGCTCAATTTCATTTTTTTATGGCTGAGTAATATTCCATTGTATATATGTGCCACATCTTCTTTATCCATTCATCCGATGATGGACACTTAGGTTGTTTCCATCTCCTGCCTATTGTAAATAGAGCTGCAATGAACATTGTTGTGCATGTCTCTTTTTGAATTCTGGTTTTCTCAGGGTATATGCCCAGTAGTGGGATTGCTGGGTCATATGGTAGTTCTATTTTTAGTTTTTTAAGGAACCTCCATACTGTTCTCCATAGTGGCTGTACCAATTCACATTCCCACCAACAGTGCAAGAGTGTTCCCTTTTCTCCACACCCTCTCCAGCATTTATTGTTTCTAGATTTTTTAATGATGGCCATTCTGACTGGTGTGAGATGATATCGCATTGTAGTTTTGATTTGCATTTCTCTAATGATTAAAGATGTTGAGCATCCTTTCACGTGTTTGTTGGCAGTCTGAATATCTTCTTTGGAGAAATGTCTATTTAGGTCTTCTGCCCATTTTTGGATTGGGTTGTTTGTTTTTTTGTTATTGAGTTACATGGGCTGCTTTTAAATTTTGGAGATTAACCCTTTGTCAGTTGCTTCATTTGCAAATATTTTCATAAGTAAGTATTTGAACTAAGAACTTCCATTAGGTGAGGCCCAGTTCCACTGACCAGTCTGTTCTGCCCCAATCGCTATCTTTAAGGGAAATGATATATTGGCGCTGTACATAAAGTTCGCCAAAGATGTCTGCACATACAAGGCGAGTGGTGGTCATCAAGACCCCTTACAGGATTGAAAAAGGAATGTTATCTTCTAGGGAGTTACATGGCTGGCACCAGAAAAAGAAAAATTGATCTTTATGGTTGAGCAGGTATTTGTGCCATTGGGGAGGTCTGGTTAATGCATAATACAGATGCACAATGCACATTAGAGGGGAGGAAGGAGGCCCAAGTGGTCAGAGAAAAGTTTTATGTTTAAATTTTTCTCGCCTTAAAATGTGAATTTTTATTTCATCACTATACTATTGAAAAACTTTTGAAGGGCATTATTTCTAAAGCCATGTTTCCTGTGTCCTTGCAAAAGTGTATAGCTTCAAATAATATTTCTGAGTAGACATTTAAAATATTGGCAACTGACAGTATTTGCCATAAATAAATATTTGTTATAAAGGGTATAATTTTAGATTAAATTTAAATTAGTTTACAATTTTTACAGTTTTCAATATTGACTGTTTCTCTTATGAGAAAATAATAAATATGTCTATTTCCTCTCTTATCTCAGTAGGATTGCAGATTTTTCAGTTCTTTCTAATCAGAACCTCATTCACTGAATTTTCTGTTGTATACTGGACACTGTCCTGGGAACTTCACACGTATTTTCTTATGCAGAGTCTGGTTTAATGGTTAAGAGTATGGATTCTGGAATCCAAATTCCTGGGCTCAAACCTCAGCTCCACAATTTTAATAATTGTGTGACTTTGGTCAAATTACTTAATATAATGAAAGTATAATAGGGCTCCCCTGGTGGCACAGTGGTTGAGAGTCTGCCTGCCAATGCAGGGGACGCGGGTTCGTGCCCCGGTCCGGGAAGATCCCACGTGCCACGCAACGGCTGGGTCCGTGAGCCATGGCCGCTGAGCCTGTGCATCCGGAGCCTGTGCTCCACAACAGGAGACGCCACAACAGTGAGAGGCCCGCGTACCACAAAAAAAAAAAAAAAAAAGAATATATAAAAAGGAGTTAGAAAAATTTCTGGCACATAGCACTCAATAAATATTAGCTAATGTTAGCATTCACAATAACCTGGTAAGTTTTTTGGCAGTATGCGGGCCTCTCACTGTTGTGGCCTCTCCCGTTGTGGAGCACAGGCTATGGACGCGCAGGCTCAGTGGCCATGGCTCACGGGCCCAGCCGCTCCGCGGCAAGTGGGATCTTCTGGGACCGGGGCATGAACCCGTGTCCCCTGCATCGGCAGGTGGACTCTCAACCACTGCACCACCAGGGAAGCCCACCTGGTAAGTTTTATTATCCTTATTTTACAGATGAGGAAACTGAAACCAAGAAAGATTAAATGACTTGCCCATTGTCACAGAATCCAAATATGGCAACTGTCTATTCCTTCAGATGATAAACTAGACCACCTCATAATAACCCAGTGGTGTTAATGTTATCAGGTTTGGATTCTGGGGTCAGCCAATGCAATCAATTGAATAGTGTTTTAAAGCTTAGGCTTTCAAGGTGAAAAACACTGGAATTTTCTAGCCTAATGTGGTGAGCAAAAAAATACGGCAGCAAATGCTCTTCTGTAAGAATAAAACAAATTCCCAGAGTTCATCTCAGGACCAAAATTGAAATTTCCTCGGCGAAAGTCTTCATTTAGTGAATTAGCTCCAAATATATGTCACTCTAGATAGAGAGAACTTTCCTTCACTATAGAATCAAGTATTATACTATTTGTGAATTAAAAGGTGTTTCAGGTGCCCAGTTGAACTGTCTTCTTTTCCTTTAGAATGGTTTGCTTTGCCACTGATTGGCCCATATGGAATAAATTAGACCATTGAGACTAAGTTGGATTGGGCTACGTTCCTACCATTTCTCAATGAAGAAAAAAAAGAAAGAAAGAAAGAAAGAAATTCAGTTAAGAATGAAACTGGATACTTACCTGGCAGGGGAGATACCATGATCAGAAAGACTGAAATTGGCTCTTTTGGGCATGATGCTAAAAAAATTGTGGTTAAGTGTTTATTTTTATTTGGCCTCAGATTGTCATCCTTTCAGACATAAAATACTATTTAGCTAGTTTATTTGCAATTCCTAAGAAGAAAAAAAAATGATAAGCTGTAGATAGATAAATACAGAATCTATTGCCAATCAGTTGATAAATAGATATATAGTATGACAATAAATTACTTGCAGAATCTTCACAAACTACCCCATTTGAAAACATATTAACTTTGTGACATTTCCATTTTCTAACAGCCAAATATCTTAAATCCTTTTATTTTTTTTATTTTTTTCTCTATGTCCATTTCCAACTCTTTTCCAGTCACTATTCTTAAGTAAACAGTTTTTTTTTAATCACTCCAAGTAAGCTAGAGACATTTCCCTATTTGTATATAAAGTATTCCTGAAAGCCTCATTAGACGTCAACTGTATGACTGTAGAACAATACACTACAGAGATAAGGGAGATTTCATTCCCTGAGAGCCAAAATCAATTCAACATGCCTTTCTCCAGACTATACAACTCTATGCAGTAGGCAAAGAAGGATGGAGGCGAGAAGGTGTTGAGGAGGGATCTGAGTGTAGCATTGGTTAGGCCAGGTAAGAAGACAACTAAGAGTTATCTACCCTGTATGTACTGGGATTTGCAATTTAAAAATCACACAGTGGGGCTCAGGACCCTTTTCTTTCCTTTACTGTGAGCATTTCTAATGCAGTTTTGTCTAACTCACTTCATTCATCCAAAACTCTGCTAGACATTTATTCTCTTCATTTTAAGAAAATTCATCTACATTAATTTGGTGATTATAATAGAGCGAACTGATACTGCATCCAATATTACACAATTCATTAGGTGCTGGGCTTGTGAAAGTACATCCTAACTTGCTTCTTTACTCTTAGGTAAGATTTCTGCTTTGCACTCATGCATACATGTGATTTTTATAACTTTAACGTGTATTATAAATGCATGAGTAGAAAAAGGTCTCTTATTAACACTATATAACTTTTCTGGATGGCAAAATTCCAACATATTGATGGGTTGACTTGTGTAAATTTAACCTTCAGGTAGGAACTCTGTTTGAATAGTTGGAGCAGTTAGCACTTCTAGCTGTGGCATTTCTTTTTAGCATCCCAGATACATTCTTGAATGAAACAAATTGTTCTCCAAAAGGTAGAATAATGCTTTAAACACAATTACTTGAAGGCCTTTGAATTTTTTCCCAGTTCTACTGAGATATAAATGACACATAACATTGTACAAGTTAAGGTATATAGCTTGTTGATTTGATGCATTTATGTATTGCACAATGATTACCTTCCAATTTTAAGAGGACTCGAAGTTACCTTTCTACTTCATGGTTTATTTGAATACACATAATATTGAATAACAATAGAAAAATAAAATTGTCATTTCACTATAACTTCTCATTTAAGTAAGTGATATTAATAGACCCTAAAAATAGTCTTATGTTGAATAAATGATCAACATAGATAATTGCTAATATAATATTAATGTCATTGTTAAGTCTATAGAATTTAATCCTTTACCGTATTTTAAGTAGCACAAATTTTCTGCATGTTACATCAAATTTCTCCATTCTTTCCCAAGTGCATGAAGAAGCTATCCTTTCCACGTTGTCACAAAAGCTAGATTCCTATGAAATGAGCCAAAGAATTAGACCCTTCATCAAGGCATGACACGAAACTTTAGCCAGGCAGTTTGCACAAACAGCTAAAGGTCTCCTTTGTGTTTGTTAGCACCACTGTGTCAGCTTTCTTGTGTTGGCAGCTTTGGGCTTTTCGGAGGGAAGCCCCAAAGAAAGTTGTTACCAGCATATATTCTACAGTTCACAGACTCTCAAAAAGGACACGTTAAAACAGTAAGAATCCCCAGGGCAAAAGGGGAGATTAAGTAGCCTACTCCTTCACAGAAGCCCCCATCAAACAAAGCTGGGTATTGTGTATTCAGTACACTATCTCTTTCCAGCACTGAAATTTACTATTGTGCTCAGAGATTCAAGTTTACAAAGTGTTTGGGGGGCTTTGCATAACGGTTCACTGGCACCACCACTGACAGGCATCTGAGTGTGGGAATTGTTTTAAAAGACACTATGCCCACCAAATGATTGACCTAATATATTAATACAAAGGCAGCATCTTAGCATGGAGGGGGAGGACTGAGAAGTTTCCACCAATATCTGTAACAGCCTCATTTTTCACAAGAATACAAATTTTAAAAAGCCAAACAACAACAATAAAAAACCCACAAAACCTTATCAAGAGAAATGTGTATTTTAACAGATTACAGAGTAAAGTGTGCTTATTTAATTATAAAAGGTGGATGGGGTTTCTGGTGAAAGACTTCTGGGACTCTATAAGTTGATTCTCTGTTATGGAAATCTTCACTTGTCCTGTTTTTGAAATGTATTCACGTAAGATAAAGTGTATCTCTTCAACAATTAGATACATGCACTAAATCATGGCCCCTGATTTGATTTACCATGTCAGAAAGGCTTGTCCTTGGGAAGTGGTGTATTAAAATACATCCCAAGGTAAACTGTCGGTTCATGGTCAATATTCTAGAAAAGGTTAAGAAAAAGTTGAATGTTTAAGTAAACAGAAATCCTTAATTGCCCTAACCAACTGGGAAGAACTTGTACTTATTTGGGTCAGAGAATGTTTCACCTAAAGCTTTTTAATACACCACCTTGAAAATAGGAAGGCTGTATGAATTAGCATAGCCATGACCTTTTCTCATGTTTACATACTACTTACTCATTTCATTGAAGGATCAAACATATTTTAACTGGCATTAATATCAATAATACTTTATTGCAAATGTTTTTCATACTTCTTTTCCCTTTTTATACATTTTTATGCTTAGTCTTTAAACTTTAGTTTAAACCTATATAATTTGAGGCAGGGTTTTTAATTTTGAGAAATCATATTAGAAATTGAGAAATATTCTAATTTTTTAAATTGACAGAATAGAATGTAATTCTATCTTTGGGGATTTTATAGAGTGTATGTTAGTATACTTAAACTTCACATACCTGATTCATACAAATTATGAACATGTAGCAAAATGCTTTATCATGCAAATGACTAGAAATTACAATTTCCTGGAAAACTTGAGAAGGCTCTCAATTTCTCACTACTATAGCATATAATGGAGAAGTAACTTAAATGAAAGTTAATATTAAGAAATGAAAAGCTTCTTAAAAAATATATTTCTTAAATAATGGTTATTTACATGATGGTTTTAATAATATGTATGAAATGGATCAACATGTAGTAATTTATTTTCCATTTTAAACATACACTTAACGTCAACTCTGTAACACTTTTATGAGCCTATCACTAACATTATCATCTTGCTTGTGTTCACATTCTAATTTTTCTATAATATATGTAAACTTTTGAAATAGGGAAATACATCATTTAAAAATCATCATGATCTGAGGCTTTGATCCTGAGTAATTTTTGCCATAATGTTTTTATCTTGACAGTGAAACATTTCCTGTGGTCATTTTGAATTAAAGTAATAGACTCTAATTTACAGTTTTGACCATCTTTTAAGTAAGATGAGAACTCTCATGACTTTAAAAATGGACTATCACCTTTATTGTATGAATATCTGCAAAATTACACTGAGATTAATTTGGGGACTGTGGGCTTTATTTTTATCTGTCATTAGTCACTTCATCTAAATTTAGGTTTAATTTTATTGGTGATGTTTAATCTTATACCAGATCACAAAACAATCCAGTGGATATTGAACACATTTAATTAAAACTATGCAGCTCCCAAAGGGAATTATTGATGAGCATTGTTCTCCATTTGCCCTACTGTGGACATAGAAAAAACAGTGCTTGCTTAATCACTTTCTAAATTGGCAGTAAAATGCTTTCTCAGCCCACCTCTTTTGACTTGTAACTATTTTCAATGTATTCATTAAAAACTATGAAATAGCCTTATGAAATAGACTAGAGTTTACAAGTATCATTCCCTTAGAAAATAGTCTTGTTGAAATGAGTGCTTCTTACATAAAATTCAATAATTTTTATGTGTTATGTTGCATGTTCAAATATTATTTTTATATTTTTAAGTTCTAGAATTTATATTTGGGTATTATCATGAAGAACACAATTATTTATTTATTTATTTTTAAATTTTATTGAAGTATAGTTGATTTACAATGTTGTGTTAATGTCTG
Organism: Mesoplodon mirus; assembly: GCF_964341445.2. Classification (NCBI taxonomy): domain Eukaryota; kingdom Metazoa; phylum Chordata; class Mammalia; order Artiodactyla; family Ziphiidae; genus Mesoplodon; species Mesoplodon mirus. Next base: position 114,894,118 of record NC_138982.1, read on the forward strand.
CTGCACAGCAAAGTGATTCAGTTATACATATATATATCTTTTTCATATGCTTTTCCATTATAGTTTATCACAGGATATTAAATATAGTTCCCTGTGCTATACAATAGGACATTGTTGTTTATCCAGCCTACATATAACAGTTTGCATCTGCTAATCCCAAACTCTCAATCTTTCCCTCCCTCTCCCTGCTCCCACTTGGCAACCACAAGTCTGTTCTCTATGTTTGTGAGTCTGTTTCCATTTTGTAGATATGTTCATTTGTGTCATATTTTATATTCCACATATAAGTGGTATCACATGGTATTTGTCTTTCTCTTTCTGACTTACTTTGCTTAGTATGATAATCTCTAGGTCCATACATGTTGCTGCAAATGGCATTATTTCATTCTTTTTTATGGCTGAGTAATATTCCATTATATATATGTATACACACACACACACACACACATATATATATATATATATATATATATATATATATATATATCACATCTTCATTATCCATTCATCTGTTGATGGACATTTAGGTTGTTTCCATGTCTTGGCTATTGTGAATAGTGCTGTTATGAACATAGAGGTGTGTGTATCTTTTCAAATTATAGTTTTGTCTGGGTATATGCCCAGGAGTAGGATTGCTGGATCATATGACAACTCTATGTTTAGTTTTTCTGGAACCTCCACACTGTTTTCCACAGCGGCTCCACCAATTTACATTCCCATGCACAGTGTAAGAGGGTTCCTTTTTCTCCACACCCTCTCCAGCATTTATTATTTGTAGACTATTTAATGATGGCCATTCTGACTGGTGTGAGGTGATACCTCACTGTAGTTTCGATTTGCATTTCTCTAATAATTAGTGATGATGAGCATCTTTTCATGTGCCTATTGACCATCTGTATATCATGAGTAACACATATATGCTAAATACCTTTTAAAGAAAATGTAATTTTTTAAAAAGTATGGATAAGACCCACATACTTGAAATAAATACTTTTATTATATGCTTAAGTACTGTGATATTTGACAAGACTAATAATAATAATAATCAGAAGAGTTTATTATTGATTATCTCCAGGTCAAGTGTTATTTTCTCATTTTCTCTACTAAATATTAGTTTAATGTGTACAACGTCTGCAATTACATAATAATATGAGTTCATAGGATTTTGGGGGGTATATATGTATGTTTAAACCCATAAATTCTAATATTATTTCTGACTCAAAGAGTCTACAACTTGATAAATGTGGAAATTCGGTATAATAGGGTCAGGTAAGAAGAAAGACCATAAGGCAAAGAGGAAAGAGTGTGAACTAGACCAAAACTAGACCAAAGACCTAGATTTTAGGTCTATTTAGGTTATGTGTTAAATAGTTGATCTTGAATCTAACTTTCATGATTCTTAATTTCCCTTCTGTAAGATAATGATTCAGTGCTGTCTACTGTCTCAGGTACAGGATCAAATGCTCTTAGGATCAAATGTGGTGATGCATGGGAAATGCTTTATAAACTATTTAATAATAGTTTTACAAGTGTACACTATTATTTTTCTTTGAGATGACATTTTACCATGGTGTTTTCACACCTATTTTGGAGTGTTCTTTGTTTCTTAATATATTGTTTAATCACTGACTACAGAAACTATTATGCTATAAACTATTGGAACTCTAGGGGCAGTAGTGCATGTTGAGGCATCCCAACACCCTCTGTTGGTTCGAATGTGTACAATTCAAATGCAAGTCTGGAGCTTTTATTCTTAATCGTCTAACATAAGGTTTTTGAAACGCAATTGCTGACGTCCCCAGAATGTAGAGATTGACCCAAAATGTCCATTGTATATTTTAACTCTATTTAAAGGACACTGGATGTTGGAGCCACTAGAGAACATCACCTACATATATTTAAAAACTCCTACTTTATGTCCAAGAATAGTTCTTTTTATGGTTCAGTAGCCCTTCAATTTTTTAATCCCATTAACATCCAATTGTCATTTTAAATTGAGAAATTAATTAACATGATAACTAGTTCTATGCATTGAGAATTCGTATGTTTGGATCAAATATATTGGTGTATTACAAGTATATAATGCAAGCAGATTATGACCTAAAGTCAGAAAGTTTATTTTTACTTCATTTTAGTCCCTTCTTTGTGACTGTTTTAACCTATGCGTCATATGATAATCCTCCACCTTTTATTTTGATTTTTTTCCATCTTCGTATATTTCTTGGAATCCTGGCTTAGGAGAAAGATTACAAATCATCTATTCCAGCACTCTATATAATACTTGAATTTCCCTCTACAATATTGTCTAGTAAAAGTCCTCCAACCTCTGCTTGAGTGTCTACTGGAACAAGGGAGTCACTATCTCTTAATTACAGCCTGTTCTAGTTAGAAGAACCATACTTTATTGCTCTTTCATATATATAATAAATGCATTTGTCCTAGAAATGAGGGCCATTGGCTCTCATTTTTCCATCTAAGGCAACATATAGTACTGGCAAGTCACTCCACTAGATGCCATATGTATAATTCTTCCACGCTTATAATAAACCCCCTGACTAAATTTATGAAAAGATATGGAACTGAGTATCACACTGTACTCCAGATGTTCCAGGAATGTAATTACTCTCTTTTATGTGGAATTTACCAATTTATACTAGTATTTTCTCTATAAATTTGACTTTCTCCATTCTGATTTAATTAGTAAAGGCAACTAATGCACTACTGAGTGTGACCTTCATATGGAAAGATTTAGTTTCTTATTATTTCAAAGTCTCTTTTTTTCTGTCATGAGAAAAAGTAGTTTGTATGTAATGGTAACCTGTTAAATTATATATAAAATAATGGTAATAAATAAAATAACAAAATATAAAAATAAGTTGTACAAATTTACATATAAATTATATATCTGTATATATATGATCCCACATTTACTTATTTGTTTTACTTATTTAAACACTTTATACAGTCTGTGCACAATTCTGAGTACTTTATATATATAAAATCATTTATTCCTCTTAACAACCCAATCAGGTGGGTGTTATTATTATCCGATTTTTATAGATGGGAAACTAAGGCACAAAGAAGTAATATTACTTACCCAAGTCCACATAGCTAGAGAATGGCAGTATTGGCCACTAGCCAAAAGTCTCAACCTTTATATTATGCCGCCTCTCCTTAAATATAAATCCCCAAACATTTCCAATAACATTAATTGTCCAAATCTCCCTTTCCATTTCTGTAATTATGAATTTATGTTATTATACCATAGGCTATTCAGTGAAACAAGAGCTTTTGTCTTGTTCCAAATACTGTAGGTAGTGGTGAAACATGATGGAGTTAAAGCCACTAATCCTTAAAGTATATTTTTACATATCTTTAGAATTCCTCCTGAACTCTTTTTGGACTCTGAAATTATCCTTCAGAGATTTACCTAAAATGTCCTTTAGATATAGAGCTTATATCTCCTGGTACATCCCCTGCTCTCCTAACCAATGCACCATTCATTTCTGTTCTTTAGTGATGCTACAGAACTTGTGTTAACTGTGACAGGATCCATGATTATCAACCTGCTGTAAACACCATTATTAGCAACACCATTATTAGCTGTGACACCAGAAAACTGCCTAAGCCATTCCTCTTTGAGGAATTTTATATACTTTAACATAAGTAGAAAAGCATACATTTTATTACTACTTTACATATAAACATTTTTCCTTGACCCCTCCCTTTAATATGGTAAAATTGATTTTAAAAAAATGAAGAAAGACCCATCTTTATATAGAAACGTTTATCTTCTTTCAAATTCATACTGATACATGAAGCTATATGCTGATGTCATACTCTGAATGTTATCACATAATAGTGAATCTTTGACACCTTTTCAGTTCACCTCTCCACCACAGTAAGTTTTTGCTGTGTAAATATTTAACATAGCATGATGGTGATTTTCAGTATGGAGATGTTACCAAATGTAAAGTTTACTGGGCACCTTATTTAAACCTTTCCAAAAACCCATGATAAGGAATCATGTCAATCCAGAGTAACTTCTTTCCTTGGTTATCAGGGAACATTTTAAGTGTTATGGAGATTTCTGTAAATAGTTCTTCTATGTTAACATCCTGTACTTTGTGCTTGAAGAATAAAATTCACAACTAAATTTGTTCTATCTTACGAAATGCATTTTAACTCTTAACACAATTACTAAATAAAATGGAAGATGAAGTATTTTAAACTATTGATTTTTTGTATTTTTCTATTAGAAAAAAATTATTTTTAGTTAACTAGTAAACTTTTACAGTATTTATTAAGAAATGAGTAAACAGCAAAGTATGTTTTTTTCAATGTCAGCTTAAAATAAAACAGCGTATGTTTTGAACTTGATAAACCATACTTATTTTTCTAAACTGTCTCATTCAAAAAGCACTTACATACATAGAACCACCTTCTCCAATTATGTGTAATTTTCCTTTATTGATATCAGTGCTGAGAATCAGGATGCTTTGAAATAGTATAAAAATCGTTGATAACGGAAGCAACAGAGAGTTCACTTAACTCCAAGTTGCTTCATTTGGGAGGTGTTCAAGGCTTGAGCAGAAGAAGAAGAAAAGTGTAGGACTTTTTATTATTTCCAGACCTGATAAGGATCTCAAGAAATATAGTTCCATGGATTTTTTCCCCTATTCTGAAATATTTAAATGAACACAATCAACTAAAGGGTAATGGGAGTAGAGTTGAAGACTAATTGGTAAATAAGGGGATCTATGGATTACTATGTGGAATCATTTTCACACAACTCTTTTGCATCCATTTCAGGGAAGAGAAATATTGGCATTATCTTTATGTTATTGCTTCTATATATCTAAGAAGTAGCCCACTATAGAAGAGAAGAGCTGTATGGCAAAATGGCACTTGCATCAGACCTTGTTGAGTATAATCATGATCTAACCAGGGAGCAAACATACTGTATTATTCACTGTCTTCCTGTCATGTTTGGATATCTACTTTTGCAAAGCATTAAAAGCACAAATGTGCTCAGATGGGGTCAGACTACATAAAGCAAGCTATGTTTTTGAATGCTCAGGACTACACTCTTTGTTCTTCTTTTTATAGTACTCTCCAGAGAGTGGTAGCATGAACTGAGATCATATTTTTTTTAATCTATGTTCTGCCTGAATATTGATTATGTTCTTTCAGTAGTGTCTATAATCTCATCCTCTGTCAAAGTTTGCATGGTAGATGAAGGGCTCCCTGTAGCCCTCTCCTAAGGAAGCCATCTCCAGATAATTGGGAAATATAACTATAAGAGGTCCTAAGACTGGAGTTTTAAGATTTGATGTTATTATTCTTGATGGCTCACATATCCATTTAGAGCTCTCCCACAGATCTGAGTCTCAGCAACGCTTCTCAGCAACACCAGCCTCTATAAACACTATAGTCTCATGCAGCTAAGGAATTAAAAACTTACTATGAAAAATAATATATTGTTTTCTAATTTTATATATTAATTTCTGTAACATGCTTTTAATCAAATGACTGACACTATAAATATAAACATTAATAAGCTTAGATTTATCTTGAAACTAATTGGGCTCTATTTCCTCACAACAAATAAAACTAGTAATCAGATTACTTGTTTAGAATCTAAATGTTATCTTGCTGCCCAGTTAGCTCGATGCCGTTATTTCAGTAACTACTGTAGCAATATTTCAGGCTTATTATTATGTCCGTTTTTAATAGACTTGCAGTAATCTAATCGGTTGATCATTATTCAGTTATAATAAAAATTCCCATCTCTCCTTAGAATGCATCATGGGAATTCCCTGGCGGTCCAGTTGTTAGGATCCACACTCTCACTGCCAAGGGCCTGGGTTCAATCCCTGGTCAGGGAACTGCAATCCTACAAGCTATGTGGTGCAGCCTACAAAAGAAAAAAAAAAAAAAAAAAAGAATGCAGTATATTTAGCTGTAATACATAGATATTTATTAAGTTAACAAATATTAGTAATATACAAGGCAGATTTAGGCAAATCTTGCATTATAGTTAACTTGAATGTATGTGTAAAATTTTGTTTCTATAATAACTGCATGTTTTCATTGGAGAAAAACATAGAAAGAAGCAAAGTTTAGCAATATAATTCAGTTAAAACGTAGATCATTATATTTATAACTTAATGTTCATTAATTCTTTATTTCTAATGAACTGTTTTAAAATAGATAGCAGTACATAAAAATTTCATCCTGAGGCCTAAGGCAATAACTGACAACAATGAGCTATGAAGAATGTTTCACAACCATATCCCAAAACTGTAAATAATTACAGGAGCCAGGCAGAAATATAAGTGAGTGAAACTGACAACTTCTAGAACAAAAAGCAGTAGACACTGTGGCAAAATTGATATAACATAAACCACCTAAACAGTGCAGCTGTAACTCAGTTTTAACCAGTGATCAAAAGGAAGAAGTGCAGGCCAGTGACTGCCATTTTATCTGATTTTTTTTCACGCATACACACCCAAAGTAATACACATTACTATTTCCAGTGTATTTATTTTTAAATCTTGACAACAAATTACTATTATTTTTAAAATTGTGAGTGTCAAATGAATATATGTTGACTGAATTCTTCCCTCAGTCAACAAGCTGAACCTCTGCATGAGAGTTTCTGTGACATACCTAGGACAAGCATGACATGGTGTCAGAGCAAGAGCTTTTTTTTTTTTTTTTTTTTTTTTTGCAGTGCACGAGCCTCTCACTGTTGTGGCCTCTCCCATTGCGGAGCACTGGCGCCGGATGCGCAGGCTCAGCGGTCATGGCTCACGGGCCCAGCCGCTTCACGGCATGTGGGATCTTCCTGGACCGGGGCACGAACCCGTGTCCCCTGCATCGGCAGGCGGACTCTCAACCACTGCACCACCAGGGAAGCCCAGAGCAAGAGCTTTTTGACTAAGTATATTCTACAAGTTCTAGTAAAGTGCAAAGAGCAGGGAATAATTAAAATCTAAGTGTTGAAGTTCATACAGGCTGCTGTAACAGAATACTATGGACTTGGTGGTTTATAAACAATTGGAATTTATTTCTTACATTTCTAGAGTCTGGGAAGTCCAAGGCACCAGCAGTTTCAGTGTCTGGTGAGGACCAGCTTCCTGTTATACAGACAGACATCTTCACACTGTGTCCTCACATTCTAAGGGACTAGGGAGTGCTTCAGATATCTTTTATAAAGCTGTTAATCCCATTCATGAGGACTCTGCCCCCATGACCTAATGACCTACCAAAGGACCCACTTCCTAATACCATAATACTGGGGTTTCAGATTTCAACATATGAATTTTGGGGGACACAAACATTTAATCTATAGCAGTGAGTGCATCAAAATGAAAAATCAGTATATTCCTGAAGGAAATTTATATTAACAAGAAAATTTAATTTACTTGAAAAGCTTACATATTTAAATTTAACAAAGATTTCAAAGAAAACGTCTTTGGAGAGAATCCTTAAAAGATGAGATTCTAGGTTGTCATGATGGAGGGAATAAACAACTCAAGTAAGACATGAAGTTATGAAACATGGAACATTTGTTAGAAGAGAAGGTAGTTCAGACATTGCTACAGCATATTATTTATTTAAGGAATCATGGAACATCCATGTATCCTTTCATGAATCAGATATTTACCAAAAATATATCTACTATGCATTAGAATGTGTGCTGCTGAGAATACAGAAGTGAATTAAATAGTTAGAAGGTGTGTGTGTGTGTACGTATATGTGTGTGTATAGTACAGAGGTTACAAATTTACATTACATAGGATAGGAATACCAAGCTGAGAAATTACCATAAAATCATTGAAATATATATATTTTTAAAATTCAGTAGGGAAACTTCCATAATTAAGGACATATAGGACACTCACTGAAAAGAATTCATCATGGAAAAAGTACAAATCACACAATTAAATGAAACACCCCACTTCTAACACTAAAAAAAAAATAAAAAAGGAAACACCATGAGAGAGAGTCTGAAGTCACAAAAAGCCAGAGCATCCCTAGTACTAGAGTTAATGGAACAATCTGGTAACTGTAACTTTATCTAAAATTATCACAGAGATTAAAAGAAGAGAAATTACCAGAAAGACATATAGAAACTATACAGAAATATAAAAAGTAAAGAATAAAACCAAAATGATAAGTAAAAGAGTGTGAAATATGAATAAGTAGATTTTTAAATAACCAAATCATTTAGACATGACAAATATGGTAATTAAAATTAAAACTTTGTGACTGTATTAAACAGATTAGAGATAACTGAAGAGGTAAATTGAAATTATTTTCCTAGTTTGTTGCACAGAAAACTATGGAGTCAAAAAATGCATTCAAAAAAGAAATCAGGGGCTTCCCTGGTGGCACAGTGGTTGAGAGTCCGCCTGCTGATTCAGGGGACACAGGTTCGTGCCCGGGTCCGAGAAGATCCCACATGCCGTGGAGCGGCTGGGCCCGTGAGCCATGGCCACTGAGCCTGCGCGTCCGGAGCCTGTGCTCCGGCAACGCGAGAGGCCACAACAGTGAGAGGCCCGCGTACCACAAAAAAAAAAAAAAAAAAAAAAAAAGAAAAGAAATCAGAAGGCATTGAAATTTAAATAGAATATAAAACATATGGCTATGGTAGCTAAAAGAGATGTCTGAAAGACAATTTTAAAAAGATAGTGGCTGAGAAATTTCTGAATTTAAAGACACACATGGCTCCTCAGATAAAGATATGATATGACAAAACATATCAGAGAACAGTGAAATAATATCTTCAACATGCTGACTGAAAAATACTTCATAAACCTAAACTTCCCTACCCAGAAAAAATTTTAAGAGTAAGAGTAAAATAAATACTGATTTTAGGCAAGACAAAGTTTATCACTTAGTCATTTGCAGAGAGAACTACAAAAAAAAAAAAAGGATAATTTTACTTAGAAGAAAACTAAAGGCCTAGACTGCAAGGAGGAATTTGTTTTAAGAAATTAAGTGGACAATTATGGGTATATCAAAAATTTTTTTTCAAATAATAATAATAGCAACAACAACCAATTATTGGTGGTTGTAAAACCAGACTGGTGTTTACACATTTCATAACAGCAGTATGAAAGATGGGTGGTGATTAATGTTAAAAGATCCTTCTCTTTTTCAGAAGATTAATGACCTAGGACTTTGTTAAATCAAATATGCAACTTTTAAAAGTAGTCAGTAGGGGCTTCCCTGGTGGCACAGTGGTTGAGGGTCCGGTTGCTGATGCAGGGGACACGGGTTCATGCCCCAGTCCGGGAAGATCCCACATGCTGCGGAGCGGCTGGGCCCGTGAGCCATGGCCGCTGAGCCTGCATGTCCAGAGCCTGTGCTCTGCAACGGGAGAGGCCACAACAGTGAGAGGTCCGCGTACCGAAAAAAATAAAAAAATAAAAAAAACTAGTCAGTAAATTAATGAAAATAAGGATAACCAATCAATAAATAGAAGCAGCATGAATAACTTCCAAACCATTTGAAGAAAAAGTTGGAGGTGGGGGATGAAAGAAACTTGGTGAACTTAGTAAAAGATCAGAAAAAAGTAAAAGAAAGAAAATAATAGAAAATAAAATATAAGACTGCAGGCATATGTTCAAATAGTAATAACAAACATTATAGCTCTTATTATTTCTCATGAACTGCTAACATACTAATTAATTCAGTAAGTAGCTACCATTGTTATTGGATTATTGTTTGCCTGTTAGGAAACTGAGGCACAGAATGGTTAAGAAACTTGCTTGAAGTCACTGCTAAATCGCAGAACCTAGATTGAATCCAAGTACTGTCTAGAGTCAGAGTTTATCGTGTAACTACTTATTGCCTCTCTGAGCAAAGGCAAAAGGAAAGAGTAGCTTGAGATGAAATTTAGGTGGTGACATAAGCCAGATTTTGAAGGGTTTCATTGATATGTCAAGTTTTTTTCTTAGTCAAAGATACAAAGGTTGTAAATAACAAACACTTTGAAAAAGGATGGAAAGAAAGAAGTTGAAGACCAAGGGGGAAAAGCCCCAAAGGGCAGGAGAGAATTAGAGGGCTGAGTTTAAAGAAGGAAATACAGAGAAAGACTAGGATGACATTAATTGAAGTACATCCAAACGTTAAATGCTACACAGTGGAAAGGCTACAGGGAGAAAATAGATGATAGATAGATAGAGACGATAGATAGAGACGATAGATAGAGACAATAGATAGGTAAATACTTTAAGATCCCAAGTTTGTGTAAGGTGAGTAATAAAAATATTATTAACTGAAATAAAAGACACTCTCTGCATCTGCTAAATAAAGATCTGGGTTTATTTTGAATCTGGTTGAATTTGCGATATTAGCTGTAAATTCAGATAGAGATATTCTTTAGTAAGTTAAACAAAATTTTAATACATGAAAATGGTCAAAAGTAAACATTAGTCTTTCATTGAGGTGATATTTATAAGATGAAACATGGACAAATAAAGGAATCTAAAAGCAAAGAGCCTAGGAAAATTTAAAATTTAGGGTAAAGAGAGGAAAGAATACATAATAATAGAAAGAAGAAGGAAATTTTAGGAAGAAAAGTGAAGCTCGCCCTTAAATATTTCAGAAGTTGGGGAATATTTGAATAGCCATTAGATCAGGCAAATAGGGAGACTGGTCATTTCAGAACAATGAGAAAGTTAGATTGCAAAGTTTAAAACGTTGTTAAGGCAATGAGGGAAAAGTGTAGACTATTCCCATGGGAAGTTTAGAAGTGAATTAGACAGCTGTAAGGTAGACAGAAAGTCATGGAAATAAACCAAGAGAAGTGAGCAAATGGAGAATGTGAGATAAAGAAAAGTTAATTGATGAGACATAATTATGGAGAAAATAATAGATTTAGGACCACTGATGAAATTAAACTATACAAGAAATAGACTTTCTGAGGGAAATTTATAAAGAGAGAATATGAAGGTATAGTGAAATAACAAGCTATATATAAGAGAGATTGAAGATACTCACATTGTATAACCACATTTCATACATTTACAGGTAAAGCTATTTGGTGCAAAAAGAAGATAAGATACTTTCAAAAATAAAGAGAGGAGTAACTCAGACAGAGAAAGGCAAATATCATATGATATTGCTTATATGTGGAATCTAAAAAAGTGGTACAAATGAACTTATTTACAAAACAGAAATAGAGTCACGGATGTAGAAAACAAACTTATGGTTCCTGGGGGGAAGGGAGGGATAATTGGGAGATTGGGATTGACGTATATTCACTACTATATATAAAATAGATAACTAATAAGGGCCTACTGTATAGCACAGGGAACTCTACTCAGTACTCTGTAATGACATACATGGGAAAAGGATCTAAAAAAGAGGGGATATATGTATATGTATAACTGATTCACTTTGCTGTATAGCAGAAACTAAAGCAACATTGTACATAAACTATACTCCAATAAAAATTAATTTTAAAAATAAATAAAAATAAAGAAATTTTCCTATGTTGATGGTTAGGAATACAGATAAGAATCTTATGTTTCAGCAATGTCCATAGCAGTGCCCACATCACTCACTATGTGAGAGGTTTGTCTAACTGGGCAGAGGGAGGGTTGCAGGAGTGCATCTGGGCCTTAATTATATATTGAGTACAGGCACTTTGGTAGCTAGCTTCCAAAATTACCTCCAAAGATCAACACATTGCAGTATTCACACCCTCCCACATTGTAGCACTGATGGCCTGTGTGGTCAATAGCATATGACAGAAGTGATGGTATGTCACTTCATATATTTGCTTATAAAAGACCGTGCCTTCAATCATGTACCTTCTCACGCATACACACTCTCTCTGTCCTTGGTTCACTCACTCTGCTGGAAGCTGGCTTCCATGCTGTGAGCAGCCTTAGAGAGAGAGGCCTACGAAGTAAGGAACCAAAGACGTGGGTCAACAGCTAGTGAGGAATTGAGAACTGCCAACATGTAAGTGAACTTAGAAGTGCGCTGTCCTGCACCAGCCAAGCCTTCAGATGACAGCAGCCCCAGGCACCATCTAGAAGGCAACCTCATGAGAGACCTTAGTCAGAACCAGTCAGCTAACCACTTCCAGATTCCTGACCCTCAGAAATTGTGTAAGATAATAAATGTTTGTTTTAGGAAGCTGCTATGTTTTTCTGGTAATTTGTTACACAGCAATAGATAACTAACACAGGCATTATAACTCTTTGTCATACAGTTTTTGCAGAATTTATTTTGCCCCCAAAACAAATTGAAATTAAATGTGTTGATTAACTTGAGAACACTGATGCTGGAAAGAATCTTAGATCTATGTAGTTCAGCTCTCTCATTTTGTAGAAAGTGATCCGAGATACAGACAAGTTGAATGAGTTGCCCAAAGTCACATAGTTTGTAATGGACAGAGTCAGAATTTTACCCTGGGTCTTCTGTCTTCCAATTCAGAACAATTTCACTACTCCATGTAACAATTATGAAACTAATTTCTGAAATAATACCACTTTAAAAGTATCTTTAAGTTGTCAGATTTAAATTTCCCTGTGGGAAATTTACCGAATAAAAAGCAACCTTGGGCTTCCCTGGTGGCGCAGTGGTTGAGAGTCCGCCTGCCGATGCAGGGGACATGGGTTTGTTCGCCGGTCCGGGAAGATCCCACATGCCGCGGAGCGGCTGGGCCCGTGAGCCATGGCCGCTGAGCCTGCGCGTCTGGAGCCTGTGCTCTGCAAAGGGAGAGGCCACAACAGTGAGAGGCCCATGTACCGGAAAAAAAAAAAAAAAAGCAACCTTTTATTACTTCAGTGACTGAGTTTTGTCTTAATACCATTTCTATAAAGAGTTTACTTAACACTCATTAAGGGAAGTATTTGCAACAGAATAATCAACATTTTCTTGCACAAGTATTATATGCTTTGCTAACTCCTTACGGTCATGAAACTGTAATTACGAACATATCTTTGTAGCTGGAAAAACTGCGTCGTATCACAGAGCGTTTGTAATTAAAATTAATTTTATTTTCCTGCCTTGTGCATCTACCAAAAATCTTTCCACATATAAAAGACTTGTAATTCACAGCAAGGAAGACACAATTATTTTTTAATAGTACCTAGTCAGCTCTGGAAACCTTTAATGTGCTTCCTGGCAATATTAAAGAAATCCTAAAGGCTTTATAGTTGTTGCTGCCCCTCTACCGCTTACTGTTCTTTATCATGCTTGAATCCCACCTTCACTTATCCAACTTTGGAGCAAAGCTTCTCCTTTAAACATATTCCAGCCAAATAATCAGTTATCTGCTGAGAATGATTACAGGTTTTCTAGGCACGCTAGGGCTTCCTCTAAAATATTGTCTCTGCCTTATATCTCCTTGAGTGATATTTCTTCAAATGTGATCTGTGAGTTTCAAGGGTCTTCCAAGAGCTCATTATTATGGCAAAAAGAAGAACAAAGAGAAAAAAGATGGTAAGTGGGAACCTCCTGCTTGCATTTTTCACTGATAAAATCAGACTTGGTATAGCAGTTTACTCTGAGAAATTTTTTTATGTTAAAAAGGAGTATTTTGGCAATTGTATTTATAGTCACATTTGTATTTTTAATACCATGGCAATGAGAGGGTTCTCATTACAAAATGAGTCTCTATTTTCTTTTTTTAATTTGATTGAAAGTATCAGAATAGCATTTTTAACCTTTTCTTGTAAAATAAAAGGTAGATAGAGCACACCAAACTAATACATGCAGAGCTTAGTGAATAATTTCAAGGAGAATACCCATTAACCCAGGTCAAGAAATGACACATTGCCAACCATCTTAGAAGCCCTGCCATATGTGCCCCATGCAAGTCACAAATCCCTCCGTCCAAGCCCAGAATAACCACTAATTGGCTTTTATAATAATCATGCCCCTGCTTTTCTTTATGATTGTATCATGCAAGTAAGCATCCTTAGACACTTTAGCTTAGTGTAACTTTTTTTTAAAAACACAATGTGTCTTTTAGGGCTCAACTAATCTACAGTTTTCTCTTCCAGCCATTTATTTTCCTTACAGGTTATCTGTGGAGGAACCCAAGACACTGACCCATAGGCTTTTACATATTGTAGTTCAATATTTTTCTCTGAACTCCGTATTTTCTGTAAATTGGCAGCTAGATCCAGTAGATTGATCAAACTCAGATTGTATTTATTTGGTAAGCCTAAAAGTCTTGCAAACAGAGGCACATTATGTCTGTTTTTCCCTATTTATTAATTCCCTTAAGAGATGCAACAGTAATATTCTAATTCTATATTTTTTAATTGCCCAGAACAATTTTAAAAAGAGAGATCCACCATCATCTGTCATTTGGCTATCCAGTGGTACAGTTCATATGGAAAACCAGGACAAATGCTAGATCCTTTCCTTTTATCTAACTAGTTTTTAAGAAAATGAATTGTTTTGCAGTCATACTCAGAGGGTGACAACTAGACTTTAAATATAAACATGAATTCATGAATTTAAACATATTTGATGAGTGTCAATCCACTATAAATCTTGTCCTTATCCAAGATTAAATTGTCTCATCTTTGGCCAATAGAGTCTTTATGCTAAGATGTTTCAGACTCATCTTGCACATTCCCTGCCCTAGACCTAACATCAGCCATTTTTCTAAAAAGTCCTGACTTTCTTTAACAGAAAAGGGTATTTCAAGACAGCAGCTTGGGTCCAGGGATGCTCAATGATTAATCATTGTTTCTGGACCTTTTCAGTGGGCAGAGTGATACACCCACAGTTTTTGCTTTGTCTCTTCTGTATTACACCTGTATCTCCTTTCTTCCATACTGAGTATCTGGGTTCTCAAGGACATAAGCCACGATGGAATCATGATATTTCATAAATACTTACTAAGTGAGTAAGTCACTTGAAGTTAATGGTCACAAATTTAAAATAAAGGCAGTCAGCATGGTGTGTATTCTTTTCCAGCCATGCTCAGCTGCATGGATGACAGTTGTGTTAGTCTGAGGTTTCATGAGAATCAAATGTCAAAATAGGATTAGATATGCAAGCACATAGTCAGTCTGTTAGAGAAAAAGAGGAAGATGTGGTAGGAGCCTTCAGACCATAGTACAGGTCTGTCCCTATGAATGAGCGAGGAAAAGAAGGAAGGTGGGCTAAGAAGTTTCTCAGACTATAGCACAGTTGTAAAGTGTTTTAGCCAGAATAAAATTCATCCATCAGAGAAGTCCTGCATTGGTGTTGCCACTATTTTCAGCATGGGCTGAGAGCAGCTTGTGGAAATCATGTCCTGGTTGCAAATTCAGTGATACATGTATAAATTATAACAGATGGGGTCTTCAGTCAGTTACCTCTCTGAAGCAGGAAGTCTGATTGGTGGGTAGTACACTGAGAGTAAGATTTAACTGGAGGTTGTTGATTCTTACCAGAGAAATAAAGTGAAAGAGAAGAGGACAGGTGTTTTAAGACCCTTGCAAGGAAATATGTGAGAAAATTATGACAGTGAAGGAACATTAAATAGAAAGGGGAGGAAGGACATGAGTTGAGAGGGGAATAGTAAAAATTATTTTTTTTAAAATGTTTTAGGGCTTCCCTGGTAGCACAGTGGTTGGGAGTCCGCCTGCCAATGCAGGGGACATGGGTTCGTGCCCCAGTCCGGGAGGATCCCACATGCCACAGAGTGGCTGGGCCCGTGAGCCATGGCCTCTGAGCCTGCGTGTCCGGAGCCTGTGCTCTGCAACAGGAGAGGCCACGGCAGTGAGGGGCCCACGTACCGCAAAAAAAAAAAAAAAAAAAAAAAGTTTTAAAGAAGATGTGGTATAGAGACTTCCCTGGCTGCCCAGTGGTTAAGACTCCGTACTTCTACTACAGGGGGCATGGGTTCGATCCCTGGTCAGGGACCTAAGATCCTGCATGCTGTGTAGCACAGCCAAAAACAAAACAAGTCACAAAAACAAACAAACTAAACAAACAAACATAAGATGTGGTATAGATAGATAAACAGATACAATGGCATATTACTCAGCCATAAAAAAGAATGAAATAATGCCATTTGCAGCAACATGGATGCACCTAGAGATTATCATACTAAGCAAAGTAAGCCAGACAGGGAAAGAAAAATATCAGATGGTATAGCTTATATGTGGAATCAAAAAAAAAAAAAAAAAGATACAAATGAACTTATTTACAAGAAAGAAATAGACCCACAGACATAGAAAACAAACTTATGGTTACTAAGGGTGGGGAGGGACAAACTAGGAGTGTGGGATTAAAATATGCACATTACTATATATAAAATAGATAACCAACAAGGACCTATTGTATAGCACAAGGAGCTATACTCAATATTTTGTAATAACCTCTAAGGGAAAAGAATCTGAAAAAGAATGTATACATATATATGTATAACTGAATCACTGTGCTGTACACCTGAAACTAACACAACATTGTAAATCAACTATAATTCAATTATTTATAAATAAATTAAATAAATAAATGGAAAGGGGAGGAAGGACATGAGTTGAGAGAGGAATAGTAAAAACTATTGGTGGGGCAGGGGTAATAGATTGTAATTCCAGCTAAGGTCAAGGAAATATTAGAATAATTGAGGAAGGATGTTGGAAAGATGCTAAGAGAAGGAAACATTTGAATTGAGGTTATGGGGTGTTACAGTTATTGGGAATGGCCAACTTCTAGTCTTGGAAGTGAGTGGTTGAACTTAATAGCAGCAGATCACTAAGCACCCCTCTCCCCATTTTCACTTTCATTCTTTTTATTTGGGGGGGAAAAACTTAAATATGCAGTTATAAACTTCTACTGTTTGTGTTAAACATTAATGTCTTTCACTTTTTTCAGCATTAGAGTAATGAAAATTAGGAAAAATACAAACATTATTTTCATTTTTATCTGTCTTGGGTTGATTTACAGTACTTCTAATTTTTTTTTTTAACTCCTGGATTTTGTTTGTCTGTTTGTTTTTCATTCTGGCATCTCCATTTCAAAGATTCAAAATCAATTTTTCCATAGCACTTCTCATTCAGAGAACTATTCAAAGTCCGATGTGACATGCTAAAAGAAGTGTAGGTAGTGGAAAGTAACAATTATGTATGTTTCAGAAGGGTTGTGATATATACATATAATTTGTTTTATATATTAAATGCTGATTAAATGTTGCTATCCTGTTTGCATAAAAGGAAACTGAGACAATTATTTCCTCGGTCAGATAGCAAATAACTCTTCTAGCATTAAAAAATTTGGTCTCTTTCATTATAGACTTTTTTTTCTCCTTCCTCCATATTCCACGCTAACTGCCAACAATAGGTATTGGACACTAGAAGACAATAATATAAGGCTCCTTCCATCAAGTAACTCACTGTGCTTTCATGACACTTATAATCATGGTTTTTTGCATTATTGATTGATGAATTATATCTGAAACCAAATTATAAACGTTTTGTGTGGAGAAACCAGACATATATGTTTGTACCCTCTAGAATATTGGTCATGTAATATATTGTTTAATAAATGTAATTGTTTTTCACTGGCCATTAAAGTAAATGAAAGAAATATAACACTAATGAACGGGAAATAAGAGTTTCACATACATTGTTCATTTGAATTCATTTGTTTAACAAAAAAGTGAGAACAAAGATGCAAATGACTTTGTTCACATTAAGCAGTAGAAAGTTACTCATTTTTATCCCAAGTATTATTTCTCAAGGTAACGTACAATTCAGCCAAGCAATAATCACATTTGTAGAGCTAGTTTTGTAGGTGAATCTTTGTGCAGAATTCCACTGCAAATATATCCATCCCACTCTGCTGTACAAGTGCAGCCATTTAAAGAAATCATTCCATTAGAGGTAAAAAAAAAAAAAAAACCTTACCCTGAAAATATTACCTCACATTTAATTTTGGAATCTGTAACCCTCTGACAAAAGTTCTTTGTTTGCCTGATTTAGCAGTCGGCTTGTTGCTGTATATATTTCTATACTTAACATTTGTTATCAACTTAGTTTGACAGCTTAAATCTAGCATAATGTTGTGGAAATATAAACAAATGTTAAATGCACTTTTGCATTCCAATAGGTTTTTCCTCCCCAGATTTTACCCTTAAAACCAGTTCTTCACAAGGAATGTAGAATCTAAGAGTTTTGAAAAAAATTATATGATGTCATTTTATATATCTAGTAGTCCCAATTTGACACACTATTTAGGTTACCCTAAGCTTAAACCAACTTAGATATGGGTTTTGACCTGAAGTGACCTCCTTGGTTTTGCAAAGGATTGTTTCAATAAACAGATGGATCCTTTTCCAAAGAGAATTTTTTAAATTAAAAATAGTTGTTAAGATCCACCTATGACTGCTGTGCCTGAGAAGAGCAAACTCAAAAAGCATAAAGCTTCAAACCATTGGGGAAATGGAATTTTGTGTTAAATTGGTTTATTAATGTCCCTCATTTATTTTATGTGATTTATTTTTTGTACTCCATTAAGATGAATATGCACAAACCTCCAATTATAAGTCTCCTGGAAACATTTGTTGTGTTACATCTAGTGTATCTTATTGACAGTCTTCTTGAGCATTAGGCAATTGTGTTTATTTTATTTGTGGAAGATGTTGCATTAGCATAAATTTTTGGAGCTCTTTGTATGATGGTCTCAGGAAAAGAGAGAAATTAAAAAATAGAAGGAATATAAGAATTATATTTGGCAGCTTTTATATTATGGAGCAAAAATTAAAGTTATGCTAAAATACAACTTTATTGTCTGAATTTGGGTATTAAGGGGATGAGAGAAAACTCTAGATTTAACAATAAAATGGAGCTTCAGGAAACAATTATTGTGAATTCATATTTCATTATAAAATTTATTTCAGTAGCACTCTCCTAGTGCATTTAAAATATGGGTTGATTTATTCATTTGGGGAAGCATCTATCATTTAAATCACATCACAGAGATAAGTTATTATCTTAATGTATATTTGCCTAAGGATTCAATGACAAACTTCTCACTTTTCACATGTAGAAATTTTTGATCCAGTAACTCAATGGGTAAAAGAAAATATGTGCCTGGAACTCTGTACAGAATTACTTTTTAGGAATCTGATGTAATCCATTGTTAAATTCGGAACATCAGTGCCCTTTCTTACTATTATATTTGACTTCTTCTTTTGGAAATTACAAGGTTAAATTATTATTTTCTTTTTGTGACATCAGGAAGTATAAAGAGTGAGAGTTTTCATGGCATATATGATTTTAAAAGCAGACTCTGCTCTTAATTAGTTGTATGAAAATTATCTATCTTTCTGCATCTCAGTTTCCTGTCTCAATTTTTCATCTTTAAAAAGATAAAGATATGTTAGAATATTTTAAACATCAAATTGATATGTGTGTATAGAGTATTACCTGCTCAAAATATTGTTGAATAAATGGATGAACAAATGGATGTGTGTGTGTGTGTGTGTTTACTTATTTGGTTGAGACCTCTGTGCTGTGTATGTCTAGTTCCTGGATAATAGAAGTACTTAATAAGTGGTAGCTCTCATCCTTCTTTCATGATTCCGGGAAATAATATAAAGATGAGTCCAGAGTGCTTCAAGATCTCAGTGCTGTGAATGTTGTTTGCCTAGAGTGTTACAAACCAGAGCCAGAGAAAAGGGGAAATGTCTGTGCTACAGTCCCATCTTGTCAGCGTGGTTTATTCCATCTGTCACAGATATGAATAAAGAACTGAAAGCAACAGTAAGCCTTGCTTCACTTCCACCACCACAGTGACCATGAATATGTGGCCAGACTTGGGCCGTGATGGGACTTCACATTCCTAATCCCAGTTAGAGGGTGGTGACAAGTGTGACATTTGCTGAGAGACCACCCAGAGTGATTGACAGCACTCTAACCTCCTGTTCACAGATAGTAAAATGTTAAAGGCTGCCTGTGTGGGATAACCATAGGAAACCCTCCTTTTGGAAAAAGCAGATCTGTACTTGCAGAAGTTAGCCAAGCTGTACTTTAACATAGGCATCTGGTAGAAGAAGTTCATAAAAGCTGTTAGAAAACAGAGCATTCTGATTAGCATTCTCACGTAAATTGTTGTTTGTGCCTGTTTTTATTCTAGCTTAATTCCAGTTTTTACTTGTATCTTTCACTCGTTGGCTGTCATGGTATCAGAAATAGAAGAGAAAATCATTCAAAAATATATCCATCAACATCCTATGGGACGTATAAAAAAAAAAGAATGTTTTTACAAACTAGGATTAATGATTACTTCTAGAGGTTGCAATTTTAACTTTAAGGTATAAGCCAATGGCTCACAAATATTTATGTCTCAAAGATTCAGTTGAGGAGGTGAAAGAGAAATCCCCAGGCCTTGGGGACACAAAGACTAATAAGACACTGTGTGGGTGATTCAAGACTTCACTTTGTAAATGAGAGAGACTGACACAAAAGTAACAACCAAAAAACAGAGATAAAGAAATAGGGAAATGTGACTAGTGCTAGATAGATGAATGTATAAAGAGATCTAGGACTATAAAATCCTGACTTCCCCAAGCAGATCCATTCTTCCCAGAGGAGTGAGGACGGTGATGGGAGAAGTGGCATCTAAGCTGCTGTTCACTGCTTAACAGGAAATTGAGGGAAAAGCCATGACAAAAGACATGTCCCCAGTATGGGGTAAGGGTGGTGTCTGAGAAGATTTGGGGGCCTGATATTTCTGTCGAGGCACACGAGAAAGCCAAAAGAGGGAAAGCCTTCAGAAGTGAGCTTGTCTCTGAAGAGCCTTTTGGGCTAGTCTAAAGTGTCTGGAATGTTTCTTGTAAGCAGTTAGAGAGATATCAAAGTTTAAATGGAAGTATCACATAATTGAATGCTTTATGTTGATAAAGAGACAACTGACTCATGCGATCAGCGGTCTCAGAGGAGGTAGGAGTCATAGTCAACCACTGAAATGGCAAAACGAAAACTAAAAGCTAGTGTAATTTTAGGATGCCCCATGTCCACATCAGGGAATATAGAGCAACACTCTAATAACAACAGCCAATAAGTATTAAGTATGTGTATATATTATGTCAAGAATGTCAAGAGAGAGAGCAGTGGAAAAACTATGTGATATGAGTAATAGTCAAAGAATCAATGTGTTCATATTGGAAAAGCAAAAATAAAATGAGAGTTTGGCTTTTGGTTTGGAGATAAAGAAATAATTAGACCTTTGGTATTACCTATTTCACAATATGTGATTTCATCCTTTCTAGTAAATTATTCTTTATAGTTTTTAAATTTATTAGCTCTTAAAGTTTATCTTGCATTTATTGAAATGGTATCAATAACTGAGAAGTCAAAGCTGATTTAGCCTGCTGTAATATTAAGTTTGTGAAATTGTATGAATAACTGAAAAGTCTGTGATGATTTAACTTTTTTTTTTTTTTTTTTTTTTTGCGGTACGCGGGCCTCTTACTGTTGTGGCCTCTCCCGTTGCGGAGCACAGGCTCCAGTTGCGCAGGCTCAGTGGCCATGGCTCACCGGCCCAGCTGCTCCACGGCATGTGGGATCCCCCGGCCTGGGTGACGAACCCGTGTCCCCTGCATTGGCAGGTGGACTCCCAACCACTGTGCCACCAGGGAAGCCCTTACGTTTTTTTAATATTAAAAATTACAAAGCACATTTTGACCTATTAAGTCATTTGATCTGCACCCCATTGGTTGGACATACATCTCCCATTAATAATGATACCATGAAACACAAGACTTGCTGAAGATTACAGAGAAAGCTTGAGGAGAACCCTGACCCCTTCTCATGTTTTGGTTGCCACCATTAGTACTTTCTGGAATTCTCAGAATGTCTGGAAGTCCTCTGCAAGCCTAGATCAGAAAGAAATTTTTATATTTCTGTGGTTGATTACAACTTGTTATTAGTATCAATTTCCTTAAACTCTCCATAGGTCATAAAATAAACCATGTAATAATAATGATGGTTAATTATTGAGCATCTACTATATACCAGACATTTTCTATGTATCGAATATCTCATTTCATCCTCACAACAATCCTGACAGGAAGCTATTATTATCCTCATTCTACAGATGAGGAAACTGAGAGTGAAGTTAAGAGAACTGCTTGCAGTCACATAGTGTTTAAGTAGATGGCTAGAATTTTAAACCCATCTCCAGCTCAACCCCAAACCACAGTGTTTTCTTTTGCCCAGCTTCTCCTCCCTGGGATTTAGTACAATATTCCCTACTCTCCTGACCCACAGATGACACTGGTTGACAATTAAATTCTAAAATTAAAATTATGTAACACTTCAGCTCCAAGGCTGAATTTCACAGGAAAAATAAAGGGGCTTTTTTTTTTTAGGGGAAGATACATTCGCCAGAAAACAGTAGAGAATTGGATTCTAAAAAGAGAAATAAAAAGAAAGGAAGAAACAGGTAGAACAATTATCTCTATTTTCTGAAATAGGTATTAAAGGCAATTCCTTAAAAATTTTTTCCACCTTAATGTTACCAAAATATACAGAATATTGGGTCAAAACTCTTTTTGTACATAAGTTCTGGGGCATTGTCTAACCAAAGAGTCTTCAGTCATCTTTCTTCCCCACTCTAGAACCTTCCCACACAGCAGACTTGTTGCTTTTGTGACTGTCTTTCTACATTCAATAGACATATCTGCTAACAGAGGGATGCTTTTCTTCTACGTGGAGGGAAAGGAGCAACCTCTGTGTTGAGGCTGCTGTCTATATTCAGGGCTTAGAGAATACAGCCCTTTCTGCTCTTGGTCTGGGGATATGCTTGTGAGCCTTTCTACCTGGCCACGGGGAGTGCTACAGTCTGGATCTGAGAGTAGGAAATGTAGAATTTGACCCAAGATCACATGTGACATTGGGAAGGTCACTAGAATTTAATTTTTAATACCAGGCATGATGATACTCTTTTTCAGGGAGAGGCTTTTATTTTTTAGTGAAGTACAGCTTATTTAAAAGATTATTTTAGTTCCAGGTGTACAACATAGTGATTCAATATTTTTATAGATTATTCTCTGTTTAAAGTTATTACAAAATAATGGCTATATTTCTCTGTGCTGTAAAATATATCCTTGTTGCTTATTTATTTTATACATAGTAGTTTGTAGCTCTTAATCCCATGTCCCTATTTTGCCCCTCCCCACTTCCCTCTTCTTACTGGTAACCACTCAATATCCATGAGTCTGTTTTGTTATATTCACTCATTTCTTTTATTTTTCAGGTTCTACATATAAGTGATAACATAGATTATTTGTCCTTCTCTACCTGACTTATTTCACTAAGCATAATACCAACTAGGTCCATCCACATTGTTGCAAATGGTAGAATTTCATTCTTTTTTATGGCTGAGTAATATTCCATTCTATATATTATATATGTAGTTGGGTTTCTAAATCTTCTTGATCCATTTATCTGTTGATGGACACTTACGTTTCTTCCATATCTTGGCTGTTATAAATAAAGCTGCTATGAACATTGGGATGCATGTATCTTTTTGAACTAGTGTTTTCATTTTCTTCAGATATATACCCAGGAATGGAATTGCTGGATCAGCTGGTAGTTCTATTTTTAGATTTTTAAGGAACCTCCATACTATTTTCCACAGTGACTTTACCAATTTACATTCTCACCAGCAGTATACTAGGGTTCCCTTTTCTCCACATCCTCACCAACATCTGTTATTTGTAGGCTTTTTGATGATAGCCATTCTGACAGGTGTGTGGTGGTATCTCATTGCGGTTTTGATTTGCATTTCTCTGATGATTAGCAAAGTTGAGCATATTTTCATGTGCCTGTTGGCCATATGCATTTCCTCTTTGGAAAAATGTCTATTCAGGCACTCTGCCCATTTTTTAATTGGGCTGTTTGTGTTTTATGATATTGAGTTGTATGAGTTGTTTGTATATTTTGGATATTAACCCCTTATCAGTCATATCATTTACAAATATTTTCTCCCATTTCATAGGTTTTCTTTTTATTTTGTCAATGGTTTCCTTTGCTGTGCAAAAGCTTTTAAGTTTAATCAGGTCCCATTTGTTTATTTTTGCTTTTGTTTCTTTTGTCTTAGGGGATCAATTCAAAAGAAAATATTACTACAGTTTATGTCAAAGAGTGTTCTGCCTGTGTTCTCTTATAGGAGCTTTATGATTTCAGTTCTTACATTTAGGTCTTTAATCCATTTTGAGTTTATTTTTATACATGATGTGAGAAAATTTTCTAACTTAATTCCTTTACATGAAGTCATCTAGATTTTCCAGCACCACTTATTGAAGAGGCTGTCTTTTTCCATTGTATATTCTTGCCTCCTTTGTCACAGATTAATTGACCACAAGTATGTGGGTTTATTTCTGGGCTCTCTACCCTTTCTTTTCTCTACTCTGTTCCATTGATCTATGTGTCTGTTTTTGTGCCAGTACCATGCTGCTTTGATTACTGTATCTTTGTAGCGTTTTTTTTTTTAAAGTAAGCTTTGCTTCTAGTTTTAATATTTTACAGATGACTTTTTACTGAATCTTAAAATCCACCTACGTATTCAGTTTTCAGTAGTGAAATGAGATCAAGGAAAGAAAATTACATGATCAGCAACTGTACAAGTAAAAGTTGGCCTCACCTTTTAAAAGGGAAATATACTGAAAAGTTATCTAAGAAGTTTATTTCTGTAAAGCAAGGGTGTGTCTTCTTGATGTCCACAGCTACTTTTCCTAATTTGTGCTAACTGTGGTACACAAAGATGAGAGTAGGGAATTCCCTGGGGGTCCAGTAGTTAGGACTCCATGCTTCCACAGCAGGGGTCCCAGGTTCAATCCCTGGTCAGGGAACTAAGATCCTGCAAGACACATGGTGCAGCCAAAAGCAAAAACAAAAACAAAAAAAAATAAAAAATAAAAAAGTTGAGAGTACAAGGATCAGAGGGTTAACTGTCTGCAAGATTCAAAACTTAGAACAAATTATTGAAAGACAGGGCTCACAATTGTGCAAGAGCTGGGCAGGGCACCACCATCACAAGAATATAAGAGACAGCCATACATGTGTTTAAAGGTTCCCTGAGTAATTTAGTAAACGTGAGTCTTCCTGGAGTATATGCCAAATGTGTTCTTGTTTCAATTATGTTGCATAAATCACCATATGATAGAGATGGGCTCCTACTAAACTTAGTGTTAGATGTTTCATGCTTTGACTTAGAGTCCAATGTGTAATTTTCTTACCTTCTATTGTGTTATTACAAATTGCTGTAAAATTGTTGAAAACTATCATACAGTACTTTCCTAGTTCAGAGGAGTTTAAATCTCAGCTGATTTAGCTTTAAAAAAAAATCTTTCTTGGATCATAATGAGGAGACAATAGAGAGATGATTGAACTTATAACTACTTTTATTTTCTCAAAGAACTGTATTTAAAAGAAGCATCACCCTTTATCTGATAAGAAATAAAACAGTGAAGAGACAGTTAAATATCACAAAGAGCACATTTCTTTTTTTTTAAATTAATTTTTATTGGAGTATGGTTGCTTTCAAATGTTGTGTCAACCTCCACTGCTCGACAAAATGAATCAGCCATACACATGCAGATATCCCCTCCCTTTTGGACTTCCCTCCCATTTAGGTTACCACAGCACATTAGGTAGAGTTCCCTGTGCTATACAGTAACAAAGAACGCATTTCTAAAAATGTTTAGTTCCCATTCACAAATTCCTCAATTAAAGTTAAATTCTAACATAAAATGTAAAAATATGTATTTCCAATTTACTTTGAATAATTTCACAAACTTTTATGATCCCCTTTACCAAAAACTCAAGAACATGTTTTACTCTAGACATTTCTTTTTCTTGGAGTTAAGTGCATACATACACATGTCCTCACACATTTACCCACAGGAAGTCAAAGGAATATTAGATCTCTGTACATTGTCACAATGATTTTTAATTTGTTCAAATGTTTTTCTGTGAAGCTTACAAAAAACATTTTTCTAAATTGTGAATGCCAGAATAAAGTGCCTCAACTTGCTACAGTGAGTTTTAGAGAGAAAAATTTGGTATCATTAATTTTAAAGTTTGTATTGAAAAGTTGCCTTTTGAAAGGCATTGCATTATGTCCAAAAAATTTAAAAATGAAAAAACAGAAAGAGGGGGGGAAAAGGAGCCTATATCTAACAGCATAGATTGTAAACAATTTGCTTGGTAAATATAAAATCCCTTTGCAATATGTATAATTTCTGTGACAAATTTTATCAAAATTTATTCCTTCTGGAACAAAAGAGGAATATTTTGTTTAATACTGATGTTGGGGATACATATTTAAATCAACAATACCTACATATATTCAGTTATCCACCAACTCATCATGTTTAATTAGATGTCAGCTGCATTTATGAGGAAAAATGGTTCAGAGAAGACTCAATATGAAATGGAAGAGAAATTATTGAAATCTAAGTAAAAGAGCTGAAGACATTATGCAATATTCATACAGAGAAACATTGTCACTGTATCACACAGAATGCCTAAAATATTTGAGACACAATAAAGATTAATTAAAATTAATTCTGAAAGCAGTAATAAATGTTGTTTCAAAAAATATTAAAGGAGAAAATAAGTGAAATAATTCATCCTACTTTCTGTCCTGATTGGAATCTTGATACATTCAATTTCTTAGCTTTGTTATGTATTTGATTTCACCCATCAGATTTAATTTTCATTCCCGTGAGAATTGAAAGAAATTTTATATACTCTTTAGAGCCATCTTGATATATTTCTTCAGGAACATTTCATCGATTTACAGACACAATTTGCTGCAAGAACTTGAGAACCTGCAACATTCCTCTTGATGTGTTGCTCTGGAATCTAAAAATTCAATCCCACAGGCCTTTTTAATCACTGAAAATTTTCACCCCTCTTGTGTTCAACTTTTCATATCCAACATACTGTAATGTGAGCCATACCCTAGATTCTGCCCTGGATAATTCAGTAATTCTTAACAGCTGACTTCAACTTAAAATACCAGATTTGAGGCACACAGAGGCCTTCTTTCCTTTGGGCCGTTATAAAATTCCCAGTCAATGTCATTCTTTTTCAGAATGAAAGAATAAAGGAAACTGATAATTTTGTTATATTTGCATTCTTTAATAACACAGTGACATCATTATTTGATTAATATTTTAGTCATAAATGTTTTTAAGGGTTTTTCCCTTAATTTGTACAAGACCATCTACTGCAGGAGTTGAGAACTAAAGAAAATATACTTACTTTATTCGTATGCATAAAGATTCCTTTCAAAAGCAAAGTATTTCTTTGGGTATGAGATTTAAAAGATGTTTACACATGAAAGGCAATACACATTCAGTCCTGCCTGACATGATGTTGAAATTAAAGCAAGTTTATGCTTAGCTCTTTCTGCCATAGAGAACCAGGAGGAGTGGGTATCAAGTAGAAAGGAAAAGATGAATAAATTCACATCCACAGTTTTTTCATTAAGGGTAACACCCAAATAAAAGCCAAAATATATCGCTTGTACAAATGATTATTTATCTAAGTGCTTATAATAAAAAATAAAAGAAAGAAAAGGGAGAGAAAGAAAAAAGACTAATGTTTTTATTCTTCATAAACGTTTAGAAGTTATCTCAGTAACATAAAGAGATCAACTTTGATAGTACCGTGTTCTAGTTCTCATATGAAATTTCCATTAATTTAGATTAATTTGGTAACCCAAGTCAAAATTAGTCACAACTTATAAATATTATACTCATATTACCAGGGAAAGAAGATATTGCCTCATCAATTTTAAAGAGGATGAGATATTTTTGAAAAAATCATTTATTAATTTATAAGTAAATAGGTATCTTTCAAGTACTTGAGATGTTTGAAAACTATGAGGTCCCTTGGTTAAATGCATCAATGGTCATGGCAGTTTTGTTTGTACTATTCAAGTTGTTTACCAAAAGTTAAATTTCAGGTTACTATTTTTGGGAATTGATGAATTTTGAACTAATAGAATACCACAGTAATATTTTTCTTCTTATTCTTTAACAGACATCGCAATAAGTCAGTCAAGTTGGCTTTCAATTTTAACATTTCCACAGAAATTAACTAAGTTAGTTCTATAAGAGTAATGCACCTATGTGAGGTCATTTACCATGAGAACCCGCTAAGTACTTTAAGAACAGCAAAGCAAAATGATATTTCTCACAAAAATCCACAAGACAGAGAAATAGAAGGAAGGAACACTATTATTGGAAACTATTATTTGTTGGAAATGATTATTTTATAATGCTTATTACATAATTTTTAATAAAACAAGTATAAATCTATTGAAAACATTTTAAACTTTTTTAAAAAGCAATAAATATATACTCCTCCTTTATACTCCTAAAGTATAAAGTATATTGTTATTTTGTTGTATTTCATCACAGCTATAATCATACTCTAAATATTACATCTTTATAATTTTTATAATCCAAAAAGTAATACATGTTATAAAGTTTATATAGTAGAAAAATATATACTTTAAAACTTATTTACTGTTTTTATTTCTTAGATCAACAGGGTGACATAAGTTACACAATTCTTTTTCACATATGCTAGGACATATTTTTTTTTCAAAATGTGTTATAGAATACATAATATTGTTTCATAACTAACTTTCTTCACCCAATAATATAGGACACGTCTCTCTGTTAGTACCAATAAACCTGTCTTTTTGAATATAATTACAAAATAAACTTTTGTTTGCCAGTTTTACCCTAAGCAACTCATAACTTTTTAAGTAACTCAAAACTATTATTTTTAATGACTAATATTCTATTAGATGACATACATAGTTTACTTCTTTATCCATTATTTTTTATTAAAAATGTAGCCCTTTCCTAGTTTTCTTTTCTTATTCCTCCATTATTTTAATTTATGCTGTCATGGACATCTTTAACTGTATATTGAATGTTTCCTTAGCTTCCCAGACTGGGAATTATTGGATCAAAAGGCATGATCGGGCTTCCCTGGTGGCGCAGTGGTTGAGAGTCCGCCTGCCGAGGCAGGGGACACGGGTTCGTGCCCTGGTCCGGGAAGATCCCACATGCCGCGGAGCGGCTGGGCCCGTGAGCCATGGCCCCTGAGACTGCGCGTCCGGAGCCTGTGCTCTGCAACGGGAGAGACCACAACAGTGAGAGGCCCGTGTACCGCAAAAAAAAAAAAGAAAAAAGAAAAAAAGGCATGATCATTTTAAGACCCTGATACAAATGGATTCCCAGTTTTTTTCCCCTTTTAGAGGCTGTGAGGTGTCATAAAAAGACCATGGGCTTGGACTTAGGCAGACCTACCTGGCTTTCGATCTACAGGCCATCCTCTGTGAATTTGGATGAGTCTTCTACCTCTCTGAATCTCATTTTCCTATACTCCTGAGTTTTAAAATGGAAACTGTAAAATATATATGTATATATATATTATATATATATATAATATATACAGTGTTTTATGAGGATTAAATATGAAAAACTGTAAAGTGCATTCTTTTTAAAATCTCTCATGATTTGGAAGGTAAAAAGCTTGTTTTCCATCTTATTTTTATAATTATATTTTCTGGGATGAAACTTTTTTTTCTTTCAGTTTGTGGAGAACTGAAGACTTCTAGCGACTTACAGATTGGGCTGAAAATGTGTTCTTGGAAATTTTGAGGTGTGCATATATTCTGGAACAGATGTGGTTAAAGTTATAAAACACCATTTGCTCCAGAAAATTTTAAAAGGATTGACAGTTGTTTTGGCAGGGAAGCCATGAGGAGAATTATCCTCTTGATTCATAATAGACACTGGTTCTGAGGATAAAATAGGAAGGCAGAGCTCATGGAATAAAGCCTATTTCAAAGCACCATGACCCAAGTTTTATAAATGTTCCAAAGAAATACACTCATAGAAATGAAAACCAGATTATTTCTACTTATATTTTAGCTGAGAGAAACTATTGAAAATATAAAATAAATCCCAGATTCAAAATACCAGCAAAATTTTTGAAAAAACAGTGACAGCTTTGTTTTAAACTTCTATCTTAAGTATATTTTAGAGAAATCAGCAAGTCCCCCTTTATAATAAAATCTGCATCTTCTGCCATGGGATGGTAAGGTTATGCTTTAGAAATGTTTTTGAACTAAATGTAATCAAGCATTAAAACAGCGCGCAGTCCTAAAATGGAACGAGGTAAATTCATCAGTCTATGCATTTTCTGTTCCTTGGAGCCTTGTCACTGTTATTTTTATTAAAGAATTTACATGTGATCATACACCAATGTTAGTTTTTCCTCAGTGGGATGTGAACAGCATATAACTAATGCTTTAAAAGAGAATGAAATGTGCAAGGTAAGCCACTTGTTTAATTAGTAAAGAAGAACTCTAATATCTAGATAGTTTTTACACTTATAAAATTATGTTGAAAATAGTTTTTCAACTAGATAAAATTTTCTTTATAAAAAAATATAAACTCACACTAGCTATATCATAATAGCTATAAAAATATTCCACAGATGTGCTAACAATAAATTATACATATCTTGTTAGTAAATCCCCAAAATTCCTACACAAATATGATTCTTGCAATTATCGCTTTAAAATAATGAATTAGAGTGATTTTTTTAATTAATGAGAGTGCTTAGGGTTATATAAAATAAGCAAATTATTCGGCTAATAAGAAAACTAATTAAAAATAAGAAAATTTTAGGGAAGCTTAGCAACATGATAAGCATGTTTTATAAATTTATTTTTAAAATTTCCTATCACTGTAATATATTGTTTTATTAGTTTCAACAGTGTCTTCATTTTCCATAGTTTTCTAAAGCCCCTATATAGATAAAGAGCAGATGGGAAGTCTTTATTTATCATTTTCTAGCCAGCAGAGGGCAATAGAGCATTGTATACTAAACACCCTCAGCCAATTAAAACGTTTCATAGAGAAGGTATTTTTTCCCTCTTGTACAAAGACACAAAGTAAAATATAAAGAGACCTACTGTGAACTTCTATTTCACCAAAATGTGGATGTGGCTGTGTGTGTCTTTTGAATTTTGAATCATATTTTGGATAATTTACTCTAACTATACTGAATTAACAATCCAAATTTAATCCAAGGGAACATGCATGAAATAAGAAATATCTTAGTAGGTAGTGTTATCCAATCTTTGAAGGGAATTTCAAAAACTACAAATTCCCAATATTTGTAAAGAGGTTACTATCAGGAGATTCTTTTACCCATTTCATAGGGGAAGGAATCCCTCTCATCTCATTTATGTTTTTGAAGTAAATGGTTGCCCAATACTTATACTAAGCTTTGTGTTTTAGACTCAGTTTATTATATTATTATATTAATTACTGTTTCAAAATAATTTATGATGGGCTAATGAAATCTACTTCTCAAATAGTGTGTGAAGATTATTTATATAATATGCAATGTAAGGAAAATCTTAATAAAAATCTAATTTAAATACAAAGTAATATTTTCTCTCAAGGTTAAATTGGTTCTGAAGCTTTTTTGGTACTCCTTACTATGTATTAGAAAGCTAATTTATTCGATACATATCACTATAATAATGTCATGAAAAATATCCCCAGACCTCCCAGCCTTAAATAACTGATTCTTTGATTCTAGAAGCTACTATTTCCCTCCCATAAGTCTCACCTACCCACAAATAGATAAGCATTATGAAGCTCATTTCATGACACTTAAATATAGACATTGAATACTTTCTTTTCATTCTCTTGGCTTTACACCCAGGGTGTATGTTTCTGAACTTATAATGAAATATTATTCTAAATAGATTTTATCATTTTGTCAGAGGAATAAAATGAAAAGGTGTACATCTTTTAAACTCCAAATTTCCTCTGTTGGTTTAAAAAACATATTTACTTATTCTCATAGCATTTAAGAGGAGATATACTTTGAGAACATTATATTAATAATATCTGAGCACCATTGGACCATCGCATTTCAGATATACCATGGCAACTTTAATTTTAGCATATACTCAGTTGGGCTATTCAAAAATAGGTCGCCACTAATGTGCTATTGTTTAAGAATATTGGTTTCTAAATACTATATTAATTTGAAACTCCCTTAGTAAAATCAAATTTGAGTTATTTTAGAACTCTATTGTATGTAGATGTCTTTTAAACTGTACTTATGGCTTTCTAAACAATCTCTCAAGCAACAACCCTTATATACTTTGCTTTATTAATTTAAAAAGTTTGCAGTTTTCTACTGTTAACTTTAAACTTAATCCTGAAGTTCCCAGGATAGTGCTCTTTTTTTTTAAACAATGAAATCACACCAATAATTATCAATTGATATTAAATATTTGCCTTCTCTATTCCAAGCACTATGCTAAGCACTTTTTGCATATTATCTGTTCCAATCCTCACAACCCTCCTATAAGGTAAGAATTATTATCCACTTCACTTAATACAAAAGGAGACAGGTCTTAGAGATCTTAGGAGACATGTCCATGGTCACCCTGCTTGTCAGTGGCAGAGATCTCTATGCATTTTAGAAACATACAGCACCTCATCAGTCATTATTCTAAACCTGCACCAAACTTGTCACTTTCGTGCTGCAAAGAGCAAAGTTTAAATAAACACTAAATGCTTTTAAATTTGAATTTGCCTCAGACATTCCTTTATCTTGTAGTTCACTGGAAGATTAGTATAATATATATTATATATCATATTTTTACTATATATACTTTGGAACATATCAACAGATAACTTTTACTGTAGGCTCTTTCAAAGCCAATGTCCACACAAAAGCCCGTGAGTGCCTGTTGCAAGTTTTGTAGCATTTAGGCACTATCACCAAAGAAGTTTTCTAATCAATGCTCAATAGCTCATATTTGATTAAGTCCACACCAGTTCAAAACTTTACACTTTGCCTTACCTTCCCATCATCTTTCTTACTCCATTAATTCCAAGTTTACATGGAAGAAATAACATATTATTGAAAACATATGCCTCTTTATATAAGCTCTAGATTTCAATCAACTTATCAGAAGAATGTAATTAAATTTTCTTTTTTAAGGTATATAAACATTTGACTTTGAGCTATGTTTGCATAGGATTTTACAACATTTCTAATATTTTCCTATACAGTAAGGTATACAGCATCGCTTGCCTAATAACTGAAACCTAACTGTACCCCATTAATAAGATAGATTTCCACTAACTTATTTAATCCCTTCAAGAAGAAAATTCCCTCAGAAGGTGTTAAAGTTTGACTAGAGCAGTGTTTCTCAACCTTGACACTATTAACATTTCAGGCCAGGTTATTCTTTGTTTTGGGTGGAGGCTGTCCTGTGTAACATAAGATGTTTAGCGGCATCCTTTGCATTTACACACTAGAAGCCAGTAGTACATTTCCCCCTCCTCCACACAGTCGTGACAACCACAGACATCTCTAGACATTGCTGAATATCCTGAGTGAGGGGAAGAGGACAAAAATGGCCACAGCTGAGAACACTGAAACAGAGAAAGTCTTCTAGTAATTGCCCATTTCCTTTTGGAATTGGATAGATTAAATGCAAAAGTCATGAATGCCCAGATATCTGCATTTAGAGTTTCTTTTTATTCCTCTCTTAGTCTAGCTGAGTATTTCTCAAAACTTAGGATACTATACAGAAGTGTAAGCACAAAGTTGTGTTCATTGTACTTTGATATGAACTAAAATACCATTGGTGAACAATTCAGAAGTCATCACTGCCACTGTGGAGTTTATGAGACTTGCAAAAGAGGGGGGTTTAAAAGATATATATTTCACATGTGTGATCAGTACTATGGAGAAATAGTCGAAATTTCTTTAAGCATTTTACAGAGACACCTGACCTATTGGGGAAGATGGAAAATGGCAAGTCTGGGAGGGCTTTTCTGGGGAGAGACTTTCATCTGAGACTTACAGGATGAGTAGGAAGTACCCAGGTGAAGTCTGCGCTAAAAGGCAAGCTCTTCAGACTGTGTTTTGGTCCCTTAATCATACAGTTCCACCTGTAAAACACATTTAATGATGTTCTAGAATGTATAAGCATGTGTAAAGGAACGTCTGTATTCATTATCACCTTTTCAAGTACCATTATTGTTGTGAAATATTAAAGAGAGCAAAATCAGAAAAAATCTAGTGTGGTGGATAATCTGATTTATTAGACTTTGCCAAGTGTTCTGTACATTTCTGTATGAATTAAATAGAATTGAGAAAAATCACAATCATTTAAAACAGATGAATTTGCCAGATAAAGATCTGATATTTTTAAGTGATAAAATTACTACCCTCAAGAAATAATGACATTACATCTTCAATCAGTAAGGCATCAAGTATGAGAACTGATGTCTTTCCTTTAACTATTTTAAATTTGTAGTTCATATTTTGGCAAGCAAGGGAGGATAATTAAATTTTCAGACTCCTGTTACACAGTCAGTCAGACACAGAATTTAGAGGAAAATCAAGAAATAGGTGATGTTAACTAAAATAATATGATTTGGATAAACTAGGATGCACATTTCACAGCTAGGTTGATTCTTATTTAGACTAGCACATTTAAGTAAGATCACGTTATGGTCACTGTCAAAAATTATGATAGCCACATGTTAAACAATGTGCACTCTCAGCTGGAAAGAGAAATGAGTAAAATAATGAATTGTGCTTAAGTTTATACTTTGTCACAAAAGTAATTGTTTAGAAAAACTTTATGTCTTGATCCATTGCCCTTGCTAAAAGAAACGAGTTTACTTTCTGGTGTGAAATACAAGACCTGTGAAATTCAAGCATACTTGTGGAATACAAACATTTGCATTTTTTTTTTTTTTTTATGGTACACGAGCCTCTCAATGTTGTGGCCACTCCCGTTGCGGAGCACAGGCTCTGGACACGCAGGCTCAGCGGCCATGGCTCATGGGCCCTGCCGCTCCATGGCATGTGGGATCTTCCCGGAACGGGGCACGAACCCGTGTCCCCTGCATCGGCAGGCAAACTCTCAACCACTGCGCCACCAGGGAAGCCCAAACATTTGCATTTTTAATCAGTTATAATGAAAATTAAAAGCACCCCTTGAACAAGCAAAATAATCCTATTGGAAAAAAGTGAAAATTTCAGGTGTTAGGAATTGTCTAATAGTTCTTCATTGTTGTCTATGATGTTTAACTCTTAATGTATGTTGAGTCTAAGATTATTTGAACAATCTGCATGGTAACTCCAAACAATTGAGTCACTTAAAATGGGGGAATGTATGTATTGCTTCCGTAGAATATCTGTGATTAAAATGAAATTTATTAACAATTTAACTAGCAAGACCACAACCTAGTATGATTTTTAAAAGCAAATTCTATGTACCTTAGTGGCAATTGAAACTAACTTAAATATCTAACCATCAGAGATTAGTTACATGTATTTTAGTACATTCATATGATGGAATTTTACCTCACTCTTTTAATGATGGCGTTGAAGAATATTTTATGACAGAAAAAATTTTTATGACATATTGAGTGAAAATGTAGGTTACATAGCCGTTTTAGACTGTTATTCCATATTGTAAGAATAAAAGTCTATACATGCAGAGTGAAAAAATGAAAATAAAAAGGCTACAATAAAATGTTGGATGCATATGTGATTATATTTGGTAGAGTTACTGTAAATTTGGGGGGGGGTTGTATTTTCCAAATGTCCTAAAAATATATTCCTCTGATATTTTGAAGAAAAATAAAATCTCATTAGAACCAATTAGCATCTGAATATAGGGATATAAACCATATTATTTTTGGTATGCACTCAAAGAATATTTGTGGCAAAATATTGACATGCTAAATTAGTAAAACAATTTTTCTAACTTTGTAGTTGAAACATTGTAAGAAAAAAGTAAGCTTTAGAAATCTTTGAATAAATAGAATAATTTTTGTATGATGTTTTTGTAAGGTTGTTTTACTGGCTTCAGCAAACACTGTTTTGTTTCAAAGATATTCATATGATACATAAATGCAAGAAGGTGTGTACTATGCCAGTGAAGTTCTACCTTCTAGGTGTAATGAAGCAGCTTTAAAGTAGTATATAGTGATAGGAAATTGAGAAGATGAGATTAGATCAAATCAACAAAGATTTTCAGTTAGAATAATGGAATTGGATGATTTCGTTTGGAATGTGGCCAGGATGTTAAAGAGGAGGTGATTAAACTCTTGGGAAAATATATAATTATCCTTGTTGTTAAGACACTAGGTTTACATTTCATGTCAATTTTCAACAGCAGTTTGTTTCTCAGAGATAACTGTAGGATATGGATCAGTATTTATCCACAACAATGAGCACCTCATATTTAGAATCCTACTTTTCAATCATGCCAAGCAGCTATTAAATCCCAAAGCCCTGATTAAGCTTTTCAAAAGAGAGGTTGGGCTTCCCTGGTGGTGCAGTGGTTGAGAGTCCACCTGCGCATGGAGGGGACACGGGTTCGTGCCCCGGTCCGGGAAGATCCCACATGCCGTGGAGCGGCTGGGTCCGTGAGCCATAAGAGGTCATTTTTCCATAAGAGAAATACATTAATAGGCTGTAAAACAAATAACATAAAACTTTCAATATGGTGTATAATATTACAATTTAATGAATTCTTTATTATTAATGTTATTATTATTATATTGTTATTATTATTATTTATGATAAACTTGGATACTCTTCTTCCAAAGTTATTATAACATTAAATATTTAGGCCTACTTTTTATTTACTGACTCAGAAAGTTAAATGTTTAGGCCTACTTTTTATTTACTGACCCAGAAAGTAACCTCTAAATAGGGAACTCTAATAGAATTTCAAGATGTTTTTTGAATGAACATAAAGCCTCTTTAATGAACTGATTAAAATAACTGTTAGAAACTAGATAAAATACTATTCAGAATAAACAAAGTAGCAGGTGGGACTAAACATAAAGAATGTACAAAATGAGACATAAATCCTAACATATGTACCTCAAGCCTCTAAATATTTCTTGAACGTTTTTTTTAAAAAGCGACGAAAAACCAGAAACATTAAACAGTTTTGTACAACACATCTGCAGAATTAAACATAATGTAAATTACTTACAAAATAGTTTGTGTCCAAATTGTAAGCCTATAGAGTGCGTCATTCAGCTGTGCAGCTGTTAACTATGATCCCAATTTAAGAGATTTTTAATTCATGGTTAGAATAGTATATGCTTGGTTGCAGATATATCTGGAAGTAAGAAACCAAAAGATAGCAAAATTCTATGGTATGATATCAATATATATCCACCTTTATGTTTTTCAATATACTTTGAATGTCTTAACAAACTTATACTATATATTTTTCCATGCCTTCTCATTAAAGAGAAATATAGAACCCCTTTGAACATTTTAGAAATAAAATAAGATTTAAACACCTAAATTCCATGTAGAAGTAAAAGTACAGATGCATATACTTCAGAGTCACTTTTTTATTCCAAAATGAAAGTAGATCTTTAAACAAACAAAACAAAACTTACACATCAATGGCTTCCTCAAGCTGGAAACAAATCTGCAAGAATAACATTACTTTAAATAATAATTTTTATTTTTACTTCACAGTCTGTTGTGGGGATAAGATTCAGGGAGCCAAGGTTCAAATCCATGTTCAGCCTCATGTTAGATAAATGTCCACCTTCTCCTCATGTATAAAATAGGATAATAATGGTAATTGATCTACTAATGTGCTTCTGAGGATTTAAATGAGTTAGAATACAAAAAATACCTCTAGCACATAATGCTATATAATGTTGGCTGTTATTATTTTTATTCTATTAGGAAATGGAGATAGAAACAAAAAGCCATGGTTCTTATATTCCAGAAGACAGAAATATGTAAAATTCTCTGTATAATATAATAGTAATATAATTATATTGTACCATATCTAGTGATAGAAGTGTTCTAAAGGTAGAGATTCTTAACCAAGAATTTCTGATTAACCTTCTCTGATGGAAAGAAATCTCTAGCAATTTAGAGGACTGGGTCCTAGTATTGAGTAAAGCACTAACTAAAGGTGTATTCTAGGGAAAGTCAGTTTCTTTAAACTTTAGGTTTCTCATTTATGAAAAATTAATCTTGAAGGTCACCTCCAGTTTGAATGTTATATACTTTAAAGTCGGATTCCAATCTCTTTGCATTCAAATAACCTGACCCAAATCATCATGTGCCTACTTAGTCAGAACCTTGGCTTTTAAGTTAACGAAGTACACCGAGACATCAACTCCACATGTGACATTCATGTTAGTTCTCTGTTAGCTGAAGTGGACAAATGATTGAACTATATATCTGAGAAAATATACTTTAGAACTACAGAAATAGGTTCATTAAGGAAGAATTTTTTCCAAAAGGTAGATTAACAATAAAATAAGACATTCATTCATTCATTCAGTTAACAAACATCTGACTGCCTACGAAGTAGCAGGCACTGTTTTGCATCCTGGGAATAAAAGAGTGAATAAAATAGTCAAGAATCTCTGACCTCATAGAACACTCTAGGAGGAGTGGATCAGTTGGTAAAAATAAATAAGGAGATATGTAATGTCTTAGATGGGGATAAGTGCCCTGGAGGAAAAACAAAACAAAACAAAAACAAAGCATGAAAAGGGTACGGAAAGTATTGTGTAAGGATGTAATTTTAAAATTGGTGGTCAGAAAATCCTCTCTGAGGTGGTTTGATTTTAGAAAACCTGAGAGAGGGAAGAGGGTAAGTTTGCTCACCTGTGAAGGTAGGTATTCCAGCCAGAGCGAGTACAAAATCTGAGGCTAGAGGTTGCCTGATAATGTTCTAGGAATAGCTAAGAGGCTGTTTTAGTGAAGCAAAGTGAGAAAGGGCAAGTATGGGGAAGGAGATGCGGTCAGGGAGGTTGGGAGACCAGACCCTGTGCAGCCTTGTAGACTTCTGGAAAGAGTGGGCTGTCGTCGCTTTAAGTGAGATGGAAAATCACTGGAGGGTTTTGAGCAGAGGCTAATATTTGAACCCAGCTTGTTTTGAACCAAAATGTCTGTCCTACCATGGAACTCTTTTTTTTTCCCCCATACATTTTGGTTCATAATATGCTGGGTTCATATATACGATCCATGACTTCCAGACCTCTGAACTTTGAGTTAATGACTTACTCTCCCAACCTCATTTCTAAATTAGGGTGATAATGCCACCTCACGTGATCATGGTGAGAATTAAATCAGATAACATTTGTAAAGGGCCCAAAACTTTGCCCTCAATCAATGCTACTTCCCAGGGTCCTCTCCTTTTTCTTCAGAAACTCATTGTCTGTTAACATTAAAGGATTAAACCCTAGTGAGACCCATGTTGCTAACAGTTAAGGTCCGAGGTGCTATCACAAGGATTTAGCAATACAGCATCTAATTTTAGAGTATCTACAATGTCCCCAAGATGCTGAGATGCTAAAAGACAAGCACAGTCACAGTAATTCCATAGGAACTCAAGTGTAACATAGCTTATATATATATATATATATATATATATATATATATATATATATATATATATATAATTTATTTATTTATTTATTTATTTTTGCGGTACGCGGGCCTCTCACTGTTGTGGCCTCTCCCGTTGCGGAGCACAGGCTCCGGACGCGCAGGCTCAGCAGCCATGGCTCACGGGCCCAGCCACTCCGTGGCATGTGGGATCTTTCCAGACCGGGGCATGAACCCGTGTCCGCTGTATCGGCAGGTGGACTCTCAACCACTGCGCCACCAGGGAAGCCCATAGCTTATATTTTTAATGGGCCTTAGAGGCTGTTAGTGAGACTGGAGCACATGATTAGGTGAAGCCTAACGAGTTCTATCCCATGTTTTCCTGTATTGAAAACATTGATAATGTCTAATAAAGACAGATAACCCAGGAAATCTCTTCTCCCGATGGTTCCTGGTTTGAGGGCCATAATTACCCAAAGGCAGAGAAACAAACAAAAATAATGCTGTTAAAATGTGCCCTATGTACATTTGAAAGAAAGCATTCTGGTAAACTTTATTCTCTTTGATGAGGAATAAAGTTACACATATTTAAAAATTCTACCTAGCATTTCTTTTCTTTTCTTTCCTCTTTTCTCTTTTCTTTTCCTTTCCCTTTCTTTCTTTCTCCTTCCTTCCTTCCATCCTTCCTTTTCCTTCCTTCCTTCTTTCCTTCTTTCCTTCCTTTCTTTCTTTCCCTTTTATTATTCTAACTCTAAATTATTTCTTTTTTCCTTGAACTCTTACTGCATGTAAAATCTATACCCAACCATACATGATTTATTACATGTGACTTGTTGCTGTCATATATGGCACTTAGAATCAGTAAGTAATATTGTATTGCTCATTTAAAAAAAATAAGTTATCCTGTAGGTAACTACCATATGCTGTTTAGTGAGGAAAACTGAAGCTTTCAATTGTCAGGAGTGAGCTTTCAGTGGTCAGTAGTGAGAGGTATTACTACAGAAGCAGCATGGCATAGACTGCGCAATGTTTACTCTAGAGACAGGGTGTTTCAAAACACAGTAGATATTCCAACAGATATGAGTTTGTTCTCCCTTTATTGGGATTACTTTAGGTTACCTTCTTAAACGGGACTTCTCTTATGTATCCAAACTTAGAAAAATATTCAAATATTAAATTATTCAAATATTCAATCTAGTTCATCAACTTAGGTACCAAAAATTGCACAGATTATTCAGCAATTTTGTATAAAAATTGATAAACTAATGGTAATCTGAGAGATAATACAGCCCAGCCTTTGTGTGTACTGTATGTATCGCGGTGCTTCTCACCAGACCTCCTGGAATTTCAGCTTGCATCTCAGGCTTGGTCTGATTCTAGGCTTCTTGGTAGGGGCGGAAAAGAGAGAAAAGTTCTGGTTTGTATTTTTTCTTAAGAACTCAACTGTGTTCCTCCTGATCTGGGTAAGTGATATCTGGAATCCCTAGAGAGATCCTGGGAGTTTTGTTATTTTCTGAGTTCCTATAACTACCCCTGTGAAAGATAAAATCAAATTAGACCTACTCAAGATATCATTACTGCTCTAGAATGCTGAATGTCAAAAAAGCTTCTATTTACAGGACTACTAGAATGTATTACTTTCAGGTTTCCTCCAAATTCTCATTTTAGGGAGCCTGAATTTCGTAAGCTTCAAATGATCAAAATTCTCCAAAAGGAACTTGAGGCTCTTCCACCAGTCATTCAGATCACGGTGATCAGAATAGAGTTTCTGAGTGCAAATTATGACACTTTCTCCATACCTTGATCTTTGTCTCCCACCCAATAAGTTTGGAATGAGTCAGAGTTCTATTGTATGTGTCAGAGCTGCCTGAAGACCTGACATATGTGGGCACCATGTCCATGTGTATACACACACACTTGCACACATACTCATACAGACATATTGATTATTTCATGCATTCTCCTAGTAACTTAATGTTCAGGAGTAAAAGTGGAAAGGTGACAAGTTGCTATGATTCACCCACCTCCAGGAATACACTGAGCTGTCATTTAATCCCAATGACACTGTTTTTGATTCTTCTGATAGTTTCCACTCTGGAGCCTGTTTAGCTCCCTATATAAGAGCTCTGAGGGCCTGAGGAATAGGTTTCTATTTGCATCTGGCCTCTCTAGAGCCCTTTATTGTTTCCTGCACATAGATGATGTTCACTGTTTGTTTGCATGAGTAGGTGAGTGAGTGAAAGGAAGAAGGTATGAAAGTTCTCAGGTACACTGAGTTTGACTTGTCACAGATGCCAGATACCTTCTGAATACAAATTTTTGTCTTCAGGTACTACCTTTACTGATATAATTGACAGAAAAGTACAGTTTGGATGAGGCAGGAGAAGAAGAAAGGATCAACATATATGAGCTGGTGATGATGACCCTCATGCTGGGGCGGCAGGGGCCGGGGAGGGGCTGCCAGAAGTTAGTTCCTGGAGGGTTCTTCCTGCTGACTCTCCTAGGTAGGATAGCCTCGAGGAGTAGGAGAGAGGAGTTGCTGGTGGGTGGGAGGATGTCGCTAACTCAAGTTGAGAAATAAAAGGATCAAAGGGAGTATTAAAATGGTTTCCATTCAATGACAATGAGATGGTAAAGGAGAATTTGAGAAATCTTAGCAAATTTCTGGAGACCAGGAGACTCACTTTGGAAAAAACAATACGATAGGGATTCTTACACATATTCTATTGATACTTTATATGTAAAAGCATACGTCCTTTACTAAGTGGAAGTTCAAATCTTTATTTAAAATGCACTCAGATGATAGGAGGATTTAGGGATTTTTCTCCCTCTCTCTCTTTCTTTCAAGTACCATGCTTTAGGTTATTTATTTTCTATTACTAAGTTAGCTTATCTTAAAAGCACATTTTATACCAAGGGAAAAAAAGGCATATTCTATGTTTCTCACTAAATATCCTTCACAAAGACCAAATCAATGTATGTTTTTCAGCATTTAATGCACATTCTTGTTTTTTATTGCTGGAAAGGTTTTGGTTGGAGTCTTTGAGTTCTTATCTCCAGCTTGTTTACTGAATTTTTGATCAGCTTTTTAAGGATTAAACTATCTTTCACTTTCAGAGATAGGTTCTGTTAGCTAGAGTATCTTTCTACAAAATGCAGCTCCAAGGTCACTGGTTGTACCATCAGCATCCAAAATGAATATATTATTTGCTTTTAAAACTGTATCCTTTGTTAGGTAATGCATGTGCTCACTTAAAAAAAATGTACAACAGTATTTAGACAAGAGTAAATCCATTCCCACCTCTCCATCCATCATGCATTCCCCTCTCCAGAGTCAACCACTGGAAGCAGGTTCTGGTATATCCTGACAGATAACACATAAACATTTTGAAGTTATTGTACATAACTTGGTGCATAATAATTTGTGGAAAAGTATAATAGGCCTAAATATCAATATCTACCATTTACTGGGCACTCACCATGTCTCAGGTGGTTTTTGTATAGTGTCTTTTTTAATAGAAAGAAAGAAAAATGAATGAGTGAATAAATGCATGAATGAATGCAAGAATGCCCATCACATGTGCTAGGTTTGTTTTGCTTTGGGTATGATTTGTGACTATCTCAAGAGTCTCTGATTCAGAAAGGAAAACGGAGATTTGGCCTGGTAACAGAGCTAGTAACTGGTAGGTTGGGATTTCAGGGCCAGGTGTATGAGATGTTAAAGCCCAGGCCTTTTGGTTTTGAAATGTTGAATGACTTCTCTTACAACCGCAAACTCCCAGGTAGCAAGGGTGTTTTTTACATTTGTTCCTCTTCCTTAGTTATTTCCCCATTGTTAGCATTCTGATACTGAGAGTCAATGAAGTTGAAGGAGAGGCATTTGCTTACAAAAGAAAAACAGTCCCCATGGCCCACTCCTGCGCCCCTCGAGTTGGGTAGCCTTTCTACGGGAGACTCAACAACTACAGTTTAAAAGAAACTGATTTTCGTATTGCGTATAACTACGTGATAAATTCTACGTAGTTATTTCTCTACCTCTTGTCCTATGGGCTTGTTTGCCCACATTTGATTTTTTTTTTTTTTTAATGGGAATAGGGAAGGGTGAACACAGAGTTATTTGAGAGTTTATTTCAACTCCTGTAAGCGGTAGGGAAGAGGTTAAGCTGGACCAGGAGGGTTTTTGAAGTCTTTGGCTGGGAGGTTCCATTTGGAGAAAGGTGCAGGGGAGCCAGGGGTGTCGAGAGAAACAAGGCAAGTTCCAATTCGCTCGGCTTTGTGATCCTGAGCAGTTTGATTCTCACCTGAGGGCGTAGTCGGGCACCCTGGCTTGTGGATGGAAATATTAACGAGCAGAACTTGCCAGACCGGCGTCTGGAGAGTGTAGAGTGAAGCGTGGACAGGACCGCGCGGCCCCTTTAAGTATTCTCGGGCTGGGAAAGAGAGGGAGGAAACCGGGAGCCGCGGGGACTGTGGGGGAAACCCACAAGCAGTCGAGCCAGAGAAGAGGCAGCGTGAGAGTAGAAACTTCAGACGCCGCTGATCCCGGCGGAGTTCGGGTGAGCCGCGGCAGCCGTCGCTCCCACCCGCAGCGGCATCCTCCTGGCCCCTCTGCGCCACCCCGGGGAGGTCGGGTGCCTCTCTGCAGCTACCACGAGCCAGGGCTGCGGGCAGCCACCGTCTGGAAGTTTAGGCTCCAGCGTTCCAGCCGCGGAGAGTTCGGGGTGCCTTGCGCGCACGCCCCCGCGGGCGAGGGGCCGGAGGGATGGTGAGCGCCGCGCTGGGCTGGGGGCGCTCGGGAGGCGTGAGTGTGTCCGCGGAGCTGCTGCCTTCCTCAGTACCCTCTGCATCCCTCAAGTGATGGGAACAAGGGCCCGCCCAGGGAACCGCTGTCGCCGCACCGCCCCCTTGCTCGCCCCCAGCGCGCGGAGTCACCCAGGCACACCCCCGGCACCCTGTGCCCGTCCTCCCGAGCTGCTGCCACTGCCTTGGCTGCCTTTGCCGCCGGCGCGGGTGGCCAGCTGTTGACTGGGCTCGCCTAGAGACGGAGAAGCACTTTTCGGCCCTCCCTAATCCGTTCTCACACCCCAACTTTGCCGCCGCCGCGCCGGCCCTCGCCGCGGGAGCACGCCGGGAGGCTCGGCGAGACTGTGGAGGCAGGAAACGGCACAACTGCTCTTCTGCTTCGGCTCTTTGTTGTTCGCTTTGGATGGTCCTTGGAAGTGGCCAAGCCTCCTCGGAAACCCTGGCGCCAGAGAAGGCAAACCTTGGAATTCTTAGT
Source organism: Mesoplodon mirus (assembly GCF_964341445.2). Taxonomy (NCBI): domain Eukaryota; kingdom Metazoa; phylum Chordata; class Mammalia; order Artiodactyla; family Ziphiidae; genus Mesoplodon; species Mesoplodon mirus. Next base: position 114,938,857 of record NC_138982.1, read on the forward strand.
CTGCAGAGGGCTCAGAGATATTGACAAGCGTCCAGAGAGGTGGACAAGTAATTGCCCTGAAAACTCCTGGCGGATTGACCCACGTTGCTTATATTAAGCCTTTGTGTGTAGTGTGTGGCTTCCTAAATTTGGAGACCCCATTTCTACTCTCTCCTCTTGGCATGAGACTGTATGCAGGATCCATCCGAGGACAATGATCGCGGAGCCTGCTCACTTTTACCTCTTTGGATTAATATGTCTCTGTTCAGGTAACCCCGCGTCTTCTTCCTTCACCCTCCCTTCCCCTTGCACGCCCCCTCTCCACTTTTCAAAATCAACCCCGAACTGCATTTTGGCGACCTCTCCCTTCTAAGGCCGAAGGGGCCCGACCCCTGGCAGGAGTTTTAGACGAAAAGGTTCTTAGTTCCTACTTTGTGTTGTCCCCTTTCCCTCATCTCTCAAGACCTTCTGAGCCTCTTCGCAGACCTAGGCCTTTTGCCAAGTTCGAGGCACGCCCAGATCATTCTGGGCAAACGCACGTCGGAGCGCAGGGGTGGGAGAGTCAGCGGTTGGCGGTGAGCTTGGGCTATGAGGATGAGCCAAAGTGAGTTTCAGCCCTCGGCTGCTTCCCGCGGGAAGGGAGCTGTGCGCCCGGGGAGGTGTAGCCCAGAAACCCGCCAGGATTCCTGAACCTGGTCCTCCAATTCGCCCCTCCTCTTTCGAGCAAAGAGGTTATTAATAGTTGTTTTATATAACCAAGGTCTGTAATTAAATTCGATTCTGAAGAAACTTCAGGAAATAACTCCTTCTTACCGTAGGATATAAAGTATCCCCTCTGCCTGGGTGAGTTTAGAAGGAAAACAAGAGGTTGCAAGTATCTGAAAGGGAACACTTAGTTGCCTGGGAGTTTTCATTGGCAAGGGAAAACAGAAGGCTGAATTTAGGCTTTTGGGATTTATTAAATGTACCAAAACTCTTCACATGAGCTGTTGGAAGGATACTGCAGTGGGATACGTCTGACCTAAGAGGGTACACTGCATCTACACTTACAAGTAGTTTTCTTACCCTCCCGAAGAAACTTTTACTATGAGGGAACAGAGCCATGGCGCTCAACTTTTCTTTCTTTCCTTTTGGTAGATTCTGGTTTCAATCAAGGATCCGATTTCAGGCCTTAAAACACACACACACACACACACACACACACACACACACACACACACAGTGTACCTCAGGGAATTTTTTATAGTCCTGTACTGAGCTTCAAGTTGCATCAGAGCCTGTATGTTAGAGTCATTCAATTTCCATGATTATGAAACAGTTTTGAAAGGTTGGTTTGAGCTTTTTGTGGTCCACGGCTATGATTTATATTTTGACCAAGGATTTTACTTAAGGAAATATGTAAAAGAAAAACACACATCAGCTAAATGTCGGCAAATAAACCCCTAAAATAATTTCAGCCCACGAGATATGCTTTCTGACTAAAAGAAACCTTTGCAACGGAACTAAATGAGAAATTCATTAAATTGTTGTTCCTTTGAAGAAAACAGAAAACTGAAGTTTTCATTCCTGTCACAGTGGAAGGATGACTCGACTGAACAGACTCTTTGGGGCCGGCCACCTCTTCTTTCTTCCAGCTTCCCCTCTCTCATGTAGTTTTTTTCTTAGTTTGCATATCTGAGGGATTGAATGGTTTCCCACCCCCATACCAGCCAAGGATGCAAATCAGAAACATTCAGATCTGATCTCTCTATTTGTCTCTCTTCCCCGAGTCTCCCCCTAGTTTAATTTACAGCTTCAGATACCTTTGAGATTTTTGTTGATTCACCTTCTCGGTTAAAGTTTATTCACGTGTGTAAAGTGAAGTGTCAGTGTGATAAATGACTGGAGGAGCAGATTACTGAAGATAGGGGGATTAATGGTCATTAGTCACTGTTTGAGCTGAGTTTGTATATGTTGGGACATTTTATCATGGCAGTAGATTAAAGATAGGGTCACACTAATAGGATGTCACTGAAAGCTAGTCGTGTCAGCGTGCAAATTCTGTCTTCACTTGGAGAAATATGTTGGAGCATGTACCGCCCTTTAGATTTAATAATTTGATGAGTACTTAGTATCTGAGGTTTGTAATTTCAATAGATAGAAGGCATTTATAACCTTAGAGCTGAAAAGATTGCTGGCTTTATTTTTCTAATTTAATTTTCCACCGAAGCTACTGGTGATTTTAATAAACCTAAGTTTTTCCGATAGGTGTGGTTATTTATTTTGTTGGTGGGGTCAGAGTTGTCCTTGTGAGATGCTCTCTCATATTTAACCTGAAGCTGTTTATCAGTCTTCTGCTGACTTTCACTCCAGCTGTGAATCTGAACTTGGGGAGGCCAGATTACTGGGCTGCTGGGGAGGGTTCACGACCGTGTGCTATTCTAAAGCCACACTATTGACTTGAATAAAACTTCACACAACTCAGATAAGTAAGTAGAGTTGGGTGTGTTCAAGACACCTGGGCAGGGAATGAATGAAGTTCTTGAAAGGTTGTGTTTCATATCTTGCCTCAAGCCTAAGATCACAGTCTATCACTTGTTAATGGAGTGTATTTAAGAGAAATGTGGTGAGTTTAAATAAATCAAAGTGTACTGAGGGGGGTAAGGTACCTTCAACAAGATTTAACCTGTAAAAACATCTATTGGTTGTCAGTTCTTTTTTCTTTTCCTTTTTTTTTTTCTTTTTTAAAACCTGGCTGCCAACTTAACAAAGTCCTATAGTTTTCTTCAAACAGATTATAAACTTCACGTTGATGTGTTGATGTCATACTTAACATCAAAATATGATGTGTTTGTTTTTTGTAGTCTTTTATTTATTAGCCTAGTGCTACAATATATAACTTTTTATTCTAGGAAACTAAGATTTTGGCAAAAAGAGGTATTTCTTTAGAAATTCTTTTTCACGGTACATTTCTTTAGTGTTTGTATACCTGAGTTCTTTTCTGTGGAGAGCTAGACTTTTGGTGAGGGGAGCAGACGGGATAGCCCTGGAAAAAAAAATCTGTGTGATCTCTCAGGAACTGATTCTAAACATTCTTTCTTTATGGACTTCCTCTCCTCAACTCCATTTGATCAAACCTGCTTTTAAGTGAAAAAGTGATTGAATTTCAGTTCAGACTTAGGATGAGATCTGAACTTCAAATGAAGTAGAAATTCACTAGTGCTGTCTTTCTTTCCTCCTTTTTTTTGGGAGGGAGGGGTCTTTTTCTCTTGGGGGAGGGAAATTTTTTAGATAAGTTTCACTATGTGAGCCACTTATCTGGCTCTGTGGTCTCTCTAACTGGAAAGATTCTTTGGTAATTCCAATAATTTCTTATTAATTTCTTTATAAACTTATTGGCTTTTAAATACTTATCTGAATACTGTGACATCTTTTAAAGCATCCTATTTCTTGATAATGGACCCTCTAATATATAAGATATTTACAGTTAAAATGTCTCAGAACAGTAAGTTTACCTGAAATTTTCCCTTAGTCTTCCCTATGACAAATGAAATACTCTTGTGTGATTAAAGTGATACAAAATGCTAAATTTCAAACCTATAATCACAGTTGTTTATTTATTTATTTATTTTACGTTGAGTAGGTATCTGTAATTTAAAATACTGGGCAAGAGGAATAAGATTGGGAGGAAACTTAGAATAACAGCTTGCCAGTGAAGATCATAAATAGTTGAGTACATATCATCTTCTGTGTTAGTAAGATATGTTAAGGTAATGCTCATTTTAAGTTCTGGCCTTTAGAAAAATGTTTAATTCTAAAAACAAAAGTATAACTGCCTTTCATGCTTGATTTCTTATAGAAAAATATAAGGAAATCAAGATTGTTACTCAATTAAAAATTAGGCCTAATGTAATCTGTAGAGTAAATTAAGAAATTCGGTAATAAGAAAGGAAAGAAAAAAAAGTGGAACCAGAAGCAGAAGGCTAGAGAAGTACAGTAGAAGAAACAGATCCATAATTAAGCTGGTTTTAAACTATAGGAGGAGGGAAAGTGGCAGTAGACAGAACCAATCTTAGTGCACCCTCTGGCCACACATAGCACAAAGAGCAAATCTGAAAAGTGGGCTCTTGAAAAATTGATGTCAGTGTGTAATGCTCTGTGTTTAACAACTATATAAAGAACTAGACATTTTTTAAAGCAAAGGAGTAGTTTGAAACATGGAGTAGTTTGAAAACAAAGGAGTCGTTTGAATCTTTAATGAATTCATAAAATAGGTTTTATTTTAAGCTATATTTAAGAAGACTTTAGAATGTTGACTTCCTCAATTTATACAGAGGAGTGGAAAGCTAAGTAGTTACCTTCTGTATCATAATGTTTTTGCTTAGAGGAGACCAGCAAGTGAGAGAAGGAAATAATAAAAAAAAAAAAAAAATGAGATCAAGTTCAAATTCTGGGGCACTGTAAGAAACTTTATAATGATGACTACTGCTAGTGCTGTGAAGATATGACTGTCATTTGTGGAACGGTCACCATTATCTTATTTAATGCTTATAAGAGCCCTATGACATAGGTGCTATTGTTATGAAAATTTTACTTTATCTGTATTTTATCGCTGTGGAAAACTACATCAGAGAGAGGTTCAGAGATGTGGATGAGCAGGGATTTGAACCCTGCTGATTCCAAAACCCTTAACCACTGTGCACTTTCCTAGTTGAAAGAGAGAAATGAAGGATTTAAAATAAGAAAGATTATGGTTCAGTCATTTTTTTTTTTTTTTTAATTTTAAAACATGTCCCCCAGATTCACCCAAACAAGACTGTGGTTTGAACTCTTGAGAATTTGGAAGGGAGGCATTTTTTATCCTGTCATTAAGTAAATGATCTTTAAATTTTTAGATCACCAAGCAAGATGATCGGTTCTTTACATTCAACCAACTCACATCCAGCCTTTATCATGTCTGTATTTCCTGGCATGCTTAAAAAAAGACACCGAACAGAAGTCGAAACAGTGACTGCTGGTGATGTAGAAATACATGGATTCCAAGTTGTATTTTGAAAAATGAATGCCATCCTCATTCATGCACACTTGAGGAAAGATTTTGCTCTGAGTCCCAAGGCAAATAATTGGTGCTTATCAGGGAAGAGCCTGTGGAGAAACAATCATTTCCCCTGGGGTTGCACCTTCCCCTCTGGGTTGGGCCTGGGCTGGTGGTCATTTAGTAGTAGATGAGCCTTCTGCTTGACTGCTATCCACAGATGACTCACTTCATGGTTACTGATCATGGAAGGGTGTTGAGTGTTAATACCTGGTTGATCAGCTGGTTGGAAACTGCTTATGCATAGCCAATAAAGTTGCCATCCTGTGGAGATTAAAGGCCACCTCCTTTCCCTACAATTCTGGATTAGCATGGTTTCCTTTTCCCCCTGTCCCTCTACCTTCAGCCCTTTCCTTCAATCTTGCTGTTGAGGAAGAGGAAGAAAAAAGATTATCTGTAGTGTACAGGGAGATAGCTTTGATCTCCACTTCGTTGCTTCCCTCTCTTTGGCTCTTTAGCCAACCAAAAGGCTATTTCTAATGCTGGAAGGTGTCATGTTGCTTGCTTCATGGGAGAGCTCAGTCTCATTTCCTGTAAGCCAAAACAGACTGCTACAAATTCCCTTACTTCTGTGATTTTACTTGGCTTCCAAATGTCTTATGACAATGTTGTTCCACACATAAAGCAATATTTTGAACAGCATGACTGTGCATATCTTTCTGACTTCATTCAATGAGAGAAGCACCTCTGCCGTGTTCAGAGTTGTCCGTGGCTTACAGCCGGAAAAGAATATCTGTTTATTTAATTAATTTATTTTCTGATTGGGAGGAGAGTGTATAGAAGGTAAACAATGGTAGAAAAGGTTCTTGGATCATGAGTTTGATGCTGAATAGTCTACAGGCTTAATGCCTGTCACCTAGTTTGACACTTAAACGAAGCATTAAAAGCACCACCAGTGGATACAAGCAAATATATACAGAGCAGTGCGGTTCTGCCTTAAGTGGGAATATATTCTTTTTTGTGTCAAGTGAGTGATTTATGTGTAGCATATAGGAAGTAGTAGGCTTCAATTCCTAATAATACAGTGTATCTCAGGGATCTGTTTTTTCGATCATGTTAGTCTTCCTTACTAGAAAACACATGTTGAAAGCACTTCTGGCAAGTAGTAGCTCATGGTCACACTTTCTCAAAATGCTCTTGATTGGATTTCAGAAAGTATCAAGTTCAACGTATGGGTCATCTATGCGTGTGTTCAGCTTATGTGTACATGCCCTGAGAACCAGGGACAGCTTGTCCACAGTCAGCCATGGAAGGAGCATGGAGCCTTTGGAACTTTCTCCCAAAGTTATTTGCAAGAGGTTCTGCTTGACAATGTCGGAGACCGAATCTGTATCCCTGACACTCTGTAGGTTCTTCTTTTTTTTTTTTTTTAATTTATTATTTTTGGATGCGTTGGATCTTCGTTGCTGCGCACGGACTTTCTCTAGTTGCGGCGAACGGGGCTACTCTTCGTTGCAGTGCATGGGCTTCTCATTGCGGTGCCTTCTCTTGTGGATCGCCGGCTCTAGGTGCGTGGGCTTCAGTAGTTGCAGCATGTGGGCTCAGTAGTTGTGGCTCGCAGGCTCTAGAGCGCAGGCTCAGTAGTTGTGGCTCATGGGCTTAGTTGCTCTGTAGCATGTGGGATCTTCCCGGACCAGTGCTTGAATCCGTGTCCCCTGCTTGGCAGGCAGATTCTTAACCACTGTGCCACCAGGAAAGCCCTGTAGCTTCTTCTTTTAATGTGAGGAAAGTTATCTTAGGAGTAATAAAATCGTTACATGTGACCATTTGGTACTTTAAAAATCATTTCAGGTATATGTTATTTCTTGATATAACTTAAAATTTCAATGAACATAACAAGAGGTGTGCTTATATGACAGTCAGGTTCCTTGTAGCATGTGATGTATGGTCATAATTTATGCACCATCATGGAAAAAAATATCAACTCAGTAAACTCTTTCATGGATGTTAGCAGAAGAGGAAACAGAGGCCAGATTTTAGTTTCTCTCCACTCATGTGACGGAGGCCCTTTTATGTCATTAGCAATCCCAGGTAGAGTTTGAAAGGAAAATGGGGTGAAAGAATAAGCGAATCAGGCCACATTTGTCTGTTCCAAGATCATTTGACATCAGACGGTGCTACTGAGGTACCATCTCAAAATTTAATCTCCAAACTTCAATAACATGCATACTCTGTTATATTTTCTGTTTTAGCATGTGGTTGTTTTCTTCCACTAACAACGTACTAACTTTTGGTTTGGCTAAAAGTATCTGCCTGCAATTCCTTTCCTATATAAAGGAAATATAAAATGTATACTTTGCAGTTTCACTGATCTAAAGCTCATTTTGTTTACTCAGGCTTGATTTAAAAGGCAGTCTTTTATTACTTGGAAACTTCACTAATGGTGCTTGTTCATATATCAAAGTGAGTTAAAACACATTTGTAAGTGTTAACTACACACCTCTGGGTAACTTTAAACTACTTTAGTTGCCTGCTTTGGGAAGTAATTTCAGTGTCTCCAGACCATTCAATTAGCAAGCTGTCTGAATAAAGTAAACTGGCTTGTACAGGCCGTGGGAGATAGACTCATCTGTTTTTCTCCCTTATATTTGAAGAGAAGTGAAAATTTCCTTACCAATGTGGTATTAAGTTTGGAACTGGAATTTGCTTCAATTAATGAACTTAGTAGTTCATTAATTGCCAAAACCTAAACACGTAGAAGGAAAATAAGAGATGGGCAGAAGGTTTACTTGGATACTGCATGGAGATGAGGGAGCATTTAACCGACAAGACTGTTGCTATTTATCAGTTAATAATAAGGATTCGGTAGACGCATCATAAGGGCAGCTGTTATTTAGATTCAGTATGGTCAGAGAGGAAACAAAATTCATTGCATTATTTTGTCTTTTCTCCTGTTAAGGGTCATTCCAATCCAGGAGCTCGTCCTTTCCTAGGACCCCATATTCAAAACTACCCTTTCACCATTTTGCATTTGACACATTGAACATAATGCTTTAATAACCACACATGATTATTAAATATATTGTAGGATATGTATGTGTATATATGTATATATATATAGCCTGATGATGAAAAAAACAAGTAATTAAATGATGAGGTATGGATCCAGTTATGTGCATTGAACCTAAAGGACTAGGAATCAATAATATAATATCTCTAATAATAATTGTTATAAAGTCTAAATTGTATAAAGTTATGTGCTGGCACAGTGCTCATACACCTTATCTTATTTAATACCACATTAAGAATGAATGCATTGCTGTTATCCCTGTTTATCAATATGGAAGATGAGGCTTAGAAGATTTATGTTCCTTGACTGTGGTCAGTCAACTAGTGTGGTAGAATCAGGATTTGAAACCAGCCTGTCTGATTGCAGAATTTGGCTTGTCACCATTATACCCACTGCACTGTTCCCTTAGAGGAAAATCATTGTAGATGAAACAGTATCAAATGTGTAGATAACAAGGCTAAGATGCTTCTTTGTGAGGGAACTAACTTGTGCCGCCCAGCTGTTTTAGTTGCCTTTTAGATGATAGATTTTTCTGGTATATCTGATTGTCTGTTCCCCTCTTTTGCTTGATAACCCGCCAAAAAAAGTGCACCCTGATATTATACACCATAGAACACAGAAATCTCAATTCAGCCCATATATATGATCTAGTGGAATTCAGTGCTGTTCAGTTTGTGGAGTAAATCTGAGACAGTAAGAATGAAGTAAGTTTTATGAGAGCTCATTTGGATAAGTGAATAGAAAGGTCTTCATAGAGAAAAAACTATTACTGGCATCTAATTTCTCTAAGAAACTGGTGCTGAATTTTTGTTTTTTTGAGCTTGAAATAGACAGTGAACTTAGTGATACAATGTTATGGATAACATAAGTATATTAGGCAACAGCTTAGTTAGAATCTGTTACTACGATCCCTTTAAAGGTGTATCCTTCTCAGATGGCAAGTTTTCTAGAAAACAAAGAATGTAGCATTGGTGAACATGATCCCTGAAAACTGCCAGAGTCTGTAGTAACTATTAAAAACAGTACTGTAATCAACCCTCTCTCAGAAGTAATATAGTTGGTTTTTAAAATGTTACTCTTTTGTTCTTCTTACTCTATTTATTTATTTGTTTGTTTGTTTGTTTGTTTATTTAAGGCTGCGTTGGGTCTTCGTTGCTGTGCGCAGGCTTTCTCTAGTTGCAGTGAGCGGGGGCTACTCTTCATTGCGGTGCACAGGCTTCTCACTGCAGTGGTTTCTCTTGTTGCGGACCACGGGCTCTAGGCGCGTGGGCTTCAGTAGTTGTGGCACGTGGGCTCAGTAGTTGTGGCTCACGGGCTCTAGAGAGCAGGCTCAGTAGTTGTGGGGCACGGGCTTAGTTGTTCCACGGCATGTGGGATCCTCCCGGACCAGGATCGAACCCGTGCCCCCTGCATTGGCAGGCGGATTCTTAACCAATGCACCACCAGGGAAGCCCCATTCTTTTAAATAGATATGTCTAACTAAAGATTGTTCTGTAATTTCTTAGGGGTGGTTTTCTCAGTTGAACTCAATAGTCTTCCAAAGTTATTTCCAAGTGTGTAGATGGGATGGTACATTTCTCTTCTCTCTGTCCAGAGGTTTATGACTTTATATAGGCTTAAATGAAAATTGAAAAACTTCCCGGTTCCTTACTCTTTACCAATAATTGAAACTAGGTATCATATCTAAACCCCTCCCTCATATGAGACCTGGTCATAGCCTTAAGGTTTTTACTCTGTCTTAAAATAACTTCATAATAAATGTATTTCTGTGCATTTATTGCTTTGCAGAATGCCATTCATTTGTATTCGATAATGCTACTTGTTTTTTATTATGAATGGAGCTTAATGACTTTCTTTATTCCTCAGTAAATGATGGTCAATCTTGATTATCTTGATTAGATAAATCAAGATTATCAATCTTGATAATAATGGAAAATTATTATTAACCAACTCTCTACTTTTGTTGCTGTTAGACACTAAAGAATGTTTTAGACATACTGATAATGTGTAGGAGCTTTTCATACAACATCCAGGTTGTGTACTCATAGACAGGAAAATGTATGTTGAAGCACATGAGTGAATTGTTGGCACTCTGTGAATGAAAGGTGTTTTGATATGATGGTAGAAGTGAGAATTGCATTTGAGAACTGATAGATTAAGGGGATTTACTTAGTCAGCAAACTCTCCCTGGAATAAGTAGGTTGCCAAAGAGTGTTGAAAGAAAGAATAGAATATCTTGTTGAGCAAGTTGAAGTGTTAGAAAGGTGCATCCAGGAGTGGTGATCTGAAAAAAAGATATAATCTGTTTGAAGAGGTAGATTTTACAATAGTTAGTTGTTATAGAATTTCACTTATGACACATATTTTAGAGGACATTATTTAATAATAACATTCATTCATTCATTTGATCAATCTTACCAGGCAACAGAGTATTAAAAAAAAAAAAAGCTCATTTCTTGCACTTAAGGAATTTATGCTAAATGGTTGATTGCCCAATAGGTAATTTAACAGAGGTATGTGTGACTACCCTGTGAGCCTATGTTTAGATCATAAAGAGCTTCCACCAAATGGAGAAGAGGTGATAAAAAATAAATATAAATTTGATATCATAATTCTTAGAAATTAAGACATTTCTTTTTGGCATATTCTCTGAGGGTATGGATAGCAGTGCATAGACAAATAAACTTAGATATAATGATATATGTTTTATTGTTCTTAACCTATCAGAGAATCATTTGGACAGTATCTTAGAACAACTTTATTTCTGTGCTTTTACCCTCTCTGCAGTAACCTGAACACCTCTTCTTTATTCTACCCTCATTACTTTCTGTGTGACAGGAATTATCTCCTCATAGCATAGAAGATTCCATTTATAAGTTTTGTATAAATTTTCTTCATTAATTAAGCTAAAACTCAACTCTATTTCCTGTCCTACTGGACTCTGTTTTACCCTCCGAACTACCCATGGTAAATTCAGTTTAGTTTCTACATGAAACTGTTTCAATATTTGAAGACAGCTATGCTCTTTTAAAATTTTCTGTTCTCTGCACACAAGATCTCTATTTTCTTCCCATTTTCCTTATTTGATAAAGAGTCATTCCACTTGGTTATGTTCTTTTGTTGTTATCATTTTTAATATATATTTTGTCAGTGTCCTAAAGTGTAACATGGATTTTGAGGATCCTGTTTTCTTTTTTAGTAAAAATTTAGATAACTTTTAACTTTTCCCTAGTGTTCAAATAAATATCTCATTTCATCTAAAAGTTCTGTCAGCATCCTGGGATGTAATGCTTTTCTGGATCAGGAGATTTAAAATATATTAATAAGTGAGATACTTATCTTCCCATCTTCATTTACCACTGAACCATCTTTGAACTACCCTTCCTGTTCTAAAGTCACGATTCTTGGCAGGGAAGATAAACAAAATGAAATTTGTGAGATTCTGTTTTTCTTCTCTGATAATATTTTATAACAGTTGAAAACTGAAATGCCAGTACAGGGCCTGGGTAAGGAAGGCCCTATATCAGGTCTAAGGGATGGTTGGCTGGATGTTGCCATGGGGTTGTGTGGACTTAAATGTAGACAGACTTTCAGAGTTTTCAAGAAAAGGCATAAATCTGTATGTTAAAGTAAAATCTCCCAACCTATAATGGGAACAATTAGGTCTAAATTAATAATAAAAGTAACAACAACAATAGCAAGTCTTCACACCAAATGTGGCCCACGGATCATCATTTTGTAGCTGCAATATTACATTATCCATCCCATATAGAACCGACTTATCTGTGGCTGTTTATTCCTACTCTAAATACATTGATATCCCCTCACTCTGTTATCTTCAGCGTTTTCGAAGCTTTTCCTTTTCTGGTGTTTGGCCATCCTTACTGCATTATTACTAGCTAAATGGTTACATAATGGCTTATTTATTTAACCCAAAGCATCTGCCTTTATTAGGAGTTATTTACATTTTACAAATTGTTAAGCCAGGCAAAGTGATCAGTTTGACTGTTTATGTTTATTCTTTGTCCTAAAGCTAACAAACACAGAAAACAAAACCGTAAGCCCTTTGATGAGCAGAGTTCCTGATGAACTGAATAAATAAATATATTCTTGAATAAGAAGAGAAATTATCAACAGAGACAGTCTAAAGGTTTACTGATTGCTATTAAGAGACACACCACCGTGTTGCATATGAATTACAGGTTGAGAAAGTACGTTAAGGAAATCTGAAGAAATAAGAATAAAATTGGGGCTCTGGCTGAATTGCAAAGAAGCTTTTACCTTCTGCAAGTATTTATTGCAGGATCATTTCTAAAACCTAGTTTCCCATATTTGTTTTATTATTTGTTTTATAGATCATTAGCTGTTTGACAGAAATATTATCAGGAGAGAAGCTTAAAGGGTCAGTAATCATTGCCAATTGAATATTAACGAGAAATGAAAATAAAGCATCTCTGAAATAACTTGTTGGTGAAAAATGTTATTTAATTTACAAAATATTGATTGATGCACAATTTTCAAGAGCATATCTGGCGTTTCTGTGAAGAAACCTTGTGTATATTTCCTAAATGTTTCTAAAACAACATTTGGAGGATTTCTTTAGGCAACATAGAAATGGGATAATTTGCTCAGGTGTTCAAGATATACTGCAAAGCTAAATATATATGAAGACACTTTTGTTAACTCTTTAAAAAAAAACCCAAACTGGTCATTTCTTACTAAATCTAAGTAAAATATTCCTATATGTAAAAATTTCTTGTCTTCATTATGTTTCACTGTAAAGTGCATAGAATTTCTTTTTGTCTTCCAACGACTCATCCTGCTGGAAGAATATGGCAGAGTCCCATTGGGGATCATTAAGAACATTACTCATGTTAGACATCTATCAGGGGCAGCCCTCCTCATGCTGAATTCTAGAGCCACAGCTCACGAATAATATGAGATGCTCACAGCACAAGGCAGGGAATAACGTTGGAGTGGGAGAAGGTCAAGGCACGGGCAGGGGAAGAGGTCAGAAGCAGTATTGTGCCCTGAGCAGTGAGCACTGATTCATTTGAAGCTGGAAACCATCACCAGCATTTCATTGTCCACAGGAGGCATGTTTAAAGATGAGCATTATTTGATGCTCTGACAAAATAGCTTGCTAATAATAATGTATTCTTCATCACTTAAAAGGGCAGCCGTGACTTTCACGTTTATTTGGAAATTATTTCTCTAGTTGAGAACAGAAGCTTTTAAAGGAATGTAATGAAAACCTATCAGCTAATTTGCCTAACTCTTGTTGATTTTGTCTATTTCTTCTTCCTATTTCTTTCCATATAAAGACTATTCCGTTTTTAGTGAACCACAGAAACGTTATGTTTGGTATATTTTCTTAATGAAAGCCTATCAGCTAATTTGCCTAACTCTTGTTGATTTTGTCTATTTCTTCTTCCTATTTCTTTCCATATAAAGACTATTCCATTTTTTTGTGAACCACAGAAACGTTACGTTTGGTTTACTTTCTTAAGAGAAAGTACCCTGTCTTTGGAGGGTTTTTTTTTTTTTAATTTGTTTATTTAATTTATTTTTGGCTGTATTGGTCTGTATTGCTCATGGGGGCTTTCTCTAGTTGCGGCAAGCGAGGGCTACTCTTCGTTGAGCTGCAAGGCCTTCTCATTGTGGTGGCTTCTCTTGTTGCAGAGCACGGGCTCTAGGCGCGCGGGTTCAGTAGTTGTGGTTAGCGGGCTCTAGAGCACAGGCTCAGTAGTTGTGGTGCACGGACTTAGTTGTTCCGCGGCATGTGGGATCTTCCCGGACCAGGGCTCGAACCCGTGTCCCCTGCATTGGCGGGCGGATTCTTAACCACCGCACCACCAAGGAAGCCCTGGAGGTATTGTTATTATTGATTTGATTATATTGCACACCTGCCTAATTAGGGTTCTCTGCATATGAACCAGCTTCAGCCTCTTATCCCTCAGGCTTTTCTAATGCTGTTCCTCTATGTGGGACTGCTCTGTCTAGACCCATTCCATTCTCTCCATTTTCCTCCCCTTTTCCCCACCCTAACTGCTGTTTGGCCTAATGAATAAATTCAGGTGTCTCCTCCTCCAAAAACCCTTAGACTCCCCTTCCACCCACCCAGTGTAGATTTGATGTACTTCTTATGTGTTTCCATAGCACCCTCTACAAAACTGTGACCTTGCCCATGATCATTCTCTATTACATTTACTTATCTAGGTCTCCTTTCAAACTATGAGGGTCTATATCTGCTTAACTATTACAACGAACACATTCAGTGAATTAATAAGTGATTCAGTACATAAATTTCTTTGCTTTGACAGGAGTTATAAAAGGAATTAATAATCCCTCTGATTCTTGGGTAAATTTTCATTCTTTTAGAAACAGAGATGTGAGTAATCAGAAAGAAGAAAAACCAGAGTTACCAAATTTGTAAGTAATTTATAAATGGGAGCTCTCAAGAGTTTGTATTTACCAGATACTACAAAATGCATTGGCTAGGATTTTGAATATCTACCTTTGCTTGGAGTTTCTAGGTTTTGCTATGATTTTTCTATGGACTAACTGTAGTACAGTGAGGGAAAAAACACGACTTGGATTCAGACTTGGTTCTTTCTGGGTTTGAATCTGCCACTAGGTAACTTTTCACCATGCCATGAGTGAGTTAGTTTCTTCACCTATAAAATGCAGGAATTGAAACAGTGACATTTAGGCCACTTTCAGAATTTAAATTCTGTAGTTTTTAACCTAGGAACAACACAGGGAACTGGATTATTTATCCCTGTGTTTTTCCTAATCAGTGTGTATTTCAGTAGAGTGTAGTGATTGTAAGGGAATGGGCTTCAGAGTTAAAATACAATGGTTTGAAATGTGGCTTAACTGCACACCAGCCATGTCACCTTAATAGCTTATCTCACTTTTCTGTTTCCTTACCAGTAAAATAGAAATGATGGGGTTGCTGTGAAGGTTAAGTAAGTAATTATACATAAAGTGTTTAAAACAGTGTTTGCCATGTTCTAATGTCTATTTAAGTGTGAATTGTGTTGGTTTTATTATTGCTTTGTTGATTGGTCATCTTTATCATGATTTTTTTTTCTTAAAGAAACTAGTTCATGATAGTTGCTTTGTATACACCCTGACTTACAAACCCTAACCATAAAAATTATCCCTACAGAGATATCCAAACCTTAAGACCTCTCCCCAGAGATTTAAAAGCAACAACAACAAACAAACAAAGCAGAAGAAGGGTGAATGTTGTTAAAAGAAAATTCAGGGTTAATTTGATAGGTTGGAGACGGATTTCTGGGCAGATTGCCATGGCAGTGTGATAGCTATTTCTATCCGAATAAAGTAAAATATATTATTGTTTATGCTGTATGAAAATGCCAACAATTAGAGACTATATCAAGTTGCTTTCCCCTCCCAAGTTAAAAAAATAATGTTACTGCCCCTCTAAGAGGATTAAGAGATTTGCAATTTACTGTGAATTATTTTAATCAGATTAAAGGTCCTCTTTTACTTGGAGTTCAGCTATTTAGCAAATGGGAATGGAAGTTTTCCTTTGGAGTGTGGGATGGTGACAGATACTGGGAAGTGTCAGGGATGGAGAAGGGTGAGGCCATTTTGGCTCCTGAGTAATATGGGGGACCAAACTGAGAGAGTGAAATTTGAAGTTGGCAGCGGGGGTGGGATGGGGGTTGGGTGGGTAGGGGAGTACCAGTAACAAACCTCACGTTAAAAATGTTCTTTGAATCCAGCTCCCTTCTTTACTACTTAAGTCCTTCCTTCAAGAAACAAAAACCAAATCATATTGCTTCCATGACCTGGCTATTGTAAATAGAGCTGCAATGACCATTGTGGTACATGACTCTTTGAATTATGGTTTTCTCAGGGTATATGCCCAGTAGTGGGATTGCTGGGTCATATGGTAGTTCTATTTTTAGTTTTTAAGGAACCTCCATACTGTTCTCCATAGTGGCTGTAACAATTTACATTCCCACCAACAGAGCAAGAGGGTTCCCTTTTCTCCACACCCTCTCCAGCATTTATTGTTTGTAGATTTTTTGATGATGGCCATGCTGACCAGTGTGAGATGATATCGCATTGTAGTTTTGATTTGCATTTCTCTAGTGATTAATGATGTTGAGCATCCTTTCATGTGTTTGTTGGCAATCTGTATATCTTCTTTGGAGAAATGTCTATTTAGGTCTTCTGCCCAGTTTTGGATTGGGTTGTTTGCTTTTTTGATATTGAGCTGCATGAGCTGCTTGTAAATTTTGGAGAATAATCCTTTGTCAGTAGCTTCAGTTGCAAATATTTTCTCCCATTCTGAGTGTTGTCTTTTTGTCTTGTTTATGGTTTCCTTTGCTGTGCAAAAGCAACCTAAGTGTCCATCGATAGATGAATGGGTAAAGAAGATGTGGCACATATATACAATGGAATATTACTCAGCTATAAAAAGAAATGAAATTGTGCTATTTGTGGTTAGGTGGATGGACCTAGAGTCTGTCATACAGAGTGAAGTAAGTCAGAAAGAGAAAAACAAATACCGTATGCTAACACGTATCTATGGAATTAAAAAAAAAAAAGTCATGAAGAACCTAGGGGCAAGACAGGAATAAAGACACAGACCTACTAGAGAATGGACTTGAGGACACGGGGAGGGGGAAGGGTAAGCTGGGACAAAATGAGAGAGTGGCATGGACATATATACACTACCAAATGTAAAATAGTTAGCTAGTGGGAAGCAGTCGCATAGCACAGGGAGATCAGCTGGGTGCTTTGTGACCAGCTAGAAAGGTGGGATAGGGAGGGTGGGAGGGAGGGAGACGCAAGAGGGAAGAGATATGGGGATATATGTATATGTATAACTGATTCACTTTTTTATAAAGCAGAAACTAAAACACCATTGTAAAGCAATTATACTCCAATAAAAATGTTAAGAGGGGCTTCCCTGGTGGTGCAGTGGTTGAGCGTCTGCCTGCCGATGAGGGGACGCGGGTTTGTGCCCCGGTCCAGGAAGATCCCACATGTCGCGGAGCGGCTGGGCCCGTGAGCCATGGCCGCTGAGCCTGCGCGTCCAGAGCCTGTGCTCCGGCAACGGGAGAGGCCGCAACAGTGAGAGAGGCCCATGTACCGCAAAAAATAAATAAATAAATGTTAAGAAAAAAAAGTCAAAAACAAATTAGAAGCATTAATACTGTATACAAGGACCTGATCTTTCGATGAGTCATTGACATAAATTTGGGAAATTGTGTCATTTTTAGGTGGGTAAGATTTCAGCCTGTATAGTAATTCATTCATTTGATAAATAATGACATCACATTCTGAGCGTCTGGCTGGCTGTGCTCTCATCTTGGCACTATCACTAGCTGTTTAAAAAAGTACCCAGGATTTGTTTTAATTGGGTATGGTAAGGCATGCAGACACAGAAATGACTGTCATGAAGTTGTTACTTACAGATTCCAAGAAGCGGGAGGCAGAGGGTGCCAAGCTTCCCTACCTGGGGAGGGTTGGTTGAAGCAGAAGGAAGGAGGGGAGAGCTTGGGCAAAAGGCTTTACTGTGGTTTTCACAGGAAAGAAGGAGTATGGCAGGGTATGAAAGCTGACCAGATTTAAGACTGAATAGTTTCAGTAACTTCAACAGGTTGTCAGCTACAGGGAAGGTCCATAACTAGGGACATGGCCTTGGGGTGATTAGGGCAGAGGAATATTGCCTTCTGGAGTATAAGAGCCAGATGGAAGAGGTGATTCAGCATGTGGGATCTGGATTGGTTGGTTTGTATTTGAAGAGTATGTTCTTCCGCAAGTGTTTGCCATCTCTAGGAATTGACTAGCCCTAGGAGAGTTCGTCTCTCCCAGTCAGCCAGGCCCCAGATGCCAGAGCATCAAGAATACAAAAAATAAGAAAATAGGGTTAATATATTACCGAACTATGTGAACGTGGTTCTATTGCTTAAGCTTTCTAAGCCTTAGTGTCCTCATCTGATAGCAATAATACCTACCTTGAAGAGTTTTGAGATTAAATGGGGAAAGGCATTATTTCCCTCGTAAGAAATATTTAATAAGTACTAGAAGTTCAAAGTCCAGAAAGGTGATGTAGAAATGAACTGGGAGTTCCAACCAGTACTAAGTTTCTGAGACCTAGAGTGTGTGTGTGTGTGTGTGTGTGTGCGTGCACGAACGCATGTGTGTGCGCACGTGCACACATGTGCGCATGTGTGCATGTGCGTGTGTGTGTTTAATAAGATGAGATAAAATTGTGTGTCTATTGATGAGACAAGTTGTAAATTACTGTACTTAGGTTATTCAATAAAGACATCATCTCAGTCTCACAATAGATCAAACTTATGTATAGAACTGTTACCTTCCAACCTTAACACACATACATCTTATAAATATTTCTTTGTACCTCTTCATATGATATGTTTTCTGGGAAAGCAGCAGAATATTAGAGCAGTGCTATTTAGTGCTAATTAAGTACTGATTAATAGTACTAACATCAGAAGAACTTTGAAGAGGGTAGGGAGAGTTGTAGGGAAGTTTCCTGGCCAAAGGAGCCATCTAGCTATTTTGTCATGTTGCTGTTGGTTGCTGTGTGGCACATCCCCCTTTACATATTGTTGTATTTCATCCCGGCCCAATATTCCCAGTATGCTTGTCACTGCTCCTTGCTTGACATGTGCTCACACTCACTTTCTCAGGAAACCTTCCTTACTCACAGACCCTCTTAAAGGCACTGTACACTCTTATTCAAAGCATTGTGTCAGCTTCAGTATTAATTAGTTTCCATGATTATTTAAATTCTGCTTTTTACAGTAGTCTCACACCTCTGTGAGGGATGACCCATGACTGTATTACAGAATTAAGGACCCCCAATAGTTGCTACACACTTAGTACAGAGCGTGTAGTCAGAAGATATTTCTCTAATGGACAAAGACTGAACTGACCATTTTAGCATTCTAAAAAAATAAAGTGTATCTAATGAAAAACTAATAAATCCTCCCACAAATGAAAGATAAAGAAGGCTATGTTATCAGATATTTTAACTATCCTTTATGTTAATAATTTTTCCCCATAAATGTAATAGTAAAGGACTCATAGTGTTTGGGTTTGCTTTGAATAGTGCTAAGAAGAGAGATTTAAATGTTTGTTTCTTTTAGGAATCTACAGTGATGAGCTCTATATTTGAGGTTGTAGAGAAACATCTAGAAAATTCAAGAACCTCAAGTTATTAAAAAAGGGAAGTTTTAAAATAGTTTTATGTCTTACTGAAACTCATTCATAAATAGATGGCCATAGAAGATACAGTGCAATTTTCTCTTATTCTTTAGGATATTTGCCATTCAAAATAATCTTTACTCTGCACCTGCTATAGGTGAGAGACTTCTAGGCACTGATAATCCGAAGATGGATTTAGTTATGGGTTCTGCACACAGAGTTCACATTGTCTGATAATTGAGGAAGATACATGAAAAATTAAAATATAAGGAAAAAAATACACTCATGGTAATAGAAGTGCAAGAAAGGAATACTTCCTACTAGGTCAGGAAGTATGTCAAGAATAATTGAAGTAAATATTGAAGAATATCTTTCCTTCTGCTTGTTTGCCCCTCAGACTAAGCAGCAGAAACACATATATGTAGGCAAAGAAAAGATAAATTGTGTTGCATGCTGGAGAAACCAGAAATAGTCTGGGATTAATTACAGATCAGGTGCCTGTAAGGATAAAGTTGTGGTCAAAATATGAAGCTTCTTTTATTTTATGCTAAGTAGAGTGAATGTCATTAAGTGTCAAAGGAAAGGTTTTTATGTAGGGAAGAACCTGTTCTCTTGGGTGGGATAGAGAGATCTCTCAACCAGTGGTAAGGACAGTGGATTGAATGGGCAGGATACTACAGGCCATGAGAAGACTTAGAAGGCTATTAAAATAATAAAGGGGAGAGATGATGCATAAATACAGCATTGATGGAAATGAAGCAAAAGGGAAAGATATAGTAGAAGGAATAGATAGAACTGATAGAACAAGTGCAAGATAGAGGGATTTCAGGTGACCCTTAGGTGACTCCCTGGGCAGCAAGGATATTTCAGTAATAAGGGAGGAACAGATTGTATAGAGGAAACACTGTAACTTGTACCTTGGTAGGTTGAGTGTATGATGCCAGTGAGCTGTCCACGTGAGCATTTTACAATGACTGAAATGCTAAAAAAAAATTACATCCGGATTTTAAGGGATTCTTTAATTAATTAATTAATTAATTTTACATCTTTATTGGAATATAATTGCTTTACAATGGTGTGTTAGTTTCTGCTTTATAACAAAGTGAATCAGTTATACATATACATATGTGGGATTCTTTAATTTAGAGATACAGCTTTGGGAGAAACCTTAGTATATGTGGTAAGAGAAGTTTCTCCTGAGAGGCTAGAAGATGAAGAGAGAGACAGAGAAGGATCTAAAATAAATGAGCTCTTCCTGCCTGTTTTATTATTATTATTACTATATAGATTACAGTAATGGGAACCTGTACATAAGATTAGAGGTGTGTATTATTAAAGGGAAAATGAAAGGAAATGGTCATTTCTGAATCTCAATTTTGAACAAGTTTATCCTTTGATAAGTACATTTCAATTTCAATATGCACTATTGATTTAGGAAAAACGTGGAGTCTGGAATAGATTCAAGTTACAATTTGAAGCCACAAATATTTGCTGAGTAATCATTATGTAACATTATCTGGGATAAACACTGGAAATATAACAGTAATTTAGACAAAGCCCTAGTCCAGAGGACCCCAGGTTGCATGAATGCTGATGTATGATCTTAGATAAGTTTTGTTCTTTCGAATTACAAGTTTTTCTTTCCTTTTTTTTTTTTTTTTTTGCCTGCTCCTCGTGGCTTGTGGGATCTCAGTTCTCTGACCAGGGATTGAACTCCAGTCCACTGCAGTGAAAGCCTGGATTCCTAACCACTAGGCCACCGGGGAACTCCTGGAATTACAAGTTTTTCTAATTTTGAAGTTACAGTGTTAATTCATGATCATGCTATATAGATTCAGAAAGACTTTCTGGAAACAAGTGTGTCAGAAACAGATTATGAAGACTGATGTTTAAGGGCAGGCCCATAATGTGGTAATTGAATGAAGAAATTATAGGCTCACAGAATCTCTTAGTGGGAAGGAAACAGAGAGGTCTGGCCCAATGGATACTAAGACAGAAATTTCATTTATGTTCACATAGTAGGGCCTTAATATGTTTCTCCTCTTATTTGCAAAAAGCTATCTACTTACCCCAGCAATGCTAGACTACTTGCCCTTTCTAACTTCTCAAGTCTTATCTTTGAAAATGCTGTTTCTTCCTCCTACCCATCTGCCTAATTAGCACTTAGCACCTCCGAGATAGGCCAGGCGTCAAGTCTAGAAGGACATTTTGAACTCCCATCCCTTCCACCCTATCTTCCAATTTTTCAAGTCTAGGTGAATTGGCCCTTCTCTATGCTACTATAGTAGTCTTTGTATGCCTTTACAGTAGGAATGTGTGAATTACATTGTGTTGTATTATTTGTTTCTAGTGTTAGATTTTGAATAATTTGAGGGCAAAGAGAATTTTTTTCTTGATCTATATATACCTAGAACTCAACCGTATTTTTTGGTTCAACCTGAATGCTTCACTTATTCAGCCAACATTTAGACACATGGCCAGTGTGAAGCATAAAATGACAAATCACTGCTACTAGATTCATTTATTCTTTATTGAAGGCTTACAAGGGACCAGGCACTGTACTAGGTGTAAACCAAAATCAAAACAACAACAAAAGAGTTTTTTTATGGTCCCTTATAGAAATTACATGCCTGCAGTTAAACAATATTTTTTTTAAAAAAAATTCACAATGATATTGAGGAACTAATTTAAAATTATTCCCTACCTCCCCAGACCAAAACTGTAGGATGGCTCTTACTTCTTTTGGCATAATTGGAGTTAGGGAAACTTAAGGGTTTCTTAAACTTAGCAGTAATAACATTTTGAGCCAGATGATGCTTTCTTTTGGAGACTGTCCTATACCTTGAGGATGTTTAGCAGCCTGCTTGGCCTGTGTCACTAGGTATCAATAGCATCCCCCTAGTTGCGAGAGGCAGAAATGTCTACAGATACTGCCAAACCTTGGAGGGGAAAAAATTACCTCAAGTTGAGAACCACTGCCTTATGTCGACCTGAGGAGACTCCTCGAAAAGTCCATCTGGCAGAACCACACTGGGGTAGATTAATATTTACTTGCATATTAACCATTTCAATAGAAATCATACACATATAAACATACATATACTTGTGTGTGTGTGTATGCATGTGTACACACACAAAGAGTATTTTTTCTCTCTTCTTGCAGAAAACTATTGTAGGTATTTAGTGAACAAGCAATAATCAGTCAAGCTGCCAATGTGCTTTTATGAAGTAATGAAGCTTGAAAGTTGTGTGTGTGTGTGTGTGTGTGTGTGTGTGTATCTTATTGGCTCAGTTTAGCATATTCTGTATTGATTTTTATTGAAAGTGGGTTTTATTAATATATCAGGAAGGCCATTGCTTACAGACTAAATATTAATATATCAGGAAGGCCATTGCTTACAGACTAAATCTACCAGTGTGACTTATTCAAATCCTTGTTCATGAAGAGATACACTATAAGAAAAATTAAATAGAGTGATGTGATAGTGACTTGTGGAGAGGATTTATATTAGATAGAGTAGTCAGGGAAAGGTGTGAAGAGGAGACTTCTAAGTTGAGATCTAAGGGATAAGAATGAATGAAAAAAAACATGGGGAAAAGTATTGTGCTAAGGATCTGAGGTAAGAAAAGCTTGGTAAATTAGAGGAAAAGAAGGGGCATTTCGTCCAAGCATGCTAATAAAGGGAGAGAGTGTTATAAAATGTCATCACCTAACAGTGTCCTATGCCAGTTTTCAGGGCTGTTTGGCTTATTTCACATTGTTTAAAATTTTACGCAACATTGAAAAATTGCAGTTGCACATGAAAATCCAAATGTATAGCTTCTCTTGAAAAATTAGATGGTCTGATCACTTTACAGTCGTCCCCACACGTGGAAGCTGTCACTTGGAGCTGGATTGAGGCAGTCTCCCTGCACCCTGGTTTGCTGGTACCCTCTACTCACATTGTATATGCTCAGGGCCTAAGGTCTGTGTTGCCCTATTAATTAACTACATGGCCCTGTAGGGATGCACTTTTCCTTCTCTGAGTACTATGACCTGCTTTAAAAAACAAAAAGAATACTCAGCAAGCTCTGGAATGATAGAGTATAGAGGCAAGAGTGGAAATGGGGAGGAGGTTTAAGAGGATGCTGCAGACGGGGATTGATGGGAGCTCAGCCTGAGGTGGTGGGACCAGGGAGATGGAGAGAAGTGGTCTAGGTATCTTTGTTGCACAGTTTCAGGTGCATCTCCATGCTGCTATGAATGACCAGCCCCTGGAGCATAGATCCCAAGTGTGGTGAGAGCCGGGGCCTCTGGGCTTGTGCAGTGTTAACAGTCCAACATGCCTTGCAGGTAGAAATGAAGGTTCTTGTTGATGGATTTGCCCTATGTGGAAGCAACAGTTCTGGAAAGGAAAAAATATCATGAATTACCCAACTTTGATTTGGATTCTCTTCTTTTAGTTGCAGACAGAATTTGTTAGAATTAATTTATGTCAGTGTTAAAAGTATAAGGTGCACTATATAAAATAGCACAATAGACACTTCTGGCTTTGAGTGTACAGCAGTCATTATTTTCCATCTGGTTCTCTAAACAACTGTCGTATGAAAAGTGTCCTGGTAGCTTGAATGTATGGATTCATGTCTGCGAGGTATTTATAAGCACACGATGTGAATTCTTGCCCCTTCTAGCATTTTAATGGTTTCACATTAAATGGTAGGTCATTATACTTTTCACTGAGACAGTGAAGGGTGATTAACTCCGTCTGGCTTCAACCAGTGTAATTTTAGAAGCTACAAATATTGTTACAAGTCAGGTTAGGGTTTAAAGGTGAAAGTATAGTGAAGCTTGACTGAATGACTTTTACAGCATCGAGTTAATGTACACAAACAAAGAAAGTCTTGTTTTCTTTCCATTATGAGTGCAGAAGAGAACAAATGAGTTGCTTGTTATAGAGAGGAAAATGTGAAAATTAGGTTGGTCTACAATAAAATCCATGCTGTGTGAACCCATTTACTCAGTATTTCAAATTGAAAGTTCGTTTTAAAGTCCTGTTTAACATTGCTGAGATTCAGAAATGTTAGATCCTGAATGCCTGCCCTTTGTTGAGATAAGACTATCCTAACAAATGACATCAACAGATTTACTATGTTTTACATAAAGAAGGCAATTTACCACAATAAATATACTAGCACACTTTTAGAGGGGAAAATTGCTTTTTTCTCTCCACTGACTGTTTTTGATAGATCCAACTCCCAGAAATGCTTCCATTTCTTTCCATTTCTGTAAGTACTTTGGGTAATTTGATATAGCCTTTTCCTAGTTAGATTTAAATATTGGAGACTGGATTTCAGTTAAGGGATGGAGTGTGAGGGCATAAGTTTGCTTCTTGTGACCCAGGAATGGGATTAGAAGACTAAAGCTTCCTTTTAAAGCTGTGTTTAGTATCTACGTTGATCTTAAAAGCAGAAGAGAAATGAAGTTTGATGCTTAAGTAGACCAGTTTTGCTTAAGTGACTAGATTTTTTTGAGGTTGCTCACATGGAACTTAAAGTAAGTGCTGGAAACTCTAATTTAATATTCGAGACATTAAAAATCCTTATATCATAAATTGGCCACTCTCTTCCCCTTTAATATTTAACACTCTTTTTTACTTACAGTTTTTGCTTTGGTTTGAATTTCTGTCAAAATATGACAGGATTTTGTGGGGAAAAAAAGAAACATTTTGACTTTAACAGATTTTAGATGTAAACTTTAACGAATTTAGGGAACATTTTGTTTTTACAGAAGTTGAATAGATTTAACTGTTTGTAGGCCCCGAAAAAGGAAACTCAGAGAACTGAACAATAATGGGCAAAGTAAATAGCTTTCATTTGGGCTAACTGATCCTTTAAAAAACATAGCAGCCTGATCTGACATCATTCAAGTTGTAAAGGTTGGGGTGAGATGAGTAGGTTTGGTCCCTGAGGCCACGGCGGAAACGCAAAGGTCAAGGCTTTGCACTTAGCCTTGTGTCAACAGCGTCATGCCCTAATAAGTCTCAGAACTGATTTGACTGGGTTCAACTACATATATAAGTGTATTATGCTCTTTCCTCAACTTAAAGAAGCCAGTAAATGAAGGCTTTTAGGCCTTTATATTACTGCCTAAACTTGATGCGCATTCAAAGAATTTACACCTATGAGGGGAAAAAAAAGTCTTAAAGAACATTTTACTCAGGATTTGAGTACGCTTGGTTAAATTGATTATTTTTCTTAGAAATGTTTAATGTGTATATTCTATACACATACTTGTGAATATCTTCTTAAAATTAATCTTTGCATAGACATGCACACACATGTCATTATGGAACATGGCTAATTCAAGAGCATAAATTAATTTCACTGTATTTTGCTTGAATTCATTCCTCCTGTGGTCAGAAAAGATTTCCTGATGACACTGATGATTTTAAATTTAGTTGGGTTCTATAATGGTGGAGATTAGTGGAGGAGAATTGAGAAAGTTCTAGCACAATATAAGAAAACACTTAGATAAAATATTATCCACCTTTTCTGCCACTCCATGGCAAACTGGATATATGTACTCTCCTCTCCAACCCAATCTTGGTGTGTTCTTTGGTCCTCACTGCTACTTCAGTTTTGGAAAAATAGAAGAATCTGATCTGTTTCAGAGCTTTCCTTGAACAAGGCTTTTTGTTGCCCTGTGAAACACTGGATGTACACAGAGATGCTTGAACTTCTTGGATGTCTTCTGGTCTGAGATCAATTTGTGATCACATTGTTTTTTGAGACCTTGATTGAGACAACATGAGTCTCTTGTGCCTGCCATCTTGACTTTAATACTTTAAGCAGAGTTGACACAGGGCACAGTTCCAAGTGTATGTGTCTTCTATTTAAGTAGTGGCCCTGGAGTTATACAGCTTTTGCTGGCAAGTCACTGTAAACCTTGATTCACACCTCTTTGAGAAGTAAGCAGATGTGTTATGTCATATGAGCAGAAATCCAGGAGACATAGCTGCTCACAGATGTCATCAAGCACTGTGTTCTTTCTGCCTCTCCCCATGGTTCACTTCAGCCTAGGACTGCTTTCTTGTTGAGACAAAGTGGCTGCTGGTGGTAACTGTAGATCCTTGTTTTAATTTCAGCAATAGTGAGAGGAACTGCTCCTTCAGCCTCATGAAATAACCCTTCCCTTTAGTCTGATTAATCCATTTTCAGTTAAATACCACCTTTGGACCAATAAATGTACTAGGGAAATGACATGTGGAGGTTGGCTTAAGGTTCCTGGAGCCAGGATTGAAATCGCCTTCATCTGAGACATGTTGGCGATGGGTAGATACCTGAATGGCATCAGGGCCATCGGGAAGTATGTTCACCATGTTCTTTGTTAAATAAATTTATTCTATCTTGTACCCATTAGTGGAAGCTACTCTGCCAGAGCAATCCATTATTGTGTTCCAATCTAGATAGTCTTCTCTGTAAGCCTACTGAACAGTCTTCATTTTAAATTTTAGCCATAATTTTTAATTTAGCCATCATTTTAATCTGCACAAACAGGCTCTTTTTTTCTGATTATTCCTTTTTCATGGCATTCTTTTCTTGTTTTGTAGATGTAATATCTTCCTGAATACTCCTGACTTTATTCAGAAATGAGTTTATTATTATTCTCTCTGGCCCCCCCCCCCCCAGTTTCTTGTGTGATGCTTGAGTTACCTTCATTTTCTTTGGGGTCAATTTTTAGTTTCTTAATTTTGGCTCTCGCATCTCATTCTGCAGCTTTTCTTGTATGTCTGGTAATCCTCCCTATAGAAAAAAGGGCCATGTAGTTAATAAAAAGTCTTCTGAGTTGTAACTAATGCTTACTTGGAAATCTCACTAGGAGTTCTGTGTGAGGTAAACAGAAGTGAGACTTCGCTGTAGGGGGACCAGCTAGGAAGCCAGCTGTCAGACTATAGGATCGCTCAAATTAAAGAGTGAGGATTATGCCAGGTCTCACCTGGCAGGTTGTTCAGTTTCACTGGGAAAGGGTCAGCTATTTTTGCTGGAGGTAAATACCAGCTGATTTTGCTTGATTTTGCCTGCACTTGGGAAGGAGAGGGTGACAAGTGAGAGAGCTACCCTTATGCAGACCTTTAATTTAATTCCTATGGCTTTTAGTTCCTTTTCACACCCATCTTCCACAGTACCTGCTGGATGGGTTTTGATTTCCGAAGGCTGCTTTTGTAGACCTCTACATTTTCCAGAGCCACCTCACAGCAAATTCTAAGCTACACTCTCTGTTTAATTCCTGACACATTCCCAGTCTTTCTCTTTCCATCAGAAGCACATTAATATCTCTTGTTCATTGGCGATACCCATCCCTCTACCCCATCTCAGAACTTTTGTGTTAATGGCTCCCGAAAGAGTGGAGGCCGTTTTAATCCGCCATCTTAAACAGTTACTACTACTTTGCATAAAGTAATGCATAATTAGAGTTTTAAATGTAAATTACTTATAATAATAACTCAGTTGGTTGGAATATGGTATTAATATTTCCACAGTGATTTATTAGACACCTAAACGGAACAAGCACAAACTGATTCTTATTACAAAGGCAATTCATAGTGTATTTATTTAACTCTGTGTGCAGCAGTTTATATTTACCATCTTATTTTATCCAGCTTGTTTAATCGAGAGATTAATTTATAAAAAAGCTAAATCCAGGATTAATTTCTCTTGCTACTCCTTCATCCATTCAGCAAATATTTATGGAACTTCCATGAAGTGCTAGTTACTGTGAATGACCTTATATATAATTTCTTTAGTTTTATGTAAACAATTTTTGTTTTAATAAAGTCTAACTAAATGACAAGAACTGACAGTGGGGTTTGAAAAAGAATATAAATACTTCCGCATTTTAGGGTGAACTAAATGTAAATTTGCAAGGGGATGGGAGATGTTTAACTTTTTGTTTATGGTTTCTCCTGTACCAGATACAGCACGTGCAAATAATAATCATTCATAAGTTATATTGAAAGCATGAATGCAATCCCATTGCTTTGTTATTGGTTACATATTAGTGATATTGCAACTGATTCATTTTCACTTTTGCTTATAATTAGCTGAAAGAGAATACTAACTTATTCACCAGAAGACTGACTCAGATTCATTTGTATGTGGTGTGGTAAACTTTTGGTGGGTTCTATTGTTCTCTTGTTTAAAAGCTGGAGGAAATACACAATATATAAAATTCTGAAATACTACCTGAAAAATGGTTTATTCACAGATTCTTATGTATTCAGCATGAGCAAAATGGCATACTGCCAATCAACAATGATTGAAAGAGTATTAAAGGAAGAAAAAACTAGTGTTTTTTTAGGAAACTATTGTTAGTTTAAAAGGAAAAATCCAATGTTGGCAGGCAATTTCCCCTTTCTTTCTTTTTGTTTTTTTTCCCTACAGTGACTATTGGTATTATTAAACACCAATGAGATATAAAAATGTTTAACCAAAAGGCAAATACTTTGTTTTTATACCCATTATGCATTAACTTTTATTTTGGCTTCTTATAATAGTCTTAGGCTTCTACTAAATTATTTATTACATCCAATTATATGTAAACAATCAGAAAGAGCAGTAACTTTTATTTGAAAATATATAGATTTGTTTTTAGTAAATTAGTGAATAATCAACAGTGACAATTAATTTATACAACAGAAGGTGAACCAAGGCAGCTGTTTTCTGTTTCCATATCCCCTGAGGCAGCTAAAATTCAGTGTTATATCCTAAAGAAGAGGAAGGTTTTTTTCCCCAAGAGAAAGCTGTTTTTCTCTGTTAAAAATACATAATATCTTATTTTTGAAGCTCTTATCTCAGCATCATTTTTCTTTGTATATAATAAACAGTAAACATTACATTCCTTATAACTCAAGGTATGTGGTATATGACCTTTCCATACCAATGTCTTTCCTAAGGACCGTTGACTATTATCCAACTATTATACATTTCCATCATTTTCTTTGCAAAATAATAGCTTGACAATTTTGATGACATGTAATGACCAACTTTAAAACTTTAAAAAGAAATAGACAAGAAGAATAAACCTTGTGACAATCACAAAACAAATAATTTTAGGGTTGTGAATTAATTCAGTGACAGATAAAATGTACCAAGGGTATAGTTTAAAATGGGTGATTTAAAATCTAATTTGGGTAAATATTTTTTTTTTCTTCCTGAAATATGTCTATGATTATCTTGAACCCAGTTATGTTTCAGGCTTCCAGCAGGTGGAGATAAAAGGTTTCTAGGAATGATGCTAGTAATCTGGTGTATCCAATAAGAAAAATGTTAGACCACAAAAATGCGAGACTGGAGAATTATGTTGTGGAAAAGTCAGAGCAGGCATCATTCTTTTTCTGTCTTCACAGCTCTTTTGCTTTTAGTTTTAGCTAATTGAAACGAATGTTCCCCCAAACTGGACCAGATCGAAGAGTCTGCCAATCTTGTGAGATGAACACATTTTCCTTCATAAAAAGTTGCCTTTTAGTTCTTAGCTCTTTTTAATTGACATGAAAACTCTAACAAAAAGTGAACTTGGAAACAAATCACAAATGTATGAGAAAAATACATGGGCAGCAAGATTTCAAATTTCACTCTCAAGAAGAAATAACATTTGGACAGTCAGTTGTTCAGATCATCACAACTCTTCCCCAGATTTATTTCAGTAACTTTGATGCTGAAGAAGACATTGGAATATCTGTTTACTTGCCAAATATTATTAAAAGTACGTGCAGGTTGTATAGAAAACGTGTGAATTCATTTTTATCTTATTCGTCAATTATTTATCTTTGGATACAGTTCTGGGTATTTAGTGACTTAAAATATATAATGTCTTTATAGCATGACTCTTGACTCAAGGATGTTTTAACAAGATCCCACCTACTTGTCAGAAAACAAACATCTACCCAAAGGGAGGCTTGTTGGCCTACCTCAGAGGTCACAGGATTTATCACCAGATTGTTATCTTTTCTTCATTTTTATGACCTATATTTTATTGCCAATATAATTCTGTGAGGAGTAAGAGTTACCCTTCCCTAATCTGTTGTGTATGTTGTTTTTATTTATTTTATTGGGGTTTTATAAAGATAGGGTGCAGTTGCTCATTTTGGCGGTATAGACAGCTCTGAGGAAATCAATCTATCTATCTATATCTATCTATCTATCTATCTATCCATCCTATCTCTATGTATGTAAACTATTTCTGATTTTCTGCCCTTTTTCTTTCTAACTCCTCATCCTGTGTTTGTGGCAAAAAAAAAAAAAAAACCAGAAAAGAAAGCAGCTTTTTTCCTCCCAAACACTCAGAGTACTCTGTCATGTTCTGGGGGAAGAGGTTAACATTTAGAAACACTGCTGTGTTTTATTGCCAGTAAATGTTTTTACTCACTAGTGAAAAGTTTGTAAATAGGCACTGTTTAAGAAAACAAAGAGATAGTAAGTACTCAGACTTTTCCCTTCAAATTCTCTATACCTAGGAAAATGCATTGGTGATCTCAGCCCTTCTGAACAATAGCTGGGATCACAAAACCACTACTCATCATTCAGCCTGCCTGGCATAATTAGAGGCTTTGACTCAAAGGAGACTAAGGGGTGTTTAGAAAAGAGGGAAAAGCACCCCCCCGCCCCGCTATCCCCCGTTATTCACAACTAAGACTGCACATAACCCAAAAGGCCAGGGTTGCAGCTGAACAAGTAGCTGCCTTCTATACCTGTTCTTCAGATGAAATGTTTTCTCTGATGTGCCATTTGGAGGACAGTCCATTAAAAGCCTAAAAGAACAGTAGAGTTTGTGCACCAGATGGATGGTTGGGAAACCTTTTCTGTTAGTTCAGTAAAGGCAAGTCGTGCTGAACTGAACCATCACTGTTGCCTGAATTTGATCAGCTTGGGACACGTGAATAGCTGTCATTGAAGACTTCTGCCTGGGTGAATAGTGTATATTACAAAGAGATTTGAGAGGCAGGATTTGGCCAGCATGGTTGACTGGTTAGCATCCACGACTCAGAAGGACTGGGTTTTATTCTTTCTTTCCTCGCTGAATGCTACCGTGGAAGTATAACCTATGCTGATAGTAATTGCTGGCCACTCAAGCATGGTTAAGTATACGTGAGCTCTGTCATGCCACTATGGTAACAGAGGACTGCTCTAGGGCACCAAATGGTAAGGTGGTGGCTTGAAATGCTCATTCTAGAGCCCTTTTCTCTGAGATAGCCAACCATTCCCTTTTGGCTGAAAGCAACAGCATCATCTGTGTTCTTGTTTTCTTGGACCTTTCTGTGAACTCTGTCTCTGATTAGCTTCTTCAGGCTCCTGGCTTTGGAGAAGATGGCATGCCATAAGCTTTGTTCTTTTATTTTGCGGTACGCAAATCTCCCTCTCACTGTTGTGGCCTCTCCCGTTGTGGAGCACTGGTTCCGGATGTTCAGGCTCAGCGGCCACGGCTCACGGGCCCAGCCGCTCTGCGGCATGTGGGATCTTCCCGGACCGGGGCACGAACCCGCGTCCCCTGCATCGGCAGGCGGACTCCCAACCACTGTCCCACCAGGGAAGCCCTAAATGAGATAATTTGTGTGAGGTGCTTAACATAGTTTCTGACTCCAAATGTGAAACCAGTGCTGCTATGTCGAGTACAATAAAATGAACTACAATATACTATAATTTCTTTAATTATATAGAATGGCATAATGGTTAAGTGCACAAACTCAGTGCCTAATTACAAGCTCTGTGAGCTTGGGAAATTTGAATTCCTTAAACTTTTGTTGGTCATGAGCTTTCTCATTTCTTTAGTGGATAAAACAATAAGATCTATTTCATATGGTTGATGAAAGGATTAAATAAGCTAATACATGTAACTCATATACTATGTTTTATATGTGTCATTATTGTCTTACTTTGATGATTTAGAAGATAATGATAGTTTGGATGTTAGTACTGGTTTAGAGTTTTAAAGTAATATATATTTTAAACTCACTAATTGCTCTCAATTATTATTTCTTTTTATTTAATATTATCTCTCTTGATGGATCATTTTAAAGCTATATCTACCAGGGGTGTAATCTTTACACATTCCCATGGATTGAAGTGTTTGGAGGTGGTTTATAGAATTGCCTATAACTAGGCAGCAGGGAAAAAAGACCTAAGAAGCTAAGTTCCGTTCAAGGAGCAAAGTTTTTACTGCATATCTTTCAGCCATTTCCCGATGATGTGAAGACTAGTAGTTACTGTTACAGTGTTTTGTTTGTTTTAAATGAATACCAGGCTGAAGAGAAACAGAGATTATTATACATGCAAGAGCTGTGGTGAAAATATTCAAGAAGATATTTAAGTTTTTGATAGAAGGAATGTTCCTCTATTGGAAAAGTGCTTTATTAGTTATTTGTATATGTTTATATTTTTCAATCCTTTTAGAGTTTTTTGTGTAGCTTCAAAAAAGTAGTTGGTACTTGCTGAAATTTTCACATCACATGGCATTTTGACATTGTGCCAAGCACAGATGAAAATATGTTAAGTTTTTTTGTGCCCATGTTTTTGGTGGGGGGTGTGGCGGGGCTGGAGGTGGTGATTATAATATTCACCCTTTGTCCAGACATCTTATATCCTGCCCAATCTTAGGGAGTAGCTCACTTTCTTATAATTACAGTTTTGGGCTAATATGCCTCTTTGAACATGTTGAATTCTTACTTAATGTATTGATTTTTAAACATGATTATAACGTGAATTTAATTCGGTATATGTGTTTGGAACATGTGCTGCTCCTTGGCAAATGCTTCCTTAAATTATATGCTTGCGCCTGTATTAAAGTGTAGGAAATTATTGTTTTACTTGTAACATGCTCAAGGTGTATTTCAATAAATATAAAGGAATACCCTGAGGCAGGGGAACAGTGAGATCAAAAGCTTACTCTATTTTAGAAGCTAGTTTTATTAAGGTTGATTATTAATTTAAGGATTTATTTTTGGTGGGTAAAATGGCTGGGAAGAGTATGAGCCTAAGTAGATTGTTTGGATGTGTGTGTGTGTGTGTGTGTGTACGCGCGTGTTCATTTTCTTTCATTTTGCCTATATCTTGTCTTATCCCACTTCCCCCTCCCACCTTTTTGTTTATTATGCCAATGAGCTTTCATAGCAGTTTTAAAACAGCAAAGGCCCAGGGTACTGGAGCTGGGCAGGGGGCAGATTTCAGTCAAAGAACATGTGTTGTTTTAACTCTGGTTTGTAAAGTGAGTTGAAAGCCACGTAAGTAAAAGGACGTCAACAAAAGAGTCATCAATTTATAGGATCCTAATCCTCCCCCAAATCTCTATGATGCTTAGTATAAATGTGAGAGGAGATCTTACTTAGTGATACTTTATCAGAATGTGATCTACATTGCTGAGGAGACAGAAATCTTTTAACAGTTGCCTTTAAGGAACTGTAAATTTCAACAATTATTCAGCCCACTGCTTTCAGCACCTTTTGTTCACTTATTAGTGTGTAGAACAGCAGGGTTGAAACGGGAGGAAGAGCCTGTGCATTTTAATTAGCTCCAAAGACAGTGTGAGATAAAAGCCAGGATTTTTGCCTCATTTTCATTTCGCATGGGCTGATTAAGGATGCTATTGTGGGCTGAGCTGGTTTGACCTAATCTCGGTGACCACCCATTTATGGAAGGGGAATGGCAAAAACTTTCTCTAGTTTTCTGAATGGGATTAGGAAAGCACTAATTAGCAAACCCTGCAAGCCATGAGGCATGGATAGGAACACAGCACCCATCCTTAAGGAACAAATGCAGTCTGGGGAAACATTCACCAATTGAACCAATTAATGCTTGCATATATTAGACACTTGGTGATGTGTTTTCCGTTTTTAATTACTTAACCATGAATAAGAGCCTGATGTTCCTCAAGCTGTACTTGTTGATTAAATAAATACTTCTGGCCTGAAGAGAGATGTCAGAACTTGAAGGGTACTAATGCTGATAAAGAGGTCTGTAAATAGTTGAAGAATAGATTTGAGCCGAATTTGACCTCTGCTGGAAGGGTGGTGGCTGGGAATACAATCTGAAGAATTTTAAAGTTAACTCTTTCAGCTTAAGCACAGTCAGACTTTAATTGTTGAAAGGGAAAAACAGTCTATTTGGGAATCATCAGCTCTTTCCTTGTCTCTTACCTATTTTTAATCGCACAGAATATTATGGGAAGAGCACAGGCTTTGGAATCAGCCTCTGCGACTTACTGATATAGAATATTAGGGAAGGTACTTCACATCTTTGAGTTTCAGTTTCTCTACCTTCCAAATGAGGATAATATTGTCTATTTTATAAAATTGTTGTTAGGCATGACATAATATGTGTAATGTCATGGGTAGTAGCTGGTTTCAATAAGGACTCCTTAAGGGGCTGTTGCCATTACTAATTATTACCCTCATTATTATTTCTCAGCATTTCAAACAAATATAAGGTAGCATATATGGAAGAAGTGAAAACTGAAGATACTTTGTCTAGAACCTTTGATCCAGAAGAGACAGGACGAGGCTTATTTGGCTGAAATGTAATTGGAAGTTTCATTTGGATTTCACGTACCCATTCCTTCACCCCTACTTTGGTTGATTGAATTGGCCACAAATGGAAGCATATATTTTTATTGGTTTTACATCTGTAAATATATAGGTCTTTTATAAGTAGATATGCATATCTCAAATCAAAATATCAGATACAATCAGTGTAATTGATAATTTTTGAAATCTGTAGAACTAGATTGAGAATCCTGTATAGGAAAAAACAATAAAAATAACTTAAGATTACGGAAATACAGAGGTGGGATTTGTATACTTGCAAATTATATTCAATATATTGGTAATGTTTAAAATTAATAGGCAAGACAATTCTGTCCTCCTAGTTTAGATGACACTATTATAATTATTTTTCTTAATTTATATACATTAGAGCAGCTTACTATATGGATATTAAAAAGTTATTTAACTTTAGTACTTTCTTAGCCTAGAGGGACTGATTACATATTCAGTAAGGTCCTAAGTGTACATAATCACTAGTTTGAGCAGTATTGAATATGTTAATAAGGAGGACTTAAGCCTCCGATGTGTGGTGCTAATTTTGTGGTATATATTTCTAAATATAGCAGGAAGATTTTTATCTTCTCATGGTTCATTTCTTTTATGCTTTCCTCTGTTTCTCTTCAATGTATCTTAGGACTTTTTTAAAACTAGTAATTGGCTGCTTGAGTTGAGATCCTCTGCTAGATGCTCTGGTTTGAATAAGAAAAAATAAAAATTTCTGTTCCTTTCTTCAAGGAACTTACATTGTAGTTTGAGTGAAAAAAATATAAATAGTTGAATAATATATGCAATTTTTAATTCCAGGCGACAAGGAAAAATGATTCAAAACTTCGTCGGGAGAAATGATTTCATGCTGGAGTAGATACTTTAAATTAGTGAAGAGGAGTGAAGAGGACAGTGGGAAAGAAAAGGGGAATTTTAGGAAGAGGGAAGTATGTGGATAAAGAGCAAAGCATGTTTGCATGCCAGTGAGTCGTGGGAATTGGGGTTTAAAAATGTAGATTG
This sequence comes from Mesoplodon mirus, assembly GCF_964341445.2. Taxonomy (NCBI): domain Eukaryota; kingdom Metazoa; phylum Chordata; class Mammalia; order Artiodactyla; family Ziphiidae; genus Mesoplodon; species Mesoplodon mirus. The sequence goes on from NC_138982.1 coordinate 114,974,714, forward strand.
AGTTCAGGTTGGGGAAGATTTAACTGACAGGGCTAAGTGCTGTGGAATTTATCCTATAGACAATTGAGAACATTCAGCTTAAATAGCCATAGTCACCTTAGAAGAGGAAAGGGCTAGTTTTATACCACCTTCTTTGTCTTAAAGTTCTAGTTGAATCCCCTTTTCAAATTGCATGAAGAAATTTAAGGGAAAAAGGGAATTTGGTGTTAGGCAAAGTTCAGATTTTCACTGTTAACATTGTAATAGGGCTATTCGATTTGCTGTAATTCACCATATGTACAAGGCAACCACATATTGCGATCTTAAATAAAATTTTAGAGAAAATTTATGTGTTCTTGTTCTCTTTGGCAAAGGATTACCCTGTGCGCTTTGATTTCTGGCTCATTTTTGTTTCTCTTCCAATGCAAAAATAGATTGTTTCTTGGTCATATTAAATGAAGAAAGGCTTCTGAAACTTATAGCTGTATGTAAAGTAAAATATATAAATTCAGTTAGTTCATGAAAATATAGAGTCTGTATAGGATTTGGGTAGAACTAAAATTGGGCAAATGCTGATATGAAGAGGAGAGACAAAATACCCAAGAGTTTGGTTACAGTTGGTGAGGGATTTGGAGGCAACGTGAAGGTAAACACGTGCCTTAAGTGGGAAGCTATGTCAAGGAAAAGTAGGCTGCATGTAATTCCAGGTAGACAGAAGACTGGAATCTTGAGTCATCTGACAGGATTATGTCTCCAGGTTCCTAATCATCTAGGCACAAGGGACTCTCAGGCAGAGTGGAAGCAGCCCGAGGTCACACTCAGACTGTTGTGGGCACTAATTCTAATGCATGATTGAGTGGTTCTTTCCCCTCTTTCTCTTCTATCTTCAGGGGAGTCTTTATGTCTCCACTTTGGGGTTCAGGGCAATACTGAGTTCAAATTGCATACTATGGGATGGCAGTCTATTATTTCACTGCCGCTGTTATTTCTCAGTACCCTGTCTTAACCCTTAGCTCTTGATTTTGAGACCCTACACCTTACTGGAACAGTTCTAATGTGTGTATTACAGTGAGCCTGCTTTTCTGTTTAGGACTTAATTCACGTTATACCCTAGTATGAAGAATTAATTCTGGTTAAACTTGAAATTAAAAAACCACATAAACAATAAAATAAAAGAACAAAATTAGGCTCACCTGTATATTTTTATGTAATTTACTTTAAATATTTGGTGAGCAAAGGTCTTTATGCTGCCTTCAAGCAGGTAGAGTTTTCAGGATCAAAGTTGAATGTTAGGGAGTAATGGTCTGAAATGTCACATGATTATAGAAACATAATTATGTTCGCCATTTAAGTGCTGGGACTTTCCGTTCCCTTTTATGTTTATTGCTGAACACCCTGGGCCATGGAAGAGGTTGACAAATTAATTTCAGTTTCATATGATCTCACATTCAACAATTCTGTTTTTCCTTGAGCCCCATTTTGCTGGCTAGACATAGATGATCTAAAAGCTTTAGCTTTCAAAAGGAACACTTATTGCAGGCCTACTTTTGTGTCAGATTGTACTGTCTTTCTCACACCATATTTCATTGAGTCCTCTCAATAGTTACTTTTTTTTTTTTTTTTTGGTCAGGAAACTAAAGATAAGAGAGGTTAAGAAATGGGTGGCCCAAGTTTATACAACTAGTTAAAGGGCAGAGTTGGGATTCCAAAGTCCAGGCTTCATTCTCTTTATCCACTGTGCCTCAACAGTCTCCCTAAAGCAGACAGGAAGGCATGCTGGGTTTCTTTTTTTTTTTTTGTCCTTGCCACACGGCTTGCGGGATCTCAGTTCCCCGAACAGGGATGGAGTCTGTGCCCCCTGCAGTGGAAGCCGGGAGCCCTAACCACTGGACCGCCAGGGAATTCCCAGGCATGGTGGTTTTATCTTTATGAAACCACAAATAACATTGTTACAAAAGTTTTTATTTAACCTGATCAAATTCCCCTTGTATGTAAGCAAAGTTGTGAAAATAGGAGATAATCTTTCAAATGCTTATTTATGTGATATATTCAGATGAAACCAAAAAGGTTCATTTAACTGTCTTTTACTATCAGAGCCAGCCTGGAAGAGATTTATTTTAAATGTAATTTACTGCAATATCTTTAGTAAGGGTGAGCAGAGCCTAAGAGACATGTCCTAGACAACTCACTTTTTAGAAGCAGAATCAGCTTCCTTGATTCTCAGATCAGCTCTTTTCTCTGCAGGGCCCCATATCCTCGTTTCATTCCCAAGATAATGAAAATTCTAATTTATATTGGAAGAGCCCCCTATTCACCAGGAAAATGACTAATCAAATTGAACTTTCTGGTCTTGATTTAATTTGGTGACATTAGTAGAGATGGTCTGAGGCTCTTGGGACAGAATTATTGAACACTAATATAAACTTGACAAAATATAATCTAATATAAAATTTACCTTGAGCAACAAAAAAATTAAATTATTGTATTTGTATATGTGTATAGGGACTTTGTATTTTGGGTACAGTATTTGTTTCTCTTAGGTTATAAATATATTCTCAAATGATATATCTTAAAAAAAATAGAAATAGACATTGTTAGTTTATATTTGGTAAGAAATAAGAAAGAAAATCAGCAGTAATGGGGCTTCGGTAGAAAAACCATTAGATGTGATCTCTTCACCTGTTAAACCCAGCTGTCCCTTCTGGGATTTGGCTTTGTTTTCTGAGAACCATTTCTATGACAATCTAACAAGGAAGCTCTACACTGCTGGTGACAAGAGTAGCATATTTTACAAGCCAGGCAGTAACCAGGATCAAGTATCAGAGTACGGATTCAAGCCTCTTTCTGTTTTTCATATATTGAGTTTGGTGGCATTTTGTAAAACTATCTCTCCTTCTTCCATTGCCAAGCTGACTAATCGACTGGTCTGTTGACACCATCTGTCTAAAGAATCCACAGCCGCTACCATGACTTTTGGTTCAGCTTTCAGTAGAAACACATTCCACCAAGAAAGAAAATTTTTTTTTAAATTTCGTAAGTCTGAAGTTGTGAATCACATTGGAATTTCCCTTTCTTTGGATTTTTCAGTCTTTCTTTTTCTTTCTTTCTTGTTTTTCATTGTTCAAACACATTTATTTAATGTTGTATTGCAAGAGAGTTGAGCACTGGATTTTAATGATACATTAATAGAAATTGATACATTGGCTCGTGATGTGAATATGACATAGGATGCATATGTTTGAAAATAAATGATTTACATATAACTTGTTTTTTAAAAAGAATTCTCTAAATGAGTCCACGTTTCTTAGAAATTAAAACAGCAAGAGTATATTGTTTTAAGAAAAATGCTTTTGATTTGGTGAATACTTATGGTTTCATTTAGGTAGCTCATTTATTCAGTCTTATAAGTTTTAGACTTAAGTAGTACAAAGCTGATTATATATTTTATGAGAAAAATATAATAGACACTAAACACTTTTTGAAGATGAATTTTTTTAAAGAAACTAAATTTAAGTGGACTTCCTGCCCACCTCAGACATTATTATTTAGACTAAACACTTCAGAAGAATTCAGAGAACACTTTAGATGATAAATACATGGTATTTATGTAACATCTTTTGAGTGAATCAAATTTTTAAACTAGTACTACCTCCTCAGTTTCCACTGAAAAACATGAAAAGCATGCCAAAACTTGTTCGCTTGCCTTTACTATACTTTATATGTATGTTTGTTTTGGAGGATGGAGGGAACAAAAGTTGCCCACTGAACTGAGAAGCCATCGTGAGACTGAAAACCAAGGCAGGCAGCTGCATATAATCAGTGGGTCAGTTTATTATAGGGTAACTTACTCACAGGGTGGGATCTGGATGGGGCAGACAATGATCAGGAAGCATTTGTGACTGCCCTCTGCACCAAGGGGCCATTGGGGCAATTTTATAGTTAACCTAGGGTATGGGGGTAGGTGAGTTGGGAACAGGACGTGCTTTCCTAAGTTAAGATTTATGAATGGGTAACTAGCCTCATGGGCACTGGGAATAAATCAAGGAAGGTTTTCATCATTGTTTAGGGACTAACAGAGCATAGAGGCTACCTGGTCCTAATGATTATTAAACAATATCTGTTAACTACAAAGCCCTTGACAACAGAGAAGTGATTCACTGCACAGTACAGTCCTGGGTAGAGTCAGCAGAAGGACAGTAGAAACTGTAAGGGCCCAAGATGGCATCAGTAATACTAACATCTGTACAGCTTGGAAGTGTATGAAAACCTGAGGTGATTGCAAATAAATGTAAGATGTTGGCTTTCACCTTAAGCTGTTAATAATTTAGTTAGCGAAAAAGACATATACATGTAATAAGTTAAATAATAATAGAAGATTTGAATGTTGTTATAGATAACAAGATGTTATATTATAGTATTTTTCTTTAAAATAAAGAGGGCATGGATTGTACTGGTTTGGAAGCTTCATGGAAGAAAAGAAGATGAATAGAAACTTGAAGGCATTGGAGAAGTGGAGAGGCGATAGTGTAAAATTCCTAACAGGGTCTCCACAGTGACACAGTCCAGGGGAGGAAAAGCTAGATTTAATACAGGGAAATTAGTGCATTAGGACGATCTGGTTTCAAGCAGAAGAATCCCATTCAATAACAAAAGGAAAATTCATCAACTCATATGCTCAAGCCATCGAAAACGCATTGGTGGAATCAGACTTAAGTGGCAAAAGGAACAAATAACCAAATGGCACCAGCGTGTTATCGGTTTCTCTCCTCTGCTTTCTCTTGTGTGGCTGTTTCATTTTTCTACTTTACAGATGAATCTTTTCCACTGCAAGAGCAAACATGTTTGGCAGCTCACAATCTAATTGCTTTCCCCTTCCAACTCTAGGTAGGAAAATCCCAGGGAAGGATTCCAGTTGTCGCAGCATTAGTCATAGTTACATTCCTGGACCAGTAATTGGTGTCACCAACCTGGGGCCAGTGCTTGCCACTGTGATCTAGGAGTGGAGCCTGTTACCTGAATAGTGGAGGAAAAGCATACTGGCCATGGGCTTCTCCACTCTCACAGAAAAATCGCCACCAAAGAGAATTAATACGCAGCTGAAGAAAATTTCTATTTGTTTCTTAACAATTGGGGGCAGTGAATGATTTTAATAATCAGTGAAGGATACTGAATCATGAGTGAAATTAAGAATGCCACTCAGTGTCAAGTTCCTTTACATGTTAGTGAGCTTATAATTCTAGTTAATATAACCCTGACCAGAACCATATGTGTTGTTTATTTTTTAAGTTATAATATTATTACCATAATTATTACACTGTTAAAGCCTCAAAATGGAAATTTTTATGCTATTTTAAAGTAAACATGTTGATCCATTCTTTTTTTTAAAATAGATTTATTTATTTTATTTATGTTTGGCTGCATTGGGTCTTTGTTGTTGCGTGCGGGCTTTCTCTAGTTGCGGCGAGTGGGGGCTACTCTTCGTTGCAGTGCGTGGGCTTCTCATTGCGGTGGCTTCTCTTGCTGCAGAGCACAAGCTCTGGGCATGTGGGCTTCAGTAGTTGTGGCACATGGGCTCAGTAGTTGTGGCTTGCGGGCTCTAGAGCCCAGGCTCAGTAGTTGTGGCGCACGGGCTTAATTGCTACGTGGCATGTGGGATCTTCCTGGACCAGGGCTCGAACGTGTGTCCCCTGCATTGGCAGGCAACTTCTTAATCACTGCGCCACCAGGGAAGTCCCTGATCCATTCTTTAAGTTTGTGAAAGAGATGATGGTATGATTACACTGTATCCATGACCTGGTTTTCAAAGCATCAGTGTGGAAGGGACTGTCCTGTTTCTTTAGTAGACCTTCTAAGATATACTTTTGACACTACTTGGAAAATATTTAAACTTAAGCTTCGTTGATACAAAAAGTAAAAGGAATTCTGAAAATTACACTGTTGACCATAGTCAGCTGTGTGAGGACTGACTGGCCAGTGGTCACAGTCCTTGTTATGAGTATTTGTAAAAAGAATGGGTTTATTAGCCTTTTGGATATTGTAAAGGAGTTAAAATGTCAGTCAGTACAAAGTATTGTATTTTTACCTGTTTATCCCATTTTATTGTCATAGGACCTCTTCTGTTGGTGCATTAGATCTGTAGGTTTTTAAATTTATTTTGTGTTAGGTGGGTTAAAGGGATATCGGAATTGCTGCTGGTGGCCTGGCCTCTTTAACTTCCCATTTCAGGCTGTTAAGGCTGACCCATTTGCTCACATTGGGAGTTCTTTCTCTGTGCATCACTAGTTCTGTGTCTGTTTTTTATGTTATGAGCTGGTGCTTCTCAAACTTTGGTGCCTGAGCCAGACCTCAAACCTACCAAATCAGAATCTCTCTGTTGATTTGGTTTATCAAACTTTCCAGGTGATAAATCTGAGAACTGCTTTTCCTGTTAATTCTGTTGTTGATCCTGAGAATATAGTGACATAATTTCTGCAAATCTATACCAAGAGTAAACACCCAGAGGTATCATTTATGGTGAGATGAGCTTTGCAATCAAATGACCTAGATTCAAATTCTACCTCAATTACTAGCTGATTAAATCTAGGTAATATGGGTGAGTCACTTAGCAGTCTTGTTCTTGGTTTCCTCTGGGTAAACTTGAGATGATAAAAGCATCCATTGATTGTGGACTGAATGAAATGAATTATAATTTTTCTAGAAGATAACTTGCTCATTACCTCTGCAATGGTTTTTTTTTTAATTGTAATAATTACTTGATAATTATATTATTATGGTTATTTTATGTTGTAGATGATTTAATATTAAATTCCCTGGACAAATCATCTGGACTTCTATTCTGTTTTCAGATTTGGGGGAAGTGATATTTGAGCACCAGTTATACTTTTAGTTCTTTAAAAGGCATAAAGGACTCTCACTCTAATGTACCTTAAAGAATAGAGGGTGGATGTAGTTGGAAGTTTGAAGGTTGGACCTTAATGATAAAAGAGCTGTTGACATCATCATGCAGTGTGGTATTATTATTGACCAGAACACCCACTGGTCTGATTACCCAACGCCAAAGAAGGAAGGCAGAAGGGAACCAGCATTATCTGAGTATATATTATGTGTGAGGCACTGGGTTTAGCAATTTCTCCTGAATTACTTAATCTGTGAAGCAGATATTATCACCAGTTCCTCAGAATCACTGACACTTGAATTTTGTTCATTCAAGCATTAGTTATATTCTGAGTATAAAAAGAGAAAAATACCCTATTGTGGTAGTTAGTATATAGTTGTATTACTTCTTTTTACCCTTATCTTTATGTAGCCTTTTGCCTCCTCTTGGTACCTCTAATTTGAGAAATGAAATGTGCTCTAAAATATAAAGGTTCATATAAATATAAACCATTTTTAGGTAATTCTCTTTCCCTTATGTATCCAAAAAGACTGCATTTAAATTTTTTAAAGTTTCCTATGAAAAGCCTATTTAGGCTATCATCTTGTTTTTGTGTGAATTATGTCTCACTCATAACTCAGTGAATTTTTATCAATGTGTAATAATAGTAATTTAACTCTGTCTGCAAACACCAAATACTTTACTTGTTGTTTATTTTTTATTTTATTTTTTTTGTGCAATGGAAAATAAAGGTTGTATCCATATGACTTTTATACACAATAATCATTTTCACATGCTTCGTGTTGGTTTTTTTTTTTTTTTTTAAAGGTGTCACATTTTATTTATTATCTTTGGCTGTGTTGGGTCTTCGTTTCTGTGTGAGGGCTTTCTCTAGTTGTGGCGAGTGGGGTCCACTCTTCATCGCAGTGTGCAGGCCTCTCAGTGTTGTGGCCTCTCCTGTTGCGGAGCACAGGCTCCAGATGCACAGGCTCAGTAGTTGTGGCTCACGGGTCCAGTTGCTCCATGGCATGTGGGATCTTCCCAGACCAGGGCTTGAACCCGCATCCCCTGCATTAGCAGGCAGACTCTCAACCACTGCGCCACCAGGGAAGCCCCCGTGTTGGGTTTTTTGAAAGACAAACTTTAGAAAATGTGAGGGCTTCAAATCTCCACATGTGATGCTGCCAGACGCATCACAATAGGCTGCTGTTTCAGTGCAACACATAAACCATTGAATATGCACACTGAAATGATACCGTGCTTCCCAAGTGGCTTGACTGAGAATATCCAGGAAGTGGAGCTCACCGTAGATTTATGTGGTTCTACTACTATTATAGGCATTTTCAAATACCCTGGTCTAGAGTCAGGATGAAATAAGTTATGGTCAACCTTACTCTGCTGTCGTGTTTCTAACATTCTGTGCCAAGCAATTAGCAGTATAACCAATATATAATTCAAAAGAGTTCCTAGGAGAAGGACATTTAAGTTAGGTATTCTTTCTACTTGTAGACTTGTGCTGTGCTCTACAGCATTCTCCTCCATCCTTTATGAATGTTGGAATGTTATTTTAATATCTGAGCTTCTGTAATGATAATACTTATAATTTTAATAGCATTTCACTTGGGGGAACAAAGCTGCTGGGAATTCAGTATTGTTTTAAAGAAAATTTATGTTTTATCAATTATAACAACATTTTCTTATGTTTTAAAAAGGTACATTTGTGTGCAGAACAATAGTTATTTAGTTTATAGAGTAATACTTGATGCAGACATGATTTTGAGATTCACTCATGTGCTCCTTGGCTTTACAAAATTCAGATAATTTCATTTTATTGGTGTAGTGTCAGACAGGCTCAAGTAATTTACCGAAAATTAGACCTCAAATAAGGTGCTTAACTATTCTGAGCCTCCCTTTCTTCACCTTAAGATATTTAAAAGTAGGAAGTCACGGATACTCATTAAGATAAAGTCACTTTGCTGTAAACCTGAAACTAACACAACATTGTAAATCAACTGTAAAAAAAAAAAAAGATAAAATACATAGACCAGCATTTAAAAGATGCCAGATAAAAAAAGAAAAGATAAAATACATAGACTGACATCTAATTATGTCTATTATAAAATTCATTTTTATTTACCCTTACCAGTAATGGAATATATTCTGAAATTTACTGGTATGTCATGTGAATGAAACTTATTTGTCAGACAAAGAAAATGCATCGTATCTCACATAATGTAAAAACTCATACCTTGTTGTTGTTGAATTGGACTAGAAACAACTCCTGACAAAAGAAAATGGAAGTTTGGCCAAACTTAATTAGTTTCTTCTCACTAACTTATGGTCAGAGAGTTTCTTTTGTCATTTAAAAAATCCATATATTATTTAAAATTGTATTTCTTCAGTTACCATAAAGTATCATGCTTTCCATTTTATGACTCCTGAGAGTATCTTGCTTGTTACTCTTCAAGGTCCTTATTGCTTTGTCCTCAAATAAATCACATGGTCTCGAAAAGGAGGTAACAACTAAAACTTTCAGAAGCTCTTTTGTTAGTTTTATAATAGCACTTTAAAAATCAACTGGATTTAATATGAAATATTGATTTCCCTCCACCCATAATTTCTTAAACTTCAGTAGAAAAGTTTATTTGTTTGCCCTTCTAATCCCAGAATGATAGCAAGTGCGTGATGGGTTCACCTTTGGAAGACTAAAAACAGGTAAACCTCAAAAGAATTGTGTATGTAATTGTAACCAGTTTGAGAAAATCAAAACATTTTTCTTTCTTTTTTTTTTTTTTTTAGATAGCATTCAATTTTACCCTAATGCTTAGAACAGTTACCCTATTTTCTTATAAGGTGGAGAAATCACTTTACATAATGTTGAAATACTTTTATTAGATTTAGGGTTTTCTTAATTTTAGGAATTTTTCCTATTGATGCAAGGGATTAACTCTCAAATGTGGACCAAGCCTACAACTGTGTAATACCACTAGAAAATAAAAGATGGAGGGTCACCATTCCTTTTTTGCTTCTAAACAAGATATATCAAATGTTGTATGACCAGATTGAGGGGCTTTTACTCCCAAGTCCTGTATAAATGAAGGAAGTCTTCTTTGCCCATTTTTCTTTCTTTGTTGGAGGATGAAAGAGTGAGGGTTGTGTGTAAGGCAAAACCTAAAAATCAAGTCATAATTAGGGAAGCAAGGTTTTAGTTACAGGAACTGGGCATGGCTTAGAGTGATAAACAGTAGCCTAGCTTTAAAGGTGGAGTGGAGGGGAGAGGTGGGTAAGAGTGAGCAGGTCATAGCAGAATATAGCTTGATGAGGAGTCACATGTCCTTAGATTTCCCCTGCCAAAGGGAAGCATGCTCTCAGACTCCTCCTAGCTTTAAAACTGAAAATAAAGGTTAAGTGGTTTCAGACAAGTATCCACCATATTGACAGATGAATGGATTGAAAGGGAAGTAAATAGAAAAGCACTCAACTGAGAAGAGGAAGGGAAGTGGATACCTAGCATTTATTACGTATGTGCCTGACTCTCAGCTAGGCACTTTACATCTGGCCTCATACCAATTCTGGGACGTAGGAGTTTTCATTCCAGTTTTATATCATTTTTCAGATAAGGAAATTGAGAATCAGAGAATGACATTGCATAGATTTATGTAGCCAGTATTAGGGCATGGATTTAAAGCTGTAGAGCAAAAAAGAGTTGTGTTAATAATCAAGGCAGATAAGTCAATTACTATAGGATCTACAGAGAGAGAGAGATCTGATGAAGTGCAGCACTTGTCCGGGGAAGTTAGTTGATACTAATACTAGTGGTATTTTAGAATGTGAAATAATTTATTCTCCAGTTGTTTCTAAAGAGATGGATCTCTTTAAAAATGTTTGTTAAGCGGTGCCAATGTTATTTAAATTAAAACAATATGTTTTAACATTAGAACTCAATAGTATGAATTCATATTTCCTGTTAGAGAAACAGTGACTCAACTTTGCAGTGGAACCAGAAATAGATCAGGTGTTTATAGACTTTAATGTGCATCAGAATTACCCCTGGTATTTGTTAAAAATAGATTTTTGAAAGACTTGGTCCAGTGGATCAGGAGTGGGGATCCCTGACATCCAAATAATTAACAAGAGCCCACCTCTCTAGTTTACTCCGAAGTTCCCCAGAAATTAAGATTCATGGATTTAAATTATGATATTCATTGTGATATATAGCAGTGTTTAAGAGCCACAGGTATAGGTTTTGATTGTCCCTTCTGCATTTATTTTCACTTACCAGTAGATTAGAACTGTGTTGTCCAACACAGTAGCCACCAGTTGTATGTGACTATTTAAATGAAATTAATTAAAATAAAATGAAATAAAATTTGAGTTTCGGGGCTTCCCTGGTGGCGCAGTGGTTGAGAGTCCGCCTGCCGATGCAGGGGACATGGGTTCGTGCCCCGGTCTGGGAGGATCCCACGTGCCACGGAGTGGCTGGGCCCGTGAGCCATGGCCGCTGAGCCTGCACGTCCAGAGCCTGTGCTCCACAATGGGAGAGGCCACAGCAGTGAGAGGCTCGCGTACCGCAAAAAAAAAAAAAAAAAATTTGAGTTTCAAGTGCTCAAAAGCCTCATGTGGCTGATGGGTGCTGTATCAGAGAGAGCACATATAGAACATTTTAATCATTATTGCAGAAAATTCTCTTGGACAGCACTGGATTAGAATGTAAGAATAATGAAATGTGGCCCCATTATGGTTTTTATGGTATTGGGAATTATTTTTGAAAGTTAGCCTTATTAAAATATCACTTTCTTGGACTTCCCTGGTGGCTCAGTGATTAAGAATCCGCCTGCCAATGCAGGGGACACGGGTTTGATCCCTGGTCCAGGAAGATGCCACATGTCACGGAGCAGCTAAGCCCGTGCACCACAACTACTGAGCCCACGTGCCACAACTACTGAAACCTGTGCATCTAGAGTGCCTAGAGCCCGCAACAAGAGAAACCACCACAATGAGAAGCCCATGCACCACAACCAAGATAGCCCCCTCTCGCCACTAGAGAAAGCTTGCGCACAGCAATGAAGACCCAATGCAGCCAAACATAGAATAAAAAAAAAAAAATCACTTTCTTTAATAAGGAACAGATGATTTCTTTACAAGAGTAATTTCATATTAAACAGTACTTCTATTTAAATAACAAAGATTGCATGCTTTATTCTTTTGTTCTTTCTCTGAAAAGAATAAACATGCTTAAAGAAGATAAATTACTTAGATGGTTTCAACTTGTACTTGGAATGGTAATCATCTGAAGACTTTTTTGATGTACATGGGATTTTCCTGCTAAAAAACGTGTCCAAAGAACATTTCTTACTCTGCTCAAAGAAGTAGGAGTGGCTTCAATATTCTGTCACTTTATAAAACAGGTTTAAAGATGATCAGCAAAAAATAAAGCTAAGTGTTCAAAACAACCTTGAGGATTTGTCCTAATATTGCTACATTATATCAGTTTGTGTGTATCATCAAAACAGTTGCTGTATTAAATGTTCATGGAATTTAGCACTAAATTTTAAGTGTAACTATGCTAGTTTGATAGCATTTTCCTGAACATATCAAAGATAATTTCTAAATCATCAAGTGAAGTTATCTTAGGAAAATATATAGTATAATTAGAGATTATAATCTGAAACATATAATTCTTGAAATAAAAAAAAATCATGGGAATGGTATGGAAAAAGAAAGCCTTCTCTACACTCTTTTATTAATTAATTAATTAATTAATTAATTAATTAATTTTACATCTTTATTGGAGTATAACTACTTTACAATGGTGTGTTAGTTTCTGTTTATAACAAAGTGAATCAGTTATACACATACATATGTTCCCATATCTCTTCCCTCTTGCTTCTTCCTCCCTCTCACCCTCCATATCCCACCCCTCTAGGTGGTTAAAAAGCACCAAGCTGATCTCACTGTGCTATGTGGCTGCTTCCCACTAGCTATCTATTTTACCTTTGGTAGTATATATATGTCCATGCCTCTCTCTCGCTTTGTCACAGATTACCCTTCCCCCTCCCCATATCCTCAAATCCATTCTCTAGTAGGTCTGTGTCTTTATTCCTGTCTTACCCCTAGGTTCTTCATGACATTTTTTTTTCTTAAATTCCATATATACGTGTTAGCATATGGTATTTGTCTTTCTCTTTCTGACTTACTTCATTCTGTATGACAGACTCTAGGTCCATCCACCTCATTACAAATAGCTCAATTTCGTTTCATTTTATGGCTAATATTCCATTGTATATATGTGCCACATCTTCTTTATCCATTCATCTGATGATGGACATTTAGGTTGTTTTCATCTCCTGGTTATTGTAAATAGAGCTGCAATGAACATTTTGGTACATGACTCTTCTTGAATTATGGTTTTCTCAGGGTATATGCCCAGTAGTGGGATTACTGGGTCATATGGTAGTAGATTTTTAAAGAACCTCCATACTGTTCTCCATAGTGGCTGTACCAATTCACATTCCTACCAGCAGTGCAAGCATCTTCCCTTTTCTCCACACCCTCTCCAGCATTTATTGTTTCTAGATTTTTTGATGATGGCCATTCGGACTGGTGTGAGATGATATCTCATTGTAGTTTTGATTTGCATTTCTCTAATTATTAATGATGTTGAGCATTCTTTCATGTGTTTGTTGGCAGTCTGTATATCTTCTTTGGAGAAATGTCTATTTAGGTCTTCTGCCCATTTTTGGATTGGGTTGTTTGTTTTTTTGTTATTGAGCTGCATGAGCTGCTTATAAATTTTGGAGATTAATCCTTTGTCAGTTGCTTCATTTGCAAATAATTTCTCCCATTCTGAGGGTTGTCTTTTGGTCTTGTTTATGGTTTCCTTTGCTGTGCAAAAGCTTTGAAGTTTCATTAGGTCCCATTTGTTTATTTTTGTTTTTATTTCCATTTCTCTAGGAGGTGGGTCAAAAAGGATCTTGCTGTAATTTATGTCCTAGAGTGTTCTACCTATGTTCTTCTCTAAGAGTTTGATAGTTTCTGGCCTTACATTTAGGTCTTTAATCCATTTTGAGCTTATTTTTGTGTATGGTGTTAGGGAGTGATCTAATCTCATACTTTTACATGTCCCTGTCCAGTTTCTGCAGCACCACTTATTGAAGAGGCTGTCCTTTCTCCACTGTACATTCCCGCCTCCTTTATCAAAGATAAGGTGACCATATCTGCGTGGGTTTATCTCTGGGCTTTCTATCCTGTTCCATTGATCTATATTTCTGTTTTTGTGCCAGTACCATACTCTCTTGATTACTGTAGCTTTGTAGTAGTCTGAAGTAGTCTGAAGTCAGGGAGCCTGATTCCTCCAGCTCCGTTTTTTGTTCTCAAGATTGCTTTGGTTATTTGGGGTCTTTTGTGTTTCCATACAAATTGTGAAATTTTTAGTTCTAGTTCTGTGAAAAATGCCAGTGGTAGTTTGATAGGGATTGCATTGAATCTGTAGGTTGCTTTGGGTAGTAGAGTCATTTTCACAATGTTGATTCTTCCAATCCAAGAACATGGTGTATCTCTCCATCTATTTGTATCATCTTTAATTTCTTTCATCAGTGTCTTATAATTTTCTGCATACAGGTCTTTTGTCTCCTTAGGTAGGTTTATTCCTAGATATTTTATTCTTTTTGTTGCAGTGGTAAATGGGAATGTTTTCTTGATTTCACTTTCAGATTTTTCATCATTAGTGAATAGGAATGCCAGAGATTTCTGTGCATTAATTTTGTATCCTGCTACTTTACCAAATTCATTGATTAGCTCTAGTAGTTTTCTGGTAGCATCTTTAGGATTCTCTATGTATAATATCATGTCATCTGCAAACAGTGACAGCTTTACTTCTTCTTTTCCGATTTGGATTCCTTTTATTTCCTTTTCTTCTCTGATTGCTGTGGCTAAAACTTCCAAAACTATGTTGAATAAGAGTGGTGAGAGTGGGTATCCTTGTCTTCTTCCTGATCTTAGTGGAAATGTTTTCAGTTTTTCACCATTGAGGATGATGTTGGCTGTGGGTTTGTCATACATGGCCTTTATTATGTTGCGGAAAGTTCCCTCTATGCCTACTTTCTGCAGGGTTTTAATCATAAATGGGTGTTGAATTTTGTCGAAAGCTTTCTCTGCATCTATTGAGATGATCATATGGTTTTACTCCTTCAGTTTGTTAATATGGTGTATCACGTTGATTGATTTGCGTATGATGAAGAATCCTTGCATTCCTGGTATAAACCCCACTTGATCATGGTGTATGATCCTTTTTATGTGCTGTTGGATTCTGTTTGCTAGTATTTTGTTGAGGATTTTTGCATCTATGTTCATCAGTGATATTGGCCTGTAGTTTTCTTTCTTTGTGACATCCTTGTCTGGTTTTGGTATCAAGGTGATGGTGGCCTCATAAAATGAGTTTGGGAGTGTTCCTCCCTCTGGTATATTTTGGAAGAGTTTGAGAAGGATAGGTTTTAGCTCTTCTCTAAATGTTTGATAGAATTCACCTGTGAAGCCATCTGGTCCTGGGCTTTTGTTTGTTGGAAGATTTTTTATCACAGTTTCAATTTCAGTGCTTGTGATTGGTCTGTTCATATTTTCTATTTCTTCCTGATTCAGTCTTGGCAGGTTGTGCATTTCTAAGAATTTGTCCATTTCTTCCAGGTTGTCCATTTTATTGGCATAGAGTTGCTTGTAGTAATCTCTCATGATCTTTTGTATTTCTGCAGTGTCAGTTGTTACTTCTCCTTTTTCATTTCTAATTCTATTGATTTGAGTCTTCTCCCTTTTTTTCTTGATGAGTCTGGCTAATGGTTTATCAATTTTGTTTATCTTCTCAAGGAACCAGCTTTTAGTTTTATTGATCTTTGCTATCATTTTCTTCATTTCTTTTTCATTTATTTCTGATCTGATTTTTATGATTTCTTTCCTTCTGCTAACTTTGGGTTTTTTTTGTTCTTCTCTCTCTAATTGCTTTAGGTGCAAGGTTAGGTTGTTTACTCAAGATGTTTCCTTTTTCTTAAGGTAGGATTGTATTGCTATAAACTTCCCTCTTAGAACTGCTTTTGCTGCATCCCATAGGTTTTGGGTAATCTTGTCTCCATTGTCATTTGTTTCTAGGTATTTTTTGATTTTCTCTTTGATTTCTTCAGTGATCACTTCGTTATTAAGTAGTGTATTGTTTAGCCTCCATGTGTTTGTATTTTTTACAGATCTTTTCCTGTAATTGATATCTAGCCTCTAGTGTTGTGGTCGGAAAAGATACTGGATACAATTTCAATTTTCTTAAATTTACCAAGGCTTGATTTATGACCCAAGATATGATCTATCCTGGAGGATGTTCCATGAGCACTTGAGAAAAATGTGTATTCTGTTGTTTTTGGATGGAATGTTCTATAAATATCAATTAAGTCCATATTGTTTAATGTATCATTTAAAGCTTGTGTTTCCTTATTTATTTTCATTTTGGATGATCTGTCCATTGGTGAAAATGGGGTGTTAAAGTCCCCTACAATGAATGTGTTACTGTCAATTTCCCCTTTTATGGCTGTTAATATTTGCCTTATGTATTGAGGTGCTCCTATGTTGGGTGCATACATATTTACAATTGTTATATCTTCTTCTTGGATCGACCCTTTGATCATTATGTAGTGCTTTGTCTCTTCTAATAGTCTTTATTTTAAAGTCTATTTGGTCTGACATGAGAATTGCCACTCCAGGTTTCTTTTGGTTTCCATTTGCATGGAATATCTTTTTCCATCCCCTTACTTTCAGTCTGTATGTGTCTCTAGGTCTGAAGTGGGTCTCTTGTAGACAGCATATATATGGGTCTTGTTTTTGTATCCATTCAATCAGTCTGTGTCTTTTGGTGGGAGCATTTAGTCCATTTACATTTAAGGTAATTATCGATATGTATGTTCCTATTCCCATTTTCTTAATTGTTTTGGGTTCGGTATTGTAGGTCTTTTCCTTCTCTTGTGTTTCTTGCCTAGAGAAGTTCCTTTAGCATTTGTTTTAAACTGGTTTGGTGGTGCTGAACTCTCTCAGCTTTTGCTTGTCTGTGAAAGTTTTAATTTCTCCATCAAATCTGAATGAGATCCTTGCTGGGTAGAGTAATCTTGGTTGCAGGTTTTTCTCCTTCATCACTTTAAATATGTCCTGCCAGTCCCTTATGGCTTGCAGAGGTTCTCCTGAAAGATCAGCTGTTAACCTTATGGGGATTCCCTTGTGTGTTATTTGTTGTTTTTCCCTTGCTGCTTTTAATATGTTTTCTTTGTATTTAATTTTTGACAGTTTGATTAATATGTGTCTTGGCATATTTCTCATTGGATTTATACTGTATGGGACTCTCTGTGCTTCCTGGACTTGATTAACTATTTCCTTTCCCATATTAGGGAAGTTTTCAACTATAATCTCTTCAAATATTTTCTCAGTCCCTTTCTTTTTGTCTTCTTCTTCTGGAACCGCTATAATTCGAATTTTGGTGCATTTAATGTTGTCCCAGAGGTCTCTGAGACTGTCCTCAGTTCTTTTCATTCTTTTTTCTTTCTTCTGCTCTGCAGTAGTTATTTCCACTATTTTATCTTCCAGGTCACTTATCCATTCTTCTGCCTCAGTTATTCTGCTATTGATCCCATCTAGAGTATTTTTAATTTCATTTATTGTGTTGTTCATCGTTGCTTGTTTCATCTTTAGTTCTTCTAAATCCTTGTTAAATGTTTCTTGTATTTTGTCTATTCTATTTCCAAGATTTTGGATCATTTTTACTATCATTATTCTGAATTCTTTTTCAGGTAGAGTGCTTATTTCCTCTTCATATGTTAGGTCTGGTGGGTTTTTATCTTGTTCCTTCATCTGCTGTGTGTTTTTCTGTCTTCTCATTTTGCTTATCTTACTGTGTTTGGGGTCTCCTTTTTGCAGGCTGCAGGTTCATAGTTCCTGTTGTTTTTGCTGTCTCTTTCCAGTGGCTAAGGTTGGTTCAGTGGGTTGTGTAGGCTTCCTGGTGGAGGGGACTAGTTCCTGTGTTCTGGTGGATGAGGCTGGATCTTGTTTTTCTGGTGGGCAGGTCCACGTCTGGTGGTGTGTTTTGGGGTGTCTGTGGACTTACTGTGATTTTAGGCAGCCTCTCTGCTAATGGGTGGGGTTTTGTTCCTGTCTTGCTAGTTGTTTGGCATAGGGTGTCCAGCACTGTAGCTTGCTGGTCATTGAGTGAAGCTGGGTGCTGCTGTTTAGATGGAGATCTCTGGGAGATTTTCTCCATTTGATATTATGAGGAGCTGCAAAGTCTCTTGTGGACCAGTGTCCTGAAGTTGGCTCTCCCACCTCAGAGGCATAGCCCAGATGCCTGGCTGTAGCACCAAGAGCCTTTCATCCACACAGCTCAGAATAAAAGGGAGAAAAAGTAGAAAGAAAGAATTAGTAGAAATAGAAAGAAAGAAGGGAGGGAGGGAGGGAGGGCGGGATGAAGGAAGGAAGGAGGGAAGGAAGGAAAGAAAGAAAGAAGATAAAGTAAAATAAAATTAAGATAAAATAAAATAAAGTTATTAAAATAAAAAATAATTATTAAGAAAAAAAAATTTAAAACAACAACAAGAACAAATAATAGACCCATAGAACCCTAGAACAAATGGTGGAAGCAAAGCTATACAGACAAAATCTGACACAGAAGCATACACGTACACACTCACACAAAGTGGAAAAAATCATAAATCTTGCTCTCAAAGTCTACCTCCTCGATTTGGGATGATTCGTTGTCTATTCAGGTATTCCACAGATGCAGGGTACATCAAGTTGATTGTGGAGCTTTAATCCACTGCTTCTGAGGCAGCTGGGAGAGATTTCCCTTTCTCTATGTTCTCACAGCTCCCGAGGCTTAGTTTTGGATTTGGCCCCGCCTCTGCGTGTAGGTCGCCGGAGGGCGTCTGTTCTTTGCTCAGACAGGACGGGGTTAAAGGAGCCGCTGATTCGGGGCCTCTGGCTCACTCAGGCCGGGGGAGGGAGGGGTTCGGAGTGCGGGACGAGCCTGCGGCTGCAGAGGCTGGTGGGACGTTGCACCAGCCTGAGGCGTGCCATGCGTTCTCCCAGGCAAGTTGTCTCTGGATCCTGGGATCCTGGCAGTGGCGGGCTGCACAGGCTCCCGGGAGGGGAGGTGTGGAGAGTGACCTGTGTTTGCACACAGGCTTCTTGGTGGCGGCAGCAGCGGCCTTAGCGTCTTATGCCCGTTTCTGGGGTCTGCGTTTTTAGCCGCGACTCGCGCCCGTCTCTGGAGCTCCTTTAAGCTGCGCACTTAATCCCTTCTCCTCGCGCACCAGGAAACAAAGAGAGAAGAAAAAGTCTCTTGCCTCTTCGGCAGCTCCAGACGTTTTCCCGGACTCCCTCCCAGCTAGCTGTGGTGCAGTAGCCCCTTCAGGCTGTGTTCACGCCGCCAGCCCCAATCCTTTCCCTGCGCGCTGACCGAAGCCCGAGCCTCAGCTCCCAGCCCTGACCGCCCCGGGGCGGGGAGCAGACAAGCCTCTGGGGCTGGTGAGTGCCGGTTGGCACTAAACCTCTGTGTGGGAATCTCTCCGCTTTGCCCTCTGCACCCCTGTTGCTGTGCTCTCCTCCGTGCCTCCGAAGCTTCCCCCCTCCGCCCCCCCGCAGTCTCTGCCCGCGAAGGGGCTTCTAGTGTGTGGAAACCTTTCCTCCTTCACAGCTCCCTCCCAGAGGTGTAGGTCCCGTCCCTATTCTTTTGTCTCTGTTTATTCTTTTTCCTTCTGCCCTAACCAGGTACTTGGGGACTTTCTTGCCTTTTGGGAGGTCTGAGGTCTTCTGCCAGCGTTCAGTAGGTGTTCTGTAGGAGGTGTTCCACGTGTAGATGTATTTCTGATATATCTGTGGGGAAGAAGGTGATCTCCGCGTCTTACTCTTCCACCATCTTCCCCTCGTCCCTGGCAGGCAGATTCTTAACCACTGCGCTGAAGCTCAGGTTCTCGATGTCTCATCACAGAAAGAATTCAGTGAGAGACAAAGTGATAGCTAAGAAGTGGATTTATTTAGAGAGAAACACGCTCCACAGACAGAGTGTGAGCCATCTTAGAAGGTGAGAAAAGGCCTACATTCTTTTAAAACATCATCTGTTGAGCTTCAAGTTGGTTTTTTAAAAATCTTATAGTTATGTCATGTTTAATGTATGAAAAAAACTGAAATTGATGGTGTTGGTTGCTTTCTCATAGTCAAACAGAAGTTTCCAATGTAAGCAACCCAAAGCTGGCTTTCTTTTTGTCTCTCAGACCCCAAACCCCAGAGCTGTTGGACTGAGTTGTGTGAATTCTTACTTCACAATGCCACTTGAATTTTTCATTTTTGTTACCTTTGTTGCCTCACACCTGTGTTATGTGGAGGTGATTATCTTTTCTGGTCCTGGGTCTCCTCCCCCTGCTCTTCATCCTGCCCAGTCCTGTGACTTTAATGCTCCTAAACAACATTTTCATCCTGTTATTTTACTTATCAAAATCTTTTAAGAACTTCTTTGTTGCTAAGAGGCTAGAATCCAGGAGCATCTCTTGAACATTTTTAGATCTTAAAGTTAGGCCCAAATTGACATTTCAACTCCTATTTTCTACTAGTCTTAGACCAAACCCTTCATACAAATGATGCTAGGCTTTTTTTTTTTTTTTTTTTCTTTTGCGGTACACGGGCCTCTCACTGTTGTGGCCTCTCCCGTTGCGGAGCACAGGCTCCAGACGCGCAGGCTCAGCGGCCATGGCTCACGGGCCCAGCCGCTCCGCGGCATGAGGGATCTTCCCGGACTGGGGCACGAACCCAGTCCCCTGCATCGGCAGGCGGACTCTCAACCACTGCGCCACCAGGGAAGCCCCTAGGCTACTTTTTGATACATTATTCTCTGTTTCTTCCCCTCTTTATTTCTTTTGAATCATCCTTCTCACTCATTTCTGCTTATTCCAGGGGTTGTTATGGGTTGAAGTTTGTCCCACAAAAACAGTTGTTGAAGTCTTAACCCTTAGTGTCTGTGAATGTGACATTATTTAGAGATGGGAGCTTTGCAGATGAGCAAGTTAAGATGAAATCATTAGGGTGGGCCTTAATCCAATTTTAAAAGGAGGAAATTTGGGCACAGAAAGAGAGATAGGGAGAAGACCATGTGAAGATGAAGGCAGAGTTTGGGGGTGACGTGATGTGCAGCAAAAGCCGAGGAACTTCCAGGAAACCACTAGAAGCTGGGAGAAAAGCATAAAGCAGATTCTCCCTCACAGCCTTCAGAAGGAACTAATCCTGCTGGACCTTAATCTTGGACTTCTAGTCTCCAGAACTGTGAGACAAAAAAATTCTGTTGTTGGGCTTCCCTGGTGGCGCAGTGGTTGAGAGTCCGCCTGCTGATGAAGTGGACCACGGGTTCGTGCCCTGGTCTGGGAAGATCCCACATGCCGCGGAGCGGCTGGGCCCGTGAGCCATGGCCGCTGAGCCTGTGCGTCCAGAGCCTGTGCTCTGCAATGGGAGAGGCCACAACAGTGAGAGGCCTGTGTAGCGGAAAAAAAAAAAAAAATTCTGTTGTTTAAGCCACCCAGTTTGTTGTACTTTGTTATGGCGACCCTAGAAAATGGATACACTCAACGATTTTGTTGTTTATTTTAAAAAATGTTATTTTTCCCTTACTGTCCCTCTTCAAGAATCTGATGGCCTTTTCTGTGTATAGATTGTCTCTCTAGAAAAATGCAAATATGTTTATCAACACAAAATCCCAAATAATTTCAGGGGCAAAAACCTTTGACCAACCCAAGTCATATCCAGCTTTCCATGTCCAACCAAAACCTCGTCTTCTCTGAGAAAGCAGTCTCCCCACTTCACTTTTGGTTCTTATTTCTTCTCTGGCTTTTACTGTATATATTTTGTTTTTGGTGCTTCATCACAAACTTCTTGGATTCTGAACTTCCCAACATATATAAGCCCTCCCCAGCTTAAAAACACCAGTCTTTCTCAGTCCTGAAGTCCTCCATTGTAAGATTTTGAAGTATAGGATTAGTTCACCAACATTAGAAGGTAAGTGTATATATATATATATATATATATATATATGATTTGGGGAGATCACATGTTCACAATTCCCAGTAAATGCTTGGAAGTTACCAATTTACTAAGTGCTCAGTACCTTCATGCCAGCTGGTGTTGTTCCTTTCTTAATATTAATGTCTGCTAAAATACTTCTCCACACAAAATAACTTGAATTTCCTGCTTGGGCAAGGGCATAATAATAACAGGTGTTAACTTCGCTCAGCCTGTGCTGAGTCCAGCAGAAGTTTAAAATGTGAAGGCAGAGAAGCAGTGTTGCATGACAATGCATTGTAAGGACTGCGGGTCCTGGAGTCCGCAGCTTTGAATATGAGTCTCAGCTGTCTATGAATTATTTAGGAGGTGTTGTGCAAGTTGTTTACTCCTGTGAACTTTTCTTTATTCGTCTAAAAAAGTAAAGATAATTAACCTTATATTTCTTGTGAAGATTAGAAGACTATGTCCTAAGGCTATGTCACTTTTTATATCTCTGTGCATGCCCCAGAGAAATTTTCCTCCACTTTCAAAAATTCATAGACACTTTGAAGCACATCCTGGATGAGCTGAGAACACCTCTTCTTTAGACTCTTCTACAAAAGATTTTATCCTGAACCTCATGTTTAAAAGATTCAGAAGAACCAGGTCTTGGTTCTGGCTACAAGGGATTATTTGTTATCAGCTTTAATCAAGTATTTTCAAACCATTGACTAGTTTTCCTTTGTTTGGAAAATGTGAGGGTCGACAAATTTATCTGTTCTTATTCCAGCTTTAACATGCTATATTAACCTCATTTTATGGATGAGGAAACTGACCCAGTAACTGAGGATGGAGAGGTAGTAATTTATGAACCTAGGAGAAAAACCCAAGTATTCTGATATGAATTCACTACCTTCCTTCCTCCCAGCTACCATATAGAACCAAAGTATTTTTTCTAGTTTTTCCTACATTAATTTGAGAGTTAAAGAAAAATCTTTGGATTGATGATATTTATTCTTACACATGATAAATCCTTAAATAATTGTACTGTTTTATAACATGGATTAGTGGTTAAGTGCCTGAATTCTGGAGCTGACTGCAGGGATGTAAATCTCTGTTCCATCACTTAGTTCCTGTGAAATCTTGGAATGGTTACTTATTTTCTGTGCCTCAGTTTATTTCCTCATCTATGAATTATGAATAATAGTAGTGCCTAACTCAGAACATTTTGAGGATTGTGAGAATTATGAAAATGGAACATAAGTACATTGTAGTTATTGCTCTAACATTCCCGACTAACGAGATAATTATAAAAATCTTTTTTTCATGGAAGCAACCTAAGTGTCCATCGACAGATGAATGGATAAAGAAGATGTGGCACACATATATACAATGGAATATTACTCAGCCATAAAAAAACGAAATTGAGTTATTTGTAGTGAGGTGGATGAACCTAGAGACTGTCATACAGAGTGAAGTAAAGCAGAAAGAGAAAAACAAATACCATATGCTAACACATATATACGGAATCTAAAAAAAAAAAAAAAAAAAGGGTTCTGAAGAACCCAGGGCCTGGATAGGAATAAAGACACAGATGAAGAGAATGGACTTGAGGACACGGGGAGGCGGAAGGGTAAGCTGGGACGAAGTGAGAGAGTGGCATGGACATATATACACTACCAAATGTAAAATAGATAGCTAGTGGGAAGCAGCTGCATAGCACAGGGAGATCAGCTCGGTTCTTTGTGACCACCTAGAGGGGTGGGATAGGGAGGGTGGGAGGGAGATACAAGAGAGAGGAGATACGGGTATATATATATATATATATATATATATATATATATATGATTCACTTTGTTATATAGCAGAAACTAACACACAATTGTAAAGCAATTATACTCCAATAAAGATGTTAAAGAGGGTTTCCCTGGTGGTGCAGTGGTTGAGAATCTGCCTGCTAATGCAGGGGACACAGGTTCGAGCCCTGGTCTGGGAGGATCCCACATGCCGCGGAGCAACTAGGCCCGTGAGCCACGACTACTGAGCCTGCACGTCTGGAGCCTGTGCTCCGCAAAAAGAGGCCGCGATAGTGAGAGGCCTGCGCACCGCGATGAAGAGTGGCCCCCGCTTGCCACAACTAGAGAAAGCCCTCGCACAGAAACGAAGACGCAACACAGCAAAAATAAATAAATTAATAAAAACTCCTACCCCCAACATCTAAAAAAAAATAATAATAATAAAATAAAATAAAATAAAATAAAAAAGCCCAAACCTTAAAAAAAAAATGTTAAAGAAAAATAAAAGTCTTTTTTTCATTGAAGTATTACTAATTTACAATGTTGTGTTAGCTTCAAGTGTAAAGCAAAGTGCCTCAGTTTTATATATAATCTTTTTCAGATTCTTTTCCGTAATAGGTTATTAAAGGGTATTGAGTAAAGTTCCCTGTGCTATACAGTAGGTCCTTGTTGTTTGTTTACCTGGTTTTTATATAGTAGTGTGTATAAGGTAATCCCAAACTCTTAAGTTCTTTCTCCTCCTCTATCCCCTTTGCTAACCATAAGTTTGTTTTCTATGTCTGTGAGTCTGTGAGTCTCTTTCTGTTTCATAAATAAGTTCATTTGTATCTAATTTTTCTTTAGATTCCTCTTATAAGCAATTCATGTTGCTACAAATGCAAGTATTTCATTATTTTTTATGGCTGTTATTCCATTGTCTATATGTACCACATCTTCTTTATCCATTCATCTCTCAATGGACATTTAGATGGCTTCCATGTTTTGGCTATTGTAAATAGTGCTGCTGTGAATAGTGCTGTAAATAGCGGTGCATGTATCTTTTCAAATTATATTTCTCTGGCTATATGCCTAAGAGTGGGATTGAAGCATTATGTGGTAACTCTATTTTTAGTTCTTTAAGGACCCTCCATACTGTTCTCTATAGTCACTGCACCAATTTTCATTCCAACAGTGTGGGATGGTTCCTTTTTCTCCACACCCTCTCCAGCGTTTATTATTTATAGACTTTTTTTTTTTTTTTTTTTTTTTTTTTTTGTGATACGCGGGCTTCCCACCGCTGTGGCCTCTCCCGTTGGGGAGCACAGGCTCCGGACGCACCAGCTCAGCGGCCATGGGTCACGGGCCCAGCCGCTCCACGGCACGTGGGATCTTCCCGGACCGGGGCACGAACCTGTGTCCCCTGCATCGGCAGGCGGACTCTCAACCACTGCGCCACCGGGGAAGCCCCTATTTATAGACTTTTTAATGGTGGCCATTCTGACTGGTGTGAGGTGATACTTTATGGTAGTTTTGATTTGCATTTCTCTAATAATTAGCAATATTGAGCCTCTTTTCATGTGCCTGTTGGCAATCTGTGTGTATTTCTTGGAGGGATGTCTATTTAGGTCTTCTGCCCATTTTTTGATGGGGTTGTTTGTTTTTTTGATATTAAGTTGTATGAGCTGTTTTGTATATTTTGGAAATTAATGCCTTCTCAGTAACATCATTTGCAAATATTTTCCCCCTAGTCCGTAAGTGGTCTTTTCATTTTGTTTATGTTTTCCTTTGCTGTGCAAAAGCTTTTAAGTTTAATTAGGTCCCATTTGTTTATTTTTATTTCCATTATTCTAGGAGACAGATACAAAAATTATGTTTAAACCATTGAGTTGTGTGGCTAATGGATGAATAAGAATTTAAACTTGAAGATTTCCTGAGACTAGAATTTAAAGTTGTTTTGAGACTTAATAAATGTTTAAATGTAAATTTAATCCTGTAAATTTAATGTATAATCTGTAATGAATATAGGGGTTTGAGTAGTCATTAGTATTTTGCAGGAAGGTTCTGAGCAGTGTGAACCAAATTGAAGGCACAAATAAGCATATTTTTAAAGTGATGTAACTAGGAATACAGCATTAAAGAAAAATCATATACTTAATAGTATATTCCTACTTAATTTTCATTTCCATATACTAAAGGATTATAGAGAATTTTAAAGTAACATTTTAGAAAGGCAGTATTATAATCAAAGTACCAGACAACTGTAGGTTACAGGTAAAAAAGTTGGAATTTAGCATTTTTTAACAAGGTGTTAAATATTTTTGGAATTATTGAAATTTTTTAAAAGATACCTTTAAAAATGTATTTTTGAAGATATGCATCAACACTTAAACTTTTAAAAATGCATTGGTCCCCAAATTCCATAACTAAGATGATATATTAAGGAAATAATTTAATACATGAATGAAGGTGTATACACAATGATGCTAAACTTTAGATTTTGATAATCCTAAAAATTTGGTAATAAACTTCCTATAAGGAAGTTCAGTTAAGTGTAACACAACAGTGAGATATATTATTTATATATTTAAAATGTTATGTTTTTCTATACATAAAAAACATAAAAACATGTTTTTCATGAGTTCCTAGTGAAAGGGCAAAATGTTTACTGTAAGAAAAAATTGATTTTAGAATAGGTCATGTAAAAATGAATAGAATAATATTGGAAGGAAGGGTATTAAAATAATAGCCTTGTTTTTTTCTGTAAGTGTATGGAATTATAAGTAAGTATTTTATTATTTACTCCATACTTTCTACATTTTCTGCAATGCATTTTTTATTATTTATTTTAATATGTATCAGTTTTTCTATATTTTTTATTTATAAAAGTAATATATAAAAGGAAGCATAACTTTTTGGCTGTCGATTTTGAGAGGCTTGTTTATACTATAGGTTAATTTTTAACTTGAGTAAAGTTGAGACAACAGCTCAAGTCATGTTGTTATACTTCTTACCCCTGGAACAATATTTGCCATTTTCTTTCCATTTCTTGACTCAGTGATTTTGTAATGCACAAGTATATGAGTAAAATATTCTCTTTGAAGAGCGTATTCTTGCAAGTATACATTAGTCATATATATTTTAGATTTTTTAATACATGATTACACTAAATGTTGTATTAAGGTTCTGCTCATAGTTAGGTGGAGAATAGCTATTATAAATGTAAACTCTGGAGCCAAATTACCTGAGACCATGACTCAGATCTCTCATATATTAGCAGTGTGACCTCAGGTGAATTACTTAACATTGTTATGCTTCAATTTCTCATCTATAAAATGGGATTAATAATAACATTGCTTTTTTGTGTGTGTGTGTGTGTGATAATTAAACGAGTTAATGTATTTGAAACACTTAGAAAAGTGTGGAATACATAGTAAGCACTGTATAACTATTTGCTAGTATTAACATTAGTAGTCATTGAAATATTGTAAAAATGGTCTACTTTCAGAACACTCAATAATATGAGAAATATATATCATCATAGGCTCAGCTTCTAGTTCAGTGGTTCTCGAACTTTAGATTTCATTAAAATCACGTTGTGTAAAGTACCACTTAGAAGTCGACACACCCAAAGGGCATCACTGAATAGGTCAGGGACCACTTCTCTACACTTTTAACCTCATCCCAATTTTTTCTAAAGCAGAAAATTAAAATAAAGAATACTTAGAAATTAGAGAAACCTCTAAAACAAATAAAGGTGGATTGCATATTGAGGCTCATTGCTTTCATTTAATGTTTAATATTTTAAAAAAAATTTTTAAAGATTACCTACTGAGTGGGTTGTTACTACTCCAGTTTGGAATGCCTGTACCTGATATTTTGGAAGGCTTAATTTTGATGAGCCTATATTTGTCTCTGAAAACATTAGATGCAATTTTATACATACTTGTAGTAAACAAAATACTTATTTCAAAAGAAAATTACCCTTACTTTTTCAGAAGCCCATATTCTATAAATAAATAATATATAATATAATACATTATATAAATATAGTTATAAATAAATACAGTTCTAAAATGAATAAAACAAAAAATCAGCCAAGTAAACAAACAAAAACAACTTTCATCCCTCTCCATCTCAGTTCTTGTTTCAGTGCTAGAGAAATACCTATTATATTGAAATATTCTACTAGTTATTAACAGGCTGAGTAGGAAAAATGTAAATATATTTTGATAATGTAATTGGGTCTTAATTTATTATTAATAGAAGGTCTCAGAATTGCTCAAAAATAGTCAAATGTGAAGAGAAAATTTATTTAAGATAAAAAAAAAAGACTTTCCCTGAGTGACATAGACTAGGAATTACCTTGTAACGTATCGAAGATAAGTAAAATAATTAGGTCTATTTGTTTCCTAAAGAGAAGAGGTGATTGATACCTGTTAATAGGTTTAAATCCATATCCAGTCTTTGAACTCCTAGTGATGACACAGGGCATGACCAAGCAGCTCTGCGCCTCAGGATTTGTGGCCTCTTTTCATTTAAATCTCATACAGACTTTCAATCTTTCCAGGAAGGTTTATTTTTGGTTGAAGATATTTGCTTCTGCTCATTCTATCTTGCATGGAATACATTTGCTTCCACTGATTCTAACTATGTTGCACACAGTTTTGCATATACAACTCTTTCATTTGTTCGTGATTGCTTTTGTGTGTTCGCAAAAAAAGTGTAATATTGGCTAAAAGGTATATAATTGCATATGCATTGTTTAAGCACACACAGTGTTAGCTGTGTATTGTTCATGTTAACTTTGCATTTTTAGTAACTAAAAGAGAGAGAGAGAGAAAGACAGGTACTACTGTTTTTGTTTGTTTCTTTGTTTGCACTCTTGTATTACCTGAATCTAGCAAAGACCTGGTGTAGTGTGAGTACTTAGTACATATTTGTTGAGTGAATAAATGAATGTTAAAGAGTTAGCAAAAGTTGAATTTTATTTTCTCCATATTTTCCAAAAAATTTTGTTGGCTTTCACACTTCTAAAATAAAATATTTTATTATGAAAATAATACCAGAACATCATGGAATACTTAAAAACTAGAGAAAATTAGAGAGAAGGAAACAGAACCTATCCATTTTCAACAATCCCTAAGAAATTGACATTAATATTCCTTTTACGTCTCTTTTCTTGGTCTCTTTCTCCTTCTGTCTCTCTTTCTCTCAGTCTATCTCTTGTGCTAGAATTGTGCAACTTACACTTGTGTTAGTCTTTGTATTTGTGCTGCACATGATACTGTGTACAGGTTCCAAATGTCTTAGAATTAATTTTAAAGAAAGCTCCCTAGTTCATACGGACCAGTGTATCTCCAAATCCTTTCAGGGAGGCCATTGCTTCAGGGCTCCTTTCCTGCGGATGTTTGCTTCCCAGAAGCAGAAGTAAAGATTTCCCTTACTTTCTCTTGAACTCGGGGGGGGGGGGGGGGGCGGGTGGGGGGTGGGTGAGGGGGTGGGAGGGTGGGCACTGACTGCCTTCAAGCATGGATGTGTATCTATACCATGTTCTAAACTATTTATAAATACGTGTGAGGGCACCCATCATTTTTTCCCATTATCTGATTATTCATTCAACAAATTCTGTTGAATACCTGCTGAGTGCTAGATGCTATTGTAGGCACTGGAGATGTAGAAGTATTTCAGTTATTTTTTATTTAGTAACTAAGGTATTATATTTCCTTTTAAAAGTTGCATTAACATACAAAATGATAAATTCATATAGACATCATATTATTACAATTAAAAAATAAAAAGCCCTCAGGAAAAAGTGACACCAGACCTCCATTCCACAAGAAAAAAAAAATTCCAAACATACCCGCAAAAGAAAAAGAGAGAGGGAAAGAGAGAGCGAGAGAGAGTGTTACAAATCTCGTCAGAGTGCAAAAAAGAAAAAAATCCTCTTAGAAGAACTTTGTGGAATTTTATCATTTTGCATCAAAATTTACATATGGTAATAATTTATGTACATGGATTTTTCCCTGTTAGATCAACTACACAGAGCTTTGTTGTGTATTGATGAATTATTTACTTATCTCTTTAGAAAATAAGGATTACAGAGTCGATTTTAAGTTAACATATAGAATAGCTTTTAAATCCCCATATCTCATATGTCAAGGGATTAGAATCTGCCTCTCAGCATTTTTTTATTAGGGTGCATTTTAGAATCTGTAAGAACTAAATTTGAGATATAATGAGAGAGAAATGGGGAAGTTATGGAGAGGTAAAGATGAAAGTTTGCTAATTGTAAAAGAGTTTGTTTAGAAATTCTTGTTCATGTCAGAAGTATTTGACTGTGTTTTAAAAAGAGTGAAGTTGACTGCATTCCTATAGAGATTTCTCAGTAATCTTTTAAAAGGTTGTTTTAAGTATTTTGTTTTCCAAAAGAGTAATTGTCTTTAGACTCTTTAGACCATTGATTTTAGAATTGCAATTCCATACTCTATCTTGCAGACATTAATAACTTACCTAGATTCAAGAGTTCTCTAAAAATGGCTCAAGCATGACTAATTCAAGAAGTAAAGTTGAAAGTTTTATTTTAATACTTTAATTGATTAAAGGTTATTGACTAAGTAAATTATATCTATACAGATTCTATGAAAATCTAATGTAACTCTTTAGGGAAAGAATTGATAAATATTACTTTACATAATCATTTTTTTAAAACTTCTGTACAGTTAAGGAATTGTATTTTATCCATATTTGTTTTTATGTACTTTTAATTTATGATTTAAAAACATGTTTTTAAACACAAAAATAAGATTATTTTCAGAATAAAGCTTTTCTCTTCAGAAATTTGAATTCAGGACAGAGGAAGATTAGTAAACCAGGTTTATTTTATACAGTTATAAGAGTGTTTTTGTGTTGCTATTTCAATGAGGAAAGTCTGCTCACGTTCTGTGTACTGAAGTAGTTAGCTAAAATTTATAACCATTTGCTGTTTCTATATCATATCCAAAGAAATGAAGTATAAATTAACATTGATTGGAATGCCACATAATTTGTTCTAATATGTTGAAAATCCAATATTAGGATGAACTATATTTCCATAGCAATAAAAAATATTCACAGGGCCACCCATATACTGTTTTCACAGTTCAAAATATTGTCCAAAACGCTTTGTCTATAAAAAAAAGTCCTAAAAGCTGAAATAAGCAATTCTATGTTCAGACCTAAATATCTTGGTTCATCAGTATGAGCATTAATAAATAAAGAATTATTTGTGAATTTTGATAGTCTTAGTATATCTATAGAGAGTTGACTTGAAATGTTATGCTACACAATTACCAACTTTATCTATACTCTCGCTACCCATAGGATTTTTTATATTTGTAATGAAAAGGAAAAGAAGGACGATATGACTATTCACTCAGTTTATTGAACATCTTTATGATCATTACCTTGAACTCTTTATTGGGTAGATTGCTTATCTCCACTTTCCTTAGGTCTTCTGGGATTCTGTCTTGTTCCTTCATTTGGCACATATTCCTCTGCCTCCTTATTTTGCCTAATTCTCTGTGTTTATATTTATGTAGTTAGGTAGGTTGGTTACGTTTCCCAGTTTTGGAGAAGTATCCTTACATAGGAGACGTCTTATGGGGCCCAACAGCATGCTCCCCTCTGTTCACCAGAGCTGTATGCTCTTGGGGTGTCCCCTGTGTGGGCTACCTGGGCCCCTCTGTTGTGGCAGGGCTAACTACTGTGGGTGTGCTGGTAGGCGGGGTGGGCTTGTGGTCTGGTTGACTGCTAAGCCCTGCTTTGTGTGGTGACTGGTGCTGGGCAGCCCCCCCCCTGGTGGCTGGGTAAGCCTTTAGCGCTAATAGGCCAGAGGGAGGACTCCAAAATGGTGCTTGCCTACACCAGTGTCTTCATGGTATAACGAACTCCCCAAAATGGCTATTGCCAGCATTTATGTCCTCAGGGGAGTCCCAGTTGCCTCCTGCCTGTCTGGGAGGCTTTTCTAAGATCAGCAAGTGGATCTGACCCAGGTTCCTTTCAGATTATTGCCTCTGGGCTGGGACTCAGAGGGTGTGAATTTTTTGCATGCCCTTTCACAGAGGAGTCTGTTTTCTATAGCCCTCTGACTCTCCCATATCTAAGCCCCTTTGGCCTTCAAAACCAAGTGTTCTGGGAGCTCTTCTTCCAGGCAGGGCCCCTGGGTTAGAGAGCCCAATGGGGGCCTAAACGTCTCGCTTCTTGGAAAAACCTTAGCAGTTGTGATTCTCCTCCTGTTTGTGTGTCATCTACCTGGAGGTGTGGGTCTTGACTGTACTATGTCTCTGCTCATCTTATCTGTCTCATTTTGGTTCCTTCTTTATATCTTTAGTTATAGAAGATCTTTTCTGCTAGTTTTCAGGTCACTCTCATAGATAGTTGCCCTGTAAAGGGTTGCAATTTTGGTGTGTTCGTGGAAGGAGATGATCTCAGGGTCTTTCTACTTCACCATCTTGGCCCTCTCAACCCTAATCTGTATTATTTAAAAAACATTACTGTGTCTTTTAAAGTTTTGAAACTAATATATTTAATCAATATATCTATACGGAATGTTTTTCACACACAACAGAGATGCTTCATTATAGATGACCTTAGTGTCAACATCTGATAACTCTTAGTAAAACAATCAGTTGGCTATGCTAAGTGCTCTAGTTTTATTTTATTTTTTATCCTCTTCTGAAAACTGTTTTGCTGGAATTGTGCCAGGTCTTGCCAAGAACTGTGTAAATGAGACATTATTTTTGTTTGAATTCTCAACTAAAACTAGAGACTGGCTTAGTTTGCAACTGTTCTTACAGATTTAGGAAAATTGTAATTGATTTCTTTATAAATTAACAAGAGTCCTAATGTAATCCCAGAAGAAGAGAATCATAAAACAATAGTCTTTATTCCAATTTCCAAAATACTACATTAATGGTTCTAACCCATGAGTTAATGCAATATTATTTTGTGCTTCAGGGATTATGCTATCCTCTAAAGTATAGGTACTATTTTTATATTCATTTACAGATGAACAAACTTTCAGAGAGATGAAGCAATTTATCCAAGTTCACACAGCTAACAACTAGCAGAGCCTAGATTTAAATCCATTCAAACTGAATCCGTTCTCTAGATTGAATAAAATTTCCCCACAAATGATGTATTAGTTAGTGCTTTCTTGCTGATGCAGTTCCCTCTTCTGGAATCTAATTTCTTCTCCTCCTACCTCTCCTTGTATGGCTCTTATTTTTCAATATTATCCTTATTAATATTTCTGTCTCTTTTGGTGAACTTCTGGCTGTTAAGTTTAGGAATTTTATTTCATTTTTCTTTGCATTGCCAGCGCTTAGCACAAGTCTTAATGCAATATAGGCATGATATATAGGTAAACTGATGGGTAAGAGAGTGAGAGAATTTGGACTTTAAGATATGCAAATATTTTTGTTTGGCATTTTATTGAAAATAAAATTCTCTTATTTGCATGTTAATTGGAAATTTTACTAAAGGGCAGATAGGAAGCATGAACTCAACTAAACAACTCAACCCTCCAATCCCTTTAGTTACAGCTTATAGTGAAATTCTGGCTGATTTGAGTCAGCTGAGGCAATTATTGCAGTTAATGCCATAGTACCTTCTGCAATATTTGTATTCCATGATCATATTATTAAAAATAGGGGGAAGGGCAAGCAATATTGTTTCAGAAATTTAACTTACGTGACTGTCAGTCTTTCTCACATCTCTGGGGACACAGCCATATGATATTAGATTCTGTAGAAATATTACAAAAATACCAGGGATTCATTCCTGGAATTTCATTTTGGTCTATTTTAGTAATCATTTAAGAAGATAACAGTGCCAGTGGCACTCAGTTAATTATTGGGATTATTCTAAATTTTGACTAGAAAATAATCCCTCTCCCCAATTTGCTAGGTGGGATTATAATCAAGGGGAATTAGGAAGTAACACAGTACCTAAGGAAAATGGCATGATCCATTAATCATATAATTATTTTAATGCATCTTGTATTCCTTTACTCTATATAAATTTCAGGTGAAATTACCGAGTTTTTCTGTAGAGTGTGCTCTGTTTTTATAGTTACAGTAAGCATGAGTATTTGGGAAATGTGTATAACTCAGTAGAGGATATTTAAGTCTACTCTCTGCACAGTGAGTAATTAATGGGCGCTGTCTTCTTATTTTTAACAAATATCTCCTTGTAGGATGAAATTCTGACAGGAAAATTACAGGATTGGAGCCCATGATAGGATTTATGTTAATAATTGGAGGCCTTTTGCTCCTTAAGATGTAAATGGAGCTTAAATAAAAAAGGTTAAGAGGCAAGGCAGTTTTAAGAATATAAGTATTCTTTTACAAATATAGGTATGTTGTCAAGGCAAATATATATTCTCCACACCCCCCTTTGGGCAAATGTCACCAAATTGTCTATTAATATTCATTGTGCATATGTCAACTACTCACTGAACTTTTTTCTCTTGTGCTTTTAGCAATATTACAGGCATTCTTGTGCTGCAGATGTTCTAATATGATACATGATACGAATGGATATTTTAATCATTTAGGTTTTCCATTTTACCTACCACGGAATAAGAAAAAGAAATTTGGATCAAAACAAAACTTTGTTAATAAAATAAATACTGCTTTGCTCAATCTGCTAAGAAGAAAGACTTGAAAACCTAAACAAACAAAACCCTGAGACACGTATTACTGCTATACTAGAAGAGAAGAATAAAATCATACTTTTGAAAAAAGAATAAAATTATATATTTGTATGTTTGCATACCTCAGCAGAATATTAACAAATCAGTCTCTTAAACGGTTACTTGCTTATGTTTCTGTAAATGCAGTGTCTTAAAGGGGGGAACAGTTTACATCCCACTAGGAGTTTGGTTTCCTCATAATAAATCTCATGTGACTTTGATATATTTCCTTGAAATACTTAGCACTTACGTGTGTATCTTTTTCCAGCTGTGGTTGTGTAAATATTTAGATATTTCAGTCACTCGTGTTTATATTTTATCTTCCAACTGGGCAGTTGTTGAAGGAATCCTGCCCTGTCCTTTTCCCTGATGCTGGCCTTTCCTGAAGTCAATTGTGTTGTATTCCCAAGGTCCTACCAGGATTCTTGCCTTGCCTTGTCAGGATTCAGCTGACGTTATCATCCTAGTTCCTTGTTAAAGCCTCACTCCATCAGCCCCTTTCTTTTACCCTCTCTTCTTTGTAACTTTTTCGTTTCTTATGCAGAATATAGTTGAAACCTTGAATTTGGTTTTGCCAAGTGTAAGATAAACCTTTTATCTTATTATATAAAAAATACCCAAATTAGCATAACTAAAATGGTGGTCGTTGGGTGATTTATAGGAACTCAGAATTTATGATTGAAGAAAGAAGGTGTTTTATGAATAGTGAGTCAAGAATATTATATAAAGAGAGGTGTTGTGACAGAGTGGAGATGGATACAACTTCTAAGATATATGTTCTTCCCTAATCCTTCTTGGTGTAACTCCCTCAAGGTCCTCCTTTGAGAAAGTGAATCACAGTTATTGATAGAAGTTGGGTGACGTTCTTCCCTCAAAGCATGCTGGTGGAAAAAAAAATGGGGATCAGTTATACTTAATTTTAATTGTGCAATGTGTAGAAACTGAGGTTCTCAAATATTAAAACCTGATAAAATAGGAGAGCTACTCAGAAATGCAAGCTCATATTTAGATAAGCTCTCACAGTACAAGGAATGCTTTATGTTCTCATTCGTTCATCATGAAAGTCTTTACTGCATTAAGTGACTATGAAATCATATGATTTACAGTTAGATATTCTCTGATTGCCTGGGAAAGGAACATTAGATGTTATCTGGTTTGACTGCTTCTTACCGTTTTCATTTTCTACATTTTAAATGAAAGTAATCAAAATGAACAAATTCTAGCATTGGAAACAAGAATGGATTTTAACGAATTAATCCTAGCAATATTTATGGAATAGTGGGAAAGAGCAAGGATTTTGAATTTGACTAGGATTGGATCCCAGCACTGCCACCTTCCAGCCAAGCACCAGTGCTTAGTTCCCCCATATGGAAACCAGATAACAACATCCACCTCATGAAGATGCTGTTGTGACAAAGGAGATGGTGGATAATTAATATTTGTTTTCTTTTCCATTCCTTTTCTTCCTGCTTAGACATGATAATAAAGAATAATTTATTATAGTTTTTAATAGAGATGATGAGTACAATTTATAATTGTTATTATTGAGGTTAACCAGTGACTTGTAATAAATATCACTCGGGAATTGGGAAGTTCCTTTCTTGAAGGTTGTATGTTATGAGAAATGTGGCATTTCTATGTTTTTTGTTGTGATTTCCAAAAGTTTTAACTCTACAGCCAAGTAACTCTTTTTTTTTTTTTTGCTAACCCTGTTCATTCTCTTCAGATTATTATATGCTAACAGAGTGTATTTTCTTTTGAAGTGTGTTCCTCAGAAGCAAAGTTCAGTGGGATGTCCCATAAAAAGAAAAATATAGCGTTCAGTGGCCAAATAAGTTTAAGAAATTGCTGCATATTCTACTTTTCTTCTGGAGCACATAATGTGCATTAGCAAGATTAAAAGACCCTGAGAACCCAGATCTTTTTTTTGAGTAAACAATCTGAGAAAAGAATATTGCACAGAACATTTTGAAAATTTAGCCTTTAATAGAATAGAGAGCATTTTTATTGCTGAAACTCGTTTACTGAATGCTGCTGTACAAACATCATGGTGAAAACTTGGGCCTGAGCTCTCCACTCCCAGAAGTCATATTGGCTGTGGTCCAGTTATACGGGGCTGTAGGTTAGGGATTGAGAGAGTCTTGAGCTCCACTGCACTTTCGTGGAGGCTGGGTGATCTCCAGGTTCTTTAATTGGCCGTTATTTCCTCTATGCATGCTCCCTAGGCAGTTTTATTCTTTCCCAGTGTTTCAGTCTCCAACTTGATTTTCATATATGGATCCAACTGAGATTTTTTTCCTGAGGTCAAACTTGGATTATTAAATAATAGGCAACTTGTCGTCCTTATTTGGATATTCTGGAAGTATCCCAAAGTCTCTATATCTCATGCTGAATAAATCATCTCTGTCCTTCTTCCTCTCACCACATCCCACTCTTATTCTTGACCTTCGTTGGAACTGCCCTTTACCCTTTGCTCAGATCAGAAACTCAGAATCTCTCTACCCTCTGCTTCTCTTCCATCTTGTGCTTTTTTTTTTTTTCTTTTTCTTTTTTTTTTTTTTTTTTTTTTGCGGTACACGGGCCTCTCACTGTTGTGGCCTCTCCCGTTGCGGAGCACAGGCTCCAGGTGCGCAGGCTCAGCGTCCATGGCTCACGGGCCCATCGGCTCCGTGGCATGTGGGATCTTCCTGGACCGGGGCATGAACCCATGTCCCCTGCATCTGCAGGCAGACTCTCAACCACTTTGCCACCAGGGAAGCCCCATCTTGTGCATTTTTCATTTCCACCTTCTCCCACATTGCCAGTGAGTAGGTCCTGTTGATACTGTAACTAAATATCTCTAGATTCTTCCTTTTATCTTCCTTTCTGTCTGTCAAGATCCAAGTTCAAGCTTTCAGAATTTATTGTTTAAAGAGTATAAAAGTGTCCTAACTAATCCCTTCCTAGCTTAGCTGCTGCAGTCTAGTTTCATACTATCAAGAGTGAGCTCTTTAAAACCAAACTTAAGCATGCAGTCCCTTGCTTAAAATATTTGAATGTTCTTGTTGCCTTCATTTAGGTTCCAGAACTTTGGCTTGATGTACAAAGTCCATCTGACACCTGCCTTATACTGAGGCTGTACTAACCTACCTACAGGTCCCACAGTGTACCATATGCTTTTGTAGCTGTGCCTCTGAGTGAAATCCTTTCCTTTCTTTTCTTCCTGACTCAGTTTTCAAGACCTACCTCAAGTTTCATGTGTCGGTATGCCTTTCTTGGGCAGTGTTAAGTGCCCATTCTTTGTATTCTTATAGCAACCTGTACATTCCTGTTTCCTATCTGAAATAGACTTACAGAATATAAATAAAATTGGCTTAAATTAAATATATATTACCTCAGCAGTTGATCTTCATTAGCATCCATCTTTCATAATTATAGCCAAAATAAAGGCCAGTAATATATTACAATGCTTTATTTCCTGAAGCTATACAGCACTTGTGGTTGAGTAATCTTAAATTCAATTTAAATTTCATTTGCCTTCAGTATAGCCTTTGCTAAAGACCACGAGTTTCCAAGTAATTTTTTTCCCATGTAGCTGGCTTATTTCCTCCTCTTTTAGAGCCTGGTTTCATTTAATGGATTTATAGTATGCTGTATACCATGCACTGAACTAAAGCTGTTTCTCAATATTTCATATTATAAAACTATTACTCAATATTTCAGATTATAATTTTTTTGTTTCATGGTAGACATAAGCAAATAATAGATCTTTTAGTTTCATCATTCATTTATCATTTCATTAAGAAATAGTAACTGCAGTAGTTACAAATTAGAGATGTAAATAAACCCCATTCAGAGCTTAGTCTAGTAAAGGTTAAACAGTATGCCTATATGGTTACAATTTAAAAATAAAATCTTTTAAAGTCTCTTTATACAGTGCATGATTATTAAGCTTCAGATCATTCCACTCAAATAGGGTTTTGCTGTTAGTACTTTGTTTATTTTTTTATTTACTCAACACATATTTATTGAGTATCTGTAGTGTGTTCAGCACTCTGCCAGGGATAAGGGAAGCAACCATGAGCAAAATCAGACCCACAGATCTTACAGAGTGATGGGAAAGACAGACAGTGTTCAAAGCATCAAACAAATTTAAAATATAATTCTGATTATTTTACCATAGGTAGTTTCATACCCTTGCTAAAAAGAAGCATTTAAGTTTTGTGGTAAATATCAGGGAAGGTCGAGATTTGAAAGAAGAATGGGTATAAACTAGGGTAAGATCATTTTGATCCCAGACGCTGTGGCAGGCATAGGCCTGTGGTGGGAAGAAGCTTAATATATTTGTGGAACTAACAGAAGACTGGGGTGAAGAAAGCAGAGAAAGGAGTGGAACAGGAAGTGTCCTGAGAGCTAGATAGGGGAATGAACACACTGACTTTTGTAGGTCTTGTTAAAGATTTTAAGAGCAATGAGTTTATTTTAAGAGCCACTGAAGTAGGGGAGGACCCAGATTGTATTTGTATTTCAGAACCATTATTTGGCTGCATTGAAGTGAAGCTATTTAAGAGCTTTCCTAAATCCTGGTGGGAATCTATAGTACTTTGATCTGGGATGGTAGCTGGCTGTAGAGAGTGAGATGAGTAGATTGATTTAAAAAATTTGGGGGAGGGTTAGAGGACAGAAAGGGGTGTCAAGCGAGACTGTTTTCTACTTTTCATTGTTTATTGAGATCGGAACACTAGATGAGAACAAGGTTTAAGGTTTGGTTGTTGAAGTTGAGAAATCTCTAAGATTTTTACATATGAAATCTATCCATGGCAACAATAAGGTAGGAATATTAAAAATATGAAACTTGATCCCTCTTTTAGAGATTATAATCTCATTGAAAAAAATAAGGTACAGACAGAAAATATTTCAATGACACATACACTCAGGCCTTCACTTATTAAGTAATACATAAGGTCGAGAATGTAGCCTCTCACCTAGTATCCTTTTTCATTGAACGTTATATTTAATTATTTAAACTCCATTATTTAACATTTCATCTTTGAAGTCCACTAAAATAGTAACATAATTATTGGAGACAAATGAACTTAATTTATTAATAAAAATCCGGGAAAGTATATGTGTATATATATATATATATATATATATATATATATATATATATATACACATATATATTTATTATTTAGAAAAATATAAAAGTCTATGTAAAGAACAGTTCCATCACATATATTTTAACATAAATGTTTATTATTATATAGCATATGTTTTGCTAAAGTGTTGATTGATGTTTCATTAAAAATGAGATTCCAGGAAGCCATGCCATTATTTGTAATAGTCGACAATTCTCTAACACATTCCTCTGCAAAAACAGGCACGTACATGGTACAAACAGACAGGGTGATGGGTTCTGAAAGGATTTGTGGACAAGGGATTTGGAGAGCAGACAGGATTTGTACAGACAAAGTTTTAGCAAGAGCACTTTTTAAGTGGTGGGTCAAAAGGATTCAGGAATTAGAAGGTATAGTCAAGGTGGACACCAGAAGGATTAGTTAGTAAAGAGGTGAGGAAGAGGAGGTCGTTATTATGCAGTGTTTAGATAATAGTGCTAACACCTATGCTTTTGAAATAAGACTTTTAATTGTTTTCAAGTGATGCAATGAAGATATTTTGTCAATTCTTATGCAGGCTCCCGTCTTCGTCAGGAAGATTTTCCACCTCGCATTGTTGAACACCCTTCCGACCTAATTGTCTCAAAAGGAGAACCTGCAACTTTGAACTGCAAAGCTGAAGGCCGCCCCACACCCACCATTGAATGGTACAAAGGTGGGGAGAGAGTGGAGACAGACAAAGATGACCCTCGCTCACACCGAATGTTGCTGCCAAGTGGATCTTTATTTTTCTTACGTATAGTGCATGGACGAAAAAGTAGGCCTGATGAAGGGGTCTATGTCTGTGTAGCAAGGAATTACCTCGGAGAGGCTGTGAGTCACAATGCATCGCTGGAGGTAGCCAGTAAGTAAAATGGGCTTTCTGTGTTTGGAGAGATGGCCACATGGGATCATTTCCCTTGATCACAGTAATAAAAGTTTAAACCTGTATCACAGGCTTTACCTGAGGAAAATCTCTAGATTAGTATATGATTATCATCTACTGTTTGTTTGAATTTTCTATATTTCTCATCTTAGCTGGTTATGCAAGCTAAATTGGGATTTACACATAGTTGTTGAACTGTTTTACTTTTTAAAAAAAATTTTAATTAAAAAAATTATTTTATATTGGACTAGAGTTGATTTACAATGTTGTGTTACTTTCAGGTGTACAGCAAAGCAATTCAGTTATGCATATACATATATCTATTCTTTTTCAAATTCTTTTCCCATTTAGGTTATTACAGAGTATTGAGCAGAGTTCCCTGTGCTTTGTTTTACTTTTTGGAGCTGTTTTCTGTTGAACATCCTCACTGAAATGGATTTATTCCCCTCCTTTGTTCCTTTTAAATATATAGAAAATGGGGATGTTTATGGAAATATAATAGTATAGGGTATTTTTCATTTATCCTCATTAGGAGAAATACTTTCAACTGGTAGTGTAGGGTGTAGTTTTAAACTGTTTCTAATTCTCAGAAATATACTTTCTGTAAAGCTATATCCAAAGAAATGTATGTATATGCCTCATACTGTATTATCTTGGCTACACTGTAGTGCACCCTTGGAAGAAAACACGTGGATGGAATCCTCAGGGAGTTGATGGTTCAGTTTATTTGCACAAATACCAAAGGCTGATCATTTGGAATTACCTCAATAAGGATTTAGTTGACTAATGATTAAATTGTTATATATAGAGTCTAGATGTGTATTGTATTTGAATTAGAATTAGGCTTATTTTCAATAAACATTCAAGAGGTGGCCAGAAAATTTCATTCCTTTGAAAGAATCCTGCTGTGTATATGTATATGTGACAGAAATTGAGAATTGTATAGGAATTGGAGACACAAATGAAATTTAGGTCTAATTCTAATTTAAATTTTAATATCACTTTAAATTTAGCTGTCTATAATTATATATGAAACTATATATGACTATGTCTATATTTATATATAATGTTTTCCCAGGTGATTGATATCTTACTACAATGTATGTTCAAAATTTTAGTTGTATAATCAGTTTTCATAATCTCTAACATTGTCTCCTGCATTCAACTAGAACATGAATATAAAGAACCGCAGATAATTATGACATTATAGACATAGAAAGGAATTAAAAGATAGATTATTCCAACTTAATCATATTATTAATGTGAAATCATCTCCAGAGAATTTAGATGACTTGATCACACTTACAGAGCCATGTAGTACTTACCTTGAGACAGAAGGCCAAAGATATCTGATATGAGCAGAAAATTTAATTAGATAGAATAAAAAATTAAAGTAACCATTTAAACCTCTGTCAGAATTAGGCATTCACTTTTTTTTTTTTTTTTTTTTTTTTTTTTTTGCGGTATGTGGGCCTCTCACTGTTGTGGCCTCTCCCATTGCGGAGCACAGGCTCCTGACGCGCAGGCTCAGCAGCCATGGCTCACGGGCCTAGCTGCTCCGCGGCATGTGGGATCTTCCCGGACCGGGGCACGAACCCGTGTCCCCTGCATCGGCAGGCGGACTCTCAACCATTGCGCCACCAGGGAAGCCCCGCATTCACATTTTTAAAACATTTACTTGAAACCCAAGTTTATATTTCTCTATTCACAGTTAACTGATAATTAACTTATTGTACTTTCTCTTATTGCCTTGATTCTCAGTGAAGGTCCTAGAGCTAAATCAGTGAAATGTATAAAAGCTATAATCACAGCAGAAAGATCTTTTTCTTTTTTTTTTTTTTGTTTTTTTAAGCTCAACTTTAAATGTAGCACAAGCAAAATAATTTTAAAGTTTCAACTTATTTATAAGAAGACATATATATATGTTTTGACAAAGTAATCTTTCAAAGTTACGATATTAACACCTTTCTAATGCTTGGCACCGTTATACTTAAGAATTATTATTTTCTGTGAAGATAAATGTGAGTTAACATTTGAGAACAAATTTAGAGAATCAAGAAAGATGATGTAGATAACCTAGGCTAACTCCTGTGTGTGGTATGTAAGAAACTGAGGATGAGGAGGGAAAAACAGTGATTGTTTATTCCCTGGAATTATAATTCTTTATAAGAAATGTGTACCAACAGAAATATCAAAGATCATCTCATGCTTCTGTATTATTTTCTACTCTCCTTGTATTCTTATCATTGTCAGAATTTTTTTAAAAGTTTATAGACTTGAGTAGAGGGTCTAAATGCTTACCTTCTAGATCTTCCTTTTCAAAACACCTCTAGTTTTACCTCAGATGATCAAGATATCCTTAATGCATTGGGATTTAGAGACCTGTCTGTTTTAATCTGGCTTTTGTGCAGTTATTTTAAAAGACACCATTAGTTTCCAGCTAAGTTCTGTTTCTAACTTAGACATTCCATTACCTTGAGAGTCCATTATGGGAAAAGCTCTTGCAGTCTCAGTCAACAAATATACGATCATGAAATTGAAACCAGACATAAGAGCATTATATAACTTTTACCAGTAAAATATTCAAACACATAGTCCCTTAATGCATAGTTCACAAATTTTAGTGGGATATTCCTGACACATTCCAAAATGTTGTCAAGCTCCAGAGAAAAAAGGATATCATAATTTACTGAATAAAATTTAATAAAACTACTCTAGAAAATACTTTAAGATCATATTCAGTAACAATTCATTTACTTGGGAAGGGAGAAGTATATAGATATTATATATTTATCAAATATAGTTTGCTGTTAATAAGGGTAGTTTGATAATAAGGATCACCTTATTAGTGATAATAATTATTTGAAACCATGAGAAAAGTTCAAGTAGTGTTTGCTTCCAATAATTTTTATACTAGTTAAATTGTAAAAATTAAAAGCAAGTTTTTATTTAAAGAAATTGTGTTATTTGGTCACATAAGTTATATGGGAAAAATTAAGTACTCTGTAGTTAAAGTGGGTTTTTGTGTCTAAAAAAATTCATGGTTCAGTGCACTACAAATAGATATATAGTAATTTCATTCACATGTATTTCAGTTCTTTATTTTAGCCAATAGTTACTGCTTATTCACCATTTTAAAATATGTTTGCATCCTAAAATCAAAACTAACCTTTTGTTTGTTACATAAATACAGGAGGGGAAGGAGGGCAGGGAAAACATGGGTCATATTTGCTGTAGTTTAAATCTATAAAGTACTCTTATAGTTTGGTTTTATTATTTCCTGGAGAATATTACCATTTTTTTTTCATATTTTCTTAGTTTAGGTACCAGAAGTTCAGTAAGAGCTATTCTTATTCTTCCCAAAGGCTCAGACACAGGAAGACAAAGATTTCATCTAATTTCTTAGTGACGCTATAGCTCAAAGTAATAGCATTAACAAAAGTGTCTTGAGGCAACACTGGTTTCACAGCACAGTTGTTGGTAATGCTTTTAAAAACATTTATCTGTGTTTTATTTGCCTTTAAACCAAGTTTTACAGCTGTAACAACAACTGGATTTCTTGGTTCCTAACAGTTGTCAATCTCTCAAACAGTGGAGAAAAAAAATGATATGGAACATCATTTAAAACTTTTATTTTTGTATAGAAATGATAATATTCTTGTCTTTTGTGTTTTTAATATTTATTTAAATTTAAATAATGTACCAAAAGGATTGCATTTATTGGTTATCTTTAGGATTATTTATTTTTGTTCTCATTTAAATTGCAATTATAACCAGGTTGGACCCAGTGAAAAGCACTGACCGATCTTTAGGTGCTGATCTTTGCCATGTAGTAAAAGTTGTATTCTTGTTTTTGAAAACTCAGTTTTGATGCAATTAAGTTTATCTCACACAATTATAAAGTCTAAGAATCAGAAT
Organism: Mesoplodon mirus; assembly: GCF_964341445.2. Lineage (NCBI taxonomy): Eukaryota > Metazoa > Chordata > Mammalia > Artiodactyla > Ziphiidae > Mesoplodon > Mesoplodon mirus. The sequence continues at coordinate 115,019,055 of NC_138982.1, forward strand.
GCTAAGAAATATATGGTAGTCCTTACATCTAAAGTTTCCACCTTGAATTTTTGGAAGTTTATCTCTGTAAAGGAAACCAATTTTTAATCACAGATGCATTTTTTTAAATTTGTTTTTTTAATTATTGTTTTTCTTTGCAAGCTAAGAATGATATATCTTGATGAGGACTTTAATTTGTAAATTTAGAATATATTGCTGTTTCTAACACTTATGAAAATTCACTGTTTAACTCAGTTTCAAACCCAGCTTTCTAAAATGTTATTGCAAGTAGTATTTTTTTGTTTCATATTAGCTCTATTTGAGAGTCTACTAAATGTTTAGAAAAATATTTTACGGGTCTATTCTTCTATACTCAACATTACCAGTTAGTAAATTTAGAACTTTATTTTATGCCTGGCACAAATTGATAGCACAGTTCTTCGACACAACTTATATTTAATAAGTAACTCGATCTTGGGTAATTGCGTTGAATTTTAAGGAAAATTAATTTGAACCTTGACCCTCATGCTTTCGATTACAGAACATGTCTTTCTACGTCATCTGCTAAGTAGTACATAGTCAGCATATGGTTATTTGTTTCCGATGTAAGCTGTTTTCTCCTGAGGAAGAGAAATTCCCTTCAGACTAGGCAGACATCTGCTGACTGTCTTAGCAGCAAAACACAGAACTATCTTTCCAGAAAAAATAATTTTGTACAATTAATCAGAGATTAATCTTCTCAGATTTTATTAACTGGGGTGCTTTTTAATAGTAATTACTTTGAGGTAAAATGTTTATATTTTAAAGTAATATTTTCCCACTACTTTCAATACACTATGATCTTTCATTGTTATTAAACAATTCTCCTTATAAAGTGATTTAGAATTTGAATTATCTGATTTTCCTCCTTTGGATAAAATGAGAAAGTGTACTGACATGTATGCTAAGGAGCCAGGTGTTGGTGTAGTAGAATGTATTTCTAAAATCTGGAGCACTGAAGATGAAAGGATTACTCCTGGCAGTAAAATGGTACCGATGAGCAGGTGAAAATAGAATATGCCATTATATTATAAAATATCGATCGATTGTGCACACAGTCTAGTTGGCCTTTATATGTGTGCACACACACATATATTGTTCCTTGAAAGACTTTTTATCTTTGAAATTGAACTAGCTCTATATTGCATCTTTGAAAATATTTGTTTCCTCTAATCTGCTTTATCTTTTTAAAAAACTTTGCCATTTTCCATGCTTTGATGAGATTCTAAAACATTTATATATATATATATATATATATATATATAATTTTTGTTTTCAGTATTCAAATGAAGAAAGTTAAAGATTCATTTAGTTTAATGATTTTAAAATATCTTTGTTGCACACTATATTCTAAAATGCAATGACTTTTTTTTTGCAAAGTTGATTCATGAGTAAATGAAATAATGCATATAAAGTATGTAGCACAGTGACTGGCACATAATTATAAATCATAAATCTAATTGTCGGTGCTGTTGGTTTCACTGCTGTCTTCTCTTTCCCTGTATTAGGGCCAGACACCAGGATTATTTATACAAAGGGGATCTGGATGCTTTTTATTTCAGAAATGGACTGACTTCATTTTGAATTTGAAGATATGTGTGTTAATATACTAAAATTTAAATAAAATGTTTCAGTAATTAAATTTTCTTAAATTAATTTCTGCTTAAGTACAGAGCATGTTAAGTATATTAAATTCCATCTTGAGTTGAAATTCCTGGTATGAGAAATTTACCCTTATCTTTAGATTCTCGTTGTTAATGCAAGGCATACAAATAGTACTGACTTAAATCATTTTTGTCTTAGGGTCAAATGAAAAATTTCATTTTTGTAACTTTTACAGCTGGGATAACATTAAAATTTTCTTGTTGAATTCACATGTTTTTTCACTTAAGTAAAGAAGCAATATTGCTAAGTTCTTTGACATAATTATATTTACTAAAGACTTGAGTTTTTACCACCAGTTAGAATATAGTCTTTTGTTGTTGCCAGTCTTAGTTCAGGCTGCTTTAACAAGAATACCACGTACTGGGTGGCTTACACAACAAACTTTTATTTCTCATAGTTCTAGAGGCTTGGAAGTCAGAGGCCAGGGTACCAGCATGGTCAGGTTCTGGTGAGAGTTCTCTTCCTGGTTTCCTCACATGATGAAGAGAAAGCTCTGGTCTCTATCCCTGTATAAAGACTCTAATTCCATCATGGGGGCTGCACCCCAGTGAATGCATTCCACCCTAATTACCTCCAAATACCATCACACTGGGGATAAATATTTCAACATACAAATTTTTTCTTGGTGGGGGGGCACAAACATTCCACCCATATCTGTCTTTAAATAACAATTATTTGGGGATTTTTAAGTTGGATTTGTAGTTATTTTATCATCTTAACTAACTGAGAAATAAAAACCAGAAAACCAGGGGGGAAAATCATGTAATCTCCGCGGTCCATCAGATCACTTGCTGCATCCAAATATCGGGTTTAAATTGTGTCATAAATTGAGGATAGAAACATTATGTCTTCAAGTAAATATAGTGTGAATTCTGTATTTGTTGAGAAAAGTAAGAGCAGTATCCTTTCTATACTACATTAAGAGAGGAGACAGTTCTCATTTTCTTTGAAAGAACATAAAAATTCTTTCTTCTTTTTTTTTTTTGGTTTTATCTGTCCAAAGAGTATTTAGTATGAAATATAAAAGCAGAAGCCCATATTCCATAACCCATGTGAGACATGACAGTGATGATGGACAAAGAGAAAGTTTAAGTTTCAATGGGTATTTTAGTAGAAAAGGACAAAGTCCACTGACCTTGTGAACGTGGGTGTTAAAGGAGGTGGCTGTGTCAGAGAATGTACTATTTATTCATAAATAACCAACAGGTGACATTCTATCTTAAAACAACTCTTAGTTAAACCAATTATGGGCTGTAGATATGTGTTCAGTTGACTTCTTAGGCAAACTTTTATTGTTTTTTCTTTGACTCACACAACTGTCATATATTAGTCTTTAGCAAATTTGTAGAAAGATCTTGGAGTGGGGACATGACATACATTTTCTTTCCGTTGCTCCCAAACTCAGGTTAAGGAATATGATGAGTAAGCTTATAGAGATCATTTTAAAATACCTTATTGTATGTTATTTCTAAATACATGTATTATAGAACATACTTGCCCTTTTAAAATACATGTTCTTGTAATCTCATTTGCCCAGAGTTAACCACTGTTGAAAGTTGGGTGGGTATCCTTCTAGATATCCTAACATCACTGTATGTTCTCTAGGGAAAACTATTTACTATTCAATTAATATTCAGTCTTTTCTTGGTTGGTTTTTTAAAAAAAAGGCATTGGCTATGTTGGAACACATAGTTATGTCATAAAGACTAAATGGAAGAGTTTAGCTCTCCAGATTGGATGTTACAAAATAGGTTCCATCTGTTGGATATTACTACATACACTATCCTGGACCAGATTCAATCCAGTAATCTTGGGGTTAAAGGTTATGTATTCCATTACCAGTCTCATGAGCCAGTCCTTTTGTTTTCTCAAAAAGTAGATAGTGTCCATACATGCTGTAAAGTACTAAGATGATTATTCCAACACTATTTGATGCTTAGATATAAAGTCCCTTGAGGCTTCCAGGAAATCAATTCAGTATTTAGTTATTTATGGGAAATTCTTGGCAGTGTCTCCTCATATCAACAATATTTCCTTTAAAAACTAATAACCAGGTAGATCTGGTTATCTCTTAAATCTTATCATCATATCACCCTTCCTTTTAAGCCTCCTAATTTACTTGTGATTTAAATGCTAGACATCTTTCCCACATACAGACTAACTTGAGAATCATTTGTATTTATTAAAAAATTTTTGCTTCAATGATGTTTAATAAAACATACCTAAACATTCTTAGTATAATTAATTTTAATTAATATGATATAAATTAACTTAAACCTTTCATTAATTATCAATTCAAGCTTTTTTGTCAGATTAGAATAAAGCCCCATTGAATGTTTTGAAGGCATAAAAGTTCTTTCCTTAGTTACACAATATGGGCATTAAAAATGTTGTTTTTAAAAAGTCAGGCATTGGGCTTCCCTGGTGGCGCAGTGGTTGAGAGTCCGCCTGCCGATGCAGGGGACACGGGTTCGTGCCCCGGTCTGGGAAGATCCCGCATACCGCGGAGCGGCTGGGCCCGTGAGCCATGGCCGCTGATCCTGTGCGTCCGGAGCCTGTGCTCCGCAACGGGAAAGGCCACAGCAGTGAGAGGCCCGTGTACCACACACACACACACACAAAAAAAAGAGTCCGGCATTAAATAAAAATATGAAGAATAACGAAATATAGTTTCTCCAAAAAATTGATACTTTTCCCTAAGTAACTCTTTCCAGGCCTTTTGCTTAGTTTTAGCTATTCAGTGGTGAACAAAAAAGAAAATGGTTTCTGCCTTCATAGAAATTACAAAATAGTGGGAAGACGGGCTTGTGATGACTGAAAATAAGTAACTAACCATACAAATAACTTTATCCTTAAAATTGTGCCAAGTGCCAGGAAGGATTGGGGTTAAGCTGAGAGCAGAAATACCCGTGGATATTACCAAGACACAAAGTAAAAGAAAAGGCATTTCAGGCAAAAAGAATAGTACATGTAAAAGGCCATGAGAAATGATAGACTTGGGCATATCTGAGAAAATGAAAGATAGCTAGTATGGCATATGAGTAACGGAAATAGCTAGAGAGATGGGTGGGGGCCAGGTCATGCAGGATCCTGTAACCGGGTTAGTGATGTTGGACTGTACGTTCAGTGCAATGAGAACCACAGCAAGTTTTCAGGCAATGATGGAGGTGACATGATCTGATTTATAGTCTTAAATGTCACTCATGTGATTCTTGCATACTGCATGTTAGCAGAATGAAATGCAGAATGATTGGGGGAGGCCAGTTAGGAAGCTATTGCAGTATTACAGGCAGGAGATGGTGCTAGTTTGAAATAGGTGTAGTAATGGAGATGAAGAGAAAAGTGAAGATTAGATTTGGAGATTGAAGACTTGGTTTAACTTTCGAATGTGAGTCAGTAGAAGCTGAGATTTTGCAAGAGATGCAATCATTGCTTATGGTGAAGTCAAGGTCAAGTCTATGACCATGAAAGTGGAACTGAGAATTTGGATTAGGTGATGTTAGCTTTGAATGGCTGACAGTAGTTTAGTATGCTGCAGCCCATCAGAGCCCCAAGAAATGGCACTTTCCTCTATTTCCGCAGCCTGGAATGTGCTTCTCTTCCTGTTCCACCGGTCACTCTCTTTTTTTTTTTTTTTTTTTTTTTTTTTTTGCGGTACGCGGGCCTCTCACTGCTGTGGCCTCTCCGGTTGCAGATCACAGGCTCCAGACGCGCAGGCTCGGCAGCCATTGCTCACGGGCCTAGCCGCTCCGCGGCATGTGGGATCTTCCCAGACCAGGGCATGAACCCACATCCCCTGCATCGGTAGGCGGACTCTCAACCACTGCACCACCAGGGAAGCCCCCGGTCAGTCTATTATAATTGGCTCAAGAGTCACCTCCTCTGGAGCCATCTGTGACTCATGTGCCTAGCACCATTCCTGGCCCATTGTAAGTGATGTGATCTAACATGTAACTTGGAAGTGTTTTATTCCATGTCTGAGGAGCATCATAAAGTATGAGAATGCCACTTGAAGGAACAATCTCATTTCCACACAACTTGTTTGTAAAGGCAAGCAGGTCATGTGATCTCAAACACTCATTTGAAGGCAGGGCTCTTAGAATGCAGTCTGGGTACTATTTCCCTGGGAGTTTTTCTTTCTTTCAAGATTTTGGAATAATTAATTGGCTCTTTTGGGCGATAACATTACTCAGGAAATTTAGTTGACTTCCACTAGTACAAAAAGTCAAGTGAGTTCTTTTTAGGCTCTAATAAGTGTAGGACAGGCTCTCTAAGTGTACTGACCCCTTCTGAGTAGCATCAACCTGTGTTTATGAGTGTAATGACTGGCTGATAGAAAACAAAGGGGTTTGGGCTTCCCTGGTGGCGCAGTGGTTGAGAGTCTGCCTGCCGATGCAGGAGACGTGGGTTCGTGCCCCGATCCGGGAAGATTCCTCATGCCGCAGAGCGGCGGGGCCTGTGAGCCATGGCCGCTGAGCCTGCACGTCCGGAGCCTGTGCTCCGCAAAAGGAGAGGCCACAACAGTGAGAGGCCCGCGTACCGCAAAAAAATAATAAATAAATAAAAAAGAAAACCCAGGGTTTTAAACTTCCAGACTGATAAGGAAACAATTAGTATTGATGGTACCTGAAGGGATTTTCTGAAGTTCCCTTGAGAAACTTTAATGTGCTAAACAGGACCTAACCATCTTTACTTTCTCTTTTTCTTTCTGGATGGCGGGGGGAAAGTACACAAAATAAGTATTCTGTAAAGTAGAATTATTTGCATTCCTGTACTTTGCCAGTAATCTGTATATTATATGTAAAGCTATTATAGTCCAATAGATTTATATTTAATGAAGCAAATTTGATGAGAAATCAAAGGAAAATTATAACATAGTAATATTTTACATTTCTCATTACAATCTTAGGCTTTCGTCTGTGGTTGATGAAATATTTTTTTAGAAAAGTTTAATTAAAATAAGATGTATGGGCTTCCCTGGTGGCGCAGTGGTTGGGAGTCCGCCTGCCGATGCAGGGGACCCGAGTTCGTGCCCGGTCTGGGAAGATCCCACGTGCAGCAGAGCGGTTGGGCCCGTGAGCCATGGCCGCTGAGCCTGCACGTCCGGAGCCTGTACTCCTCAACGGGAGAGGCCACGACAGTGAAAGGCCAGCGTACTGCAAAAAAACAAAACAAACAAACAAACAAACAAACAAATGTAAAAACCAATGGAAATCTAGGTGCTGCAGCAACTAGGCGTGATATGGATAAGAAAGAGAAGAAACCCACGTGGATAGTAACGTGTGGGGAGGCAAACTCAGATGTGGGAAGGATTGGGTCTACTGCAGGCAGCAGCTGGCGGCTTCTACTCAAAATATGCTCCATGGGGCTTCCCTGGTGGCGCAGTGGTTGAGAGTCCGCCTGCCGATGCAGGGGACATGGGTTCGTGCCCCGGTCCGGGAAGATCCCACATGCCGCGGAGCGGCTGGGCCCGTGAGCCATGGCCGCTGAGCCTGTGTGTCCGGAGCCTGTGCTCCGCAACGGGAGAGGCCACAACAGTGAGAGGCCCACGCACCACAAAAAAAAAAAAAACAAAATGCTCCATGGAGCAGCAACATTGGCATCACCTGGTAGCAAGTTAAAGAGGCTGAATGTTGGGCCCCGCTCCTGACCACCTGAATCAGACCCTGTATTTAAACAATATTTTAAGGTGATTCATATGATTCACATGCAAATTCAAGTTTGAGAAGCACTAGTATACATTGTGGTGAACTGGAGTTCATAGACCCCTGCTCATCTCCTAGAGCCCCAAACACCTTTTGGGAATGCAAGCCCAATGGGGTTGGTTTTTAAAAAGAGAAGCAGGTGAAGAATTATTTTAGGTGAACTATCCTGGGTTTCTAAACCAGTAAGAGTGGAGGCACAGAGTGGGGGGGGGTATGTAAGAGACTGGTAGAGACAGCATTCAGGGGCAGAAATGGAGGGAGAGAAACACACAGAAAGAAAAGCAAAAGAGGGATACAGGGGGCAACATATCCAGAGTAACAGAGAAAGAGATTCAAGGAGAAGGGGGCGGAGAAAGAGAAAGACAGAGACTGGGAAGGGAAGAGAGAGAGCTTGCGCACTGGGGGGTGGCGGTGCAGCAGGTACTGGTATGGTAGGGGTAAGCTTGGGAGAGCACAAAAATACATCTGCCTGGATGAATAAGGAAAAAAAATTGCTTCCTACATATGAATATTTACAGAGTGGAATGTTAATCAGAGAAGGGGATCCTCAAACCTCTATTAATATCCATACCATCATTCATCAAGAAAAGTAATATGTGAAATGGATCTTAGATATTCTTAAGTGAATTCACGGAAGGCTATATTTGCTTAGCATAATCCAAAAGAGAAATGCTAGGTTTTTTATTTTACTTTACGTTTCCTAGAATGAAAACTGTGAAATAAAACAAAACTAGGTTGTATTAATAAGAATGGAACTGTGCTGGAAGGATCATTTGGAAATCATTTAATCTGTCCTCCTGACTTTTAGTTTAAATTACCTGAAGCTCATTTGCTGTATTAAAAGAGGTTCAGAACAAAAGATTATTCAGCCTCCATCATCAATATCCCTTATATGCATCAGCATATGTTAACACAAAGTTATTACTTTAATTTACTTAAATTCTGTGCTGCAGCATGACTTTCTTTCATTTTACATGGTAAGTGATAACAGAAAAGCCATTTCTAAATTATAGCAGCTCATATGTTTGAAGATCGTTATTAAGTGCAGCCTAAATTTTAATAAAGTACATCTGATGTTTAATTTAGGTTTCTGAGTATAATAAAACAGTTTCTAATTGCAGTCACTTAGTATCCAAAGTGGAAATTGTAGCTTTTGTAACATTTTACGTTATGTCGTATTTAACCAGAGGTTTAAATTGAAGTTTTAATAGCGCTTATGACATTTTACACTTGTCAAGGGAAATAAAAGTTTATGACCAAGGTATTTAGTATGCCTGAATGGGGACATTTTTAATCTTATCCAGTGAATGATGAAGTAAAACTTAGGAGTAAACCCAGAAAGTTAAGAAGAAAGTGGGAAAGGTCATCCCTCACAAGGGATTTATATTCTGTCTCAATCTTTCCTCCTTCATCATCACCCTGTATCTCTTTACCAAATAATACTGTACTTTATCTAGATTGAGTCACATTAAGTTACCCTTTTATTAGATTCTTATATCAGTCAGAAACTAGAAAATGGATTAGGAGCCTGTGTTTGATGTAGAAGGACATTGAGAACATTTTGATCATATAGTTCAGCACTTGTCATCGTCACCCAAGTGACTTCCCTTAGTCCTAAAATAGAAGTGTAGGGACTTCTCTGCGGGCACAGTGGTTAAGAATCTGCCTGCCAATTCAGGGGACACGGGTTTGAGCCCTGGTCTGGGAAGATCCCACATGCCACAGAGCAACTAAGCCCGGGAGCCACAACTACTGAGCCTGCGCTCTAGAGCCCGTGAGTCGCCAACTACTGAAGCCCTTGCGTCACAACTACTGAAGTCCTTGCACCACAGCTACTGAAGCCCGTGCACCTAGAGCCCGCGCTCCGCAACAAGAGAAGCCACCACGATGAGAAACCCGTGCACTACAATGAAAAGTAGCCCCTACTCGTTGCTCCTAGAAAAAGCCCGCACACAGCAACAAAGACCCAATGCAGCCAAAAGTAAATAAATTTATTAAAAAAAAAAAAAAAAAGAAGTCTAGGGCAGGTTGCAACCTTGTTGAATCTTGCTTGAGGGAATTCTTGGAAAATATGATTATAACATATTTTCCTTTGGGACTACCTCAGGAAAGAAAGCAACAACGAACCAAAATTCCACAGGAACGGAGACAATGTTTTATGGCCAATGTTTTATGGCCACACAATGTTTTATGGCCAGTGGAGACAATGTTTTAGGTCCTGCTGATAATTACCTTTTCCTCCACTTCTCTCATCTTTTGTCAAAATAACCAAAACCTAAAATTTGAATAACCTCAGAATTCTGTGGTTAGACTCCCCAATATTTGTAGGCAATAAAGTCAATTCCTTACCACTTTTCTTTTTTTTTTCCTTCTTTTTAAAAAGTAATGACCACTTAGGTCTCTGTATGGTTTCCTGTGAAACAGGTTCTTTCTGGACTCTGTCAGTTATGATTCTTCAATCTCCTTCAAAATTTTGATCATCAACTTCAGGTGAATAACAATACCTATTCCAAGAGGAGTTTGTGTTCTTTTAATATAAGGGGTTCTCTTAAGCCATTAAACCCATTTCTCTTATCCATAGACTGCATTATGGAAACTGTTCATAGATATGATTAATTCTGTCAAGGTAAAATAAATTTTGTTCCCAACAAACTCAGTAAGTGTTTATTTAGCATAGCTTTCTGCCCTTGGTGAAGTTACTTAGCCTTTCTATAATAAGAAGTGGGGATATTATTCTACTTACTTTATAGAGCTTTGGAGAGGATTAAGTAAGTTAACATGCATAATGTGCTTAGATCTGTGCCTGGTCAACAGTAAGCATTATATGAATGGTAGTTTTGGTTCTACGTGCTATTTATTGTACTAGGCACATTATTAGGCTTACCTTTTCCATTCCTGTGGTCCCAAAGAATGTATCTCTTTATTTCAGGAAGGGAGATGCTGAAAACAAACTACCATATATTGTTACATTTAGAAAAAGCTTTCTGTTCCCAGAGGTAGTCATCTTCTTATACACAGGTGTACTTAAAATCCACATAAATATTTGTGAAATGATAAGTATTCTTCATATATCAGTATACAGTATGTCTTTTATGACAATATATTTTTGAGGATTTGGAAAACTGTTGTTATTGGCATGGTTAGCATTTAAATATTTTATTGTGGCCTTTCTCAAAATATGCTCCAGTGAATTTTTTTCTGTGAGCTGTTAAAAAAATAACTTGGGGGCTTCCCTGATGGCGCAGTGGTTGAGAGTCCGCCTGCCGATGCAGGGGACACGGGTTTGTGCCCCGGTCCGGGAAGATCCCACATGCCGTGGAGCGTCTGGGCCCGTGAGCCATGGTCGCTGGGCCTGTGCGTCTGGAGCCTGTGCTCCGCAACGGGAGAGGCCACAACAGTGAGAGGCCCGCGTACCGCAAATAATAATAATAATAATAATAATAATAATAATAATTTGGAAAATACATCTTTAAGTGTATTTTCTCTATAAGACTTCAGAGCTTTTAATATATTAATGAATGATGTGAAACACCAGTAGGAGATCTAAATTATTATGATTCCCACACTTAAATGAACTGTCAAAATTTTTTTTTCAGAAAAAAATTGGTTTTCTCAGAAGACATTTTGGATAAATGGTAATATTTGGAACTTTGTTGGAGGACAAACAATTTCAAAAGTGTGTATCTCAGATTCAGGTGTGTGGTTATCTTCATGGTTCTTTGTTTCAAGACAATAGGAGTAAGAATATGATATACTATTGTTTCCATTTTGTGTTTGGGGATGTTTTCTTCTTCTATATCAGCATTTTGAAAACCATAGCAAGGATCCATTCAGTATTCCAAACATAGGCAATTTAAATATAGTGCTTTACCAAAACTTTGCAAAGAGGTGCAGAGCGCAGTGTGTGGCCTTCCTTACCCTTCTCTCTCACTAATATCCTGTTACTCTAAATAGCCTTGACCTCAGCTTTCTAAACTTTGCCTTCTATTATGGATATAATTTACCTCTTCCAGCCATTTGACACAGTTGACCTTATTTGTGAAATATTCTCTTTCCCAGAATTTCATGGCACCCAGCTAGATCAGGATTGCATCCTATTGCATGTAACCAATGTCAGACAATTTAGCCAAATAGGTTTAAATTTGATTCTGGAGGAAGGATGTAGAGAGAAAGTATATCGGCTCCAAGAAGCCATTAAGAATCCAGCTTCCTTTGATTTTTTTCTGCTCTACCAACCTTAGTATGTGACTTTCTTTCTTGTGGTTGCAAGGTGACTGCTGCACCTCCCAGTGTCGTATTTCTGTGCTGTTCTTGAGGGAGGAATGTGAAAAATCATCAGCCTATTTTTTTTTAGAAAAATAATAAATTTCCTGGAAGTCCCACGCACTAGAATTTGATTACATCTTGTTGGCTAGGACGATGTTTGATGGCCACCCTTAGTTTCAAAGTTTCATGGAGAGATGTGTTTTTAAATGGCCCATTTCTTCTCCAAACAAAATTTGGTGTTTTGTTGAAAGGAAGAAGAGAGAATGGGTGTTTGGTAGGCAACTAGCAAGGTCTACCACATATATGCTATTGATTTTCCTCTTATTTTTCTGGCTCTGCTGGGTCTATTGCTGAAATGTGCAATTTCCAGGAGATTTTGCTCTGTGGCCTACCCTGGAGGACCACACCTTCCTCCTGGGATTCAGTTATCAAAGTTGTCCTGACTCACTCCTTGTTCTGTTCTCTCTAGGCAGACCTCTACACTCAGCTCCGTTTGGAGGTCCTGGTGGCATCTCCCACTCAAATATCCAGAATGAGACTCTTCGTCTTCCTTTCTATCCCTGCCTTTCCTCTGTTATTTCCTAACTATGAAAATGATACCACCCTGCTATCTATCCAGCCCAGCAGGCCAGAAACCTGAGATCAATTCCTTCCTCCTTTCTTTCTGTCTGTTCACATCAGTTGATCATCAGGTCTTGCTGATGTTTTTTCCTGAATAGCTTTAGTGTTTTCCCACTTATCTCCATCCCCTGTGCTCTTTTTCTAATTAGTATCACCATCATTTCTCCCTTAGATAACTGTAATACTTCTTTACAAGTAAAAACCTGATCTCTCTTGATTGCTTACTCAGAGGTTCTCAATTGCTCCTAAAATCTAAACTCTTTAAAATGACTTGCAAAGATTTGTGTGATCCTGGCACTGTAGCCTAGAGTTTACGCTCTCCTACCCCCATCCCCTTGATCTGAAAAAAGCCATTTATTGCTTCAGACCTCAGCAGAGTCATCACATCCTCTGAGCCTCCTTTTCTGTACACCCCACTCCTCTCCCCATCACAAATCAAGGTTAACCTTACCCACACCACACCTTGATCACAGCATGTAAGTCCTGTATTGTAACTAAATGTTTACCTGTCTGTATTTCCCACTTAATTTTAAGCACTGTGTATAACTTGTTGTACCTAGCACAGGTCACAAAGGGTGTGTTATTACTGAATTTCTGCCAGTTAAAAATTCTGTACAATGATCTCCAACCAAAAACAGTGGAAAACAATGTTTTCTTTCTTATATTTGAAGGTGCTCATGTACAATTTGGCATCTTGTATGTCCAGTAGAAATGAGAGATTGCACAAATTATCTGCATTTTTTGTGCCTGGTCTGCTTTATGAATCTTTTTTTTTTTCTATTTAGGAACAAATATTTTTTTTTCTAGAATCAAATGTAATGATAAGTCAAGTCTGTGATTGCATATATCAGTTAATTTTTCTGAAAAGAACTTCAAGTCAGACATTAGTTTAACATCATATTCTGATCAGTATCTCAGACTATAAATTTAATATGCCTTAAATGAAGGAGTGAAGTTAAGATTTTATAATTTATACTAATAGAAGATATTTTGAATGGATAGTCAAAAGATATATGTATGGGTATACATCAATAGGAATAAGCATCATTTTCCCCCTAAACTGTTAGATAACCTCACATTAACATTTATAGGTGAATATATAGTAAAAAACTTTATCCCAAAGTTTGTTTTAATAATCCAACATAGAATTCTTCCAAAAAATATAGAATTCAGATTTTCTCTTATAATGTTAAATTTAAAAATTAATAAAACTAAAAACATTGACTATAAAATTTTAATATGAATTTTTAAAATATAAACATTTTCATATAAATATAAATAAGCATGTTAAGTATTTAAAAATTTAAAATTTTTAGAACATTCCTTCTGTTTTTGCCTAAAGGAAGACATAAAATCTGAGACATTGGTAACTATTTCTTTTGACTAACTCGGTTGTGCTGATGATAACCCTTTTCTAAGCTACGGCAGTTAGTTATACTAAGCGGAGAGAGGAAAGAATGTTAATTTGAATGAAGTGGTTCCAATTTTAAAGGGATTTTATTGAAGCCAGAAAGGATACACACACATACACACATAAACACACACACACACACACGCATACACACATACACACAAGCATACATAAATCAAGGAAATCTTTAATATGATGTTATGGATTCAGTTAAAGCTCCTCTTTGTTTTTTAATGTTTTTAAAAAACATCAGATTCAAATTTTCTTTAGTTTTTTTAAAATAGGGTTGAAACATATGATTTATTCATGAAATTTTGGATAGGAAAATATGAACAAAGGAAATCTCCTCTCTCTCTACCCTTGCCTTGAAATGCTACAATTACTGCAATGATTAGCTCAATGTTATTATGGATTTTTTTTCTTATAAATAATTTATACTTCAGTTTGCCTTCATCCTGTAAGATGGCAATGCATGAAATTGATTTGGTATAATTACACCTTTGATTAATATTTAATTTGAAATTATTTCACAGATTTAAGTTTAGATGTAATTGTGCCACATTTTAGAATGTTGAGTATACATTAGAAAACTTGAGTATATGAGTATACATATCTTTATAGTCACTGTTTTATTTATTTATTCAAAAGCCACCATTTCTCCAGATCTATAAAGTAATTTTAATTATATTTACATTATATATATATATATATATATATATATATATATGTATTTTTTGGCTCACTAACAGAATTGATTAAATTTAGAAATTCCTCCATTGCCACCTGAGTTTAGGTCATATTTCTATAATATTACATATAGAACATGTAACTGTTATAAAAGAAAATATTTGCCAATTTGAAAATATATGTCGTTAATTCCACAGGTTAAGTTCCTCCTTAAAGGGACTATTTTTCATCTCTCAGTTCACCCATCTGAGGAACATGGGCAATCAGTTCATGATGAAAGCTCTTGAGCTACTGATGCTCATGTAGGTGACAGGGCAAAGGACGTCCCTGGGGGATATATTTCTTAGGCAGCTTGAGTTGATGAGTGGGATAGGTGGCTTGAGAGAGGATTAACTTCTCTAGAACAAGGAGTATCATCAATCACTTTCTCTTCTTCCCAGTCCCTGTATCTTTTCTCCCCTATAGGTTTTTGATTTGATACAAAAGAGGGGGCTATTTTAGAGTAGGGTTACACACATCTCTAAAAGCTTGTTCGCCAATTCAGGTCAAATTTCTGGAATCTGTCCATTGATAGCTTACAGTTCTAAGTACAGCCCCTGAGGAAGGGGGGCTCTTAATAGTTTTTTTTTTTTCCATTTTAGCAGTAAATGACTTGCAAATAACCAAAACAAACAAACAAACAAATAGCAAAAGAAGGCTGGGATCATTTGAATAATGGTATATAATTTTTTTACCATTGATTTACCTTCCTGCAGTATCTGATACACTAGGACAAGGACCTTGTCACTCTGAATAACTGCTGATCTAGAAGAGTGCCTGGCAGAGAAAAAGTCTCCAAAATGTTTGGTGTATGACTGTTCTGTTAGCTTAACGCTTGGGATTGATTTTCTGGGACTTTTCTAAGGACCTGATAATGCCTCTTTATCTTTGTGGCTTAATTTTCTTATCTGCAAATAGGTAACACTTTTTACTATCTTACATAAAAATTATGTTATTAGTAACTATTGGAAAGTAATTTGGAATGGTCAGAGATAGGCATTGTACAGATGAGAGGTGGTTATCTTTATTAAGTAATCAATGATATCTTTAGAATTTATGATATTTCTTATGCTTTTGCAAAACTGTACAATCTTAGTACCTGAGAGAAAGCCATTTGGCAGTTCTATAAAAATAAATAGAGGAAAGGGAAAGCCAGAAGGAGAGGGCTTTAAATTTAATTAACTCTGACGACCTTGTCTATGATCTTTTCTTTTATGCTTTTCTATGATCTTTTCTTTAAAATTATGCTTTTTCATAAGAATTTGTGTTTTTTTGGTTTTTTTTGTTTTGTTTTTTTTGCGGTATGCAGGCCTCTCACTGTTGTGGCTTCTCCCGTTGTGGAGCACAGGCTCCGAACGTGCAGGCTCAGCGGCCATGGCTTACGGGCCCAGCCGCTCCGCGGCATGTAGGATCTTCCCGGACCGGGGCACGAACCCATGTCCCCTGCATCGGCAGGCGGACTCTCAACCACTGCGCCACCAGGGAAGCCCGAATTTGTGCATTTTTGATGATGTTTTCATTTTTTAATCTGTTGCTATGGATTTGTATGTCTAGGGTAGACTGGTGAGTGAGTGTAGGTCATGATCATATGCGGCAAGGATGAAGTCTACTTGCAGAAGGTACGTTCCTCTGTGATCTTCCCAGACGTTTCTGCTTGGTGATGTGGGGCTGGGGAAACAGTAAGAGATTAGTTTTTGGTCTTTTTTTCTGAAGGATAACTTCAGCCTTAGTTTTAGATTTTATTCTCAAAGCATTTATTCTAATGACTAGGCTTACATGTTTGTAATCCCATGGAAACCTAGTCCGCCTTTTATATGTTTAATTCACTAGATGGTTAAAGCTCTTTTCTGTCCTTTTACATGTGCTGTGTCTTTTCTTTACATTATAGTTGTTTGACAGATTTAACTGTTCATGCCAGATTTTGTTCCCTGTTCAAAGTGTGTTTTTGTGCTGGTGAACTATTACAAATTTTGTGTGTAAACATAGACCCATTTGTATTCTGCCACTTGCAACCTTTTTCTTTTTATCCTTGTACCTTCCTAAAATTCTGGCTCTTTAATTAAAAAGGTGGACTTATTTTGAGAACTAAATCATATTATTTCAGAAACATTACATTTGGTATATTTATTGTCCTACAGAGAATCTCTGTATCACACTCACTTGTATCACACTCAGTGTTTGCAAAAACTGTTCATTTATCTCACATAAGGGGCTAATCAAACTGTGTAAGTACATTCCTGGCTGTTTGGAAGCTTTTTAAGCACCATAGAGGGAGTACTTAGCTGTGGACATTGTGTTTGTATATATGGAACATTATTACTGAAATTCTGAACAGAAACAAAGGAAGAATATTGAATTTTAATATTTAATCTAAAATATTAATTTATTTCTGTTTATATTTAACTTAGTGGGATAAATTGGCCCTTAATAAAACCCTATTATAGAATACAATCTAAGTTTTTTAAAGTTGAGGAAGAAGTTGAGGTAAAAGGCCATGTTATTTGTCATAATAACCAATGCTTCTGAGTGCCAGACTCTTTATTAATTTATTTAATCCTCACCAAAACTCAGTGAAGTAGGCATAATTATTATCCTTACTTTTCAGATGATGAAATTGAGGCCCAGGTAATTTAAATAACTTTGCTCATGCTCATAATCTCTATGTTATTTTGCTTCTAACACTTAATGAGACTCCTTAATCATGAGGGATTCTCAATCATTAATGTGAAACTTAAAGACAAATTCATTTTGCACATGAGACAATTACCTTCTCAAAAATAATGACACAGCTTCCCTGGTGGTGCAGTGGTTGAGAGTCTGCCTGCCGATGCAGGGGACACAGGTTCGTGCCCCAGTCTGGGAAGATCCCACATGCCGTGGAGTGGCTAGGCCCGTGAGCCATGGCCGCTGAGCCTGTGCTCCGCAACGGGAGAGGCCACAACAGTGAGAGGCCGGCGTACCACAAAAAAAAAAAAAAAAAAAAAAAAAGACAAATCTTGATATGTGTGTGTGTGTGTGTATTATTTCCTTTGGAAAATAACTGCCAATAAGTTGTAATTTCTTATATACACAATTTTCAAATTATATTTTTCTATTTGTTTTCTTAATCTGTACTCAATCATAGACAAGAACCAGTAAAGATGCTAATATTGTTTTACATGTAATTCCTTTTTACATATGAAACCCTTACATTTTTATCCTGCCACAGTTAATTCGTTCAAGACATACATTTTACATTTAAGATTAAGCTGTGGCTTTGATATCTATGCATTATGACAAATCAAACTATCACAGGATTAGTATACTCAAAAATTAAAAAAGTAGACTCCCCCAATAAAATTTGAGATGGGCTAAAAAGAGAAGTAAATTAATAGTTTTTTTCCCCCTTGGTTTTGCCTTTATTGTCCTTTAATAGGCCCCCCAAATTTGACCCGTATCAACTTGCCTTCTTCAACTTATTCTGTACTATAAAGACAGAATAGCTTTGGGTAAAGAAACCATTACCTAATATGGCCCCTTAAAAGAACATGACCCTATCGCTAGGAGAGATCAATATTTGGGATCTTCTGACATGGCATTGGTAATCTTTTAAAACCTAGATATTGATAAGGCAATCACTAAGTAAATAGCTGGGAAGCAGTAAAACTTCAGTTGGCTTACACTGTGAACACATCCCTTTCTCTTGTATTGATGAGTTAGTTCTTGTGACATTTCAGCTTTCTGTTAGAGCCATATACTTTGATTCCACTTAATTTACCCTTAATCATGTTGTTTTATGTTGTCAAAGTCAACACAATTTTTCACCTTAGAAAATATCAGTCATATCTGGATAGTAAGTTTCCATGATGTGAAAGTCCTATTATTTAATCCTGCTTTGTACTGTTTGATCAAGTAGATGTGTGAGTTCCCTTGTTCAGAGGATCCACAGAAACTCCATTTCTGACGCCTCACTTGGGACAGTTTGAAGTTCATGGGACCATGATCTCCTGACAGATATAATAGCCACTGAGAAAATCAAACACGAATTGATATGACATATATGTCTGAGGGCAGTAGTCATAATTCACTTTGATATGATTGTGTTAGAGATAACATTGTCAGTATATCACTGAACTTTTAGCTAAAATTGGTAAAGTATTTGTAAGAATATGAAAAATCATGTCAATGTGATGATGTTCCTTTGCTCCAGAAAGAACCACAAGAAAGGGGCAATAAATTGGTTGCAGAAACATGTGGTGGAGGATTAGGTAAACACACTCAGATTGGGATAATTGCCAGATGCCTTATTTTTTCATATCAGAGTGTATAGTGGTGGTAGGCTATCAGTAACCATGAGCATTCTCTTCTACAAGAGGTTTCCTAAAAGTATGAAGGATATATGTATGAATTGTACTCACCTTCACAGATAGACCCCACCTTCTGGCACCTTGGAAGGTAGCTGCGAAGTCTCAGCTGAATGACAATCAGTGTAATAATCTGAACTTGGAAAGTTCAAGAAAGAAAGCCAGGATCTAATTGAGCTGATAATTATTTCTTTTGGCTGCCCTACCACAGACTACCTGGTGATTTTTTTATATCCTGAAGAGTAAGCAAACACTGAGTTAGGAAAGATTGCCACAAATTAACATGATACAAAATCTAAAAATTGCCAAATAAGGGATGAGATTCATCTTTAATCATTAAAAGCATCAAATAGTTCTTTAAAATTTATAGCTAATTTTTATTCTTTAAATTGAACAAAAGTTACCATATTTTCCATGTGAGACTTTTTTCTGGTTAATAAGTTTTCCAAGCTGCTCTTCCATCGTGGTTAGTTTCTCTTATTTTTCTCATCACATTTAATAATACTCTGACTTTTTTATGGACCATAGGCATTCCAAAATATTTACATATTTCTCTCTCTGAAAAAATGTTTTTCCATTTATAGATGTAATTTCCATTTATAGATTTATTTTCCATTTATAGATGTAAATGTCATGAACACAATCTAATAATATCATAGAAGGAATAAATTAAAATTGTTTTATAATTTTTCTATAAATGGTTTACCATATATATGTGTTATATATGGTTATCAACTTTTAATAGTTGATTAAAAATCTACTACCAAGCGGTGTTGGTGCTCACAACATCATGCTTTATTATTTAACTTATTATCAAATATTATTCAATGTCAATTAATGTGTGCTGAAAGCCTATGGTAAGTATAGAACTGTGCTATGTACTTAAAGATATATAGAAATTAATCACATAACAAGTTAGGCCCTTCTAGTAGCTGCTATTTAAACAACCTTAATAACAACTCACATAGGAAAGGATAAAAAGAAGGAAGATATTTTCTGAATGGAAGCTGAGAGTTGGGGTTGAAAACCCTCCAGTTATTTCCTTTGTGCTTGGTTCTTGTTTGGATTCTTTGAATTAGAATTGTTAATAGGCCAGATGAATCTGTCTAAGATAAATCCTTCAAAGCTGAGTGAATGATATGGCCCCAGAGAAATTATCTTACCTGGGACATGATCTGAATTTATGCCAAGGCCTGTTTGAAGGTTCAGGATGACTAAGAACTTCTTGAGACTGGAGTTTTAACAGTCATTCCTTGAATATAGCATATTTTCTTCTTTATTTTAGCTGAAGAGTAATGATGGAAATTGAGATTTTATAAAATTAATCATATTTTTACATATAAAACAAGTTAATTTACCACCCTCCGCAAGTTACATTTATATTTAATATGGTATCAGAGGCAAAATAAGCAGCCTACATTTGTGTAATTTAGCTTACTCTTTTCTTTTAGAAATATTTGTTATTTTTCTAAGAGGTGGTATCTTATTAATACTGAATATTTCAGACTTATTTTTAAAATAAGTGAATAGCCATTTATAAGAGAAATTCTGCCTATTTTGATGTTAATCATTATTAAATGGGAATATGAATATTTAATGATACAACCTGAGAGCTCATGGCAAAAATTTTTGATTTCGGACTTCTTATCTGGTTTTCTAATGCTTAAGTCATTCATCTACTCTAAGTATACTTATGTAATAAAGTTAACAGTGGAAGTTTTCCTGTCCTGACTAGTTCAAAGAAGATGGTAATAAACTCTTATGTGTACCATCTGGGTTTTCTTTTGTTTGTTTTTCCTTTTTCCTTTTTAAAAAGAGAATACCTGAACTTACCTAGTAATGTCTATCTAGACTCTAATTAAATGGAATAATAATTCCTGTAAAACAGTATTTAACTAGATTGGAAATTGTAAATTCAGTTATTGTAGTAGCATACTCAGAATCATAGTTAAAACTGTTATAAGAGAGGCCTCCAATTTTTCATGAGGTTTTGCTCATTATTATTTAACATTATATTTTGGATAAGATATATATAAAATACATAATCTTATATATATTAGATAAATAACAAAATTTTCATTTAGAAAAGATCACTTTGGAAAAAGAATGATCTAAATATATTTCTATTTGATTTTTCCCCAAATTATATAGTTTTCAAATAGGCAAATTTGTTAACATATTTTGGATATAATCTAAATTTTACTTTAGTAATTAAACTTCATGTCTCAATAAGTGTTTTGCTACAGAAACATTTTTTTAAATTATCATAAAATAAAATACATAAAGAGGTGGGAGGGAAAAGTAATCAGTCATTATGTGGAAATACGGGAAATATATCAGGTAAAAACCATTGTTAATATTATCTACATTTCTCATTGTGATTTCATTTGGAAATATGCTTGGATTATTATGAAGTTAATTTTAAATAGAAATTGAATATAAGAATATTTGAGCCTTTGAGAGAAGCAGGTTAAAATTAAATCAGAAATACTTGAGGCTAACTTTTTGTATCTCCCTAAATTTTGAATATTTTTAGAATTGTTAAATCTTTTAGAAAATTATTGGTGTTTCTTACTATTTGATACCTTTATAATTGTGAGTAAATCTAAATTTAAACCACTGTTAACTCTATATTTTTTAGCATTATGTTTCCAGGAGCCCAAGGTGCAAAGGCTAATTTTGACCTTGTCAGAAGAGGTGATAGTCTTTCATTTTTCTGTCATGCCATGTGAGATAGTGGGACCTATATCTTCCATATCACTTCTGTCCTCTCAGTTTGCCATTGTTTTTGTCTTCTTTTTCAAAAAAACATCCAATGAAGATAATGAAAAAAAGGGAATAGGTGCAATTGTAAGTTTTCTGTGCTGATCCTTTAAGAGAAAATATTTTCATGTAGAACAGATGATTAATAAGGCATTTTTGATTAAAAAATTGCCATATTTTAACTATGTCCCACCTTAAAAAAGCATTTTCTCCATTTTTACTTAAGGTTTTAGATTTAAGTAGGAAAAATTAAATGCAGGATTGTAAACCATTGCACCTTATTGTTAAGGCTGGTGTTCAAAAACCAAGCAAGTTTCATCCAATAAAGATATTGATTTATATTATTGTTTCTTCTGGCTGGAGTAGTGTCAGGGAAATAGGTATAGCTAGCTGGAGAGGGCCATTGGAGTCCACAAAGGATGTTAATTGGGCATAGGATAAGTATGTATATTAATACACAGCTTCTCCATCTGGCTCTTAAGGACACTCTAACATTAAACTTTTCAACAAAACTCATTATATGCACTGAGTGAAGTAGTATTTTAAAAACTTGTAACTGTTACCTTTAAATTTGCATTAGTTTTCTTGTATTACGGACTGTTGATAATAAATATTTGGGAAATTTCTTAGTATCTTTTTTTTAGCTTTTTTTTTTACAACTTTATTGGTTTTTTTTAGCTTTTGATGCAACATAGTTTTATGCTTTCTGATTGTTGAAGAGATTTAAAAAATATAATATGATTGTTATTGGAAATTGTCAAACACAATGTCTGTTACTGGCTTATTACATAGTCAATGATCTGTACAAAATGAAATTTAAAATCGAAGAAATAAAGGACCACACATTTAAAATCCTAGCCATTTGAAAGATTGCATTCTCTTACTGCCATTTGTTTCTTTTGAATTTGTAGTCACTTGTGCTCAGATAAGATGAAAATCACACCCTTGTCTTCATACTTTGATTACTGAATCTTAATGCTCTCAGTGAATGAATTGTTCTCACTGCAAAACTCTAGGCCTGGGGCAGTTAAGTTTTCTTGGTCTTTAGCCTAAGGAAATATGACCCTTTCTAGAAGTACTTCCCATCTGCACACATAAAAGGGCTCTGTCTTTAAACATTACAATAGCTTTCTGCTTTGCTTTAAGGAGAGTTTTGTAAATCAAGAAAGCTTTTGTAATGTGTTCCTTTAATCTCTTCTTGCTTCTCCCTATTCTTTTTATTTCAAAGTTTAATCAGGAATTCTGACATTGTACAAGTTGAAAGAAATAAAATGCTTGACTAATATAAGTTAGAACTCAACAATGTAAAACAAAATACATCTGCAAGTATCAGTCTATTATTTTCCTCCAAGAGAACTGGAATTTATGACTATTTACAATGATTATATTTTGAAATCATTTTATCCTTCTAGTTAATCTAAGATGAAGCAATGGGATTTTAAATATACGTTTTACTCTGTTTTTATAAATTATTTTTGCATTGTTTTAGGTTATTAATCTTTTGGACGAAATCATATTGACTGGAGGCCTTAAATGTTGAACGCTAGGCAAAACAGCTGCTAGTGTACCTGTTGTTTGGTCCATTGTTCAGTTGGCTACAGCACAGTGTAAACATAGTAGGACCACAACTTTGTGTTTGATTTCGATAGAGCTGAGTTAGCCCTGCATTCACCAAAACAGAACTCAATATCTCATCATTTAGCATTTTACGTACTATTGGTTACAAATTAGGCTGACCAAGTACATATACGTGCCTGATAATGAGACACAGTTTTTTTTTACTCCATTTATTCCATAGTAGAAATGCACATTCATTTATCCATCCTCATTTGTTGATTAAAGATTTAGTAAAGGAACTATATAACTCTAAATATGCATTTTATTTTTCAAATAAAGGTAACTATTTTCTAGCTATAATATTTAAAAATCTGTACTTATTTTCATATACTATTTTCTGTCAGGTACATTCAATTATGTAACTTTTTTGTAAGTAGTGAGTAAAAGAAAAAAATTCTAGCAAAATTATTTCTAGTAAATTATGTATGTGATAGTTTTAATGGTTAATGTACTCTTTTAATGATGACATAAATTTTAATTTATTGTGACATGTAGCCTGAACTTACTATGCCTTGAAATTACAAAGAAAAAAAGACCCTCACTGTTTTCTGTTTTCACATGGATGCTTTACTAGTTAGCTAAAATTGACGATATTATCACAAACATAGCTTATGCAAGGTTTCAGGAACAAGGAAGGAGTTTTAATAAAACAGGCTTAGACTCCGCTTAAACACCCTGTCTTCCATGCTAATCTCCTGTGTACAGTGATCCATTACAAATATTTAATGGTAGGCAGCATGCAGACCAGAATTAGAGAACATATGGGTACAGTTATCCTGGTTAAAATGGCCAACGTGCCTTGTATTGTGTATGGAAGATAACAGGACAGGTGGTAATCCATCTTCACAGAGTGGAGACAGCTGGTATTTTCTGTAAGCTGAAGTAGTCTCACCTCACAGCTGATATGTTGCTTATTAGTATAATTTAAAACATATATTGATGTTGAAAAGCATTCTGTTTTTCCGTCCACTACAAAAAGCACCTTGTGGGCCAGGCATAAATCAGTATGTATATCATATATATTTTAGTTTTTGAAACTGAAAGAAATTAAGCTTCAATTTGATTGTTTTTTAAATGTAAAATAAAGGTTATATTTAATTATGTTCTTTTATAAAATATTTTTCCTTCAAATAGGTAAAAGAACTCTCCTCCCTGTGTTCCATATTCCCCCAAATTATGAAGTTATTAGGGAAAATGATAGTTCAACCATCAAGATATATTTGTTAAATTTTTTAAAAAAAATCATTTATCTCTCATCTAAACTATTTTTCATTTCTTATATTAAAGAAAGACTCATCAGATATACATTTGAATCAAAATAGCAGAATCTCTCAGCATCTGCTTGAAAATTGTTTAATTTTTTTGTTTGCTTCACATTTTACAGAATAAGGAAGAAATCAAGTGTGTTGAATTCCTGGTATACTGCAAACTGTAGTTCCATGTTACTTACAGTCCATTTCATGTCCCAATTACCCCCTTCAAATACTGTTAAAATTTTGACAGGGCGTTCAATTGTAATGGCCATATCAATTGATTTAGTCCATCTCAAAATTCCCCAAAGGAGAGTTCAGGTTAAAGGTCAGGTTACTAGTGTATGACACTCTTACTCATTTTAGTAAAATCAGGATCAGCAGTTTCCAATAGCACAATGGACATATTAACATCTCCCTGACCAAGTATTATACAGTCAGTATTACTAATACAGTCCATATCCATAAAATAGGTAAGGTTATTCATAAAGTAACTGTGAATTAAATAGGATAGGGTTTCAGCACATGCATTAAATTTTCGATTATCAAGTGAATGCTCTTTTACTTAACCACTCAATTTTAGTTTAGTAAATTTCCTGGTTTGTGTTCTTATACATCAATTTCAAAAAAGTTTATGTAACTATGCTCTATGAAAGTAGACTTCAAAACTACAGATGTGAAATCAACAATTTGCCATAGACTGGATTTCAGAGCTTCTCAGGTATGGATCTAATTATCTACTACTTCCTTTAAGTTCTTTCATGTCTTTGGTTCCACGTTGTCTAATAGTAAATTTCTCCTTTTACTTACACGTTTTTGGAATAGTTGGCATTATTTAGTGCAGTGATAAACTGAAAGGTCTTTTTGACCTAACTTTCTCCTCAAGGTGTAATTACCTCCAAGCTCTCTTAAAGTCTAGATCAACAATTCTCAAACATTTGTGTTTATCAGAATCACCTGGATGACTTGCTAAACCCTGGATTCCTGGGCCTCAGCCCCATATCTTCTGATTTAGCAGGCCTGGGATTGGGCCTGAGAATTTGCATTCCTAACAAGTTCCCAGGTGTTGCTGATGAAGCAGGTTCAGAGACCACCCATTGAGAACTTCTCTTTTATAAAATACTTTTTAACATTGCTTTCAGCATATTTCAGTTAGTTAACGCTTTTCAAAAATATGACCTCTAATGTAATAGGGAAGTTACCCAGAGAAATACCTAGAATGTTTGCCATAACATATGAGAAAAGCATTGTAAAAGCATTTGCTCCTTTGGCTTGGGAGGGACATTTATGGAAATTACTGGCATTTCCTCCCACTTCCCATTTCTCTCTTCTCCCCATTCCTCTCTGTCCTAACCCTCTCCATCCACTCTATAGTTTTATTCAGGATTTCCCTAATATTTGACTAATCAACTCTTATGAATTACTTGATGACATTTCATATTTTCACTGATCCTTTCTAGGAGTTGAATCAGTTTTGGTATTAGGGGGATTGGAAAGAACAAAACATTCCTGTGCCTCCTTGGCAGGAATTCTACAAAATCGCCAATTCTTAGGTGAACCTAGGTATGATTTGGAGTCATCTTTTACTGAGGACACATACACACACACACACACACACACACACACACACACACGGAAACATGTCTTGACATTTACACATGTTAGGTATATAAAAGATAAATATGTGACACCTTTGAAATATATAAAGTGGCGTGAATTTTCAATTTAACAAAAACTTTATTCATAGGACCATGCAGGATTCTTTATGAATATACACATGCCATTGATTGTCTTATACATTGAAGCTCATTCATTTGAAGTGCAAATTTACTGTTCCTCCTTTGTTCTCTCATTCAAAATAAGTCCTTCCTTATTAGGTAGTGTAATATTAAGACTCAGGAGTGTTTTGATACCCATATATTCTTTTCTTAATGTCTTCACAAAATGCCACTGTTGGTGTCTGACTTTACATTAATTAAAATTTGGAGAGTTTCAGGGTCAAGTGATTCTATTCCTTTATTGTGGCATCATTGTTTTTTACAGTTTTAAGTATTAGAATCAATGTAGGATACCTAATGGTTAGTCAGAAACAAATATTGATTGTTATTAAAATTATCTAATAAATCATTTTAATTGCATAATGCATGACATTAAAATTAAATAACTATTTAACAAAATATCCTGGTGGTCTTAAAAAAAAAGATCCTTTTTTCCCTAGGTTTTTTTCTTTTTTTTTAGAATTGCTCTTTTATCTTTGATGTATCTTTGATATAAATATCAAGTGAATACCCTTCTTTCAAAAGAGAAAGGAAATGAGATTAGCCATCTATTAATTTTCAGTTTGATGATTTAATTTATTAGGAGACCAGAATATTCACAAGTGTGCATAAATTCTTTTGCTGCCAGGAAATGACATTATAAGGTTTCTTGATGAGCATGTAATTAGAGGAAAGTTGTCTGTTATGCTTAAGACACTTCATTGGGTTTAATATAGCTACCTCTTATCCCCTAGAGGAATACACTTTGTGTTTGCAACTCTTGGGCAAAACTCTTATCCTTTTAACAGTGTAGGATTCACATTGGCTGTATTTTCCTTGCTGTACCAAGTACATAGATTATGAAATTTATAACTTAATCCTTTCTGTGATAATGAAAATGATTTTATATATATGGTCATTTTCATTCTGATGGTCTGAAAAATTCCAACATTGATGTGAAATGTTTTCTGTTTAAAGAAGAATGTATTCGATAATTCTAATATACCTGGGTCAACTGGAATTTGTCTCTCGCTGGGCATTAGTGAACTGGAGGTAGAGAGACATTGACATAGAGTCATAGAGAGATTCAAGCTAATCACCATTTTCCCGCACTGAAATGCAACGCTCCATAAGTTACCATTATGAGGAGAAGCATGGCTCATAATCAGATTTTCTTTCTGCTTTACCACCTGTATACCTGTAATTTAAATATTATCTGTATTAAAAGAAATCTTTAATTGTTTTAAGCTTCATGTTCATATTTTTGGCTTATTGTTTTTAATGCTCATTTTTCAGTAAAACTAAAAAATGAGTTTTCAGATTAGGGTATGGAATGCAATTTATGTTTTTATTGTATCTATGTTGAAAGGCTGACCAAAAAATGTCTGTTAGAAAGATTTTAGCAAGTTCTAGAGTGCAGTTTACTCGAATGTTCAGTACAGCTCATGCATTTTTTTTTTTTTTTTTTTTTTTTTTGCGGTATGCGGGCCTCTCACTGTTGTGGCCTCTCCCATTGCGGAGCACAGGCTCCGGACGCGCAGGCTCAGCTGCCATGGCACACGGGCCCAGCCGCTTTGCGGCATATGGGATCTTCCCGAACTGGGGCACGAACCCGCGTCCCCTGTATCAGCAGGCGGACTCTCAACCACTGCGCCACCAGGGAAGCCCCATGCATGCTTTTAAATCTGTGGAATAAAAGTTGTCTTTACCTCTGCTACAAGTATGTACTTTCAAAGCCTTTTGCAGCTTGGTATAGTGGAAACTTAAGGTTAACTAATGGCATGAGGGATGCAATAGTGTCTGAGTTTCCACATAACATGTGATTCTAATGAGCTCAGAAAGTGGTAAAGGAAAAAGAACCACAATTAGTACCAAATACAGTAATTTTTCTACTTATAACCAGCTTTTAATATACTCATTTTAAATGGCTACTCCGATTTATTGGTAATCTCCAGTGTATATGAGTCATCATTTATAAACCCTGTGTTTTGCAAAATTGCATATTTACCACATAACACAAGTCTCTGAAAAACATTGATGTTTAGCAATTTCCTTAGTTTTGGAATTGTACTGTGTGGCACCAGATATGGTAGGAATTAGCTAGTTTATTTGATGGTAGGTTATGTTGGTAAAAGTCAGACTTACATTATAACTGCATAGAAATAAATGAATAAGAGAGCATGAATTTGGTAATGGTTACAGCATGGTGTAATAATTAAAAGCAATGAAATAGAAACAAATTTTTGCTGAACATTAATTTAGTTATAAATATCTTCCTTTACTGATATACTGAAGTTGAGGCAAACCAGTAAAAATTAGTGATCTCATCACATTTTAAAGAAAAAAGTTTTAAACTATTTCACTGTTTACAGAGTTTTCTATTTTAAAATCTTTTGATTCATTATATTTTCATGAAATGTCACTTTCTTTGGGTAGCGTGCACCTTCTTTATGAGACAAAGTGAAAATGCTTACAAATTTGTTTTGTTACTGCTTTTAACTGAAGGGAATTTCTCACTTTTTAAAAAGAAATTTTTTTTTTTTTTTTTTTTTTGCGTTACGCGGGCCTCTCACCGTTGTGGCCTCTCCCATCGCGGAGCACAGGCTCTGGACACACAGGCTCAGCGGCCATGACTCACAGGCCCAGCCACTCCGTGGCCTGTGGGATCTTCCCGGACCGGATCACGAACCCGTGTCCCCTGAATCGGCAGGCGGACTTTCAACCACTGCATCACCAGGGAAGCCCCTAAAAAGAAAATTCTTAATCATAAGATTTAAAATTAGATTTTCTTTTTTTTTTTTTAATGTTTTCTATGTACCTGCTTTGTTCCTCCTGGTAATACACATGTCCTGAAATAAAAGCACTCTGTTGGGACCTGATATTATTTTCTACTGACCATGAACTTTTAACTGCCAAACTTGTCATGAATATACCCCAAAAGTGAAAGAATAAAAGTTGAAGAATAGCATGAATTATTTCAAATTGTTACGGCTCAAAAGAGCAAATTTTTTTCTTCCTTTTTCCCCCTACTATGTGTGAATTGCCATTCCTAGTATGTCAGTGTAACCAGGGCTACCATGTATAGTTGTGTAGTTTGTTCACTGCAAAAGTTCAGTCTGGCCATCTGACTCTATTCAACCTAAACCAAGTTTGCGAGGCTGCATCTCCAAGATGGGCATGTTTTCTAGTTTACAGTGCTAAACATATAATGCTGGTAAGAGTTTGCCAAAATCTTGAACGCTTTTATAAAGTTCTTTGTATAATTACTACATCTTGCTTTGTCACTATGCTAGATTTATTCATTCATACTCTTTAAAAGTTTTGTATTGAAATATATTTGACCTATTACATTATATTGTTATGTTAGTTTCAGGTGTACTACATAATGATTTGACATTTGCATGCATTATGAAATGATCACCATAGATCTAAAAACCATCTGTCCTCATACAAAGTTATTACAATATTATTGACCATATTCTTTATGTTGTGTATTGCATCCTTGTGACTTATTACATAGTTGGAGGTTTGTACCTCTTAATCCCCTTCACTTAATTTGCCCACCTGCCACCCCTCTTCTTCCTGACAACCACTCGTTTGTAATTTGTACCTGTGAGTCTGTTTTCATTTTATTTTGTTTGTTTTGTTTTGTTTTGTTTTAGATTCCACATATAAGTGAGATCATATGGTGTTTGTCTTTCTCTGTCTGACTTATTTCACTTAGCATTATAGTCTCTAGATCCAGCCATTTTGTTGCACATGGCAATATTTCATTTTTTAATGGTTAATAGTCCATTGTGTGTAAATATACACACACACACACACACACACACACATGCACCATCTTCTCTATTCACCTATCGATAGACACTTAGGTTGCTTCCACTTCTTGGCTACTCTAAATAATGCTGCATTGAACATTATAGTGAATATACAGTTTGGAATTAGTGGGGTTTTGTTTCAGATCAGTAGCCCGAACTGAAATTGCTGGATAATAGCTAGTTCAATTTTTAAGTTTTTCAGAAACCTCCCTGCGGTTTTCCATAGTGGTTGTACCAATTTACAACCCCGCCAACAGTGCAAGAGGGCATTCATATTCTTTTCAGAGTTTTTTATGTTGGAGTGATTCTCAAAGTGTGGTCCAGAGATCCTTTCAGGGAGTCCACCAGGTCAAAGTCATGTACGGCTAAAAGATCCATTCAAAGTTCAAGATAAAACAATGGATTTTAAGGTAACATTACAAAAAGTTCAATGAAGTGATTTCAGATTCCCCACTGCCACTAACTTTTAAAGAACTACCACATGTTGAGTGTTGTATAATAGTATGAAAGAAGAATATTCACAATTATCTGAGAAGGCTATTAAAATACTCCTTTTCTCAACTACATGTCTTTGTAAGGCTGGATTTTCTTCATATATTTCAACAAAATAATATATTGCAACAGACTAAAGGCAGAAGTAGGCAGAAGAATCCAGCTGTCTACTCATTAAACCAGACATTTACTAAAAACCTGCAAAAATGTCAAGCAGGGTCCTTCTTTTCACTGAGTTTATTTGGGAATATATAGTTATTTTTTCATGAAATTGTTTTTTATACTGACACATAATAGGGTTATTTTTAATTCAAAGTAAATTAATAAATATTTTAAATGTTTTTCCATTTTAATTTCTAACATAATTGTGTCAATGGATAAAATTCCCATAAATGAAAGCGTTTTGGAGTTGTCAATAAAATTTAAGAGTACAGAAGGCTCCTGACACCAAATCATTTGAGAACAGCTGCTTTAACATTTCTTTGTTAGCAATAATAGTGATGTTCTCAGTATTGGACTGGATGTACACATATACATTTGGTCCAGGAGAATTGCTTATCTTAGGAAAAAGGAATCCAACTCTCCTATTTTTTAAGGATCCCTTCAGTTTTCACATTTGATTTATCATGAGCCAGCCTACAGGTGCAGATATGTTGACTCAACTCGGCAAACACAGAGAAGCTGCATCATAAAGGCCAAGTCAGTGGCTGTCAGGATGGTTTTAATTAACAGGAAAGCACTATTGGTCCCATTTTGTGTGCACTTCAAAATGTTAGTTGTCCACTGAGATGGCTCACAGATGAGGCACTACTCCAGCCTCGTTGAAATGCAGCTGTGACATGCTTTTATAAAGAAGACAGGAGAGAGGAGTTTGGGGCAAATGATTCCATGTGAATTAGGAACTATTTTATGAGAGATGTTGGACAGCTGTTCTGTTCACAGTGATTGTCAGAGAAAACATAATATGGCAGGGAGGACCTCAGGATTCAGGAATAAGAAAGTTCTTGTTAGTGATACCTAAATACCTATTTAAAAGACAAAACAGAGAAGCAAGCAAAAAACAAAAAATGAAAAACAATCCTTCCCCCTCCACATTTATAAAAACCTTGTAGTTTGATTAGAATTACGTTCACCTATGAGTTGGAACAGTTCTACCATCATACCTGTTCTTGACAGTCATGGCCTTAGCTGCAGAAGGCAATCTATCATAGTGGTTAAGCACTGGCTTTGAAGTCAGTCAGACAGATCCACATCCTGCCCCCAATGCTTTCTGATTGTGTGAACGTGGGCGTTACTTTCTTCACCAAGGCAACTCAGGTATGAAATATCTACACAGACACAGACACACACACACACACACACACACACAAAAGCACATACATCCATACACACACACAAATAATAATTTTAGTCATCTAAAAATATACTCACATTACCTAACATTTATTTAGTACTCTGTGTTAGGCCCTGTTATAAATACTTCATATGGAATCACTGTTACTTCTTACTATAATCCTCTGAGGTAAATAAAACCATTGCTCCCATTTATAGGTGAGGAAACTACTCTCAGGATGTGAATAAATTTACAAATTTTGCTTAATCAGCACTTGGCAGAGCCTGGATATGAACCAAGACAGAGTTGCCTAGTCTACTCAATTCTTTGTCTCTCTAGTGTAATCAATCATTGAAAAGTCTCCTTTCAAGACATACTTCTAAACTTTTTTAAAAAAATAATTGCCTCAGTGATCTTTTAAGAAATAAATCTAAATTTGCTTATTACATACTTTTTTTTAAATAATGAAGACTAAAACAAGTGTGATGTCAGATTTGTTTCCTTCTTTCAGATGCTTTTATTACATATGACATATTCCTTTGAAGTTAAGCTGGAAGGCAGGTGTTGTGGGACAAAGCATCCAAAAGTAAAATAGACTAAATATGGAGAAAGCATTGAATTGTTTAGTAGCTAAAACTTTCTGTTGGCCAAATTGAAAAACCATAACATTTATCGTATATGATGTGTGTGACATTTGAAGTTATAAAAGAGGATTCAAAAGAATATTCCTCATTGAGGATTATGTGACTAAAAAGTGGCAAACTTTAATTATATTTATGACTTTAACTTATTTGTTTGTATGTATTTGAAGAGAGTTATGTTTCTGTTTACCCCATTTAAACTGCAGCTACCTCTTCCTTATGAGAGTAGTTCTTGAATCCTCTCTATATAAATAAACAAATTTTCAAAATCTTTTTCTGCTTTATTTACCATAATGACATCTTCCTGTGACTTAGGAGTAAAAGAAAATTAACTATAGAAAAAATAAGACTCTATAGCATGGACTTTTAGGACAATACTAGAAAATACCTCTGTACCAATAAATATATTTTTAATATTTTACCGTTCTACAGAAATTTTGTATTATTTGCCTTCTTAAGAAAACACAAAATGAAAATCTAGTTATATAAAAAGTTATTCATTGTGTACTGAAGCTAGCAGAAGATAAGGCAAGAAAAATCAGTTTAGATTTTGGAAATCTCTGTCACCTAACCTTTGCAAACCAGAAAGGGATTTATTCTCTACGGAGAATAAATAGTAGTATGTATAAGACAATTCTTTGATCTAAAATAGAGCATAAAATTATTCTTTCATTTCCAACATGATTTGCATGTTTAAATATACCTCTGCTTCACTACATATTAAAATGTTATCATACATTTTATTTCACTTAATTATTTAAGGCATTTTGTAAAGCTCTAAATATTTATTTCATAGAGCACAGAAAATATTTTACCCTTACAATAGCTTTGAAAATAGTCAAAGATGCCAGAATATCAAGTGGTCATGGATTAGTGGCACTGAGTGATTGCCTGAGTTCCATTGCTTTCTAGGCTGTTGTTTATCAGGGATTCTAGAATGTGCGATGGACCTGGAGTCCAGTATAAGAAACAAAAACCGTAATTTTCTGGAGACAATTATAAAGGGCACTCATATTTCATCAAACTGATCTTTCCCTCCCCCACCCCCCCACCCCCCTGGCAATAAATGACAAAAAGAAAACAATGGGAAAAGTGGCCACCGTCACGGAAAGATGGGCAATCACAAAAGTTATTAGTGTAGACATTTGATGGGGTCTAATCTACCTATGGAATACTGTATTCTGTCAAGAAAAGAGAGCTAATGCATCTTCTAAATATCAAAAGACAGGAGACAATTTATGCCTGTCAGGTCTCACTTTTCATAGATTTAAATCATTCCTGTTACAGAGAGATACATTACTCCCATTGTAGTTAAATTTCCCTTTTGATTTTAGTCAAAAATAATTTTAAAAGCTTTCTGACAATTTAAAAGAGCATTTTAAAATAAATGGCATTATTTTAAAAATCCCTACTGGATACCGTAATTATCTATAATTAGCAGCAAGTTTTAATGTTTTACATTGCTTCTCTTTTATATTTACCGTATTTTAAAGTAAAATTTCTTCAAGGCATACTCCTATCAATTATTAGACCTTTTTTCCTTGTAAATGTTGAAGAGTTGTATAAAACTTTTGCTATCCCTAATCTGAGTGAACTTTACATTATTATTTTTGTTGGCTGAATGAAAATGAAAATCCCTGATGATATTTCATTGGTTAATTAACTTCCTAATATTTGCAAGTGTGGCATCTGCTGTATTCTTGATTGTTATGGCATAATGAAATTGTGGGCTGGAAGACATGAACGTGGAAATTTCCCCTACCCATTATATATCTTATGCAAGCAATATATCCTAGTTACTTTAGGTCAGCATGACATTGTGTGCAAAATTGCATACTGCATTGGGCCAGATGAGACATTGCCATACATTGCTCATGAGGATGCAAATTGCCACTTATCTGAAAAAGATTCTCACAATAAATGAACAAGCAATTTCTCTCTGTGTAGTGAGACTGTTAATGTCTTCATGGATGGATAATGAGAAGGAGACAGATGAGAGGAATAAAGGTGTTACATTTCATTTTCTGTTTTATCTTTTTCTTTTTTTGTAGCTTCTGTCAAATTAATACTATAAAAGTATTTGCTTCCAACTTCTATTATTTCCATTCTAGAACATGACATTTATTTTGGAGAAAGAGATAACATCTCACTTTATTTTGGAAATTGGTTAACATACTCTGTACCCAAATAGTGTTTTTTTGTTTTTAAAGGTAATATAAGAAATCAATTTAAAAACGTTTCATTTTCTACCCTCAAAAATCATAGGTGAAAATCGGCGTGTTTAAGCATTCTTCTATATGTGTAGGCAAAGATAAAAGTAATAGAAACTGTCATTCCTGAAACTATTCTTTTTATGTAGCTAAATCCAGGACCAATTTAAAAATGTGTAACAAGGTTTCATTTTAAAACAGCAGTGCATCTATTAATATAAATATTTTAGTTAATTTGGCAGCCAACATTTTCATCAAGAACAACATGCAATTCTTTTATCAGATCTACAGATTAAGAATTTTAAAGTTTACATTCTTAGGCCTATACCAAAACACTCTGAATGTTTGATACAATAATTTAAGACCCATGAATCTATACATGTTTTTTTGAGAATTAAATATTTAGCAATGATTTTTTAGTTTACATTCTATGTTTATGTCGACATTGAAGAATAATAGAAATTGTCAAATAATCTTTTATTAAGAATTTTGGTTGGTTGAACCAAATTAAATATTAATTTAACAACTACTTGTTAATATGTCGGTATTGATTTTATCTTAGAGAAGTGCAATTATCTGTAACTGAACTTTCTGTTTTCTTGTGGTTGGGCTTTAAATTACCATGTCTTCTGGTTTCAGTGTTTTTCCTGGGGCACAGATCATATTTCTTACTGCTAAAGCCCAGAAATAATAGCCTCACACATCCAGAGTCCCAAAGGCTTTCCTGCCTGGTACCCAGAGAGCAACTGCAGTGCTCCAGACTGTGTTGTAGACATGAAATCCTAAAGCAATAGGGGTACTGTTGAAAGCAATTTCATTTCATAATACAATTCATAATTATCTGCATTTATCTCATTGTCTAAATTCCAACTGGTAACCTATCATACTGACGAATTCTTAGAGGATGCCTTTGTTCTATAGGATGTGTGCTTTTCTAGATGATACTATTTTTAAGGAAACAATCACTGTTTGTAACAAATAGGCAAAAAAAGTAGGGAAATGGTAATGAAAAATCTGTAGATATATGTTATCATTTACATTTACCATCTAAATGAAAGTGTGTTTAATATCAGTTTTTGAATATGAGATCTTTGTTTATTTTGAAGGCATGTCTTCTTTTGTTGTTGTTGCTTTATAGCCATGCCATATTTCCGGGTGTTTAAAAATTTATGTTCAGAGAGTAAACATCCCCAGTTTTCCAGTTCTTAGATATTGTCTAATACAAAAACAG
The DNA here is from genome assembly GCF_964341445.2 of Mesoplodon mirus. Lineage (NCBI taxonomy): Eukaryota > Metazoa > Chordata > Mammalia > Artiodactyla > Ziphiidae > Mesoplodon > Mesoplodon mirus. The sequence continues at coordinate 115,054,925 of NC_138982.1, forward strand.
AAGTATATAAACTAGAATTAAAGTCAGCTACCTGTAGTGGGGCATAACCATGCATCCTTCTATTGAGTATTAAATTGCAGAGAAGTATCTATTCCCATGATTTTAAAATATTATCATTGAATAACAATCACTTCTATAAGTTAATTAATAAGATAATTATAGTTTGCAATGAAAGGTACCCACAATTTTAATGGCTGCCAGGTATATGAAGTCACAAAGCATGGCATTTTTATAGGATTTGGGATTTCCATCTTCAGAAAATGTACTCATCTCTTTAAGTTGTCCCACAGCCTCTAATTGCTTTATCTTTTAAGAAAAGGAAAAAGAGCAGTATGTTTATTCTATGATCAGTAAAGACCAAAAAGACACTTACTATTTTAAAATTGAGCCAGTTAATGACTCCAGAATTTGTTGAACACTGGGGTACTGGTATTGGCACAGAACATTGGGAATAAATCAAATGTAAGTGAGAGTAAAGAACAAATGTCCTGGCTTGTGCATGATGCCTGGATGTTTTGGGCATGTTACACTGTCGGCGCCTCTGGGTTTCTTCCTGTTCTCTCTTTCTCTACCAATATATAGACTGTGCCCACTTCAGCCTTTGCTTTTATTCCCTCTGTTTACAAAGTAAGTGAAAAGAGACATGACATTAAAAACATAGAAAAATTACTTTTGGGATGGAGATGGGATATGCATATATATCCCCTTTATATACCCTTTATTGGTCATATCATGTGCAAGTATTTTTTCCCATTCAGTAGGTTGTCTTTTTGCTTTGTCAATGGCTTCCTGTGCTCTGCAAAGATTTTAAGTTTAATTAGGTCTAATTTGTTTATTTTTGCTATATATATACACATATATATGTATATATTGTATATATAGCAAATATTGATATATATAGCAAATATATAACAAATGTAGCAAATATACATATATTTGGAAATGATATATAAGCACTATCTGTATTTTGTATTTTTGTTTACTAAATATAATATATCACATATGAGTTCTGCCATTCACTCTGTAAGTTATACTATTCACAAGCATTTGGTAAATCCAGGTCAAACATCTGGACAAGACTTCCTTGTTATACCATCTTTTTGTTCCCACTCAAAAATGAGGATCTATCAGTGATATACTACTTTTTTTTTTCTTTTTTTGTTTTCTCTTTTTTTGTATCTACATGAGGTGATGGGTGCTAAATAAACTTATTTTGGTAATCATTTCACAGTATATATAGGTCAGACCATTCTGCTATACACTGTAAACTTGATATATGTCAGTTATATCTCAGTAAAATTGGGAGGGGAAAATTTTTTTTATTGATGTATTGTTGAGTTACAATATTATATTATTTTCAGATGTACAGCATAGTGATTCAGTATTTTTACAGATTACACTCCTTTAAATGTTATTACAAACTAATGGCTATAATTCCTTGTGCTGTACAATATATTCATGTTGCTTATCTATTTTATACATAGTAGTTTGTATTTCTTAACCCCATACTCCTATCCCTCCCCTCTTCCCTCTCCCCACTGGTAACAACTAGTTTGTCCTCTATATCTGTGAGTCTGTTTCTGTTTTGCTATGTATATATCCATTTGTTTTATTTTTTAGATTCTACATATAAGTAATATCATTCAGTATTTGTCTTTTTCTGTCTGACTTATTTCACTAAGTATAATATTCTCTTGGTCCATCCACATTGCTACAAATGGCAGAATTTCATTCTTTTTTATGGCTTAGTAATATTCTTCTGTGTGTGTGTGTGTGTGTTGTGTATTAGATCTTCTCTATCCATTTATCTGTTGAAGGACACTTAGGTTGCTTCCATAGCTTGGCTATTATAAACAGTGGTGCTATGAACATTGAAGTGCATGTATCTTTTCAAACTATGTTTCTGCTTTTTCCAAATACATACCCAGGAGTGGAATTGCTGGATTCATATAGTAGTTCTATTTTTAGTCTTTAGAGACACTTCCATATTGTTTTCCACAGTGTCTGCACCAATTTACATTACCACCAACAGTGTATGAGGGTTCTTTTTTCTCTGCATCCTTACCAACATAACAAAATTTGTGTTCTCTTTAATGATAGCCATTCTGACAGGTATGAGATGATAATTTCATTATGGTTTTAATTTACATTTCTCTGATAATTAACACTTTTGCTCATCTTTTCATGAGCCTGTCGGCCATCTGTATATCTTCTTTGGAAAAATGTCTATTCAGGTCTTCTGCCCATTTTTTGATTAGGTTCTTTTTTTGATGCTGAATTGTATGAGCTGTTTATATACTTTGGATATTATCCTCTTCATGGTCATATTATTGCAAGTATTTTCTCCTATTCAGTAGGTTGTCTTTTTGTTTTGTCAGTAGTTTCCTTTGCTATGCAAAGCTTTTAAGTTCAAGTAGGTCCAATTTGTTTATTTTTGCTTTTATTTATTTTACCTTATTTATTTCCTCTGATTTTTATTTTTACTTTCCTTCTTCTAACTTTGTTCTTCTTTTTGTAATTCCTTCAGGTGACAGTTTAGGTTGTTCATTTGAGATTTTTTCTTGCTTCTTGAGGAAGGCCTCCTCTATTGCTATAAACTTTCCTCTTAGAACTGCCTTTGCTGCATCCCATAGATTTTTGAAAGTTTGTTTCCATTTTCATTTGTCTTGGGATATTTTCTCATTTCCTCTTTGATTTCTTCATTGACTCATTTTTTTGAAATAGCATGTTTAGTCTCCACATGTTTGTTCTTTTCCCATTTTTCTTTCTGTAATTGATTTCTAGTTTGTTACAATTGTGGTTGGAAAAATAGTATAATTTCTATCCTCTTAAATTTGTTGAGACTTGTTTTGTAGCCTAGCATGTGATCTATTCTGGGGAAGGTTCGGTGTGCACTTGAAAAGAATGTGTATTCTGCTGTTTTGGGATGGAATGTCCTGTAGATATCTATTAAATCTAATTGGCCTATTGTGTCATTTAATACCACTGTCACTTTATTGATTTGCTGTCTGGATGATCTATCCATTGATTTAAGTGGGGTGTTAAAGTCCCCTACTATTATTGCATTATTGTCAATTTCTCTATTTTATGTCTGTAGGTTTTTGCTTTATATATATATATAGGTGCTCCTGTATTAGGTGCATATATGTTAATGAGTGTATATCCTCTTCTTGTATTGATCCCTTTATCATTATATAATCTCCTTCTTTGTCTTTTTTTATAGCTTTTGTTTTAAAGTCTAATTTTGTCTCATGTGAGTATTGCTACCCCCATTTTCTTTTCATTTCTGTTTGCATGAAATATCTTTTTTCATCCTCTCACTTTCAGTCTGTGTGTGTCTTTAGCTCTGAAGTGAATTTCTTGTAGGCAGCATGTAGATGGATCTTGGTTTTTCTCCAATCAACCACCCTATGTCTTTTGATTGGAGCATTTAGTCCACTGATATTGATATGTTTGTACTTATTGCCATTTTATGACTTGCTTTCTGGTTGCTTTGTAGTTCTTTGTTTATCAATTCTTCTTTTTGCTTCTACCCTTGTGGTTTGATGATTTTCTTTACTAGAATGCATGTGTTCCTTTCTTTTTAGTTTTTGTGTATCTATTGTAGGTTTTTGGTTGTGGCTACCCTGGGGTTCATATATGTTGACCTATAGCTATATCTTCTTGTTTTAAATTGGTAGTCATTTAGGTTCAAACACATTCTAAAAGATCTACATTTTTTACCCCCCTCCCACACATTTTGTGTTTTTGATGTGATACTTTACATCTTCATGTTTATCCCTTAACTGTTTGTTATAGTTATAGTTGTTTTTACAACTTATTTTGTCGTTTAATCTTTATACCGGTATTTGCCTTTCCTAGTGGGATTTTCCCTTTCCTATAGATTCTTTTTTTTTTTTTCACCATGCCACGTGGCTTGTGGGAACTTAGTTCCTCGACCAGGGATTGAACCCAGGCTCCTGGTAGTGAAAGCACCAAGTCCTAACCACTGGACCACCAGGGAATTCCCTCCTATAGATTCTTGCTTCTTTTTCTACTTAGGAGAACCTTTAACATTTCTTTTATGATAGGTTTAGTATTGATGAACCCTTTTAGTTTTTGCTTCTCTGAAATGTTCTTTGAAGTCTCTCCTTTGATAATAAGTGATAATTTTGCAGGTATTCTCTTTCAGCACTTTATATATATCATGCTACTACCTTCTGTCCTGCAAAGTTTCTGCAGAAAAATCAGCTGATAGCCGTTTGAGGATTCTCTCGTTTACAACTCTTTGTTTTTCTCTTGCTGCTTTTAGAATTCTCTCTTTATCTTTAACTTTTGCTGTTTTCATTATGATATGTCTTGGTGTGAGTCTGTTTGGTTGTGACCCTCTGTGTACTGTGGTTGAGTTTTCTCCCCAATCGTGGCAGCCCTAGATCCAGTGCAGCCCTGTGACATGGAGTAAGTAGGGCTGGAGTGTTTGTTCTGCTTTGGCTGGGGTGCATGCTGAGGTGGTCACAGGAAACCTGCCTTCACCCTATCTTGGGGGCAAGCCAGCACACGTGTGCTCCTCACAAGCAGAGTATAGGCTTCCCACTGCCCTGTTAGTCCCAACAGTCCCCCAAGCAGCCAACAGAACTTGTCTCCCCTGTGTAGGACCCTAGGACTGGAGCACCCAGTCTTTGGCTCTCACCACTCACTCCTCAGGGTTGGTCTCTGCCTATGTATTATCTCTTTTCCTTTGAGTCTCCTTCCAGGGCCACAGGTCCTGACCTGATTGTTTTTCTTCCCTTCCTACTCAATTACATGTGAATCTTTCTTAAAGCCTTGATTGTTCAGGAGTTTTTCTGCCAGTTTCCAGTTAGTTATCACTGAGAATTGTTCCAAATGTAGATGTATTTTTGATGTGTTCATGGGGGGAGATGAGTTCCATGTCCTCCTACTTCACTATCTTTCTTGTTTCTTATGTGGAATTATGAGTCAGCAATTTTGTTGTAAAAAAGATATAGATGTTGATTCATGTTACAAGTTTATTTTTAAAATATTAGCTTTAGGGCTTCCCTGGTGGCGCAGTGGTTGAGAGTCCGCCTGCTGATGCAGGGGACACGGGTTCGTGCCCCGATCCCGGAAGATCCCACATGCCGCAGAGCGGCTGGGCCCGCGAGCCATGGCCGCGGAGCCTGTGTGTCCGGAGCCTGTGCTCCGCAATGGGAGAGGCCACAGCAGTGAGAGGCCCGCGTACAGAAAAAAAAAAAAAAAAAAAAAAAAAATTAGCTTTAAATAGATATTATAATGCAGTATAATAAATATAAAAATTACAGTGATAGCCCTTCAAAAGTATGTTCTTGGCAATCCAGGCTTCTTTCAAAATAACTCAAGTGTACCACACAAGTTCTCACTCAAAAGTATCTCATTAATTTAATATTTTAATGGCATGTTTTTAATTTCCATGAAGTGAAGTGATGAACAAAATTAACTAAAGGACACATATGCTAACTACTTGGGATATACAAAGATACATAAGAACTATTCCCAGTCCTGATTTCTAAACATGCTACCTGCCTGGAAATTGCTTTTGGAATATTTATGGTTCCCAGATGCATCTGCACACTGGAATCACTAGGAGGACTTCTATAAATACTGATTGTTGTGTTCCCCACACCACCCCACCCTCCTCTGCTAATATTGTGAATTAATTGGGTCAAGGTATGGCCTGAACTTTGGAATTTTTAGAAGATCTAGGTGATTCTGTTATCCAGCCAAGTTTTGGAATCACTAGTGTAGATTTTTGAGGTACAAATAAGAAGGGTCACATTCACAACTACACAGATTGTTTTCTTACAGAGACATATCTGTAGATAGATAGCAGAACCTAATGTGTATGTGAGAGTATATGCACACCTATTCTCATTCCCACACTTAAGTGATCTGAGCAAATTATACCAAAATGTTGCTTTTTCTTACCTTTGCTTTTCTGACTCCATCCAGTGGTCAACTAAGAATGATTTTTGTGTAGGCAGATGTGTTCATTGTTGGGATTGGTGGTGTACATAGTAGGTAATTTAAGACTAGGGGTTCCTCTCCTTTGTTCCCCACCTCCCCACCTTTTCTCCTTTATGAATACAAGATGGGTAAAAATAAGGAAAGCATTTTTTAAAGCCTTGATGAAATGATTACAGGGATCAATATTTTAAAATTTAAACAAATGGAAACATTTATTGAACACTTATCAAAGCAACTCTGTCATTTAGTACTATTATCCCATTTAACAACTGAGGAAACTAAAGCAAGGAAAGGAGAATATAATCCTCTTTGGGTACATTCTTTTATTTTAAATCAAGTTAAAATTCCTGTTACAATCAACATACCTATTTGAATAATATTCCTGGTTTTAATAGAGTGAAGGAGCTGTTTGAGTATCATGAGTCTTGACAGCCCAGAACATAATTGGCCAAAAGCAGCTGTTTCTGATAGTCTTAAGTCTCTGAAGGTTTTGATGTCTTGAGCAGTTGAAGATATGTGAATGGTGATGAATAATTACTTTTATCTAATAGGATTAATTAAACATTCGTTCTTCCCATCTTTGAAATTTTGAGGATTACTCTTAAGTGTATGACAAAAGTGTGGTCCTTGTTTTCTAGAAGAGTCCCAATTCAGAAAAATTGCTTCCTTTTGCCAAATAGGTCATCTGAAACACATCAAATGTTGTATCCAGATTTTTGTTTTAAGATATGTGATCATTATTTCTAAAAATGGCTTTGGGTTCAAAAGAAATTATGTTGAGAATTAAAACAATCATCACAACACAACCACTGTTTCCTGCTCAAGTGAATTTTACTTTGTCAACTTTTATGATGATAATGCCAAACCCTGCCAAAGCACAAGTGATTTTTTCCCCCAAGGAAAAGGTTGCTTTTTAACTGATATACTCATGTTTCTGGTCATTCAGTTAAACAACAGATTATCCAATTAGTGTGACATGATTTATTTTTAAACTTATGCTTCACTTTATATTGGACTTTATAATTTTTCTCACAAAATAGGGCAGTGGATAGGTATGGTGTGCTTTCCAATGAAAACATTTAAAAATATATCCCATAAGCAAGGATTCATTTTAAAGCTTAAACCATTCTGAAAAACAAGGAAGCCCTTTCTCATTGATTACAACCCACCCCACCTTGGATTGATTTCCTCCCTCCCTCTCTTCCTTCTTTCCTTCCTCTATTTCTCTCTCTCTTCTCTTTCCTTCCTTTTCTTTTTCAATTTTAAAGTCTCAGCATTTCCCTAATTGTGCTGATCAAAATAATACCTTTAGCCTTCAAGGAAAGCATGGGTGTTTGTAACCATAAAAATATGGTCAGCAGCTGTATTTTTCTGACTGTTGAAGGGAACTGATTTGTGTCTGCATTAGCACCCCTTACCTCACACTCCAAACCATTCCTCCCTTCCCCCCCTCCAGTGGCAGCTTCCAAACTACCAACTTGTTTTATGTCAAATGCATGTTGGGCTCTGTAATAAATCACTGATGAACAGCCAACTCTCTATTTCGGAGGTGCAGCCTCTGAACATTGATTAATGTGATTCTTCAAGAATGGAACAATGGCCCATGTGCATTGCATAAGAAAAGCTCATCCACGGCAATAGATAGCTTTGTTCCATGTGCTCCAGCCTCTCTCCTTATAGTGTTCTCTTTCTGGGCTTAGCATGGACCTCAGCTAATTGATTAACAGAACCTTTAGGCTGCCTGAGGTAGGCCTAAAACAGGGACGTAATCAGAGGCTTTCAAAGACTCGATTCTTGTCTTTGGGGATTCCTGCAGGCACATATAGTAGCTACAATAGGCAGAACAACAAGGCTTCTTATTTTTAGAAATTTTGGTGAATTTCAGTGATAATTTGCTTCTGTTGTATTCTTCTTTTTCTTTAACCCAATTGGTTGTTCTTTTGTGGCTGACAGGTATTTTTAAGACAAAAAATTCATATTAGAGTCTTCTTTCTTCTCTATTACCTGTATGTTATTTTCCTTCTTTTTATTGATGTGCTAGGAAACCCATATTCTGTTTTGTTTCGGTTTTTAATTAATTAATTAATTAATTAGTTTATTTTTGGCTGCATTGGGTCTTTGTTGCTGCACGTGGGCTTTCTCTAGTTGCAGTGAGCAGGGGCTACTCTTCGTTGCAGTGCGCAGGCTTCTCATTGCGGTGGCTTCTCTTTTTGAAGAGCTCGGGCCCTAGGCGCGCGGGCTTCAGTAGTTGTGGCACGCGGGCTCAATAGTTGTGGCTCGCGGGCTGTAGAGTGCAGACTCAGTAGTTGTGGCACACGGGCTTAGTTGCTCCGCGGCATGTGGGATCTTCCCGGACCAGGGTTTGAACCCGTGTCCCCTGCATTGGCAGGTGGATTCTCAACCACTGCGCCACCAGGGAAGTCCCCCATATTCTGTTTTAACAGTTGTTCCTAAGTACTGAATATCCAGTGGCAGTTAAAATTATAATCACAAAATTTTGGTCACAATATGCAGCTCCATTTATCCTTTAATATCTAAATAACTTATAATTTATCAGAAAAGTCAGCAAAAATTAGGTAAACTTTGAAGAGTACTCAGTATTTTTTTAGTATTGTTTATTTTTAAAATGTAAGTCATTGAGTGCTTTTTCATTTCTTTAAATTTTAAAAAAGTAAGTCAAAGTGTACATATAATGGTAATCATAATGGTATATTAATTGCCATTTTTATACTTATTTTTCATACCTTTGCATTTTTCTGGTTGTGAGATTATCTTTGAGATTGAATGATATGTTGGCTGAGGGAAATGTTAATGTAGGTTCTTATTTTTTTGTTTTTTTACAGTTAGAATTATATATTCTTTTAATTTGACCTTGGAATTTATAGGTAAGCAAACTACTTTTTTAAAGGCAAAAAAATTGAGATTCAGATAAGTGTTGAAAAGGTAAAACATTTCTGGCAAAATCTTACTTTCGCATATTCTAGAAATATTACTACAAGTTTTTATGGAAGATCCCTTCTCTCTTTTTTATGAACAGGAGAGCTAAAGAAAACAACTTATGTCAAAGTTCAGAATTAGTGAGCAGTGAGGAAAAGAGCAGAAGCCCTTTCATGGTCTTTCACATACTAATTCATGATCTGTAAGCTTCTCTCTTTCAAAAGAGAGAAGTTTCTCATACCAGATCCTAAAGAAAAATCTGTCATAAAATAATGTTTTAGAAAAGTCAATTTTTATAATATAGAAAAGAATTTACTTATATGAAAGAGGGAAAAAATAGGCAATTTTTCTTTTATATAGGAGAGATTTTTTCCCCAAAGTGTAATATGTTGTTTTAACTTTGAAATTATTATCATTCAAATTAAAAGTGTAATATGTTGTTTTAACTTTGAAATTATTATTATTCAAATTAAAACTTATGATGCTTAATTCTTAAACCTGCCCAAGAAAATTATTTATAATTTATAAATAATATTTATACATGAGGCCTGGGATTAATATTAATAAACAGCCTATATATGAGACCTAGCAGTGATTCTATGACAGATGCATTCAGAATTTTAACTTGAAATATCAAGAACATATCTCCTAATAAGCTGTGCTTACCCCAGTGGCAGTGGGCAAGAGTGGGATAGAGGAAAGGATAGATGTTGCAGGGATTCTTTGCTGGTGCCAGAATAAGGTTTCCTTTTCATGATATCTAGGGGACTAAGGTTGGGAAGAAAAACAAAGGGCAATAGTGGTTGACCTGATGGAGGAGAGGACTGTAGGAAACTCCTCTCCTGAGAGTGCAGTGGGAAGAGGAATTCCTGTGACTAGGTAGTTGATTTTAATAAGGGATATGAGGAAACTCAGATGTATAAATTAGGAATGGTTTCAGATAAATGGTCCAGTTATACATAAAAATCAAGAGAACTAAACTCTTCAGAAACATGAACTAAACACTTTCTCCACTGATCTACCCACTGAGAATATTACAGACATTTAATTCGATTGACTTCAAGTGAGACTTTTTAGCCTTTTATTTTGGCACTCAGAATAATAGAAATGATGTTTGATGATCCTAATGATAATAATTGTAATAATAAATATTTCTAGCAATTACTGTTACCACTCACTGTGCTAAACACTTTATGTATTTTTTTTTACAATTGTTCCACATAATACAGTGCAGCATTTATTATTATCCTCATCTTAGTTGAGGCTTTAGAGAGATTATGCAGCTTACCCAAGTTGATTATGTGGCCAGTGTCTTCTCACACCAGATCTGTCTTTCTTCCAGAGTACACGCTGTCACCATTAGCTATCTCAACCACACCTAAATAACGAAACTTACATTTTTTTTCCATCAAGGCATGATTTGTATCACATCTAATTAGAGGTGTCAACCTCCCTAAGAGTCAGTAATGAACTGATTTTTTACCCTGTCTCAAATTTTAAAAAAATTCTTAATTTCATTCATTCATTTTAGTCTCCAATATTTATTGTGCCCAGGCATTCTGTTGCTTGTCAGGTGCATGGTATAATGAAAAGACAACACTGTATGCCCTCATATTCTATTTATGTGTTTTCAAGTTGTTTGAAGGATTCAACTATATTGATTTTAATGAGACTCTATTTTTTCCCCATGAGAGATCTATCCCTAGAATAGATCGTTCCAAGTTTACCAAATCTTTGAGTTTGCTTTCAATGCAACAAAGCAATTAATTTCAGTGAAACACCACTACCCTTATCCTTTACTTGACATTAGATTGTCTGATATTTTGCTCATTTATATTCTCAAATTTCCATTTCCATAAGCCTTAAGTTATGATGAATGTACTCCATGCAATTAAAAAAAATAATAAACTTATTTCAAATAACAATACTTTAATACAAAGTACTGTATTTATTCTTAGCTTCTCAGGCCCCCTGGAAGACACAAGACTTTAAGCATAGAGGTGGCCCTAATGGTATATACAAACTTTGGTAGGAGTGCAGTGTTCATACATTTTTAAGGAAAGTAAGCCTTTCTCCTCATGTCTGTATCATCTTTGTGGCTCAGAAATATTGTTAGCTTCACAGTACAAGGATCTGTATTAAATCTGAATGGAATCTGACCTTTCTTCTACAATGAAATTTCTGCATGTAGAGTAAGGATCCTGTGCTACTTCTGAACAGTTCAACATTATTAATATTTTAAGTCTTGGAGAAAATTAGGAACTTTACTAATCATTTAGACTTAAGTTCAAAGTTGTCATTATATTTAAAGTTAAAACTACAATTACTGGCAAATGTTAAGATTTTTCCTTTCTATAATTTTTCTAAAAGTTTGGTTTTTTTAAACCTAAATTTAAGTTTCATGACATTCCCAGATATCCTAATTGAAAAGCTTATCATTAGAAATGGCTCTAGCAAGAATTGTAAAAAGTGCCCAGAAACGGTCTGTTTTGCAATTTCATATAAATATCATTATAACACAATTGAAGAAGAAACACTCTGATAGTTAAATATACTTGTGCCAATTTAAAAAGCAGTGGTAGTTGGAAGGTGATGGAGATGTTTATGGGATAGATTGTGGTGTTGGTTTCATGGTTGTATAATTATCTCCCAACCTATTAAGTTGCGTGCATTAAATATAGCTTTTTGTATGCCAAAAAAAAGTAGTAATAGTAGTTTTGTCATGAGATTATTTTTCTCAGTATGTCGTACAACTGATACTTTAGATTACAAAAATCTTTCCTATAATGTTGAAAAGAATACTTTTAAATTACAGAAGACCACTTAAGTATCATGAACTCTTTTCCCTTCCATTTCAAAGACATTAAAAGGACCATTCTAGGGTCAGAGGTTAACTTTTGAATGTGGTTTGTTGTGAACACAAAAACTAAATATTATAGGAATACTTCAGTGCTGATTATGATGTCTTTTCTAATTTTGGAATTGTAAGTCTCATATTATTTGTTTGGTACTTTAAATTAGCTGACATCTCGTATTAGTTGTTTGATAGTGTTTGGTAAATTTTATATTTTAAAAGTTAATTTAAAATAAATATCAAACTACAGAGTAGATGATCACATCTTTTTATTGACAGAAAATTTACATGCAATGAAATGCATAGATCAAAGTTCCCAGTCTGAGTATTGACGAATGTATACAGCCACGTAATGACAAATCTAATCAAGATATAGAATATGTCTGTCATTGCAAGAGTTTCCTTATTCCCTTTTCCAGTCTATCCCTATCACCATAGTCAATTGCTATTTAGATGTTTATCACAAGAGTAGTTTTGCCTATTCTTAACTTCATATAAATGGAATGATTCAGTGTGTGTTCTTTTGGTATGGCTTCTTTCACTTGACATGTTTGTGAAATCCATCCACTAGTTTAAACACATCAGTAGTTCATTCTTTTTTAAAAAAATTATTGAGTGGAATTCTATTGTATGAATATGTCACAATTTGTTCATTCATTCTCCAATTAATGGACATTTAGATTATTTCCAGTTTGGGGTTGTTCCAAATATGCTGCTAGAAACATTATTATACAAGTATTTTTATGGATATATGTTTTCTTTTTGTGGGGGTAGGGTAAATAGTTTGAAGTGGAATTGCTGGATTGTATGTTAAGTATATGTTTAACTTTATAAAAGATAATCAAGCAGTTTACCAACATGATTGTACCACTTTATACTCTCACCAACAGTGTAGCTGTTCTGACTGCTCCACGTCCACACCATTTTTAGTATCTTCAACTTTGTAGATATTCTAGTGGATATGAGATCTCTCTCTGTGGTTTAATTTGTGTTTCTCTAATGCCTCATGATGTTGAACTTTTCTTCATATGCTTATCAGCCATACATGTATCTTCTCTTGTGAATTGTCTAAGTCTTCTGCCCATTTACGGATCCTATTTCTCTTTCTGTTATTGATTTGTAGAATATTTTAAAATCTATTCTAGATATAAATCCTTTCTCATATATGTCCATCTGTATACATATATGTATACATATAATATTTTCACTCAGTCTGTGGCTTGCCTTTGCATTTCATTAATAGTGTCTTTGGATGAGCAGAAGGTTTTAATTTTGCTGAAGTTCAATTTATCCATTAAAAAATGTTTAATGACATGTTTTTCTTTAAAAATATGCCTACTCCAAGGGCGTGGGGATATGGCTGTGTTTTCTTCCAGGAGGTTTATCATTTTAGCTTTTATGTTTAAGTCAATGATGTATAGCAAATTGATTTTTGCATGTAGTGTGAAGAAGGGGGAAAAGGTTTTTTTTGTTTTTTTTTTTTCATATGTTTATCCAGTAGTTACAGCATGTTTTATTCAGGAGACTTTCATTTTCCAATTTAATTGCCTTGTCACTTTTGTTGAAATCAATTGATTTTATATATGTGGGTCTATTTCTAGACTTTCTCTTCTGTTCCATTGATCTATTTGTCTTTGGTTATGCCAAAAACAAATATAGAAACTTTCTCGATTATTATATCATTACCATCTTAAAATCTTAATGTCATTCCTCCATCTTTTTCTTTTCTAAATTATTATGGTAGTTCTATTTTTAGTTTTTTAAGGAACCCCTATACTGTTCTCCATAGTAGCTGTATCAGTTTACATTCCCACCAACAGTGCAAGAGGGTTCCCTTTTCTCCACACCCTCTCCAGCATTTATTGTTTGTAGATTTTTTGATGATGGCCATTCTGACCGGTGTGAGGTGATACCTCATTGTAGTTTTGATTTGCATTTATCTAATAATTAATGATGCTGAGCATTCTTTCATGTGTTTGTTGGCAATCTGTATATCTCTAAATTATTATGGCTATTCTAGCTTCTTTAAAGTTTAAAACATTTTAGAATAACTTTGTTAATGCCTACAAAAGAAAAAGCCTGGTTGAATTTGTATTAAGATTGTATTGAATCTGTAGATCATTTTGTGCAGAATGCATATCTTAACAATATGAAGTTTTTCTCAGTTACTAAGAGAGGATGATAAAATCTTCAACTATAATTGTAAATTATATAGTTGTAAATCTAATTGTAAATTTATAATTGTAAATGTATTTAGTTCTATTAATTTTAATGTGTTTTCAATCTCTCTTATTAGGCACATACAAATTAAGGTTGTTATTAACACTTTTATCATTGTGAAATATCTTTCTACTCTTTTATTTTTTTGGTCTCGAATTCTATAGTGTCTCATAGTAATATAACCATACAGCTTTATTATACTTACTGTTTGGATGTTATATATTTTTTTCCATCCATGTACTTTTAACTTATATGTGTATTCATATTTGTAGTGCATCCCCCAAAGCTGGGTAATCTTGCTTTTTTAATTTTAGTCTAATATTACCAATATAATCATCTAATAATATTGTCCATGCCTATTAAATAGAATAGTTTACATTTAATGTAATCATTGATATAGTTGGGTTTGGGTCTGTTACTTTGTCATCATATACATATTCAAATATATATATCATATATATATTAATATTCTATTTAATTCCTCTATTAGATTTTTAACTATACTCTTTTAAGCTATATTATTAATATTAATTTTTAAATTACTGTGCTAGATATAAATATATGCATACTTAAATGGTAATAGTCTACTTGGCATGATATTGTACTTCTTTAAGTAGAATGTAAAAACTTTGCACCAGCATAATTCTGTTTACCTCCACTACCCTTTGTGTAATGTTGTCTTATAATTTATATTGATATGTTATAAACCCACCAATATGTTACAATTTTTTTTGCTTTAAAAAGTAGTTTTTATAACAAATTAAGAGAGAAAAAAATTGCCTTTAACTTATCCATGTATCTACAATTTCTAGTTTAAGGTTTTCATTCCTTTGTAGTTTAAGGTTTCCATCTGGTGTTATTTCTCTTTGGTGCAAAGAAGTTCATTTAGCATTTCTGTGGTGCAGTTTTTTTGGCAGTAAAGTCTCTCAGCCTTTGTCTGAATATGGCCTTATTTCACCTTCATTTTTGAAGGGTATATTCACCAGATGTAGATTTCTGTGGAGTTTTTTTAAAATTTGTTGTCTTGTTTTGCTTTTACCTTAAAGCAGTTTAATTATTTCATTCTCTCCTGGTTTTTACTGATTCTGAGGAGAAATTAGATATAATTTATGTCCATCTTTTCCTTTGGTTTCTTTCAAGGCTTTCTCTTTAACTTTGCCTTTCAGAAGTTTGACCATGAAGTGTTTAGGTGTTTTTATTGATTTATTATGCTGATATTCATAAAGTTTCTTGGAGTTTTATGCTTATATATTTTTTTCCTACTTAAGGAAAATTTTGTCATTACTTCATGGAACACTTTTCTGGCTATTTTCACTCTCCTCTCTTTTTTTTCAATTTTTATTTACGTGCATATTAGGCCATTCTGTATTGACCCACCTGTCCATGAGGCTCTGCTCATTTTACTTCAGTCATTTTTTTTCTGCTCTTCAGTTGGATAATTTCTAGAGACCAGGTTTTGGGTTCATCAGTTCTTCCTTTTGCCACTTCCAATGTGCTGTTAAGCTCATGCAGTGAATTTCATTACAGATTTTTATTTCATTTCAGTTGTAGAATTTTATTTTCATTCTCATTTATATTTTCTACTTGTCTGCTGAATATTTATATCTGTTTGATTATTACGACTATGTTTTCCATTAGTCACTATACTTATTTTCATTAGCTGCTATAAAGCCCTTGCCTGCTAAGTCTAATATTGGAGGTATGTTGAGGTCTGTTTCTGTAGACTTCTTTTTACTTCATCAGCATATTTCTGTACATTAGTTACATGTCTAGAAATTTTGGTTGTATACCAGACATTTCAAAATAGACACTGGAGAGACTCTGCATTCTGTTATCTTTTCCCAAAGTAACTTGTTAATTTTTCTTCTAGCAGGCAATTAAATTACATTCTGACACCCTAAACTTTATGGTTTTACTTTCCTTTAGTATGGCTTTTTTTGTTGGTTTTGCTTTAGTCCAAGATGAATCTTTTATGCCTAGGACATGGGTTTTATTCATAAGATGTGGCCCTTCTAACTTGGTATGACTTCAACTCCATCTTCCTCATATTAGCCTCAGCTCTTTTGGCCTTCTAGCTGATGCTTCCCATTGGGAACACTGGCACCTCCAATGCACATGTGTAATTCATGGGTCATTCAGGGATTTGAGGGGAAGTTATATGCAGATTTGGAGCTCATTCATATGTGACTCTCTCATTTCTGGATTTTTTTTAGCCACTTCTAGCCACTCTGGCAGTTCTGAGCTCCATTCTCTTACATCTCAGGCCAATAAAACTGTGGCTTTCTGCTTGAGTTCCATGACTGAGATCTAACTCATTGTTTTTGCATTGCTTGGGTAGTGCCTTTGGTAAAAAAGCTGTATTAATGTGTATTTCTCCACATTAATTCCCAATGCAGTTTCCTTTTCTCAATGTTTAATCCTTTCCATTTTATGCCTGTTTTTAGTTACTCTCCAGTGCTTTCAAAGAGTTGTTCTTTATATTTTGTCCAGAGTATATAATAGTTATCTGTGGGTGGTTTAGTTTAATTTAAGCTACTCAGCTATTACTGAAACTGCAACTGTAATCACATATTTTTGACTCATTTTTTATAATTATCTCAACCTGTTCCCACCTTTATTTCTTCTAATATTCATGTTTTATAACATTTTATTTCTCAGGGTGGAACGTATAAAAAGGAATTGAAAAAATCTATTAAACCAATTATTTAGATTGCACAGAAAAAAGTATAATATAAATATAATCAACACATAAAGTATCCTGATAATTAAAAATAAAACTGAAAAAATAAGTTCAGAATATGTCTTTATGGACAACAAAACCTTCTGCTGCTGTTCTTCAATGTACTAATTTCACTAATGGGAATTCTTTGTTTATTTACAAATTGTTATGAAACACCTAGTCTGTTCAAAAATTTTTCTGAGTCTTGGAGATACAGCCATGAACAAAATTGAAAACATTCCTGCTCTTCCAGATCTTATATTCTAGTGGGGAGAGATGACATTAGGAAAATAAGTAAAATATATGGAATGTTAGATGGTGATAGTGCTATGGAGAAAAATAAAGGAATCAATGGGATACAAGGAGTGCAGTGGGGATAGGAAAGCTTTCGTTTTGAATGATTATGGGAGAGCTCACTGAGAGGGTGATATTTAAGTGAAATTTGACATTACGGGGGGAGCCCGTCAGAAAGAAGGAAGAACAAGAACAAGTGAGTAATGCTTTAGTCTCATTAGCTTGGAAAGTTGTATTTTTATTAAAAATCTTATTTCTTCCAATCCAATTTCT
Source organism: Mesoplodon mirus (assembly GCF_964341445.2). NCBI lineage: Eukaryota > Metazoa > Chordata > Mammalia > Artiodactyla > Ziphiidae > Mesoplodon > Mesoplodon mirus. The sequence goes on from NC_138982.1 coordinate 115,072,201, forward strand.
TGTAGAACCTATACTGTAATTGTTAATTTTTAAGCTTGGTGCATTTCTAAATATATCCCTTTTTACTGACCGACTTTCCCCATCCTCTTTTTCCTTGGAGTTATTTTCTATGTTCCCTCAATCCACATGAGGCTTATGCTGTTATGAACACACAGTTCCCAAGCAGGAATCAAAACCCCATATTGTCAGGCTGCCCAACTGGCAATATACATGGTAGTCTCTGTTTCCACCAAATTGCTGACTTGTAACGTTTCTGCCTGACTAGGAAGAAATATCATGTGTGCATCAATCACTAGAAGACTGTGTACACCCTAATTAGAATCATGTTTGTGTGTATGTACCCTCATGCACATGTACACTTTCTTTCTAGTCATGGCTCTCTAAACAAGTCAAGTTGGTGGATTTCATTTAATTTTAGGGTCCTGTGTACAGTAAACTTGGAAATGTAATTTAATTTGGAAAAAAAGAACGTTAGAGCCTCTAGCATTCCCCTAATATGCTTCTCCAGCATATTGAAAAAATGTGCTGTCCTGGCTCATCTTTAATTCTTTTTGAAATTTATGAAATAAACACAAACTGGCATATTTTGAAAAAATGCTTAATGTAACTATGGAACAAGGAAAGCAAAAACACTATTTTACTTCATGCTAGCAGTATTAACACCCTTTATTTTCATATTGAATTCATATATAATCACTTCTAAAAGTTCCTCATAGTTTAACTCTTGAAATTGCAGCATCTACTCAAGTCATTTTTTTTAGAAGTCTTCCCTCTGTTATCTATAACTATATGCTCCAACACTGCCTTTGAGTAGAGGTATCTTTGTTCAGAAGGTATCTTTTGCATCATTTTGTCATAAAAGAGATGGTACTATTGTACTTTTTAAGGACCCATCGTTTACATTCTGGTTATATCAAATATGACACATAAGAAACATCAAACCAGTGGGTGAACAGTTATTTTTTCAAATGACTCATGGGTCTTAGATCAATCTTAATGTCATAGCTAGCCATCTTATGGCACCATTAAAGGGAATTCTTGTAAAAATTGTACACTTTTTAGCATTTTTGGAGGCTGGTTCACCATGACCTGAAACAGAGCCAGGCTCTTTTCTCATTATGCTGTATGCCACTGAAAAATTGATCTAAGCTTATATATCTCTTTGAAGTCAAGACAAGAAAGCAACCCAGAGGGCTTTCTGAAATGTAAAGAACTACTGTTTCAAGGTAGAAAAAGGACTTCTATACCCTTGTTTGTTTTCTGACAGCGTTCACTTTAGCATTGAAATGGTTACTTAATTTTAAATGGACGTACATTCTAAAAATGGTGTGTTATTTTTGAGCAAGAAAAGGAATATTGGAAATAAGACTTGTTTTAAGAATATTATCATTCGATACTTCAAATCTGTTACCACAAAAGGCTGGCAATTGCTGGTTTGTTGTAGTACATAACATAGTTTAAAATTTTCAGCCACAATCAGACTAGATATTAAAAACCCACACACCTATAAAAATTCCCATTTTGTAAATCAATGACTTACCAGTAGTAAATTGTTAACATTAATTTTTAAAATTTTAATCTCAGAGAAAGGGACATTGTGATTAATCAAATATACATTACCCAGAGAAACAGTTTTTTGATGGTTTATTTTGTTAAAAAAACATTTAGGTGATCAAAACTACATTCTAAAAAGGATGAACAGGAAAGAATTCCTCTGGCCCCAAATTCCCTTTGTTGTGAGGCAACATTTTAAGAAATACAGTATCTAATGGTGAACACATGTGTGCAACTGTATCTCCTCATGATCTTCCCACTCTTTAGACAAGAGGACTCAAGTCACAAATGCTTTCTGGAGAGGATTTTTTGATTGAGTGTGGAGTCATGTGCAAACCTGGGAAGAGCCTCGGTTTCACGTTTGGTAATGCAGTGTGAAACAGATCCCAACTATAGAAGCAGCTTTCAGTGATTTGGCATAAAGCTTGAGAAGGTATTTGAACTGCCAAGCATTTGGAAGGGAGGTTTGTACTGATCTTATTCAGATGTCAAGGAACCAGGTGAGCCTAATATTTATGTTTACCAGGTAATTATAGGATAAAAGCAAACCAAGCAGAACACTCCTGTGTTAGCATGCAAGGCCCATCACTACTTGGTTTAAACATACCTGTCCATATAACCCCTATGCAAATCACTAAATAGAAGCTCCTTGGAGGTCCTCTCAATCTTTGCCTTTCCTTTCTCCCCACAAAGTTTATATAAAGCAATCATAACTTTATTGAATGAGTGGTTTTTGAAAGGCAATTTCTTTCTTTACTCTGGTAACAGGTATAACTTATATGTTTCATAGTGCAAATTTTTTATGATTGAAACTGCTTGACTTTGTTAGCAACATATGAACTTGGGATAAAGAGGCTTATAGTCTAAGTATTGTTCTTACAGTCAACTTACTTTTTATTTCTTTCTTTCCCTTCTAAAAGATATATATGCTAAATTTCTACAATTCTGATTAGTAAGGGTTAACTTCTCATTTTAGAAAAAGCATTACTGATTAAATATTTGACATAAATATCTGAAATTTTTTAAGCAAAACCAAGAGAAAAAATCTTGTGTATCAAATATAAGAACTTGTTTATATCCAGGTAATATTATTCATTAAATGGATATTGAGTTACTTAAAGTGTAAAAACTCATATATACATACACACACTTTTGCCATCAGTAGTATGGCCTTGAACATGCCATTTTACTTAATTGATCTGCAGAATGGGCAGGGTTATATGATCATTATTTTTCTAAAAATATAGAGTCAGTACAGGACCTATGGTTAGAATGACAAATTTCAAATTGTCTCCACCTCTTTGTAGATGTTTAATAATGAACATGTGAGTAAACCTCTCCATTTCTTATTTTAGTAATCTATAAAATAGAGTACTAATAGTCCATAGATCATAAAATTGCTTCAAGTATTAAATGAGTGAAACATTTAGAATATTGCCTGGTATATGTATATTCCTAATGTGTCAGGTGTTACTGTTGTCATTATCATTACTTTATCAATATAATTATTTCATTACTTAGGTTTTCATAGATGGAAAATCCTCACCTTGGCAAATGGGATTTGCAGAACTTGTTTTTTTGGGTTTTTTTTTTTTCTTTTTTATGAGAAGCATTTTTGAGAATGCTCAGAATTTTTCATGACATTATGTGAACTTTATGAAGATTATCTCACACAACATCTCATGGATCAGGTTAGTGTGCTGTAAGTGGAGGATAGAACCTTCATGTAAAGAAATGACTTGAGTTCCATGAGGGGCACCTACAGAAGAAACACACACACACACACACACACACACACACAATCTTCCTTCTTTTTCTTCCTGGCAATATTTTAATCCAGGACTTTATCATTTCTTATCTGAACTACTGCATTTTCTCAACTGGCTTTCTTGCTTTTAATACCATGTTACAGAAATCCATCTTCTACTACATTGCTTATAATAACTGATTTCCAAAATACAGGCCTGTTATCACCATTTCCTATAGCAGAATCCTACAGTGATTCCCCATCAGATGTATAATACAACTTATGTTCCTTTGCTTGGCATCTAAGTGTTCATCAATAAAATATGTATTGAGCAGTTACGATGTGCCAGTTGTATAAAGGAATGGTCCTTCATGATCTAACTCTCACCTTCTTTTATATCTTCATTCTCACTCCTTCCTGCAATCCTAAACTACCCACTACAGTCAGGTTCTATGGCTTTACACATGGAGAGCCATCTCCTTGTTCTAGCTTTGCTGTGAAACGTTGGGCCAAACAGTCTACTCTTTGGGTTTCAAACCCTCATTCATAAAATAAAAAGGTTATACTCGGAAGTCTTTTCCAGATCTAAAAGCTGTTAATCTAAGAAACTTCAGGCATTAGATGGGAGAGTTTTAAATGGTGTCTGGACTCTTGAGTAAACCCCAAAAAGCATATACTGTCGCTAAATTTACTGTATAATAACAAATCATCAACAATGCAATAGAATAGGACAGAAAATTGTAATCATTGAAATATCTTATGACTGAAGGTAAACAGTTGTAATCACGGCAGTGATTGTTGCTGTAAGAGAACACCTAGAAGTCATGGCAAAATATTATTACATTTTCTCGGTATACTGAATCCCATCATGCCGCTTAGATACTTTTTTGAGCAACAGAAAGTATAAAATTTAAAACTTGAGCACAAATGGCCAAGAAAAAATATTATTGGAACTGAGCACAACTGCTTATTTCAGTTTTTGTTTTTGTTTTTGTTTTTGTTTTTTTTACTGTGGAGAAGAACAGGAGAGAGAAGGGGTGAGGAAAACAGAGAGGTTACCTCATAGAATAGAGAGACTGAGAGATATTTTCTCCACGTTTTTGACAAAAATAAATGAATGAATTAAACAGATGAAGTAATAGATAAAGGGACAGTGAGGGAGGGGAGGAAAAAAATGGAGGGAGAAGACCTGAGGACATAGACAGACAGTTGAGGAGTAGATGTTGAGAAACATGGAGAGAAAATAGTGTGTGCATTTCCTGAGGTGAGAGAAAGATGCAGTGAGGAAGAAACATTTGGAAGATATTTCACCATGATGACCGTATGCTTGAAATGTCAGCTCGAAACAGCCTGTTATATTTTGAAGTAAGAAAGGGTGAGATCTTGAAGATGAGAACAGAAACATAAGGGAAGGAAGGACACAATGGTGTTTTGAACATGTACGATGTTCACATGGTCTTTGTAAAGCAGATGAATATGTGATTCAACTTTCATTGTTTTAGTCAAAAGTTATTTACTAGTTTTTAGTTTTGCCAGGAACCTTTTTCACGTATCAATTTCTGCACGCTTTTTACCTTTACAAATCAGGAAATTGAGCGTAATAGTTAGGGCTCATGCTAGATTCCATTGACCATTGTTAGAGCACACGCTTTCTCCAAGTGAAGTCATTTCTATAACATCTTTAAATTAAAAAACTTGCCCTAAATGTAAACTATAATATTTAGAGGACAGTAACTCTAAGATCAAGGATTAAAAAAAAGCCTAAAATTCCCTTTTTCACTTACCATTAGTTTTTAAAGAGATGGAAAAGCAAGGCTGAAATGCACATAAACGTCAAATCTAACACCATAAAATTTACCCCTGTATTAACGTGTTACGTATTTACTATTCATCTAACAATAAAGAGTTAAAATCCATAACCTGTTTGTGTGTTTATTTCCATTTGATTTATTAATACCATGCCCATTAAAAGTATATTAAATTGGTAACTCACTAAAAAATTGAATAACTGTACTCTTATTGGAGGCCCATAAACTAATTTAAAAGGAATTTCTATTTAAACGACGGGAAAGTATTTAGGAGCCTGACTCTGATGCAGTTGTTAGTAAAATCTGCCAGTTTTTATTCCTGGGGAGGAAGGATTCTCAACAGGAAGTAAGAGAAAAATATGGAAAATAGTGTCTTCAGTTAAAAAAATTTGCTCATCACAGTTAATTTCAGGAAAACAGAGTACTTATGCTGAGTGTCTGAAAATAATATACTTTACAAAATTCAGTGAAAGAAAAATGCTTTTAGTTCTTGCTGTTTACAATTTTTAGTGACATTTAAATTATTTTCTTCAAAATATTTTATTGCCAGATATAAATACATTCATACACGAGGCTAATGCTTTTCACTGTAAATAGAGGGAGAACAAAGAGCTGTGTGTTTGTTGTGGAAAAAGGAGTCTATGAGCTAGATGCCCTACGGGTAACACAGCCTGAGAGGGGCTCCCTACTATACATGCCCTCCAACTCGGAGATGCTAAAGTGAGTTGGTGAAATCTCCAGCAGCCTCTTGTCCTTAGCACAGCTCAGAATTCTCTCATCAATATTTCTTCCCACTATTAGAGAAACAAATAAAACTCATCTCTGCTGGGATTAATTTGCTTCAGCCTGAAGCAATGAGCTTCCACTGGCAACCACTCCTGAGCTGAATAAGCAGCATCCCAGCATCTGTTGACAATATGAAATTGTTGCAGCAGCCAATATTCATAAGAAATGGCCTCCACAATCCAAAGAGAATACACTAGTCAATAACTAGCAGAGTCTGACCACTGAAAGAATAGCATATAATTCCAGATTTTATAAGCTATATTTAAACGGGGGCTTTTTTTCTCTTTGGATCTGAATGTGAAGAATCTGTGTAGACCTAATTTTACTTGAAGAGACCTAGTTATATAGCTGGTTTGGGCTGAAAATGCCTGAACTTTTTTCCAGCTGGACATGGATCTGTCTTATGAAACCAAGGCATAAATAGCTACTCTTTAGCAGACTGGTCACTCCTGTTAATGGAGCACTGTGACTGGACTAGAAATAGAAAATTGATAAAAATTTGAGTCTCAAGGTACTATGATGGTCGAAAGAGCAGTGGTCTTGTGATGGTGCCATTTAATTTGCACTTTTGTTGATGTTGCATTTTATTTTCAATGTTAAAAAATTTATGTTTGTAACAATTTATGTGGCTTAACTGATTTACTCCCTTCTTTCAATTATTATTTTTTTCCATGTTTTTATTTTCTTTTTACCTTGTGCTATATGGAGAGGACACAAAGGTACCCTTTGCTACACGTGATGGTGATGATGGGTTTCTGCTTATCAACCTCCTGCATTTTCTTTTTTTTTTTTTTTTTCTTTCTGCGGTACACGGGCCTCTCACTGCTGTGGCCCCTCCCGTTGCGGAGCACAGGCTCCGGACGCGCAGGCTCAGCGGCCATGCGCAGGCTCCCCGGCCACGGCTCACGGGCCCAGCCGCTCCGCGGCATGTGGGATCTTCCCGGACCGGGGCACGAACCCGTGTCCCCTGCATCGGCAGGCGGACCCCCAACCACTGCGCCACCAGAGAAGCCTCTACCACCTGCATTTTCTAAGGTGAAAACCCTTTTATTCTACAGAGTGCTCATATTTTTCTGGTTATGAAAAACAACACAATTTCACTGCTCTTTTTTTTTTTTTCAGAATGTATTTAATTGTTAACATCTTAAATAGATGTGTAGGGTTCAGTCTTCTGATCCTAGTTGGTAGGACTGGCAGGATTTACATCAAATTAGATTGCATGATCTTTATGGTTTAAAATGCTTCTAGTGCAATAATTTTACTAGAATTTAGGATAAGGAAGAAGAGTAGTCCTAACTGAAAATAAATATGATGTGTCTTGACTTTTCTATATGAACTCATTTTATCAATTCAGCTTCTATAATTCATGGACCCTAAAATTATCATGAAGTTTGAATAAGTATTACAAGTTCTATTATACATATTGTACAGGGTCATGTGTATATTATACATCACTCCTGAGTAATGACTATAGTTTGTTAATTTTCTTTCAGAACAATTTAGTATTATCATTTGAATTTTCTATTGTGGGTACCAAGTCCAGAAAAATTTGTCCCTATCGTATGTTGCAGACTGTAAATACCAGTCTTCTGTAAAATGTTGTTTGAACTTATTAAAACCTGATTCATATGATGCCAAGTTTATCCTAAGGCTTGCGCTGGGGCAGGCATGCACATCAAGGGAAAAAAAAAAGAGTCAATTTCCAAAGGGAGTGCTTGACAGCTAAATTCTGTGGGGTTAGTTAACTCTAGTAGCCAAAGCTGAATCCAAGGGATGCCTCTGACTACGTTTTTATTGTTCTTTTTTATTTTCTTTCCTGAGATGGTCAAGAGGGCATGTGCTTGAACATGTGAGCCAGCAAAGTATCTGTGATTCTAATCCCCTAATTAGACTATCGTGCACAGATGGTATTTAGTTGTTTTTTTTTTTAATGAATGAAAGCATGTGGTAATGATGTTCATGAATTTTTATAAGATAAAAAAATGCTACATGAGTTTTGCTTATATTTGCCTAACCTCCTATCTAGGTCAGACCATGGGTGGAAAGGTATGTGAAATTTATATAAATAGATGATGCCATTTTAGCCAGCCAGCTTGTAGGCATGATGTACACACGTGTAGACTCACACACCCTACCTGCCACACATGTGCCAATACAGATAAAGTAAATTCCATTTAAAACGTTGGGATATTTTGTTGGGGAAAATGAGAATTTTTCTCATAAGTTTTCTGTCCTGCCCTGTAATTCTTTTGTTGCAGTCTTTAATAACTTTTATTGAGGCCAACTTAACATAACAGAGGAAATTTGTTGCACATGCTTTTTAGTTTCGTTTAAGATGTTTTTGGCAGAAGGATAGTAGAGCACAGTGAGTTAAGGGAAGAGTGAACAACCATAGGTCAAGACAATGAACAGCTTTAAATAGGAGCAGCAATCTTATGATGCTAATACACTGACTCAATTTTCCCCATATTTAAAAGATAACTTCCACTAAAAAATGGCCAACTTCCAGCTTTAAAATTTTTGTTTTTTAATTGTAAGGTCTTTATCTTTTTGTCATTTGCATATTATGTAGGAAAGCAAGTATTTCTTGCCTGGATATTAAAAGGTAATAATCAACATTTGTTCTACAGAGCACCACATGCATTTTCTGTTCCATTCTTTGAGGCTTTTGAAAATAAATATGTGAGTTGATAGAAAGATAGGTGAATGAGTGACCATTAAAATTTAGCTTCATATAGTCTATTTAGCTTAAGTCTAATACTGTTACTCTTTTATCATTGAGAAGGCAATTTGTCCGTTTTATTTTGGCTGCTTATTTCCCAAGCAGATTAAAATCCAGGTGTACACTATGCAGTAATCTGAAATTACACATTTCACAGCTTAGTGGTATTTTCCAAGGTTCATGGCATTTAGACATTGGAGTTTTGCTGAGGCTTTGGTTTGAATCCTGAGCTGGAAGATGGATTTGGGAGTAAATTGTTTGGATTGTGACTAGGCCTGGATTGCTCAACATTAAAGTATTGTTTTCTGCTTGGTGTTTCAAACAAGAACATCCCTAAAGTAATAAAACAGTTTTCATTGAGACTAATGGCCCTGAATCAAAAAAATCTTTAGTGAAAGTTAGTAAGGTGGTGTCAGGATAGACACAGGAAACGTGTGATTCAGCAGGTATATGATTCAGGGGTCTGTCTGAAGCCAGAAGCCTGTACGATATGAGATCCTCATCGAAATGCACTTCTTAGTTTTGAATAGATGTAAATTTTTCAATCTTTTACAAGATTCAAATCGTATTCAGATAAATTTATGCAAATTTTACCTTTTTAATACACCTTATTTCTACCTTTTTTTTTAAACATGGTACAAATTAGATGTTTCTCAGTGAATACATCACTTTTAAAGGTTGCATAATATTCCATTCTATGAATGAAAAGCAAGTAGCTTTACTTTGTATTCAAAGACAGTTTTTAATTCTGTTAACAGATATCATTTAGGATTGGTCTGAGGGACATTGAAATTAAGAATCTAGTTAGAAGTGTGCAAGAATGCTCATTTTACTTTAAATTATTTTAAAAAGTAGATCTGAAACTATTTTTATATCAGAATTATTTTTCCCGAGCCCTTAATGAAATATTTGAATATGCATTTTTTCTTTTTCAAATTTAGCCTAAAAATATGCTGTGTAATTTTTCTTTTATTTAGATTTATTATTGTGATGTCTTCATGCTTTTTAGTATTTCAAATCAGTGCATTCTTCTAATGCATAGCACAGTTTTTACTGAATTTATATTGTTATTCTATTGACTTTATCATTTTTTTCACATGGAAATTTTAGTTTTACATTAATATTTCTCATTCTCAATAGATATATTCTTAGAGTTCTTAAAGTTCTCCATAAGAAATTATTTCCTCTGTTCTTTTATACTTATTCTACTTTAAAATGTATAGAATATATGCATATCACAAATTATCAAGGTGTTATAAAATGTCAGTACCATCAATTGCTTCCATGTTTATCATTTGCATTCATTTATTCATTAAATTATATTTAGTGGCTACTATGTGCTAGACATTGTTGTAGGCCCTTGGGTCCAGCAGTGAACCAATTTGATAAAATTTCTTGCCCTCATGGAGCTTTCATCCTATTGAAGGCACAGATATTGGAATTGATACTATGTAACTGAATTAAGTGGAATTTATGAAGTGATGTACTCACACCAGTGGATCCAAATGATATTATATATGCTATAAATAAAGTCTCTCTTTAGTTCAAATAGAAAACAAAAAAGTGATGGGATTTTAAAGATACTTCTTTGGTTCAGAGTCTTCAAGTATCTATTACTCTGGTTTGACCAAAATATTTTAAGTGTAACCTAGCAGAGCTTTTAAAGCTTTAAAAGCTTTAAAATTACACTCTAGTACATTCTTTACCATGTTTCTTATATTGATCTTGAAAGGAGGTAATGAGACATTTGTATTAGCGATTGGCTGACTTCAGAGTATCTTGAGTTTCTATTCTTTTTAAATATGTAATTTTCACATACTTTTTAATATATGGTTTTGATTTTTCCCACATTGGATCAAATGAACTTATTATTCCAACCAACCATTGATTATATAACTTGGAATACATTATGTGTGTAACGCAAGTGCTTGTAAGTCAATGCTAGTTTCCTTACTACCACTCTTATGCCTACTGATACATGCTTCCTTGTACTTATCAATAGACTGTATAACAATCTGAATAAGTACAGCAAACCCTATAGTGTAATCAGGTAATTTAGTCCTCAAGAATAAGATATAATTATGGATAAACTCTAGCTTTTATTTCTACAAGTAGATTTGTGTTTGACTCCTTGGACTACTTTATATGTGGTTACTCTATGGACCTACTTTAAATAAGATAAAATATATCTTTATTATTGAAAACTTTGTATGTTTCACTATAACTTATTAGATGATGCTTTTCAAAAATGTAAACAAGTGAGTTTTGTACTCTCAAGATATAACATCTTTCATTTTTGGAATTTATTACTATCTTTTATTGTCTTGATTACTCAATTTTGAGTAACCTTTCCTTTTCATTCCTGGCACTTAGTGTTCTCTAGTCATTTTACTGTACTTAGAAAGTGAATAAGTCTTAGATGTCAATACTGAATTCTTTCTTGGTAATCTTCATTAACTATGCTCTGGTCTATATTTAGTATGTTCATATATTGTTCTTTTGGTAAATAGTGATTGATTTCATGTAACAAAATCTGTCACTAAAGAAAAGTGAAGTTTAAATTGCAAAGTTTATATATGTGAAGCATTTATTAATAGCTTCTCTTTCTCCTCTGAGTTGTTAATTCCTAACATTTGACAGGTAAAAGCTTGATATTTTTTAACTTTGACTCCTCTTTTAATCTCCATGTGGGACAGATTTTCATGATTCTCTCTGTAACATTTTATCTTCCTAAAACCAAATTGTCTAAATGTTCTGATGTTTGGAGACTGCCAGAATACTTGGCCTGGATTATGATAACTTTTCAATTGGTAACATACTCCTTTCTTTAGTGTCTTTGGACTGGTGGACATTTTGCAAATATATCCATAAGCTCCTCTGAATGCATGCATTTTGATTTTTTTCTATCCTAGTTCTATTATAAGTTAGTTATCAGTGAAATCAAGTCACTTTAGCTACTAGATTTAATTTTTTTCAATTTACCGTTATGTATGTCATTTATATGACTTCACAATCCCAGGGCTCTTATGATTTATTTCTTTATTTTAATTGTGTTTAGTTTACCTTTGCTTTTTTTAAAAAAAAGCATTTTCTTTTTAAAAATTTATTTATTTATTTTTGGCTGCACTGGGTCTTCGTTGCTGCGTGTGGGCTTTCTCTAGTTAAGAGCACAGGTTCAGTAGTTGTGGCTCACGGGCCCAGTTGCTCCACAGCATGTGGGATCTTCCTGGACCAGGGCTCGAACACAGTCTTCTGCATTGGCAGGTGGACTCTTAACCACTGTGCCACCAGGGAGGCCCCTACCTTTGCTTTTAAGCTTACTAATTTTCTGTCCCAGTGTTTTTCACAAAAAAATCTCATGTCGTTTGATTTCTGTCACGTTTTCCTGATCAGCCAGGCCAGAAAACCTGGAAGATAGCATGACTTATTTTCAGTGAACCAACACAGATTTCTTGCGACTTTCCTTTTCCCTTCTTAATCATTCCTAATCCATTTATTATTTAAATGAATTGCTTCATTATAACTGAAATTGCTGCCAAGATCATTTGGCATCATTTTAGAACTCTGAAGTGTAACTTGTTTTCATTTTCTCATTTTCCCATGACTTTTCTGGAGGTATATGATGCCTTGTTTTAGCACTTCAGTGCAGTTCTGTACACCACATACATTGTAAATTCCTATTGTTTAATATATGGTGAAGCTGTGATCTGTTATTAGAGACAATGATTTGTTCATTCGGAAGTACATCAGGTGGGTGTAGATTTATTTCTTTGGATCTTAGGTAAATTTCAGTAGAATAGAGGTATTTAGTTTGAGGTAACTACTGTTGAAGTAACACTAGTTCATGCTGTTAAAGTAAAAATAATTGAGACAGTGTAGTTTTTGAATTTTAGCTGAAATTTTTATCTATCATATGATAGAATCATTTAATATGGTTGATGCTGTCTAATAGTAAAAATAATTAAATTTCTTATATTATGAAACTCTACACTTCAGTTTTTACTAATTAAATGTTTTTGAGCTTTATCATATATTTTGATTAGTAATAAAGCAAAAACAAACAAATATTTCAAGGAAATATTGAATACTTGAAAATATATGGCATAGGTTTTTCAAAGATTTCTTTGCCCCTTACTCTTAGCCTTAAAGTATTAGTTGTTAATACCTCGTATTATAACTGCATATTATTATAATACATATGTTATGTGGATAACATGAGTATTTGAAAGCCGAATGCTAATTTTCTTACTAAATATATATTGCATAAGTATTATAATGCAAATTATGAAATAGTTTTATGACAATTTTTTTTTTCTATTTACCTTTCTAATAGCAATGTGCGAGTTCTGGTTGCTTCACATCATTACTTGTATTGTCTGTGTTAGCCATACCGGTTAGTGTGCACTGATATTTCATTATAGGTTTTTTTTTTTTTTTGGCGGTACATGGGACTCTCACTGCTGTGGCCTCTCCTGTTGCGGAGCACAGGCTCTGGATGCGCAGGCTCAGCAGCCATGGCTCATGGGCCCAGCTGCTCCGCGGCATGTAGGATCTTCCTGGACTGGGGCACGAACCCATGTCTCCTGCATCGGCAGGTGGACTCTCAACCACTGCGCCACCAGGGAAGCCCTCAATGTAGTTTTTTAAAATTTTTAATTTAATTTATTTTTTTGAATTTTATTTTATTTATTTTTTTATACAGCAGGTTCTTGTTAGCCATCCATTTTATACACATCAGTATACATGTCAATACATGTCAATCCCAATCTCCCAATTCATCACACCCCCCTCCCCCCCCACCCCGCCCAGCCACTTTCCCCGCTTGGTGTCCACACGTTCATTCTCTACATCTGTGTCTCAATTTCTGCCCTGCAAACCGGTTCATCTGTACCATTTTTCTAGGTTCTACATATGTGTTAATATACGATATTTGTTTTTCTCTTTTTGACTTACTTCACTCTGTATGACAGTCTGTAGATTCATCCACGTCTCTACAGATGACCCAATTTCATTCCTTTTTATGGCTGAGTAATATTCCATTGTATATATGTACCACATTTTCTTTATCCATTTGTCTGTTGATGGGCATTTAGGTTGCTTCCATGACCTGGCTATTGTAAATAGTGCTGCAGTGAACATTGGGGTGCATGTGTCTTTTTGAATTATGGTTTTCTCAGGGTATATGACCAGTAGTGGGATTGCTGGGCCATATGGTAATTTTATTTTTAGTTTTTTAAGGAACCTCCATACTGTTCTCCATAGTGACTGTATCAATTTACATTCCCACCAACAGTGCAAGAGGGTTCCCTTTTCTCCACACCCTCTCCAGCATTTGTTGTTTGTAGATTTTCTGATGATGCCCATTCTAACCAGTATGAGGTGATACCTCATTGTAATTTTGATTTGCATTTCTCTAATGATTCGTGATGTTGAGCAGCTTTTCATGTGCTTCTCGGCCATCTGTACGTCCTCTTTGGAGAAATGTATGACATAATTTTTTTTTTTTTTTTTTTTTTTTTTTTTTTTTTGCGGTATGCGGGCCTCTCACTGTTGTGGCCTGTCCCGTTGTGGAGCACAGGCTCCAGACGCGCAGGCTCAGCAGCCATGGCTCACGGGCCTAGCCGCTCCGTGGCCTGTGGGATCTTCCCGGACCGGGGCACGAACCCGTGTCCCCTGCATCGGCAGGTGGACTCTCAACCACTGTGCCACCAGGGAAGCCCTATGACATAATATTTTAAAGTTAGTTTTAAGCTGGCTTTCAAAAAGTATTAAAGGCTTATAAATTTGAGAGATAATTCTTTTACTACCTATCTTTTACATCACAGAGTTTTATGGATAGAATATAGTGAATTACTGAGAAACAAATGTATTTTAATAAACAATGACCCAGTAAACATTTATTTAGTGCCTACTGTGTGCTAGATAATTACTAACTTTATATTTATAGGAGATATAAGTAATTTGTCTTAAAAGTGCTGCAAGTTGATACTGTGATTGAATATATTTTAATACCTAATCTGATTTAATATTTTAACTCATGTTTCCTTTAGAACATTCCTTTGAAAACTGAGCTTACCCCTGCTGCTAGTACTATAAAGTTAGTAATGGAAGTCATATATCTTCAAGAATATTCCCTCTCTACATTTCCAAAGGGGCATATGGAGTATGGGTTACAGAGACAAACAAATTGGGTTTGAATGCAAGCTGTAGTATCTTAGCTAAGTCACTTGATTGCTAATATATACAGTGTTGATGTATATATTAAATGAGATCATTGAAATATAAAGTATCTAGCAAAAGGTATGGCCCACAGAAATCACCTGGAAACAAATGAACACACAAAAAAGGATATTGTTTAACCCTTCAACTTTTCTCCCTGGAAAACATTTATTAAAAATACTTTAATCTTTTCTCAGGAATATACATGATAATAAGTTTAAATTTTTGAAGAAATATTCCTTTAGTTTAATTTTATACTGGACCCCTTACATGACTCAAATATTAGAAATATCTTCTATTAAGAACTATTTTCCAAATTGTATCCCATTTTTAATTTACTCATGTGTAAAAAGAAATTTCCTTAGTCCCAAGCATATGACAAGTAATAAAACACTTGCGTATTAGACTGTCACTCTGGGAAAAAAATGGAATTCAGGTCTTTGATGTCGTCTAAGCTAGGGTTTCAATTCATGGCCAGAAATCTGTGGAGAATCCAGAAGTAAGATCTAACAGTTTAGCCAGCTCATCTATTTTCCTTTGGAAGGAAGAGATAGGGCAAAATTGGATATCTCCAGAGGGAGATCTAAGTACAGTGGCACAATAAATTCCGTTTCGACTGACAGAGCTACCTGAGTTCCTTTGGAGAGCTGAAGAGGGAGGAAGGGGAGGAAAGAGACAGAGGCTGACTGATTCAGGAACTTAAACATAGCCCTTTAATGTAGAAAGATGAGTTTTCAGTATTTCCCCTTAGATTGTTTTGGGGAGGGGAAAGAATTTTAAGTAAATATAATAGGGTGTTAGTATTCTTAATATTTATCCCGTAGAAGAAAAGAACATTATTGGGTGAGTCTTATCCAATGCAAAAAACAGACTTTTTCCTGCTCTTCCATTAAACAGGATCTCTTTCTCCTGAGTTAGGAAGTGAACATTTTCAATGTTATGTTTCCTAATTTTAAAATAAATCCTAAAATAAATTTGTAAATTTTGTAATGACACATTCTCTTGAAATCGTCCTCAATACTTCAGATTTTAAATCCTTCTTCACTTAAGAGTTTCTGAAGAGAAAAACAGTATTGTGGAATTATCAGTATCATGGGAATTTCCAAAACTCTCATACTTGGGCTATTGAATTAAACAAGACTTCTGGAAGGACAAATGCCCTGATTTGTCTGGGGACCTCTCTGGTAATGTGAGTGTTACAACCTGGAAACTAGCCTGCTTTAAGATGCCCCGACACTCCCCCACTACCAGCCCCAAATGTTGTATTTCACTTGGGTTTCTAACTAAGCAGAATTTGTCCTTCAGTGTGTTTGTTTAATATAATGTTGGGGTCTCAAACGCAGTCACTGATTGTTAGAAACAGAAAATAATCCTTCTCAACTGTCGAACATCAAATACAAGGTCATAAACCTTAAAACAATAAAAGAAATTTCTTTTGTCCTTTTGCAGTCTTCTAGGATTCCAGAATAGATTCAGATTGCAGCAGGGGAAGTTGAAACAAGAGCAGAGTTGGAAAGTCCAGACAAGATTTATCAAACCAGACATTGTGCCTTCCCCCAAACTCAGCATAGTTTGGAGTCAATTCCTTATCAAAGCGCACAGGCTGTTCTGGGAAGGTTGTCTGTGTTCCCCCCGGAGTGGGTCAACTTACTGTAACATCAGTCAGGTTTGGTGGGGAAAGCGGTGAGGAGGAGGAGAGGGGATTGATCCGGACAAGGCGTCATAGAAAAGAGTATTTGTTAAAAGTCCAAAAATTCCCTAGGCTAGAGTATATGTAGTCACAAGTCTCAGAAAAAAATGAAATGTAAGGCAGCTTATGCTCACATCTTATAAAATAGTTGCAATAAAATATGATCTGGGGAGACCCAGACTCAGTCTTAAGTCTCATATTGTTGATCACATAGCAAGTGACAAAGAAAAGCTCTTGGGTCCATAATTGATAGGTCATGAGTTTAAAGCAAAAGGAGATGGTTTTCTTTTATTTTTATCCTGTTCTTTAAACAACTGAGCATCAGGAGCATATTATGGCAACAGATGGATTCATTCCACTTTCTGATAGTTGGATGTAGAATTTCTTAAGTAGATCTGTTTCAGACTCAAATTTTTAAGTAGTGACTTTTTTCAAAACCCAAACCTTAGATTTACAAATTCCTTTTTGCTGTAAAAGCATATAACACAAATAATATCTTTTTCTAATGCCTAGCTCTATGGAAGAAGCATAGATTCCCCAAATTAACTTGCTTTTTTTCACACATTGTAAAAATAAAATTAGAAAAACCAAGACTCACTAATAGAGAGGAGGAAAATAGTGCAAGAGTGGCAACTTTTAAAAAATCAGATGTATAGTGAAAATTATATAATTTTGTTGAAATAATAGTACTGTGGATGAAAACAATCATATTTTAGTGAAATCAAGTGATGCCATATGAAAGTAAAGCCAAGGAGATGGAAAACTTTTTTTTCTTAAAAGGGATTTAATAAGTTATAAGAAAAGATGAAAATCTAAAGTTCAGTGTATTTTACATTACATAATAAAAATAAAACTGACTCACATTAAAAACACAAACCTTCTTAATCATTAACTTACAGGTGTTTGGAGTCATATCTAATGTCACAACTTTCCTATGGCATAGATGCCACTGACTTTCCTATGGGAGTCCTTCTCTCCTCCAAACACTTAACACTCACATGGGCACCAATATCTTTATATGACTTATTTTTTCCCTTTCAGAAGGCTACTCTTAGAAGAAAACAGGGAAATGCAGCTTTTCTTAACACAAGAAATGCACTGTCTCATATCTGTGATAGCATCAAAACAGCTAAAAACAAATGGTACTTATTGAGTGCTTTTTGTATTCCAGGAATTCTAGCTCATGCTTTATACGTAGTATGTCATGTAACCTTTAAAATAATCTTATGAGGCATGTGCTATTATTTTTATTCTTATTGACAGGCATGGAAACTGAGGTTTAGAAAGGAAAGGAAACTTCCTCAATGTCATGTAGCTAGTAATTGAGGCCTAGGTCCCAAGACTGGTAGACACTCTTGCTTGTGACTCTTCTCCCTCTCCCAGACCCAGTGGTTTTTCTTGTTAAGTGTATCTCGGTGTTATCTGGGAAGCCATGTGCCTGGACTGAGAGGATGTGTCCTAATTGGTTTGGCCAATTTTGGCAATCTTTTTACCCCCTGTCATTGATGAAGGGCTCAGCCATGACTCCAGAGGTTTACAAAAGGAAATTTGCCCTGGTGCCCCTGGGGAACATTTTCTCCCTGTAGGACAGTACAAAAGAAAGCCTTTTTATTCCTACCCATTTCTGTCCTTTGGAAGACATTGTATGTGAATCATCTCTTCCCTGTTAGGCAGTGCAATGTTTGAAAGGCTTTTACTTCTAAATGCTTCTGTCCTCTGAAGCTATTGCTGCGTGAGAATGAGATGCCTGCAACTGCAGGAGTCATCATTTGCTCACAAGGCAGAAACATGGCAAACATAAGTAGAACTGAAAATGAGAGTCTGGGACCTTGAGGGCATCATTGAACATGAGAACAGACTTTAATAGTATCAACAGCCTCTGGACTTACTGACAACTAATTTTCCTTACAGTACTCTGTCACTTGCAGGCAGGTAGATGGAGTTGACCAGGCCCACAAAGGCAAATCAAGGGAACAAATCCCAACCAAAGCAAAGGTGGTACACAAAGTTGGTGTAGATGGAAAATAAGAAGTAAGCTGTGAATACAGTGAATGACAAAATACCCATTAAAAATAAAGTTGATTTTTGCTTTAAATTAATGATCCATATTTTACACAAAGTTCTTTTTGTTTTCAGTTGCCATGGTATCATCTTATTTTAAACAGCTACTGAAAGCATCTCAATCTTTGAAAGGGTGACCAAGTGCTGGTGACTTATATATTAAAGTTAACTTCTCGTTATCTTGTGTTAAGTGTTGCAGATATGAAACACCAACTTTCTTGCTCAAAGCTTATGAATTGTGGGGAGAAAGCTAAATACAAATTTTTGAAACTTTTCTCACACTCAAAAAATGTTGGGTTAAATGGAGAGATTCAACCCCAGAAATATTACACACAAGTTTAATTATTGGATAAGTTGGGTTAGTTACTGGGTTAAGTTGGACAATGACAAAGGCATTCTTAACTCTAAAAACTCTAAATTCTTAACTCTAAAAATATTGAGATTTTAACTTTGATAAAAAAGATTCTATTATTTGAATTGGATAGTTAAATTTCAGTTTCATTTAATCATTTGTTGAAACAGAAAGGTTTCTTTTTTTAAAAAAAGCTATGATGTTTATTTGTAGTTGATTTTCAACTTTAAAAATTTGAGTAAATAATGTGTTCATTTATTTTAAATAAATTTTTCATTTTTTACTCTAAAAGAAATAATTTAAAACTTACTGTTCAATAGCCAAAACTCATTCTTGATCAATATTTTAAACATTTTTTTCCACAAACATGCAAAATAAACCAAAGTTTATAATACAGAAACAGGTTATTCTTGTTCTACCTACTCTTCTTTAAAAACAAAATAAAAGGGTACGTAGTTGAAGAGAAGTATTACCTTTTTGACATCTACATACCCATTGTTCTTTCTAAGCTTTTGTTCCCTAGCTCAGTCTGAGAATGGATAATTATATGTAATAGAAGACAGCTGTGATGTACCAAGTGTGTTTTTTTTCCCTTTTTATCTTGTGCTCGAGTGCATAATTTGCTTCCTACTTCAGTGTTATATAAGGCTCAATTTTCCTATTTTTACTTTATCCTGCAATTTTTTTGTGAGGATTTTAACAATGAAAATCAATGATAGGTTTGTTGCTACCTTTGGATAATGCCTTATATTATGAATTAAAGTGAAGATTTCTAATAGTAAACCATTTTGTTGGGGAGGGTGGTAATTGCTCTGTGTATCTAAGAAATGATACCATTATATAAAAAAGAATAAAATTCTAAACTACTCATTAAATTCACTCCAATTTCTATTTAGGTCTTTCATTGGATGATACTGTCAACTTTTGGAGTACTTGTGTTTTCAGTTCTAACTCAGACTTTGACATTATTTTTGGTCTCTAAAATCTCCCAAGTTTGCAGTCACATCCTCTATAAAATTTGATAATAATTTTATTACTGAGTATGTCACGATGTGTATTATAACTGTTTTCTTCTGTGCTCTGTTCTAATGGTACATTGCTGAAGTAAAAATACTTATCAAGTCTTATCAAGTCTTGGTGGCTTTACATGTTCGCTTTCCTCACGTCCTTAATTCTCTCCTCATACCTTATATCAGTGGTAATTGGGTAATTAGCCAGAAATGCTGTTGCCCGAGCCAGGGAGTAAGAAATGTCTCATTGAACAAAATAATCTTTCTTTGTACTCATGATTCATTTTTGATATGCTACAACTCTGTCAGCAGGGAAACTTTCCTCCCCATTGGGAGTCTAACAAGCCTTTAAGACAAGAATAGACAGAGAGGTTCTGCTATTAGTCTCAATTCTAAGGCAAATTGGGCTACTCTGCTGTAGTTGCATTTTCTGCCTGCACAGCATGAGATCTTAGGGGATGGCAGAAAATCTTCTGTTGAAGATATGATGCATAACATGATAAGAGTTCTACTGTGGGCCACTTGAAGAAAATTTGTAGCCGATCTGGCTTTTAAAACAAGCTAGAAGGCATTTCTGGAAGTCCAAAAAGCCCACTGGGTTATTTGGTTTCAACTCCATTTTGATGCAGTGTATAGATATCCGGAAAAAATGTCCTTCAGTGAAGAAAAAATTCTGTTTCTGGCTATCAGTTGCATCGTGATTCCCAAGCAAATAGCTGAGTAAAAGAAAACATCCCTTAAAGACTCCACTGCATTCTTGTAATAAATCACAAAAACATTGGTATCAGCTTTCTTAGTCATTCTGCAAGACTACAGTTAAGAATATTTCCAGATGTGTCTTACTGAAGGGAAGGTAATTTTCTTTCACGCACAAGAGATTCTTTCTGAACATTGAAGGGGGAAAAAAATCAAACACTTTTAGTCCTCTGCAGGTGACAAAATTTCAATTTCCTGTATCCTCAGACAGCTAGCGTTTTGCTCCTATCCTATGGGAATGAAAAGAGATATAATCGTAAGACTACAAATACATCTAAGGTAATATAAATGAAGATGGCAATTTTCCAGTTTCCTGACAAGGTAGCTTCATGGAACAATAATCTTAAGAAAAGAAAAGAATGCACAGGAATGGAACTGATTGCTTGGTTTTGTGGTAAAGGAACAATCCCTTGAAATATTCAAGTTAAGGGCAAAAGGAATTTTCTTAATGGGGTACTGAATTGTTCTCCAGGATAAACAGAAACTTCAATGGAAATAATGTCCCAATTTGTCAAAATTAAGGATAGACCAAATTTGCAAAAGGAACTACAAACCTGGTGGGCAATTTTGTCTTCTTATACTAATCACATTCTTGGTTGGTGGTAACTGAAGCACAAAAGGATCTATTACAGTCTGAAACTCTCCGGTGTAAATTGATGCTATGTGTAGTATCACAGTTAGATACCAGTAGAGATCTTTCATGGTCTGGCATTATGGACTATATTTCTTTTTTCTCTTCCATCATCCCACTAGTCCCAAGAGATAAGTGCAACATGGACAAAGCCCTATATGAACTGTCATCATGTATTGCAATTTTAAAACCGTGTAAGTTTAAGATGTGTCTGTATTCACCTGTGAAAAACAGAAATTGTGTGGATGAATATTTAGAAACAATATAAAGATTCTCAGATTCCAAAATGTGTTTTTGGTCTCCTGGATCACTATGTGAGTTTATGCTTTAGCAGTGCGTCGTTAGAAAATATATTTCTGGTTCTAGGTCTATATAATACTATCAGTAATTTCTTTAAGAAAATATGTGTATATCCAAGGAAATGGCATGGTGATAGGATTGTAAAGCAGAGATCTAAAATATATAAATTTAGTAACCAGAGGCAAAAACAACTTTTTTAATGATAGGATTTAGCAGTCCCCATCTTTCTTGTCTTATTTCAGGTAAAACCTCTCTCTTTGGGCACACAGGCGACTCAAGGAACCCTCATGTGAAATGCTGCCGCCTATGCATTTTAATTTTTTTCCACACACGCAAACATTGTTATTAATAAACAGAAGATACTTTTCCAATTTTTTCTGTTGCTTTTGGTTGGCAAATGTTTGCATTCATTAACAATATGTTTTCCAATACTTTTCTGTCCTTTATTCCCTTTCCTTTCCTGTTTCTATATTTAATTACAAGAAGGACAATTTTAATGAGCATACAAATAATGTTCATGTAAAAATAATGCAAGGAAGATACAGTTAAACTGTGTTTATTTTTCAAAATGTGTAATATTCTGTACCTGTTTGGTCAATATAAGATAGAATTTCCAAGAAGTTTTTTTTGTTACAGTTGAATTTAGTTGAAGCCATCTGTGATATATACAGACATAGATATTAAAAGATCTATATCTGTATCTTCTGTTTGAGAATCATGTTCAACATTTGAATGTAAAACTAAATATATTTTATATTAGAATGTTGGCTTGTCAACCAAGGAGTCTTGTCCTGTTGAGTTAGCACATTTTTCCCATCAAACCTACAGGTAAATGGAATTTGGTGTGTCTTGCTAATTTTCTTTTAAAAATCGGAATTAATATCAAGTTTCTTTCCTTCACCTTTAGGACCATTTCCTAAGAATCTTACTCTTTAGATAATCTTCTATTACAGAATTTTAATTATGTGACCTTCAGCATAAATATGTATTGGATAGTTTGTACTGAACCTAGGAAATACAAACCTAAGATATGTTTGCACAAACACATTTAACTCATTTACCTTGTCATCTGGTGGGATGGCTATAAATTTGTGGTAAAGTTAACCCCCAAATAATTTTATTTATGAAGCATGTTGAATGATCATCTTTTGGTGGCAGCTTTTTTTATATACCTTGTCTGGTATGAGTTGTAGAATTTAGGAAATCACTCTAATGGAGAGAATGGGGAAATATTTGAGCTTTTCTGTTAATTTTAAGATACCAACCAGGATGACTGATCAGCACAGAAAACATGGGCCTGGATATAACCAGTGAAGCTGGCATGTGATGTGGGAGTTGCCAGGTACATAGAGACCCTTAAGCAGGAGGAATATCAGATAGAAGTAGAATTTTTTCACAGATGCCCCTATTCTGGAGAGTGAGAGGTTTTTTTCAGAGATTTGACAAGCTAGCAAATACAAATCTACGTGAGAGCATTGAGGAAAATTAAGGTCTTCCTGAGAAAACAGGATTATTCTTGGTAATTGGTATTACTTGCTTGTAGCCATTGTAATAGCTCTATCTAACAGTAGCTGACCGCTTGTCTCTAAAACTCTCATAAAACTCAACCAAAATTTACTATTTTGCCTTCCGTTGTTTCAAACACAACAGTTGCATAACTTTGGAACACATTGATAAATTCAGTCCATAGTTTTAGAATGTCAGCTGTGTGCCAAGCATTGTTCTAGGTCCTAGTGAAGTGTTGTAAGTGTAAGATACTCTTCCTGACATTAAAGGTGTGCAAATACTTGTCTCAGAAATGTAGGTGAAGCCATAACTCTGTATTATCCAAGAAAATGTATCATACGTACAGTAAAAAAAAAAAAAGATGGCTCATTAAGCAATTAAGTTCTTGTATGACATTCTTAGTTTAAAAGTTGAACATCAGATTTATTTAAACCCAAATGAGTAAAGAATATGGCGGTAAGAAAATATTTGTCATTTTGGTATTATAGTGTACTTGCCAGTTGTGATAAAAATCAATGTAGCATTTTCCCCCAGAAGTGTTGCTATGACATTTATGACAATTTTGATTGTATTTGTTATTATTTTATATTGTTGGCACATTTTTTTCCAATTACTTATTTTTCTCTTACGTACTGCACAAAGGGAACTGTACTTGAATAATCTTGTTCAAATTAATAAGTAAAATGTGCAGACACACATCCAGATCTAAAGAGTTTCCCACAGGCAGGCAAAACAGAAGTGTAGTATCACTCAGATAATATATTATGTTCTAAAATAAATGAATTGTACTGCAACAGAATTTGGAAGTCTGTTTTAGTAAAAATAATGTCATCCATTACAAAAAAAAATAGTGCCCAAATATAGAAATTTATCAGATGAAATGAAAAACAAAATCCAGTCTTTTTTTTAACATTTATAATCATAAAAGTCTTATAGTTAAACATCCTGTGGTAGGGAACTTCTAAAAAATGCCACGTCTTTTTTTGTTCTTCCCTGAAATTTCTTTTTGTTTATTTTTCTTATGTACAGAAAGGGTTAAATAGGAGAGGTAATGTTTTTAAAAAATCTACAACACATGAGAGATTTTCTATATATGTTTTTTAAAAAGGTTAAGATGAGACATAAGGTCCTTTTGCTAATATCATTATATCCTAAAATGGTTATATTTAATTCAAAATACATCTGTTTACTTAAACTAATTTTGAAATGATGTTAATTTTGTTCAATGTAATTAATTTAGTAGTTAGGGAGTTGATAGCTTTCAAAAATTATGCATTGCTGTGTAAAAAATATCTTCTGTATTACCATTTTTGTCCCTGAAAAATTTATTTGCATGTATATAATCTCATTTAAAAATTTATTGAAATTACTCAAGTATGGGTTCTTCATGTGTTGGCCTCCCAAGGGATATGCTATATTGATTTATACCTGAATTACCTCAAATTACATTGTTTACCCTAGGCAGTTAATTTGTTTTCACTTTAATAAATATTGTGGATGTCAGGATTCTTTCTTTTAGCTAAGAGCTAGCAAACTGGTCATCCAAGGCAAAGAAAAATGCTCAGGAAGAGGTAAATGGCATTCTTTTATAAGCCATGAAGCCCATTGTTTGTTTGCTTTGTTTTTTTGGAGAAGAGGGATAAATAAGATGAATCAGTGTAGTTTGAAAGATAATAAATCAACATATTCCTCCTGATGAGGAAGGAGTAAATCTAATTATGTTTTGAATAAGATGGGAATTTGTAAACTATATAAGTAGCACAGAATGCAGGAAGCAAACTTTCTGAAGCACCTTATACTGTTATGTTGTCAGTGATCTTTTAGCACTGTAGAGACAACAGGTTGTCATACAATAAATTTTAATTACAGAACATAAAAAGTTATGTTAGCAGAATCAGTGTGCCATGGATTCTTCCATACTATCCCAGATGAGACATTCGTCTTTCTAGCATTTGCCAAAATGATCTCGACAGTAGAAAGACCCTTCCATCCCTTATTCTTTCAACTCCCAATAGTTGGACTAGAAATATCATTCAGAGCAATGGTGACTGCAATGGGTACATTTTGGCATATTTCCCTAGCCTACTAAGTGAAAGCAGCTGAAATTTAACTGAAAGAACATGGTGGGTTGAAACCAAGCATATGAAATTTCAGATTCAAAGAATCCCCTGAAATGAAGAAGCTATAAAACAAGTGTAATTTTTGGCCTTAGTCCTGGGAGGAGCTATTGGCTCAGTGGTAGAGAGGCTGTCTCCCCCAGATCCTTATATGTCCCCCCACTTCTAAAGTTGCCCACTGGTGAATGACATCAGGCTGCAGTTGTCAGTCCCTCTGCAGTGGCCTCCCCTCCTGGCTTGCCATTGGCTGTGGTTCTGCATTCACACCCTTTCCTCACATACTGTTCGCATGTTTCCTGACCGACTGCTCCTTCTTTCACTTAGTCTTAAAAATCTAAAGGTTTGTAGTAAAAATGCAAGTATAGACTTTAAAAAATATGAGAGAGTTTCAGTGAATATTAGATGCTGTTACAGTTCCAAACGGATCAGATGTTGAAAATATTAGGTCTCTAAATTAATTAGGACCTGTACCATCTACTAGGTGTGAGATACGGGACAAGTTAGTTCACTTGTTTTCCTTCAGTTTCCTCATCGATTCTTTGAAAGATTCTTTGAAAGAATTGAGATGTGCCATATAGAACCTTTCTTGGCTCAGTAAACATTCAATACTTTCTATACATTCAATGCTTATATTGATATTAACCTGGTATAGGCAAGGTTAGTTATTCTGACTGCTGGATCTTTTAGGGGTCCATTTTTAGGATCCAGTATTCAGAAGATTAAGATTAGCTTAAATTTCATTAAGCCAATGTCTTTAGAATGCAGGGTGGGTCCTTGACATTTCCAAACTAGTGTTTCTTAACTAGCTGGACTAGGGGTTTGGGAGGGAATTTGGGGAAAGGGTGTATTAGACTTGTCAAGAGTATAGTACGCCCTGCAAATTCCGGTATACATAACCTCTCACCCAACACTATCCTCTGGCGATTGCTGAGAGGTTTATATTGTACCTTTCAAGTATGTTCAGAGTGGGAAAGAAACTGGGGACCATATTTATAAGCCACTTAAATATACTTCTACTTGTTTAAATTGAGTCAAGTTTTCCAGGTATACAAAGACTAATCGTATAGGGTTCTTACTGAAGGTTCTAGAGAAACACCCACTTCTAGGCTCATTCACATTCTTGACCAAGTTCAGTTGCTTGCGGCTGTGGTTGTTAAGATTGAGGTCCTTGGTTTTTTTTTGTTTGTTTGTTTTGTTTTTTTGCTGCCTGTTAGTCAGAGGCTGTTCTTTGCCCCTAGAGTCCTAGAGGTTGCTTTTATTCCTTCTCTGGCTTTCCTGTTGGCCCCATTCAACAAGGGCTGGGGGAGTCCCTTATGCTGACAGCCTCTCTGACCTCTGCTGTATCTCTTTGATACCGATCAGAGAAAGTTCTCTGCTTTCAAAGCTCCTGTAATCAGATTGGGCCCACCTGGATAACCCAGTATACTCTCCCTGTGTTAAAATGTACATAAAGCCTTCATTACATTTGCAAAGTCCCTTTGTCATACAAGGTAACATACTCACATGTTTGAACGATTAAGGCATGGGTATCTTTGGAAAGCTATTCTGTCTACCACACTGGGGTTATTTTTAATCCGAATATTATAAAATGTGAAAGCTTCAGAGAAACTTTTCTCTGTTCTCCCTTTCACTTGTTCAGTAGTTTATCTCAAATATCGGAAGGTCTAAGAAACGTATAGTCTAGTTGGGAAATAAAGTCTATATACTCCTATTTAGATATAAGGGGCTCCAGAAAGCTATAAAAAAAGTGTTCAGGACACAAAGGAAATCACAGTTCTTTCTAGTGGGGAGAAAAATTCTTTCTAATGGGGAGAAAAAACATCAAGGAAAGCTTCTTTGAAGAGGTAGCTTTTGAAGTATATCCTGAAGGATGAATAAGGGAAAGGTATTTTTTGTCTTAAGGACTCCACGACTTAAAAACAAAGACATATGCTCTATTCAGGATTTGGCAGCAGCCTGGGATTCATAGCAGTAAGAAATGAAAATGGGATTTTGTATAACCTTGCTAATAAGTTAGAACGTTATTTTGTGATAGGTGTCATTGAAACTTTTAGACTGCAGGAACTAATAGACTAAAAGTCATGTTTTAGAAAAGGAAAGGCTGGTGTCAATGTGGAGGATGTGTTAGAGGCAGAGTACCCGTTGGAAGGCTCTTGTGTAGAAGGGGATGGAGAAGGGAGGGAAGTGCTAGTAGAAATGGTCGAAATTATGCAGCTATATCCAGAAACTCTTTCAGAGTGACTGATTGAATGAGGGGTAGATGGTAAATGTAGAGTCCAGCTATAACACTTTCTACCCTTGGAGACTGAGGAAGGTGATGCTATTGTTCCAAAATAAAGGAGACGTGAAGCATAGGGTTTCTGAGTGAGAAGATAAGGAGTTTAGATTTGTGTATTTACTATCTTCATGCAATTTGAGAAGGAAATTGGGAGGGTTTCAGGCCAGAGGTATCTATAGGAAATCCATCAATATCAATATGATAGTTGAGGCAAAAGAATGCGTAAGGTCATTTGGTGAAAAAATGAAGAAGAAACCCATAGTCTTCTTAGTGAGACCGAGGATAATCAGTCTCATATGACGGGGAGGTAGCAGGAATTTAACTGGTAGAGGCTGTTCAGATGCATCCACCTGGGATGCTTGGGAAAAACTTCCAGCAAGGGGGACTTCACACCTGGAGAGGAAAGTTTGTACCCTTTTACCAACCTCTCCATTTTCCCCAATGAAAAGTTTGAGAGTCTAATGTAAAATAAGGTGACTATAGGTGATAACACTGTATTGTTAAATTGAAATTTGCTGAGAGAGTAGAACTTAAGTGTTCTCACCAAAAAAAAAAAAAAAAAGGGATAAATACACCATGTGATGATGTGTTAATTAACTAATGGGGAAATCCTTTCACAATGTATACGTATATCAAGTCACCACAATGTACACTTTAAATATCTTACAGTTTTATGTGTTATACCTCATTAAAGCTGAAATTTTAAAAAGTTAATAGCTACAGGAAGAATTTAGGAAAAGATGGGAAAGTGCCTCTTCCAGGAAGAGGTACCATTTGCCAGAGTGAGGGAAACTTCAAGTAGTAGAGGACAGTCAAAGAGTACACCTTGTGGGCTTCCCTGGTGGCGCAGTGGTTGAGAGTCCGCCTGCCGATGCAGGGGACACGGGTTCGTGCCCCGGTACGGGAAGATCCCACATGCTGCAGAGCGGCTAGGCCCGTGAGCCATGGCCACTGAGCCTGTGCGTCCAGAGCCTGTGGTCCACAACGGGAGAGGCCACAATGGTGAGAGGCCCGCATACTGCCAAAAAAAAAAAAAAAGAGTATACCTTGAGGGCCTGTACCTGGAAGGTCCTGTCAGGGGCTAGAAATTGACCTCTGGTTGAGTTGAGTTGAACCCACTCCATTTGGCATGTAAGCCTCATGGGTTCTGGGCGAGGAAAATGAATGCTTAGTCCTGGTTCCAGCCAATTCAGTCTGTGGTTAGACTAGTTAGTTTTGTTAAGGAGTCTTTCTTCTTTAAGCTTATTCATTTCTGTGCTTTTATTACTGTTATTATTTTGTTTTGTTTATCTCCCTTCGTTTCCTGATAAAGATCCATGGGGGAAAAATCCATCATGGTGTCCTCTGAACCAAGGAGAAAGTCTTTAACCACAGTTAGACCAGGATGTCTAACCAAATAAAGAGACATCATTATGTTCTTAAAGCAGTGGTTCTCTACATTATTTTCCACTCAAAACACCTCATGAGGTAACCAAAAGTATTATTTCTCTTCCTTCCTTTTCCAAAACCTCTGTTTCTTTGATGTTCATTTAATCAGACTCTACCTCCTGATATCCTTCCTCATAGCTATCATATACAGTTGTCTCTCAGTATAAGAGGGGGATTGATTCCAGGACAATCCCCCCCCATAACCAAAATTTACAGATGCTCAAGTCCCTTATATAAAATGGTGTAGTATTTGCATATAACATTCATACATCCTCCCATATACTTTAGATCATCTCTAGATTACTTATTGTACCTAATACAATGTCATTGCTTTGTAAGTCATTGTAAATACAATGCAAATGCTATGTAAATAGTTGCCAGTATGTAGTGAAAGCAAATTTTTCTTTTTGGAATTTTCTGGAATTTTTTTCTTAATATTTTTGATCCATGATAGGCTGGATCCATGAATTGCAAACCGACAGGTATGGAGGGGTAATAATTACTCATGCAGTAATAACTTTAAAACCTTATTTATTGATTTTCTTTTAATTTTTACATCTGTCACTATCTTGTAGATTTAAACATCAGATGATCCATTCAACATGTTGGCCTTTCAATTCCCTGACCACCTTATCTACAGTGATCTTTTCCTTTACATTTCCTTGGTCCTATCCTAGATCTTATCACTTCTGCAATTGTACTTCCTCTGAAACCTACACTTCAAACTCTCTGTCCTTACATTTAAATCCATCAGCAAGACTCTACTTCCAAACACACCCAAACTCCATCTATAACACTTCTCTCCATCCCTACTAGGACCACCTTGGCATGAGTTACTTTCTCCTGCACTGCTTCAGGGATCTGTCACTGGTCTCCCTGCCTCCATACAATTTACCTAGAACCCGGCATGGCTCAAATTGTTGTTGAATGAATGAGTGGTCGGTTTGTGTATGTTGAGGAAGAAGGAGAAGTTTGGGGTATTTATTAGCAGTTCCCAGATATGTCCTGAGGTAATGATGGTCAGTCTTTGGCACTCTCTTCTACTTACTTAAGTTGTAGAAACCTGACTTCTAGCCTTGGCCGTACGTATGTATTCCTTTAAGCAAAGTGCTTTGGACACTTTCTCTCATCGATTGCAAGTTCCTACTTTCTAAAGATTTGCAGATGCTGAGACCCTGGTAGCACCAGTTGGTTGCACCATCAGGGCTGGTCTGTGACAACAGCTTAGTTAATGCCATAGTACATCAAAAGTCTGCTTTTGGTCCTGGTGAAGGAGGGATCTGGGGTGACTGAAGAGGTGAATGATAGAGCTGTTGTGAGGTGTGGAATCCTTTTGTTTGTTACTGATTTCCTCCAGTGTGTCCTCTAAGAGAATGAATGGCCCCAGTGCTGCTCGCTTCCTAACTTTAAAGACCTCTCTCCTTATCTTAGAGCACGGGTCCTAAAATGCTGCTTACCTCCACCCGCCATTTAATGAAGAAGGTCTGTTTGAAGGCTGAGAAAGATGGCATGGAGAGCTAGTCTGGCCAGATCAGCAGCTGGGAGCTGGAGGCATCAGATATTTCCATCTCGAATCTTGACAGTATATCGGGAATGTTTCCTGTGTTTTACATGACAGTTGAACATTTGTCAGAATGCTGACCTTGAGGCATTGTGAGGTTCTGCAGCATCAAAGATTCCATTATGTTCAGTATACTCTCTTTATCAAGAGTAATCCAGTTTAGAAAGAAATAAGAATTTGAAACAAAAAGGGCTGCTTTCAACTGAAGGCCATATAGAAGGTACTGGCTTAAAGCATGAGATTTGAAAGAGAGAGGCCCCTCCAGCTTCACCAATGATTAGATGGGTAATGTTAGGCAAAATACCTCAGCCCCTTGGTTGTTCTAAATTTTAGTGTGTCAGCATTACCTGAAGGGCTTGATAAAACCAGATTGCTGACCATACCCCTGGAGTTTCTGATTCAGCAAGTCTGGAGTTGGGTCTGAGTGTTTGAATTTCTCAAATGTTCCTATATGATGCTGATGCTGGACCAGAAACAACACTTGGAGAACCACTGCCTTAACCTCTTTGAGCCTGTTTTCTCATATCTAAAAGCAGGAATATCTAGAGCTGATTTCTGTGGGTCTGTTGTAAGAATAGGGCACACTTCCAAACATCAGGCTCAGAATCAGGACTCTTTGATGCCTAACTCTTAAGTTAACCCTTTATGGCTAATTGCCAAAAGCATACACAAATTAAATTTTCAAAATTCCAAGTTTTTAAAGTCTGTTGATTAACCTACTACAATTGCATAAACACATTTCCTTATATCATATGCACCCATGTCCAATAGTTGAAAAAAATGAAGCTTGCCTACGAGGCTACAATCTTTTTTATATACACATTCACAGTACTTGTCACATTCATTTGTTTCTACAAATTTATTTCTTAATGATTATACTACCAATTCGGAGCTTTGAAAAACAGCTTTTAGGAGGATGAATATTGTGTGAATGTGTCATAAATAATATTTATCACCTGAGCTGTGATTGGAGATTTTTTTCCAATTGATGTAACCATGAATAAAATTGTTTTAAAACATTTAAATATAAATAGCTTTTAGTTAATGCCATAAACAGTATTCAAAAAAGTCAAAAGCATAATTTGGAATGGGAATTTTAAAGGTTTAGACATTGAATATAGGACTGGCCCTTTAGGGTTAGAGAAAACAGTAGCGATAATTTTCAGATGTCTGTTATCTTTTATATAGATTGTGCCTACTATCCAGAATGTAAAATATATTTTGATCAAATATAGATAATTCATTTAATTGTATGAAATATAATTTTTAAATAGAAATACTTTTTTTCTTTCAGTATGCTCTAAACGTAAAATATATCAAAGGAGATTGGATAATTTAGTGTATTTTTTCTTAAGTGGGACTATACCTATAAGTCAGGGCACATAAGAAGAGAGAGACTTTATGAGACATAGCTGGGGCTCTTGCTATTATTGGTTATACACTAACTGTTGGGGGAATTAATTGTATGTCCTTCCAATGTTTGGGTTACCTTGAGAAATCCAGTGACCTTTAAATTTATGATACTATATTTTATCTCCCAAGATGACATGCTTGTAATAAGCATAGGAATGTTATTCATTGTTAGCTAGCTTCTGTATTCTTCTGGTGACATGTTTATTCACTTTGTTTATGTGCTTGTTCTTGGCCTTTTCCCCTGAGTTTTTAATACTTTTTTTGCTAGGGTATGATATTTACTATAGGTAAATATAATTCTCAAGTTAGCTGAAGTTTTTGTACTTCCTATAAAATTTTTACAAGTCCTGGAAACATCAATCTAGATTTCCTATTCAAAACCCATTTCTGATGTTCAAAACCATAAAGGAATTACAACCATTATGTAGATTATGTAGAAAATAGATCTTTCTTTTAGAATGTAATTTGCTACTCATGAAGCTTAAAAAAACAGGAAGTTTTGAAAGTGTATCATTTCTGAATATTCCCTTGGAACTAACTATACCTTAACTTATAAAATGTTTTTTCCTCTTAGAATAATAAAAACAACATGTAAAAGTAATTTTTGATCTGGATGAAGTTTCCTAGTTTCATTTCCCTTAGTGTTTAAAGGGAGAAAAAAAAAGATTCTGGTATGTTTCCATCATTTTATGTTGAGTGAGTGAGCAGTTTGTGATAATTCAAGTTTCTTTTGCAATAATTCTTTGTTCCTCTTAGGATGTTAGTTTAAATCAAAATTTTTTTGTTGCTTAATGATTTTTAAGGAGACTTTGTTCCTTATTGTACTGTTGTCTGTGACCTAGTTTTAAAAGTTAAGCTTAAAAAAATTTTTTTAAATTAAAAAAAAAAGTTAAGCTTAAAGTAATTCTCATTGTAGCAGTAATAATACTGCATGAAACCTGAGCAGAGTAGTTTAAAGACACATAATAATATGTAATATGTTTAATGAGGTTATATGAGCCACTTTTACTTTCAAGAACCATATAATTTGAATAATTATGGTGTAAAATATTAATGAGAAAACCTGAGTTGCCTGGCAGTGCAGAGTGTGCCAACTGTTTAAGGCAAATTATCAACCCAGGCAGTTCTCACAGGATGGCATAGGCAGATTCATCTTGCTACATGTATGGTTACGCAGGTTTTGCCAGATTTTGCTAATTTGGAAACCTGTTTTTTAGCACTCTAAGAGTAGATCTCTTTCACAGACATAGAAACAAATTTATGGTTACTACAGGGGAAAGTGGGGGTGGGAGAGGGAAAAATTAGGAATTTGGGATTAACACATACACACTACTATATATGAAATAGGTAACCAGCAAGGACCTACTGTATAGCACAGAGAACTATACTCAGTATTTTCTAATAACCTAGAAGGAAAAATAATCTGAAAAAAGAATATATACATATCCGAATCACTTTTCTGTACACCTAAAACTGACACAACACTGTAAATCAAGTATACTTCAGTTAAAAAAAAAAAGGGTAGGTGTGTTTCTCAGAGTAGACTCACAGTAATCAAGCTCGGGGAGACTTATTAGTACATAAACCAGAATGCCAACTCGAACACTTAGGTTCTCCAGACACCAAAATTTTTCTCTATGGCCATAATACAAAGACATACTCTCTTTGGGATGCTGCTGGGTGAGCATGGAATCAGAATAAGTGGTCAGGGTCTGATTCAAATGTTTAGTGGCATTAGGCTTACTGAACCTAATGATAGCATCTTTAAAACAGGTGCTTTGTGTACTCCCAGGACCAGATAAATCACATTTTTGTATATTGACACCCTTCTCAGTTGTCAGTGGTTGGATGGTTAATCCCAAACAAACTTCTGTTTACAACCCTCTTTTTGTCTGTTATTTGTTGATCAATTCCATCCTTTCAAGCTATAACCTTTTTTTTTATGTTATACCATTCTATCAAAGTATAAGCAAATTTTGGTGCCCTGGGAAATTTCTCATTCGTTTGGTCAAGGCCTTTTAAAATGTTTAATATTTTGGAAATCCATAGAAGTTAGTTGAAATACATGAGAAGAACCTATAATCTTCATTGCATTTTTTTATTAGACTAGACAAACCTCTATATTAAAATTGTATACAATTTCCAGCATTTAAACAATTTCAGAAAAATTTTAACAGTTGCCATAAAAGATTTATTTGGAAGTTGTAAACTTTTGATTCTTAGTTTTAGAGTTCATTGCTTGTTTCTGATTATAAAAGTAAAACTAATAGATGCTCTTCCAAGAAGAATCATGGACTACATAAATGGATAACGAAGAAAGAGAAATTCATCCATAATGCTGCCATACAGAGAAAGCCACTCTTCATATTTTGGCATATATATATATATTTTTTTAATCTTGTTTTTATTTATTTATTTATTATTATTATTATTATTATTTTTTGGTATGCGGGCCTCTCACTGTTGTGGCCTCTCCCGTTGCAGAGCACAGGCTCCGGACACGCAGGCTCAGCGGCCATGGCTCACGGGCCTAGCTGCTCCGTGGCATGTGGGATCTTCCCGGACCGGGTCACGAACCCGCGTCCCCTGCATCGGTAGGCGGGCTCTCAACCACTGCGCCACCAGGGAAGCCCCGGCATATATATTTTTTAACAAAATTATACTTGACTGTGAAGTGATTACAATAGTGAGGCTTCTCCAGAGAAAGATAAATAATAGGAAAGCTTTATATAGGAGAGATATGTACACAATAGGAGGTTGTTAGAAAGAAAGATTTATTTTAAGGAATTGACTATCATGACTGGGGTGCTGGAAAGTCTGAAAAATCTGTAGGGTTGGAGACCCAGGGAAGAGTTGATGTTACAGTCTTGAGTCTGGAGGCAACTCCTTTATGTGTTGGGTGGGGGGGAAGTAGGAAGAAGGGGATCTCAACCTTTTCTTTTAAGGCCTTCAACTGACTGGATGAGGACCACCCACATTCTGAAGGGTATTCTGCTTTATTTAAAGTCAACTTACTTAAATGTTACTCATATCTAAAAAATACCTTTACAGCAACGTCCAGACTGCTCTTTGATCAAACAACTGGGTACCATTGCTTAGCCAAGTTGACACATAAAATTAACCATCACAGTAATCTTATATTATACAGTTTTATTGTCCTCATGGTAAAATCCAAATCCCTTAGCCTGTTAGCCAACGTTTTTAATGATTTGATTCCTAACTCCTTTGTTTCACTTATAGACACCTTCCTTCTCATTGCTAAAATAATGGGGCATCAGATAGTTATCACATAGACTTGAACAGTAGGCAAGCATTAAGTGTTTTTCATGAAAAATTATGATAAGGAAGAATTAAATCATAATACTGACCACATTTTCTTCCAGATTTTTGTTTGGTGACTTATTAATATTGTTTGAATTGGTAGTCTCCTGTTAAAGAGTTTTGTCACTTGCAGTATTATTTAATACAAGTTGTTATAACATACTACAGGAAGTAGAATTGACATTACCATACAGAAAAGAGAAATCTGTTATAATGATAAAGATTTTCACTTAATTGGAGTCAAATTTATTTCAGAGGTTTAAAGTACTCCTTCCCACAAATCATCTTTGCACTTCTGCTTAACATGTATTAAATTGCTTTGCTTAATTATAAATATCCTATAATACTAAATGAGATCTTTAAATGGCTTTAGGGATTGATAGAAACTGTTAAAAAGGAATTCATACTAGAAGTTATGTTTCATTTCCTAGGAACTGATGCTAAATTAAAACATGGTTTAAATTTCTTGGAAGCTATACACATTGGTTTAATGCATTGCTTAACTTTATAATATATGGAGAGATTATTATAACCTTATTGATAACTAGCATGAGCACCCCATAAGTGTTTCCCTATAATGTGTATAGTATATTATATTCAGAAAAATCACTAAATTTTCAGTATTTTTTAAATAGAAAAATCAGTATGCTGGTTGACAATCTATAAATTATTTGGGGTTAAATGAAGTGAATTAATCTGAAAAAAAATTCAAAATCTCAACAGCAAAGGCTACCTTACCTTTTTTAAAAAGTTGTCTATGCTTTTTGTTGTTTTATTTTTTAATAATTCTGTTAACTTATTTTTTGTATTTTTCATGTCTTACATTGTTGAGGCTCAATCAATAATGGTTTATAATACTAATGTACATTGTATAGAACTGATTTTCATATTTTCAAGTGCTTTCAGGGGCCCTTCCCAAAAAAATTCATATCTTATCTGTAAGAATTATTAGTCATATTTTATAGATGAACATCCACTAAAAAAACAGCCAGCAATTATTGAATGTTCTCTGTATACCGGGAACTGTGCTGTGTATTTGCATGGAGTATAATTTTTAATTTCTACAACTTCATTGTAATGAGGAAAGTGAGAAATACAGTTATAACATGGTATAGGGAAGAGATAAACTGGGATTCGGGAGACCCTGATTCCTGCCAAAACCTCTAATAAACGTGTTTATGAGAACACTTGTTATGCTTTCCTACCAGTAACTGAAGGGAGTTGGAAGATCCCTTAAACCTCCGTTTTTGTAAAGCATTGCTCCACTGAACTCCACCGAACTGCCAACTCAGCATCTCTACTACAAGATCTAGAAGACACCTCAAGCTCACTGTGTCCAAAACAAATATTGAAGACTGCTCCACTACCAGGCTTCCCAGCTCAGTAAATAGAAATTCCATCTTCTAGTTTCTCAAGTTAAATGCCATAAAACCATCATTGACTCTTTTCTTCCTTTCATATGCCTCATTCAATCCATCACCAAATCCTATTATCTCCACTTCAGCATGTATCCAGGCTCTCATGCTGTTTTTCCATCACCACTAGCATGGCCAACCGAGCCACCATTTTCTTTACCTGGATTACTGCAGTGACCACCTAAGTGGGCTCCCACTTCCACCCCTGCCCAATCCCTACACCCCTTTCTCTTCTCAAGGCAGCTAGAGTGATCCTTTTAAAATTAACATGTAAGTCACTTCATGTTCTGCTCTGAACTCCTGCAGAATTTCAGTCTCACTTTGTGTCAAAGTTAAGTCTGCACATGACTCTGAACCTGACATGATCTCTGTTCTCACTCCCCCAGTGCCTCTCTGACCTTGTTTTCCCCACTAGGCTCACTTGTCTCCAGGCTAGCAGGACACCTTCTGCCTGAACAGTTCTATCCCCAGATGTCCACCTGGTTTGCTTCCTTACTTGTTTTAAATCTGTGCCACACAAAAGTCAGGAAAATAGGATTTCCCTGATTTCCTGATTTCCCTCCAGGGTGAGGCAACCTGCACCCTCACTGTGCATACCCTCACTCCTTCACACTGCTTTAGTTTTCCATTCAGCACTTATCGCCATGAGGGCAAGAACTCCATCTTCTTTGTTTACTGCTTTGTCTTCGGGACCTAGAACAAATCTAATTGAATGAATGATGGATTAAATGAAAATATTTCCTACCGAAGTTGTGATATAACTGTAAATATTTCTACTTTTGTAGATGGGATGAAGAAGTAAAATCAACAACCCTCCCCTTTTCCTTTAGAACAGCTATTAGGCCAGTTTGAACTGACATTTCTTTGGTTGTTGAGAAAACGTAAAATCATAGAATATTTCTTGGATCCTCCATGATGCTATAGATCATTTGCAGAAATATAATAACGTTCTTCAGCATTCAAAATGTGCCGGTGGGTTTTATGAGAAAAAAATGACAGAATAATGGAAAAATTTTTTTCAGCAGGCTGCTTAGTTGTCTGATCATTCTTATAATCTTTTGGCAGGTTGCCCTTTTCCAAACACACTGTTGTTACACAAACAAACAAAATAATTATATATGTATATATAAATGTAATGCTTTTAATTATCTTAACTTTCTTTTTTAAACCTGAAAGCAGAAATCACTGAATGAACAGTGAAGAATTTCTAGACTGAAATGAGCTGGTTTAGTTTTATTTCCACTTTAACTTAGTGTGTGGCCTTGGAGAAGTTACATGCCCTTACCAAGCCAGGGCTCTTATCTTTAAAATAGGTGTAATAATAGGTATAATAATACCACTTACTTACCTGCCTGACTGGGTTGTTAAGGTTAATAAGATAATGGCTGTTTAGAACTTTGAAGTCCTCGGGAGAAAAGGTGTCTTACATTTTTCTGATATTTATAATTATTTTGGAAAAATGCCCTATCCAGATATTTTGCCAGTTTCCCTGAAAGATTCATGGAAGCACGTTTGCCCTCCTTAGACAACTGTTTTGAGGTATAGCTTCAGGTAGTCCACGTGTTGGCACAGCTAATCTCTGAGATCTACTAGCTTTACACATGTGTTCTGCAGTACGGAGATTAAAAAGAAACAAACTGTGGCCTGAGACACTTCTGGCACCTATTATGGAAGATACACATTTGCCAAATTCCCATTTTCCATTAGAGTAATTTGAAACTCTTTTAGAAGTAACTGTCCAAGGTAAACTTGGTTTCTTAAGAAGTTATATTCTATCCTTTGTATGATGTCTTTTAGTCAAGATCACATCTCTGGAGCAGTTATTTCCAAGAATCTAAGAGGATTTGCCTTTCACTTGCCTTTTTTTTTTTTTTTTTTTTTTTGGTTTTTAATCATTTCATTTTTTTCAGTCTGGAGCCTAGATTTGATTAATCGATTTCCCTCTTCTATTTTAGGTTTGTTTTTATTAATGCACTTTTCAAGCCGAGATACAGCATTATCGCCTTCTCGATCATTGTACTAAGTGTTGAGATCTGAGCAGGCCAGCTGTAGCAGCTGTGTTTCCCCTTGGATCTTGAGCTAAAAACTTTCATCTCCTTTGCTGTCTCAGCTGCTGGTCTGAGGCTATGGCCTTTCCATAACTCAAACCAGTTTCAAAGCAATGTAAGTAACCTCTTTGGAATGCTTTTGGAAAACCACAGAAAGGTTCTTAAAAAGTACACCACTTATATACTTTAAATGAATGTTTCCATTTTAAGGTAATAACAGCATAGTGTCAGGAGTCAACGCATGGTATTTAACTACAGTATGAACGTAGCGTAGGCTTGTCTAAATAGACCAATTAAAAAAAAGAAAAAGAAACAGCAAAGATTGGAATCCTTAAGATGATCTCATAGTTGTGGAATCTATGAATCGAAGATTATGGTTTCCAAAATTCTATTTCTAAAGTAACATTTTCTATAGACCTGAAGATGTTTTATCCCTAGCTGAACAGTTGTATGAAAAGACACCACCATCACAAATGAGAATTGTATTGATTGTTTTAACAGGGGAGGTGCTTGGTATTCACAGGGAAACATTTTAGATTGAACTTTGGTTTACTTGGGGAACGCAGAGGATCCAATCTGCATGCATTTTAATAACAATTTGTTAGATCAAATCATCAATTCAATAAAATGTGACTGATGATTTATAAGATTAAAGGTCATTTCAGTGAAATTTGACATTTATCTCCAAGTCTGGACAAGAAGAAAAAGTTTGATTTTTTATATTTGTCTTGCCTTCATAGAGAAAATTGTCACTCCAAACCTCGCTTGTCTGACTTCGTAGTGACTTAACTAAAGAAGGACTCCTACATGCAGTTTGTTTGTAATTACAAAAGAGATTACTAATTAGATTTTACATTTATATCTCTCTTACCATCTCCCTAGTGTTTTAGTGGCAAGAAGAAGCCTCATCCTAGGGCACTGGCAGAGGAAGAGAAATCTTTGGGGCTAATTTAAGTGTCCAGTCGATGTTACATAAAAATAAGTGGAATTCCAATATTTCAGAGTCTCCAAGGGCCACCTTTAAAAACCAGCAAAGTAGAGCACACTACCATAATCCAGGAAAAATAATTTACTTGCCTTCAGAATTCTGAACACATTGTTTTTTTTAGTGATTTACTGCATGGATTTTAAAGCTTTTCTTCATAAGCACTTGTATTACCTTATCTGGAAAGGCAGCTTATTGCAGTCTTCCAGAGCGACTGCCTGTGCTACTGGGGGATTAAAACATGTAGACATGGTATCACTTTCCCCTCTGGAGCCTCCCCAGACATGCTGGATATTATGCTTAGCTTCCAGTGACCTATTCTTGAACCTCTGCCATTCCAAGACTGCATTCGTTTCTGTAGTGTTCATAGTGGCTTTAAAAACAAAATTCTACCCCCTTTATGCAAGTATTTTTTATCACTTAGTCAATTACTTTCCAATAAACATTTTTCTTTTCTTTGGGAAATATATATATATATATATATATATATATATATATATATATATAATATATATATGTATATACACACATGTGCACATACATATCACACACACTGAAACATATATACATAAAGGAAAATAGAAATATACTATAGTGTACAAATGTGAGCCACGTGTAATTTTTAATTTTATAGTAGCCACATTACCAAGAAAAAATTAAAATTAATCTTAATAATATATTTTATTTCAATGTATATTTCATTTCAAATATATTTTACCTCAATAGCTAAAATAATAATAGCATTTTAAGGTATAATCAATATAAAAATTATTAATGAGACTGACATCTTTTTTTCATACTAAGTCTTCAAAATCTGTGTGAATTTTATACTTACAGCACGTTATAATTCATAAT
Source organism: Mesoplodon mirus (assembly GCF_964341445.2). Classification (NCBI taxonomy): domain Eukaryota; kingdom Metazoa; phylum Chordata; class Mammalia; order Artiodactyla; family Ziphiidae; genus Mesoplodon; species Mesoplodon mirus. The sequence goes on from NC_138982.1 coordinate 115,112,764, forward strand.
AATTCACACTAGTGGTTACCTTATTAGAAAGTGCAAGAACACATATATACCTAAAGACTATTTTGAAATAAGTCCTTAGGGAGAATCTCAGAATTGTAAACAAGTCAAATTTTGACCAATTTTTTTTCTTCAACCTCTAAAAGTATAACATATTTAATAAAGTGTTATTTTAGTTTAATAAAATTACTTAAAATGTAGACATATCTTTTAAAATAGCATTGGCCCATTAAGATAATACACACAACTTTTGGCGGTGCACTTAACCCTACACCCTCCCTTTTCCAGAGACTGGTTTGGAGTAATTTCAAGGTGTTATACCCCAGTGGGAGCTGGATTCTTTAATTATTAAACCATGAGACCATCCTAACTTCTGTATTATTTACTGAATGCATGCTTTATTGATTTAATTGAAAATATATGGGAAAACTTGCATTTACAGTATGTTAAGTGTTAGAACTTAGCTTTAGACTTGTATTTTGTGATGTTTGTATTGAGAACTGTGATGCAAGACAGGTGGATTTTCAGGTGAGATAAAAGAGCAGAGAGGGAGATCTTGCCCAAGCCCAAGGTTTCCCTGAACCCTCTAACTGATTTGCCCTTTGCTCATAAATCTTTCATCATGGTCAACACAAAGACTAGTATTGATTTGCCAGTGAGCTATCTTGTCATCTCTGGGCTTGGGTCCTTTGACCTTTTATTTGTTCCTGTAAAATTATGGTGAATCACAAACTTCTTTTCTCCTAGGTTTTTTAAACTTTAAAAGGCCAAGAGACTCTGTGAGAATATATTAAACAGTTGGATAATCCAGAAAAAGGGGGTACCAAAAAATATTTGCAGACAGCTAAAGGTCAGAAAAATCCTTACTGAGTCCAAAATCACAAACATATTCTCTGAGGAGGAAAGGATTGAGGAGGAGGTCTTGAGTTTCGTTTGATCCTAGCTAAATTCACTTTGAGTTTCTTAGTAAAGTGTGTCAAATTTGCATTTCCTTCATTAGTACCTGAGTGGGGGACAGAGTGAATTTTAAAATATGACTGAATTTTAAAATGGAAAGGGAACACAAACACAGCAGTTTAAACAAATATAATGCATCTAAATTGAATGATCACAATTCATTTCTCAAAATACTGATATTAGCATAAAGTGATTTCAGTGGAGCTCCTACAGTCTTCTTCATGACTTTTTTTTTCTTCTTCTTCTTTTTGGTCACACACATAGGTAAGCCCTACATACTCTGATGTACGGATAAGCTAAAGATAGTTTCCGTAGACTGAATCTTAATGAAATAAATGTGGAATTAGGATTTCAGCTTTCGTTCAACTTATTTCATGTCCTTTTACTCAATTTGTTGAGAGTGTAATTTATTATACTGGCCTATCACCGATGATTTCTCTGCTACATATATATTTCTTCCCTGCAAAGGGATTCTTTTTGAACTTTAGTTTCTGGAATAACTTTTGCTATAGATCTGTCTATAAAGAAGAAGGAAAGTTAGGTTTCATTTTATTTCTAGATTATGATGTAGCTCTTATTAAAATATTTTTGGAGAAATATACTATTATTGAGAGATACTTTCTCTGAGACATGTTTACCTAGTTCCTGTTTGCCCTAGGTGATGCCAAAATGCTGTTTTCTGTACAAGTATAACTAAGTAATGGGACATCAAAGAACTTTTGAGGAGTTCAATATATAAAACAAGAATGTTAAATAAAGTATATTAAAAAAAAGATTCAAAAAAAAAAAAAGATTTGCTTCTCCTTAACAGTCTTTTGCTAAGATGTACAACACTACTGGAAAAGAAATCATGAATTTAAATTTGGCCTCATGAAAGGTGTCTCAGTCTCCTAATCAGGTAATAAATGAAGCACTGATTTTCAGGTCTGAAAATCAGATTATTATTTTTACATAAATTGTTAAGTAGTTAAGACATTTACATAGTTCAATATTCAAAAACTTCAAAAATAATCTATGGTAAAAGTATCCTGGTTTCCTAGTTCTTCTCCAAGGAAAGCTCCAAATTACTAGTTTTGGGGGAATCCTCCCAGAGCTCATTTATCCAGAGATAATTTTAAGCATATAAAGGAAAGGCATGCTTCTCATACAAATGGTAGCATGTTATACATATAAATATCAATACATAAGGAAGTTCCTCATTTTTTATTATATGTGGATAGTATTTAGTTGTCTGAATAGTGTATACTTTATTTTGTTCCTTCCTACTGTATATTTATATGGTTTCCAATCTCTTTACTATGGCAAACAGTGCTACAGTGAATAATCCTATACAGATATCATTTTCCAAATGTGAAAAATTTTCAGCAAGGTAAATTCCTAGAATTAAATCACTGTGTCAAAAACTATGTGCATCTGAAACTTTGTTAGATATTGCCAATTTTTTTCTTCCCACCAATTCAAGAAATTATTGTCCCACCAGTAAGGCAAAATAGTTCCCGTTTCTCTGAAAACTTCACTAATAGTGTAAAATTAATTTTTTGTTGCTGAATTTTTGGTTATTTGGTATATCAGTATAGTTTTAATATATTTTTCCCTATGGATGATATGGAGTATTATTTCATCTATTTAGGAGTCATTTATAACATGTGTGTGGGTCTATGTGTGAACAATTGGGTCATATACGTTTCATGTTTTTCTTGTTTATCTTTTCTTAGTTGATTTGTATGAATTCTTTATATATTAGGTAAATTGGCTTATCTGTAATATGTCTTAGGAATTGCAAGTATTTTCACAGTTTGTCATTTATCTTTTGATTTTGTTTATGGCGGTTTTGAAGTATAGAAAATTGGGGTTTAAGTCATTGACTTCATTGATTTTTTTTCTTTTATGACTTTGGCTTTTGTGACATTGTTAGAAAGGCCTTCCCTATTCCAAAGTATATATTGGTTCTCCCATCATTGTTTCGACTCCATTTATGGTCAGATCAGATAATTGGGTTGAGGCAAGTGTCAGTAGTTCTGGGCATGATACTTCTTAGCTGATTAATTATGGCCCATATACTGTAGAGACCTTTTTCTTGTTCTGACTGAGGAAGGAAAGAGTTCCTTCATGTGTCCCATGGGACACAGCCCCCAACACTTTACTGAACCTCCTTTAAGCTCTGAAGTGTTCCGTGGTAAGAAGCTGTCTAATTTCAAGCCCTGCTGGGGAGATGAGTGAATGCCAGGTTTCTCCTACACCTTAGCTATGGTTTATGTATTCTCACATAATCCAGAGCTAAATATAGTTTAGTATTACCTATGATTTGGGTTTATCCATGACCCTTACTCCATATTATCTTGGATAATCTGAAGTTGAGTACATATTATTAGTATATATTATAGTATTAACACATAACCTTGCCTTACTGGCATTATAACTAAAATATAATATATACATTATTCACTTTTCATAATTTAATTATTAGAATTAAAGGGCTTATCTTCTTAATTTACATCAATATAAATAGAAATTGGCTTTCTATTACATTAATTTGTGTCTTAATATTTATTTCAACTAAGTGTTTTAGTCATACTATGAGGGATTAAGGCTTGAAAGTAGAGTGACTCAATTACTAGCTATGCAATTTTGCACAGTTAGCTATATGACCTCACACAAGTGTGACCTCATATGTTGGTTTCCTCACCTTTAATATGGGTAATCACTATACCTGTCTCACGGGATTGTTGTGAGGTTGAATTAATCAAGACCTATGAAACACTTAAACTAATTCATGACATACATTAAGGCTTCAGTTAACGTTAGTGATCATTTTTTTATCATTACATTCAATTATGAAATCCAGAGTCAGATAATTTGATAGTGGGTGAATATGACTTGTAGACTGGTTATAATCTATGGACTGTTTGTTCCATATGAAGGCACAATTTTAGTCACTTTGAGCTATCACTAGATTGCAGCTACTTTTTTTTTTTTTTTTAACTCTGAGACCATATCTATTTCCTTTGGATGATCAGGACAGCTGAACATCTAATCCATTCATTTTGGCCCTCATTGTGATTGAAACAGCTGAATCAATCATGCAATGATTTGCTTTGATCATTAAGACAGCCAAAATGAAAGCATTGGCCATGCTGCCTAAAGTCCATTTATTTTAGAAATAACTTTTGACGGGTAAGACAGAGTCCCATATTGCCTTCCTGATGTTTCATTGATATCTTGTGTGGCTTCTGGTAACATATTTATCATTTAGCTAATACACTTTTTGTTATCATTTGTTCTCTGTTATCTTAATAAATGTAAACATGATTCATGGGGGTGATTCATGCAGAGCCAATTTAGCTGCAGATGGCCTGAGAGGCAACAGAAGAGGTGGCATTTTGTGCTTTTGTTGTTGATGGGTGTGATCCAAGCGATGGGGATAGTTCAAAGGAGAGCAGACGTAAGTGGTTCAAGGGAGGAAACAGTTTTCATGTGCTTGCAGAGTGACAAAACTAGAATTTTCAGTCTGTGAAGATTTAGTTTGAAGTGGATATGATTAAAGGTGATAAAATCGTGCTGTTGCTGGAATGAAGATGAATTTGTTCCTAATGAAAGTTTTAATAAATTTTTAAAAGAATTAATTATTCAACAAATATTATTGTTTATCTTTTTCTATCTTAATAAATATTTATTGTGATATTCCATTAACATTACTGACAAGGGTTACTGAGAAAAGAATATTCAGTGCAAACCAACACGAGTTCCTGGACTAAGGAAGGCCACCAATTTCATACACACACACACACACACACACACACACACACACACACACAAAGAGAGAGATAAGATCAGATGATCAGAAAGGCTAACAACCAAACTTTTGTTTTAAATATTGGACAACTGTAAGAATGAAATGCAATGAATCTTAACTTTTAACTCTTTAGTACTCTCTGAAGAATTTAGCAACTCAGATCTACAGACGCTGGGCTGTGATTCTTAGCTAAGGGTAGATTTCAGAAAAAGATATGCCCACAAAGAAAATCTCTCATGATCTCTAGAGAAATGTTTTTTGGCTTGTTTGTTTATCAGACAAAGCCATGGTTTGAAATAATTGAAAAGCATGGCACTAGCCTGTAATAATCATCTTTTAAAATCTAGATTTAGTCGAGGGAGTGCTAGAAATGTCTATGTTTGAGGAATGTGGGTTGGGCAATAAGGCTGACAATCCCCTTCTCTTTTTGGTCATTTCTTTTGACTTATGTCTAATGGAAGAATTGAAAATAGTGATCAGCTTTTTGGCAAGTAGTTGAATCAAATAGCAATTTAAAAGAAGGAGAGCTAGATAAAATGTTGGTCATGTATTGATTCTTTTTGTTTGTTTCTTCATTTAACTTTTTATTTTGAAAATAATTATGAACTCACAGAAAGGTGCAAAAATAGTACTCTTCACCTGGTTTCCCCCAGTCATCATCTTACATAGCTTATTATAACAAAACAGAAACAAACAATTTACCAGGCAAAGAGTTTAAAACATTGGTAACTACAGTGTTATCAAAACCGGGAAATTGCACTCCTGTGTATGTGTGTGTGTGTAGTTCTGTGTAATTTTATCACCTCTGTAGATCCATGTCATCACTACCACAATACACAAGATACACAACTGTTTCATCACCATCAAGGAACTCCCTCATACTACTTTTTTTTTAATTGGAATGTAGTTGCTTTACAATGTTGTGTTAGTTTCTGCTGTACAGCAAAGTGAATCAGTTATATGTATACATATATCCCCTCTTTTTTGGATTTCCTTCCCATTTAGGTCACCACAGAGCACTGAGTAGAGTTCCCTGTGCCATACAGTAGGTTCTCATTAGTTATCTATTGTATACATAGTAGTGTATATATGTCAATCCCAATCTCCCAGTTCATCCCACCCTCCCTTCCCTCCTCATGTATAGATTCTTAAGTATACATAGATTGTGATCAGTGTCAACATGACTTTTATAATAGACAGCTTTTTTTTTTTTTGGTACTTTCTTTCACAATGACCATTTATGGAATCAATGAAAAGGGGGCATAGAAAGGTTAACTTATTTCTAAGTTCTTATAAATCTGAATTAAATTTTTTTTAATTTAGACTAAATGAAAGATGTTAGTTTATTAGCTGAATTTATGATCACAGTAGGCTTCCTTACATGTATACATGTGTTCAGTACTATTAATAATCTTGAATTCACTTGGAATTTTAATATAGTCTTTAAAAAAAAGTCAAATGCTGAGAATGTTAAGGTATATTTGCAAAATTTGGAATTTAATTGAATAACATTTGGTTAATAGTGTGAGCAGATTTACCATCTTTATAATCAGGAGTTATCTCACTATGCAGCATGGCATGTGTTTTTCCATCTAGTTATCTGGTGTTTGATGTTGCTCTTTAATGGTGTGTCTGTGTTTGTGTGCATGTACACACGTGTGTATATGTATGTATGTGTGTGTTGCTTCATACTGGTCCTGTACAATTTTCAGTAATTTTATTTTTGTATATTTTATATTTTTGTGGCTATGAATTATTTTCTTTGTATTCTTGACAAGTGATACATAGGAATGGAAAATTTTTTCATTATTCAGTTTGAACACTTTCTTACACATTCTCATAAATAGCCAGTTTTTTTTTTTGGTTGCCTCGTGAATGGTCATATCATCAAAAAAATGATAGTTTTGCCATTTATTTCCCCAAATCTGTACTTGATGTATTCTTTCCTATCAAATTGCACTGGATAACACATTCAGAAAAACATAAAATTTTTAAGAAAAGAAAAGCATTTCTCCTTATGAATTTAATAATAGTGTGTCACTAAATATGATTTAACTATTGATGGAATAGATTAAATATATCCATTTTAGATCATATTAAGCAGCTTTTTTTTTTTTACTTCTCTCAGCAATGTTCTATTAACCAGAATATATATTTTAAAAGCCCATTGTTTGGCAGTGTCATAAGAGACACATTTTAAGCAGCTTCTCCATTATTTAGGAATTTTTACTCATAAAAATTGCCTGTTATTTCAATAAAACTACCAATACTTTTTCTTCATTAAGTTTCTGTATTCAAATTAGGGGTTGCATATAGCCAACATTATAAACAATATATGGCAAATCATTGAGATAAATGTTTTTAACTGTGAAGAACATTGATAAACCCACATTTATTATTTTAATCATTCTATGTCATTTATTAACATCTATATCAACTAATTTGTGAATTATAATTCCTATTTTATGTTGTTTTCATTTCTCTTTTTTTTCCAATATATATAATAGTAATATGTTTAGGTTTAGACTTCTTTTTGTGTTGTTGTTCTTTTGATCACAACAGATGCTTATATGCTCTTTCTTTTGGTATAAAAAATAGTCTTAGAAATTATTAAATTTGAATGCTGCAATTTAAAATTGTTATTTTAAAATGCTTCTGTCTCATTCTTACATCAAAGAGAGATTTTGTTTATAACTCAGTTTTATGGAAGAAGGAAAGAGAATTTGGGTAGAGTATGATGCTTTCCTTTATTATCACACAGGCCAGTTTGTCCCCTAATACAACTTAATTTCCAACCTTAATAAGCAAGTGATTATTTTACTGTGTTTTCTTGCTTTAGCCTCAGCAATGTTGTTATATTATAGTGTTATTATTTATCATTCTCAATAACTGTATTATAGTTTTCAGTTGAAAGTATGAAATATGAGTGAGTGTTTTTCATGCTTTCTAAATGAATTCCTGAATGGTAAATTTTATAAAGAGATTTGGGGAAAGCTCTGAAAGAGAACCAAACTTCTCCTTTACTAGTGAAACATGGAAATGCAGACATTTCTAAGTACTGGTTTAGAATAAGCTATCATAAAATATATTCCCTTTATATTTGACAGTAAAAAGAATCAGTTGGTTTGGGCAACATTGTTTGTTCAATATGTATTTTATCTTTGAAGCCTACTCGATTTCCACATCACTAATTTCTCTAAAATAAATTTGGTCTAACCCAACTGGAATGCTTCAATTCCACCTCAGAAATAGGTGAAGTAATTTAAAATTTTCTTTTAAGTGCTTAAGAAAGGTATTAAGACAGTAAGGAAAATGTCATCCCTAAGGTTATAATTAATTAGACTATTGCTTCTCTAAGATGGGAATACTTTTAGTTTAAAACCTGAATATATGACTGTGGCTTTAAAAATGTTTAATTTGGCTGTCTTGCTACATTGAGATGTAGAAGATTAATATAGCAGTTAGAAATACAATGAAATGTACATTTCCCAGTCGATTAAATGTGGGAATTTATAATTCATAATTTGATATAATTTCTTAGACATGTCGTCTGCATGAAACTATGGGTGTATCATTTCCCAGTAGAATTTTTACCTAGAAATTACTGTTTTGTGATTCAATCTTAAGTGCTCCCTCTAGGAAATTTAGACGACATTACTGTAACGTGAAGAATATGGGCCATTGTGTCATAGCAGTTTCTTAGTTTCTTTTTGATTTGGAGGCATTAATAATGTTGCTTACAATCCCATGGCACTGAATCACTGTCTTTTAAAAATGTCATGTTCAGGTGTCTTGTCTGCCAAGTTGTAAATCTCATCTCTAAGCACTTTTCTGTGTGTTTACTACCAAATGCTCATCTTGTTGTTGTTTTTTTCTGGGAGGGGTAATTTATTTTTCTATTGGTAATTTCTTTTCCTTTGTTTCATCTAGAAAAGCCAAATAAGACAACATTTGGAAAATATTATTAAATACATAATTTGTGATGACATTACTCACAGAGAAAAAAATACTTCAGTTCCTTGAAATGTGGGACTTGATTTTAATGGAGGCTTCTGTTCTGTGAGTAATGAAAATTCTGGATGACAAAAACATCTGTTTAATATAGAATAGGCATTGATTCATCTTTTGACTTCACTCTGTTACAATAGACAGTCTGAAAGTGATAAATCCCACTAGTAAAACAAGTTGAATGTATTTTTTTTAAAGCTTTACTTGGGGACAGAAACTTTATACTTTGAACTGTCGTTATATACACAAACATTTACATTTTAGAAAAAAATACTTATTTCCGTAATTAATATGGGAGAGGGAAAACTTATTCTGTACTAATAGTTCATTATAAAGAGCTATACTATTCTGGAAATATAACTCTTTAAAATATTTTCAGGGCGGGTTTTTAAAAATCAAGTCCAGGGCTTCCCTGGTGGCGCAGTGGTTGAGAGTCCGCCTGCCGATGCAGGGGACGCGGGTTCGTGCCCCGGTCCGGGAGGATCCCACATGCCGCGGGGCGGCTGGGCCCGTGAGCCATGGCCGCTGAGCCTGCGCGTCTGGAGCCTGTGCTCCGCAATGGGAGAGGCCACAACAGTGAGAGGCCCAATTAGCTAAAAACAAAAAAATAAAAAAATAAAATAAAATAAAAATCAAGTCCAACAATGAATTGAAAGAATTTAGCTACTTCAGTTGAAACCAGGGCAATTCCTTAACTCAGCTCAGTTTGACAGTTCATGCATAATCATTCAAGGCCAGATAAGGAAGTATATGAATACATTTAGTATATTTTGCCTTTTAATACTTGGTTTATATATTTTAAAGAAATTAGCTTGTCTCCATGTTAATAATGGTTTTGATCATTAAGAAGTTTAAGCAGCTTGGTATGACTGCAGAGCTGCTAGAGATGTATTTCAAATAACCAAATATGAAAAACTCACTTTATTTTGTGTTCTTTGCTACATTCATTTGCCTTTTCTAACAGCTTCATCTTCTGCTTCCTCCGGCCCTCCTCCATCAAGTTATTCCTTCCTCTGCGCCTTCAAACTCTCATTTCCTGTTAAATTCCTTCAAATACACCCAAGCCTTCCCCATCCAAAATCACTACCTCGACAATAATCTGTTCTCCCTTTCCTTCCCCACTCTCCCCTCACCTTCTCTTTCCTCTTTTATTAGGACTTTTTGAAAGTTTGGTGTACCCTCATTATGTCTAGTTATTAACCTTCCATTCTCAGTGAAAACTGCTCTAATCTGTTTTCAATCATCATCACTCCACTGTAACTCTTCTAAATTAGCTCATTAATGTCCTTCTGTTTGTAGTAAGTAAGCAGTCCTGTTTTGGTCATCTTACTAGACCTCTCTACTCTATTTTGCACTTTCATAATATTATTTGCTTAGAGTCTGTGAAATTACATTCTCTCATATAAGCTTGCTGTTCCTTCTCTCTGCTCACCCAGAACTGGTGTTTGCCAAAGGTCGGACTGTAGCCTGTTATTTGTTGTTATCTTATTTAGTTTTCTGTGTTTATGTTTTTATTCTACATGCTCTTCCTGTTCAAGTTATTTAGAATCATGATATCAAATATGACACAGAGTTCCCAATGTGTATCTTCCTTCAGACTTTCCCAAGTGATGTCACAATTTGCAAAATTGTGCCAACTGCCCATTGATCATCTCCTTCTTTATTTACCATAAGTACCTAAATCATAGGTAGCATATATGAAACATTTACTGTATGCCAGGCCCAACATTAAGTATTTTTACTTCACTTATCCCACAAAACAATCCTAAGAAAATATCCCAAACTGAAATCATAAATATAATTAAACATCTTTTTCCTTCAGTATTCTCTTTAGCTGTTGTTAGCACAACCATTTACCTGGTCAGCTAATTTAAAAATCCTTTGCTTTCTCCCTCACTGCACTCCTATCCTGTTTTTCACATGTAATCAAATAGTAAATGCTGCTTAATTTATGAACAAACTTTTAAAACAATGTTTACCCTTTCCTTCATCCTTATTTTTCACTGCCCTACTTTAAGCCCTTATGATCTCTCATCTGGTCTATTATAACAGCATTTTTACTGTTAATTCTTTGAAATCAACCCTGCATAGAGTGACCACTGTGATCTATCTAGAATGGAAATCTGATCACATCATTTACTTGTTTAAACATTTGGTTTCTAATTACCAAGAGGATAAGATCCAAGATCCTTTACATGTGATATGAAGCTCTCTGTTATCTTGCCCCTGCTAAATCTATAGCCTCATCTCTCATCATACCATACATCCTACCTCATGTTGTATTAAAAGTTAACTGCTTATGGTTCTCTGCATACACTACCTTGTTTGTCTGTTTTATGCCTCTGCTTGGGTTGTCCTCTATACCTAGAGTGCCTCCTCCCATCTTTGTATTCATTTTTTTACTGCTGTCTTCAGGAAGTAAGTACTTCCTCCAAGGTGCTTTCCCTTTCAGTTCATCTGAATAGCTTTGGGATCCATCTTCTTTCATCTGAGAATATTACAAACTACTAAAACCCATGTCTGTTATTGACTTGCCACCCAATTTTGTGTAGTAAAGATGTAGATTGTGTCCAGTTTTCTTTGTGTATCTGGCTCTTAGCACAATATTAACATTTAGTTCCTACTCAACAAACTTAGTCGAATGAGTGGGTGAAACCATGAGTGAATAGTTACCCTCAAGCATCACTAGTTCACAGAGGCAGATGTCTGATAGTCAGTGAGGTTAGCCCTCCTCTGAATAAAAGAGAAGGAGCAAGAGAAACCAAGGTCTCTGTTGCTCAGTAATTCTGGCTGAGATCTACTTTAAAGGTGGAGAGTTTATGCACCTGCATAAATATCTGTGTTTACACAAAAGAACAAAGGATGAATCAAAGAAAATATTTTGAGTGTAGAGAGGAAAAAGATGGTGCAGAAAGGTTAGTGAATGAGACAAGAAATTTAAGTAGTATCTAACATTGAATTATCTATGAGCTAGCCAATTGGGGGAAAAAACAATGAATCTATCTCAACTGAATAGAAGGATGGATGAGGGTCAGTGAGTTTTTTTTTTCTTTTTTTTGAAAATTTAGAATGGGAGACTTCCCTGGTGGTCCGGTGGTTAAGACTCTGTGCTTCCACTGAAGGGGCACGGGTTTGATCCCTGGTTGGAGAGCTAAGATCATCCCACATGTCGAGCGGTGCAGCCAAAAAAAAAGAAAGAAAGAAAATTTAGAATGACCTCAAAGATAGAAAAATAGTAAAATTGACTCCCACTTATCCACAACTAAGACTTAACAATTATTAATATTTTACCAAAGTAGTTTCATGTATCATCACCTGCCTCCCCTACCCCGGGACACATACCATGCACATTTAATGAGAGAGTTTTAGTGGTGAGTTCTTGGAGGACATTACCCTAAGTGAAACAAGCTAGTCACAGGAGGACAAATAACGCATGTTTCCACTTACATGAAGTATCTAAAACAGTCAAACTCATTGGAAATGAGTAGAATGGGGGTTGCCAGGGGCTGGAAAGAGGGGGAAATGGAGAGTTGTTCAACAGGTATAAAGTTTCAGTTAGGCAGGATAAGTTCTAGAGCTCTGTTGTACAGCACAGCGCCTGTAGTTAACAATTCAGCATTATACACTTAAAAACTTGTTAAGAGGGTAGATCTCATGTTAAATGTTCTTACCACAAAAAAACACCACCACCAACAAAGGGACAGAAGGAGACTTTTGAAGGTGATGGATGTGTTTACTACCTTGATTGTGGTGATAATTTTATGTGTGTTTGCCTATGTCCAAACTCATCCATTGTATATATTAAATATATCCAGTTTTTGGTATATCAATTATACCTCAATAAAGCTCATTAAAAAATAAAAATAGGGACTTCCAGTGGTTAAGACTTTGCTTTCCAATGCAGGGGGTGCAGGTTTGATCCGTGGTTGGGGAGCTAAGACCCCACGTGTGTCGTGGCCAAAAACACAAAACATAAAGCAATATTTTAACAAATTCAATAAAGACTTTGAAAATGGTCCACATCAAAAAAAACAATCTTAATAAATACATACATACATACATACATACATACATACATACATACATACATAAAGATACTGCCTGTTAGTAGCTTTCTTATGGGTAGGATAATCTGATATCTCTTCTATATATTGTATACAATTGAAAGAATTGTGCTGTGTATTTTATTAGCTATTTAACAAATATAGTATGAAACACTGAGAAATAGCAAATAGAGATAATTTTATATAATTGTCTCTCTTACACGCAGTTTACATTCAAAATAAATATAAAGAAACCCCCAAACTATTATTTGTGGAATGTTTTTATCCACTTATCTAAATATTTATAGAAGAACTTTTAAAATCATTTTTAAGATGAGCCAGTTTTGGTATTTGTGTTACCAAAGCTGTAGAAGTAATTACTATTGTTTATAATCTGATTTGCCCTTGTGTCTGGGAAGCACTTTGTCAATTAATGTGGCTTTAAAATTACAATCCAGAGTTGCCAAAGCAGGACTTGTGGGGTGGTTTCCATCAATAAATAACCCAGCCACATTCTAAATCTCTTTCTAGATTTATATTCTGGAAGTTTTCTGCCAGAAATTCATGAGAACTGAGTTCTATTTCTTCTCCCCCTATTAATGAATGATCAAATGAGTCATTCCATCTGAGCCTCCTTTTTTAAATGTGAAATTATGAATTATGATCTCCAAGGTTTCTTCCAGCAGAGGAGCACACAACATGTATCTGTATTCAGGTCATGAAGTAATATAGTCAGCAACATTAGTAGAGATTGTGATATTAGGAGTGAAGTCTTCTGGTAATGGTAGTGGGCCATTGTTCTGATGTAATGTGATGCTGAGAAATATAGGACCAGGCCTTTTAATCATTTAACAAGGACCAACAGACAAAAGAGATACATAGAAAGAAAAATAGGACTGGATGCATGACTGGGTCTTTGTCTCTAACCACCATGGATGGATTTGCTTTTCAGACTTTTAATGAAGATTGGCTGATGATTAAACAAGTCCACACTTGGATATGTGTCACCTATATTTTATACAACTATACTATGCCTATGTAAATTGGGAGAAAACTCTAAAATTTATCCATAACGTTGTGTCTATTCACCCTGTCCAACTCCTTTTTAAAATGTTTTTATTTTTTATTGGAGTATAGATGATTTACAATGTTGTGTTAGTTTCTGCTGTACAGCAAAGTCAGTCAGTTATATATATATATATATATATATATATATATATATATATCCACTTTTTTTAAGATTCTGTTCCCATGTAGGTCATTAGAGAGTATGAATAGAGTTCCCTGTGCTATACAGTAGGTTCTTATTTGTTATCTGTTTTATATATAGTAGTGTATATATGTAAAAAAAAAAACACCTAAAATGTTTTTAAAACCCAAAGAAAAATAGTCTTCAAACATTCCAATAATGATAAATAATATTCCTGTATTTCCATCATAAAATATATTCACTAACTATCTCACCATTATTTACACATAGAAACAAGTCAGACAACCAACTTCTAAATGGAATCTCTCCCTCTAAGGGGGCGTTAGAACTCTTCTTATCTACAACCCTCTTCTTATCTCAAGAGGGACCTTTATGGTCCCTATGGTCTTTTTTAAGAGTGAAAACAGGGCACAAGTCTAAAGGCCATCCTAGGAAAATGGTAGGGATGAAATCATTAGCTCTTGATGACATAGCCATATTTGTTATCACAGATCTCTCCTCATGTTGGGGGGGAGGGGCTTGTAAACATTGTCTAGCTCTTATTACCTACTAAGCAGATATTTTTAGGACAGACAAATGGACTAGAAGCAAAAAGGTGTAAAACCAAGCTTACAGAGTTAATCCTGACTTGTCCACGTAGATTGTGAAAGATGCTACTAGTACAAAGGGAATATCAGTGAAATTTAATGAGTATATCTTTAATCTGTTTAGTTTTCCAGATATATGAAGAATTACATTTGCTTCTAGAAAGTGCCAGTGTTATCATAACTCTGTAATCCTTCAAAGCCGTTTCCACTCCGTTAAGTATTTATTGAGGACTCACCTCTATTTCAGATACTGTTCTAGGTTTTTTAAAAAGGAATTACATAATTACAGATCTGTTATTTAGCATATTATAGGTGGAAGCTAAATATTATGTTTTCATTACACTACTGAAAACACTAGAATATTAGTGTCTTTCCCAGTGAGTGATTTTTTTTATAGTTCAGCTGGTTGCAAACCACTATGCTCTCATGCTGTTGAACTTTTCCTACTGCTGTTCCATGATCTACTAAGTGGTTCCTTGAGAAACATTCCACACTGTTTCCATCATAAAAAGTTTATTGTGAGGATGTATGAAAGTTCTTTTTCTATAGTTAGCTAGTTGGTTAACTGCCAGATTGCATGATTTTTTACTAGGTAATATTTCTGCAAACTTGATTTAATGTAATCTTGGATCAAGAACTTTCCCTACTAGGAAGCCATCTATTATAGTGGAAAGAACACAAGGCACAGAGTTTTCTGACATGGTTCATGCCTAACAAGCTGCTTTGTCAAGGGCAACAGTCTGCTCTTCTGAAAAAATGAGGAGTATAGTTTGGAAATATTCTAAGATCCCTTTAAAGTTACTATATTCCATGATTCTTACATACCCAAGTCATCAAAATCATGAGGTAGTATATTTTAGGATTCAAAATAAAATTTTAATTTCTTTGTAATTAAGTTCATACACCTATCTTTTTCTTCCATGTACATGATGGAACTATTTGTTTTAGGGTTAGTATGGTAGCATGAAACTTGTCTGCCAGAAAATTATTGTTCTATTCTTGGATTCATGCATCATTAAACATGCATTTTCAAATGAAGATTGCAGTAGTAAATTAATGTATTCTAGCAGTGCAGTCTGTTCCACTGACCACCTTTTGCCCTATTGGAAATTCTCTGGAACTTGTTTTAAAAATTGGCCTTTTAGACAAGATAAAACTACATTCTGGAAGACTAAATGTGCATAACATGGAACTGAAAAATGCAACTTCAGTGAAAATCAACTTGCAGAAAATGAATTTTATGCTGAGAAGAAGAATAAGTAAACTTAATATTGCAATCAGAATTTTTAGCTATTGGATAAGCTAACCTGCCTTCAAACTTTCCGTACTTAACCTTTTATGACTACAAAGCAAAATAACATAGCTACAGAGTTTGGGTTTAATTTAAACCTTTGAATGGTTGTACATCAAAATGTTAATAGCCTCGGGTCTTATTTTTTCCTAAATCGAGTCTTTCAGCACCATTTGATGGTTAATTTTGTGTGTCAACTTGACTAGGCCATGGTACCCAAATACTTTGTCAAACATCCATCTAGACATTGCTGCGAAGATACTTTCTAGATGAGATTAACTTTTAAATCAGGAGACTTAGAGTTAATCAGATTACCTTCCATAATGTGGCTGAGTCTCATTCAATTAGTTAATGGCTTTAAGGGAAAAAGACTTAGGTCCCCTAAGTAATGGGAATTCTGCCTCCAGACTACCTTTGGATTCAAGCTGCAACATCAGCTCTTCCCCGGGTCTCTAGCTTGCTGGCCTGCCCTGCAGATTTCAGAGTTGCTATAATTTCATGAGCCAATTCCTTAAAATCTCTGTGTGTCTCTCTCTCCAGACACACACACACACACACACACACACACACACACACACAATTAGTTCTGTTGTTCTCTGGAGAACCCTGACTAATATACATTAGAAAGACATGATTCTACAAATATGAACTATTAGATTCTACAAATTGTGAACTATTAGAAAGACCACTGATATTTACCTGTTATGTGAACTTAGATTAGTCTCTAACTTTGGGGACATCGGATTTCTTAATAATTACTTCGGGAGATTGTAATAGATTTGTTATTTGTAACTTTTTTCAAGTCTTAGGGATAAAATGTCATAGTGCAGCACATCAGACAAGTCCTATATTCTCAAAGGAATAACTGAATAATAGATTTTCATGTAGTAAGATAAGAAGTTCCAGTTCACGAAAGCTAAAACCTGTAATTTTTAACTATATCTTACTGTTTAAACACAATATTTGACAATTTTTCCCATAATTTTGTACATGTTCTTTTATTCTTTTCCTATCCAACTGAAACATAGCCATCGAAGTATTCAGTTGAAATTAAAATGAACTCCTCTTACATTCCTAGTTTAGATTTTATAATTATATTATACTTGAGGTCAATGCTTACTACTAGTGTCATCATTTCAGTTTTCTGTTTTCTCTTTCTTTTCATAAAAGCAAAACTTAATATATATATATATATATGTATAAGCACAATCACACATTAAAACAGAGATACAATCCTGCCCAGAAAAAGATGGCAACTACCAAATTCGAAATGTCAACTGCCAGGTCATGTCACCATAGTTACTTCAGCTGAAGTACAAAAAACAGACAAAAAAACATTTGAGGGTGTCAATATATCATGTCTGAATGTGTAGGTTGTATGAGAGATGAATGTATCACAGCGGAGGGCTAAAACAAAACTTCTCTGATTGAAGCAGGAGATGGAGAACTAGAGCCCACTCTATATATCTTTATCCCTTTACCTCTTCCTCCATAATAGCACTTGAAGTAATTCAGTGGAGCGTTTTGTGTCCAAGAAATACAGATTCTAAATGGCCTCCATCGTCGCCTTCAGTTCTTGATTTTAATAGGGTTGTTGGTAAAGGAAGTACTCCTTACACAATCATCTCTTACTTTTTACACTAGCACATGCTTCTGCCTCTCTGATTGACCTCTAGCAAACTTATGTTAAAACAGATGTTAAAACATCATAAAAAGGATCACCTTTTCTCAAGAACTGTTAATTTGCATTCAAACATCATGGCATATTATGGCTTTGAAATGAAGCAAATTATAGAGTTAAAACCATTTTTGAGAAAGATATTTCTGTAATGGTTCAATAACCAAAAAGTTCATTGAAGCAATAATGTGTAGTACACGCTGATTATTGTACAGAATATAATGTGTATTATCCATTCATTACAGGATTCCATGAGGTTAAAGGAGTAATGCTGAAAAACTAGCTAGTCTTTTCTGAATCTATTACTAAAGCAGAGTTCCTTTATGTCAGATGATGCAGTTTCTGGAACTTTTAATTTGGCTTCAACAACTTCCTTAACGAATTACAGCTGACTTAGGACTCATCAGGGAAAATAGAAAACGTTACAACTCTGACTGTACTACAGTGATATGGGTGTGCCGATTCAGAGATTTTTTGGATATCCTAGGTTGTAGGCATTTTGTGTGTGTGTGTGTGCGGTACGCGGGCCTCTCACTGTTGTGGCCTCTCCCGTTGCGGAGCACAGGCTCTGGACACGCAGGCTCAGCGGCCCTGGCTCACGGGTCGAGCCGCTCCGCGGCACGTGGGATCTTCCCAGACCGGGGCACGAACCCGTGTGCCCTGCATCGGCAGGCGGACTCTCAACCACTGCGCCACCAGGGAAGCCCCATAGGCATTTTTTGAATGGAGAATGTTTTCTTCCAATAGGAACTACAACAAAGTGGTCTTTGTGGGTACTTCACATCTTTCAAAATCTTAGCAGGAGTCATCATTCCTTTTATTTAATAAAAATCCTTAGGATATGACAGATTTAATTAAGCACTGAGATTGAACAGTATCAGCACATTTTATATGAGATGATTGTCCCAGAGAGAATATCACTTTTACAGTTGATATCCAAATCAGATTTACATGAAGCTACAGTCTCTTGAATTTGAAATAGGACTGACATGTAGATAATGCATTTTGTCAGGTAGGGCCTCTGTTAAACATCTTGTGTGAAGAATGACATCTTCTAAGGGTACGTGTACCCAGTCTCTTTCTTCATGATGATGTGATTTAAGGGACAGAAAAAAAAATCAACAACAGAAAATGTATTTTGCTTCTCTCCTGGCTTTCTAGAGAATTGATGGCCCAAGCCTTTGTGAATGCTGTCTCTTTCAAGAAAGACATATGTGGCTGTCTTAGAGTAGCCGTCTATTGGGACTGGGACATTTCTAACTCATCTCCTGAGGAAGGTTTTAGTTAACTTTTTATCAGCCACACTGTTTTATATGTGTTGCTTCAGGACTCTCCTTTTTTTTGAGTTCAGCTATTCTAAATCAGGGCTTATTTGATGAGTAATATCGTCTGGCCAGAGATCATTTTGCTACAGGGCATATTTTCTGCTGACATCAAACTTGTTTGGCTTTCTTTGTATACTCTTGTTCTTACTATTAGGCTAGCAGTTTTTAAGTTTTAAAAATGCCTTTGTAAGTGTGAATGGAAACTATATGAGTCTGCTTTTTTTTTAAACTGTAAAATATTTACCTCTATTCCAAGATAATTATTTGTAACTAACACATTCTGTATGTGTTTGAAGAAACTCTTGTCTTGTTAGAATGATAGCCTTTAAAGGAGATTAATTTGGGTTTTATACAAAAAAAGCGTTATTCAGAGAAAAAAAAATTTGAGAGTGAAAAAAGTGAGCTGCAGAATTTAGATGAAAGGAATAGCTTTGTGAAGGAATAGAAACTCATTCCTAAGATGGAGCAAGTATTAGCCAATAGGTGGATAAGCAGAGATAAAGGGGAGAAAAGAACAGATTAGGGAATTTAAACATGTTGCCTCATAAAAAAATAATAATAATTAGTATTATTATAGCTGTCCTTTATTAAGAGGTTACTATGTGCATGTAACCATTATATTACTTGCTTAATTTAGGCTGTTCCAATACTTACAGAAAATATGAGTGGTACTATTATGCCCATTAAATGGACATTGAAAAGGACTCTTCTTTTACGGAGTCTAAATAATTTACCCAAAGTCATATATCATTTAGGTAGCTAAATCAGGAATTGAATCTAGGTTTATTTGATTCCAAGCTTGTTTTCTCATCACTTCTATTATATCCTGACTTCTGTTACATCCTGACTTCCATCATTATAAACTACAGTTCCAACTGGTATCTTAAGCCAACATTTGTCATTTATCATTACAAATATATTTTGTTTAAACACCGGAAATTTCACAGTCTGTTTTGAATAATGCAAATAATCACAAATAATCCTTCCTAACGAGATTTTTATGTTGACTTTATTTAACCAAACAGGGTAAAAGAAATCTCAAAATCAAATATAATTGCTTTTAGAGAATGGAAGATAAAGGGCATTGATAATATAGAATATATATCTCTTGTCACAGACCATTATACTTCTTGCCTTTGACTAATGTGAAAATTTGGGAACTATCATACATGCCCATTGATTTACTTAATTTAACAAACTTTTTTTTTATGTTCTTGTGATATGCCAAACACTGTCCTAGAAATAAGGAAACAAAATGAATAATTTCTGGTTTGTGCTCTTGGAAAGCTAGTGTAATATAGACTTAAGGAATTCAGCAAGTCATATCTCCATTAAGGTCAATGAATAATAAATGTGCAGATCTCTGTCCCAAAGTGTTGGATGAAAATTGTTATTCATTTATTCATTTAATTGACTAATGTTAATTTGGTGGTCACTAACTGTGAGAGATGTTGAGTACCTGATAGTGTAAGAAATAGAAATGCTTTCTAGACTTGTAAGCCATACATACTGTGAGTAGGTACACACACACACACAAACTGTGACAAAATTTATGAGGAAAATAAAGAATACTCTTAAAGAGAATGTTGGTAGTTTAAAATTCTGAAGGTAAGGGAAAGTTATTCATGTTCAAAGACCACAAGGGATGGGGCGAGAGAGATGGGAAAATGTGTGAGCTGAGGCTGGAAATATAGGTAAGGCCAGGTCTTAGAGAAGATTATAGACCATGTTATTTTGCAGATTTGTATTGCCTGGATGATGACTTAAAGGAGCGATCGTCTTCGTGCCACTTAATTATATGTAGATGATCTTTACTGTTTATTAACAAATGACTGGAGTTAGCCTGCTTTCTTTGAGTTATGCAATAAGGATATGTGTCCAGTATTTTTCCCCTATTACTTATTTTCCTCTTAGATCTTGGACTTGTTAGCAAAGAGATAGGGTAGTAAATTGTCTTAAATTCCTTGATACTTTATGTATATTATCTATATATTTGTTTGTCCAATGAGAAATCTTTAAAATATGACATTTCTGTATTTAGAGTGATTATCTAGCATTAAAAATAAGGAGCAAAAGCATTGTGGAAACTGATGGGAAAAATGCAGTAATGAGGATCCCAAGAGCTGAAAATGCATCAGCAAAACATAAGTTAAAATCATTGTAATTATTTTTAAAAGTTTCCCTTTGACACAAAAGGCTGAATCTTCACTATTGAAGAGTAGCTTGATTAAAGACAGCAGTATTGCATTTTTGCCATTAGAATAAAAAGACTGAATTGTTACTGAAAAGCCATGAAGTGCAGAACTCTGGAATTTGTGGTGAAAGGAAATTGAAAAAGAACAGAACATTTGGATTCATGTTTCATGAAATAATTTGTGTGACAGAATAGGAAGGCAGTCTGAGGGAAAATTGACATAATTTTTCCTAGGACTAGGAAAGGCCAGATAAATATGTCACTGTTAACAAATGCACTATTGTGCACGAACAAAGCATGTTCAACTAAATTTGTAAATGTTAATTTTCAATCTTTGGAAAATATTTACATTTTTTAAAAGTATAAACAACCACTTGATCTCTCCTCCTTTTTTTCCCCCTTTTCCATTAGCTTCCTTTTAATTTTGGATAGACATTAAATTGGAACAGAGTGAGGAAGGCAGATATAATTTTTTTAACCCATGGCAATGTTCGTTCTTCAGGAGAAGACGTATTGTGCTACGTATTGTGAAATATGTAATATGTAGTCTGCCGGTGGCCTTCTGCAATATATAAATCTAGCTTCTTTGAGCTTAGCGAGTCCATATAGAACCCTTCCACCAGATTATAGAATTATAAAAGCTCACTACTAGTCCAATGGGTGTGCAGGGACTGTGTCTTTGATATCTTTGTCTTTCCCACAGTGCCCAATTTAGTTTTTGTTTACAGAAGGTGCTTGGAGAATATTTGGCTGATCCAGGACAACTGGCACAAACAGAATTAGGAATAGATAGACAGAATCTTTAGATTTTTCCCTTTGTGCACTTTAAGGATATTGTAGTGGACGCTACTGGTTTGGCACTCAAATCTGCTTTGTACTCACTGCTTTCATACATGCACAGGGCTTTCTTCTGTAAATACGTGTGACTCGTTCTCTGACCCTGTGTTTGGCTGTACGTGTAGGTACCCTGAAATTGTGGGGAATTAACATGTCCAGAACTATCCCTCAATCAATTCTGGACGTTTTTTTTTTTCCCCAGAGAGGATTTGATGCGTAATTATACCTTATCGTCCTATCCCCTCTAGTGGAATAACTCTAAAGGGTATTCCATATAATGTCCTAGAGGGCTCCAGTAGGACTCTATCTGCTCATGAATATGTCCTGTATTGGTTTCCTTTCCTTCTTTGCCTGAATTTCCCACTCTCCTAAAGGTGATGGCCCTCAAAGCCTTGTCTCAGGATCTTTTTCTGGAGCAAGGGACAGGGACCCAGGTTCCTGGAATATTGGAGTAGCCACAGATGTCTGTAAAAGTTTGTTGAAAGGAATTAAATTATGTGGAATTTAATTGAAATAAATGAAATTATCCTGTAACCTCATTTCTCTGGGCCAAATCCAAATACTCATTATGTGCTGTTATGGGAGCTGGGGAGGAAGGGGTGAGGCATCCTATTATTTTGAATCTGTTGACAATTAATTTATACACAATATTATCTAGTTTGTAGTCTGGTATCTAAAACCTATTGCATGTGAAAGATATCAGTTAAGAGGAAAAAAAGAAGTTAAGAACAGGCACACCTGAACAGGTAAAATGACTTTACAGATGGGATGTCATAGGATAAAACAGAAGCACTATAAAATGAAGATATAATCAGTTATCTATACTTCCCTATATTTTGAAGTGTCCACTATATATTAATTGACATTTTCAGATTAAAAGATTAAATTTTGCTTCATAATTTGTACCCCCCTCAAAAGGAAAACTAGCTAGCTAGCCTGAATTATTTTTTTAGTGGGCCAGACAGATGAAATTTCACTGTAATTAGAATCATATTTTAAGTCAAGAAAGATCACATAGCATTTTAGATTGTGTGTGTGTGTGTGTGTGTGTGTGTGTGTGTGTGTGAGGATTTTTTTCTCAAAAGAAAGAATCCTAGAGAAAATTTTATAGCTACCAAATCAGAAAGAAGTTGTGGTGGTATGTTGCCACTGAACTTCTGGTTTGAATGATATAAGAGACAGTCTGTTCAGCAGTTATTTGTAGCAGTTTTAATATAGTTACAGACCAGTATGAGAGGCTGCCTGGACTTCTGCAGTTCTTGGCAAGAGAAACAATGCATAGATCAAGCTGCAGCTGAAGGAAATAATTCCAGAGTGGGGAATCATAGGTCTGGTACAGACTCAACCTATCAACAATGAATGATTTAAGTCAATAAAATCTCAATTAATATCATACATCTTTAATCGCTTACAATGTATCCACATTGGCCTCTTCCAAGTTGAGTTCTATTACCATTTTTTATATATGTAATAAACATTTATTCAACCTAAACTAGGAAAAACTTGGGTTTCAATCCAGGTCCTTCCACTTACTGGCTATTTGTCCTTGGGCAAGTTACCTAACCTCTCTAAGATTCAATTTCTGCAGGTATAAAATGGAGATAATGGTATCTATCTTACAGAATTATTATAAACATGAATGATTAAGCATGAAATACTTAATTCTTTGCTAGGCATGACCTTCGCAGACACGCTAAATACTGGAAAACATCAAACACAACAGTGCAAAATATATGAGGGTTTTATTGGAGTGAGCAAACAGTTCTCTATCTTAAAAGAATTTGCCTCTAACCATACAGATAATGCATACACTAAAATAATATGTATAAGTAGCCCCAACCTGACAGAAAATAAGGAAACTGCTGAGTGTAGGCTAAGTATGAAATCCTTTAGCTTTCAAATTAGATCACTTTATGTTTCTGTTACATCACACTCTCAATTTGTTCCAGCAACCTAGGTGCATTATAAAGACCTGTTTATAGAGATGAAAGAATGGACTGAATCAAAAAGTTGTAAAAATCCTATCCCATTAGGCAATAAATAGCTACAGTAGATCTTAGCTGAAAATCATTTTCCCTCAATGAGAATAATGATTCTGTTTTATTTATTTTCTTTCAATTTCAATAAAAATCTCAACAGGATTGTGTGTGTGTGTGTGTGTGTATGTGAGGGGGCTGAGAAGCTGATATAAAATTTTTGTGTAAGAGCAAGAAACCAAAAATAACCAAGACAGGTCTAACTATAAGAATTAGGTGGGAGGCCTTGCCTTATCAGAGGTAAAAACTTAGTATAAGACTGTAGTAATGAAGACTGGTACAGACATAGGCAAACAGATCAACAGGCACAATTAAGAGCCCAGAAACAGAGACAAAGGCAAATGGAAATTGAATTATGACAGAGCAGATGTTACAGGTGGGGAAGAAAAGATGATCTTTTCAGTAAAAAGTGCTACACAAGAGGCTATTCATATGGAGAAAAGAAAAAAAGAAAAAAAAAAGAGGCAGACACTTACTCTACATTCTACAAAGACATGTGTCAGATAGATAAAAGTCATAAATGTAAAAAGAAAAACTATAAAACAATATAGGAATAAAGCTTTATGACTTTGGGGTAAAGGTAAACAAAAGATAAACAGCACTTTCTTTATGATTATAAAGACAAAAAAACTCCAAATTTGACATTAAAATTAGAATTTTCAGTTTGTCAAAAAGACACCATGAAGAGAGTGAAAAAACATGACAGGAATCAAGAGATCTTAACAACACATACTAAGAAGGATTAGCTTTCACAATAAAAAAATAAATATTAAAAATATATCAAATATATTAAAATATATCAAATATATTGAATATTAAATATGTAAATTAAATATTGCAGAGTAGGGGTAGCAAACAGTCCAATAAAACGTGAGCAAGAAAGTTGAACAGGCCCTTCATGGAAGCTGAAACCCAAATGGTCAAGAAACAGGCACAGAAATGCTTAATTAAGCTCATTTGCCCTCACGCCAGCCGCCATATTCCCAGCAGCACGTGCGGGCTTGAGGCAGTAAAGCTCCCAGGTGGCCGCTGGCACATAACCTCTGTCACTTTCGCTCTGGTCTCCAAAGCACTGACTGCCTCTACTTTCAGACGTGGGGACACGGTCATGGCTTCCACTGCTGAGAGCAGCAGGCCCCTGCCCGGGATCTAAGCCTAGGCCTCCAGGGCTGCCATGGTGGTTGCAGGATCTCGGCTTCCACCAACCATCATTGGCAGGTTCAGGCTCTAGGAGACTGAGGGAGGTCAGAGCTTGTAGGGACCTCACAGTGGTGCAGGTGAATGAATGACGCCACCCCCGGAGGATCTGGCTATGGAACTTTAGGCACCTCTGTCATCTCTGCCCCAAGCCCCACAGAGACCTGGCTTCCTAAACTCCAAGGTGGAGTCCGTAACCTAAATGCCAGCTGGGAGTCTGGATAGCCTAGGGCCTCTGCAATTTAGTTAAACCTTCCCTATATTAGACTGAATATTAAACGTGATGCAGATGGACTCATTCATTCTTAACTCTTCTGGCTGCAAAATGTAGCCCTTGACACGGTTTTAGTTAGAAGTTCTGTGCACAGCTTTTGCTTAGCTGTGTTTTGATTGAACCACGAGGGACTATTCCTTCCAATACTGAATTACTCAAGATTTTGGGATGTGATCTGAAAAAAATCCAACAGCAGGCAGCCTCACCTCTGTAGGTCTGTGATGTGCACCGTGGACTTCTATATTTTTACCGCATTTTCCAGATTCCAGTTTCAGAGCCTTAGTTAGGAACCATGGTGGTTGGAACTATGATCATTGAAATTATCTATGACTATAGGGACTGTTGAGGTTGGAATTCTCTAACTTTATTTTTTAGGACCTCTTGAACAATGTTGAATGGGTATGGTGATGATACCAAGCTTCCCTGTCTTATTCCTGATTCAAGAAGAACTGCTTCTAATATTTCTCTATTAAGAGTAATAGTTGCTCTAAATTTTAAATATATAGTATCTTTTTAATTTCTTTTTTTTTTTTTTTTTTTTTTTTTTTTGCGGTATGCGGGCCTCTCACTGTTGTGGCCTCCCCCGTTGCGGAGCACAGGCTCCGGATGCGCAGGCCCAGCGGCCATGGCTCACGGGCCCAGCCGCTCCGCGGCATATGGGATCCTCCCAGACCGGGGCACGAACCCGTATCCCCTGCATCGGCAGGCGGACTCTCAACCACTGCGCCACCAGGGAGGCCCTCTTTTTAATTTCTGAGTTTTTTTTTTTTCATGAGTGAGTTTTGACTTGTATGAAATGATTTTCCTGGATATGTTGAGTATGTCACCTGTGGTTTTACCCACCTTATCTATTGATGTAGTAAATTCCTATATATATTTTAATGATAAACCAATGTTGAATTTCTAGATTATTAACAATCTGACACGATCCCTTATATTTTTATGTATTAGAAATTATTTCTGTTCTCAAAAATTAAAGGCAAAAAATATCATAAAGCCACATTTTCCACAAGCTGATAAAGAATAAAAAGGTCCGTCAGTAGTGGAATAACTATGCCTAAAGGACTTTGCATCCTGTTTTAAATATTTGTCTCAGAAAGACACACTTGCAATTTACCAATAAGAAAATTGCCATACACTTAACTCAACAGCCTAGTATGCTAACGGGTCTAGGATTTGGGAGGAATGGAACATTTACTTAAATATGAATGAATGAATCATGGAAGGAAGGAAGGAATATCTGTACTCTGATCCAGCCTAACAGGACAACATCCATGTAGTTAGTAGGTTAGAGCTTACAGATAGAACTCAAGTAAGCTTTGCCTGTAGTGGACTTTCAATAAATGAAAACTATTACTCTGACAGAAGTGAGAGTGGAAATGAATGTCAATAGCCTTAGGCCAGTGCTACAGGGAGGCTAATTAAGAATGAGTAGTGGTCACAGACGTAGAAAACAAATGTATGTATACCAAGGGGGAAGGGGGTGGGATGAATTGAGAGATTGGGATTGACATATATACACTACCGATACTATGTATAAAACAGGTAACTAATGAGAACCTACAGTATAGCACAGGGAACTCTGCTCAGTGCTCTGTGGTGACCTAAATGGGAAGGAAATCCAAAAAAGAGGGGATATATGTATACATATAGCTGATTCACTTTGCTGTACAGAAGAAACTCACACAACACTGTAAAGCAACTATACTCCAATAAAAATTTAAAAAATAAAAAAGAATGAACTCTAAAGTCAGACTGCTGTGTTGAGATCTCTGATCTGTCTAGTGTATAACCACGGGAATGAAGGCACAGGTGTGCATGGCATAATATATAGCTTTCTTTTTTTAATGTGGTTGACAAAAAAATATTTTGGTTAAATGGAATTTTTCTGAGGATTCTATTTAACTGATTTTGGATTATCTGGGAGTGCAGTACACTAATGTTTCAGTGTAAAAATAAACGAAGTTAGGGCCATATATATACATTTTTGGTCCAGGTGAATAAAGACACATCTATATTTATATATTTATACAAGTATTTACCCCTTGTAAAAACCAGAAAAATCAAGAAATGATTTTAAATTTGACATGTTTTACAAACATGAGCTTTCAGCTCAGACATGATGTGAATTTCAAACTTTATGACTTTGAAGACGTTCTTTTTATTTTGTTTTCAAAGTGTGACATGTGTCTGTGTTAGTGTGTGTGTGAATATATGTTTAAAGCTTCTAGATGAAAAATATTTGGTATATAAACTATTTTATTCTTGATATATTTTAAATTTGGTTAAACTGTGGTTTTATTTTCCCAAAGATTAGATCATATAATGATTGACAAAATAGCTGTGTGTTTTAGTTTTATTAAAGAAGCTGGAACAGTTCATAGTTTATATTTCTCTAAGAATTAAAGGATTTTTTTTTTACTGAAATTCTTCTATCAATTTCTATAAAACTACAAAAATATGTAAAAATATTTTTAGACATTAGGTGTAAGCTGTTAACATTTTATACTTACTAGTTTTTCAATTCTACCATGTGAATAATTACAAAACTGCAATTAAAAGCAATGATCAAGGCCAGGATTTTAGTTTAGTTTAGCATAGCTAGATATGCTTAGAAATATAAATATGTAGTTTAGTTTTATTATACTTATCAACCACTGTTCAGTTAAATATTAATTTAGTATCTCCTTAATGGCAAGCACTATTATAGGTGCTGGGGAGACAAAAAATAAACTCTGTTTCAAATCTCTGCTTTCATTGCATTTGCAGTACAGAAAGGAGAATAAACAGTAAGTAATATAAATAAGGAAAGTGTATGGTTTGTTAGATGATGAAAGGCGAAAATAAAGCAGAAAGGGCTTAGGAAATGCCAAATGTGAGGATATTCATTCAGTTTTAAATAAGGGGACCAGGCTAGACCCCCCTGAGTAAGTGTGATTTGACTAAGAATCAGAAGGAGGTGAAGGAAGGAGCTTGTGGGTGTCCATTATCCACACAGAAGGAAGAGTAACTGCAGAAGTCCTGAGGGAGGAGGTGTGCCTGAGGCATTTAAGGAATGGCTAGGACCCCAGCGTGGTTGGACAGAGTGCATAAGGTAGAAGTATGTTAAAGAAGTGAGAGAGGTAATAGGGTGAGCAAATGGTATAGACGGAGTCTTGCAGGTCATTATAACAATTTTGGCTTTTACTCTGAGATGGGAAAATCATAGAGTTTTTGAGTCAGAAATGGGTGTAGGAGAAACATGATTTGGTAGGAGGGTTAGAAGAGGGTTCAGAGCAGAGACTCGGTTTGGGACAAGTTAAGTTTGGAAAACCCATTCTTGATTTAGCAGAATAAGCAGAATCAAGAAATGCAGCTAGATGGTCTCTACATCACAAAATCCATGCTGGTGTTGTAGAGGAACTAAAGAGTGTTCACTTCCAAGCGTAGTATCAGATGGCTTCTAAAATTCAGGTACTGTGTCAGGAAAAGAAGATTTTATGGTAACATTAAACAGTTCCTGCTGTAAAGGTGCTTGAGTGAGATCGACAAGTGCAATGTATTCTGCTCTTACAAAGGTAACGACTGTATTTTATACGAGCACATACAAATGAGATTTCCCCTGTGTTATGTTGGTGGGGGGCAGTGATGGGCAGATAGATGCTGTGGGATGAAAGAAATTGGGAGAAGTTTATAGGAGAAAAAAAAGGAGCTAATTTGAGACTGAGACCACATACAGTGGGTGACTAGTTAAGACTTTGGGATGTAAGAAATAACCTACTAGTCTCCAAACAGTGGCTTGAAAGATGGTGACTAGTTTAGGAACGGAAATTAGTTCAGTCGGCCTGGAGGATAGAGTAGCAAGGGAGGTCAAGAGTGGCAGCAGATGAAGTGGAGAGCTGAGCAGGAGAGGAGCCAGATCCGAAAGATGCTCATCATATGAGAACATGGATTCTATCCTCAGGGCAACTGAGAGATATTGTAGGATTTAGCTTTTCCCACAGGCCTGGAAGAGCAGCTACGATGTCAAAAGATCAGAGTATATACATATAGACAAAGAGTCTTATAAAGTACTTTGCTTTGTTAGTTGGCTCTTATATCATGGAAATACTTCCAAGTAGCAAATGTTTTCCAATTAAGGAGAGAATTATAGAAAGTTCCATTAGGGCTTTAAAACTTGCTTGTTACACTAGAATGTGCAGATTTTTTGAACTTGAACCAACTGTAGTTGAATTTGTTAATGATACTTTATTACATTTGTTTTAGAAACAAAACTGAAATCCAAATCATTTTGGCACTTTAGCCAGCAGCCTGAGTAATTTCATAGAGTAATAGGCTTTAGGGATTCTATCTAAATCCCATTAAGGATTTCTGTATAATCTTGAAAGCTATTAATAATCTGTATGGACTGAGAATGATCCTTAAAAGTGAATTCTCAGTAGCCCAGTTACAGAGGAAAACTGGTTAGAGTGAACACATTTGGCCCTATTGGAAGGATTCAGCTGGATCTGTTGATTTGGATCTGTTGATGGATCTGTTGTTTCCTCCCACTTTTGCTGTCAAAATTTGATTAATACACAATTGGGAAAACGACTCAGTTAACGAAAGGCTTGAATTTTGAAAATCACGTCTGTTTTCCTTCTGAAGGTAAAGCATGTTGACTGTGTGTGTGTGTATATATATATATATATATATATATATATATATATATATATATATACACAAGAGGTATATTACATCTGTAATATATATATATTATATATATTATTATATATGTTATTATATATAATATACAAGAGGTATATTACATCTAATGAAGGGCAATCTGTTAAGATCTTTGGGGCAGCAAGAATGGATTACAAGGTTGAGAGAGGGGGAATGGAAGTGAATTGACTCTGATGGTGTGAACATTTATAAGGTGATGATCTTTTTGTCATGTAAATCAGGACCAGAATAAATTTATCATCCATCTACAGCAATATAAGCAGGTTTCAGAAGTAAGTAAGTCAAGATTTGTTTCGGAAGTAAATAAGTCAAGATTAGTCTGTAATTCCTTGGCTGGGTGATTTCCCCCCACTGCATCCCCCAATAGCAAAAAAAAAAAAAAAACTAGTGTTGGCATTCACTTTCCCATGAATACAGCAAATTGATGCAATATGTATTCCAAAGGAAAAGCTTCCCTTCTCTCTCTTTCTCCATGTATAAAAAAGAAATGAATGCTGCAGTTGTTGGACAAGGGATAACAGTTGATTTGGAATGAACCAGCCAAAAATGTCCCAAACAAATTAATAGCATAGAAACATCTGCTGCTGTTTTATTAGAGTTTCACATAAAAACCTAGTTTGCAAGCTGGCGTTTGGAAAGCTTTTCTTTACACTGAACTCTTAACGTAGCTGCAAAAGGCAATCAAGACCATATGTCTTGCATTTTTAGGTCCAAAATTTCCTACATCTCTCTCCAACCTGGGACAGTTGCTTGAAACATGAGTGCTGAATTATGAAACCCGTTTTTAAAATCGAGATTCTTTTTCAACAATATATTTAAAGTCATTGAGGCTATGGCATTTACATTGCTTTGGTTATTACAATTTAATTTAAAAATCTTTGTACTTTATTTTTACCCATCATTATTTAAGTGATGTTGGCTTTAGCTAGGCATAACATTTAAAATATACATTAAAGCGTTAATTTTGGGTGGTTTTAACCCCATCATTGGTCAGGAAGCAGAATTCTGATTTGGGGGAGATGAAAACCATTACATAGCCTATGAAATAAATCATTTTGTAGAAAAAATGTCCTCATTCTTGTTATAATCTGTTTATCTAATATTTCTTAAACTCTCATAAAACCCTCACAAGGAGAATGGACAAGTTTTAGTTCCTATGTCATGAAAGCATCATTATTCATTGCTGTTCTCTCACAGTTACAGAACAGAGAACTGTAATGACAAATCTTGTTAATGGGTTTACAAGGATTTAGCAAATGTTTGTTGGATTTTAATACTAATAATGCTATGTCTTATTTTCATTTTGTAATATGGCATGCCAGCTCTTCTCTGCCCTATTTCCACCCCTTTTTTTCCCCCTCATTTATTCTCCCTTTGGAACTTCAGCCTTTATATACACATGCAAATACACATGCATATACTGTATGTATGCATACAAATGTTTAAATTAGAGCTTAAAAGGATGCCACAATATGTTCTCATAAGCTTTTATTTGTGTACAACAAACTCTTCATTGCTGCTTTGATTCTGACAGGAATTTAAGGAAGTTCCACAGCAACTTTGTCTTTTCTGTCACTTCAGTGTTTTTCATCACTTGTAACGCCATCTTTTTATTCACATTTAACAGCTCTGAAGTCTAAGTAAGTTTTGCAGTTGATGGCATTTTAGTTTCAATGAAATATGGCAACATTTTTTCACTAAAAGGGAAAAGAATAACAAAGGCTCATTTGCCTATGAGGTGGAAATTCCTTTTCCCTGACTGGAAGTCAGTTTCCTATGTTATCTTTTACTACATACAGCATTTTAGTTTCTTTGGGAAATGCCTTAGGTTAGTAAAAGGACCAAAAAAAGTTCAAGGTCACAGAGAAAATGTCACTTGGTTTCTCTATAAAGTTGATTAAACCTGAAAATATTATTTTCTTAAGAAAAAAATAACCAATTTTTATGTTTATAAATTTTTGTAATTTCTTTTTTCTCTTTTACATTCCAGAATTCTTGATCCTACTGCTGTTTGTACTTTCCTCCTTATAGATTGCTCTGTGGGAAAGTCTTGGAAAAGAAATGAAATATCCTGTTAATTTTCTACTGTGTCTTAGTCTGTGTAGGAAAACCTTCCTTTGCTTTTTTTAATCCTTCATTGTCCTATTCTAGAAGATCTAAATCATTAAGTGAGTATGTGAAAAACTCTTAGTAACTATAAAGCACTATTTTAATTAGCAATTAATTTTTTTAATTCCATAAAACTACCGTATACAAGAATGCCATCTTGGTACTTATGTACATATAAATTTCTAATTAAAAGATAATATTATAAAGATTTATAATGTGAAATCCATATCTTTTAGTATGAAAGTGTTTGTTTTAACACTTTCTTTATGTTGTGGGCTTTCACGAGTTTTTAAGAATATCAGTGTCATTGGAATGGATTTCTACACAGCTTCTGCCAAATTTGTCTTTCTGTAATGCTAATCTGGTTAAGTAGCTCCCCTGCCTAAGACAAAACAGAACAAAAACTTCAGGGGCTTCCCAATTCCTCAAATATAAAGTTCAGACACCTTAATATGGCTAGTAAGTCCCACTTGATCTGTCCTTTATTTATATCTACAGTCTTATCTCTTGAAAGCTTCTTCCCACTTCCGCAAACACTAATCACTTTTCCAAATACTGCTTTAGTACTAAAGCATGTCATAATCTGACCTCCCATTTCGCACATCCTTCTTCCTCATCTTGAAACACTTTAACCACCTTTCATTCCAACAACTCTCCTTTCACCTGTCAGTTCTCAATTTAGACACCACTTCCTTCCAGCAACTTTCACTGATACCTCAAGTCTGAATCAGGTGCTGTGTTGGTTGGGATTAGGGTCAGCTATAAATAACTCCAAAGCTAGAGATAACAAATTAAATATTTAAAAATTTCTTTTGTAAATCCTTTGTAAGTAAAATGTTATTAAGCAATATAATAATTACAAGTTTAGCTCAAGTATACCACTGGCTAAAATAAAGTGTGATTATACTATACTACATGTGTATATGTAATGTACTTTATTCTTTAATTTATAATATACTGATTGATAGGTCAAAATATGTTATATCTGTAGGGTACATTTCAAAATACAGAAAGTACAAACTTTAGGTTTAAAATAGTATGAGTGAAATCCATTATAATAATATTGAATAGTATCAGTGAAAGTTTACTTATTATCATCTAATTGGTATATTTTACTCCAATAGACCTAGTTAGTTACCCTCAAGAAAGGTGCTGTAATGAGTGTCATCAAAATTAATTTTTTCTCAAACCCTAAAATATGTTCATATTTGGATACTATTGTGATTATGAAAAGAACCAAGTAATGGGGTTCTTATGACCAAATTTAGAGTTAGAAGAAAGAGACACATTTATTTATCAAAAAACAGATCAGAGAATTATATAGATAGCTTTAAATATGGTTAACTGACAATTATTTCTGTGTAAGTAATTTAAATATACACTTTAAGGAGAGAATTCCAATTCCACATTTCTTAGTGACTTTCTTACGTGGTTTGTGTCATTAAGACACAGAAGGGGGGAGAGAGACTAAATTAGTCACAAGAGATCTTCTGGCAAATATATTTCTCAATGTGGTAAATAACAGGAAAGAAAAATACGTACATAAATTCTAACTTTCTCTTAATTTGGTATGAAATTTCCCAAGAAAGCCCTAGTAGTGCACAATTGGGAATGTGTTAATTGGGCTGACAGACTTTCAAGTGGCAGAATGAGGATAGGACCAATAGTGATTCCTTCCAAGCATTTGAAGATCAAATGAATCATTATGAATCCTGTAAAAGTTCCAACAGTCAATGGTTACTTGGAAAAGAGCATTTAATAAACAGGCACAAACAGGAAGCTATATAAAGGAGCAAGCAGAAGGAGCTCTTGTAACCAAAAGAGGTTTTTTTGAAACTGAACCTTTAAGGAGCTCTTATAAGCCCAACAAGTGCTGAGCTTAAAAGGGAAATGCCTGAAGCAGATGAACCCAACCAATAGACATTGGAACTCTTAATATATGGACAGCAGTTGTGCCACAAGCCAATGGAATATGTCCAGAGGAAAGTCTGTTGCCAAACCCTGACTGTTTTCTCTTTTTGCTTTTGCTCCAGTGAGTTGAGTCAAGGAACAGATACTCAATTTCTCATCCCATTGCCAGATTCCAGACTATTCGTCAATGAAGAAAAATGTCTTCCCCAGGACATTTTTTTTCCCTCAGTACTATTTTTTCAGAGTTAAAAAAAAAAAAAAAGGGAGGGGGGAATGATTGAGAGGTACAGTGGGTTTAATAAAAGACTCCTTTGCCAAAGAAAGCGTGGGGTGGGAGGAGAAAGGACGCCACTCAGAACTAATAGTTTTTGAAACATTCCCACTGGCAGAAAACAACTGTTGTGGTTTTCCTTAATTATGTTGTATACACAGAAGATGTTTTAGTGGAAGAAAGAAACCTAAGCTAAAATGCTTGAGAAATAAGACTAGTTTAGCTTCATTTTTAATATAAGAATAATTCTGTTAATAAATCTATTACATGTTTGAGGGAAAAAACCAGAGCTGTGCTCACTATTCCATTTCTATTAATTCTCAGATTTAGAACAGAATTAATAGTAGAAATCCTGAAAAATAAACAAAAGTCTCCAAATAATAGTGCAGCATATTTACCAAATCTAAATGTTATAATCTATAGGGAAACATGTATTAGTTTTGAAAGAGTATTTCAAAATGCGGTGGGTAGGGGTTTGTTGGTTGACTTTAAGGAACTCTGAAGAACATGGGCTTTGAAGGAGAATGATTTGGTATGCTCTTAGAGACACCATACTTTATAGCATAAGGGTTTAGGTGCATATGGTTCTTATGTAGAAGGAAAATCTTTTTAAGTACAGCTTGCAGCACATAGTGTCACTGTGCAACTTTAAATCTTTTGAAGTATACATGCACATTTAAGAGGTAATCACTCTCAAGATATAGTACTGAGACTTTCTTTAATTGGGCAGACTTAGTAGCCTTCTTTCATCTTATTCCCTTTTGGTTTTCTGCAAGGTAAGCTGTATGTGTCGCTAGTTTCCTAAGCCATAGTTGAGTCCATGGCTGATCTGTTCCTATATTGTCACTCTTCATGCTACCAGTAGCAACCATAGCTTAGCTTACAGGGGAAAAAATAGGAAGAAGTCTTAGTGAATTTAATGTGTTTCATGGAAATATCTCAAAAAGAAGGCTAGATACAAAGGCCTTTAAATAATGTGTAGAGAGGGGCTTCCCTGGTGGCACAGTGGTGGAGAGTCCGCCTGCCGATGCAGGGGACACGGATTCGTGCCCCGGTCCAGGAGGACCCCACATGCCATGGAGCAGCTGGGCCCGTGAGCCATGGCTACTGAGCCTGCGCGTCCGGAGCCTGTGCTCCGCAATGGGAGAGGCCACAACAGTGAGAGGCCCGCGTACCGCAAAAAAAAAAAAAAAAAGTATAGAGAAAAATTAAAAGACCACTTACTATTTGAAACTAGAATTATTAGCAGAAAATAGCTAGCAGAAAGTGAATAATCTAGACCACTTTATGTTCTCTCTAGTCTGACATTCTATAAAAAAAAAGTGATTGGTGCCTCATTTTTATAATCTATCATATTTTCAGTATATTGTTTTCTGTTTGACATTTTTTTCTGCTCAATGATGAAAATTTCCTCAAGAACAGTGACCGTATAAATTTTTCTCCTAGGCATAACGTTAGGTACATGGTATAGAATAGTATAGCATTTGGAGGGAAAGGAACAAATATTTTTGTGTTTGTGTGTGCATCTTATGTTCTAGACATTGCCCTGAGCCTTTGTCATATGCGTCTCATTTAATTTTCACAGTAGCCCTATGGGGGAGGGAAAGAAGGAATATCTCCAGTATGCAGGTGAGGAAGCTTAAGGTCAAGCACACTGATCAGTTTACCAATGATATTTAGCTACTTAAGTGGAGAGGTGGGAATTTGAACTCACATGGGTCTGATGTTCATGTCCCTACTCTTTTTACAATGGCATAATTTCTCCTGTTAGAATTGGATGGCTGCATTGATCAGCAATTACTCCTTCTTTTCAATATAGGTACAATGTAAATACTTCTAATATGAAGGGAAAACAGCCTTTATTTCAGGCAGTGTTTATTCAGAATATTTACTAGCTATGTTTCCTTGGTCAAGTCATCATAAAACATTTATATACCTTTTCTATACTTCAGTTTTCATATCTATAAAATAAAAACATATATGAACTCCCTACTTATAAAGACATTGTAACTTAAAAAGGAAAGAATAAAATTGAAAGCACTTTGTAGAATGCTTTTAAGGGTAGAGTCCTATTGTTAATGCTGCAGCTGAGGCCCATGATGATGATGATGATGACAATGATGATGGTCCATGGGTTCCTTCTATAACATGGTTTCCATAAAATCTTATGTAATATTGAAAACACTTATTTGATAAATTAAAATTAACTAAGTAGGTGTAATAAAGCAAAAGCAGATATATCTCTGAGTTGTGATCTAGTGTTTTTTGTTTTGTTTTGTTTTTGTACCAAATCGTTTGATGAGCCAGCACAAGTCTTTTGACATATCTTAGTTATATATTTGGAATATTCTTTTTGTAACTTAGTAAAGAAATATTTCAGTTCTGTGTTGCCTTCCAGTGATTAGGGAAGGACTCTACAACATGCTTCTTCATGTACTAAAGGTCTTGATGTGTAGTTTGTTCTTATTTTCTAACTTGAATGGTTATATCTTGAAAAGCTCTTTATTTTTGTTTTTTCAACTAGTAGCAATGTATCACTGCAAGGTTATTCTCCCATAAACCATGCATTCTTCAGAAAGAAATAGTAGAACTGTTTAGATATGGAAAATGTACTTTTGTAGAAAATTAGAGAAATTATATAATAAATTATTTGAATCTAGCAGATACACCTCTCACTGCCTGTAAAACTGTTTTGCCTCTCATGAAAATCTTTTCCTAGGAAATTTTTAGCCTGTTGAATCACCCGATTGGAGCAAAAAAGAAACAGAAATAATGGCCAGAAAAACTGCCTTCTGTTTGGAAAGACTTGACATTTATGAGACCTCTTTAGGGAAAAAGATCAGCATAAGAAGATATAAATGTGATTTAATATAATCACACTACAAAGTGAATACACTGATTACTATGGGACACCAAACACTAGAAAAATCATCACAAGCCTACAGGAAGCATTTCCTTTTCCTGGTTTTGTCATGTCATATATATCTTATGTGTAAACGTACCACCAAATGTTTCCAGAATATTTCTGTTATTAAATTGCTTACTGGAATTTCATTTTCAAACTTGTTTTATTCTTATTTGTTATAAGCTATTTGTCCGGAGAAACACTAATTAGGTAAAATACTTGTTTGTTAAGCAGATAACTTGTAGAAAGTACCCAATATTATGTTTGCAACACATAAAATACTTCTGGATTTGTTTCCTGATTATCTACAACTAGCCACTTGCTTTGCATTTATATTTTATATAGCACAGTTACAGGAATTTTTCTTCAATTTAGATATTTGTAACTAAAATACAGCATTTTCATTTTGCCTGTATGTATTTTGTTAATGGCAGAATTAGGATAAAATTGTAAAGAAAGTTATAATAGAGAAATAGCACTGCAATTTTAGGTTTTTGATACGTGAATGCTTTTGATATAAAGTTTTGTATACTGAAACATTGAATGTATCTTATTTTATAATAGGTTCAAGATTAAAAATATGAACAGAATATCCTCTATTTTAATCCTCTATTTAGAGGATTAGAAAACTATTTCATAATTGACTATATCCTGAATAAATTTTCAGCAAAGACAAAAGAAGTGTTAAGCATTGCTTCATGCTATCCAGAAGTTTTTCCATGCCAATTGCAGCATGAACTTTTGGGACAAGTACGTTGGAAAAGTCCCTAACTTCCTTTAATAATACCTTCTAGATCTATCTTTTATAAGCCTTAAACCTCATGTGAATTGTTTTTTTTTTTTTAGCCATACCATATCTCACAGTAGTAAGTACTCTAAGTTTGTGTTCATCTGAGTAAAATAATGTACTCTATGTTCGTCAACCTGAAGTGGTGTGGCATTCAGTCGGTGATGAATCATAGAGAATTAAGATAATCAGTATCATTCTATTCATGAACTATTTAATATTTCCTCGATTAGAATTTTCTCAACTTTTAATTTCTAGATTGAATTCACTTTTTAAAAACCTTTATTATATCATCTTCACGTGAGGCTAATGTGATTTTTTGTATTACAAATGAGGGTAAGTTATCCTATTCTGAGGTTGGGGTCTGATGGCTTTTGGGGATCCCTTTTTTTTGTTGTTGTTGTTGTTGTTGTTTTGCGGTATGCGGGCCTCTCACTGTTGTGGCCTCTCCCGTTGCGGAGCACAGGCTCCGGACGCGCAGGCTCAGCGGCCATGGCTCACGGGCCCAGCCACTCCGCGGCATGGGGGATCCTCCTGGACTGGGACACGAACCCGTGTCCCCTGCATCGGCAGGCAGACTCTCAACCACTGCGCCACCAGGGAAGCCCTGGGGATCCCTTTTGATTGCAGCTTCATTGCAACCTAAGTTTCCTGAGCATACCCATTAAAGTGTTCATCACCTTTTTCCCCTTTCATATTTAGGCAAATATCTTTTAAGAATTTAACAGGGGATCCAAAAATTATCATAATTCCATTGCTTACTACTGGTCAGATATTGCTAAAGGACTTAGCTATCTCTTTGCTGTTGATATTTGTTTCTGAGTTGCTTCCTAAATCTATTTTTGTCCCAGAAATATTGCAGGATTTAAAAATGTATTTTAATAGCAAAATAAACAAAATATATTCGACTCTGAGGATAATGAGAACTGTTAGTGTCAGCAATTATGAGTGCCATTATAAAATCCTTTTGGAACATCAACAGCACACTTGTACTGTTAGCAAAACATCTCTCCAGACTTCCAACTTTAGAACCAATTACAGAACAGGAGACCATGTTTGATGAGGCACCCTAGGAAAGTACTGGAGTGAACTGGCACCACTACTTGACACGTTAGGATGACTAGGACTCAGAACCAAGATATACTTATCAAGGGAAAAGAATATGATAAGGGTGAATCCTTGAGCAGAAAATACGGTTGATTTTGAATGACTGTTTGAAAATAGCATCAAATAGCAGGCAGTGTGTGGTATCAGGAGAGCCTGTCTTAGTGTGGTAGGTGGGGGTCCCAGCATGTAAAGGGTTGGCGCAAGAGAAGCATGAGTTTCAGAAATGGCAGTACAATCATTGGTACTGAGGGTGGAGGAAATCCAGAAGATTAGAGAAAAGAGCACCAGAACCCACGAACTAGGCAGAGAAACAAGATAAGGATTCAAAAATGGTAGGATAAAATGGCTCAGTTTCTGAAACTAGAGTAGGAAATAGGTTTGGATATAGAAGCAGGCCAAAACTCAGTTACTGCACTGGATGACAAATCATAAAATAGGGTTTTTTATCCACTAGAGAATGGATCCCACACATCCATGAAACTTACCTCATCTACAAAAGGGGTTTAACAAATGCTGTGAGAATTTGGGGCAGGTGAAGAGAAGAATTCCAGGAATGGTCATTAGACCCCACTAAATGATACCAATCTATTGCTTTATCAGTCTCATACCTCCAATAAAAAATTATCCAAGCTGATTTTCTCAAGGCCCCAAATATAGCGTGTTCCTTTCTACCTGCATGTTTTGCTTTTTGATTTTCTATCTACCTGGAAAGATAAACCTCTTTTCCCAGCTTATCTTTGCTCTCATCTTCCTTTTAGTCCCTACTCAAGTCTTACCTTCAAATAACTACTAAATAAATTTCCATGAAGAGCTTCACCTATAAGACATCAGTAAGGAAAGTATGAAAGTACACCATGCTACTCTTCATGAGTTTCATTGAACTGAAACGTTCCAAGTACCTTTGGATTA
Organism: Mesoplodon mirus; assembly: GCF_964341445.2. Lineage (NCBI taxonomy): Eukaryota > Metazoa > Chordata > Mammalia > Artiodactyla > Ziphiidae > Mesoplodon > Mesoplodon mirus. The sequence continues at coordinate 115,152,894 of NC_138982.1, forward strand.
CTTGATGTTTTGACATATCTGTGTTCCTATATGTTTGACTGGTCAGGGATCTAAAAATATATGATGAAGTCTCATTTGATTTCCTTTGTTGAACATCTGAAAAAGTTTACTTAGCATGTGGTAACAATTTTAATTTAGGAGCATGCTGGTAATAAAAAGATGTGTGTGTATGCATGCATCCACAAGTTAAAAAATGAGTTCACATATATTTGTTCTTAGCATTCAGCTTGCTTACTTTGTTTTTATAAACAGAACTGTTAAGCTTGTGGCTTTGGCAGCTAAATGCAGAGTAAATAAGAGTCAATCAAAAAGGTTGATAGCATCTATACGTACTACCTAGCAAGTTTATTTATTTGGTGTATTGGTTCTAACATACTTACTTGACACTTTACTGAAAATATCATGTGCAGTACCTATTAATTAGCCATTCAAAAAAATAACTTCTTATGTTTTTCCAAAGAAAAAAGATTTTATTTAGATGTAACAGATCCTGGAATGATGATATACTATATTCTGTACTTGAACAATCCTGCATTTTTCTATACTCATCTGGATTTTATAGAATGTTTTCTAAATAGCATTTGTCTTCTTTATACTAAATTACACACGTGAAATGTGAGGAAAATAACATATATCAACAGTTGTGGTTGATTTGGATTATTTAATTTTTTTTAGAGAAAGATAAACCAAAAATTTATAATAACTGATAGGATATTACGTTGCTATTCTGTTTCCTCATATCATAGAGAACAGTCATTATATATACAAAGAGAGATCACATTTTGTTTTTTGTTATCTCATGCCAAGTATGATGTAATTTCAAGAGGCATTTTATCACACTTAAATATCTGATTTTCAGGGGTTTTAAAACTATGTATATATTCATTCATTTCATATGTATTTTCAAGATATATGTTTATAATTTTTCATAGTGGTGCTTTTTAGGAAAAACTGCTTAAGAAACTTCTTCCATTTTGGTGTAGAATCAAACATTTCATTATACCAAAGGTTACATAATTAACTGTTATTACTACTGCCCCCCAAATCTCTCTGCTTTGTGAAAGGTGACTGAAGAGTGATATCTGGTTATTCCTGATTAATTACATAACCTCTTGAAATATACTCAATTTTGTATTTCAGTAGCCACGGCTCAGAAGCAGACTGAAATCTGGCGAGCTAGTGTAGGGCCATAAGGGATGATGCTGCTCCATTGCAGCCATGATGGGTACCAGAACCCTGATTATAGTAGGCAATTGAGCCTTCCCATTCTATATCTAGATAGATAAATTGATTGATTGATTGATTGATTGATTGATAGCAATATGGAGTTTTTAAATGAAGGCCATAGAAGGATTGTTTGGAAATAACTGAACCACTATTGTGGGATGAGGACACTATAAAGTTCAATACCATCACGATTTCTTTTGCATTTGTGTGTAACTGACACTGGGCTAGGAGTTAGGAATAGATCAATGAACAATGACATTGCCCCCAACTTCTGAGAACTTTTGGTCTTGTGGGAGACTCATTTAAACATGTGGGTACAATGACGAGGTATAAACTTAGGAAGGGAATACAGGATGATGGCAGAATAGAAGGGGCACCTGTGCCAGACTTTGAGAGAGTGAGGAAGAGCTCCAGGAGGAAGAATTATTAAAGTTGTGGCCAGAGGTAAGTAGGAATTAGCTAATCAAAAAGAAACACATGAGATGAAAAGTAGTTCAGTCGATTGGAGAGATTAGAGTCCAGGGGATGGTAAGATAAGACATTAGGGTGGAATAAAAAGGGTCAACATATAAATGATAAACTACCCTAAAGACTTTGGACTTTCTTCTAAAGGAAATGACAGGCCATTGGGATTTTTACCCAGGTAGTGACATTTTTAAAATATGCATTTAGACAGTACACTCCTGTATCAGAGAGGAGAAATTACAAAGGGGAAAGGTTGGAGACACAGGGAGTTAGCTGCTGTGAGTTAGTCAAGAGAAAGGATGGAAGTAAATAAGAGGGGCAGTGGGGCTTTCCTGGTGGCGCAGTGGTTGAGAGTCCGCCTGCCGATGCAGGGGACGCGGGTCCGTGCCCCGGTCCGGGAAGATCCCACATGCCGCGGAGCGGCTGGGCCCGTGAGCCATGGCCGCTGAGCCTGCGCGTCCGGAGCGTCTCCTGTGCTCAGCAGCGGGAGAGGCCACAACAGTGAGAGGCCTGCGTACCACAAAAAAAAAAAAGAGTGGCAGTGGAGTTTTAGCAAAGTGGACAGAATTGAGAGCTGGATGAAAATTAAAACGGACAGAACTTGATGGTAGACTGAAAGGACTTGGAAGAGGAGCTAGATTTGGTACAACAGAATTAGTGGAAGGTGGGGTAGTAGGAGTAGTAGTAGAGGAGGGTAGAAAAGATTAGAAGTTCAGTTTTGGATACAGTAGTTTGGGGTGCGAGAGGAACATTGAAGTGAGGATATCTAAGTGTCTGTTAGATAAATTGGCTTGGGACAGCTATGTTCTCTGTTTGGTAGTAGTTTGTTACACAGAAAACCACAGCAGGGGGCGTGGGTGCATGTGCAAGCACACACAGTATAGTTGGCGTTTCATATGGGTGGGAAAAAAAATTCTAGAAAGTTCCAAAAAGCAAAACTTGAATTTGCCATGCTCCGGCAATTCTTTACGTAGCATTTACATTATGTTAGGTATTATAGTTAATGTAGAGATGATTCAAAGTATACAGGAGGATGTGTGTAGGTTAAATGCAAATATATGCCATTTTACTTCTATAAGGGACTTGAGCATCTGAGGATTTTGGCATCCTCAGGGTGTCCTGGAATCAACCCCTCATGGATAAGACTGTATGTCTGTACTAATACTATATGGGATTCTGGTATTGTGTTTCAATCTCTCATTAGTCATATCTTTTAGTGAGATGTGACTAATGAACATGTATCCTTTCTTCATCTGTAGGAAGATGTTCCTCATCATTTTGGTTTACTCTGTTCTAATAAGTAGAAAAATAACTATAATAGCCAACATATATTGAGTATCTGCATGGTGGAATGCTTTATCTCAAACATCTTACCTAAATTATTTCATTTAATCCATATCACTGTCACACGAGGCAGCTACCATTATTGTCATCCACATTTTGCAGTGATTAAAAGGTAGAAGGAGATAGTGTAACTTGTGCAAAATCACGTTGCTAATACGTGGTAGAGGTGAGATTCAAACCTAGACTGTTTTTTGTGTCAAAGTCTATCTCAAGGATTTGAAATTCATATTTAATTGACTACTCCATCAATGCATTGAAAGAAGTGGCTCCTCAAGAAAGTTTTTTCCTTCCATTTGTGAAGGGCCAAGGTCTGCTCTGTGCTCAGATATATCGGTTCCATTTTCATGGGTTATTCCTCCATGCTTGTGCCACTGTTCTCTTTGGTGATGAATTATAACTTCCATATGAGCCTGAATTGAAAGTCCTCTCCTATTTGCAAAAACATGGACTTGAAAAACTTTTCTGTGTAAATTACACTTTTTAAACTCAACCTTGAGCTGTAGACTGGCTTTTCCTCCTTTTTGGTTCAGAATTATAATACTGTGTGCTAACTCCCTTTTAGTTGTTTTATGAGTAATTATAAATCATCTTCATGTTTACACTTGTATCTTCACCAGAAAGGTTATGCTACTTGAAGGAAGTGACTTCAGTATTTTCATTTATATCTTCCCGTAATATCTTGTTCTTTGAGATCTCAATAAAGATGGTTCCTGGGCCCTGTCTTAATGTTATTTACATATGCAAAGCTGTTCATGAAGGCTATGAAGTTTTCAAGAGTTTTCTGTCAAAATATTTGGCCTTTAAACAAGAATGTTACACATTTTCAGTTATGGGAAGGGGAGGCTATGATTTTGGTCCTTGAGATTAGGTTTGAGATTAGGTTAAGAAGGACTTTATTATTTCCATTGAGAAATAGCTTGCTATTTACTAATGGGGATAATTAAAAGGATGCCTGGAGTATGAGCTGATGCTCTGACTTTTATCATGCTTCATTATTTTTCTTGGGTAATTTATCAACTTTGTTGCTGAAGAGCAAAGGTTAGCTCTGTACTGTGTTATCTAGGGTAGGTATTGGAAGAAAATGTTATCTTCTTACAGACGAATTTTTTTTCTGTAAAGAAACCATAAATGATGTATCAGTAGTTTGAAAACATGACATAATTTTTAGTATGGATTGTTTTCTGTTCAATCTGATTACAATACTGGCCTATTTGTAAGTTACTTTTCTGAAACATATTTTAAATGAGTCATTTGAAATTATTTCTTTTTAAAACTCCCAAGATATAGTCACTGGTAAAGAATGTCATTGCTACAGAACTACTCTTTTGCTCTGTTCAGCACACTATATACTAGTTTTGACTGTGTCTTGTCACTCGCTTTTGCAAGTGACTCAGGCTTTCATTTCCTTCTTGTAAAATAAAGAGGCTCCTCCCAACTCTAAAGTTTCATACAGCTTTATTAGAAATTGAATTTTTTTCATTTAAAATAACAGTGATGATAGTAAACATCTATATAGAGCTTACTATATTTTGGACACTAATTTGTTTTATATATTTTAATTTTATGTAATTTCATATAATTCAATGAAGTAAGCATTATGATTATTATTTCCATTTTATTAATAGGGAAATTGAGGCATACAGAGGTAAATGACCTGCCCAGGGTGACACACCTAGCTCAGGCTAGAGCCAGAATTCCAGTCCAGACAATCGAGTTTCATAATCCATATTCTTAACCAATATACTATAGTACCTCCTACTATATTTTATTTGCTATATTTTCGTAGTTTTAGAATTAAGAATAGAGTGCAGGTCTTTAATTACATGTAGAAAATTTAGCCAAATATTAACTTTTTAAAAGTCACAATGATAATTAATATGATTTTCTTTTTTAAGACGAGGAATTCGTTAAAAATAATTCTATAGTTTCCTTTAAATTTAAATTTTTAAAATAATTCAGTATTTCCTTGAAGAAACAAATATGTTTTAGTGTTTTGCTTTTTTAAAAAAAAATTTATTTTATTGAAGTATAGTTGATTTACAGTGTTGTGTTAACTTCTGCTATACAGCAAAGTGATTCAGTTATACATATGTATACATTCTTTTCCATATTCTTTTCCATTATGGTTTATCACAGGATATTGAATATAGTTCCCTGTGCTGTACAATAGGATATTGTTGTTTATCCATTTTATATTTAATAGTTTGCATCTGCTAATCCCACACTCTGAATCCATGCCTCCCTCACCCCCTCCTCCTTCTGTTTCAGGGTTTTGCTTTTTTTTTTTAATCATAGAGTATTGCCTGTACATGAAAAAATAATGTTACCTGAATATCATTTGACACATTTATATGGATAAAACGCAGTACCTTGAAATTTTTTAAAAAGCTAATTTTTTCAGTTCTTACTTTTTCTCTACCTCCTAATATAAGGTATAATATATCTTTAGCATTAGCATGTTGATACACTCTATCTGATGTCCTACATAGGATTCAGTAATTAAACCAATTGCTTTTAATGATTTATTTGTCACCCAGGCAGAGAGAAAGCTTGATCTGCCATATTTCAAAAGGAAAAAAAATATTGGACCATATACCTACATTTAGACCCCATGATTAGCATGTTTCTTCAACTCATTATCAAACTTTAGGTGACATTGTTGATTATTCTTTGTAAGGCTAAGTATAATCTGAGGGTTCCAATTAAAGTGTGCATTGAAATTACCTATGGAATAGTTTTTAAATGCAGAAACCAGATTCCAGTCCCGAGCTAGTGAACTCGATAGTTATGAGTATCTTATTAAAAAAAAAAAAAAAAACTCTATAGGAGATTCCATTATGCACTCATGGCTAAAAAGCAATGAATTGAAATGAAGTCTTTGGAATCTGAAGAAATCATGTTTATATTTCACCTTCATGCATTAATAACTGTAATTAGTAAGTTAACTTCCACCTATCAGCTTCTGTTTCTTCATATATAAGCACTGATATTATTACTTATTTCATAAGATTGTCATAAGGGTTAGTGATAATGTACAATAAGACCTTAGCAGAGTGAAGCATATAGTAAAAGCTCAATAAATGGTAGAGACTATTAATATTGATTTTAATTTGTTTTAATTGATATAAAATGTTGAGAGGGAGGAAATGAGGCCACTGTAGAATTTGCCTTGGGTATAATCCCCATTTTACATGATTGTTCTCATCAATGCTGTAGTGATGGCCAGGACAAGAATAGTCCTTTCTCTCTGATACACAGGCTGCTCATTCCTGCACCCCTTGATAGCTTTCTACTTGCTATTGTCCATTCAACCCTTGCAGCACTTAGATGCACTCAACCCATGACTGCATAATTACTTGTGAAATTGCTTGTTACCGAATTCTGCTATTTCAGCAGCTCTCTATCTAATAATGGCACATTAGTGGGTAAAGTAATAAATCATATTTTAAAACTCATAACATTTGCAAGAATGACAGGATGATGAAAACAAAGAAACACATTCCAGACCAAAATTAAAGTCTATGAAGCTATTGTGCTGTCTAGTCTTGTTTATGGAAATGACACCTACCATCACCATATTCAATTACAAGACAAATTCTATCAGCATCTCTTAGTAGCACGCTTCACACCAGATGGTAGGGCATAGTTTCCCACAATGAGCTTCCAGGTCTCATGCAATCCTGAGAAGTTGAAACCATTCTTCGTGAAAGTCAACTCCCCAGGGCCAGAGGGGAGATGAGCACATGGCAGGCAGATGAAACCCTTGAGGGTCCCCTGTAGCACAGCCTGAAGCAATGTAACATCACAGTAGATAGCTGGAAAACACCTGCAGCTGAATGGGTATTCTGGACAGCAGTCAGGGATGGCACAGCTCATTTAGAGCTGAGCTCTTGTAATATCCTGGAGACGAACTGCAGGAGCAGATGCAACAGCAACCTCTTGCTGGAAAATAGCAGCCACAAGAGAACACTGTATATTGATGATTATAATAATTACACAGAGCATTACTACATAGCACTTCTATTTATGTATCTCTGATTCTCATCACAGTTTCACAAGCAAGGTGGGGCTCCTTATATTAAGCCAATTTTGAGGGTAAGGAAATGGATGGATAAAGGAGTAGGTGACATGCTCAGTAGCACACAGGTAGAAAAGGTTGACATATCAGCACAGGCAGATACAGATTTTTAGGAGTCTAAAGCTCTTAAAAATTTCAGAGTCTTTTTACAATACAAGAATGCACAATCAGGGGTGTTGAAGGAGCCTGTGTCAGTGAAGAGTCTTAAAGCTTAAACTTTATTAAATTCAGGATAAATCCACGTGTAAAGATTGATTTTTAAAGTTGCTGGCTTTCCCAAGGCAGAAATAGCAGAGTCAGGGCTTGAATTGCGATTGGGGAGATTTGGTTGTTTTGTTTTAGTTGAAGCAAAGGACTCTTTCTGGCATGCCGTGCTGCTCTTTTTATTAGATAATTCAGCAAATTGGCATGTATTCTAATATTAACCTACAGGGTAAGATCATAAACAACCATTAATACTATAATGATTCTTCTGATTTTGTGCCTCACTTAATGGTGTGACTATAATGAAAGACTGTAGGAAGAAAAAGTGACAACAGGAAAATGGATAGTGGCAAGACAATAGAGAACCATACCTGCTGGTTATGTATCAGGCAGTTTTCTCCAGTTCATTCTCGGTGGCAGAGCTTCAGTTTTGATCTGGTGCGTTCATCTCTCCACCATGACTTAATTAAGGAAGGACAGTCCTCTTACGAGCTCCAGGATAAATCCTTTTTTGTACTATCCTACACTTCTTTAGCAATAATTGGTTTCATAAATGATGGTTGACCCCTTCCTTGACAATGAGATAGGAATAGAAGTCTGATGAGACTACTTCAAGAGGCTGAGATGGCATTTCCCTTTTCCGACTACCTCTTCATATCATTTCTCCTTACGAGAACTAGAATTATAGCTACCATCTGTCAACCATAACGTGGAAGCAAACACAAGAGGTGAATGTTGGAGACTGGAAAGATGAAGGAACCTGGATCCATAAGGACATTGCTGACTGGAGACTGGACTAGTTCTGGGGCTTCCTACTTCAGGACTTTTTGTTTGGTTAGATAATGCCCTTTCCTTGTTAACTAATCCAGTAGAGTAGGGACCATTGGCAATTTTGAGCCGAGTGTCCTTGCTGATACAAATATTTAAAGCAATGGGCCATGAATTTTAAGCTGCATAGGAGAAATTGTAAATCTAGGAGAGGGATGCTATGAAAAGAAAGATGGGGGTTGGAGTGTCATCTAAGACCTGGGTGTTTTAATAAGTTTTAGTGTCCTGACACCAGGTGTAATAAGAACAAGAAAACTGGAAAAGAAGGCTGTCAGAGATTTGAGAACTTACTTTTTAGAGTTCAAACAGCCTCCAGTTTATATCAGGGTACATGGTTTGTGGACAGTGGAGGACAAGGCTTACAAGTGGAGACTAAGTTCATTATAAAAGGTAAAAAAAAAAGCTAGGATTTTGCATGAGCCATCTATAGATGGTGAGCTACAACAAGATGTTGGTAGACTTGGGGAAGATGTGGGGAAGAATATATGGGATTGAACTATCCAAATCCTGATTCAGCAGAGGTGGTAGCTGAAAGTGATGGTGTGATGGGATAGCTAGCTGTATGTACGAATGGCTTGAGCTGTAAGGGGGCGAGGGTAGCTCTTGAGAGTGTGAGATCAATGATCTAAAAGTCTCAGTGAGCTTGAAAACGAAATGCTTGCACTCGGTCCTAGCACTGAAAAACTGAGTGAGAGCCTCCCAGTATTCTCTCAGGTTAACCAGATTTTATTGAAGACAAAAGGATGTGAAGAATGTGGAAGAGATTGAAGATAAAAGGCAGATCATTTATATAATTTCCCAAAGGATATAGTGAAAACAAAATGTAGGCAATTTTTAATACCATACGATGACGACTATCATTTATATTTTAAAGGCGTGGTTTATTTTTATCTGCATGTGAAATACTATCTGTGCTGTTCAAAATGTCGGTCACAAATCATTACCAAGAGTGAATCTACTTTTTTATTCCAAGGTGCTGAGAGATCATGGAAAAGCAGTTATTCTCATTCATTAAAAGATTAGTTCATACTTGAACCCTCATTTCATTTACAAATTTGCGCCAAAAGTTGAGGTGAAGTCTAAATTAATGCTTTTGAAATGAGAATGCTGTTATCAATATCTTAGGTTTAATTTTTCTCTTTATTTTCATCATTAAGTGATAACCTTGTTCTTATTCATTCTAGTCCCCTGGGACACAAAACCAGTGATGACTTGTTGAATTTTAGTTATGTGTGGTCTAGTTCTCTAGATTTGCCAAGATCAGTCAACACTTACTAGAAATAAATTTCAGCACTTCATTCAGGCTTACTAAATTTATTACTGGGTTTATTATTTTGGATGACAATACTGATCTTTCACATCTTAGTATTTGGCTCAGCCCATACTGGGTTAGTGAAATGAGTCCATTCATAATTCTTTTCCCCTAAGTGGTAGAGACATTTACCTATTCTCCTGAATATTATACCTAGTTGTGGCATTATTAAAATTTCATAGTGTGAACTCTTGTCTAATTCTCACTGGAATATATTTATAGAATGGTGAAATTGTGGAGTAACTTAGACATATCTTTTTCTAATTCCTCAATTAATTTTTAACATCTTAAAAATTTAGGGTTTAGTTTTAGCTGTGTTGATTTTGCCAGTTTGAATAAGAAGCCCTAACATTTTGTAATCATAGAACTAAATTCACTAAAACTTCAATTACTTGTTTTTTTAAACAAAACAATAACACATCAAGAAATGGTAAACAATTAGATAATTTGGAATTATTTCAAATTGTACCTGTGATAGAACTGTTTTCAGAAGACATGAATGTGGTAAATGCGTTTTAGAAAATAAGCAATATAATTGGACTCAAAGTGAAGAGCTGAATTTGAATGTCAGAGATCTAATTATTTTATTTGGCAACACTGAATGTTCCAGGTCCTATGGATAACCTTTTGAATTCTACTTTTTTAACTTTTTCTGAAATCAGTATACATAAATATTAGTACATGAAAACCACACAGAAGTGATAGCTTGTATTAAATCAGATTTTTACTTACAGTAATGTGAAGCAACAGACAAAATAAACTCCAGCAAAGTGAAAGCAGTTATGGTTATTATGTACCCTGGATGAATTTATTTTCTTTAATAAATCAGTAACATCTTGCTTCCAAAAATCAGTATGGGATTATTAAAAATTTCTGATTTACTTCAACTAAATAAATGGTACTTGGATTGAACTGTATTAAATATTACTTTTTCCATGTTCTATCCCAAGGAATCATTGAAGTACTTGCTGTCTTCATTTCAATTACTATAGATAATTTTTAAGTACTAAATCATATAAAGATAATAATGTTATGATTTGTCATATTATAACAAACTTGAAATATTGGTCTATGCCTACAGGATTGCTAATTAGTTTTTTAATAGGTTACTTAATGAAACAATCAAATCAGCATGTTTAATAATTTAGGCCAGTGATTCTCAAAGTCTGTTTTTTTAGCTAGAAGATTCTATATCACCTGGGAGCTTATTAGAAATCAGATTCTCGATCCTATAGTAGAGTTAACTGAATCACAAACCCTGAGCCAGGGTGCCAGCAATCTATATTTTATCAAGCCACTTAGGTGATTCTGATGTGAGCTAAAGTTTGAAGGCTGCTAGTTTAGGAGTTTCAGCTCTGGAATTACACAAACCTCCAAGCTCAAATTCTGGCTTGTGCACTTATTAGCTGTGTAACCTTGGGTGAGTTGCTTAACTTCTCTGAGAACTCAGATCTCACATTTTGTAAAATGGTAAAATGATAATACCTGTATCATGGGGATGCCATGAGAATTAAACTAAATGCTCATATGAAATATGTAGCATCATCTTGCAACATACTAAGTACTCAATTTATGATTATTTTAAGAATAGTATCAGGAAATAATTCTTGAAATTCACTGAAACTTGTTTTATAAAACACTGTTTCATTAATGTTTTCCTATCAAAAATCAACATCATTATTGCTCATATTAAGCTTAGTTACATAATATGACCATAATAATGTCACTTTTGTAAGTTACATGCATATTAAACTTATGTGATAGAAACGACTATTAACTCTACTTTTCAAAAAAGGAAAAGGATAAGGAGTTCCCTTATCTTAAGGATAGGAGGAAAAAAACAGAGAAAAAGTAGGTCACAGAGCCAATTTCAGATCTGGACGTCTGACCGTAGTCTGCTCTTATCTGTTTCTTTCTACTGATTTTGTGTTTTTCATAATAAAATTAGTTCACATTCGTTTAATTTATGTACCCTTGTTGAATTGAGAGTTTTATAGTGAGAACTAGCAGTTTTCATTGACACGTTTAAAAAGTACTGATTCTGATTTACTTTTGAAAACCAAAGAGCCCTCTTTGTGAACTCTGATAAACTAAGAAAGAAGTTAAATAAAATATCCATTATTGGAAGAGGGCCTTTATATACTCATCAGGATTTGCAAAACAAAGCTAAATGAAGGCAAGAACACAGAGAATAAATATACACTGTTACATTTCTACTGTGAAAACCTAAGGTGGACAGATGTGGAAGTTACTAGGTATAAGAAATTGTTGGAATACTTGGAATTGGGTTAATTTCAAGCAATATTGTAAAAGGGAAAGTACTCATAAAGAATAAAGAATTTCCTTATTTATCTTCAAATAAGGAGGAATTGAATCATAGGCAGAATTTGTAAGATTTGTCTAATTGAGAAGCACAGAAGACAGGACTGTATGGGGAGTAGGAGTAAGGAGAAGGCAAAGACCATTAAGAAAAGGTCATCAGGGCTTATCTCGTGGCTCAGTGGTCGGGAGTCCGCCTGCCGATGCAGGGGACGCGGGTTCGTGCCCCGGTCCGGGAAGATCCCACATGCCGCGGAGCGGCTAGGCCTGTGAGCCATGGCCACTGAGCCTGCGCGTCCGGAGCCTGTGCTCCGCAACGGGAGAGGCCACAATGGTGAGAGGCCCGTGTACCGCAAAAAAAAGAAAAAGGTTATCAAATAAGAAACCAACCCACAGTTGTACTTTGAGGGGAGTGAGGTAGTAAAAGTTCATTGGGGAAGGTAATGAGTCGATGAGAGCTTGGCGCCTCACCGAGAGAGTGTACCCACTTTGAGTGTGGTTGAGGTCTCTGTGCTGCACTGTTTTTACATTGAAAGGGAATAAATATGGAAATTAAAGAAAAGGACTTAGAAGGGTTTGTTAATTTTTTGAACTGATTAAAAGAATGTGAACTATACCTATAAAAGTGATTTATTGTAATGTGTTTATAATGTACCTCAAACACTTTAATATAGGATTATAATCTTAAAATTTATATCTTTGAAATTTATGCAAAAACCTGCAGTAACATCCCTGAGCACAGCTTGGCAAGTGAAGTTCAAGCTGCATTTCAGACCCATTCACCCTCTTTGCTGGGTGTACTTGTACAATGAATAACCTGCACAACTGTACATGGTGGTCCTGCTTATTAATTTTCATAGTATTATAGAATGGGAAGAAAATTTAGTAACTGTTCAGGTGAATATGTTCACATTATAGACGAGAAAATGAAGCCCAAGGACAAGAAGAACTTTTTAAAGTTATTGAATAAGTAATTCTGATAGTTGCCAATGTCTAATGGCATCTAGAATTATCCTATAAGAAATTAAGGCATAAAGACATTTAATATTCAGGACAGTTCATAACCTATGTAAAACAAATTCCGTAAGAATATTTTTGCTACTATTTTTTGGACAAATCCAATATATATTTATTTCATTCCTTAGACCATTTAGAACTTCAACCTTCTTTTTTTTCCAGTTCACTTTTGATTGTTAACTTTCCCAGATGAATTTCATGCATTGTTATTATCGTTTATTAATTCATAAGTGCATAGTAATCATGACTTCTGTACTTAGAGTGTATTATGTTTCCTTAGATGCTTGATGTAAGTTTCCACACAGCTCAACATTTTGAATTAGAATTTTGAATTGATGCCTGTCTGAACGTAATGCTTGTGCTCATAACCATTTGTCTGTACTAGCTCCTTATGTATTTAATCATAAAACAAATTGTGGCTTACCATTATTAAGTGTTTTAGAATGTACCAGCAATAGTATTTAGGCTTTACATGAGTAATATCATTTAGTTATAACAATTAATAATTACTATTATTATCCCCATTCTACAGATGAGGAAATTGAGGCGTTGAATAGTAAATGGGTAGTTTGACCCTAAATTCACTTTCAACCTCAGCTAACCTAAGCTACAACTCTTGTCTCTATATGACAAATTATAAATATTTTAGTTATGATTGTTATATACTGATAGTGCTTACATGTGTTAACCATATTTGAGGAGTTATAAACCTATCCTTTAAAATGTGTTTTGTTTTGTTTTGTTTTTTCTGATTAGGCACCATTCCCTACCAATCACTCTTGTTTTAGATGCTCAAAAACCTGAGTTAGTTCAAAGCCACTTAATATTTCATAGAGCCATAATAATGTTTTATATTTCTCAAGTCTCACTACATTTAAACAATAAGGAACAATGTTTTATTCATAATAACATTCTGTTCCTTGGACAGTGAAGTGTAATTCAGCATGATTTAATCTAGGGCCAGATATCCTGGTTCACCAAAAGAGAATCAGTTTGGTATGGTCTAAGGAGTGCAGTCTTTGGAGGTGTGATGTACACTGGTGGTTCAGTTATTAACTAGTTGTGTGACCTAAGGCGAGACATTTTACTTCTGTAAATCTGTTTTTCCCTCTGTATAGTAATGAATTTATGTCTTCTAGTACTGTTATTCTATTAAGTCTGAATTTTTCCTGCAGTTAGAATATCACAAATGCAGTAGAACCTCAAAGTAAAATAGACATAATTTAATTTTGTATTAACATAGCATTATAGGATCTTGAATTTCCTTTAGATTACTATTATGAACATAATTTATCATTGTGCAGTAGGTGTTTAGAGCTGCTATTAATAGTGAAGTTCTATTAAGAGAAAGAAAACAGAATTAATTGTATGTGTAGATGAAATCCTGGTCTGTAGTAAATGTTGAGCTATTTTTGTTTATTTGTTTTAGTATTGGCTATTTTTCTTCTGATTTTCCTTGTAACAAACAACATTCACTTTTAAAATTCATTATATTCATTTATTTATTCAGAGATTAATTTTTTATTGTTATTTTCATAGTGCTTACATGAGTGTCTGGCACATAGTAGGCAATCAATCAATATTTATTGAAAAACTGAATGGTTTATAAGACATATATTAAGCCACTATTGTACACTTATCTCAATGCCAAATACTGGGAAAGTATAAAGATGAATAAGTCAACTTTTGTCCTTAAGTATCTCAATATTTAATAGGAACAATCCAATATATATGATAATAATTGCAGTATAATGTGATAAATACTCTAGTAGACATTTAATTAATGCTGTCTAGAGGAATCTTGGAATATTTGAGAGAAGAACTCTGTTTTGTCTTTGCAAATTAAATGGAGGTATATCAGGTAGAAAAGAAGGAAATTGACCACTGTAGACTGAGTAAAGTAAGTGTGAACAGGGACATAGTATATTGGGATAATGGAGCAAATATTACAGCATAGGATATGGGATGGAAGAGTAGAAATGAGGCTAAAGAGCTTGAAGAGACACTGTGAAGGTGCTTGTGAGCCCTATTAAGAATTTTTACTTATTTTTTAATAGGTCACTTAGTTAAACTTTCTGCTTGGAGTTAAACAAGGCAGCTTGGAGTCAATAGAGATTTTAAAACAAGGGAGTGACAGGGATCATATTTGGTGTTTCCAAAGGATAACCACAGTGGAATAATTCCTTGGCCCAAGAAGATGTGAGGCTGAGTGAAAGGAGGCCCATTTGCACAGTGAGAGGTGGCGAGCTACAGAATTTACAGGGAAAGATTTCAGACTTTTCAGTTTTTACATGCCTGTTTAGTAACAAATATTTGCAAGTAAACTACAGTTGTGGTAAAAGTATTTACTGTGTACTACTATATACTGATGCTAAGGTATTATGTACATTTTTAAACATCATATGAAATTTTATTAAAAATTTAAGGATTAGATTTAAGATACATACCAATAGAATTTCTATTAATATCCTATACCAATGGATTATTTTATGTAGACCTGGAATATTGCTCACTTACTTTAGATATTATTGGTTTAGAAGAGATCGTCTCAACTTTGGCTGTGTATTGGAAATAGCAGGGTGTATTCTAGAACAATTACTTCTGAATCTCTGGATGTGGGACCCATACATTTGAATTTTTCTATCGCAGAGGATTCTAGTGTGAAGTCAAGGATAAGAACCATGTAAACGGATTAGAAGAGTGATTTCAATCCTGAGCCCAGAGAAAACAGGAGAGAGGAATGGTTGTTATATTAGAATCACATAGGAAATTATTTCAAACTACATCCATTACTTTACTTTTCTAGAGACTTTGTGTAGCCATCTGGGGTTGTATTATATGCTTTGGGTTCATCTAGATTGAATTAAACTTAGACGGTTAATCTAGACAAACAAGCTGGCTAGGATCTGATTTAATATGTGAATTTGGAGTTGGAGAGAAGATGACTGGTTTGCAGGAAAAAAATGTGGTATGTTTGACTATGAATATGGAGCTGATACAGAGTAAGGATTCCATGTTGACTCTAGGATTTCTCAGCATGCTCTTATACTGAAAGAGAATATACTCAAGGAATAAAAGTGGTTATTGTTATTATTTTTTAAGACAAGTGGTATTGGTGAAGACCGTGTGTGTTTAGGATTCAATCATATGATGCATCCAAGTGGTTATGTATGACAAAAGTGGTATTATTGATTTAGCACTTGGGAGAAAAATCTGGGCTAGGGTTATAGATACTGAAGCTTCCCACATACAGACAGTAGAGAATATTATATGGTTGAGTAATATTGAGTCAGGAAGAGTATTTAGCAAAAAAGGAAGGGAAAAAAGATACAACCTTAAAAAGGACAACATATGGAGAAAAATTCATAAAGACCAAGAAGGAAAAGAACTGGAGACAAGGAAAGAAAAGCAGCAGAAATGAATGTGGTAGTCCAAAGTGAGAGTAGGGTACCAAGAAGAGGCCGTGGTCAACAAAAACAAATTCTGCAAAACCATCTAGTAGGATGAAACCTGAAAAAAGGCTTTCTAATCAGGACAACTAAGAGATTTTTAAACTCTAAATTGAGAAGTGTTTCAATAGGATAAGGACAAAAGAAGCTTAGACTGTATGTCTCAACCTGAAGAATGTTTGGAAATGGAGAAAGGAATAAGATATGAAAATGCATTTAAGGAGAGTTTGAGGGGATCTTTTTATTTAATGGAGAGATGTGGTCGTACATGCATATGGAATATAAAAAGCATTAAAGTAGAAAGACAAAAATGGCACAATGGAAAAACAAACTGAGCCCAGATTATTTTATATAGTTTTTTTTTTTTCTAGCATCTAAGTTATTTTACATTTCGGAAATTGTATCTTATTTTAATATGCTGCTGTAACATATGGCTGTGACATTTAATTTCAGTTGATAAATCAATGATACATGTGAAAATAAATATTTTTATAGAAAGTAAGCAAAAGTTTTTATTTTGACTTTCCTTTTAAATTAAGTACTGTTGAAAAGAAATAATCACTAAAGAGGATTAGATATGTGCAATTAATTTCATGGGTGCATTTCTAATTTGGTTTCACCATAACATGACTTTCAAATACAAACAAATATAAAGAATGTTGGTTAAAATTATATCTATTCATTTAAATAATAATAGTAGTAAGAATAATGTAGTACCAGATGACATCTGTTGTGTATATGCACTGGAGAAAATTGTGACGCAGCCTAAATGTGTCTTCATGAGCCTTCCATTTCTTCTATTTTTGTGTGTCTTTTGACCCACATTTTAAAATCCTTCTCAATTTGACATTGCTGTGTGCTTTTTCTTGAACCTTGCCATCCTTTCATTAGAAGTTAATGTTTCTTAGTAGAATCAGTTAGGAGAGCTTTTTTATATAAAGATGTTACTGATGCTGTTTTAATTAATAGCTGAAGGTAACTACATAGTTTATATTCTAATCGGGTTAGCACATACCAGGAGTTTGGTCCTTAACTTTCCATAATCAATAAACAAATGTTATTGTCCACCAAAAAACAGTCAACCCGTTAGGGTCTAGTTCAATCTAACCAGTCTCCCAATGGGATTAATAATAATAGTAATTATCCTAGAAATAGAATTCACTATTATATTAATATTAACCACATTAATATTTACCATAATATCTAGCTGGTGTTTGTAGCTGTCATTCAGTTCATTGGGCACTATTTTAATGTGTCACATATAGTAACTTATTTAATCCTTGCAATTCTCTGATAGTTTTTATTATCAATCTTAATATCAATCTATTTCATTCTTCTTTTTTTATATATATGAAGAAATTCAAGCACAAAACAGTTAAGCAGCTTGTCCAAAGTCATATACTAAGTAAGCGGCCGAGCCAAGTTTCTTACCCAGGCAGTCTGGCTCCACAGTCTCTGCTCTTAAACACTGTTCTATCCAGATTTATACATTCTAGTTTAATATAAATAAATTTGGAAAGGAAAATACCAATGTCAGCAGGTGAGTGTAGTTTTTGCCAGTTATAGCCAAAGGTTTATTTCTTGTTGATTATAGAATCGTATTAAGGGCCCCCAAGGGCTAATTCCTCATGGAAACACTATTAAAGGATTTCTTCACATAGAAGAGTGCCTGATGGGGGATATGAGGTTCATTCATTCAGTCATTCATTGTACAGTACTTATTAAGTGGCTACTTTGTCCTTGATGCTACTCTATGTTCTGTGGACCAAAGCTTTCTTGGGGTGTGAGACAGGTGGGGAAAAGAGACAATTAAAAAAATAGATATAACAGCCTATAATATAGTACAATGTAATAACATATAACCATAGGACAGGATTCTGATTCCATAAGTGTGTCTTAAATTCAGAAGAGTAGATTGTACTTACATGGAATGTGCTGTGCTCCCTACTTGTCTTCTCTGTCAATCCTGTGAAATGAGATGCTAGCTCTCAACCATCGAGAAAGCTGTGGGAGCAGTTTGTGCACAGACCTCAGCAGAGATGGGTTAAAACAAGAGCTAAGGCGGCTAAGAAAAAAAAAAACTTTTCAATAGAAGTCCAAAAATGATTCCCAGACAATAATTTTGCAGTAAACAACAGGACAAAACTGGGTCCAGAGGACTAAACTATAGTGAAGTAGCATGAAAGCACAGCAGCTCACACTGAGAGGGCTTCCCTGGTGGCGCACTGGTTGAGAGTCCGCCTGCCGATGCAGGGGACACGGGTTCGTGCCCCAGTCCGGGAAGATCCCACATGCCGCTGAGTGGCTAGTCCCGTGAGCCATGGCCACTGAGCCTGTGCGTCCGGAGCCTGTGCTCCGCAACGGGAGAGGCCACAACAGTGAGAGGCCCGTGTACCACAAAAAACAACAACAAAAAAAAACCAAAAAAAAAAAACAAAACTAGGTGAGCTTGTTAGAAAAGTTCTGAATGCTTTGAAGCTGGGATAGCTTGTATTTTGTTCTCAGCAAGTTGAAGAACAATCTTTGCACATATTTAAAGGAAGATACTGTTGCTACTTTTCCTGTAACTGTGCCTTCTTGTACAGAGTACTGACTACATTATTGGATGTTGAGTGAAGTGCTAATTCAAAAAGCGTAACTGCGGTCCTGTAGTACATGATTTAGTAGTCTCACCTGTCTCATTTTATTTTAATTATTTTACTTAAACTTTAGAAATATGAACGGGTGTCCTTATAGAAAAGTGTAAAATAATAATCTGGGCTCAGTTTGTTCTTCCATTGTGCCATTTTTGTCTTTCTACTTTAATAATTTTTCTACTCCATAGAAAAGTGTAAATAGAGCAAAATGTATTATATAAACAGAATTCAGCGTGGAAAAGAACATTTTTCCCCTTATTTTGGTCATCTGAAAAATGAACATCTGTATCTTCATACTCGCTGCAATTTTCCACCCTAGCAATTACTCACATGAGCTAGTGGTATATAATTGTCCAAGATTGGTGTTCATCTGTGCAATTTAGTGGAAAAACTTCTTTTAGGTTAAGCTGACCAAAAGATAGAATTTTATTGGATGGTTTACCAGTTAATCAGCTTTGTTTTATGATGGCTACAAGTTGGCATCCTGCATAAAGGAATATGCACACATAATGGATTTCTTCAAAGTGTATGATACATAAAAATCAGAAATGTCAAATACTAAATGTAGGAAAATTGGAAAACATCCACTCCAGTAAATTAAAATTATAAGTAAAGTTTAAGTTTCATGATTTGTTTTGAAGAGTATTTTCAAATTAACAGTGGATAGTGACTAAATATATGTTTGATAGAAATTTATTAAAGGGTAAATACTGAATACTTTTTCAAGTCATTAATACTTCGCAAGGTGAATAGAAGGTCATTTCTGAATGTTTTTGCCTATACAGAGTAAATGTTTTTGCCTATATAGAGATAGTTTGGAGACTGTTGGTATTAGTGGTTGTTGTTTATAAACTTTTATTGAGCAGGGAGCAAAATTTGAACTGCATATTCCTTTTCTTATTCATTTTATAAAAACTAATGCTTATCAGGTTATAGAAGTTAAAGTGTGCTTCCTCTGATATTTTCAAGTGATAGATTATCATTTTTTATTGAAGTATAGTTGATTTACAATATTGTGTTAGGTTCAGCAAAGTGATTCAGTTAACGTATGTGTATGTATATATCTATACTCTTTAAAAAAATTTTTCCATTACAGTTTTTTTTTTTTTTTTTTTTTTTTGCGGTACGCGAGCCTCTCCCTGTTGTGGCCTCTCCCGTTGCGGAGCACAGGCTCCGGACGCGCAGGCTCAGCGGCCATGGCTCACGGGCCCAGCCGCTCTGCGGCATGTGGGATCTTCCCGGACCGGGGCACGAACCCGTGTTCCCTGCATCGGCAGTCGGACTCTCAACCACTGTGCCACCAGGGAAGCCCCATTATAGTTTACTACAAGATATTAATGTAGTTCTCTGTGCTATACAGTAAATCCTTATTGTTTATTATCATTTTTTTATTACAGGTTGTTTTAGCAAGTATCTTTGTTGCAATAAAGCATAAAACATTTAAAGGAGTTTTTTTATTTAAGCTTAGCTTAAAGGATCATTGTGACCCTTGAAAATACTAAAGATGGTGGGAATATTTAAATTGTGTAATTACTTTTGATTGTTGCCGTTTTTCTGATTCAGTTTCAGAGCTGAAATAAATGATAGTGAACAGATAAATGGAAAGGACTTGGCTGTGGAATTTGACACACCTAGGGTTAGGCCTGGTCTGCCACATGCTAGCTACAATTCCTTGGGCAAAATTCTTAACTTAGAAAATGAGCAAAAAAAAATAAGCACACCTCCCTTGATTGTTTTAGGGATCAAATGAGATTATTTTATTCATTCAAAAAAATATGTGTTTAGGTCCTTGTTATAAAAAGAAACAGTGCCAGACCCCAGCTATGCAGAGATAAACAAGGCATTGAAGCTTAGTGAAGATACCAAGATGGAAATTAAACTTAATATTAAAGCAGTTCAGTCATTAAGCTAGTAAGATGTATAGGGGAGGAAAAATTGTTTTTCCTACTACCCTCCTATGTTCTCTGGCTAGTGCCCTGTAAATTGGACCGACAAAAGACCAATTAATAGGAGAACAGCATACACATTTATTTAATATGTTTTACATGTCACAGGAGTCTTCATAAGGAAATGAAAACCTAAAGAAGCAGTTAAACCTGAGCATTTTTATACTAGGTCTGATGAAGAGTAGAAAGTCATGAAATACATGATAGGACAAATAGGTGTGAGCTAAGGATAGTAAAGTGGATGGAAATAAGCAAGGTCTGTTAGTTCAGATCCCTCTCAAAGACCCTCCATCTTCAGAGTAAGGATTCTCCTTTCTTCCAGGTATAAGATGCACCTCTCACATAAGGGCCTTATGCTTCAGTGGAGCAGAGAGAGGTCAGAGGGTCCTTATTCTACCTGCCATTTCTCAAATTCCTTCATCTTAAAATATTCAATGTGCCATTCGGAGGTAGTGTGTTCTGAACACTCTCGTGTGTATTAAAGATAGCAACCAACATTTTTGTGCACTCATTGTGTCAGATACAGTTTCCTAAGGATGAGTAGAGGGAGAAGACATAACTAATGAAAAAGGATGCTTGGGGATTATCTAGTACACCATGCTGAGTGTAGTGTAAACCCACCCATCATGAATTTTTTTCTTTCCTGTCCAAATCTGTAAGTCAGAAAATCATAGAATACAGCTCCATAAAATATTTTTTTACCATTTTATTTTATTTTATTAAAAAAATTTTTTTTCTTCGATGAGAACTTTTTTTTTTTTTAAGATGTTGGGGGTAGGAGTTAATTAATTAATTTATTCTTGCTGTGTTGGGTCTTCGTTTCTGTGCGAGGGCTTTCTCTAGTTGTGGCAAGTGGGGGCCACTCTTTATCGCTGTGCGCGGGCCTCTCACTGTCACGGCCTCTCTTGTTGCGGAGCACAAGCTCCAGACACGCAGGCTCAGTAGTTGCAGCTCACGGGCCTACTTGCTCTGTGGCATGTGGGATCCTCCCAGACCAGGGCTTGAACCCATGTCCCCTGCATTGGCAGGCAGATTCTCAACCACTGCACCACCAGGGAGGCCCTTACCATTTTATTTTGAACCGTATTTTTTTAAAGAGATGCTTAGATATTTATCAAAATCTAAGTATATTTATGATATGGATTTTTTCATCCCTCTGGGATAACAGTTTAATTTCATCATTTTAAGAAAAAAAATGAGTAGAATGAATAAACATCTATACACTGATGTAAGAAATTTGAACTAAATTTGCCTTCTAAGCTTTTTTTTTTCCAAAAAAAAAAAAAAACAATTTAAAAAGAGCATATTGGGATAACAAAGCATCCACCCTGTGGTATTACACTGATTTAGTGAGTAAGAACCCTGATTTTAGAATTAAACTGATATGGTGTGTATCCTGGTTTTTGTACATCTATACCTCTTAGTTTTATCACCAGTAAGTTGTGATAATAATAGTATTAAACTCATATGGTTCTGGTGGGAATTAATGAAATTAATGTATAACAAAATTTTAGCCCAGTTCCTAGCACAGCATAAAATACTCATTAAATGTTAGTGTTATTATTTAGGACATGCACACACACACACACACACACACACACACCTTCCACCTAATATTGAATGTGTTAAGTATTAGTTTTATTTGGTTATTATCATATGGTACTATTTTTGATATACTTTGGGAATATCTAATATGAAGCCTAATTCTTGTCCTCAAGGTTTTAACAGAACTTAGTGTTTAAAAGTATGGGATTTGACACAAGACTGACCTAGGGTGGGATCCTGATTACCCCATATAGCAAGCAAAATATCAGTTTCCTCATTGGTAAAATAGTGAAAACTTTTCATCAGCCTTTGTGAGGATCAAATGAGATTCAGTTCTTAATTCAAAGCCTTCCACATACAAAACGCCAGATTTTTAGCTATTTGTAGTAGAGGGATGAGAAATGATATCATGTATACTTATACAATATATGAAATACGATGCATTTAGTACAATGTATGTTTTTCTCTCTTATAAAAACAATATAGGTTCACTATATTAGAAAAATCAGACAAATGTACAAAGGCAAAGATTAAAAAATCATAATCTCATGACTCAGAAGTGACTACTCTTAATAGTTTATCTTCTCTTTATGCCTCTGCTTTCTACATATATGCATATATATTTATGTTTTTTGCAAAACTAGAAACATTTTATATTGTCCATTCCCAAAGTATATTACTAAGGATTTTATTTTAGAAAGAGGCACTGATGTTCCTCAAGTAATTTATAAAACTTAATGAAATAAAGTTGGCATGGTCAAATGTGTTTGGAAAATACTAGGGCAACAAAGTTAAATTAGTTTCTTTTTATTGTAGGACTTCACAGTACTTTTAATATGCTAATGAATGGTGTAATTTTCCAAAGGTTGGCTATAATATAACATTTTCCAAACATAAATGTCTTACTTTTTTAAGCAAATACATATTAGGATCACTTTGAACTAGTGTTTTATAGAGCGTACTTTCGGAAACTGAGTCATACCTATTTTTATATGCTTTCTTTTTTCAATTAACATTTTATCTTGAGCATTTTATTACTTTATTTTAAAAAGAACATTATATTTAATGTCTGTGTAATAGTCCCTTGTAATGAGGTGCCTATTTTTAATAGCAAGTCCCAAATTTCTCTTTAGAATGAGTAATGTGAGTATTGAAAGTTTGAAATTCAAAAAGAGCAAGGCTAATGCAGCCTAAAAAAGCTTTAGGGAGGTACATATGAACTGGGGGTGAGCAGGTGCTGCAGAAAAATATCGAGCCAAAGAGATGTCAGGTGAAGCCATTTTTATATTCCTCTAGGAGGAATTGTTTCAAATAATTTCATGGCTGCCTGTCACCCTGAAGCAGATTCTGTTCTTTCCTATATAAATGATATTCCAACTGCTACATGCCTTTTTCCTTTGTTCAAGATCATTTTGAAAGGATAATTTTTAAACAAAATTATCTCAGCTAGGAAGTTGCAAGGAGGAGGTTAGGAAAATTTATTCAGGCAGGCATTTTAATCAAAGAGGTATTTGTTAGAAATACAGTTAAAAGTGTAGTTGGCCAAGTCATACAAATAGTAACATTTTTTCCCTTTGAGCTCTAGCCCAAGGCTTTGGAAATGAGTTATGAATGTAAATAAATACAAATCAATAGGAGTTCTGTTTTTATTTTTTCACTGGGAATTTCTGTACAATTTGAGAGCAACTTGCTGCAAGTTCAGCAGATGATTAAGTTTAACCTTGATCCTGAGCCAGCAAGATTGGCTTACTTTCTATCAGCAAGGGATGTAAATTTACTTGGACACATTTTAATTGGCATTTATGCAACATGTACACACAGATGCTGAATTCATTGAGAAATCCTGAGTGCCATCTGTTTAACTAGCTTTGCCCTCTATTAAAGTACATGATAAAATGAGACGAAATCTTTGGCTTGCTCGTATATTTATCTTACACTATACGGCATTTCCAAAGACCACCTTATTAGTGTGATACTCTGTTAGATAGTAATGATTACTAGAATAATCTAAAAATATACTTTATTTTCTCTTTCCCTTTATAGAGACTTTAAGACAGTTTTTCTTCTACTCTTTTCCGTAGTAAAAAGATTATGAAGTAGCTTTTTTAAGTTAAAAAATATGTATTTTTGTAGTTTAGGGTAATTTTCTTAGTAAAACCACTGAGATTGCTGTATATATAGAATTATAAGTACTTTTTATCAAACTTATCTTCATAATAAATTTAATGTTTCTAAATTTTAAATGATTTTTGAAATAATCACTTTTATTCCCCCTGTAAAGTTTGACGTACAAGCGAACTTTTTAAGATCAGTCCTCTCTTCCACATATAATCAAAATGCTAGATTGGACCCAGTTCCAAATGAAAGAGCTATTTGCCTTCCCTGAAAGATTTCGGGTAGGCAACAGCAATATCCCCTCATATCTACATATACAGAACTTGAAGGAAGAGCTGAAATTATTATAAAAATTAATACGGGGGCTTCCCTGGTGGCTCAGTGGTTGGGGGTCCGTCTGCCGATGCGGGGTACACGGGTTCGTGCCCCGGTCCGGGAAGATCCCACATGCCGCGGAGCGGCTGGGCCCGTGAGCCATGGCCGCTGAGCCTGCGCGTCCGGAGCCTGTGCTCCGCAACGGGAGAGGCCACAACAGGGAGAGGCCCGCGTACCGCAAAAAAAAAAAAAAAAAAAAAAAAAAAATGAATAAGGAAGTGTTCCTCTTTAATCATGCAGTACCTTAATACGCATTTGAAAAAAATCCAAAATATACATTGATCCATTGATGAGGTGTTAAGATTGGAATCAAATTACAACCATACTTTCCTGATATATTAAGTCTTTTACTTAAAAAAACACCACTCAAACCCTCAAATTGTTTTTCGTACATTTTCCTATCAAACTAAAGTAAGTATGCAGTCTTAGGAGAGCTGTCACTTTTTATAGCTGTCATGATGACAGAATGAACCATTTATTTTATCAGTATAGGCCTTATATCTCTGTGACAGGTGGAGATTATGATGACATTGTCTTCAACCTAAATTCTTGAGCCTAAGAATGAAATTCCTAAGCTTGAAGGTTTTCAAAACTGAAAGTAAACTATCATATATAGTACCAACTTTTTAAATGGTGGGTATATGAATGGGTTCAGTTAATTTCTTCATGTGGTTAATGCT
This sequence comes from Mesoplodon mirus, assembly GCF_964341445.2. Lineage (NCBI taxonomy): Eukaryota > Metazoa > Chordata > Mammalia > Artiodactyla > Ziphiidae > Mesoplodon > Mesoplodon mirus. The sequence continues at coordinate 115,178,434 of NC_138982.1, forward strand.
TATTACAGTGATATTACTTAGTATATTAATATAATTCTCTCCTTATTGTTGGGTTTCTGGGACTGAGCTAGCAAGAAAACTACAAAATAAGCAACCCCTCCCCAGTGAACCACCTTGAGCAAATCCTGTGACTGACAAGGACTTTCAATTAAAGCCCCAGTTAAAGCTGCTTCAGAAATACTCTAAATTCCATCTCAAATTCAAAAAAAAAATTTTTTTTGCAGTTAGAAGCTCGTTATCTTTGGATTCTGTTCTAGTTGTCGGTAGATAATGATAGTCTAATTGGAAGTCAATGGGCTTTCTTAATCTATTTGGGTTCTAATAGCATTAAACCTTGCTGAACTCAGTTTCCCCATCTGTAAAATGAAGCAGACATGGGCTAAAAAGATCACTAAGTTCCTTTTAATTAAAACATTCTATAATTCAAAACAATAAACATATGAAATAAGATCAAAGAGTATAGAGTGGACTGCTTATCTTTTCTCTCTCTCCTGCCTCCAAAGTATAGAACTTTAAAACATTTCACTAAATCTTTCTCTGTTGAATTCAGTTGAAAATCTATTAGAATTTTTCCTTTGCATTTAAGATGAAGCAGAGTTATCTATTGAAAATCCACATCCATTTCCAGCAACATGGTTGGATCTTGAGCACATCATGCTAAGTGAGACAAGTCAGACAGAAAAAGACAAGTACTGTGTGATATCACTTATATGTAAAATCTAAAAAAGTCAAATTCATAAAAAACAGAGTAAGATTCTGGTTACCAGGAGTTGGGGGGTAGGGGATACAATTGATGTTGTTTAATGGTACAAACTTGCAATGGGCAGTAAATAAGCCATATTGATGTAATGCACAGTATAATGAATAGAGACAACAATGTTGTACTATAATTATGTAATGTGAAATATGGCTACCTTGGCAGTCATATTACAATATATTAAATGTATCAAAGTAGCATGTTGTACACCTTAAATTTACACAATTTTATATGTCAATATATTCAATAAAAAAATTAAAGAATTCCACAGAGGAAAAAAAAAAAAGAAGATCCACATTCAACTTCTATTTATTTGTAGCTTCTAACTAAAATTAAATCTTTTAGTGCATAATTATCTCTTACACCTCCACCCTATGAAACTTTTACTTTATATACTAACCTTAACTGATTAAACTACTCACACTGTCTATGTTGGTTTCAAATTCCTTTATGTACAGACTTCCAGTCTTTGAGGCCTAAGTTAAGAAGTGGGAAATGGGGTAGCAGGTATGAAATGCAGTAGGAGCTGAAGAAGGAAGTGGGAAGGGAGGGTTGGCTGAGGAGTTCCCCTGGAGTCAAGTCCAACAGGGGGTTTCAACATTGGCAGCATCATAGATGGAGACAGTTTTTCAAAGGCTCCCAGTAGTAGGAGCTCAAATGTTTGTTAACTGAAATAAAATAAAAAATGAATAAACAAAAAGGTAGGCAATCAGTTAGGTGGAGTTGGAAGATGAAGAGCAGGTAGCTTTTTTTTTTTTTTTTTTTTTTTTTTTTTGCGGTACGCGGGCCTCTCACTGTTGTGGCCTCTCCCGTTGCGGAGCACAGGCTCCGGACGCACAGGCTCAGTGGCCATGGCTCACAGGCCCAGCTGCTCCACGGCATGTGGGATCTTCCCAGACCGGGACACGAACCTGTGTCCCCTGCATCAGCAGGCGGACTCTCAACCACTGCGCCACCAGGGAAGCCCCAGAGAGGCTATTTTAATTGCCAATCTTGACTTTGAGCCAGGTCTTATCCTTGTTAGAAATATGGTAATATGTTTCTTTCAAGTGTTACTTAGATCAATTAATTATGGTTGTAGGAGCTGTCAGTTATTTACAGTATTTGGGAGTAAAATCATGTCTCTTGTGTCACTTATCATATTGCAGGGTGCTTATTTCATCTTCTTCTTCTATATTTAATTACCTTTTTTCAATATGTCTACGATTCCCTCAAATCCTGGAACATTGTATAATTACTGGTTGTGTTTTTTCTTTTCTGGTTATGATACTTTGAAATGCCTTTCTTTGATTCTTTTGTTTCTAAACAAAGAGGAATAGTGTGATTTTTATTATTTAAATGTTAATAGTTTGATTAGTAAAGACAATAAAGTTGGTAATTCTTAAAATGTTATACTTTCAATCAGAAAAGTTAAACCTAGCTGATTTTTCCTTATATGAAATGTTGGTCATGACCTTTATTTTTTTTTTTGAAGTTAAAGAAGAAATTGGTATGCATAACTCAAGTAAAGACTTTTCTCTCTAGTTCTGCTCTTGAGAACACAAAAGAAAAAATTAATTTAATTTAACTTAGCACATCATTTTTATAGTGACATTGGAACATTAAATGATATATATCACAGATTATTATATGTTCACATAAATTTCTCTTTTTAAACAGTGAATTTGAAAATGTTTAACCAAATAAAATAGCAAGTAAAATATTATTGAGAGTAGGAACAATGTGATTTTTTTAATTTATTTATTTTTTTATTAATTTTTATTGGAGTATAGTTGCATTACAATGTTGTGTTAGTTTCTTGCTGTACAGCAAAGTGAATCAGTCATACGTATACATATATCCACTCTTTTTTAGATTTCCTTCCCATTTAACAATGTGTTTTAAATTTCATTATTTTCCTGCCTTTTGGTATTTAGGTCAAAGGGCTATTTGATGTTTGCCATGCTTTTTTTTCTTTTTTTTAACATCTTTATTGGAGTATAATTGCTTTACAATGGTGTGTTAATTTCTGCTTTATAGCAAAGTAAATCAGTTATACATATACATATGTTCCCGTATCTCTTCCCTCTTGCATCTCCCTCCCTACCACCCTCCCTATCCCACCTCTCTAGGTGGTCACAAAGCACAGAGCTGCCATGCTTAAATAATCCTTTACTTGATCGGCTTTTTGCTCATGAAGACCTTGTTATTCCTCTTTGATGTCTGAAAGTTCTGAACTTCATCTCTATTAAATTACAAGTCATTGTCAGTTAAAAATAATCATGCATTTAAAGTGGACCCTTAATATATTAGCCTAAGATATCTGTTAAAAGTCAAGAAAGCATATTTAGAGCTAGAAAAATTTATGATTTATCAGGATAATGTACTCTTGCATCATTATTGATAAAGAAAATATTCCTGTTTTGAAAATAAATGTGAATTTCAGCTATGTAGATTTTTAATGAAATTGAGCTCTTTGAGACTGAATATACATGATTAAGGATAGGAACATCAAATTAACTTAACATCAAGTTCACTTTTAAAATCCTGAATTTTACAGAGTGAAAAAATGTTGATTTTTGTCCATAAAAATTTATAATATTGATTTTAGGCATCAAAGTTTTATGAGTATTTAAAATTATTATGTCAGCAATTGTGCCTTATTTTGTCAATTGAATTATTATAAATTTCAACTTAGAAGGTTATACACTATTAATAATCAGTTTTTGTATATCCTTCCAGTAGTTGATAAAGGATACATGATTAAAATTGATAGCTAAAGTTGTCATTCTTTGTTTAGTTTTTATTGTAACTCTTAGTTAAAGAAGTGCTGATGATTGAGAGAGAACTTGTATTACATATATGTCAGGGAGCCTAGCAAATATTTAGAAAACAGACAAAAGTTTTATGATCATCAGAGATTTTATTGACTAGCTATAAACTACTTGGTTAAAAAAATAGTAACAACTTTTAGCACTTAAAAAACAAAAAAGATTTTAAAATAGAAAAGCAGAAGTTACAGCTGCTCCTTGTGGAAAAACAAAACCTTATACATTTGTTTAATTTACAAGAAATGTTGCTGTTCCAACTGGGGTCTGTTAAAGAAGAAAAGTAATCCCAAGCTTGCCAGCATTGCAGAGAAACTGAGAGGTTTCTTTGTATTTATTTGAGCCCCTTAAAAGTAGCTAATGGTTTTATAGTTCTTTAAGTTGGTTGTAGGGTATTTTAAAGAACTGGTCAGCTAACCTGGTCCCAGGAACCATTTGTTCCTCATTATAAGCAGAGGTCTTAAAATCTCCAGAGAAGCATTTGGCCCTCTTCACCCATGAGGCTAGGTTTTTGCTTATTTGATTCCCATTTTGACTACTGATCATTTAAAATTGTACTTTGATCTATTAGGTCATAGATAATTTACTCAACCCAGTGAACAAAATAATTACGTTTGGTTTGGATTGTTTAACTTCAAATTCTACAATTAAGCATATAAACCATGTCAGCATCAGCTTAAGTTTATGAAATTTAACCAAATTTTGTTCAAGGAAGATAATTCATGTGTATTCATGAGGTTCTGTACATGCTTTAGGTCGTGGCTCCCATTGTAATAGAGATGAGTTGCTGACTTCTTTAATGCTGGTGACTAGATTAGTGGGTGTGAGGGCTTAGCCATTTTAGAGCAAGTGGTCTTCAAACCAAAATACCTGTACATTTCAAAGGTGTATGGGGTATGGTTGTTTTACATTTTCCAGATTCTCACTCTCCCTATATATATATCATTTCTAAAACTGAGGTACCTGAAAATGTCCTTGCTTGTGGGTTCCCCTTAGGTTTTTATTTTTATAGAGCAATCATTATTTTTATTGCATTGTTTTATCACGTTCAATATTTGTTTCTTTTGCATCTGATACTTCCTTAGGAGGCACACATTTTATATTATGTAAAACGCTGAGAGTTATTGGTAAAGATAGCAATGGTTAATAAGAATTATAAAATGATTTGCTTTTCTACCAGTTTAATCCCTAGTACCTTAAGGCAAGGCTTGTTAACATGACTCCAGCTATCAGCAAAAAAAGATCTTAAACTTTGTCTGCCAAAGAGTTGAGGGCTGAGTGAACTCTCCCAAGGGCTGTGTAGTTTGTTAGGAAAAGGCAGCTCACACAGCTACACAATTGCATGTTTGTTATATTCCTTGGAGATTGAAAGCTCTGTTAGGTACTTGGCATTATTATTCTGAAGCCCCGGACAGCCCAGTGATAGGGGAAGATACGAGGAATTAACAGATCTGAAACTTATTATGTTGGGGAATAGTAATAGTGATTTAGGGCAGATTGTCACCAATTAAAGACTCCTTTGTTTAGTTGATATGTCTGTGTGTGTGTGTGCTATTTAGACTTAGTTTTTTCCTGTCACTTAAATATTCCTTTCATTGGAGGTTAGGGGGAGATGTTTATAATGGGCAATATTAATTATGCTGCACTAAGATACATTAGGGAGAATAGTTTGGTTGAGTTTTTTTTTTTTTTTGGTTTTGTTTTTGTTTTTAAATCCAATAGCTATTTTCTCGGGCTCTTCCCGGTTACTGGAGAGGTTTTAATGAGATCATTTTAAACTGTGATTTTTCTCCCTTGAGACTGTTGCCATTAGACCCCCATAAAATCTGTAAACTGCTTTTAGCCCTTCTCCTGTTTAGCTGCTGGCATGGAGTTTGAGAAGGTAAAGAAATACCTGGGGCTTTGTTTTTGTTTTTTAACAATCACCTTTGTTTCCCAGTAAATATTTTAATTAGAAAACATTCTAGTCTTTCTCAGGCACTTCAAAAAATGCCTATGAAAACAAAGTATGAAAAATAGTTGCTTCAAGATCAGTCCTACTGTGTCCAGTCACTCATTTGTACAACCTTGAATCCTTTTAGCGCCTGACTTCAGGTCCTCATTTGTACAACCTTGAATCCTTTTGTTTAGCGCCTGACTTCAGGTCCTCATTTGTACAACCCTGAATCCTTGTAGCGCCTGACTTCAGGTCTTCATTTGTACAACCATGAATCCTTTTAGCACCTGACTTCAGGTCCTTATTTGTACAACCATGAATCTTTTTATTTAGCGCCTGACTTCAGGTCCTCATTTGTACAACCTTGAATCCTTTTATTTAGCGCCTGACTTCAGGTCCTCATTTGTACAACCTTGAATCCTTTTATTTAGCGCCTGACTTCAGGTCCTCATTTGTACAACCTTGAATCCTTTTATTTAGCGCCTGACTTCAGGTCCTCATTTGTACAACCTTGAATCCTCTTAGCGCCTGACTTCAGGTCCTCATTTGCAGTTGGGGGTGGCGGTGGAAGTGGGGGAGGTTGCACTTAGATTGTATAAGTTTATGGTTTTAGAAGCTGTAGTAATACAGGCCTATTTTACGCATTATTTTAGAGGCAAGGAATGACGACTCCACATTTCGAAATGACAGTGAAAGCTGGATGCATTTCGAAATGGCACAGAAGTGGAGTGCTCTTTTAAACTGCCAAGGAGACAAACTCAGGTCTGACTATCTATCTCCTAAAAAGACACTAGGGTTTAGTGCTAAAAATGTAGGCTCTGGTATCCCACTGAATCCAGGTCCAAACCTGAATCCAGGGTTATCACTTAACTAGCTACATACAATATAGCTATAGGAGCTGGGGAAATTTATGTACCCTCCCATATGTCAGTTTACTGCTAGACCTGAATTCCCCTGCAGGGCAGCCCCATTTGGAGGAGTCAACATTATCCCCTTGATCTATTTTGCATGTTAAAACTTTGTCTGAAGTTTCAGTTTAACGAGGCATTCTGTGACAAAAGAGAAAAAAAGAAAGAAAGAAATAAAAAACCCAAATAAGTGCCTTGAAAGCATAGATCAACTATGGCTTGTTTATCTTATTAGCCACCACCTCCTAGTACAATAGTACTTTTATTGAATGAATGAACAAATGAGTGAATCACAAATAAATCCTCAATAGTTTCATGATGCAGCATTTTTCCAGGGAATTTTACTATGCTCTAGAGATTTTGGAAACTTCTGACAAATTCTAATTATTATTCTAATTATGTAATAACATTTATTATGCTATTGATTCTCTTATACATAAATAGTAAATTAAGCTTAATTGATGGCAGTCCGGAAAAATGCCCTAATGTTTTGAGTTGTCATATTCTCTGAACAAAATGACTAAGTGAGTTTTTACTAATTTGCTGCCAAGTGTGGATATCAAAACAATATTTCAGTTATTAGTAATCATATATATATCATATACATCACACATATACAGACATATATAATCATATATTTGTATATATACCTATATAATCAAAATCAGTTAGTTTTGTGTCAGATTTTCAGTCAGTTAAAAATGATATGCCTCAGGGCTTCCCTGGTGGAGCAGTGGTTGAGAATCCACCTGCCGATGCAGGGGACACGGGTTCGTGCCCCGGTCCGGGAAGATCCCATGTGCCGCGGAGCGGCTAGGCCCGTAAGCCATGGCCACTGAGCCTGCGCGTCCGGAGCCTGTGCTCCGCAACGGGAGAAGCCACAACAGTGGGAGGCCCGCGTACCGCAAAAAATAAAATAAAATAAAATAAATTAAAAAAATAAAAATGATATGCATCAAACTAAATTAAACTTTGTCATCCTAATAGTTATAATATAATTAATCAAGAGATATGAGTTAGCAATTGAGATTTAGAGTATAGTAGCATAAAGGTCTAAACAGGTAAATATGAGTCCTGTGTTAAATACGAAGGGGCAGAATTTGAAACCATAGTATTTTTAATCAATAAAACAATTTTCATATTATTCTTCTCCTCCCAAATTATCAAATTTTACATATGTATACATAATTTGATAATATGGGATTCTTATTTTTCTGTTCTCCTCATAGGAGGATTTGTCTGTATATTATCTCTCTGTCCTCTTATCCCTTAAAAATGGCACGTTCGGTTCTTCAAATCAGAAACCTGGGGTATCACTGTTGCCATCTTTCTCTCTTTCAGCTTCAACCCCTCAAGAAGTTGTTTTGATTTTTACCTCCAGTGTATACCTCTCCTTTCCCCTTTGTACCAAATCCAGTGTCATTATAATAGTATAAAAATAATCATCATCTTTTCCCCTTAATTACTACAATAGCCTGCTAATTGGTCTCTCCACTTCAGTTCTTATTTCCCTCTTCGTTTCATTCACAGAGCCACTAAAATGAATATTTAAATAGGATAATTCCAGCTCTGCTTAAAAACCCCAGAAGTGGCTTCTCATGGGAATTAAAATAAAAGCTGACCCTTTATCATGACCGCTGTGCACAGCAGATCTGGCCTCTCCTTCCCCTGCCAATCTCATGGTACACCAGTGTCAACCTGTCCCACTAACCAGAGTCTGAGTCTCTTAAAGTTTTCTTCTTCAACCTGGATTATTTCCTATGCCTGCAATACACTTCCATAGGATAAGTTCTATTCATTTTTCAGGATTTAGTTGAACTGTTATTTAAATCATGTCCTTCATTAGTTTCTCACACAGCAATACTATCCCTTCCTTCATGTCATGTATCACGATTGTAGCTGTGTATCTATGCATGTGTTTATTTGACTATTGTCTGTCTCCTTCCCATACCTTGCACACCATGAATGTAGGACTCGTGCTGATGTTAGCGCTATTTCAGATATAATACCCAGCATTCAGAAGGTGTATTGTAAATATTTATGTTTTGAATGCCTACTATGTCTTGGGCATTATTCTAGGCACTGGATACATAGAGTGACAAAAACAAACTTCTCATTCTCATGGAGCTGACATTTGAATACAAAAAGCCAGACAATAAATAGATAAGTATATTCCTTTGATCAAGGAATATATATATATATATATATATATATATATATATATATATATATATATTTCTATTTAGCAGGGCGCTAAATAGAAAGTTGGATTTTATAAAAGAAAGAACACGTCTCTCTTGCCCTAATCAGGGTCCCACACCTCAGATAGTCTCATTCTATCTGTGTTTTTTTTAACCCTGCCAGGCTACTCCTGAATTGACTTTTGCTCTGGCACTTAGAAACCCTCATCAATGGCATTCTTTGTCTTCCTTTTCATTTGTACTGGCAGCTGAGAAATTTGGCAATTCCTCACCTAGTGACTAATAGTAATACTTCTTTGCAGATGTAATGCACATATAAATGGCAAGTCCTGTGCAAACACTAAATAATTAGTCTTCGTAATAACCCTAGCAAGATGGAGTGTAAAATTTTCTGTTCTGCATGGGAATAACTGAGCCATTGTGAATAGACCTATTAAAATCATAGCATAGTGGTGGGATACATGGGGTGATTCTAAAATCCCTGACTTCTGTTTTTTGACTCCTAAATAAACATTATCTATACATAATACTCTATCAAATGGTGTTTTACAAAAGCTGCATTTTTCATTAATAAATCCATTTAATTTATAGTTGAAAGTGTATAAAAATCAAACATCTAGTAAGCTACTGACATCTTTAAGTGAGAACATATGATTTTAGCAACCTGACTAAAATTGGGAGTTCATTTTTTATGATCGACCAGATTGCAAGTCTGCTGAATATTAACTATTTAAATGTTGACCCTTATTGAGGTACGCCTTTCTCTAGAATGCATCATAGGTTTTAACGTAAATCGAGCATGCCAAACTTCACCCCTTTGTCTTGATGACTTGGTGCCAGTGTACTACACTCTAGGGTACATCTTGTAGCACACACGATTCCTAAAGTGAAATAATGAAACCAGGAAACATTGACAGCAGAGAGCTGTGAGGGTTTTTCCTAGGAAGTGTCACTGTGCTGTCCATGTTTCTGCAAAATGGGAATGTGGTTTAAGCTTAGGCCCAACCTGGAAGTAATTCTAATCACTAAAAGAGCAAGGATGGCTTGCCCCATTGCTGCCACCCGGCAGAACACAGAGGCATGCAACTGTGTTTAAGCCTGTTCCTCGATCATATGTTGTTTAAAACAAAACCCAATACATAGTTATTAATTACTTTCATTTTGGGAATAACTTATCTTGCTACTTGCAGGGCTTTGTATTCAGTGCTAGTTAAGATTGAGTGATGTTTGACATCCATCCATACTCTATCACTTTTTCAAAATGTATAATTTTTTTTTAAAAGTACTGCTTTCTTAGGGTAGAGCATAGGAGGTTTGTGAATCTTGAAAAGCTGCAGTAGTTGAGAAAATAAGTGCTTTTACTGGCATACTTTCTTCCAGGATCTTAACCAAAGTATAATTTGAGGTTTCAAAATAAAGTTGCATGCTACAAAAAACACAAGTGGAAGATGACCTAATTATTGAAGAGCATTCATAGATATTTTCAGTGTCAAATTTTAAAAAGTAAAATGTACCCTTTAGGAAATGATCATGACTAAATCATAACTTTATACAGAATTGATGTGTGCATGCATCATTTTAAATATCAAATGCCTTAGCTTTAGAATATGATGCTATAAAATAGATAATACTTCATGAAAGATTATTTTATACGTTATCATTTTAGTTTTTTTTTAATTGGTTAAAATATCTTTCTGAACATTCATCCCTTTGGTTGGAATGCTTTTAAAAATTTGGGATTATGATTTTATTTTAAGAAATGTTAGAGTTTTGAAAAACATTTGTACCCCAGATAACACTTTGCTCTTCTGGATAATGCTGTGAGCTTAAAAAGTAAGAATGCAAGTATTTACGCCTTTATGATATGCTTCCTTAGCTGGCTCCTAAAGCATATGTCTTAATACAAAATAACCTGCAATAAACCCTATTGTATTACCATTTCCTGACAAGGTGAAGATTAATGTAGTTTCTTGACCTACCTCACCACTGATGTAAACTGTGCTGCAAGAGAAATACAAATGTTATAACACGGGTGCCAAGCGCCCAAGTATGTGCCCAGTACAGATGTGTTCAATGAAAGAATAATAGTTATTTTAAAATGAAATACAATTTACTTATGTTAAGTAGACATTTAGATAACGAACTAAAAGTATCAAAGAAGTGAGTAATACAATCCTTGCTAGTTAAAGACAATAGATTTTTCAAAATCTATTGATTTTGAAAGCAATTGAAGTGGTACATTGTAACCGAGGCAGGCTGTCTCTGAACATCCTTAAAGCTGTTGTCTTTGGGAATACACTTCCTCATTTATTTTCTCCTCCAATATGTCCCACTTTTAAGGGTTTCATTCATTTTTTCCCTTCCCCTGTCAACTGTTTACTACAATTTGCTGCGAGGTTTCATTGATAAAGTAGTCTCTTTAAGTAGAAAAATAAATTCCCAGGACTGCATATTCTCTTCCTCTGTTTTTCCCAAGATACCCATTAAAATTCTAATTAAAATGCCCATATTTAATTAAGATGCTTATTATTGTACAGCTTTTTCAGTCATTTTGTTGTTGAAAGAGAAGAATCATAATAAAAGCACGACATATGTAATCTGAATGATGATTTCTTAGTATGCCACTGAACATCTTTAGTGGCCTCTTCCAAACGTGGAAAAATCTGAGAAGATACAAGAATACACAATATATTCAAAGGTAGCCATTTGAGTGTCAAGAGGGAAATTTCTCACTCCACTTCGGTTCTACTGGAAAGAGGCTGAAGTGTTAATGATATCATAATAGCTATATATTTAGAATTGTGCATACAATGTTAAGATCAGATGGGTGGGCAAGTTGATCGAAAAGTGTCCTTGGTGGACTCTGCTCCTGTCTTTACAAATTCCGCATTCGTAAAATGAAACTAACAAAGTCACTTTTTCATAGCCTTGTTTTGAGGATTAAATGAGTGGATACTTGGCATGGGTCCTTACATAGTAAATGTTCAATAATCGTCAACCATTGCTAACATTATTATATTGCTAACCATATCATTATTCTTATTTATGTAATGAGCTCTTCTCCTCCTGAGGAAACTTAGATTATTAATTTCTAAAAGAAAAAGTTTGGGTCCCACATCTCCTAGGCCCCTGACTACACCAAGATTCTGTGATTCATGAAGCCAGAGTATTATAGTTCACATATGTTTGCCACATGATTAGGGAACAAAATTAATTTTAGGAGCATTTGAGCCTCACCAAAATGGGGCAGTCTTGAGACCGCAGTGCATTGATGTACAATCACTGGTAAGTCAAACCTTCTGCAGTAAGGGAGTGGATTTGTTGGAAATACAAAAGGTTAGGAAAATTGCATTTTACAGTAAAGTGGTGACATGGTAAAAAATTTTTAAAAGAGCAATGCCTTGGAAATCAGGATACTGATGTTTTCTTCTGGTCTCTTCCTGACAAATAACACAAGCTAGTGACAAAGCTGGGACTCAGTTGCCTCTACTTGTGGGATGGATTAGATATTGTCAAAGACTCCTGCCCTTTTTATACTTTTATGTGTCATTCAGTTCTAAAATTTCCCACAACGCTTTTAAAGAGTGTGTTACAAATATTAAAATCTCCATAATAGTTGAAAGTTTCCATTTAACGTATTTTTTCACTTTGTCCCTTGTCTTTTCAATATTACCAAAAGAGGTTGCAAAGTCAGCACTGAATTTTAGAATCCTTTTCTGAAAGCAAGTTTACTTATTCTGAGAACTGTATTAAAATTGATGTATGGTTTTTCAGAAAGACAAATGATTATATGTTTTGTTTTAAAGGATAAACTTTAGTTGGCCATTTTTTTTCAGACCGAAAACTTCCAGGAGATTCAGATTCAATGAAGCTTATGTTTTTTTTCTAATTGAACAGAATGCAAAAAAGTGAAAAGCAGTTGAGCCAGATTACATGCACCAACCTGTAAACATAAAATAATTACATAAATATGGAAGAAATATGATATTAGGATGAACTGTGGTTTAACAACCTTTTTAGGTGGTGTCTACTTGGATACATTATGTTATCAAGTTAATATTAAATCTTTTCAAAAGTTAGTTCCATATTTTAGAATTTCATACTATTCAAATCAAGAAACATTTGAGAATATACACTTTGATTAGTAGAGATGTTACAGAAGAAAAGGAGAGATTTTATTTTTATTTATTTATTTTTTTGCGGTACGCGGGCCTCTCACTGTTGTGGCCTCTGGCTCACGGGCCCAGCCGCTCCGCGGCATGTGGGATCTCCCCGGACTGGGGCACGAACCCATGTCCCCTGCATCGGCAGATGGACTCTCAACCACTGCGCCACCAGGGAAGCCCTGAGAGATTTTCTTTGAAAGGATCTGTGTTTGAGATTATTTATGGATACCATTGTTTTTTCTGCAAGATGCTGCCAGTCATTTGAATTCAATTTTTATTTTAATTTCTTAAATACACACATGAATTAAGAAAACTGGATAGTTTAACCAGAAGTTCATATCATTTTATAATGTGACACATACTATTTTTTCCCCAAAAGGAAATGTTCAAGGCAAGTAAGAAAAAAAGTTGCTTTTATAGAAGAGAGAAAAAAATCTTAAATTCATAACTTTATGCAAGGCTGCCTGTCGCCATAAGCAATGCTAGAGTTCTACGTTTCACAGCTGCAAAAATAATTACATGAGCATTATCTAAGCAACAATCTTTAATGGATTACATTTTGTTAGCTTTTCATTATATACTGTAAAAACCCAAATAACATAGTAAATGGAAAAAAAAAAAACCTTGATTTATCTGACTTAGACCTTTGATATTTTTGAAAGACATTTTATTATTCATTGGTTTATTTGAGATATCTCAATTTGTAAATAAGATATAGTGTTACAAAGTTGGTTTTAAGCTCACCAAGCAGAACAGTTGTGCAAATTATTTATTTTTATTTGAAAAGTATTTTACTTCTGCATGTTTCGAGGGTGTTAAAAATTTTCAGAGGTGTTATCTTAGATTAATAATGTGATCCAGCAAAAACACATACTGTTTGTTAAGGTCAGTTCATTTGCTTTTTCTATAAACCTTACATTTTATTTGTGGTGTATTCTTAATACCTAATAGTAGTGTAAGTTCATAAATAGTGGAAGTCTTCGTACTCTGTTCTTTTATAATGTGCTAACAGTAGCTGCAGTTTTCAGTTCAGCAAGGCTTATCTTTGTGTCTGTGTATTTTATTAGTAAATAGTGTGTCTATGGAGTTAGACTTACAACAGTGTGGTGTGATCATATTTCCTTTGCTTTTTCCTTTTACTGTTCTTTCCAAAAAGGAGGACAGATGTCTCCTCTTTGAAGGGGTATTTTCCTAGTGCTAATATTGTCATATTGTGCCCAAGTTGTTGTAATACGTAGATTAAAAAATGGTTTTGTTGAGTGGATATTAAGGCTTCCTCAGATGTATGAACACACTTAGCTGGCATAGAGGAAGGAAAAGTGGAGAACTGTAAGAGAAAAGTATAGGATTTTGTAAGTCTGTAAGCTTATTTGGGGTTTTGAAACCAAAATTTAAGGGTGACTTTTGAAATCATAAGGTTTTTTTTTATTGTAGTACTTCATCCATGACAGTATTTTTAAATGCCATTGAAATGGAAAGACATTCATTCCAGTACAAAATTGTAGTATCAAATATTTAATTCAATAGATTTTTAAAGATAAATATTTATCACTTCCAATCTGTGTCCTTAACATACCAATGAGCATATTAAGTATCAAATTAGATTACTAAAATTGTTCACCTTTTATTACACACTGGGGGAAAATGGGATGGGAGAAAGGTAACTAACATTTTTAGACTTTATATTGAAGTGTGTCTTTCCATTCCTGCTTTGTAAATATGGAAACAGAGGTAATAAGTAATGTGTTCGAGATTACCTACCTCGTAAACAACAGAGCTGTGATGTAAGGCTAATTGATGCCAAATAATTCATGATTTCTTGGTGTTAACAAAATACTGAAGACAATTATACTGTATTAACTATTTTCGAAATAGATGTTTGATTTATTTTCTACATTTTATTCCAATAATCGCAAAGTGAATAATACTGGTTCACAGTATGTTAGTATTATATTAGTATCCAGCTAGGATTATAGTAATGAATTGTTTCCTCCTCTAAAAAAATATGTTTAATAATATAAATGGGGTTAATAATATCTCTTATTCTGAGCAGGTTTGAGAATTAAATGGAGTAATGTGTACTCCTCACCAAATCCACAAAAACTAAAAAGTACAGAACATACAAAGTGACATGGTTGGTAGCAATGCTGTCATCATCACTGGTGCCTTTTAACACTGTCCCTCACTCAGTGATAATGGAAAAACAGACAGTGTTTTGAATTTAGTCACTTTGCAAGTATGTCTAAAGTTTTTGTAGTGGACATATTTAAATTATAGTGACTATATACTGTTATACACTAGTTTGAAATATCTTTAAAATATCTCAGTCAAATGCAGGCTTGGAAGTATATTTATTTTTACTTTTAATGTTTTTGCTTGTATGCATGTGTAATCCATTTAATAACAGAAAGCATCATCCCAACGTATCATGTAAGTAAAAGGAGGGTTTGGTTATATTCATTAGCACATGGATGAGAAACTGTAGGCAGTAGACAGAGAAGTGCAAGTTAGAGATAAGCCAAATGCTAACGGTGAGGGCACTAGGCAGCAAAAAACACTTGCCCACTGGCCTGTGAAGAATATCAAATTATCCCTGTCGTGTGTTTAAGGCCAGATATCATTATTAAATTGCATATATCTGTAAGTAGATATAGATTTTCCAAGATGTACTGAGATAGCTGTTAGTAGTCGTTTACTATAATAAATGTCTCCTTCGCTGAAGTTCAGAGATAAGGACTGCATATTTCACCGTTGAGTGTAATGATTTAATCTTGTGCCTGCAGTACTGCGGGATGACTTCAGACAAAACCCTTCCGATGTCATGGTGGCTGTGGGAGAGCCTGCAGTGATGGAATGCCAGCCTCCACGAGGCCATCCGGAGCCCACCATTTCATGGAGGAAAGATGGCTCTCCGCTGGATGATAAAGATGAAAGAATAACTGTGAGTATTTAAGCCAGCGGTGGGGGACATTTAGAAATCCAACTGTGTATATCTTCACCAAAGAAAGAGAAAAAAGTAGGTGCTTTCAACTACAGGATTGCGTTAACTCCCATTTTCAATTCTTCTTTTAAAATAAATATATTTCAGTTCTCCCTATGTTGACATAAAAATAAGTGAGGAAAATGCTTGTTGTTTAGTTTGCTATTCAGTAAAAGAAGACTTTAATTTCTATGTCAATGTCTTAGAGTTAACACTTTTGTGTATGACATAATTATTTGCATCACTCAGGGCATATCACATTTCTAGATGGTATAGTAAAAACTTATAAATAGAATTCAGAAATATAGTATATTTCCAGAAGCCTTCTTAAATCCCTTCAGAATTTTTATCTTTCTCCTTTTTAAGTTGCTTTTCTGTTCTGTAGAGTTTGATATCGTTTCTGAAAAATCAAATCTCATTCTGAGTGATGGTTAATGATGGATTGATCTCATTCCAGAATAAAATAGTGTGACTAGATTACTGGATTTCAAATTTCTGCTGTGATGTGAGTAGAGAAGTATGCTGTCTGTAGTAAGTAATGATGCGTCTTCTTCTTGATAGCAGCAATTCTATGAGGCTTCTTTGCTTTTTCTATCTTGTTAGGCGTTAACTAAAGTACCTAAGTACACCAACTCTCATTGATTCTATGATTGTACAACATTCCCCTTTTCTGTTTTCTTTGTTCTGCACATACTATCTATCTATTGTGAATTTATGAGCCAAGATTTAATGTTTCTCAGGAGAATGTGTGTGTAAGGCAAAGGTCACTGCTAAAGTTGTAGAAGAACAAAATTATAACACAGACCACATAATCCTAATAAATGCTTGCACTGTTTCTGAATAACCAGTTAGCAGATTAGCATGAAAATCAAATAGTGAGAAAAAAAAAATAGAGAGAAGTTTGTGGTGGACAGGGATTTAGAGACCTTGAAAGAAAATCAAGCATTTTTTCTGCATTGATCCAAATTAGAATGAGTCTGTCAAATGATTAATTCTAGGAATTGGAGTGAGAAGGACCTAACTGTACTTTTAGGAGCTGCTGACAAGCCACATAGCAAAGTGAACTATATTTGGAAATATTGACTTGGGGAAACGGAGTCAAGGGAGCAGGAGAGTAGAGATTCTGGGACCAAATGCTTCTCCTGTTAGTGAGAACAGATTCCTTTTAGACTTATGCACAATTAAGATAATATTTTCCCCTTTAAAAACTATTTTAAGTCATTTGATGACCATTATCTGTAATTTACATTTTCCTACCCTAATAATTCAAACTCATTGAAACCATTATTATCCATCTGCTCCCTCATGTCTTTCCCGATTACCTACTTGTGTTTAATACAAATTAATGATATGATTCTCAGCATTGGAGATGCAGCATTAAACAAAAATCATTGAATGCCCTCTGGAGTTTATATTCTGTGGTTAATTATACAGATACAGCCAAAATAGATAGTATAACATATAGTATATTAGACTGTAATAAGTCCTATAAAAAGTAATGAAGTGATAGATTAATTAAGATTGGGGTAGAATTCCAGTTTTAAATAGAAATGACCAGAAATGCTCCACATAAAGATGTGAAAAAATTAAGGGAGGGCTTCCCTGGTGGCGCAGTGGTTGAGAGTCCGCCTGCCGATGCAGGGGACACGGGGTCACGCCCCGGTCCGGGAAGATCCCACATGCCGTGGAGCGGCTGGGCCTATGAGCCATGGCTGCTGAGCCTGCGCGTCCGGAGCCTGTGTTCCACAATGGGAGAGGCCACGACAGTGAGAGGCCCGCGTACTGCAAAAAAAAAAAAAAAAATTAAGGGAAGGAACTAGATAGGTATCTGGATAAAGAGTGTTCAAACAAAACAGTAAGTTCAAACACCCTAAGGCAGGGTGTACCTCTAACATTCAAAAAAAACAAAACAGGAAGAATGGTCAGTGTGGATGGAGCAGAGTAATAGAGTGAGCAAGGGGAGATTTGTCGGAGATAGCATCGGGGGTGACAGCTAGCCAGACTGTATTCAGCCACGAGAAAGGACAAAATAATGCCATCTGGAGCAACATGGATGGACCTAGAGACTGTCACACTGAGTGAAGTGAGTCAGACAGAGAAGGACAAATATCGTATGATACTGCTTATATGTGGAATCTAAAAGAATGGTACAAGTGAACTTATTTACAAAACAGAAATAGAGTCACAGATGTAGAAAACAATCTTATGGTTACTGGGGGGAAAGGTGGGGAGGGAGAAATTGGGAGATTGGGATTGACATATACACACTACTATATATGAAATAGATAACTTATAAGGACCTACTGTATAGCACAAGGAACACTACTCAATACTCTGTAATGACCTAGATGGGAAAAGAGTTTAAAAAAGGGTGGATATATGTATATGTATAACTGATTCACTGTGCTGTACAGAAGAAACTAACACAAAATTGTAAATCAACTGTACTCCAATAAATTTTTTTTAAAAAACCCCAAAACTAGCCAGACTGTCTAGGACCTAGTAGACATTGTAAATAGTTTGGCTTTTCCTCGAAGCAAGGTGTAAACAAAGCATCAGAGTTTTCTCAGCAGAATCCTCCACACTCTGCAGTACACAGTGAAGGGTGATAATGGCCGACACGGAGAGCACAGTGGGAGTTTTTGCAGTAATCCAGGCAAAGGGGAAATGGTGATTTGGACCACTCTCTTAGGAGGTAGTTTGAAGAGGAGAGGTTATGTTCTGGATGTGCTGTGAAGCAATTGCCGACAGAATTTGCTAAGAGATTGGATGTGGTTTGTGAGAAAAAAGAGAAGGATTACCTTAATCCATTGGTCTGAGCAACTGAAAAGGTCGAGATGCCATTGATGGAGATGCCATTAATTGTAGAAAGAGAAGATTTGGGATGGGAAGTATCAGGAACTCAGTTTTAGACACTGTAATTTTGAAATTCTTATTAGATATCCAAGTATAAGTGTCAAATAGGCAGTTGGAAACATGAGGCAGAAATTCAGAGTTGAGGTTGAGGCTGGAGAAAAATTTGAGTTGTGGTAGACATAACAAGTACTCATTACCATACAGTCCTCCCTTCCTTCTGGGCAGATGAAACACTTCCCAGCTTCCTTGCTACGGGGCAGTTTCGCTGGTTCAGCTTCATGAGCTATGAGTGAAAATTAAAGACGTTAAATACTAGTGGGTGAGCTTCCATCACTCTCTCTCTTTACCAGTTGGCAATCAAGGAGGACACATGTTCCAGGACACCCAAAGAGCCTGGGTCCCTGAGTTAGGTGTAGTAGAATTTTCCACCCCATACCTCTGTCTTCCCATGGTGGACATGTAGAATGAATGAGAAATTTTTGCTGTATTAAATCATAGAGAATTTCCTAGCACAGACTAATGTAGCCTATCTTAATGAATATGGGGTCATCAGCATGTATATATTATTTTAAAACAGGAGACTGAAATCACCAAAGGAGTGATTATACATAGAAAGGAAGAGAGATCCAGTCTTTAGCTCTCGGCGGGGGGGGGGGGGAAGAGGCAAAAGAGCAGTTGAGACTGAAAGGGAGCAATCAGAAAGAAAGGAGGAAAACTAGAAGGGCAGCCAACTGAAGGTAGTGTTTTAAGGAGGTGGCAATGACTGAATCCGTTGCAGCCAGTAGATCAAGTAATGTAAGCATTGAGAATTGACCATTGGAATTGACAACTTGGTCAGTCATTAATGACCTTGACAAGAGCAGTTTCAGTGAGTGGGGTTAAAACTCACTGAACTGGTACAAGAGAAATTGGAAAGATTGAAATTAGACACGTTAGAATTGTATAGACAATTCTTTCTATATTGTATCTAACACAACAGTTAAAAGATAAAGGTGTTGTGGTCTCACATTTTGAAAAGTCTTAGTTAATCTTAAAGGTTTTGTTTTGTGTGTATGCACATGCGTGTGTGCATTTTTTGTGATATTAATAGTTTGAAACTGCTGTGGTAAAGTTGATTTTTTTAAAATTCTTGGAACTTCCTGTTACATCATATACTGAATTGGAAGAAATGTTATGGTTTATGCCAAAGTGCTTGATTTATTATAGGATTTTCATTTACATTTTGCCGTCTAGAAGATGTTACGCTGTAAATAAAGGGCACCAATGCCCCCCCATTAGTAGCTTATAGTCAATATAAGAACCAACTGCTCTCAGGAATCAAACAATTTAACGTTGCAATAACCTATGACTATGAAACGATGCCAAGATGTTAATGTATAAATAATTTTAAAATCATTTAAATGCTGTCAAAATGATGATCCACGATAGTGTTCCATATGCCAGGAAGTTGTAACGTCTGAAACTTTTACTGTTTCTAAGACCATCTGTGTGTTTTGTGTAAATTATGACTGTTAAACTGATAAAACACTGGAGGTAAAACACATCTATACATGCAGGGAAATGAATAGATTAAAAATCAGCAGTTTGGATACAAAATTACTGCTCTTATTTAGATCATAATTGTTTTTGCTGGATTTCTTCCTTTAGGCAAAACTAAAATTGAGTAATTAAAACAAAAACTTAAAACAGAAACAGAATGCCTGATGTTATTTCTAATTTTTTTCAAAAATTCAAAGTAAATTCTTAAGAGATGTTGGTTATTAGATATTTTATGTGATTCTTCTTTCCTGAGCTTTGTTTTTGAATGACTGTTTTCATTTCTATTGTTAAAGTACTTTGCCAAATGTGTTGAGTACAGACAAACAAGAGATTAAAGCACATAATATCTTTATGAAAGACAAGTGAAGATTACATGGTTATTGCTACAGTTTTGGTTACAGGAGTTTCTAGAGTTCTTTAATGTGGTGGCTTTCTTTGTTGAAAATTTAAAGTACAACTCTCCCAGCTGTGAGAACAAAGCCACACCCTACAAAAAAGGAAAATATGTAATTGAATTGTAGCTGCACCTGTATTTTTTTGATGTTCTTAAGTCATTTCTTTTTACACTGACCTGTATTTTGAACCAAATTTTAGATCTATGATGATTATAAAGCAGGAAAATATAAAAAGCATTTTCTTATTTTCCTACCTGAGAGGAGAATCTTTTAGAACTTTTTTGGCATGTATTTCTTAGAATAATTTGAAGGAGGCCTTAGATGATGTTTGTCTCTAGTGTTCGTTCTTTTTTTTCTAAACCTTAGTGTATTTAGCATGAGAAATAGAAGTAGTTTAACTGGCAGGCTGGATTAAATAGGTTTACTTCATATGTCTGAGACTTAGTCATAACCATTATTATTAATAAATGAATTTTTCTCATAGAGATGAATCAGAGGACCAAAGACTTCTTTTTGATGTAGAATAAAATTTTGATGTACTTTATAAAAAATGATATATAGTTTATTTTATTACATTTTGGAAATATTGTACTTAAACTCAAGATTATTTTGTATGAGTGAAAAACTGAGAATGTTAAGGTTGGAGAAAACAACTAATACCAAATATTGAGAAAAAAATTTGTGTTCAGTTAAAAAACTAAAATTGCCCTTGAATTAAAGAAAAAGGTAAATACAGTTGAAATTACATATTACAAATAATTTCCTAGATTACAAAAGATCTGAATTATGTATAAAGATTGTCAGTTACAGAATTATGTTGAATAAAAGCTGACAACTAGACCCAAAAATGCCCAAGAAAAATTTTAGCATGATTTTGGGTTTTTGAATGGAGTGAATCATCATTGATAAAGAGAGAAGAGAAATTTACTAATGTCAAAACATTGTGAAATGGTATTAAGCTTATTAAAAAATTTGCCATTTATTTTATATTTGTAGACGTGGGTAGTTTTAATATTGTTACCTTGGTGAAAAGTTAAGTGTGTTAAAAATCAGGCTAGTTTTGGGGGGTCACACAATTGCAGAATGTCTGAGGCATCAGTTTCCCATATCTTTTGTATTGGCTCTCTACAAAAAGAAAATGCCCCTCGTGGTAGCTACAGGAATTTCAGGCATAAAGACAGAAGGAAATAGCCCATCTCTCATGGAAGATTTAAATAAAATTTACTTAATTCATTTATAAGCATAAAAACAAATGTATTCATAAGTTAAATGTATTAAGGTATACAATAGTACCTAGGTGGTACTAATGAGACAAGATCAACTATATGGTTTACTTCAACATATGATAAATTGGTATAGCAAATTGATACCATTATTTTAACAAAATAAAATGACAGTTATGTGTATTTGTATATGAGATCTGATGATTTATGACTGGGAATTAAATCTTTGGACTTGGATTGATAAATTAATATTTATAGGAATAATAGTAAATCCTCAGTACATGGAACATAGTAAATATGCAATAAATATTTATGTTACAGCTCTTGTGCTTAAGTCTATCATGAAAACAAACTGAAATAACACCACTCTATTTTTTTCAATCTGAAGTTTTTCAAACAAATGTGTCAAGTTTTAGAAATGGTTATTGTAGGGGCACCAAGAATTTACTACTCTACCATAGTAATAACAATAACTATTGTGTATTGAGCACCTGTTATGTACCAGAAACTTAATAGTATCTCATTTAATCCCCTTTAAAACTCAATGAATAAGCTATTTTCTTTCCATTATGGCACACTTACACCTGTCAATTCAGTCTTATGGGTAAGAGGAGGAGGAGGAGGATATTGATATTAAACCCTTAATGTAGCATTTACTATGTGCCAGGTCCTCTTCTAAGCACTTTATATGTATTGATCCATTTTATCCTGACCCTGTCACATAGATACTAAAATTTCACTAGTGCAGTGGTTAATTCCAGTTGACTGCGGGGACACCTGCCTTTTGTTTTACTGACAACATTTTCTATAGGTCCTATAGATTTTGCTACATATATTAAAGACTCTGATTTGCTATCAATGCAAATTTCAACTCAGAATGGCCGTAACTCTTAGTTTCCATTGTGAAATATTGTCTTTGAGTCTGTAAGCGTCTGGAGAGATTAGTTCACACAGTGGAGGTTATAGTGGTTTTGAAACTAAGCTTGGTACATTTGAGAATTAGTCCATATTATGTCCAGTAATAAAAACTGTAACATAACAAAGATCTATAAAATTTGAAGTTTGGTAGCTTCACAAACTATGGCACAGAAATGCTCAAGTTCGACCAAAGGTTATAGCTCAGATAAACTAAAATTATTTATTCTGGACACTAGAGGTCTTACCTCAAAAGATTTTAGGAGATTATCTAAAGAGGATGAAAAATGACTGTTTGCCATTTGGCATTTAGGGAAAGAAGGACTTATATTAAAAGGGAATGAGTCAGAGAATGATTTAACTGACTGTGCTTTGTAGTTAACTGTCCAAATTGTGGATTAGCTAGGTTCTAATACCATCAGCTGTACATACATCAAAAGTTATTGATGAAAAATTAAGCAATTATGAGACATTACATAAATAAATGGGAAATTAAGTCAAAGAAAGTATTGATGTAGTAGCTTCACAATTTCATATAAATACAATAAAATATTGTAAAAACTAATATAGTAACAGTACAGTGTAAATGGTAAGATCTGCCTGGACTCAATTCTGAAATTCCAGAGTAAGTTTCTTCAAAGTAACCTTTCCCCGTCATTTATCCTGAATTATTTCATTTTAGTATTTAAAAGAAGAGCTTAAAAGACATTCTTTTCATATTCGAAACTCAGCTTTTTAAAAAAAATTTATTTATTTTTGGCTGCGTTGGGTCTTCGTTGCTGTGTGCAGGCTTTCTGTAGTTGCAGTGATCTGGGGCTACTCTTCGTTGCGGTGCGTGGGCTTCTCATTGCGGTGGCTTCTCTTGTTGCGGAGCACGGGCTCTAGGTGCACGGGCTTCAGTAGTTGTGGTGCGCGGGCTCTAGAGCATAGGCTCAGTAGTTGTGGCGCACGGGCTTAGTTGCTCCACGGTATGTACGATCTTCCTGGACCAGGGCTTGAACCCGTCTCCCCTGCATTGGCAGGTCGATCCTTAACCACTGCGCTGCAGGGAAGCCCTAAATTCTTAGCTTCTAAGCTAAAATTTAGAGATGAACAATGCATGCTTTTCCCATCTTTTTTGTATGTGGCTTTGTGACATAAACAGTTTTGAATGACTTGTATTATTCTTTGAGATAAGCTGTGTCTTGAATTTTTAATTTTTTTCCTACCTGTCTTCAAAGCAGCATGCTACAAAATGTTTTATATGTCTCATAGATTTTCTTGTTACTTAATAGAAAAAGTAATTTAGATTATAAAGAAATACTTTCATTATAAGTTAGTTCTATCAAATCCATAGTCCAGAAACCATTTTATTGTCAATTTCATCTACTTAACAAATAACCGTATTGAGACTTTATTCATTCTTCTTTGAAAATGTGGAAAAAATTTCACAGCATCTGTGTGTTTCAACATGATGAGCAAAGGTTAATTTAGTAGCCTTTTCTTAAGGTTTTTACTTAGATGGGATGACCAACCATCCTGGTTTGCAGGGAACTGTCCTGGTATTAGCACTGAAAATCCCTAGTCCCAGAAAAATAACCCTCGGTTCTGGGAAAACTGAAACTGTTGGCCACCCTAAGCCTAGATGGTTTAAATGAATTGATTTATATATGAATGAGAAATCTCATTCGTACAAGGTAAATAAAATGTAGTTTAAACAGAAGAGTTGTATCTATATCATTTCTTTCATAAGCAAGTTAAAGATTTGAAAATCATTAGTGAAGTTAGGAGAAAAATTCAGTTATACATAAAAAATGATTTAACACCTCCCATTCCTCATGCTAAGGGGTACAACTGTTAGAATGCAATATGTCATCAGTTCTTTTTCCAGTCCTTTTCTGCTTCCTGTGTGTCTTTGTAGGCTTCTTTGATTTCCCTTGTTGGTGTGATATTTTGGTAAAAAGCAGCTGACTCACATCCCATCTAAATCCCCAGTGTCCTCCAGATCCTTCATAAATTTGGCACTCAGCCCTCTCCTTGCCAATTACTTCCTTTCCCCCCAATTCCCACATGTCTCCTTCCTAAGCCATCTGCTTCTCCTCCCTTCCTTCGATTAGTGCTTTCCTCTGGTCTTCCAACTTCTTTCATTGTTCAATGTCCGTTGCTTCCTTTTCCCCTCTGCTCCCCTACAGGAAATCAACATGCCTAATGCAGCTGATGTCATAGAGCCCCTTTTCCCTGAGAAGTTAAATTTGTGTTCCTGAAAAATAAATATGTAGTTCTGTTGTGTGAAGCTCAAAGGAAACTGGTGTATTGAACCAGAATTTTTTTTTGCCCATCTTACATAAAGAGTCATGCACATTATATATCATCTTTTTTAAAGAATAAAAATTTTATTCATGATGTTTTAAAGAATAAAAAATCTCATTTAAAGAATAAAAATTTTATTCGTGATTTAAATATAAGTAAATATGAATCTATAATATGAATCATGAGACTGAAGAAATGAGTTAAAAAGTAAATTTATATCCTATCCTACTTAATTTTCAAATTTAGTCATTGAAATACAGTATTAGTAAAATTAAACAGTTTCATATATTATAAGACAATGCTTTAAAACCTATATACATGATTTTATGGACGTTTGATCTCTATAAATTTCATCATTTCCATCTGTGAAATTAATTGTCTAATAATACCTATATTGGTTTACAGTGTCCTTGTGGGAATCCAGTGAGGAAATACATGTTATATGTCATTTTAAATTGTGACACACTCTGTACATATTAGTAATCAGTATTCTGGTGATTATTGTTGTACCTGCCTGAACTCTGGATAAATTTAGTAATCAATAACTTGATGAAAAGGAAAATCCGGAACTGTTTATGCCACAGCAATTTCAACTTTTCTGAATTAACAAGAAGACCATATATGTATATGAAAACAGACCCAGCATTTGTCTCATCTAAATTTCTATTTATACTGATTTACAACTGTGAGAAAATCAATTTCTACAGAATCACAATGAGTATTTTAGTGCAGGTGAATATTATGAGTAAGTAAAGTCTTCAGACTAATATTGATATTAAGAAATAATTTAAAATCCTATGTTCACCCCTACTGTGAAATGCAATAATCAACTGGAGGTTCCACAAGAGAATTAAGCCCTAATGCCCTAAGGCATCCACTCTGTGTAATAAATTGACTTTTCTCCCATGCATCTAGAACGGTTCTAGTTATGTACAATTCTCAGGGGAATTGAGAAATGCTGTGACTCAGATAGATTCACTGGTTGAGAAAGGCTGGTTTATCTTCCTAAGGAACATCCTGAACCTTTCCAGAAACTTGTAATTCTATTTAAATAATTAAACATACACTCATCGTGTTTAGACGCTGAAACTAGAAAAAAGAAAGCCAAGCATCTCAGGTCTACCTGTGAAGCCCAAGTACTCTTTTGAAAGGATTTTAATAAACTAAGGCCTTCTCAGTTCTAGCACACAAATTAGTTTAGATGACAATATAGTTAAAAATATAATTCCAGTGAGTATTTATTTGATTATTGGTCTCTAGATTTTCATTATTTGTGTGTTAGACGTGCATTTAAAAGCTTGGATACTAAGAGTTTGCAGTACTGAATTATGAAAGTCTTTGCATATCCAATTCCCTCTGCCTGGAATGTTTGGACGCCTACACCGTCTTTGTCTAACTCACTCATTTTCAAGTTCCAACTTAAAGGCAAGTTCTTCAGAGGAACCTTCTGCAAAACTCTACTCTGCACTTCCACACTAGATTTGATTTCCTACTATCTGTTCCTTTTCCTTTTGCTAAATATTTCTCTTTTAATCTATTGCAAATCATTACTTATGTATTACTCATTGAATATACATGACACATAAAGGCCAGCCGTATTCCCTCTGTCTTGTGGTTGGAGCTCAATACATATTTCTTGAGCAAATATTAAATGAATGAAATATAAATCATAATAATGTCTTCTAGTATACTCAGAACTGAAAAGTTGCTAATATGAACATACTTGATTCTATCTTCATATGCACTTATATATTTACTTTCTTATTCCCTTATAAATTGGAAAGGAGGTATCATCCATACCATTTAGTTGTTTCTAAAGCACGTTTTTTTCACTGCCTTATCAGCAAGAGAAGGAAGAGATATTATACAGGTTAATTATGTGAGTAAATATATTTCTGTAAATGTGACTTACAGATACTTACAGAATCTTAGAGATGGGGCTGAGGAGAGATGGTAAATGGGCAAGTCCCTTCATTTTTAAGAAAGACAGCGAAGCCAGGGGAGTAGACTTGCCCTGAGTCACTTAATGGATCTGTATCGTGAGTCAGGAATAAGAGCCAGACCTCTCAATGCCTGTTCTGATTTTCCCATGATGAACTAGACCTGATCACCCCTTCTCAAACAACACTTAAATTTAAGATGTTTCCTAACAGAAAATCCACAGGTAAAGTGTTTTACTGGACTCATTTCATACAATTTTGCTACTTGTTTTGGTCCTAAATTCAGTATTTCTTATCTTAGTACCAGTTATAGAAAGTATTATTTTGGGCTTCCCTGGTGGCACAGTGGTTAAGAATCCTCCTGCCAGTGCAGGGGACACGGGTTTGAGCCCTGGTCCGGGAAGATCCCACATGCCACGGAGCAACTAAGCCTGTGCTCCACAACTACTGAGCCTGTGCTCCAGAGCCCGCGTGCTGCAACTACTGAGCGCACGTGCCTAGAGCTCGTGCTCTGCAATAAGAGAAGCCACTGCAATGAGAAGCCCAGGCACTGCAATGAAGAGTAGCCCCTGCTCGCCACAACTAGAGAAATGTCTGCGCTCAGCAACGAAGACCCAATGCAGCCAAGAATAAATAAATGAATAAATAAATTAAAAAGAAAGAAAAAAGAAAGTATTATTTTCTATATTTTCCCTTATTATTTTCAATTATTTATCCACTGGGTACAAACATGGCCTTGTGTCACGTTGATTAATAATTCTGTATGCATTTTTGCTTTATCAGTTATGTTTTTAAGAACATATCTAAATTCATCTTAAGTGATTGATTATCTGAGATTGCCTCAGGATTTCATCCAATAAATAGAAATAAATTACGGCAATTTAAATACTAAGTTAAGGTTAACTTATGGCCATCTTGGGAAAGTTTGAAGCTCCTTTTTTGAAACTGCATTAATAACTAGACCTTGGTCACATCCTTTAATTGTTGAAAATACTAAGCTAATAATGTCTTCCCTATTTATTAGGCTCATAATGAGCCTCAAACCAGAGCAGTGAGAGTGTTTTGAAGACTCACAATAACTGCCTTATTGTAAGGTGTTATTTTAAGTAGTGCTGTCTTGATTTTCAGTTAATGTTCATCCTACATTGATATTAATAACTTGGAGAGGTAAGAGATCAGAGATTTTTAATTCAGAATGAAAAAGAACCCTTTTGTATTATTTAGTGGACAAAACAAAGCAAACAACAAACACAAAACAACGCTGATAAAAATGGTATATCCTGTT
The DNA here is from genome assembly GCF_964341445.2 of Mesoplodon mirus. Classification (NCBI taxonomy): domain Eukaryota; kingdom Metazoa; phylum Chordata; class Mammalia; order Artiodactyla; family Ziphiidae; genus Mesoplodon; species Mesoplodon mirus. Next base: position 115,206,631 of record NC_138982.1, read on the forward strand.
TCAATCAGTTTTTTTTAAGTGTACAAATATATGAGTCTCCTTCTGGATGCCATATACTTTTAGGGGCCTCTGTAATTTATAGTCTGTGTGCCCATTTTTGTCTGGGTCCCTTGAGACACCTAGCTGTAATTCCTAATAAAATCCTTGTAAGTCCATATAAAATGACTCAAGCACCGCAGAGAGGGTGCAAGTATGTTTGGATGCAGAGATAAAGTAGCAGAGGCTAAAGAGTGCCAGATAAAATATTGTCTAGTTTAACAAATAATCTTTGGTGACTTCAGGAAACAATATACTATAATTCAACTTTTAATTTTCCTCTAAGAAGTGTAATGAACTTCCATATAAGTAAAAGTCCTAACATATGTGAAAAATCAGAATACTCTTGAACAGTTTTGGTATTGTACAATGCAGATTTTTTTATCCAGCTTTGTGTTAATGTTGACTGTCAGTACTCTTTTAAATCAAGATGATTCTGGCCTTCTGAATTTTTTTTCCAAATACGTTTCCTCCAAAACAGTTTTGAATATTTTTCCAAAATCTAGTCCCACCCAAATGTTAGTTTCAGGAGTGCCTGGCAGATCTGCCTAAGCCACCTTCTTTATGGAATTCTGCCAACTCCTGAAATTGACTGGGCCAAAACCTGCTGTGGATGTATACTGCTGCTCAGCATCCATGATCCTTCAGTCAGAGGAGATCTTCCAGAAAGCAGAAAGTGTCTCAGAAATAAGAGTAAACAACTAAAAAAGAGTTATAGCTCATAATTCAAAGTAATTATCAATACAGGATACTACCAGAAGTATTATAACTCTACAGAATGAACACACATGGCCAGAGACAGAGCTCATAATAGGAATTTCTGATTAACTTAGATAGCTGACTTACAAATGTTGTCCCGTTTGTTTTTTCCTTATAATGCATGCTCACTCAAGCAACTGGGTTTCTTCACTTTCCAAACACTTTGATATATTTGATCAGGCCATTACATTTTTCCAAATAGCCAAGGACTAGTGGAATTTTACTACTGTCTGGGAGCACTTTGTTTAATTATAGGTTAAAGTAGTTTGCCAAATTAAAGGTACAGTCTTCTGTGGTTTCAAGGATGGTGTTCCAACCAGTTTATTTTATTTTCAATGTTCTATTAATCACGGATGAAATGTTTCTCTAAAGATATAGTTTTAAAATTTATCTTAAAACCTTGCTTATACATCTTGCCTATAATTTGGAAAATATTTATATGATATCAGAGTACTTTTTCGTAAATTCTGTTTTTAAAATTTGACTTTTCTAAATGCTTGTGAGTTTGGTGTTTGCTCATGATGGCCCAGACATAATTTTATTTTTCTGTTTACCACAGGAAGAATGAATTGTAATCTTTAAAAGCAAAGTAGTAGATTCAAAAGTGCATTTGATTGTACAGCATTCTTTCCTTAAAACATAGTTCAAAATGCAGAAATCAAAGAAATTATTTTAAGCCTTTAAATTTAAAATTATATTTAATCTGAGCAAAAGGGTTGGGATTTCCTTTTCATAGTTTATAATTGGCTAAAATTGGTTTTATCTATTTCTCCATCTTGTTCATATTGTCACTTTTAAAGAAGCTTTCTCCAAAAATAATCCCAAATCTTATGCTGAGGCTGATGTCTTCTCTAATCTAATGCTGATTCTGCATTTCTTTTGTCTAAAGGTGAGTTGTTTTAAAAGTACTAATACTCTGTTGGTAACATCTGACCATTTCAATTTTTATCTCCTTAAGCCCCAAGAATTTAATAATATGATAAATCATACACTTGTAAAATAATCCGGTGTGCATTAACAAAATTACTAACAGATGGCACAGGTTTTCTCTTCTTAAATCTTACAAATCTAGGTGATCACGAAGCTTTAAAGGCTGATCACACTAGGAAACGGCTCATGTCTAAGTCACCTTTAAGAGCATCATCTTGTATGGGAAAATTTCAAAAGCAGGTGAACTCAATCTGTATAATACTGGTTGAAAATAATGGAACTCTGTCTCCTTGAGTGAATAAAGTGTAATTTACTAAGGAATCGATTATTTCTTATTTCTTTGCCTTTTAACATTCATGGTGTCACTCTTTCTCTCTCCTAGATACATCACATCACCATATTGCTACATACATTATGCTTATAAAAGATCATGTCAGATTTTCTCATCTCTATTAGGGAACCTTACAAATATTCTGTTCAAATTTTAAATATACCATAGTAATAAGTACATATTTATATGGGGAAAGAAGAGCTATTCCTCTGTATAGGAACTAACGTAAGATATTTACCTAACTAGATTTCGCCTGCAAAGAGCACATGCATATGTGAAATGTAAACATGTATATCTTTTCCACTGGCAGCTAGATGGATTAATGGCAATTAGATTGGCTATCCCAATCACTCAGGCTTAAACATGGAGTGTAATAGATGGAAGACCATCAATCTAATGGACTCAGGGAGGTCCACCAATAGCACCTATTTCTTCGTCAAGCCGTTGGTTCTCGCAATCTAAACAAGACATTGCTAATTTGTAGTTTGTGGCATGAGAAGCACAGAAAACATGAGCTCTTGTTTTCTGTCCAAAAGAAAGTGCACTATGTAAGCTTTACTTTGGATTTATGTAGAATGAACTCCAATCCCTTACTAAATGATCTGGAGCAAGTTTCTGATATTCTCTGAGCATTAGTTTTCTCATCCCCAAATAGAAAAATATACCTCACCTGTGAGACTGTCGTAAAAATGAAAGATGATGCATGAAGCAATGTCATATACACAGCACATGTTGCCGCATCATAGTTCTCATTAATCACAACAGTAATGATATTCCAGATTGTTGTTTAAATACAGTAGTACATTTACGAAATGTACCACAGGTTCACTGATGTATTTTTCATGTGTTTGTGGACAAAACTGCCAAAAGCATTTTACACTTAGGCCGTAATTTTTTTCAGGTTTTTCCAGTTGTTAAGTCATTTAAAACTCCTATTGACACATTAGAACATTTAAATATATTTACTACTTTTGTATGAAGTCATCAGAATTTGAATTAGTTTTCCACAAGACAATAGAAAAGAGTGTACTTCTAACATAAATTCTAAAATATCAAGCCTTTTTATGAAGAGATGATGACTGAAATCAAAGAATTACATGTATCCTACATCTCAGATCTTGAAAAATCTGATAGTGTGCTTTCTATGTGGGTGTTGAGCAAGATTCTAGAGATACAACAAACTCCTTGCCATTGTAGAACTTATATTTTATATAGAAAAGAAGCAAGAAGTGTAAGATAAAGTTTTTTGTTTGTTTGTTTTTGTTTTTGTTTCATATTGACTTTATCTTGCACCTTCATTTTCCCACTGACTGATATCCTAAAACCTCCTATTTAGGTTTGTGTGGAAGCAAGCTAGGATTCACAGAATTCTGAATTTCAAATCAAAGTTCAAACATTACAACTCATAGCCTTAGGGTTAGGAGCAATCCAAAACACTGAGATCCTTAACTGCATTAATACTTTTTGCACTACATTTTCTGTTCAGTTTATTTTTGTCTTGACTGAGGAACCGAACCATTTGTGGCTGAGAAGCATTGTCACAAACAAGTATCATTCCAAATGGTGTCTGAAATACTCTTCAGATAGACGTTTTCTCTTTTGTTTTCACAGATGACTATAGAACTATAAGGGGCAGGATGCATTTATTTTGATTTCTTATTTGTCCACAAGTTAACCATTAGTTCTCAGGAAATAGAAGTACATGTGGATAATTCTGAAGGTTAACGTAACCCACCGAAAAGAGTTCACTTAAGCCCTAGCTCAGACCTTTCTTCCCAAGATTTTATTCTCTTCCTTACATGTGTAAATTAGCCTGCTTGTTTTCTCTTAGGTAGTATGTAGATATATTTTCATTTGTTTTACCATGTGCAGTGGTGGAGGAGAGGGGGTTATCGTCTTTTATCTTATCATCTGTCCCTTATGAAATGAGGCACACATTTGCCCAATAAGAGAGCTAGGTTCCGGCAGAGTATTGTGATCAATAAAAGAGTGAAGCAACTCGCCATATGGGTATTGAATCTCTGACCGACCCTGTCTGATGATGCTTGACTCTGATTAGTCAATTAAGCCTGTCACTTGCAAGTCTCTTCTTGTTCTCCTTTGACTCTTTTAGATTAAAATACCACAGAATGGGAATGAGTGTTTATTTCCATTTGTAGCTACTTTAGGGATCTTCATACTTGTATAGAATCTTAACAGTATTAAATGCTTTTATTGCTTTTTTATTTTTGCAAGTTACAAATATGTTTCCATAAAGCAATTCTCCTTAGTTAATTTCTGTACTTCATTTCCATAAAGTCATCCTGCATTTCTAAATCCAAGAATCCCTTATATACTCAACCTTGGTTTGACTTTGTCTGCCCTGGTTATATGTCTTCTGCATAATATAAGTGAATTTAAATTTCAAGAGTAACAAAATAGTGTCTCTGGAAAAGGCATTATCTGACCAAGGCATTTGGTGGTGAGGGAACTTCTCACACTGGACCAAAATTGGAGAAAAGAACTAAGCATAAGAACCCATGGTGAAGAAAAAAGATTTACTATTTGAAAAGTATTTTCAGCTGGTCCACTTGTAACTCAAAAGAGCCAAGTGTTTGAAAATGAGCTTTTCTCCCCTCAAATATGATGAGCATTTGTCATCTTTATTTCTAGAGGATAGTCATAATTCCTTCATAGATTTTTATTTCAGGCTGTCCTAACAGTGACTGTATGTAAATTCAGAATTATAGCCAGATGGTTGGAAGAGGTGATAAAAAGCAATCCTGGTTTTGTAGGAAAGTGAAAATTGCCCATAAGACTTTGTTTTTACCTTTAAAACAGCAGGACATTGTTTCATGAGACCTGTGAAGGAACCAATACATTAACTTTAATGGCTAGGAACTAAATTAATTTCTCATATGTATGCAGAATACTACCATGAAATACATAGCATTTTCAGAGGTAAAGATCAATCGACTTACTTATTTTGGGGGGATAGCTACCAAAGGCTATTTTCTTCCCAAACCACTCTTTAGATTGCCTCCTTTTTATAGGATTCACTTTTGGGTTCTGATCTTAATGACTTGGGAACCAGATACCTGGGGAATCAGCTAAAAGCCCTCACTGTTTCATCTGCTCTCCATTTCACCAGCATTCGGCAGTTGTCTGCCCCTGGTTTAGAATACGATAAATTAGAGATGGCTTTCCCGGTTGACTGGTTCAAGAAAATGGGTGCTCAAGAGAAAATGCCAAACCCAAGTATTCATATTGACTTTGAGCCACGCTTAGGCAAGCAAAATAGGTGTCTTTTAAGGAGACTGGGTTTCTTTTTTTCTATTATTCCTTGTTAAAATTAGGCTTCATGGCAAGATCCTCCAGTGATATAAACTAGGTAGATAGAAAGGTAATAATTTATACCTTCACAAAGAAAATCATCCTCTCCCTTTAACTAACTATGCCTCTCTGCAGGGTGGCTCCCGCTTGCCTGCAATTAGCAATACAGCTCTTCCTGATATAGTCTATATGGAATTATCCTAGGTGTGCTTCTGTGGCAGCAAAGAGCCAACTACCAAATTGCTATGAGGAATAAATGAGAAGTTTAGTCAGAGAAATGAAAATCACAGAGAGATGCAGCTGCCATAGTCTTAGGCAGCGATTCTCCCAGGCCTGTGTTCTCAGCTGACAGCACCAAGCTGTGTAGAGAGCCACGTGTCCCCACTGGGATAATTGCTTTTTCTGCATGAGTCTCTTGTTGCTTCTCTCTGATGATCAAGTGTGTTTAAACTCCTGGCAGAAATCATGTTGGTTTTTAAATGATACTGTAAAGTGTACCAGCAAACAAATGAAATTGGATCATGTTCTCTTGTATGCATGTAGCCCGAGCAGATATGGGATGCCAATGGACAGATCCTAATTGCCTGTTTTTCCTCTCAATTCCACTCCTAACAGAACAGTTGAAAGACCTACAATAAGTTGTGTTCTTTTTCCTTGTAATGCTGTTCCTTTTAATGTAAGTAAAATGTGGAATGGTCATGTGTTTTCAATTTGCCATTTTCATAATTTCTTTACAATGTATATGTACTTATCCAGGCATCCTTCTGTTGTACAGGATTTTTTCATGAAAATCTCATGAACATTGTTCATACCATAAGTAGGCTATAAAGAGGAAGGAAGCTTTGCATAAGAATGGACAAGTAAATGGATTAGTATCATTCAGGTGAAAAATTTTTACAGTGTGAATGAAATCTAACTACTTTTTTAATAATCTATAGTGAAAAAGTATTGTAAATATTAGCATATAGTCTATTTTTTCTTAGTTTAACCCATCCAAGAGACACAGTCACTCTCACTTTGTATCACGAGTCCATATTGAACTGGTCCTGAGTACATGCCAGCTTTGCCTAACAGCTTTTGGATGACTAGTTTGAAACCGGATCACATCTCATCAAGAAACTTGAGTGGGAAATATTTAAGACAATGCATTTCTTTTTCCTTCTCCCCCTCTTCCTCTTCCTCCTTCTCCTTCTTTTTTCTGTCTCTCTTTCTTTCTCTCCTTTTTTGTGAGGTCTCTGTGAACCAGAATAAAATAGGAATAGAAAGAGTTGAATTTTTTTTGGAAAATATATTGAGAGGCAGCAGCCTTTATGAAAAGTAGAAAGGAAATAAACTTTGTTAGCCAGGAAGGAGAACTGTGATTTGGCTAACCATGGTATATTGTTTATTTATCTATCTAAAATAAAACTTATGTTTGAGACTTTAATATGAAATCCTGTTGTTATGGATACATGATATCAGTTTTCAAAACATTTTGTGTGACAAGATTAGTACAAATAAATAGAATAAATAAAGGTTAAGTTCTTGAAATTTCTTCTTTTTTTTTTTTTTTTTTTTTTTTTTTTGCTGTATGTGGGCCTCTCACTGTTGTGGCCTCTCCCGTTGCGGAGCACAGGCTCTGGACACACAGGCTCAGCGGCTATGGCTCATGGGCCTAACCGCTCCACGGCACGTGGGATCCTCCCAGACTGGGGCACGAACCCGTGTCCCCTGCATCGGCAGGCGGACTCTCAACCACTGCGCCACCAGGGAAGCCCCGAAACTTCTTCTTATACTTAAGAAAAGTGTTGATGGTGACAAGAGTAGTAGATATAAATTGTTTTATATCAATGGTTTAAAAAACTTTTTTTTTAATTTATTTTTTGGCTGCATTGGGTCTTCGTTGCTGTGCACGGGCTTTCTCTAGTTGCGACGAGCAGGGGCTACTCTTCATTGTGGTGCGCATGCTTCCCATTGCGGTGGCTTCTCTTGTTGCAGAGCATGGGCTCCAGGTGCACGGGCCTCAGTAGTTGCGGCACATGGGCTCAGTAGTTGCGGCTCACGGGCTCTAGAGCACAGGCTCACTAGTTGTGGCGCACAGGCTTATTTGCTCCAGGGCATGTGGGATCTTTCCAGACCAGGGATCTAACACGTGTCCCCGGCATTGGCAGGTGAATTCTTAATCACTGTGCCACCAGGGAAGTCCTATATCAATGGTTATTGATAGTGGAAATTTTTCAAAAACTTACATTTTTATCTGCTTACTAACTCCATTAAAATTTAGGTTCCAAAGAGTGAAACAGCAAAATTATGAAGGTGTATATTCAAAAATATAAAGTACCTACACATGATATTCAACCATAATTAGAAAAACATGAAACTATTTCATTCTAGACATGGCTTTTTTACTAACGGTTCTTAAGGAACTGCTTACCTGGGAGTGTGAGTAAGAAATATTGCCAAATAAGAAATACTGTATTCTTTGATATTGTATAAGATCTGAATTATATGAATTATCTTTTACTTGGTTATAATATTTTAGACTGCCGTGAGACATGTATTTTATCCAACCCTTTGCCTATCATTTGTACAATATAATTACACTACCACCAGTGTTTTTCCTTAATTTAGAATGCAACAAAGCATTATTGATTTTGAAAGGTAGGTACTATGGTATATATTAGAAGGTATGGATGCTTCAGTCAGAATTGTTTACATGAAAGGTTGATACCACTCTTGCAACCAGATTGGAAAGTAATGGGTATTTTTCCATTTCCTCCCATTCTCTGCTCCCTGATCAAACAATATATCTTTTTTTTTTGAGGGGGGAGGTTATTTTTGTTGTTGTTGTTGATTTAGTACTAAATGTTAAAGAAATAAAAGCTGTTACCGTGACTCTTCTTTACATGTCTCTGTTGAAAGGAGTCCTTAGGAACCATCCTTGCAGTTTAGTTCACCAAAGAGAATGTTTGGGGGCTGTGACTGGCCATCTGGGGTACCTGCATCTCATGGTCATTAAGAAGTCTTAAACCCATGCAAAGTACTTCCCTTCTAGCTCACAACCGTTTGATATCAGTTCTACAGGTCAAAGATCCAGGCAGAATTGGCAGCATTGCTATGAAGAGATATTCTGCCCAAAGAGACTTAGTGAATTGTTTAAGGATGATACACTAGACTATAATTCAAAACCTCTCATCTCATTTACTTTGCAAAACAGTATGAAAACAGTGGTAAAGAATCAAGTGTTTCAGAAAAAATAATTTCTAAACCTGGGTGCTTTAAAATTTTTATTCCTCCAATTAACCCTGCTTATTAAGTCTTTACTACTGTAAATGAATATTTCTGAGTCTTTAATCTTTTAGAAAATTGTAAAAATTAAGTACTGCACAATTTCTCATTGGTATAATGACACCTATTTGCATTTTATGTATATTGTTTAAACATATATCTCTTTTAGCATTCTAAATCAGTGTTCTTTTAATCCATTGTTAGGATCTATTTTAAAAATAGTATTTATAGTAAGAAACAGATTTTGACTGCAAAATCTACTAAAGGAAATGAGATAAATTATATGACAGTTTGGTGGTTAGAAATTTGAAATCATCTTTGAAGCCTTTAATATAATTAGTGGTTTCATTTTTGGTCTGCTGAATTCAAGTCACATTAGGTTAATGTAATTAAAAGCAGAAAAGATTTTGTGTAGCCAAACCAGTTAATTAGCCCCAGTTGGTTTAGTATATTAACCTAGAGGTGTATGGATAACATTGTTGGGGTGATGCCTGAAAAACAATTCCTGTGTAACAGATACTGCAAATCACCTGACTTGCTTTAGGGTAGAAAATGATGACATACCAAGGAGTTCATTTTAAGTTCATCTTTATTTCTGATTTTAAGCACTGATTGCAGGGTGAGCAGTATATGCCATAGAATAACCAGACAAAAATCTTACTTAATTTACTTTTTAAAAGAAAGCATGCTTCTATATGTGCAAAGATAATGTTCCTTCTTGTATTCTGGAAGTAAGAATTCTGACTGGTTTTTCATGCTTACCAGAAATATGAAATAATTCTCTTCACTTTTGTTTGAAAAGCTACATCTTATACCTGATTTTTCTATATCATCTTGTTACTCAGTAAACAATGCAATAAAGGAGATGAAAGCATTCTAGACGAGATTTTCAACTACTTCAGAGAAGTCTTTAAGTACTAGGAGAGAAGGCTTTTACCCCTAAGGAATATAATCATTTATAGCTTCTTAAAGGGAAAATGCTAGTATACAAGAATCCTATATATCAAGTACATTGAGGTATTCCATACCTTAATGTCACTAAAACTTTTTTTTTTAATCTGAAACTGTTCTGAAGAAAAATATAAAGTGTAAAGATATTTGAAACTTTAACATTTTTACCACCTTTTCCTTTCTCCTCCTGTCTCCTTCCCCAGAAGTAGCAACACCACTGGGACCTTTTTTGTTTTGTTTTCATCTAGTTTGTAGTTAGCCGTGGTCCCCCTTTAAGTGCTGTCTAGAGCTTATGGAAATGTAGGCTTCTAATGTGGTTACTACTGCAGGCCGATAAGGTAGATGGTAATGAGGAAGTGGGACCTCTGCTTCGATTTTTGACATAGGCTAGATGCCATATTGTCGGAAAACTTAACTCATTCTGCTTCTCCACTACCCGGTTAGGTTAATTGAAGTAGAGCTGCTGCAGTGCAGTGTTTAACATTGTGTCTGTTCATTATACAAACTCATTTTTGATAGGTTTACAATTTGGCTGTCAGATCCAGCTGCAGGAAGAGAGCTGCCAGGAAATATTTCTTAGCTTGTTTTAAACAGTGATATTTTCACATTTAGGGTGTTTTGTATGTGTTAGACATATTCTTCCTTTCTCTGTAGAGAGAGGAAATGTCAATTTTTGGTTTACAAAGGAGCACTAAGATTTAGAATGTGTATAGTCACCCTTTACAATCAATATTTTTATATGACAGCATAAAATGGTGATTGTTAATAGTAGGTACTGCTTTAAAGCTGGTACAGTATATTTGATCAGGGTTATAGCACTACCTTTTTTTCTATTCTTCTGTTTATTGAAAAGAACAGGCCACCATGCATTCCACATTTGTGACCATAGAGAATAGAATTATGGCTTTTGGTTTGCTCTGTTTCAATTCAGCCATTGACATAATGCCAAAATCAATTTGAACTTGTAGAAACTGAAGACTACCATTTGCATCCGTTATTTTGTGTGTTTCTCTGTTTTCAGTATTTTGTTGTTTCTTCCTTCACTTTTGTCAATTGCTGTCTCTATCATCTCCTTGGAAGTAAGTTTCTCCCAGGTTTGGTGAGGCTTGTTTGATTTTCCATTTAAGTTGTAATGTTCACTTTGGGGATTTGAACCATTATTGCCAGTGAGTGTAGAGTAGAATGTAGAGTTTTATAGTGAAATTGTTAATGGGATGGAAGTTGTGTAGGCTTATTTATACTAACCTAGGGACTCTCAGTAATGATTTTTCCAAATAGAGTAAACATTAATGGTATTACATGATTTTAATCCCTCCTTCCTTTTGTTATTTTAATCCAGCATTTATCCTTAGGCCAGAGCCAGGTCTTTAGAACAAAGTTTCTCAACCTCAGCACTATTGACATATGGGGTGTGTGAAAATTCTTTACTGTGGTAGACTCCTTTGTGCTTTGTAGGATATTATTGAGTTGAAAATGCAACTTAAAAAAGAAAAGCATGAATCACATGATTTTACTTTAGTAAAAGTGTGTATGTGTAATGCATATTTTATATCTATATTTCTATATCTATTTATCTATATCTATATTCAGAGAGAGGGAGGTACAAAAGAAAAACGCTCATAAAGTATTGACAGTAAACTTTTGGAAGGTTATTTTCTTTTCATGTGACATTTATTTGTTCTTTTAATGTATTCTGTTTGAAAACAGGTAAGTATATATGAAAACAATAAATCTATCATTAATATATCATGTAGCTGCTATAAACCTTTATGAAAATGCTTCAGTGGATAATAGACTAATTTTGCCTACAAAAGCAGTTTGCATTCATTAAAAATCTTTCGAGTGACTACTATATGCAGACATTTTTCTAAGCATGAGGGATAGAATCATGAGCAATGCAGAGAAAAGTTCCTGGATGATTTTTATAATGACACCTAGAGAATCATGGTCATTTTTAAAATAAAAGGACTGAAAAAATGTCAAGTTCTAAAGGCACAAAAATTAAAATTGCTTTGTTAATATTTGGTTTGTCCTAACACATAAAGACTTGGTCGCAATATCTAGTTTGGATGTCTGGATTGAAATAAAGAAATTTAGGCATTCCAAAACAGTGTGACCCCACTTTTATAAAGTAGTAGTTTCAACAAACTCCCAGTATGGGATGAAAAAAACAATTCTATTTGAATGGTTCCTTCTTTCCTTCCTTCCCTCCTTCCTTACTTTCTGTATTTTTTCTTTCCTCCTTTGTTTAATCTGTATACTGTACAAAATAACTGTGAGGTCAAAACCTCCATGAATAAACATTCTGGAAGTTATCCCTGACAAAACCTTTCTAAGGTTCAGAGCATTATAGTTATTCAGGGGTAATTGAACTCTACTCCCCACCAAAAGCATATTAAATTAAGTAAAGATAGTTCAATTTCCGCATCCCAATCTTAATTCATGGTTAGCTTTGGCCTACATATTGTACTGGAAGTCTGCTTACATTTGTAATTAATCCTTCTTCAAATAATTAAGTGTTCAAGGGTGTACCCGAATGACTTTCCAGATGATTTATTGGTATCTGTTCAGTCTCTGCCTCCTAAGTCCCCAAGAAACTGTTTGGACGGCAGAGACACTTACGTTTTTTAGGACAGGTCAGGTTCTGTAATGTTTTGGAAATTAAGATATATTTGCTTAAAGCAACTCTGGCAAATTAAGTAATTAGAGACATTTTTATTTCCACATCTTGTAATACTAGAATATGCTTCCTTGAAATTATGTATAGCTAATATGTATTTACATGTTAATTATAGTCATATGGTATTAAGAATTTCCTAAACAACAAGGTCCTACTGTATAGCAAAGGGAACTACATTCAATATCCTGTGATAAACCATAATGAAAAGAAGATAAAGAATGTATATATATTTATATATATATATATATATGAAAAACTGAATCACTTTGCTGTATAGCAGAAATTAATACAACATTGTAAATCAATTATACTTCAATTTAAAATAAAAGAATTTCCTTTTTCTTTTTTCCACTTGCTAACCAAATTGTTCACACAATGTTTTTGGTTTTCATTTAATTAAATAATATGAAGGAACTTGGCTGGTTTGGAAAAACAAATTTCTAGTTATATAGAATATATAATTACTTTACGAGAAATGTAGGTAAGTAAAAATATTTTGCCTCTTTTATATTGTACCTTTGGAATAAATTCTGTTTAAAGTTCTTACCTATAGAATAAATACTACACAGCAGCTTTTTGATAGAATCAGTCTTTCTTTGCATACTTAGAAAGTAGACTTCACTTATGAAGACCTCCGACATGTAAAAATTACTATAGCAATTTTAATGATAGTCATGTGAAACTTTTTTTTAAGATACGAGGAGGAAAGCTCATGATTACTTACACCCGCAAAAGCGATGCTGGCAAATACGTTTGTGTTGGTACCAACATGGTTGGGGAACGTGAGAGTGAAGTAGCAGAGCTAACTGTTTTAGGTAAGTGCAGTTTTATCTGATCTGCTCACTGTAAAGCTTTTCTCTTATTATTATTTAGTATCTTTATACAAGGGAGAAAGAAATGATCTTTTCTAGAAGGTAAACCAATATTTTGGGGGCTGGAAAAAAGACAGAAGAAATCAGTAAAGCAGCCTGAGATAATGTAGCCAAGACATAGGAAGACAATTAGGGAGGAGAAGTGGGGAACTCGGTGGAATAATTTTCTAAATAATTTTCTAAATAATATTTTAGATTATAAATCTGCTCTTATGGGACATCTAAAATGGCTTTTAGTTTGTTCATCTTTTTTTTTTTTTTTTGAGATGACTTTTTCTAATTTTAGAGAGACCTTCATTTGTGAAGAGACCTAGTAACTTGGCAGTCACTGTGGATGACAGTGCGGAATTTAAATGTGAGGCCCGAGGCGACCCTGTGCCCACAGTACGATGGAGGAAAGATGATGGGGAACTGCCCAAATCCAGGTATGGTTCAGAATTTAATGATGGGATTCATCCACTCAGAATTTCTACAGTTCTCATCAGAACACTTTTCATGTATAAAGCATTAAAATGGTCTACTCTAGACTCCTTGATCTCCTTGGGCCAGACACAGTAATGGAGATAATTAGAATCAGAAGGTTGCCATGCTTTCTTTGAGAGTATACAGATAACTGTAAGTTCATGACCCCAGCCTGCCCAGGGAACCCTTGGAAGATGTGACATTCCTTAAACAGTTTTCTCTTTGTCCAACCAGACTACAGTTAATACCAATGTCTTATATAGGAATAGGTAGGGAAGGAAGGTACAGCACCAAAGATGTAACTACAAACCAATTAAAAAGCAAACTCCCTTTTCCTTAGCTACAACATCACCAGGGAATGGTAGAAGAGGTCAGAGTTTCTTGATATCTGTCAAATCCTTAAATTGGCTAGAAGCAGAGATACGCTCGCAGCCTTAGGGAATTAGGTAATGAAATGAAACTTTCAGGCACTGTCTTTAGGCTGTCTTCTCTAGTGTGTCCATTTATTCAGCAGACATACCTTGAGCCCCTGCTAGGTTTGAGGGTCACAGCAATGGTTTAGTTATAGTTTCTGCTGTCAAGGAGCTCACCAAAGGAGTCATGTATGGATAGGTACAGAATAACGTAGCAAACCCTTTTGTTGCATAAAGGTAGACCCATGGGAGCAGAAAATCAGGAGAGAGTTCTCAAAGGAAAGTGACATAGAAGCAATGTCTTGAAAAATATGTATCAATTTGATAAGCAAGAAAGAGGAAAAGAGTATTCCAGGAAAAGAGACATCACAACATAGACACAAATCTAAGACTGTTTTGAGTGGTGGAAATTTAGCATGGCGGCACACAGTGCATGTGGCAAGAAGTTATGGGAAACCAGGCTGGAGATAGTGAGGCCGGATTTACAGGACTTTGTATCGACTACAGAATTCTGAATCATACGGCATGCACATTGATAAGCCAGGAGGGATAACTATGAACAGGATTGCTTTTTAGAGGAAATAATTTTTTTAGCATTATGGATATCACATTAATGTGGCAAGGGGTTGGGGAGATGCCATTGCCTGGGTCACCATTGTTGTTGTCCAGGTAAGAGATGTGAATTGCCTGAACTGGGAGATGAGATGGAAATAGGCTAGGGGTCCATCATGGAGAGAAAGTTCTGAGACCCAATTGATGAATTGAATGACTTGGAAGGAAGATAGGTAGGTTGTGTTAGGAGAAAGAGTTGTTTTATGTGATAGGGTAAGAAAAAAAATTTTATCTAATGTATTAAATATTAAGTGTCCCTGGGGGTATGATGTCTAATTATTAGTCAGGATTATGAATTTGGAGCTTAAGTGAAATAGGGGCAGCAAATGTTTGTGTGGTCGATCAATATATAAACTAGTGTAGATAGTATAACTCAGGGATATCATATAGAGTAAAAAGAGGATTAAGGTGAAATTTCAAGGGACACCCAACATTTAAGAAAAGGCAAGATGAGGCAAGGCAAGGGAATTCCAGAATAAGACTCTCTGGGTTTAAATATTAACTCTGCCATTAAAACAGCTGAAGACCAAAGCCAAGCTACCTTACCTTCCTATGCCTCAACTTTCTCATCTGCAAAATGGAGATGAGCATAATACGTCATAAGGTGTTATAAGAATTTTAAAAGATAGAACCTACAAAACGCTTAAAGTCTGACATATAATAAAAATTTATTTAATGGTCACTTAAATTTTAGTATGAGTACAGGAGCTTGAGGAAATAAACAAATAAGTGTCAACTTTGCCTAAAAATATTCTGTTAAAAAGTAGTTTTAATATTTTTGCCCACATGAATGTAAAAGAAGTGCTCTTTTCTACCTGCATGCTTACTTAGAGGAATGCTGCATTATTTACCTTCTACTTTAAATTCTCTGAAGAGAATGTTGCCTGTGATTTGATACCTAAATACATATTTGTAATGATGGATTCTTTCAAGTAGTAAGTCACTTAACTGTGCTTTCTTTTGTATGTCACTAGATATGAAATCAGAGATGATCATACCTTGAAAATTCGGAAGGTGATAGCTGGTGACACGGGGTCATATACTTGTGTTGCGGAAAATATGGTTGGAAAAGCTGAAGCCTCCGCTACTCTGACTGTCCAAGGTAAGGTTTGGGGAACATTTTTTGTGGTTGATTTATTATATGAGATACAATGTTGATATTTGAAAATATTACATATTAGAGTAGTCTATATAAAATATAGACTTTAAATAGTGCTATATATATATTCTTTATTCCAAACATATTTAAAGGAAATTATTGTTTTGCCTATGGGAGCTCTATAAGTGTCTGTTACAGGAAATTGAACTAAGTTTTCAAAATTATGAGAGCATTGTCTTGGTCAAGTAGAGGAGGGGAGTGTGCTTTAATCTCTGGGTCTTCAAACATAGAGCTTTAATTAAATGAGAGCTACTGCCGCGAAAACTTGATCTTTCAATGAAAATAAGTCTACCATTCCTTCAGGTCATGAACTTTCAAGGATCTGTACAGTTCAGAACAAAAAAGTGAAAAGATTCTGTTTCCCTCTAGAATGTAAAATCCATCCATAGAGTAGGGACTTTTGCAGTCTTTTTCTGTGCACACCGTGCCTGTGACTTAACAGACATTCAATAAATATTAGTTGAGTGAATGAATTGCATTTGTACTTTGCTAATTTTGATGAAGATTTATTATTTGGTGTGATGTGAGCCAAAATGGGTGCCATATTCTTTGGCTACACGTTTTTGAATGTCAAAGTTACATCTTAAACTGATATGCAGAAATGGTTCTGTCACCTCCTTTGTCTCCATAATTTCATATGTTTTTTCATTCTCATAATCACTTTTCCCCTTTTTCCATGATGTCATACTGATTATTTCTTACTATGTATCATCTGAGAACTTTCTCTCATTTTTTTCCTTTTTAGGGACAAATTGTTTATTGTGGAATTTGAGAGACAGTGACCTTTAAAGAGCATTTTGTTGGTGAAAAAAATTCCGTATTTTGACACGTATATAGAGTAAACAGGGATTTTGGCCATAAACCACTTAGCTTGTTTCTGAGTATGACATTAGCAACACTTGCTCTGTCATCTTTTCTGAGCACTGTCTCCTCTAAGGCTATTGCGAAGAAAAAGGTGGCTTTTGAAGGAGAGCTTCTACTGTGGGCTTTCTACAAAAGAGGCTTGTGGGCTTTTTACAGTAGAAAAAAGGAATAAAGAATATTTCATTCCTGTCTCTAAAGCCATTATGTCCCCCTTTGGGGGTTTTTATCTCAACCTCATAAAAAAAAAAAAAAAAAAAAGAAAAGCTCAAGAACAAACATTGAATTTCTAAGGCCTAGACTACTTCTCTTTAATCTAAGTTAGACTTGAGCTCCACATAAGACTAAAACTGTAAGAAAAGAAAACCCCTTTACATTTAGAGAAAGCATAAATTTAAGAGATGTCAAGTTCAAGTTCAGAAGCCCTCCAGAGGGAGTGAAAGTAGCCCAGGGTGAATACAAGACATGAAAAGGTGTGTCTATCTCCAGGCAATTGTGACAGGGAGGTTGACTGTCTATTATATTAGTCAGAGAGATGATGCTTTTATAAATAATAGCCATTCTGCTGTGTCTACAGTAGACTTTGAAATCAAAATAGAGTTTCTTCCTGCAATTTTATACTCAATTCCAAAGTTAATTCAGCCTTAATTTTCCCATATGGAATTCTTGCTCCTAAGCCTGGATTTCAGTGAAAACTGGGTACAAATGATCAAATCCAGAAACTACTTAAGGAATTTAGAAGTTCTTATTTCAACTGCATTGGGTTTTCTATAAACTTATGAAAGACCTGTGTACTGTTGAGAAGTTATTATTTTATTCAACTATTAAAATAAAATATGCATATTAACATCACTGTGAAAATACCTTTAACATGCTAGAATAATATACACAATATGTCAAAGAAAGTAACATGATTCCCAACAGCAAACGATAACTAAGAAAAAACACAAAAGAAACTTTTCAAAGGAAACTTGAGAAGTTATGTATTTTTTTCCTTTGAGATCGAATATAGAAAAATATTAGTTACTACAAAGGAAACTAATCAGAAATGAATACATTTGATAGCAGGAAACAATTATTAGAAATTCAGTAGCATAGTTGTTTTTGATTTCTGTATTTTATTTGTGGTTCATTTTTGAGGCACTATTGGAGTCAGTATGGGCTTAAAAATAATCTTCCTTTTCCTCACTCCTCATGCAATAAATATTTAATTTTGAGAATTGATGTTGGACAACAGAACCCTGTGTTCCAATAGCAGTTTTGGGAAAAAAAAACTTTCTTAAATAGGGTGAGTGTTTGATTTTCACCCCCAGTACAGATATGATTAGTTCTAACATTTAAAAATTAACCCTCATTTGAGAATTACTTCCTTTTTTTTGATATATATATATATTTTTGAAATCCCAATTCTGCTCTTTTAGAGACTCTGTCTGTATGTATTTCCTCAACTACTCCATTCTCAACTCATGATTTCTTTGGTTTTTCTACTTGTGTATTTTTCACAGTCCTTAGTATGGTACTGGGCATCTAGTAGGCACTTTATATAATAAATACTTGTTACAATTTGAAATATGCATTTGAACTCCAACCTTCTGCTTGAGTGGTAGAAATGTCACAGTACAGTACGTCCCAGGGGAAATTCAAGCATCTTCTGGTGACTTTGATCCTGAGTGCTAACAGTAGGTTACATTGGATCAGATCTGAAGAGATTATCATCTCTGATGGCTGCCTGGTGGTCTGTGTTTGAAAGGGAGCAGAGTAAAACCTGGGGCTGGACAGAGTTTCCTAAACTTAGATGAAGTTTGTTATCTGATCTTATCTGAACGTGTATATCTAAGCTTATCTGAAGCTTGTTAAATATGCAGATTATCAAGCATGCCCCTGGAGAACCTGATTTAGTAGATCTGGGTTAGAGCACAGAAATTTGTTTTTATTTTTGTTTTCAATCAAGTTCATCAGTCTCTGGAATGAGGAGTTGCCTGCTGAGCTGACAGAAAGAATAAAGGGCTTTGAAAAATTGCTCTGGAGTTTGGGAATTACCAGGGCTGGACGAAGTGTGTTACAGAGAATTGTGTAGTGAAGAGTATAGACATTGGAGTCAGACAAAATGTAGTTGAATCCTATTTCTGTCATTTACCAACTGTGTGGCCTAGAAAAGGTTATTTAAATTGCATGAGTCTCAGTTGCCCATGTGTAAAATGGGTACAGTAATACCAACCTCACAGCATTTTTATAAGGATTAAATTAAATTATATATATATAAAGCTTAACATATTGTCTGTTACAGAGTGTTTTATAAATAAGGAGTGTTGTAGTCATATAAGCGTTATTATTAGTGATAGCTTTATCGCTTAATTTTAATAATTATTGGTTATTTCATAAGAAAAATAGTAATGTTCAGATAATTCTACACAGATAGGTCTTCCTTTGCCATTGTAAATGAGAAATCTGAAGTAGTAATATAATCATGATAATTTATTATGTAACAAATTATTAAAACTCTTCTCAAATATAAAGCATTACATTTTTATTTAAAAAATCTTTATTGCCTTTTAAACTAAATGTGTTAAATCTTGTTAGTGCCATCAAAACTAGTGCTAGATTTAATGTTGAGGTTTTGCAAAATAACTAGATAATTTAATGAAAATTACGACCACTTGGGAATAGAAATGATTCAAAACCCGATTACATTTTATGTGCAATGGAGTGTTATCGTTATGAAAAAACGTTCAGCAGAGACACAGAGACTCTGCAGTAATTTGACCTACTGAAAAATAATTAATGTCCATTACATGACCAATAAAAAATGGTGAAGTAATGCTGTTTGGAATGATCACAACAGAGAAGTGTTTCTGTTTAACTCCCAGTTAACCAGAAAATTCAGTTAACCTGAACTTAATATTCTGTCATTTTCTGGAATAATTCAAAACTTTATTACCTATAAATGTAAACCATCAATATTGTTACATTTACGCCTGATGTTTGTCTGCCTCATTTTCCCTCCATACTGTAATAATATCTATGCAGCTCCTCAAGAATTCTCTTTGTAAACCTAAAATACACAAATTCAGGCATCTTTTTAAAGACATTTCATCTCAATTTTGATTGATT
Source organism: Mesoplodon mirus (assembly GCF_964341445.2). Lineage (NCBI taxonomy): Eukaryota > Metazoa > Chordata > Mammalia > Artiodactyla > Ziphiidae > Mesoplodon > Mesoplodon mirus. The sequence continues at coordinate 115,226,387 of NC_138982.1, forward strand.
ACATTGTGATATTTGCATTTTAATGTCTCAATTTGACAAGTATTAGGATTGCTGGCTGTCACAGTAGGAATGAATTATCTTCTGAACTAGTGTTTCATATTGCATAATGGCCCCATCGTTTAAAGAAAAAGATATATACTGTAGTATTTATAACCATTTTATCGGTTGTGACATACCTATAAAATGTAAAGTCTAACTTGAACAAAATAGATGCAGTGAGGCACCCTGCCAGATTTTTTAAACAGTGTGCTATTGAAACTGCTAAAATTATGCCTCTGCTTGGTGATCCGAGAATGGTTGCAGGTTTGTTTTACGTTATTTTACTATCTTAATCTAAACCCATTAGGTCTTTATTAGATGCTTGCCAGGTGGGCCTTGAGGTTCTTCTTGGAATCACACGATAGTCAACGTAAATTTTCCTGCTTGTTTTCATTTTTGAACCAATTCATAGTAATTTAAACAGTGGGTACTTTTTTTTTTCTTTGTTGAAGGTAGTCTTTAAGAAAAGCATGGTGCATGCAGCCTCAAAACACTTAAAAGAAAAATAAAGGCAGAAAAATAACTTTATCATTCTATTAATAGCACAACCTTTAAAATTAGTAATTATTTATGATGACAATCATGTCTGTAGCTTTTTAAATAATTCCATTTTCGAGGTGTGCTCTTCTGAAAGAAAGATAGAAGATAAAGCCACACAGAGTTTAAACTCCGAATTTCTCCCATTTCCACGTTTGTCCTCCACCTCTAAGATTTCTTACAATTCTCTGGTTCAGTGATACTCACTGCTTAAACAAGGCAAACTCGATGGCATTATTAATCTTTCCACTCCCTTTGCAACTTCACAGATAAAGCAGCTCTTATTACTGTCACAATTTCATTGACAAAGTAAATTTGTGACTCTCTATCACCAGAGTGATCGTGTTCCCATCGCTATGTCTGTCACAGGAAACCGAACTGAAAACAAACTTCCATATACCAGCCATTTCCCAAGCAATCTCATTTTATCTGTGCTGACTTGAACCATTAAGAAAATCTAATCCCATTTTTGTCTGTCTTTCTTACAATAGGCACTAAAAGACATTTAGTCCTCCCATTTCCCTCTAGCCCTAAGTGCTGAGCCAGTCAGACACAGGAAACTGGACGTTTAGTTCACACCCCACTGCACTCCTCCACAGGCCTCTCCCAGGGACCAGTTATTCTTTGAAGCTCAAGGAACAGTTGCTTTTCTGCCCTTTCAGCAACAGCTCTGTTAAAAGAAAAGGCAGATGCCAAACATCTCTAAACCAGGTGATGCTCTGTTACCAGACAATTGGGATTTCTGTGAAATCCCAGCTCTTTTCTCATAGGCGCTTATCCATTTTTCTTCCCTTGATGTGAAATTACTCCATTCTCTCAATTTCATCACCTGGATTTTTTTTTTGTTTTTTTTCTTTTTTTTAGTTCTAAAATATGGTATCATGAATGATGTTGATATCTCTTTAATGTATTCTTGGCATACAATAGGAATGTGCAAATGGATCATCAAAAAGACGTGCATTCTATTCTGTTCTGAAGAACTATTATTTTGTCTGATGCTTCCCATAAGTATTATGCCTACTCTGCAGTGAAGGAAGAGAGCATTTCCCCGTTAGGATTCGTTAGCCACTGACAGCCTCTGGAAGGCTGAAACTTGAAGTCTGAGATTGATGTGAGACCGGAGAGACACAAGGCAGAAAAAAAGACCAGTGCAGTCCTTTGGCTGACTTAACTGCTACTAATGGAATGTTTCCTAGAGCTTCTCTCCTTGCTGCTGGTGAACTGCATGCCAAAGAAAATAAGAAAAAAGAAAAAGAAAAAGAAAAAGGAAAAGAAAGAGAAAAAAAAAACTGCTGAAATATCTTGGGCACTATAGTTTATAATTGACCCCTAGTTAATATCCCAATGAACTAGGAATTGATCAATAGTTATGATTTCCAGTAAAACAAGAAGCAACAGTCAGAGGTTTGGCTAAGCTTTTAAGATTCTCCTAACCCAGTGTGTGAGTATTAATTCACAGGAAATAGTAGTGATGCAGTGAAAACAGGAGCAGACGAGGCATAAGAAGCTGAATTCTTCCATATTCTTCATTTCAGTTGATGGCAATGCAACCTGCAAATACACACTAGTAGGCAGCTTGGGTGCTGGTGGAGTCATGCTTTACTCTTCCATTTCTCGAATGTTAATCACCTTAAAATCTTATTTATTTTGCCTTTTAAATATTTCTCAACTCTCAACACCTCTCTTATCTTCTTATCACTGCTTTATTATCTCTTGTGCAGTGAAACTTAACATCTAACCAGTTTCCTTGCCGCCATCTTGTCCCATGGAATCCATCCTCCATACAACAGGTACATTGACCTAAAACACAAATCGAATTGTATTAGTTCCATTCATGATACATTGTCATGCTTCCTATCTCTCCAGATAAGGTTCAAAGTACTTAAATACTGCTCTGCCTAGCTACTTAGTCCCGTCTTGCTACTCCCTTCAGGGTAGTAACATTATATTGTTTACATATTTTTTCATGTAAATACCACCATGGAGCTTATGTCTGGGCTTTTCTTTATGTTAGTCCTTTGGTCGAAAATGTTCTGCCCCCACTGACCCATCTTCTACTTGCTAATTAATCCTATCCTTGGATCCAGCTTAGGCAGGTATCTTGCAGGAAGCTTTGCAGGCAGTCCTCACCCCAGTGTCAGGTTAGGTATAAACATTCATGGACCCGTCGCATGCTGTTACCACCCTTATTGCATTTCAATATCTGCCCCATTTGACTGTGAGTTCCTTACAGGCACACTTTATTTACTTCACCTTCTTAGTCTCATTGCTTATTGCAGTCTTAGGAGCATACCTGGTGCTCATGTAACATTTTCTGTCTGAGTGAATCAAGGGCTGCCCTGATATATACCAGCTGTGGGATCCTGGGCAAGTCACTTCACTTCTCTGAGTTTTAGTATACTCATCTGTTGAAAGAAATGAATGTACATGGACTATAAACATCAAAGATGATAGAAAAGTTTTAAAAAGATAATTAACAAAGTACTTATATTCTCATAAAAGGGGTTTGTGGATTATGAAGTGCTTATGCAAAATGATGGTTGTTATGATTATTTTTCTCATCTCTTCTTCCAAAACAACTAAAATCCCATTAGAGTCTCAGTAATATTTACTTTGACAATAGAGATTTGAAATTTTGGGTTGCTGATTAATGTAGAGTTTGGTAATTGTTTTGCTTTTCTGCAATTATAATTTTCTGTGATTCCTTGATATTGAGGTCTGTCAAAATCAGTCCTCAGGGGCTTGCCTGGTGGTGCAGTGGTTGAGAGTCCGCCTGCCATGCAGGAGACACAGGTTCATGCCCCGGTCCGGGAAGATCCCACATGCCACGGAGCGGCTGGGCCCGTGAGCCATGGCCGCTGAGCCTGCACGTCCGGAGCCTGTGCTCCGCAACAGGAGAGGCCACAGCAGTGAGAGGCCCGCATACCGCAAAAAAAAAAAAAAAAAAAAAATCAGTCCTCAACATATATATATATATTTTTTTTTGCTGCTGCTTTAGGAAATGCTCTGTAGGGTAGAACTAACAGTCTTTTCTGATAGACACACATAGATTCAAAAACTGAATGTACAAGATGTTAAATCTCTGATTCTCAGTTTTCTCCTCCGTAAAGGGGAGTAAAAATGTCTCCCTCATGGGATTTTGTGGCGATTAAATGAGCTAATAAATATGAAATGCTTAGCACATTGTGTGAAGTATTTAAATGCTCAGTAAAAGGAGAAGGAATAAAGGTGATATGAAGAAGGCAGAAGAAGAGAAGGAATCATTTCAGTCATGTGTCTTTATATGTGTATATATCAGGACTTTATGTAGCTTTAGTGCTCTTAGCTGCTTATCACTGGCTATATAAAAAGATTAAAGCTGGGGCTTCCCTGGTTGCGCAGTGATGGAGAGTCCGCCTGCCGATGTAGGGGACACAGGTTCATGCCCCGGTCCGGGAAGATCCCACATGCCGCGGAGCGGCTGGGCCTGTGAGCCATGGTCGCTGGGCCTGCGCGTCCGGAGCCTCTGCTCCGCAACGGGAGAGGCCACAGCAGTGAGAGGCCCGCGTACCGCAAAAAAAAAAAAAAAAAGATTAAAGTCTGAGTCATGTGTGCATCTCCCATTATACTTTATATAGACACACAATAAATGCTTTTCAATAAACAATGACTATCAAGGTTTCTGTAATTGTGGTTTAAATAAATGTCAATTTTTATTCTAGTTGCTTCAAGAAACAGAAAAAAAAGTTAGGTATAACAAAAAAATCTACATTAGGTAAATATACTTTTTTGTTTTTATTAATTGTGTGTATTTGATATGCATTTGAGAACAAAATAGGTTTTTAATAAACAGATCCATAATTAACATGATTCCCTTTGATCTTTAAACATAATTATTATCCCCCCTTATATGTTCAATGCTGCTAAATTTCCTGATAAAATGAATAATATTGAATCCCTTCACTGCACACACTTCCATAAATATAATCCATATATTGGACCAGTTCAAACTAGAGATAAAAGTAATGTGGATAGATAGTCCCCAGTAATAACTTCCATATAATTTAAAACTTTAATAGTCTTGAAAATGAATCAGAAGGCATATTCCATTAAAAGAAATGTGCATTTGTGCATTGAACATTTTCTAAGATGCGAAATAGCAACTTTGAAGTTTACCAAACCACATGTTAATCTCACACAATTCAACATGTCATGTTCATGGCTTTTTTTTTTTATAGACCACTATATAATTATCTCAGAATGTAAAATTAAAATTTAAGTGAAAATTAAACAATGTAGCTTACTGTGGATTTTATTGCCAGTAGTGAGGGATAAACTTTAATAAACTTGCATTCAAAAACAAACTCTGGGGGAAAGAAAGCCTGTTTTGTAAATCTGTAGTTCCCATAAACAGCCTTCACCAGGCTAAAGCTTTCTATCAGCATATGAGATCTGATAGAGGGTAAGAGTCATCTGACTTTTTAGAGCTGGTATAATATCTAGACAGAAAAGAAGTAATGAGAGAAAAAACTGGACCTTTCAGTTCTGAATTTCCTTTCTTTGATGTAGACTTCATTTAAATCATTTGTTGGAACAGTTTGCTTAAATTGCTGATTTCAGAAAAGCTGGCAGTATAATAGTACATTGTTTCTGACCAATAACATGGTTATTTGAGTCAAAGCCAAAACTAATAGTGTCAGATGGCCCTCTTGCAGGTTCAAGTCAGGTTTACTATGATCCAAGATTTTAGTTAAGAACTGTGAATTCACTATTATGAAATGGTAAATTAAATGTTTCAGATTAAAAAAAAAAAAGGACTGTGAGTTCAACGTTTTGATGAAACACATATTCTAAGGTCCCCAAAGCTTTACTGGATGACTTTAAGAACCTTGATATGTGTGTGACATGTCTGCCACACTCTGACAAGATATGGCAGACTGGTTCTTTGGGGAATGATTCTTCATCACATATGGCAGCAATCCACAAAGGCCCAGTAAAGTCAGTGGTACTAGAGTAAACAGTGCTTCAGGGATTGGGATACACACACACACGCAGTGTCATATATAAATTTACCACCTCCTATATGTATGTATTGCTACACTCAATGTTGAACTCAAGAGTCTTATTCAGGATGCCTCCCTTATAGGATTTGTTGCGGATTTTGTGGTTTTGTTGTTGTTGTTGCTTGTTTTGTAGTTAAAATAATGATTTAAAAAAATTTAACTGAAGATTTGAGGAGCTAATGAGAATTTTTAAAAAAGATTAGTTATTATAGAAAGAAAACCCAAAAGACAATGTGTGATTGAAGACTTTTAAAGAGTCAGCATTGCCAGCTGAGCTCTTTGTGAACAGGCTGAAAGTCAAGTGCTATCAGCCAAGAGGTTTAATGAAGCCCCACTACAGAATTTAACAAGAGAATGATTTGTGAGAATGGCTTCCTCTCCTAACTGTTCTGATCCAGTGGCATAAATAGGATGCCGAGCTCCACTCCTGCTGGGTTTTTTTAATGCTATTTGATTTGATTGAGACCCAGCAGCATTATTATGGCCTATGATTCTTTTCCTTTTTTTTTTCTTTTTTTTTTTTTTTGTAGAAAGGATATAAAGTAAAGAACTTCTTGTGCTCTTATAGCTTTTCAGAAATAGCCATTTTAACCCTAATGACTGTTGAAGATGTGACATTCTCTTAGATTTCTTTCATTTACTCATGAAGGTTTTGGGTTGCTTTTAGTTATTTCAAACAAACTGATAAAATCTTAAAAATTAATCAAAAGAAAAAGCAATTCTCCACATGACCTTCCTACAGAGAACGTGAAACAATCTCTTAATGTTTTTTGCCAAGCAAGTATTTGAGGAAATAATAGAGCAGTCAGGTACAAGAAATAATTGATACATAAGATGATTCTGTGACAAGTAATGACACAATACCACACTAGTAAATAGCACATCATGGGTCTTCCATTATGTTCTGAGCTTTACTGTGATTTATTCATCTACATAACAGTGGATAAGGTTCTCTCATTGCTCAGTTACATAGATGTATAACTTAGCAACTGTCTTTAGCAACCTACATTCTGAACTAATGACATCAACCTGGAGATATGTAACTGAGTTGTGTGAATCTACACAATCTGCATTACTCAGCCTGAGAATGAAATTTGAATGAAATAAATTAGATTTTTGCTCTAGTCATTAATGGGTAGTTCATTTTAAAACATTAGGTTCATTACCAACAATCTCACATAACTTTAAGAATTGGAATTATTTTGTGACATTGTGTATAATTTAATGTAAAGGAATTAATTATAAGTTAATTTACATTGATGTATCCTATTTTGTCCAGAATTATTAGGATATAAAGTGATTGAGGTAAGTCATTGTTTAAGAGAGAATAATCATAAAGAGAATAATTTTAGACTAATTGACATCAAGGACACCCTTTTCTTATGATGAACCCTGGGTGAATTAAATATGCAAGATAATTGAAAAATGGTCTTTTTATGCATCCATATGTAACAAATTTTATTATTTGCTTGCTATCATTTTAAATATCTTATAGGTATACACAGAATTGAAAATTACACTGAACAGTATTCATCCTTATAGATTCAAAAATCATTTCAGTATATTCCAAACATTAGGGTCATCATTAGAATAGTTACACCAGCAGCAGCTGGTGTCCTTTGAGCCTTATTTCAATAATTTCAAAATATAATATGCTTTTTATTTCATTTTTTAAATGATTCTGTGTAAATTGGAAGTTACTACCTTTTAATGTCATACCTAAAGTTTGTAAAATTGATTAAAATACCACGAGCACCTTAATTTGCTTTTAAACTGTTATTCTCAGGACTTGATAATGTGCCAGTATAAATACACCTGTAGAAAATACTAAAATAAGTATAAGACAAAATGTAGTTGAGTAATTGCTTTATAACAGAATTATGAGAGTAGGAAAATCCATAAATGGTTGTTAAGGTTAGCTTTAGCTGTAGGACATTTATTTTGTGTGGTCAGTGTTATTAGGAGAAAATTTAGAGCATTGCACAGCTAAAACTGATAGAAATGACCATTTTACAAAGGTGCTTTTAAAAAGTTAACATGGTGAATGGTAGAATAGTCATTTCAAACAGTGTTCTTTTTAGGTCACTAGTAAAGAGATGAGGTGTGCTCTTGTGTTTTTCCTTAGATTTTTTATTCCCCCCAAGTGTACTACATGACTAAATATAATTGCTGATTGGTAATTTTTGGCCTGATTTAGGCTTCTTGGAAATAATGGTAAATTATATAATTCCTGTGCTGGATTGTTGAGACTATGAATGTTAGACATGGATGGGGACTCTGTTTTACTGATGAAAAAACTGAGGTCAGAGATGTCTTTGTAATGTATGGCAAACTGTGAACATATACATTTGATACTTGACTGCATGCATTTGACGTTTACGGTAGTTGTCCTAAAAGGTTGCATCATATCATCTTTCAGAGATGGAATTGGCTGTTTGGACATTGGTCTTTTTTGTTTGTTTTTTTTTGCGGTGTGTGGGCCTCTCACTGTTGTGGCCTCTCCAGTTGCGGAGCACAGGCTCTGGACGCGCAGGCTCAGCGGCCATGGCTCACGGGCCCAGCCGCTCCACGGCATGTGGGATCTTCCTGGACTGGGGCACGAACCCGTGTCCCCTGCATCGGCAGGCAGACTCTCAACCACTGCGCTACCAGGGAAGCCCGGTTTTTTTCTTTTTAATGAGAGAATAAAATATAGCATGAGTCATTTCCTCCCCTAAAACCTTTTTATATGTTTGAAACATGGCCATATGTGAAGCAGATTATGTACCCATGTTAATTTAATATATTAATACATACTGTGCATTTAAACAATATCTTTTTTGTTAAGGTATAATTGACATATAACATTATATTAGTTTCAGGTGTACAGTATAATGATCCTATATTTATATATACTACAAAGTGACCAGTGCAGTAAGTCAAGTTAATATCCATCACCATATACATAGTTAGAAAATTTTTTCTTGTGATGAGAACTTCTAAGATTTACTCTCTTAGCAACTTTCAGGAATGCAGTAGAGTATTACTAACTATATTCCCTATGTTGTACATTAGATCCTCATGACTTAGTTATTTTATAAATTGAAATATGTAATTTTGACCCCCTTCATCCATTCCACCTACCCCTCACCCTCACCTTAGGCAATCACCAATCTGTTCTCTGTATCTATGGACTTGTTTTTTTTTATTTTTTGTTTTAAATTCCACATGTAAGTGAGATCATTTGGTATTTTTCTTTCTCTGTCTGACTTACTTCACTTAGCATAATACCCTCCATGTCCATCCATGTTGTCTCAAATGACAGGATTTCCTTCTTTTTATGGCTGAATAATATTCCATTGTGTGTGTGTGTGTGTGTGTGTGTGTGTGTATTCATTTAGTTAGTTAGTTTACATTTCTTTATCCATTCATCCAGTGATGGGCATTTAGATTTTTTCTATATCTTGGCTATTGTAAATAATGCTGCAGTGAACTTGGGTATGTATATATTTTTGAATTAGTGTTTTTGCTTTCTTTGGATGCATACCCTAGAGTGGAATTGCTAGATCATATGGTAGTTCTGTTTTTAACTTTTTGAGGCACCTCCATATTGTTTTCCACAGTGGCTGCACTCGTTTACATTCTCACCAACAGTGCACAAGGGTTCGCTTTTCTCAACATCCTTGCCAACATTCTTATTTCTTGTCTTTTTAATAACTATCCATTCTAAGAGGTGTGAGGTGATATTGTGGTTTTGATTTGCATTTCCCTCATGGTTAGTGATGTTGAGCATCTTTTCATGTGCCTATTGGCCATCTATATATCTTCTTTGGGAAAATGTCTATTCAGATTCTTTACCCATTTTTCTGGTCAGATTATTTGGTATTTTGCTATTGAGTTATATGAGTTTTTAATATATTTTGGATATTAACCCCTTATCAGAAATATAATTTGCAATTATTTTCTCCCATTCAGTAGTTTGCCTTTTCATTTTGTTGATGATTTACTTTGTAAATAATTTCTTATTGAAAGTTATTTCGCTTAGGTCATGGAGCCAAAAGATTTCAGAACCAAATTTACATTAGAATAAGATTGAACACTTTTTAAAAATTTTCAAACAAACAAGTCATGCAAGGTAGTAAAAATAGCAAGGATTTAAAGAGCTGAACAGACCTGAGCTCCAATCTTCCATGTCTTACCTGATGTGTGACCTTAAGAAAATTACTTAATTTTCACATTTCTCCCTTTGCAAAATTGGCATATTGAACTCTTTTCTACAGAGTTGCTGAGAAGGTTTCTAGTGTATGATCTGACACATAGTTAGCTAACATTGATGGCTCTTTACTAAACTGAGATGTAGAAAGGTTATGTGATTTATGCAGGACAGATCTGATTAATTTTGCAGAGAATCTTGATCCAAAGTTGTTTAATTTTATCATTATTGAATAATTTTATCATTATGCCATCATGTACCTTAACGCTGACCCTCCATGAGTTATGCCATTTGAAGGTAAGGGTTCCAGATTTTCAACTAAACAAATTCTTGAGCACCTTCTGTATATAAAACAATATGCTAAGCACTGTGAAGAATGCACAGATAATATGACATGGAGCCTACCTTCATGGAGCTTATTACAGCCTATTGATAAAGAGAGATATACATAGATGTCTACAGCATCAGCAGTATATGAAAAGTGGATTTGTACAGATAGGCCAGGGAGGAAGAAAGTGCTTTCAACTGGGCGATGGGGACACTATTGTCATTTGTTCACTCTTTCAACAGATATTTACAATGTGAATAATATCCTCAACTTGATAAGTTCTAGAGAAATGATGGCAAAAAAAAAAATGGTTAAATACTTGCCCACATGGAGCTTATAGGCTAGTTTAAGAGACAGACATTTATAGAATAATCACAAATGTATAATTTAAAACTTCAGTAAGTGCTCAAGGAGAAAAGTTAAGGTTAAGGTTCCGATAAAATTTATTATCAAATTTAGAGGAAGCTCCTTGAAGAAGTATTTTTTTTTTGAGCTGAGGGATAGGGTGAGTAGGAATTAAAAGGGGAGGATCCCACGGCACAGCATAAACAGAACCAGAAGTAAGATGGAGCAACATATACTCGAGGACGAGAAGAAAATCTATGGGGCTAAGATAGGGCAGTGGAGGAGGGGAAGGGATATGAGAAGACACTGGAGAGTTACATAACGAGGCCATGTTCGAGATTTTGCTCTCTATTTTAAGAGCAATGGGACCATATTGAAGGGTTTTAAGCAAAAATGTACTATAATCAGATTAGTTTTTTTGTTTTTTTGTTTTGTTTTGTTTTTTTTCGGTATGTGGGTCTCTCATGGTTATGGCCTCTCCCGTTGCGGAGCACAGTCTCCGGACCCACAGGCTCAGTGGCCATGGCTCACGGGCCCAGCCGCTCCGTGGCATGTGGGATCTTCCCAGACCGGGGCACGAACCCATGTCCCCTGCATCGGCAGGCGGACTCTCAACCACTGCGCCACCAGGGAAGCCCAGATTAGTTTATTTTTAATCACTGTGGCTGAATTGTGAGGTTGGAATGGAAAAAAGCAAGACATTAGTTCGGGTGAATGCTGGGGGATAACTTGTCCAGGGTGGTGGCAATAGAGATAGAAAGAGGTGGATGGAATGGATAAATAGTTATGAAATGAAAGCTGTGGAATTTGGTAATGAATTGTGTCTCTCTCAGAAGAAGGAGAGGAAAGTTCTAGGTTTCTGGCTTTCTAAATTGACTTAGGGAGTATTACCACCAAAATTATGATCCTGAGATCCTATGTCTGGTGGCATACACATTATCATAGATTGCTGGGTAGCTGCATTTCAATCTCAGACTCTTTAGCAGGCAAATAACTAAGTTGCACCATTTAATAACTGCTTTTGGGGCTTCCCTGGTGGCACAGTGGCTGAGAGTCCACCTGCCGATGCAGGGGACATGGGTTCGTTCCCCGGTCCGGGAAGATCCCACATGCTGTGGAGCGCCTGGGCCCGTGAGCCATGGCCGCTGAGCCTGCGTGTCCGGAGCCTGTGCTCCGCAATGGGAGAGGCCACAACAGTGAGAAGCCTGCATACCGCACAAAAAAAAACTGCTTTTGGGGACAGTGGGGACATTTGTAGAAGCAGAAGGAAAAGAAGAATGTTAACTTTTTCTGAGTACCTGTAATGTGTCAGGCATAGTGCAAGGTATTTTGTGCAGATAGCAAGGTTTCTCATTCCTGGCACTATTGACATTTTGGGTTGGATCATGCTTTGTTGTGGGAAGCTGTCTTGTGTGTTGTAGGATGTTTATCAGCATTCCTGACCTCTCCCTAGTAGATGCCGGAAACACCCCCCCCTTCAGTTGTGACAATCAGAATTGTCTCCAGAACTACTGATATAAAGAATAAAGTGAGATATTTGAGTGGAGGGGAAAAGTTCATGGTATTTTATGTATCCATTAAATATATTCTAAAAATGTTCCTCTTAATCACTCTATTTTTATGTCTGAAAAGTTGAAAGATGTAATGACAGGCTTTTATGTTAAACTCAATCTTTTCTCTAAAAAGAAATCATACCTAGTTTTAAAATATCTTGAGAGTTTTTAATTGTTAGAGATATTATCATTCATGAGTATCTATGCATATAATTTCTCTGGTGTAACAGTGACTGGGATTTGTCAGTTCAAATGTAGATACTTCACTACTTAAAAATTTGAGTGTTCCTCTGTTTTAATAAAAATGTGTTTCTTCTCAAAAAAATCTTGTAACTCATTACTTTACTCCATTCATATTCTTCTGGAATGTGGTATTTACAGTTCTAGTCTGTCAGATTTGTTAATTGAGCCCTGCTATTCAAAAAGCACTGTGTATGAGAATGAAAAAAATCACATCAATTTAGGGATTCACTACAATTTAGCTACTAATAATGAAAATGAATATCTATGAATTAGCAGAAGAATTCCATAGTCAGGGTGATTTCATTTGTAGCCCGTTTAAGAAAGCTGCTGTTCTCTGATATTTGCTAGTAGGATTGGTCCTACTGTTTGTAAATTTGCTTAACTATGAAATATTCTATAGGGCCATTCTAAGAGTTTAGAATACTTAAATTATTTTAGACCCAAATACTGTGAAATCTTCTGTCATCACAGTACAAATAATTGTATAGCCCATTGCTAATAGTGAAGAATCTCAGTACTTTAATTTGTAAGGATAAACTCAAATGTTTTTGCCATTATGCTTCAAAAATTGAGATTTCAATGTGGAAATAACAAAATTGTAATTTTAATGTTGTCTAATCATGCAAATATTTTACTTTCTTGGAATTTTCTGCTATCTCCTGGATTTATCATATGAGCTATGTGTATAAAGTACTTCATCAACTTTAGGTAATATTAACTGAAAAGAATATTTTCCAGGACGTTTTCTACTAAAGTATACATTTGGGTATACATAAGCTGAAGGAAAAATATTGGAAGCAGAGGGGTATATCTGTTGTCTTGCTTTACCTCTGAATTTCCATAGTCTTAAAATCATAGCGTAGAAAGCACTTTAAGAGTCAGCTACTCTGTTTCTTTACCAGACAGCGTTATATAGCTAAACTGTTGTGGCCAAATGGAAATAAATCCCATTTTTAAAGACCTCTAGAGACATGACAGTTGGCAACCAATTCATGGTTCAGTGACCTTTACTGTTAACTGCTTCTTTTCTATACTTTTCCTAAGTCGTTCATGCTATTATTTAGGCCCATTATCTTCTCTTCTGGCCTAAGTAGTTATTAAGATTGGCTGGTCCCTGTATTTATTAGACATAATCTGAAGACTTAAGTATCTGTCCAGCTAACTTATTTTCTCAGACCAAAAAAAAAAAAAAGCCTTTTCCTCCAGCTTCTGTATAATTTTTTCAAACATTTATCATCTTTCTGACTCATGTCTCCTGAATATGACAAGCAGATAGAAAAAATGAGTTTTTCTTTCTCCCTTCCTCCCTCCCTCCCTTCTTTCCTTCTTTGCTTCCTTATTTTCATTTTTGTTTCTTTTCTCTCTTAGCTTCTTCTCATTTATACCTAGAAATTATTGTCTGGACAATGTACAGTCTTAGAACACAAAAGATTTCAAACTAATTAGATAATCTGGAGCCCTTTGATGGCACATTCAAGTGAGGAAGGAAATCTCTTATTCTAATTGTGTGTATGTGTGTGTGTGTTTGTGAGAGAGACAGAGAGAGAAAAAGAGGCTAAATTCTCCCAAACTTTTTGAACAGTTCTTTTTCTAAAAACTGTTAGTCAAGTGTATAATGTTTGTATATCTCCAAATATTTGGAAGAAAGCTATTCTTTTTCTTTTTTAGACTCAAAAGAGAACCAGGGTTTTATAAAATTATATAATTAATGTGTATTATATATATGTATTATATATATATATATATATATATATATATATATATATATATATTTTGATTAACTTCTCTTCCTCCCCCACCCAACCCCAAGAAAGTAAAATCTAGGTGAAAACAGCATGCTTTGTATACAAACTCAACTTTGTGGCAAATTCTCTAATCCCTCACGCCTTTCCAAACTCCCTCCAACATAAGGAAATTTAAAGCTGTTCCTGGAGATGGATTGTAATCTGCACAATGTTGCAATGTTAAAAAAAGAAAGAAAAACTAGCAAGGTTTTCCTCTTTAAAATATATATTTATTTTTTAAGTTTTTTTTACCTTCCTATTTGACACATTTACCTTAAAAAGTATTTTGTTAAGATATTATTCTCATGCTTCAAAAGAGTAGTATTTTATTCAATTTATACTGAGTTCAAGACAAGAAATGGTTAAAATTGGTTCACACTTAAGAAATGATTGCATTACATTTTTTCCCAAAAAGGTGAACTTTGTAAGAGCCTTTAAGTCTGTTTTCTTCTCACCTGTTAGTTTCCCATGTCTTTTTAAAACTCTAGCTAAATATTCTTTAAAGATTTTTAATGTTATGAGGAATTCTTTAAAACTATTTTTATGTGTAGGTAGTAATGATTTTAGACTAAACAGTTTATGATAATTTAAATGTAAAATCAAATAGATTCTGTGTCCTATTGCATATAGTTCTCCCCAAACTGATTAACTAGTAGGGAAATTTGTACAGACATGGATTTAGTCGAGAGACCTGGAAGACAGCCTTTGGTTAGTCATCTGTGACCTTGAGAAAGTTATTTAACAATTTAGGTTCTCCATTTTCTCATGCAAAAAGATAGGGTTAGACTGATAAGTTCTAAGGTCACTTCCAGAGCTAACATTTTATTGTTTTATTGTTTTATTAGAGATAGAGACAGACAGGCTTTTTGTCTTTGTTAGGGAGAAAGGGGAGCTGGGATAGAAGTGCTCCCAGCCTTTAAAGCAGAAAAAAAAAAAGATGAGACGAGTTATGTGGAGGGTGGGAGTGAAGCAGCCCATAAACCAGGAGCTTTAGAGGATAATGAATGAACAGGATCCAAATGACTCTTGTTTTTTCTAATTCTTTCTGGACTTTCCTAACCGGACAATAATAGGCACTGCCTGTTGTGTAGAAGATCTCTGCTTTTTGTATGGAAAAAAAAAAAATCCTTTGACCTGGCCCTGAGAGAAATACAGAGAAAGGGGAAATCTGAGAAAAACTTAAAGAAATTTCTATCATTTATTCTCCAGAAAAGAAATTTTTGGATGATAATTTTCTTCAAATGAGAAAAAGGATTTTATTTGGAGGGTATAAATGGCATTTATTTGTTTATTGAAACTCGAACAAATGAAATTGTGATGGACAGGTTTTCATTTAGATAAGAAGAATCACTTCCTGATAATCATGGTTGTTAAAAGCTTAAATGATCATTCAAGATAGGGTCCTCTCAAAAACCTCTGATGTTTTAGGAGCTTCTGTGTTAGATGTTGTTTTAGATAAGTTTTAGGGTCCTTAATAGACTATGAAAAACCTTACAGTTATCAATTGTCATTGATGTGATATGCAAATGCATTAGCCTAACATTCTTAAACACACTGGATTTTAATTAAAAGATTCAACTGCTATGGTTTAATTGCTGGTAAAACCTATAGGCAAGGGAAAAGTGCTTTTTAAAATTTTAAATGAGCTGCTTCCCAGTGATTTTTTTGGTTTCTAACATGTTAAATATTTTTGAAACTGTTTAAGAAATTTTACATTACTGAAAATACATGACTAGAAACTATTTAGGAATCATTCCTCTGATCTCCTGACTTCAAATAAGGCTTGATTTTAACTGCATCACTCTAATGGGATCAAATTTATTTTTAGATTACCCCAAAGATAATTTTATGACTTTTTGTTTTCTCAAAGCAAAGTTCTGTTGCTACAGTTGTCAGGTTCTCTCTCTTGTAGTTTCTGAACATTTCTTCCTGTCATTTAAAAGACATCATCTTTAAGGTTATGAGAAATGGAAGCAAGTCCCATCCTCTGTTTGTTTTCAAATCTGGATAGCATAGTTATGCTATGATAAACATTATGCCTGAGCAAATGGGAGTGTGCTTTTTTTTAACTTTTCTTGCCTGCGTGATTGAAAAATTATGCTTAGAGTTTTTACCTTAGAGTGAAAGTAGACAATTTATTTCACTCACATTAAAGGGAACGTGTGAGTTAAAAAGTGCTTCTGAATTACCTTTAAATTTTGCATATGTGGTAACAATATGCAAGAGAACTCCTCTCTCTATTTTAAAACTACCATTTCACAGCAGCAGTGCTTGGCATAGTTCATTTATTTAAAGTACCGGAATGTATATCAAGTCTAATTAGTTGTGACTTGCTGAAAGACATGGACATTATTTATTTGAGTAGAATATATTGTGGATGTCTACTGGGCTATTACGAAAAAGCTCTGCATTTGACAGTAATTACCTTTGTTTCTAAAAGAGCAAAACAATTGCTTTCCAATATTTTAAATATGTAGTACTTGAGCTTTCTATGTTAAAATACCCAATGTTTCAGCATTGAAAACAGGTAATGTGATTATAACTTTATTAGATAGTGTTATAAAGTTTTCTCTGTTTCCATAATGTGTTTACATTTTTCCTGTGTGTTTTCTCAATTAAAAATATGCAAAAATTCAAATATAATACCTTTTTTTAACCGTGTTACTCAACCTATGGGCCTGTACCAGCAGCACCTGGGTTCTGCAAAATCCCTGGTCACACTTCTGACCTATACAATCATAACCTGTATTTTAACCAGATCTTAGGGTGATTCTTATGTTTATTCAAGTATGAGAAGCATGGGTTTAATAGAATATCATTGGCAGCATGAACCTTTTAAAATTAATCTGATGGTGGAGTTACAGGATTTAATACTTCTTTATCTTTGATTAAGATGCTTGATTTCTATTCTATGTAGCATTAGCAGTTAAGATTTATAGTGTGTTTTTTAAACCCACTACATATATACTTATCTAATCCTGGTAGCAAAATGTAAAGTCATTGAAAAGTGTTATATAATTTCATAGCTATCATTCATTGTAGCTCTGCCATTTAGTCAAAGTAGGGGTTTTAAGATTCATTTCTATTTTTCTTAAATGATTTATGATGATGCTGGGAATGCTAACAAATATTCATTCATGGACAGTATGAGCCATGTATCCAAATATTAATGTGTTCTTCATTTTATTTTAAAAGGACGATCATTGTTAAGTCAAATCTTATTACTTTTTCTGTTTCATTTTCTGTTTATTTTTATTTATTCCATGTTTTCTTTTTTTGTTTTGTTTTAGTTGGGTCTGGTAAGTTGACATTTTATTGGCCATCTTCTAATCATCGTGTCACTGTGACTGGAACTTCTCTTCCCCTTTCCATCCATACCCTTCCATGTCCTTCAACCAATCAGCCTCCATGTTTCACTTGTCATTGGCCACAAAGACAGACTGCACAGAATAAAGTCTGCAGGAAGTATGGGTAACTGTGACAAAGAGTAAAGGTAATGGGGTTGCTAACTTTATGTCTTATTAAATGATGTGTGATCTGCATCCTTTTATTTTTTCTTTTTTTAAATGAGTGATAAAATAAGTGATAGGTCTTTATCTTGATTAAGTACTATTTCAATTTATATCTCGCAAGATAAACAAAAGTAGAAAAATAGGTGCCCAGAGGACAGTTTGGGTTTGGGGGATCCAAAATACTTTTATGAATCCATGTCTGTCTTTTTGTAACTGTTATTCAATAATAGTCATTAAAAGTCCTGCTGGTGAATAACCTTGCACTTAGGGCTGTTTGCACTCATTTTCATTTCTATGTGTCAGAATCATTTCATTTTATGTAAGAAACAACCACATGATGTGTCTAAAATGTATCAAAGTTTGCTTTGATGAACAATTTGTCCTCATATAAATAAAGGTTTCTAAGTACTTTCATGATCAGTACTTTGGAGAAGGTCCATTCACATACTTTAAGGACGCTGGAGCACCATTTTTGGAGAATTTTGTATGGTGTTCCAGGGAATAATTTTGACCCTAAAAGAATCTCTCTTATGTTTTAAGTTAAAAAGCTATACACGTATTATAAACATGTCATTTCATACTAATACAGATAAGAGGATGGATTGTTCAATAATGGTGATGCAATAATGAGCTATTAGAAGAAAATAGCTTTCTGTATATGCAAAAATATAGATGGGTTAAAATTTAATAAAAGCAAAATACAGGATGAAAATAGAGTGAATATTTATATAACATAATTTCATATGTATTATGTAATCTATATTATATAATTTCATTGATAGAACAACAAAAATGCCTAACTAGATTAGAAAGACTTTTAATAAATGGAAAAATATATCTACAACATTTTTGAGAAGTAGATAAAATTTTAGCTTATCCTTAGTTCTTAGAAATCAAAAAGTTAAGCACAATTTAAAAGGCAGTGTTTGGATTAGGCTGATGTTCTCTGAACCACTACCTAAAGTAGAGGGACCCCCAGAAATGGCTTCAGAAGCCACTTCATGGAACCCCTTCTCCTGTCCCCAAGGTGTTATCTATTTAGGAATTAGATCTTTGAGGAAGAATTTGTTTGGAGGAGAAGTTTCATGGCTTAAGAAGACAAAAAAGTTTGTACACCATTGAGATAGAAGGTTTTTAATCTTTTCTAACATTCCAGCCCTTATGACCCATAACCCATACCCTGCCTTTTTATTTAGAAGGGGAATACTGCATAGCACAGGGAACTATATTCAATACCTGGGATAAACCACAATGGAAAATAATATGAAAAAGAATGTATATCTATGTATAACTGAACAACTTTACTGTATAGTAGAAATTAACACAAAATTGTAAATCAACCATACTTCAATAAAATAAATTTTAAAAAAAAGTTAAGCACAAGAACACAATATCCACAACAAACAGGATATCAATGACAGGGTAATGTGAATATAAATGTTTAACCTCACTAATATAAAAGTGCCAATTAAGAGGAGATTCTATTCTAAGTTTGTCAAGGATGTTAATGTTCAGTGTTTGTGAGGTTTAGGAGGAAAGTGTCCTATCAGAGAGAGTTTCAGTTGAAATAAACTTGAATAAAATTGAGAGGGATGTAAATCTCACCATTGTGTTTAACGGGGGAATTAACAACAATCTAAATTTAAGGACAATAGATTAGTTAAATAATTAAGGTAATTTGTATTTAGACCATTTAAACAGTCATTCAAGTGATACTGTAGGAGAATATTTTAAAACAATATGGTACAATTCGCATGGCTGAATTATAGGTAGCTTTTCTTTGCTTATCTAATTTTCTATATTTTCAACACTGAACATCATATTAGTAACATGATTATGTGTTTTTAATTATGGCAAGTTTAAATATTGTAGCCCTTGAAAAATAGTCCAACATTTTATCATGAACATCAGATGCATATGGTGATTGGCCTTCTCAATCTAAATAGATAAGTGATGGTGATAGAAGATTGAAAAAGGCATATTTAATCCATTTAAATTTTTTCTTAGAGATATGTCTATATCTAATATTTAACATACATGTAGGAAAGGATTTTTTCTAAGACATGCCTCGTGGCTGATGTCATTGTTGCTGTTGGCTGGAGGATATGCCTATAAGATATAGTAAATTCATTTCCAGGCAAATATCCTGTGTGGAAGGATTGCTGCAGGATAAATGTAGTTTGCATAAGGGTTTGTATCCCTTGTTCCCACATACGTCTTTGAGGTTTGAGGAGAGCTGGCATTTTATAAAAGAAACATGGATTCTGGCACATGTTATTAGACATGGTTCTGAGATTTAGAAAAGAGACCACCCGAAGTTTTTCTTGTCTAAGTGATTTGAACATTTAGATTTTCCTACTCAAATTCCCTGCATATATTGGAAAGTCATATTTTCCCATTCACTTAATTAATCATTTGGGTTTCTTTCATTGAAACAAACCAAACTCTCTTCTGGATTTGGTTTATTATCCAGTCAGTCCTTTCAATTTCTTGGTCTGATTTCTATGTCAGTTATTCCAACCCTTAACTAAGGAATCAAATGCTCCTGTATGGATGTGTGTGGAGGAAAATCCTCAGGCAATGATGAACATGCCTGTTATTATACCTGGATAATGATAGTGCTTGCCAAAGTCATGAGTAAACCAGTCAATTACAATCAGAGTTTAAAAAAATTATAAGCTAGAGCGTCAGCATTACCAAATTGAACCTAAACTTATTCTCCTAACTTTGTATTTTCTTCCCTAGAAGTTACAGGACATTTGAAGGCATTTGACCTGATTTTTCAGGTCTCCTATAATTTTCTAGTCAAATGGTATAATTTCTACTAAACCTCAATTAAAAATAAAAAGGGAGTATAGAAGAAAGCACATTAATCTAGAAGTTAGGAGATCTAATTGCTTTCTTCAGTTTTGTGACCATGCAAGTTGTTTTACATATCTCCTTTTTTAAAGGGGTTTTATATTCCACTTTACACACATGTATATATGTGTATACATACAAATGTGTAAAGTTACTAAACTTATATATTATATATCATAAATATTTGTATATATGTCTCAGATACAATTGACCAGAAAATATTTAGCAAGAGAAAAATGTACCCTTTCAAATACTCATCTTCATTGACAAAGAAGTCATATTCTCATGAGCAGAGCAGTAGCACTTGTGGACATAATCTGAACATACTTTTTGATTCATATTCACTTTAAGCAGTTATCCTAAGTGACTGACATAAGTAACTAAAAGTACTTTTAAGGAAAAGGTTAGAAATAATGGAACAGTCTTAAAAAGTGGATTATCCTGTATAAACTGTTAAATGTCTGGCTTGAAACGTTCACTTCAATTTGATCTGAGACAAGAAAGGAGAATAATTAGGCGTTTCAGACAGCTGATAACAAATGAATTTGAAAAGTGTAAACAGTAGGTAGAAAGACTTACGTTCAGTGCACATTTTTTCCAATCATAAAGCACAGCCCCAAAATAAACTCTTTAAATTTTTTTTTTCAGCGAGTGACCCCATCAGCACACCTCATGTTTTCAGCTGCCATTGTTTTCAATGTAACTGACACAATTTTCTGACACTCTATTTACTGCTGGATGAAGTGGCCATTTAAGCCTGTATAAATCAAACAGTTTGGGCAAAGCTGGCAGTATTTATAATGTCAGGATGAGCAGATGTTTCAAATTTGCCCTCATTTCCATATATATTCTGTTTGAACATGCCCTTGCCTATGTAAATGAAAGAGGCATTCGACTCCACTATTGCTTTAAATTCATTTCTATTCAAGTAATTGGACTGAAGATTTTAAATGGTTATAATTTTCATGGTAGCATTTCGGGAGCTTTTGAGTTAAATTAATTTTAGGGCCTACCTACATCAGGAGGTCCTTGTGTCTGTGATTAATATCCATGCACCTTTAAGCAGCTCTAAATAAGAAAATATATTTATTCATACGAATTTCAGGCATACGTTGAATGTAAAGGGTCAAATTGTAGTTCAAGAATTCTTTTTAATAAGGTAGTTAATCTTAGAAGGTCAAGTAATTAAAAAGAAAAAAATCTCTTTACAGAACTACACGATTCCACTCTATGAATGTGCACTTAATTTAGCTTCATTTAGGTTAAGGATGATAATTTATACATTATGTATATCTATAGAGTACATAACAACTGGTATAAAATAACAGCAGCACTTGGGATATCAGCAAATTGTCTCAAATAGGACAATGACTCCATGCTTTTGATTCAGGGTAATTTGTTTCATCTCCTTCAGAACCTCCACATTTTGTTGTGAAACCCCGTGACCAGGTTGTTGCCTTGGGACGAACTGTAACTTTCCAGTGTGAAGCAACTGGAAATCCTCAACCAGCTATCTTCTGGAGGAGAGAGGGGAGTCAGGTATGACCTTGTTCTAATATTTCAATCAGTAAAGATGAGTGCCAGATATATAACAAAAAGCAACAAATTATTTAGTCACATAGCTGTCGCTTTAAGAGAACTGAGAAATCTCTGAGTAACCTAATCATTTCAGCAATAAAAGAAAACACAAAATTTCCTACCTTGTTTTAATTCTCAAACTTTCCCTGCCTAGTTTTGGTACACAGGGTGGTATGTAGAATAGTAATTGTTTTATCGTATAAAATTTACCTTTATTTCCAATTAAGCCACATTTTTTTAAAACTACTTTTTTCTCAACTTATTGTTATAACTTTTATTATTCAGAGATTTGTAATTATATGTTAAAAGAGATTTACACACATTTAAAACAAAGATGATAATTAACGCAATTTTTCTGAGAGCACCAGGAATCTGAAGTGTCTTCTTTGCTTCTTTATGTTTTATCTATCATATCTCTATCAATTAAAGATTCATCAAACTATATGAAAGTCTCTTTAACATAGATGTCCTATTGGATATAGTTCAGTATATTCTAACTCTTTGAAAACTCTATTATGTAGTCACCATTTGCTATCAAGTCCTACTCTCTATACATTTTTATAAACCAGAATTTTCTATATATATTGAAGCTAGAATATAGAGATCTGTGGTCTTAAAAATTAAGTTCACTATTAGGCTTCAGCTTATTAAAGAGGGAATTTTGAAACACTTTCACTTTAAAAATAATAGGAAAGTTTAAAATAGTTTTTTTTTTAGATTTTTTTTAACATCTTTATTGGAGTATAATTGCTTTACAATGGTATGTTAGTTTCTACTGTATGACAAAGTGAATCAGCTATATGTATACATATATCCCCATATCCCCTCCCTCTTGCATCTCCCTCCCATCCTCCCTATCCCACCCCTCTAGGTGGACACAAAGCACCGAGCTGATCTCCCTGTGCTATGCAGCTGCTTCCCGCTAGCTATCTATTTTGCATTTGGTAGTGTATATATGTCCATGCCACTCTCTCACTTCGTCCCAGCTTACTCTTCCCCCTCCCTGTGTCCTCAAGTCCATTCTCCACGTCTGCATCTTTATTCCTGTCCTGCCCCTAGGTTCTTCAGAACCATTTTTTTTCTTTTTTAGATTCCATATATATGTATTAGCATTCGGTATCTATTTTTCTCTTTTTAACTTACTTCACTCTGTATGACAGTCTCTAGGTCCATCCACCTCACTACAAATAACTCAATTTCTTTTCTTTTTATGGCTGAGTAATATTCCATTGTATATACGTGCCACATCTTCTTTACCCATTCATCTGCCGATGGACACTTAGGTTGTTTCCATGTCCTGGCTATTGTAAAAAGTGCTGCAATGACCGTTGTGGTACATGACTCTTTTAGAATTATGGTTTGCTCAGGGTATATGCCCAGTAGTGGGATTGCTGGGTCGTATGGTAGTTCTATTTTTAGTTTTTTAAGGAACCTCCATACTGTTCTCCATAGTGGCTGTATCAATTTACATTCCCACCAGCAGTGCAAGAGGGTTCCCTTTTCTCCACACCCTCTCCAGCATTTATTGTTTGTAGATTTTTTGATGATGGCCAAAACACAAATTTTTTCTCATCTCTTAGTGACTTCAGTTCTTCAGTAAATGTACACATTTCCCTTTACTTTTTCTGATACTTGTAAATAATTATTCTCATTCATTTTTGATACAGTTATTCCTAACCTCTTTTATTTTTTGCTTAAATCAACCTTGGGTGTGTTGCTTTATGATCTTGCTTCTACTGTGTTCATACAAATAGCACACAGGTAGTTTACTGACTGCACTCACTAATCATTTGTATGCAATGCCATCAAGTTCACTATAATTTTCACTTTGGTAGGCAAATATCAACTTGACTATGGTACAGAGGCTGTCATTTAAGTTCTAATACCTCAGTTGGTTCTAATACATTTCATTTGGCCTCGAAGGACTAAATTTGCTGACAGCAAATTAAAGACAAGAAAAAACCAAAATATTTTAGTAGAACAGGAAGAATTGAAAGTGTATTATATAAGAATACCTGTGTAGCGATAATAGTAAATCCACGAGCAGTTCTTCTTAGTAGAGTAATATTTAAATGATTCATTTAGTTATTTAAATAAATTATTCATTGTCATCTAATCAAACTTTGAAATAATTTTGATTTGGCTTGGTTTGATTTAATGATATAACTCACTGTTACCTAAAATTTTGTCATTGGACACATTTCCAAGCAATAGTAGTTAAGCCTTTGTAAATGACAGATGTTAAAAGGTACCTAAACTTTTAAAAAGTATCAAATTTATTTGATTAGAAGAAATGTTGATATTCTTTATTTCATGAAAAACAATGACATGATGTGTTTTTTACATGAAATATGCACTCTCTCCAATGAGCATGATATTTTGATTCATAGAGAGAAATTTGTACCACAGAATAACATCACATTTTGTCTTGAGTTTGTTTTTAAGATAACTTTCTGCAAAAATAAAACTCCATTATGAATTCTTAAATTCAGTATTTGATTAAAAATTTGTAATAGATGTGCTCACCATTTAACCAGAAAAACTAGAAAATGTTAACAATTTGATAGATCAGTGAACTTTTATAATGGACAGGTAACAAACATAGTTATAATGGTGCCTAAATGATATTCTTAAACTTAATTTGTCAGAATGTGTTTAAATTTTAATGTTGTTTTTATACATTAAAAGACCTAGGGTTTAGAATCCTAATAGGCACATCTATGTGAAACAAAGCTTTTGACTTTGTTTTGGTTAAATATGTAAAACTTTTAATTCTAATGGTATCTAACATCCTTTTATATCTAGTATTGTTTGAAATTGAAATTATAAAGGCATATATCCATATTTAGAATTCATTTAAAATTTCAAATAACCCTATTTAAGGCTAGATCATTAAACCTTGTGCATTTATATGTTTATGTGTGTGCACATCTATATCTGGGTATGTGTTAGAGGATATTTAGCTTATTTGCATACACAAGTATGTGTGTTTGTGTGTGTGTAAAAGTTTATACATCTATTTGTAAATATATGTATATATATGCCAACATGTTGGAAACTAGCAACTAACCTATTGTTATTCTTTCCTCCCAAATTCTGGGTTCTAGAATCTGCTTTTCTCATATCAGCCACCACAATCATCCAGCCGTTTTTCAGTCTCCCAGACTGGTGACCTCACTATTACTAATGTCCAGCGATCTGATGTTGGTTATTATATCTGCCAGACTTTAAATGTTGCCGGAAGTATCATCACAAAAGCATATTTGGAAGTTACCGATGGTAAAGTAGAACATTTTATTTCAAAATATCCAAGTTTGGCTTAGGATCTAAAGAGAGTGCCAGTAAATGCATTTATTTTCAACTTTGTATCCTTTCTTACAGCAATTTTGGTGTAATATGAAAAGGATGAAGGTACAATGATTAAATGTAAAACCATTCTTATTTTAACTTGGCTATACTATAAACTTCTAGCATCAAATTACGTTCATAAAAGCCTAGCAATTATACAAGGAAAGTTTACACTGAGTAGTTTTACTGTGTGGACTGTGTCCATGTTTTGGAACATGTGAAGTTATTTTAAAATCTCTTAGTGTAAAATATCGTCCTTTTTCTTTCCTCCGTATTAAGGAGATAAGATGAATTGTTGACAAATCCAACTCACAATTCACGATGAGTAAGTTTTTCTTAGTAATGTGGTTTTGTTCTATTTATCAACTCTTCTAAGCATGATTAATTAATGCCAAATATATTATAAAAATGCAGTAATGGAGAAAATCTCCAAACCATAAGATGGAGAGTAGTAAGAAGAAAAGAAACTATAAGTAAGCATGTAAATATATAAAAAATATATACATATGTGTATATAACAGGTTTCCCTGCTCTCTGAAAGTACAGCATTCCTATGAAACATTTTGTAAGCCAAAGAAATGGCATCAAGTGAAGAAGCAATTTCCTCTTTTCATAAAAATGAAAATCCACTTCAGATTTATTTTGATTAGTGGGCACACGTACTAATGTAGGTCTTTCATAAAAGCAAAGTGGCTTAAAATGAACTTTCAAAAGATGCACAGTACCTGTATACACATATGTATATATACATATATACATAAAATAAACATATATACATTCTTTTTTGTTGGTGTATAGTAGTCCATTGTATAAATAGCTCACAATTTATTTATGGACCTTTTATTGATGGGTTGTTTTCAGTTTAGGGCTTTTATTAATAAAGCTAAATATTTCTGTATAAGTCTATGGGTGGGCATGTGCACTCAGTTATCTTGTTTGCCTTTTGGTGGATGCATATACTCATTTCTCTCTCTCTCTCCCTTTTTTTTCATTTTCTCATGTATTCCAGATACAAGTCTTTGTCCAATATATGTGTTATAAATATTTCTTCCCAGTCATTCTCTTAATGATGATTTTAAGGCTTAAGTAACTAATTTTAATGAGGACCAATGTATTATTTTTTCTTTTATATGTGGTGCTTTTAGTTCCCTAATCTACCTTGAGACTGTGAGAATATTCTCCTGTGTTTTTTCTGGAATCTTTATTGTCTGTACTTGTGAGATTTAAGTTTTTAATCTATCTTGAATTAATTTTTGTGTATAGTGTAAAATAAGGGTCAAAATTCCTTTTATTCCCTTATATGGATACTAATTGTTTCAGCATCACTTATTGAAAAGACAGTACTTTCCCCACTGAATTGCAGTGGTATCTTAATCATAATTCAAATGAGCATACATGTAGTGGCCTACTTCTATTCTCTCTATTATATTCCATTAATTTCTTTATGCAAGTATGTATGGTCTTAATTATTATAGCTTTATAGTAAGTCTTACACACTTACTATAGTAGTGTAAGTCTCCAACTTTGTTTTTCTTGTTTTGGGTTGGCTATTAGAGGTCCTCTACATTTTAAAATAAATTTTAAAATCAACTTTTCAATTTCCATACACATAATACACACACACACACACACACACACACATACACACACACATTTTAACATCCTAAACAAACAAAAAAAATCAGAATTTTAATTTTGATTCCACTTAAATTATTGAACAATTTAAGGAGAATTAACATCTTAACAACCTGAGTCTTCCAATTTAAGGAATTTATCTGTCCAATCAAGTTAAATATATACCCAGCATCCACCAAGGTCTGACACATGGTAGACTCTCAATGGATATTTTTTGAATAAGTGAATGAAACAAAGAAGGAAAGATTGAACAGCTAGCTGTTGGTTAAGTCAGAATTCAAAATTAAGATTGTCTCACTCAAAAGTCCACACTCTTAACACTGTCTATGATATATATTATATATCTACTGCCCCAATACGTTAGAATGACCTAAAATGTGTTTACAGTTTCTTACATACATTAGAGCTATTGAATGATGATTGTGAAGACCATGTAATGAATTTGATAATGATTAATATAATCAATATATAGAAAAAGTAGAACATAGATTTGTACATATGTTTATGATTGCAACTTTATAAAGCAACTTGTATGTAAGGATATACATTTAAAAAGGCCAAAGAAAACTATAATAAAATATTTTCAAATATCTCTTATTCTCATAATTGAAAGCAAAACTTTCTAAGTGCCTTTTGACATGGCCTTATCATGAATGGTTATATTTGTGAGCATAGATCAAGCATGTCAACTTTTGCTAAACTAAAATGAAAACAAAACTCCTAAATTTGTGGATTTGGGATTCATCCCTAGTAGCCAATTCACTTCTAAAAGTTTCATCTTACAGTCTCTGGGGAGATTTAAGGTGGTTTTGTGTTTGCTGTGGTGGTACTGTATTTTTAGTTTTGTTTTCTTTATTTTGGAGTCCATCAATATTGTACAAACAACTTACAACTATGGACTCATTCTTCATAGGTAAACTGTACTTATTGTGAGTGCTGATAATATCAGTTTTTACATATTACCAAATCAAGTCAAGAGAAGAGGTAATAGGCAGAGTATTTTCTGGAAACTATTTGACTTTAGTTTCTCGACTTTCTTTCTTTACTGTTTGCAAACAGAACAAAGGCAAAGGCAGAATAAAACATGAGACACAGAATATGGTAGAGTAGCAGTTGTCTTTGAAATGTTGTTTTTCTGTAGCTGAGGCCTACCCCAAATCCCGTTTGACACAGGAACATAGAAATTCATATAACCTATTTAATTGAAAATGTTTCGTATCTTAATTACTAGAAAGTAAGAAGTAGTTAGTGATGATTAAACGATGTATAAAATCTAAAATCACTTGCATTAATCTCTCAAAAGTTATTGATATACAGTGGAAAGAGCATTAACTTTCTAATTACTAGCTATTTACCAATGACTAACTCTTTGATTTGGACGAGTCACATGAACTTTCAATGTTTCAGCTCCCTAATTGCTGAAATGAGGTAACAGTTTACAGCCTAACTCATAGGTGTTTGAGATATGTTTACAAACTGATGGCAATTGTGATATATGACTCTGATGTTTGCTGGTTTTTAGATGTGAATTTTACATACTTAAACCAGTCAGGGTGTGTATGTTATTCTGTATTCTTTTTCACTTAAAATTATTTTATGAATATTTTTATATGTATTAACATAGACTTTATGATTATTATTCTTGAGGTGACAAAAAATATTACTTCTGATGAAATACCCTCATTTTTTAGGGTCTTTAAATCTTTCATTGAACATGTGGAAAACTAGGTAAACTTTTATAAACCCTGCTCTAACAGGGTTATATCATCTGTTACACTCATATCTGTACCACTACCACCACCATCACCACTATACTGATACTTATAATAAGAAATTATTTTTTTATTGGAGTATAATTGCTTTACAATGTTGTGTTAGTTTCTGCTGTACAATGCAGTCAATCAGCAATATGTATACCTATACCCCCTCCCTCTTGGACCTCCCTCCCACCCCTCCCATCCCACCCATCTAGGTCACCACAGAGCACCAAGCTGACCTTCCTGTGCTTTATAGCATGTTCCCACTAGCTATCTGTTTTACGCATGGTAGTGTATACATGTCAATCCTAATCTCCCAATTCGTCCCACCCTCCCCTTCCCCCACTGTGTCCACATGTCCATTCTCTACATCTACATCTCTATTCCTGCCCTGCAAATAGGTTCATCTGTACCATTCTTCTAGATCCCACATATATGCATTGATATACGATATTTGTTTTTCTCTTTCTATCCTACTTCACTCTGTATGACAGACTGTAGGTCCATCCACATATCTACAAATGACCCAATTTCATTCCTTTTTATGGCTGAGTAATATTCTATTGTATATATGTACCACGTCTTCTTTATCCATTCATCTGTCGTCGGACACCTAGTTTGTTTCCATGTCCTGGCTTTTGCAAAGTTATTCAATGCCTCCTTTGTGCCAGGCATTATGCTAAGAACTTTAAACAGTTCAATAATTTCAAGTCTGACTTCTTATTTTACAGATGAGGAAACTGAGGCAGAGAATGGTGAAAAGATATACCCAGATCCTTCAGATACTAACTAGTAGAACTGAGATTTAAAACAAAAGTTTGACACTACCAAATGTAAAATGGATAGTTGGTGGGAAACAGCCGCATGGCACAGGGAGATCAGCTCGATGCTTTGTGTCCACCTAGAGGGGTGGGATAGGGAAAGTGGGAGGGGGGAAATGCAGGAGGGAGGAGATATAGGGATATATGTATATGTATAGCTGATTCACTTTGTTATACAGGAGAAACTAACACCATTGTGAAGCAATTATACTCCAAGAAAGATGTTAAAAATAAAACAGAAAAACCAAAACAAAAGTTTGCACGGTCCAGTATGGTAGGCACTTGCCACATGAGGCTATTTAAATTTGAATCAAAATTACTTAAAATTAAATAAAGCTACACATCCAGTTCCTCAATCACACCAGCCACACTCAGGTGCTCAGTAGCCACTTGAAGCTCTTGGCTTCTGTATTGGAGAGCACAAATATGGAACATTTTCTTTTTACAGCGCTACGTCCTTCTGACTACAAAGTCCATGCACTTACTTTCTTTAAATCATATTTCTGTGTCTTACACATCCTATTTTATTACCTGATAATTAATTTTAATAATCCAAATGTGAGATATTAGACTCTTTTTGAAGTTTTTCTCATAAATCCTAAACTTAGTGTTGACTGCTAAATGTACTATGCATTTTAATTTGGGTAACTTTGAACATTTCATCAGTATTTTATTCTAATCTGTGACAACACCAAAATGTTTCATTGTCTTTACCTAAAAACATAAAATTGTTTTAATGAAGTTTTTTACCTCTGATTTACATATTATTATTTTATAGAAAAGGATCAATTGTGATATCACAATTCATATAATTGTCTAGCTTTTTGCAATTAGCAAAGTACACGAATATTTATTATTCCATTTATATCTTCATAGCAATCCCCTGAGCTGGTTAGAACAAGTATTATTATACTCATGTTACAGGTAAAAAACCGAGACTTAGATAATTTAAGGAACTTGCCTAAAGACACATGACAGATGGTGTAGCCTGACAATCAACCCTGGTCCTCTTTTCTTGCTTTATTTTTGTAAACTACCCAGTGTTAACCAGGAAGAAATCAATAACAGAGAAACAACATCATTAAACTGGCTTAGGATAGGATAAGGAAGTGAGGATGAAGCTAAATATGATGCAAATATCAAAGAACTCTAAAGATATAGAAAGTTGAATAAATCCCCAGATATTGGATTGTTTCTAAATATAACAAGACTATGAATTGTAAACCACTCTGTTACTGGACTTTATTATAATCAGTTATAAGGAAACACTCTGTTACTAATTCAAGTAATATCTGGAAATAAATATTCGTTCATTCTTATAATCAAGGGAACACAGGTGGTAGAGTCTTATAAAAAACTCCAGTGCACTAAAACACTTAGCATTATTTTTTCATACTTGTCAGGAGGGGCCTCTAATTTGATTTTAGCCAAACTCAACAGATAATGTAGAAAATATTAAACAATTCTAAGCAAAGGAATTATTGGCTTATATTTTTCATCCAGGGAGTATCTGAAACACTCCTGACAAGTTTCAAACTCCAGCCTTCTAATACACCTCCACGGTATTAACAGATTTCACACCAGCAACCAAGGATGGAAGAGAATTGGAAGCGTGGAGTGAAAATGCACAGTTGCTGATTTCACTTTCTTGCTTTCTTGTTTTTCTCAGATTGAATGCCAAAAACTATTATTGCATGATAAATGAGGGACAAATTGAAGTGTGACTCCAGCTTGTGAAAAATCTTTGGTGCATAAAACTTTGAACATGACACATCCAGCTTTGCAAATGGTTGCATCCAAAATTTAGTCACTCTGGCAACCGGTTTTGTTTAATCAGGCAATTTCTTAGAGCTGTCTTTTTTTTTTTTTTTTTTTGGCGGTACGCAGGCCTCTCATTGTTGTGGCCCCTCCTGTTGTGGAGCACAGGCTCCGGACGTGCAGACTCAGCGGCCATGGCTCACGGGCCCAGCCGCTCTGCGGCATGTGGGATCTTCCCGGACCGGGGCATGAACCCGTGTCCCCTGCATCGGCAGGCGGACTCTCAACCACTGCGCCACCAGGGAAGCCCCTTAGAGTTGTCTTCTGAATATTTGTGACTTAAAATATTTTAAACTAATATTCAGAATTTTAAAGTTTAATAATGAAAAATGAACTTTATTTTTATGTTTATTCATTTAAAAAACTATCTATGGAATTTCACATAAATTGCCTATGTCAGGAGATCAGAGCATCTCTCTAATGAAGAATTTATACTAGTTCCACTACAGTTGTTTTGGATTTTTCCCTAAAATTATGACTTTATTATCTCAGGTAAAGTTTTTAGGTTTTAGATTTTTTCATATAATAAGAGCAATTTTATTTATATGTTATAAAAATGTCTTCCATTGTTTCCTTCCATGGGACATTAAAACTGTTAAGGTGACAGATTTATCGAAAGTGCCTTCCCATTCCTATAATTCTGATATGGAAGTGTGTTATATCCTGGGTTAGGATATCCACTTCAATTATATTTTTGGATTAGCTTACCAAGAATATTTTTAGACAGTTTTCCAGTTTCTCTGAATTCACTATGTACTCTTTTAATAGAAAAAATTCCAAGATAAAAAGAGCTCAGTCATATTGATTGGTCAGTTATCAAAGTCCAAAGCACATTTTTGAATCCAAAATTGTCAAGCATGCTGGTATGATACCTTCATTCTTTCTGTTGGACTCAGGAAGATTATCAGGTTGGTTTTGGGTCATTTATGAAAATCTGTCTTATACATTTCCTTGGGGCAAATGGGTTTTTTTGTTGTGTTTTGTGTTTTACATATTTTAAAGTTTAAGAAGGACAGTATTCCATTTCTCTCCACTATACATTTCCTTCGCCATCCGCAATCCTTATTTAGTCTCTGAAGTCTTAGGTTATGTAGGTCCCTTGACAATGCAGCAAGCCTAGTCAGTGGTTGGTCATTTGAAAAGAGTACATTGTGTCTCATTTTAATATTCTGAATCAGTGCATCATAGAAATGCATTCTGAATAATGTATGTCTCCTACTTTAATTACTTGTTTAATTAGTTTGTTTCAAAGCCTAGAGCAACTGCTGTTGTTTGGATGATTAGAAAATTGCTTCCAGTTGCAGAAATCTATTTCCTGTTGTTTGTTCTGGCAGTGATCGCAGACCGACCTCCCCCAGTCATTCGACAAGGTCCTGTGAATCAGACTGTAGCAGTGGATGGCACTTTAGTGCTCAGCTGTGTGGCCACAGGCAGTCCAGTGCCCACAATTCTGTGGAGAAAGGATGGAGTCCTTGTTTCAACCCAAGATTCTCGAATCAAACAGCTGGAGACTGGAGTACTACAGATCCGATATGCTAAGGTAACTTGAAATGACACCCTGGGTTTCCCATTTTGTTCCACTTTGTTTTTGCCTCCAGCAACTAGTGTTGAAGTCTCAAATTTTAGAATCAATGAAATGTTAATAACAGTATTAATATATTTTTAATTTGATGCGTTATTCTTTCAGACGTTTCACTATGTATATTAAAGATGATTTGACTCATAATTTAGCCCATGGCAAGTAGTTTAAGGTTTTATATGGAGGAGAAAAAGATGAGGATTTGTGGGAGATAAAAATACCTTCCAAGTGGTGATGTGATGCATTCATTCCATAAAGCATTTTTCAAAGATATTTTCCAGTACCATGTTATGTGCCGTGTACTTGAAGAGTTTTTTATTGTGAATATTTGTTTCAGAATTTTGCAATTACAGAATACTCTGCATGCAAACAAAAACAATAAAGCAATGTACACATTGAATGTACATTTCAAATCAGAATATTAAATGATGAAAGCCTACAGGTTTGTGGGAACAATTTAGGGATTTACCTTCCCAGGGCATCACATCCCATACCTGTTCTTTCAGGACCGTGTTCTTTTGCTTTGATTTTTCTTTTCATTTTAGATCAAGATCAGACAAGCTCATGGGGCATATGAAAGAATAGCCTTGACAGCAATAAACATAAATTTCTATTGCTTTATTGCCTATTGTGGGCGGCTTCTTTGGAGTTTTGGATCAACATAGCAGTTCATTTTATGTGCCACGAAAGTTAATATGTTGTACTTTCTTGTGACAATGATTGTGACTTTGTTATTACAATTGCCAGAGCAAGATGACAGCATTTTTGCTTTATCCAACATTATTTGGTGATAGAATTATTACCTTAGGCAGAGGTATATGGGTTCATTATGGTACTGATGATTTTAATGTTGAACATGTGACCTGTGTTTGTTTTCTGGCAGTCAGTCTTTCAAAGGAAGAGAGAGCATCATTCCAGCTGGAGTTTGACTTTATACTTACTAAATTGTCTTAAGTTACAGGTTAAAAAAATAAAATGAGAAAAAAGAGTGAATGCTTTAAGAAGAAATCATTTTGTGTCTATCCATTTTCTATAAATATTTGTTTATCTCTGATATCCATATGAGTGTATCTCACATAATATATGAAATAGCAAGAATAGTCACTGGCTAAATTTTATTAGCCCTATTATGTGACTTATTAAATATAAAGCTATAAATTAGTAATAAAGATTAACCCTTTGAAATTAAAGTTATATACCTCATTGTTTACTGCACGACACAGAAAATGGTGATGTTAATGCACTTAAATATTATATTTTTATTATACAGTTAGAATAACATTTTTGTCTTCTGTCTTCATGAAATATTTTACTTCACATTCAATAAAAACAAATTAAGAGGAAGTTTCTGGTTAGTGCTTTTTAATACAAGTTATCCATATTCATGGACCATATACAAAACTATAATTGCTTTTTCAGCCCAGTGAGCTCTTGATTGTTCCAAATATTTATTTTGCATCTGTCTTCTCAGCTGGGTGACACTGGTCGGTACACCTGCATTGCATCAACCCCCAGTGGTGAAGCAACATGGAGTGCTTACATTGAAGTCCAAGGTAAATTCAATAGTATTTTACCTTCAAATAAAGCTTGAAATGCAGTTGTTTACTCACTGGTAAAAAGATGAAGAGCATGTCTTGATGCTTGAGTAGGTGGATGGGTATGATATCTACCTTTATGTGCTTATCTGCATAAACATCTTTCATCTTTTTCTTCTTGTTAGAATTTGGAGTTCCAGTTCAGCCTCCAAGACCCACCGACCCAAATTTAATCCCTAGTGCCCCCTCAAAACCTGAAGTTACAGATGTCAGCCGAAATACAGTAACATTGTCATGGCAACCAAATTTGAATTCAGGTGCAACTCCAACATCTTACATTATAGAAGCCTTCAGGTAGAGTGAAGACGATGTTTCCTATTTGTTCTCTCTTTTGATTTACCATTAAATATGCATGTTCTAACTTGTGTATCTATCCTTAGCCATGCATCTGGCAGCAGCTGGCAGACTGTAGCAGAGAATGTGAAAACAGAAATATTTGCCATTAAAGGACTCAAACCTAATGCAATTTACCTTTTCCTTGTGAGGGCAGCAAATGCATATGGAATTAGTGATCCAAGCCAGATATCAGACCCAGTGAAAACACAAGGTAAATATTGATTTACTCAGCCTTGAGACATCTACTTATCTTTAGCTGTTATAATTTTACAAGTAAATCATTTGTACTACATGCTAGGATTGTATATTTAACATAGATCTATTATCCAAGTTGCTCAATTAATTTTTAATGCACAGTGCCTGCAAACTTTCTTATTTTCTGTACTAAGCACACCAAGACAAGAGGAATAACAGAGAAATGTTTCTCATTTTATAAATCACAAATCCAATGAGCAAAAATATTATGTGAATATTTTTGTATTATTTTCAATTTTTAAATATGAGTATATGTGGGTGTAAAATTTTAATCACATAATTGTATTTAAAATTAAGTAAATTTTATGTATGTTGAGATGAATACTCATGACCTCCTGGATGAGTTTTTAACATTGCAACCATAATCAAGTAATACTCTCTGGAAATTACACAAATGTAAGATACAGTTGTAAGATGAACTTGGTCTTAACCCCTCTGTCCAGTCAACCTCCTCCAAAGCATCAAAAAAATAATAATTTAGGTCTGTATGTTGTTTCGCTTATCTTTCATTGCCAATTATGTGAACCATGATATATTAAACTTTTAAATGGAAATCATGTATATTTTCATCAAAGCTGGGTTAAAGAAACAGATAAAAGGAAAAATGAACATGTTGAAGCTGCTTCTAAAAACATTTGAAATTGGGAATTTTTTCACTAGGACCACATTCTGGATACACTGCTTTTTATTGTCTTTCATGAATAGGAATTATTTTTAGCTTTCAACAGATTATTATCTCCTACCCACCGTCTTGCTCCTCCTGTTATTTTAACGTTTTAATAGTAGTAAAATTTATATATTAAAAAAAAAGATGAATTTGAATCAACCTTTACCTTTTATTGAACATATTGTCATCACAATTAAAATATACTTTATTAATATAAGATTAATAAAGAAAGGTAATTCTAGATGGTAGGAATTAGAAATACAAAATTCTTTTCTCAAAAAGAGGAATACATAATATACAGAGGAATCATAATATCTCTATCTTAATTCATATATTTCCAAAGGAAAAATGGAAACTGAGTTACAGTGACAGAAACAAATTGCACACAAAAGTACTGAAAGATTTAAATTACTTTTTCCTGGTTTGGGAGAAGATCTGCCAGCCACATTGCATGTTTTGTCTTCTCCAGTGAGTATATAAGCAATCTTTGGGGAAGGACTTTTTGTTTCAGAATTCACTGAGAGAGCGAACTGAGTTGTAGAACATGCCCATGTCTGTTTCTTTCTGTGTAAAATCAACACACCCATATGCATATATTTGCTATTATGAGTCACTTCACCAGTAGCTTTAATATTCTTGGAGCCTGCCTTAAGGCAGTTTGAGGTTTTCAATATTAGATATGCATTTGTAAAGAATGCAGAAACTATGACAGCTGTAAAGTGAACTTAAACTTTTGTCCCAGTACAGTGGTCTCTACCCAGTAGACCTTAGGAAAAGTTTTTCATTAACTGAAGTTCTGTCATATACTCATATAAATGATTTTGTAAAATATACCCTCAACTCTTAAGCGAGGAGGTAGTCAACATTTTATCTGTGAGTTACTTTAAGTTTTTTTAAATTTTTAATCAACTTACCTTTATACATGATAGCTAGTAGAACAATGTAAAGGAAATAAACCCATGTCAACTGGAAAACTGGAAACATAGTGAAACAGGCACACAATTTTGAAATCAAAGAATTTTTCATCTCAGCTCTTCAACCTACTAGCAAGTTAGTATGTTCCCTGAGCATCAGTTCCCTCATCTATATAATGGGGCTAAAAATCCCTACTCCACAAGATTGGACAAGGATTAAATTAGCCAATTTATGAATATAGAGGACTCATATTTCTTTTATATTATATGCCATAAGACTGTAATTGGACTTGTATTTCTTTCACTGTTTGGACTTGTGAAAACAGAGGAAGTTCTTAAAATTTGAGAAACACAGCTAGTGTGCTGAATGAGAAAACCAGAATTAAATGTATCTCGACAGTCTGGAATGATGGGCCAGCACTGACAAGATTAAAATTAATGGAGCAAGTGTAAAAGTCTGGTACTTGAACTTAGGTTTAAAAAATTAGCTGTAGAAGAATAGGCTGAGGATACTGGGCTTAAAAAGAGAGTACATGTGAGTGTGTGTCAGGTGTGTCAGGATGACTTCAGTGTTGGAAGTCAATTAGCACACCTATCTGAGCCAATGGAGTGAGTAGTTGTTGAAGAAACAAATCTAGTCTTAGCAGAATTATATGCAGATCGAAATCTGAACTGGTCAGATCACGAAGGGAGTAATGTGTCCTATTTTGAGCACTACATTTTCAGGTAGACTTTTAAGAGGAAGACAGTGAGGATGCTTGGTGAGACTGCACTAAAGGCTGAAAACCACATCATTGGAAAAGAAATCCAAAGACTTGGCACATTTAACCCCCAAAATAACAACGTTAGACTAGGCTTGACTTTTTTTTTTCCTTAATATTTTAAGAGTAAGATATGCTTATTCTAACTCCAGGCACCAAAATAAGCCAATGAGTGGAAGTTACCATTGAGGCAGATTTCATTGTCTAGTTCTTAGACTGCTTTTGAGACACACCAAAGCCGAGCTGAGTCAGGCCATAGCAGGAGCCTGGGGAAGAACCTGGGAAAATCCAGTTGAAGAGTACAGAACATGTAAGCAGTTAGGAGAAGAGCCAGGGGTAGAGGGAATTCAGGAAAGACTTGTTGGAAGTTGATTCACAAAGGAGCAGGCATAATTTCTTTAATTACTTCTGCAGCATGGCTGCAAAAAAAGTCTTCCCTAAGTGGACATTTCTATGAATGAGCTGGGTCTTAAAGTTGCACAGATCCAGAGCATGGTTTCCTGTTCAGGAGTCAGGTAGACCTAGGTTGCAGTTGGAGTTGGAGCCCTGTCCCAGTGTAATCAAGATGTGCTTTCCCAAATACAAGTTTTGATAGTGCAAGGAAGATGACATGAGCACCTAGCAAGTGGGGGTGGGCTGGGGGGCAGATATTGCTGAGATGGGGGTAGTTGTTGCCACTGTTACTACTATTCTTTATCCATGTTCTGTCCACACAGCATTTTTGATCCCTATCTTTTAAAGAATATGCACACAGACATAGAATGTACAGAATATGTGTATACTATAGATAATAAGAGACCAGTTATTGTAAATAATGAAGGGGGGCCTGGGTAATCCCCCCCCCAGAGATTATGTATAGGGAGGCTCCAATACTGGGGAAATAGTGGGAGTAGAATCATATCTGAGATTTCCTCCAAGTTTAATTCTGAATGTTGGGAAGACCTTTTACATTATAATACATTTCTTTCGGGAGGAGAAGGAAAGCAAGAATAATAAAGGGACCAATTAATACATGTCTCAATATTACACTATTAGACATTACTTTCCATTTTTCTTTCCGATGAGGAATTTTCCAAAATAATATTCTATTGCCAAAATGGTTACACTAGGGATTTTTCCTAGATTTCATGAAGGGATTAACTGGCATGTTACCTCAACCAGAGAAATTAGAGATTGCCATGCAAATTATAGCAGCTACCTTTTAAAATGATTACTAAGACACTTCCTAAAAGGTAGACTATTCCCTGAGGATGGCAGTTCACATGTGAGAGAACATGTTTAGAAGCTAATATAATATGTTTGATATGTGTGTGTGTTCCATACAGTAATTCACTTTAACTCAACTAATGTTTATTAACATATTCTATATGTATGGCACTGTGCTAGGTGTTCTAGGTTCATAAAAATTGACCCAATCCTTACCTTCCAGAAAAAGATTTTATATACCTTAAAAAATGTAGTTCTCAAAAAATCCTCTCCTCAGAAGTAGCTTCCATTGATATTGCCATTTGACAGATGAGGTAACTGAAAAATAGTGAGGTTAAGAAATCTTCCCAATATTACATGGCTGTCGAGTTGCTAAGTTGGGGAGTTGCCAAATCTGTCTTATTCCAAGAACTCCACTCTTGCCCTAGAGATAGATGGTAGCTAAAGTTGTAGGAGCAATGGAGACCAGTAGAGAAGTAAATCTTCCTGAGATGGAAAAGTTACAATCAAGTGCTTTCTGTCTCTAGTCTGTGATGATAGGTAGCCTGAAGGCCAATATGAGCCACAGTTATTCCAAAGGTATGATAAACTATGAGAAGCCAAAACTATCTCAGGTTTTCTCATTTTGCTTATTTATAAGTTTATAAATCAAGGTTATTACATCTAAGGGTTTTGAATAGCACTCTTGTTCTGTCTTGTCTTTCATTTGCCTGCCTTCCATGGACTTCATCAAACATACTTACCAACCTCATTTTTTAAAATTTTTATTGGAGTATAGCTGACTTACACTGTTGTGTTAGTTTCAGGTGTACAGCAAAGTGAATCAGTTATATATACATATGCATATATCCACTCTTTTTTAGATTCTTTTCCCATATAGCGGACCTCATTTTTTTTTTTTTTTTTTTTTTTGGCCACGTCATGAGGCATGTGGGAATCTTAGTTCCCAGCCAGGGATCGAACCCTTACACCCTGCAATGGAAGCTCAGAGTCTTTTTTTTTTTAATTTCAAATCTGTTCTCTCTTTCTATGAATTTGTTTGTTTTTGAAGTATAATTGACCTACAACACTGTGTTAGTTCCTGTTACATAACATAGTCATTTGATATTTCTATACATTTCAAAGTGATCCACCACAGTGTCTAGTTACCATATGTCAACATGC
This sequence comes from Mesoplodon mirus, assembly GCF_964341445.2. Lineage (NCBI taxonomy): Eukaryota > Metazoa > Chordata > Mammalia > Artiodactyla > Ziphiidae > Mesoplodon > Mesoplodon mirus. Next base: position 115,266,255 of record NC_138982.1, read on the forward strand.
AAAGACAGTACATAGTTATTGACTACATACCCCACTCTGTGCATTTCATACCTGTGAGTCATTTATTTTGCAACTGGAAGTTTGAAAAGAGGTATAAACTCCCAGTTGGCTTGCATTCTTAACCAAGAAACTTAGATCCCATGAATAAGGTGGTCTGGGGTAGTGAAAAGAGCATGCATGATTTGTGTACAAAGGCCTGGCTTTTACTGCCTGCTCATGGATGCTGTGGCCTTGGAGCAGGTGTTCAGTCTTTCTGTAGCCAAGTTCCCTTCCTTGAACACTGGCAGTATGGAGTCTTAACCATTGGACCACCAGGGAAGTCCCCAACCACATTTTTAATATTCATGTTTTTGTTTTCTATCCAACCTCAGTTCTTTAAAAATATTTAATCATTCATAAAAGTAAAATTCTTATTTCTGTTGCTTATGCGATGGAAAGTAATCCAGAATATATGTGCCAAGATACAGTACTTTGAGAAGGAGAATTCTGGATATTAAAAAAATCTTAATTTTCTTCTCTTGTTCATCCTGTGTTCCCTTTTACTACTGTAAACAAAGCAAAGCATCTGTATTTAGAAAATCTTTAGAAATAGGCAATTTTTATCAAGTACAGACTTTTTAGTAAGTTTAACAAAACACTTTCTTGTTGGGAAAAAATCTCAACATAAATGAACACTAGTAGCAGTTTAATCCTTGCTATGTTCTTGGTCTCCTTTCCAAAAATGTTGGTGTTCTTGATATTTAGAACTCTTTATTGAACATTTTTCACAGTGATACAAGAACTAAACTAAATCAAACCATCAACTAAATAGATGTTAAGTACTCTTTTCTCATCAGATTTGTTTTGTTCTGTTTTATTCTGTCTTATCCTATCCTATCCTATCCTATTCTGTGGGTGGTTCCCGTATCCTCCATCATAACCATTAACTTATCATATATCTTATTTGGGAAGCTATCCAGGTTCATCTTATAAGGTGAGGATGTCTTTTTGTGCTTGCTTTTCACTTATGTGTTTCCATTCTCTCTATTACTCATCTGCTGTGCTGCAAATCCTGGCTCTTTTCTTTCTGGCATAGTTAGGATCAGTACAGAAGGTTATGTAACAAACTCAGAGGAGATTGCATAGATTCCTCATCCCTGGCAAGAAGTGATCATTACATGATAGGAGGAGCCCTCAAACACTGCTGTTTGCCATTGTTATCTTTGCCTCCTGTTCTTTATTGCTGTCTCCATGCCCTCTGCTTGTTGTCTCTCTCTCTATATGTCCTAACCTCCTGATTCTAGTAAAAAGGTTAAGTTGTTCCTATTTTATTCTGTATCACAGGTTGGAATTATCCTTCACAGTTGGAATGATTCTTCTTTTCTGAGATTTTCTGTGAATGAAAGGATTGTTTCCCCCATGCTTTCATTCAAGTCAGTTGCATTGTCTAGGATCTGACACAGTCTCCTTGGATTGTTGCAGATGTTCCCCCAACAAGTCAGGGGGTGGATCACAAGCAGGTCCAGCGAGAACTGGGAGATGTTGTACTGCATCTCCACAACCCCACGGTCCTTTCTTCCTCTTCGGTCGAAGTGCACTGGACAGTGAGTCGTTGTTGCTGCCGTAATATTTGATCTCAGTTTTAATAAGCAGATGACTTTGGAAGATCATTACATGAAAAAAATATATGTATATATAGAGAGATGCAACAAATAGTTAAATTATATATATCTGTTGCTTACCTCTCTACCAATGATAACTTTATAATGTAAGCATGGTTTATTATGGTAGCTGTGAAATGGCTTTAAACAGACAAAAATTTCATCTTGTGTGTATTTTATATTATGCTGCTGCAGTAATGAACTTTACTAGTCTCAGACAAAACAAGTTATATATTCATAGTACTATAATGATAGGATCATTAGCATATGAATTTTTTAAACTGAAAAGTATTTCTGAATAATACTAAGTAGTCTTTTAAAATTAGGAAGTGGAAAAATACATTTTATTTCCTCATCCCCTTGACACTCTGACTTACCTCTAGATATCTGTTGTGGAAGTGCCATGATGCCTCACATTTCTGCATGAAGCATAGAAATTCATATCTAATATTATACATGAAAGCTGAAAAAGCGGACATATTACAAAAGATAGTGATTTGTTTTTAGTATTCTACTTTATGTAAACTAGAAAACTGTGGAATGAAGTCAGATAGAATTTTTTTTGCATTGTGTCACATTTAATTTTCATAATTTTCTAAAAAGTCAATAAAAGGACATGAATTGTTGCATTTTTATTTGTCATTTTAATAGGTGGACCAACAGTCTCAGTATATTCAAGGATACAAAATTCTTTATCGCCCATTTGGAGCCAGCCATGGTGAATCGGAGTGGTTAGTTTTTGAAGTGAGGACTCCAACCAAAAATAGCGTGGTTATCCCTGATCTCAAAAAAGGAGTCAACTATGAAATTAAGGCTCGTCCTTTTTTTAATGAATTTCAAGGAGCAGACAGTGAAATTAAATTTGCCAAAACCCTAGAAGAAGGCAAGTATAACGAAACGTGCGGTTACTATGCATTGCAATACTTTTGTTAGGCTTTTATTAACTTAATGGAAAAATATTAATGACATTAAGTCGTAATATTAGTGACATTAATTATTAACTGTTTTGATAGTGACCATTGTATTTTGTTAATAGGATTTATTTAATTAGAACTACTAAAAACCAAAATTCTGTTATAGTCGACTTGCTTTAGTAGTGGCCTATCTAAAAATGTGCGAATGTATACATTGTATTACTTAATGACATATTGGATATATTTAATTATTCAGAACTAAAATTCACATTTAAAGATAGGATTATCCTTAATTTGCTTGTCTTTCCATTAATTATTTTTCATTCATTTATCAAATGTTATTTTAAGTGATGATCTGTAAATAAGGTGAGTAATGTTTTGGTTTGCCTGGGACCTTCTGGTTTTATGCCTCATGTCCCTGGAAACCCCTCAGCTCTAGACAAACCAGTATGTTTGGACACTCTATAACTAGAGACTAAAAATTAGTATTTATGTAAAGGTTAAAGGTTACATGTCACAAGTGTACTCTTTAAAAATAACCAGAATTTTTCCTAAAATGTCTTTATTACTTTGATTACAATAAATTATAGGATACAGTTAATAACATGGATGGTTAGTATTTATCTTTATACTTTTGAACATTTTTAGGGAGAACATGGGACTAAAGTTACAGGGTAGGAGAAAGAGGAATTTTCCTGGGATGTTTTTTGGAGATAATCTATATAACTTTGGTTATGAAAAACTCACAGTAACAATAGGTTAGCGATATCGAGGAAAAACAAATAGTTTGGGACTATTCAAATTGGATGAGATACATCTTTAAAACATATACATATATGGATATAAATTTTATGTTTTTGTTTAAATGTTAAATGCCTGCTTTCAGTGTTCTCTAATGTGCTCATAATATATCTACTTTTTAAAACAATTTCATAGCACCCAGTGCCCCACCCCAAAGTGTAACTGTATCAAAGCATGATGGAAATGGAACTGCAATTCTTGTCAGTTGGCAGCCACCTCCTGAAGATACTCAGAATGGAATGGTCCAAGAGTATAAGGTAAATACATATATAGCAATTTACTGATGGACACTGCTCTCCCCTGCAGAGAAAAAAAAATAAAAGGAAAAAAAAAAAAGCAAGCTTGGTTAAATTGTTCATGGATATTTGGCGCCATCTGCTGGTCCACACAGCAGCATGTAAAACTATTTTTAAAATACTTTCCTGTTTTTTCAATAATTGTGGAATAATTTTTTCTTAAGCCATTTGAAAAAAAGAATTTAAAAGAGAGAATTTACCTGGTCACAGTACATATAGGTACATATAATTTCACACAAACAACAAACGTAAAGGCTAATAAAAGAATCTCTTTTTTTCCCCTTAAAAAACAGCTTAAGTACATTTTGCAGAATTAGTTTGCCCCATGGAATTGTATCAGATATGGTTTGATTTCTTTCTTTTAACATGTTTGGAATTTTGTAACATTGGAGCTAAGTTGGAAAAATTATTTTATTGTGCCTGAAAATTATTTTATAAACCTTGTTTTCATCTCTAAACAAAATTTTATGTCACAGAGGAAATTCAATTATAAACTTCTGTATATATTTAAATGAATTTTTTAAACATATGATGTATTGTCAAGTAATGTAATCCAGTGATCCTGAATAATTATTTTTACCTGTGAAGTTATCAGTTCTAATCATTGAATTTAGAGAGGCTTATATAGATTCATCTCCAGCATATATTTCAAGCATGCCAAGGTACAATAAAATTTAAGGACATGAGATTTATCCTGTTAATGAATATACATTAAAGCACAGTTTTAATGAGCTATGATAAATGAATAAACGATAGATTGAATTAGGGAAATCTCAATAGAGAGTAAATTTTATGTGTATTTTTTCAACACTTATGTAAACACACTACATACTAGACTTTTAACTGAAAAACATGTATTTCTATAGACACTGCCTTATATGTCCACTATACCTCAGTATTTTTCTAGTTAGTAGCTAAATTATGATACTTAGTAAATTATCTCATATATGTAAAAATTTATATATGTTTATTGATATGAAACTGATGCTAAGAAAGTAAACACATTTACCTTCTACAGGTAGTTACATGCAAACATCAGAATCACTTATGGAATCATTTTCCAAATATAGGTGCCTGGCCACCATTCTCAGAGATTCTGATTCAGTAAGTCTAATAAGGCCCTTGCATATATACTTTGGTAGATCTTTCCAGGTGATTCTGTTGTGCACTTTTGGATAAAACCCAAATAAAGACCATAAATGTACTTTTGAGTACCAAATTAATTTGTACAATGACCAAATATACTGAGCTGAATTTTAGGTATAACAGTTTATTTTAAAATGATTTTTAAAAACAAACTAAAAACCTCTGTATGACAGTTGCATGTACTTTAAAAGGGCGACATATTTTTAAAGTATTTAAAATACTGCCATAAATGTGCTGTGGATATTTTAGGGTATTTCAGATAGATCTTCTACTGTAACTGAGTCATTAAAAGGTAAGAGTCTCTACACTTTCAAGTGCCTTCTCATGAGTTTCAAGGTTATTTCAAGACTGGGAAGTGATGGGGTGCTATCGTTCAGTCCAGAAAAATAAACTGTCATAGAGATTTTTAAGCATATAAAATGCGGCGATGTCTCAGCTCTTAAGCAAAATTGTGTAATGTAGGCATTTTCCCCTAAGAGTCAAAACTCATTTCTCTTCTAAAGAAATGTGAAAGGGTGGATTTCACTTAACTTCATGGTCAATTTAAAATAATAAAATGCCTTTCACAACCTGATTGACTGGTACAAAATCAGTTTGTGGGTTTGGTTCAGCTGTGTAATGTAATTGAGGGGGAAAAAAATCACAAAGGACTCTTTATTTCCAAATGGTCAGACCCTGGTATAGAGTCTGACCATTTGTTGGTATTATGCATTGAAATTATATTAAAATAATATTAACTTTCAAAGAAAAAAATTAAAGGCTCTTGCCCATGTGATAGAGGACACTGACACTCTTAGATTCACTTTAAATCCCATTTCCTGTTACAGTTTAGACAATAGACTACTTGAAAGTAATCCTACATTTTGCTTAAGGACATCGTAAAGAACATAGAGCATGTTTTACTACTCCATGGATCATTTTCTTATAGAAACTGAATCCAAATACTGTCATGCATCATATTCAAGCTCTATAACATTGCAAAAGATCACTCTAATAATTAAATAATCCTTCAGTGAAATTTAAATTAAGGATTATAGCATAGTTCAGAAATCTTAATTTCCTGAGAATAATTTCCTACCACAAATATCAAAGTTAATGAGACATACAATAATTTTCTTATTAGGAGAATATTTTTCTTTTAAATCAAATATGTATTGTTATTCTTTGTGATCTTATATATGTTATTAAAGGCTAATTAATATTACTGTAAATACAAGATCAGAGTGCTATTTTTCTTTCATTGATAATAGTTCAACCTACCATAGGTGGAATAAATCCTAGGATGATCCTTACTCTTTATGTTCAGTTTTATTTTTAAAAACCATGTTTATGCCAAGATACTTTAGATTATTCAGAAGCTCTCTCTTTTTAAATCAACTGTTTCTCGGTTTTGACATGAAAAGTGATGGGACTGTAACAGCACCAGGTAATTTTATCTAGAGAACTGTTGAAGTAAAGTATTAGACACAGAGTTTCCTACTCACTTTTGTTTTGTGATATCCTGTCAGCTAGTATTATGTAATTCCATAGTAGGAATGCAAATACTGAATGATAATAGGTAAGTTATTGTTCTTTATCTAGATGTATACAGCTTTTTGCAAGTTCCTTTTATTTTTTTCTGGCATATAATTTCTAGGAGTTAAAAAAACAAAAAATCCTGATAAGGTTAATAAGAACCAGGGTCTTGGTAGAATCATTTGTAGAATCATCGGATATAATCCTTTGTAGCAACTTCTGTAGAATCACCTGGTATAATCCTTTAAAAGTATATAAGAAAGTTCAAGGAGGTCTTTAAGGTACTACTAAGGTACTACTAGGTTTGACTACAGAGTCTTCTCAGAACTAGATCCAGGGAAAAATGACTTTTGAAACTTCCTACATTAGGCTCATGACAGGTCTGAACTCTGTCTAAGTCTAAAACCACAGTTCTAGGTCTAAAACCACAGTGCTGATCTTTGCATTAACTTACATAACTTGTTGTGTTCTTCTTATAGGTTTGGTGTCTGGGCAATGAAACTCGATACCATATAAACAAGACAGTAGATGGTTCCACCTTTTCTGTGGTTATTCCCTCACTGGTTCCTGGGATCCGGTATAGCGTAGAGGTGGCAGCCAGCACTGGGGCTGGAGCCGGGGTGAAGAGTGAGCCACAGTTCATCCAGTTAGGTGAGTGCCAGTGCAGATATGGTTTGAAAGACATATCAGTGTACCGACTGTCCTGCTTTTCTTTTTGGTATATAGTGGAGCCAACCATTGCAAGTTGAATAGGCTATGGAATGTGGCAATAGAATTATGAAAATGATGGTGTTAGCTTTATTTTACCTATCTATAATATCACAACTAAATTTAAACTTATCCAAGCACACATTTTTAAATGATATTTTAAGCAAAAGGCTGTCAGTATTGTGTCATCCTAATCCTGTCCTATTGAATTTTTTTCATCTTTTCAATAAATACTATTAATTGAGTAACAAGGATACCTCAGGGAACAGGAAAGATGCAGTCTGCACCTGCATGGAACTTACAGTGGTTTGGGTTTAAAAAAAAAAAAAAAACAACTTAAACTAGGTATTGGAAGTTTACAACAATATGCAATTTATATCCACCATTTATGTGTCTTTAAAATTGTATTGCTGGGCTTCCCTGGTGGCACGGTGGTTGAGAATCTGCCTACCAATGCAGGGGACACGGGTTCGAGCCCTGGTCTGGGAGGATCCCACACGCCGTGGAGCAACTAGGGCCGTGAGCCACAACTACTGAGCCTGCACGTCTGGAGCCTGTGCTCCGCAACAAGAGAGGCTGCGGTAGTGAGAGGCCCATGCACCGTGATGAAGAGTGGCTCCCGCTTGCCACAACTAGAGAAAGCCCTCACACAGAAACGAAGACCCAACACAGCAAAAATAAATAAATTAATTAATAAACTCCTATCCCCAACATCTTCTTTAAAAAAAAAATTGTATTGCTTTTGATAACAAAAGAGAGATTGAGATGTAAAAGAGCAGTGGAATATGACATATGCTAATTACTTAGAAAGTTAAAAATGCAATGTGTGCTTCAAAAGTGGTTAGATGAATAAAAAAGAAACACAAAAACCTTACAGAAGCATTAGTTACCACACTTCATGATAGACAATGTGGCATGAACATAAAATTCAAATTTATTGGTTACCAGTAAAATCTGAAACAAACAACAAAAAAACAGCAACAAAATTATACATGGAAAGGGGAGAGAAAAGGGTCAGATATTAAGAGGTGACATTTAAATTAAGATATGAAGAAGTATATAGTCAACTTTGTTCCTTTCACATCAGAAGTTAAGCATTAGTAATATTTCATGCCAGTTGCTAAATTATGAAAATGAATCAGATACATGAATCTTTATATATCGCAAATAAGTATATAGTACTGTTGCATGCTGATAATATTGATGACATCTTAGAAATTATTTCAGAACAAAATTAAGAAGCATTCCACTGTGAATAAACTTTGTTGCTGTATGTAATGAACTTTGCATTCAATTTGGAAACAGCTATTGATGTTTCAGTGTTAAGATTGCTACCTACTGTAACAGATAACATTGCAGAACTTCTGCAGTGTAATATAATAAAGTCTACCTGAAGTCCAATGGTTGTAGCTATGGAGGGTCACAGGCTGATGAGGCATCACTTCTTTAAAATGGGGCTTCCAAGGTTGACCCTGGGCCAGAAGAAAGGAAGAAAAGAAACACATAGTGTGGAGGAGGGTTTAAATGGCACATGTCTGGAAATGGTGCACATCACTGTTACACAGAACTTGGTCTTATGATTCCAAACAGATGAATGGCAACACTGCCAAATCAAGTAACTGGCTAGGGAGCTACCAGCCAACAACTCTATGCTATGAGAGTACCATTCAAGTCTTTAGTGGAGAGCTTGCTGCTTCTGCCACAGCCATTGGCCAGAATTTGATTTTTGGATTATCTTTTACAACTAGCACTTTTTTTTTTCAACAGAGATTATAATATACACAACTTTTAAGCAAAAAGAGCTTCATGGTTTATTTCTGGTTCATTTATTCCAAAATTTTTAGGCAATACTGAAAACTATGTTTAAAAATTGCTTGATGCATCTGTTACAACATTATCTAAGGTATGGGGGAAAATAGTCTGAACATAGATCTTCTTACTCAAATAGTTGCCTAGTTTTGTGAAAAGTCAGTATTAACTTATTAAAACTGAAATTAAAAGTTACATGGTGATGACCTTATACATTGTCATGTCATTTACTTATTTTGTATAATATATGACTTTCAGTACTGGGTTTTCAAATATGAATTAGAAAAAGGACCATGTGTAATTTTATTTATTTAAGATTTAAATCATGGGGTTTAAGGGTCAAATTGGTTTTCTTGAAATTATAGATGTGTTCCAATTTTCCATATCTTAATATAGTCTCAGCTGCAGTGAGACAAAGACTGAGGTACAGAGAGGCCATTTTAATTAATTCATTAGTCACACCACACTTTATTCTGTTAAGCCCATCTGGTCGCCTGCATGGAACCTCTCTTGGCTGTCTCCATAAAATCTGAAGCTACTCAACTTAACCTTGCACAAATAGCCATGAAATCTATAAACCTAGCAGATACAAAGGGTGTAGTAGAAATAAAAAGAAGAGTCAGCTTGGTGAACTTTCAGAGGATGAAGTGCTCGTAGGATAACCATAGATAAAAGAGTCTGGAACATGAAATAAAACTTTCAGTCAACAAACAGTTGAAGGCAGGTGACAGCAACTGCTTGTGAAAATAGGTGTTTCAGACTTGACCCGCCATAGAATGAAATCTGGAATTCTGTTCAAGAAAAAAGCAAATAAAAAGCACACGCATGCACAACATGAGTAGCAATTTAGCCTTTTTACATAGAAAGGGGTGCTATTTTCCTAAGACTGTTTCCTTAGCCATTGAATGCTACTTATTTTACCTGCCAGTGTCTTAACAGAATGCAATGTCACTTAATAAGAAAAAATAATCAGTAAGCATATTTTTCTGTTTGAGAAATGTTATTCATAACTAATGAGTTAAACCAATTATTTTTCTTGGAAAAAATAGAGTTTTGGACTGAAACAAATGTTTCTACTTTAAAGCAGGTGGTGTTAGCAGAACATTTTCAGAGTCAAATGCACAGGCTTCAGTAGTTGTGGCACGCGGGCTCAGTAGTTGTGGCACATGGGCTTCGTTGCTCCGAGAATAGCCATAAATTCTATCAGTTTTTAATTCTTGAATCAAAATAGCTGACAGAAAACGGGAGACTTTTTGACTATTCATAACACTTGATAATTCTTGCCCATATATATATTTTTTTTAACACAATATTTTATTTATTTTTATTTATTTGTTTATTTATTTTTTGCAGTACGTGGGCCTCTCACTGTTGTGGCCTCTCCTGTTGCAGAGCACAGGCTCGGGACATGTAGGCTCAGTGGCCATGGCTCATGGGCCCAGCTGCTCTGCAGCATGTGGGATCTTCCCGGACCAGGGCACGAACCCGTGTCCCCTGCATCGGCAGGTGGACTCTCAACCACTGCGCCACCAGGGAGGCCCTCTTGCCCATATTTAATGAACGTTCTTATAGCTATTGCTGGCCATGGTTATTATTTTAAAAGAAAGATTTTTCATAGTTCTTTCAATAGTAACATGATTTTACTTTTTCATTGGTTTTTTATTAATGATTCTGAATTTTTATAGACCCTTCTAAACATAGTTTCAAACAGTGTGTTTCTGAGGTAGTTAACCGTCTTAGACTATTCAAGGGTGGGAGGAGGGGAGATACACACACACACACACACACACACACACAATTTTTTTTCATTGTCTCATTGAGTTTTACACCCAAATTAACCCAAATACGGCATTTCAGATTCTCATGGAAACCCCGTGTCACCTGAGGACCAAGTCAGCCTTGCTCAGCAGATCTCAGACGTTGTGAAGCAGCCAGCATTCATCGCAGGAATTGGCGCAGCCTGTTGGATCATCCTTATGGTTTTCAGCATCTGGCTCTACCGACACCGGAAGAAGAGAAATGGGCTGACTAGTACTTATGCGGGTATCAGAAAAGGTATTAGCTTTCCGAAGTTTTCCGTATTTTACTCTGTTTACATAACTCTTCATTTTAATCTGTGACTCCAAGTTATTCATGATTATGCATATCCTATATTAAATTATTTTAATATATAAAGATTTTCAAAAGCGCTTTTATTCTATTGCAATATCTAGGTATAACCTCCTCTTGAGTATCAGTACTACAAATAGGCTTATCAGTTTCAGGCCCAGTTCCTTTAAAATATATTTCACCAGGGTAGGTCTACACTTCGTTATGATACCATTCCTTTGTTCTCTTAGGGAATTACTTTATTACTTTATATTCTGGAGAAAAATTTTTAATCTCCTTGTCACAGGAATTATAAATACAAGCTTTGGACTGTCACACAACTTTAAAGGGGGTGTTGTTGCCCTTTGTAAAGCTAAAGATATTATTTATAAATAATGATATTTCCGATTATTTCTGATTATTTATAAAATAGTTTCTTAATAAATGTGCTTCAGTTTTCAGAGAGAGGAGGTTTAGTACTTTTTTATTGTTAAATTTAAAGTTGCAGAGCTGAATATGTATAGACTGTTAATGGGTGATGATGATTTGTTAAAAATGTGTTTACAGTTTAGAAGAGAACGTTTATTTGGCTGCAATTGTTTACAATTTTATGGATGAGCCAAAGATTCTAAGGATTTCACAGACACTTTTACCACATATTCTCGAAGTCTGTAGATTGGTGGTTTGTATTTTATATTTTTTTATGAGGTTGCTCAGATAGATAATCCTTTTGCCTTTCCCTCCTAAAATAGCTTCATCAACTCTGGGCATCAGATCTGGGCTCTAAGGCAGGGTGATTGTATGTCCCAGTTTTCAGGCCACCGTCCCAATTTATGTCTTTAGTCCAACTAAATTATTTACTGTGTTCCTTTGGCTCTTAAAATTGTCCTAGTTTTTGGATGGCAAATTATACATTCACCCTAGTTATAGGGTCCATACGTAAGTCTAAGATAACACTTTTGCTGCAAAGCAAATCTAAAGAGGATGACCAGTAAACACATACCCCCCTGCACCATCACCACCCTTTAAAAAAAATTGTCTACATGTTTCCTATGTGAACATTTCCTACATGGCTTGGCCAAGTCATTTCTCTGATCAATGATATGGCAAAGGCAGAATTTGTTAGTGTTAGCTAGACCTTTTCTCAATGAAACGTTCTACTGAATATCCCTGTACGCTTGTAAAACAGTCGGGGACAACAGTCTAAAATATTTGTGCCCTTGGTCCCAAGGGGTCTTGGCAAGAGTCAACACAAATTCATCACCCACACTGTGGAAATCCATGAATGTGCCTCCTGTCCATGGCTCCATAGCAATCTCTTCATGTACATACGTTCACCTTAGTGTTATCATCCTTAAATATGTTTTTTTTTCAGATATCTGTCCTATGCAGAGATAAAGCAAAATGTCAGTATCCCTGCCTGTGAAATGGAAAATGAGGGCTGGGAGGTTACTGCAAAGAGACTGGGTGCTCCTTACGTATACAAAGTAGATCAATATCAGGCACACATATTATCACATAAAACCTTTGACTGAGAAACAAGGCAGAGAAGGGGTTTGTGGGTGTCAGTGTGTTGTGAAGCCGGGCAGGGGCAGGCTGTTGGGAGTTGTGTGTTTGAAATCCCATCTGAATGAAGAAAAGTGACTAATTAACATCTAGACGTAGAGTCTCCTGAATTCCCCAGGAATCCTGTACTTTTATTGCCATAAAGTATGATAGCTGTGTAGTTGTAACAATTGAATGCTCTCTCTTGCCTTGAAATCTAAATATGTGACATGAAACCCTCTTCCCTTCGGAAATGTTTCTTTTCCTTTACTAATGTACTTTAAGCATGCTGGCAAATGCCTATGTGCTCTTTCTGCAAAACCTGTGAAACTAATATCATTGTCCTTTTAACTAGCTTGTGTTTAAGCAGAAATCATAGAACATAATTACAAATGTAATTGGTGAGCATTTGATTCTGTTTTCCTCACTTTGCCGTGTTAGCACTTTTTCATAATTCTGGTTGTATGCAGTTTTAAAAAGTGCATCCTGAAATCTTAAATTGTCTATGCCCGAAACAATGCTGGTAATTCTAAGAAAAAAGGAAGTGAAATATTTTAAAGAAATCAATAGCCTGTTGACCTATAAACCATCAAACCAGAGTGTGACTTGAGGTAATAGTGAGCATTTTTAACATTTCCCCCCTACATTTATCTGGAGATGTGCCCTCTGCTCGTACCCCTTGTCCACATACATCCACGTAGTGGGAGTTTATTTTATTACTGGAAGCTTTGAGAATTAAGTTGTCCTTTGGTGTACAAGCTGTAAAAATGTCTTTTAGACAGAACTCTTTTCATCTCTTCTTCAATTCCTTAAACTGAGGTTAGCAGTTGGCTAGGAATACTGACAGGGACCGTTCATTTTTTGCCTGTGTCCTTTTGATTGAAAATTAATGTTCAGGCACTGCATTCTTGCTTGAGTAGCTTTACTTTCAAATGTATCTCTTTATTATTTTTTATGAGGACTAGTTACTATGGCTCTGAATTTTTGATTGTAGCAAAATTACATTGACTCTCTGAAAAGACCCGACTGAAAGAAAACACAATAGAATTCCTAAGACAGAGACTGCTGTGCAGCAAAGGAAGCCCAGTGTATAAACTGGATCCCCAGCATTGAGGGTTTTGTTTTTGTTCTTCCTAGTATGCTCAGAAATAAAATGGTTTGGTAAGAAGTGACAGTTGTAAAGGATGCTACAGCATTTGAATTTGCAGCCCCGGTGCTCTAATCTTCGAGTAACTTTCTTGGAGACATTCAAATATGAAGTGGAATATACATTTTTGGCAGCTTTTTGATCCGTGATAAGTAATCAATATTCTAGTTTGTGTGTATTAAGGATTTCTTAAAAGCAAATTTTAGTCTACAAGGAAGTAATGTAGATTTCCTTGCTTTCTTTACCAGAGCAGTGTTTACTTTAAATTAACATGAAGAGCTTGGAAAAAAAATCAGCCTCTCCCTCTATGAAATGACATGGAAATAGCTGTGGTGTTATCCAACACCCAGGAATGAGAGAAGATAGGAAAAGTGGCGGAGGCAAGGCTGCTACTTTTGAGGTCTGCAGTTCAATTTCAGGCATTATTGATTGGATTAAGATTTATAACTGCAGAGTGAAGGTGTTCAGAGGGGCATTATTGTTCTATTGTTTAGCTTTTGGTGTGGTATTAAAAAAAATGCTCAGCCTACTTCTAGAAAGCTTCTAAATGTAAACTATAATAGAGAAGTTAAAGTTTAAAACTCCCCATTTTTCCTGTCCATTCACAAATTTCTATCATGATAAAAATGTAGCATTACACTGTTTATATGACAAGTATCAGACATTTCTTGGCAATGAAACAATTCAGTTTTATGGGTTTTTTGTTCCAGTTCTTTCTTTGCTTGCTGCCTTCCTTTCTTCCTCCCTCTTTCCATCTCTTTCTTCCTTTTTTCCTCTTTCTTTCTCTTTCTTTCTTTCTTTCTTTCTCTTCCCCCTCCTCCCTCCCTCCCTCTCTCTCTTTCTTTCTTTCTCTTTTCATCTTTCTATCTTTCTCTCTGTCTCCTTCCCTCTGTCTCTCTTTCGATGATGAATACTTAAATGCACCTATTAGTTAGCCCACTTTAATAAGCATTTACTTTAAGATTTCTAGATAAGGTTTACATAAGACCCTGATAATACTTGTTTAAGAACCCATTATCCAATGTTTGGAAATGATTAATAGTAGAGGCCTCCTGTTTGTACTAAAGCCATGAGCTAAATCTCCATTACTAAATGCAGGGGTCATTTGCAGGCTAACCCAGCACAATCCCCACCCCCACCCATCCTAGAACATCAGACCCTTCAAAATGGTACCTCAGAGACAAGTTTCTTTTTTAACTTCAGATTTGGTTTTATTCATATATCAGCGTGTCAGAACTACTGGCCTAGTTATTTACATTTGTTTTATGTTCAGCTGTCTGCTTGATTTATACTAATGTGATATGTTCCCTTTCTCTCTTCAGCTTAATAACTGGTTTATATTTTGTTTTGATTTTTCAGTCCCGTCTTTTACCTTCACACCAACAGGTATATATTTGCGCTTACCCCCCTCCTATTCTTCGTTAGTTTGGCATGTGTTGTACTATTGTGTTTCTGTTTTGATTTCATTTTCTGCAGTAAGCTGGGGGGAAAGGACTTACAATGGAAGACAGTACTTCATTTACTCATGCCAGGCATGCACTTGAAGTAGAAATGGTTGGTGTTGCTTGTCATTCCTTCAATGCCATTACTTATTCGTGACTCCGCATTGCATCTTAGCCTTGTTTGCATGTGTTTCATTAGATAGACACACTGTTTCTACCCTCAGCATGATTTAACATGCTAATGATCACATTGATTATTTCAGACTTGGCAGTGCCTTTTTTTCCCTTAACTTAAGCTTTCGGGTTTTCAAACAAAAATTTCTCTCCCTTACAATTCTCTATCTGTACAATCAACATTCTTAAAGGTAACCAAAATATCCAGCACATGTGAAAGATAAAACTTGTCATTTTCCTTAAGTCCGAGTACTAAGATTCCATTCCATTCAGTTTCTTTCAAAGTGGGTCCTCTTCCTTCGATTCACCTTTAGTAAAAGATGTACCTGTAGCCTTTCCTCCTCGGTTTTAATCCAGTTATTATAATCACTGGGAGCACTTATCTCTCCTTAACAGACTCCCAGTTTGGAGTTCTTCTAAGTAGCAGAATTTGGCAGCTTTTAGAAGCATACTTCTTCTTAGAAAATGGGTCTGTATTTACAGAAATGCTAATATCCTTAACCCCTTGCCTGACTATGTGCAAATCTTTTTCTGTTATGGCTAAATTTTATACCCATAATTTATTAAGCCGAGAATGCTTTCAAGAGCATTAAAATATATTTTCACTATGTATACATGTCTGATGAAAATATATTGAGAAGGGTTTTCACAAGCCACAGTAAAAACTAGGTCGCATTCATTACTAGTCACAACTTGGCATACATCTTTGTGTGTGGAGAGAAAGAAGGTTTATTTTAACGTTTATCTTTGTCTTACTGGTACTCATATTTCTGGGGAAATGGTCTGGTAGGTTTTTTTCTTCCCAAATTTAAGATTCCACTTACATAAAATCATGAAATTACATGAAAATAATAAATTCAAAATCGGAATCTATGAGAATGTGAATGTACAAACGTGTAATAGTTATAGTTAATAAGAGTGAACTGAAGTTGGCTTCTGCTTAGTTTTCGACCTTGTTGGCACATAAAGAAAATAAAAATAACTTATATCTAATGCTGTACCATCTTAAAAAAATACTAGTTGAATTGGAAATCTGCTATTTCCTGTGATGAATTTTTGCAATGCTTCTAAGTAGAAAGGAAGAAAACATGCAATTCTAGAAATATGCTCATGAATGTCATAACTTTTGATATATAAACACAAACATGTCTATTAATTGTTCCTTTTTTTTGGTAACATTCCAGTAACTTATCAGAGAGGAGGCGAAGCTGTGAGCAGTGGAGGGAGGTAACTATCCTGCTTGTTTTGTAGATTCTCAGGGGAATTCCAGGTATTTCTTCTTGTCTTCATCGATGACATCACTTTCTTTGCTTAAAAGGTTTAACTTAAAGGTGAAATTTGTTTAAATATTTCGAAAATACTCCATTCTGTTGTGCTGTGGAGCCAAGCTTGTTTACGTACAAATGCACTTGATTGGAGCTGTTGCATCTTAGTCAGTGAACACCAGAGGGAGCACTTTAACCGGGAAAGACAGACTTGCTGATTTAGCAGATGATTAAAAGGAGTTAAAGTAATTAAGCGATGGCATTTATGAAGATTAAGAAATATAGCTAGTTAACAGATACTATCAAAGAAAAAATGTTAATTTGGAAACCTGCTGAACACAGCATTGGCTCATAAGTTGTTGTAGTTTATGTCTGTTTGTTTGTTCTTGTTATGAATTCAACATAGTTCAGTCTCCATTTGCCGGGAAATATGTTGAAATAAAAGGAGGATCTAGGTAGCTTGTTAACACGGAAGTTTTTTTTTTTTTTCCTCTCATTAAAATGAACCTCAATCCTACATTTATGATTTTTTGGTAATTATTATTCAGTGAACTTTAATATATTCACAGAGAAATCACAAATTCATGTGACAGGTGTCTGAAAGGGGCTGAAAGAAGGTATAAGTTACATGAGTCAAGCTTCAGGATTTTCTATGATAATTTTTTCTTTTCAAAAACAGTAACATCTAGCTTAAGGTGTAAGAAAAAAAACCTTTTGACCAAAACCATTTTCTAATTCAAATTCAGTTAACTTATTGAGTGTCCTGCTTTGTATAGTTAGATAATGTGATTGCAACTGGAAAAGATAAAAATAAGAAAGAGTGGTGAAAACAATGTTGACCATCTTTAGCAAATGCTGTACAAATTTGACAATTAGCACTGCTCTTTTCTTTCCTGGGTACTGCTGCTAGCTTCCTGTTTTCATACCTGTGAAACAAAGTCAGCCGCTGAAAGACCCCAAAGCGAAGGAGGTCTTCGTAAGGAATAAATCCACTTGATTCAGGAATTAAACCAGGGCATGTTTTTGCATCCAGGGCAATTCTGTCTAAATCATACCCCAGACATTCATGAAACAGTCTCTGGCATAAGAACATTCTCTTGTGGATAAATCCGGAACCTGATGATATAACCACCTCTCTACATGTGTATATTCATGACAGTAGACTTCAGCTTTCTCATTAATCAGATCTTATGAAAATGTTTATTGAGCATCTTCTATGGGTTCTGCACCAGCCTCTGTGCATGAGCACGTGCACAGATGTGCTTTCTCTCTCACACATGCACATGCACACACATATAGAATATGTCTAGTTTCTGCTGTAAAGGAATTTTCAACCTAGGTAGACCAAGTTATCAAGGAGGAAATGATGACAAGGATCTCTCGGTACCAAATGCTAGTTTCTTCAGCAGGACTGAAAAATTACAAAGTTCCATTTGGAAAGCTCGCTAAATCGTCATACAGAATTAACCTTCTGAATGTAAAAATAGTATAACAGTGAAATGGATTTATTTTAAATACCCAATAGAAATGATCTTTTTACCAAATAAAATGACAAAAAATGCTGGAATGTTATAGAGGCAACAGTTAAATAAAGATCTTAGAGTTAGTGCTCAAAATGACAGTTATATACACAATTTAAAATTTATTTATTCATCCAACCTATTTATTGAATACCTACAATGTGACAGGCAGTGTTCTAGTTGCCTGGGATGCGTCAGGGAGCAAAGTCAAGAAAAGTTCCTGTCCTTCTGAACGTTACATTTAGTAGGGGAGATAGAAGATTAATAATAAACATTTTTTAAAAAGTCAACTCTATAGTAGAAGCAGTTGGTGAGTGCTTTGGAAAAACTAGAACAGGGTAAGAGCATCAGGAATGCATTAGGAAGAGGTCTCATTTTCTAGCCATTTGTGAGTGGGTGTGTGTGTGTATGTGTGTGTGTGTTCTGTGTATGTGTGTTGTGTGTGTGTGTGTTCCATGATCCAGTGTGGTAAGAGAATGAACAATGAGTCAGACTCTTGTACTCACTTCTCTGATGCCATCCCTTAAACATTGGATTCCCTCAGGCATCTCAGACTCTGTAAGCCCTCACTGTATCACGCGACTCATCTGGTTAATGACACCTAAGTCAAAATGTCAAGTCGTCCTCTTTCCTGCATCGATCACTGCATTTGGTTGATCCTGCCTTCTTCTCCCTTCACTATCGCTGTATTGTTTCACTTCAAGCTCTTTTTGTCCCTTGTCTAATCTGTTAAAAATGCTCCCAGCAGTCCTGCCTTCATCTACCTTCATTAGAACTATTTCCTGTTAATTCCCTTTGCCCATTGGAGACAGAATGAAATTTTGAAATGCATATGGATCATGTCTCTGAGCTTCTGAAGATCCCAGTTTCAGTACAACACACTATATATATATATATATATATATATATATATATATATATATATATATATATATTTTTTTTATGCGGTACGTGGGCCTCTCACTGTTGTGGCCTCTCCCATTGTGGAGCACAGGCTCCGGACGCTCAGGCTCATTGGCCATGGCTCACGGGCCCAGCCGCTTTGCAGCATGTGGGATCTTCCCGGACCGGGGCACGAACCCGTGTCCCCTGCATCAGCAGGCGGACTCTCAACTACTGCGCCACCAGGGAAGCCCAAGAACACACCATATTTAAAATAGCAAGTCCAAATTGGGCAGAGCATGTGAAACCCACAACCTCTAGGGCCCTGTAGCCCTCCTCGTATCTCTGTGTGCCACCCCCTACAACCCACTGTGTCAACCCACCTGCCAATCACCAATATTGCATTCTCTTCTATGCACTTATTACATCAGCCTGTAATGTGTCCCCCCTCCCCTTGTTAGTTGGCTGAGGTTCACCTGCTGTATCCTCCATGAGCTCTGTGCTGTATAAATACCACAGTTAAGCACCTAATAAAAGGTAATGCAATTATCTTTTGTTTATATCAGAGGGTCAGCAAATTATGGCTCTTGGTCTGAATTTGGTCTGACACCTGTTTTTGTAAATAAAGACTTCTTAAAATACAGCCAGACTCATTTGTTTACATATTGTCTATGACTGCTTTCCCACCACAATGGCAGAGTCAAGTAGTTGAAACAGAAAATATATGTCCCACGAAGCCTAAAATGGTTGCCCTCTAATCCTTTATAGAAATAGTTTTCTAACTCCTGGCTTAAATGATTGTTTCCCACAATAAAAGGTGAGATCCTGGAGTTAGAGGCTACTGATTTATTAATCAATAATTAAATGCATGAATTTTTGTAATGCAATAAATGTAATTTATTGGATTATATCCATAAATTCAATATATGAATTATTGATCTTTGAAAGATATCCACAAAAAGTATCTAAAGAAGGAAGGGATGAGTTATTGAGTAAACAAATGTCAGAAGACTTGAGTTCAGTCCTTGATGAGAGAAAATTTGGGGCCCTGGACATTTTCCTCTGATAAAAGAGAAGGTTGAGAGAAAAGGAGAACCTGAGAGCTCTGCTTGTTCTCAAAACTGTGAATTTTGCTCTTCACATAAAAGGGGAAATGAGGATGGCGGTAAGCAAAGAGACCTCTTCTCAACTTAAAAAGGGGGAAGGATCTGCAGTGTAATCCAGTGGCAGATCATGGATATTAAGTGGCTGTTTCTATTCACTTGTTTTCCTTACCTCACACATCTCGATCTCCTCTTCCAAACAAAGAAAACCTAGTTGAAATCCAAACCACAGCAGAAACCAGGAAACAGCAGAGAAAGCCTGAAGAAAAGCATAGGAAAGTCAGGCTAACCAGGTCGAGAATGCCAATAGCACATTTCCTGGCAGTGGGAGGTAAGAAAGAAAGAGTTCAGGCCTTGCTTCTCTTTGAAGGACCGACCACTCTCAGCTCTATCCCTTGCCTCTTTCTGGGCTTCAGAATTCTTTCAAGCTATCAAAAGAAAGAGGAGACAGCCTATAGGCAACCCTTGCTGCTAGGCCCCTTCACTACTTTCCCCAGCCCCTGGACCCTTTAGTATTAGTATTTTATTTTGTGGTTTAGGAGTTCAAATAGGATTGTTTGTTTGTTTGTTTGTTTGTTTTTGGAGTGAGTGATTGGAATATCTGGAGTAACAAGAGCAGAGGAATTGAAGGTAATTGCCACATAATTATTTAAGTGCATTTGTCCTCTTTTCCTTTGTGACAAAAAACTATCCCCTTAATATAAGCTAGTAGTTAAATATGGTTTTTGAGAGCCCTACTCTCTTCCTTTCCCTGATAATATCTTTTTGAAGACAAGGAAAAAATAGGCAAAACTCACATATATTAGCATGAAAATATAACAACTGACATATTATATGGATATATATGTATAATATGGTTGCATTTTTATATATATAAAATATGGTAACATTATATAATATTTCTGACATATATTAATCACTATAACCAGCACTGTGTTTTGTTTCTGCTTCATTTCTTATTTTGGGGCAGCTAAATCTGTCTCATAACACTAGATCATCTTAAATGCATAAAGATAGCTTGAGAGATTGTTAGTTTTTAAAGACCCTAACACCCTTACCAGCGTAGCTACATATGACCTTGACTTCCTCAGAGTTCTCTGAAATACACCCATGGCATTTTAAGATTCATTATGGGCCAGTAATCATGACTCAACCTTCTTCCCTAGATAATTAGCATTCCAAACACAAGTCTGAACTGAAAGCTAGGATGTGAATTGTTAATCCTACTTCCTGTTGGAAAGCTCCCATACATATGAAAATTTCTTTCAGCCTCTGATGATATCAAAACGTTCACTTTTAAAAGTGTTTTTCTGAGGGAATCGTAGCATAAAAATATTGTCTATTCCTTTTGAAACATGTAAGACAGGCTTGACCCGTACTTCAAAGATCCTATAATATTTCTACAGTATCAAATATGGAGATTTATTTTTAATAATTTAAAAAGTGATAACACACTTTAAGTTCAAGAGAAAATAAGGAAAGCTAAAGACTACTAGAGGGCTTCCCTGGTGGCGCAGTGGTTGAGAGTCCGCCTGCCGATGCAGGGGACACAGGTTCGTGCCCGGTCCGGGAAGATCCCACATGCCGCGGAGCGGCTGGGCCCGTGAGCCATGGCCGCTGAGCCTGTGCGTCCGGAGACTGTTCTCCACAATGGGAGAGGCCACAACAGTGAGAGGCCCGAGTACCGAAAAAAAAAAAAAAAAAAAAAAAAAAAGACTACTAGATGCAGAATTTCTATAACCAACATGGATTTCAAAAGCTCCAGATATCTGTGATACAGCTTGCATTTAAATGTTTTACATTTTAACAGGTCAGCAACATTGCTCTTCAAAGCATATTTTTATCAACAATTTTAATAGTAAATTTATTCATCTTTAACAGCATTATTCTGAATGTTTAGACTTCAGACATTACCCCAATCTTCCTTTTATTAAGAATGTTTGAGGGTTTTAGGACATTTCAGCACTCTCCAGTATATGTGTTTATAGTATTCCGGCTTAGAGTGTGGATTCTACAGACAGACTACTTGGATTTGAATCCCAGATCTGCCACACACTCACTTTGTGCACCCATGCACAAGTTTCTTAACATTTCTCAGGTATCTCAGTTTCCTAATCTTTAAAATCTGAATAATAATAGTAACTACTCTGTAGATTATTAGAAAGATTAAATGAGTTAATACATATAAAGGTCAGAACAATGCCTCACACATTGTAAACCAAGGGTAAACATTATTATTACAGATATATGTATACACACATATATACATATATATACGTATACAGATATATAACTTATAAATCCATATTTTTCATTTGAAGTGAATTATCCCTCAAATAACCATCATTTGCATAGAAATTTTCCTCGGTTGATTCTGTGTATGCCAGCATAGGAACCATGGTGAGTGAAATGTCAGTTTCTCGCTTCCCAGGTAAATGAAAGTGTGGTTATTGCACTTTAGCAAAGAAAATGAAACCATGAAGAAAATCTTTTCAGACTCTGTAGTGCCAGTCTGTTTATTGTGGATCTGACAGTACATCATCACCTCTTTTGCTGGATTATCAAATGGAGTCAGTATTGGAAAAGGACCTCAGGATTTCCATTTCTGGACTTCAGTCTGTGTCTCTGGCACTGGTGGTCCAGGGCTGCCATTAATAACTGCTGATGTACTTTGCATTCCCAATGCACAGTGAAAGAGGATTAACATCTGTCGTGCAAAAAAAAAAAAAAACATGAACACTAATATTTCTTACAGTGGACATCGTTTTACCAGATTTAATTCAGTAGCTTTCCTTTGTTTATATAGGATTTATGGCATCTTACATTGTCACCATCAGAAAATGTTGACAAGCTTACAGAACTGTGCACTGAAACACTGATGAGGCTCTCTGCAAAATGTCACAGAGCCCCAAACTCACTGTCTCTGAAACATGGTTTTGAAGAAAAATATGCAAATGTGCTTACTGTGAAGCATCCTTTATCTCAGTAAAGAAGCTTGTTCCATTTTTTAATGAAGTTGTGAGAAGGATCATTATTTTTTAATGGGTCAAAAATTAAGAAATGCAAACTGTCTTAACGAGAATATTCTTTACGCTACTAAAACACTACAAAATATAAGTATCCACATTTTTTAGATTCCATGTTTGGTGTTTAGCCACTGTGACTGAAGGCAGAGTAGAGCATTACAAATGGTACAATATTTGTCTCACTGTTTACAACATAATGGCTATATAAACTGAGACATGCCTCCGAACATTGCATTATAGTTGCCTTGTCTGTGAAATAAAAGGAATTATTATATCTTTCAGCATAGTTGACCAAAGTATTTGTGAGAATAGTGAGATGAAGAATTTCTGGAATTCTGAATAGGAAATATCATTTGCTACTTATATAAAACTTGCTTTTATACATATTTTTTTCTTTAGGCCAGGACTTCTCAACATCAGTGAACCTGCCACGCAGCCATGGCTGGCAGACACGTGGCCTAATACTGGGAACAATCACAATGAGTGCTCCATCAACTGTTGCACAGCAGGCAACGGAAACAGCGACAGTAACCTGACCACGTATAGTCGCCCAGGTTAGAGGCACAGAGACAGCCTGATAGGCAAGCTTGGCATTGTTAGGAACGAGCCATGAGGAGATAACTTTTGTTTTCTTCTCCTTAAACTGAAAATGAAATTTAATCAACATTTTCATGAAATATTAACCATGGTTTAGCAAACTAGCCGATTCAAATATTTTCTCCATCCCTGTATCTCCACACCTCACCCTCCACCCAAGAAAGTTTCTCAGTATGCAAAGGGATAATGGAGGATATAAATTCTAGAGTAGATAGCAAATAAGGAAAAATGAAATTATACAAAAGTATGCATCTTCATAAGAATGTATGTAATTATCATTTTAATTGTAGTTATTTATAGTATTTATTTTAAAGATTTTAAGAATAAAGCAGATCAAAAGATCAATAGATGTATAGTTTGAGTGAACCAAATTTTTAATAGCAGCAACAATAATAATAATAATTATATGGTGGTAATAAATAATTTTAAATGAAAGCTAACTGAATTTCAAAATTAGATTTTTATAGTATACTAGTAAATCCTAAGATACAAGAAATATGTATCTTTTGCAGGTGTGTATACTAATACTAATTTTGTATTGTGTCTTTTTGGTTCAGAAATATGGGTGGTAAATTGCTTGTTAAAACCTCATGCTAAAACATGACAGTAAAATTTGGATGTAGAATATGCAATATGCAAAGGAAAAAACAGAAAATTACAAATAATTCTTACGAAAAACCTTTTAACATTCATTAACAATATAGGAAATATAAAAAGAATCATAAAGAATCAAAATGTATGACTATAGAAGTAAAATGGAGTTAAGGAAAAGGGAGATAGAATATGGCATTTAAGTAAAAAGTGTGATGCACCCTAAAGAACAAATCATAGTCTCCATTGGATATGGATATGGAAATGATATATCCATGTGACCAAGTCCATGTTCTCTAGAGGTCCATATTCTAGTTGTCTAGGCGAAAAAGTGCTCACATAATTATAAGTAAAAGAAAGATTATGCTGAGCCCAATAAAAGAAAAAATGACAATATCCATTTAAATTAATATGTAGAGCTGTGTTGTCTAATGTGGTAGCCTCTGGCTTCAGGTGGCTACTTAAATTTAAATATAATAAAGTACCATTTAAAATCCAGTTCCTCATTTGCACTAGCCACATTTCAAGTGCTCAGTAGCCACATGTGGCTAGTGGCTATCATATTAGACAATGCAGAATAGAGCATGTCCATCATCTGAGAGAGTTCTGTTGGATGTTACTCATATGGAAAGATTAGCAAAGAAAAACGAGATTGCCAAACCGTATTGCCATTAAAAATATTGTTTAACCACTATTATATAAAACTTAATACCTAGAAATTAGAAATAAGAATCACTAAAAGCCAGATTGATCAAATACCCCTGATCCCTGATCATTTGTTATTGAAATGCAGGGTAGTTGAATTCAGTAGGATAGAGAAATTGCAGATTTTTCTTAAAACTATATTCATTTTTACATCTTTAGTAGTGACCATGCTAATTTATCATTTTTTAGGATATCCAGTTGAAAACTAATCCTCAAGGTGACCTGTTAATGTTGCAGCCACTATGAATTAAAATAGTGGTATTTTTACTATTATAACAACTAATTTTTTATTTTAAAAATGTTTTAATTTTAAATGATGATTTTAGTTCTTCCTGCTGTTTGAATATTTTCAGCTACAGGCTTTGAATATTTCCTATATATATATATATATATATATTAGTTATTTAACTCTCAAATATTTAAAGAAAGGGAAAATTAGAGTGAAATTGAAATATTAGACACATTAGGTATTATTTCAGGTGTTATTTGATAAATTGCCCTGGCTACTATGATTCATTTTGCCATCATCATTGTCATTTTATACTTCTTGAGGTGTCATTATGAAACCATGAAAAATGATTACATAACACCTTTTCCTGATAATTATTATCCTGCACAACCAAGGGAAAAAACTAATAAAATTCTCCTGAGCACTATGTACTGTCACTTTACCTCTGTTCCTCATATTTTTTGAGTAGAGTTATTTTATAAAATATTGAAATCTCAAGTTCTTTCATCTGAGGGCAGAGGGTTCTTTTTTTTTTTTTTTTTTTTTGGTCTGGATTTTTAACCTATAAGCTTAACTAGTAACTTCAAATAGTTCAGTAATTCCAGACTAGAAAATTTTAAGTTGGCACATAAAGATATTCATGTATATATTATTTTAGTGCAATTCCCATTAATGGGGTTTTTAAAGGAAAATTATTTAAATTGGATGCATTATTTATAAACTGTGTAACACTAGCAGAAGTTCAGAATTATTTAGGCTCCATATAAATTACGTGTCCTCTCTCATTCACTCAATTTTTCTTTAGAAAGAACATTTGACTCTGTTCTTTAGAAAGGACATAAGGATATTTGGTCCTTTTTATTCATTATAGTTAAGCCCATTTATACTTTATAGAATAGTTTTACTGTGACTCACAAAGCTACTTACAAGGAAATTTAAAACGAATAACCATGCAGAATGACTTTTTCCTTTTCCTCTCCATTGCACATAGCTGATTGTATAGCAAATTATAACAACCAACTGGATAACAAACAAACAAATCTGATGCTCCCTGAGTCAACTGTTTATGGTGATGTGGACCTTAGTAACAAAATCAATGAGATGAAAACCTTCAATAGCCCAAATCTGAAGGATGGGCGTTTTGTCAATCCATCAGGGCAGCCCACCCCTTATGCCACCACCCAGCTCATCCAGTCAAACCTCAGCAACAACATGAACAATGGCAGTGGGGACTCCAGCGAGAAGCACTGGAAACCGTCCGGACAGCAGAAACAAGAAGTGGCACCAATTCAGTATAACATCATGGAGCAAAACAAACTGAACAAAGGTGAAGAGACTTGCCTTTATTCCCATCCTTTTCTGTATTGGCGTCCTTAACCCTTCAGCACTACATGCCGAAGCTTGTCTGGAACTAGTGTGTGAAATCTTTCTTTGGTCACTAAGGTTTTCTTATTTCTTTGGTTTCAAAATTTCCAGTGTCAAAAAGTTAATTAGCACAACAATAACCTTGGAATATTGATTTTATAATAATATATAAGTATTTTCAAATGGTTTGAGATTAATTTAAATTTAATCCTAGGTGAGGGATTGCTCAGGACAGACAATCTTTTATTCATAAGGCAGATGTACAACCATCACAATACCTCACATTTTAAATAAATAGACTCTCCCATTCTTTCCACTCGAGAATGGAAGATAATTGCTTCTACATGGTCATATAAACGAATGGCTTTTTTGATCAAACTGAAGAAAAATAATTAAATTAAACTTGAACTGGAGAAGTGGTTCCATTTGTTATATTTCTCCTACCTCATGTGATTACTAAGACTGCTGCAATGTATGATTTCAGAACCTAAATTTCTTTGGGTAACCTGATTTGAAGTCTGTCACGATAGAACCTAAAATAAATTCTTAGTGTTAGCTTGTTGCAGCAGAATGATATTTTATGGCCTGAAGGGAATGTTCCTCTGTTACAATATGGGTGAGTTGGAAGAGATAGGTATTTGACTAGGTAAAGACTACTGCTTTAATAACGTGATTTGTAAAGTTAGACCTCTGGAAATAAAGGGATTGCTCTGATTTGAATAGGTCAGGGCAATTATGTATGAGTGTCCAGGTAAAGAATACATTTAATTACAGATAATTGGAAACACAGATTTCTTTTTCTTTAGGTTTGAGTTGGGAACAACTTATTAAAGTTGCAGACTGCAAAAAGATAACTTAAGACAAACATTTCATTTAAGTTAGTGTTATATGTTTTAATTTAATAATACAGTTATCTTGCTTTTTTTCCCCAGTTTAAGGAAACATTTGATTGGTATAATAAACCAATTCAATGAATATTTATTTTTTTAACCATTTTTTCTCGAAGTATAATTGATGTACACTATTATATAAATTAGTGTACAATATAGTCATTCAAAATTTTTAAAGGTTACACTCCATTTATAGTTATTATAAAATACTGGCTATTTTCCTTGTGTTGTACAATATGTCCTTGTAGCTTATTTTATAAATAATAGTTTGTAACTGTTAGTCCCCTACCCCTATATTGCCCCTTCCCCTTCCCTCTCCCCACTGGTAACCACTAGTTTTTTCTCTATATCTGTGTCTGTTTCTTTTCTGTTATATTCACTAGCTTGTTGTATTTTTTAGATTCCACATGTAAGTGATATCATACAATATTTGTCTTTCTCTGTGTGACTTATTTCACTTAGCATAATATATGAGTTCATAACAAAGGCTGACAAAGATGAATAGGAGAGTTTCTGTAATTGTAAAGTTTACAGTGGGAATTCAAACTATTGTCATATTATTCCTGTATAGTATATGGCTTTATTGTGGACTTTGGAAAGGTCTGACAGTCCTCTGTACAAGTATTTCAGAGCTCTGATTTATTGTTTATACTGCTTATAAACAGACTTGGTACGTCAAACTATAATAAAGACACTGGAATGCAACTAGCCTGACAGATTATTGCTCAGTACATTCCAGTGGTGAGTTTATCATTTGGATTTTCACCTCTGACTAAGTAAGCAGAAGCATTTGTGGGAGACTGAGATACTTCATCTTCTTAACATGCATATATTTTTTATTAGATATAATATTCCTGGCAAGTTTCAGTTTTATGTTTTATTATTTTATTTTTTAAAATGATTCACACATGTGATATTTTCCCAATTTCTTGTTATTAAAATTATTTTGTTACTATATTTTTAAAGATAAGAAGACAAGCAAATCTGATTTCTGCCTTAGCTAATTTATAAGTATTTTAAAAGAAGAAATAGTCCCTGGTAGGATTCATTCTGGTTCATGTGTAGAAGATGATACAATGAGTTTGTATTTTATAAATCTTAAAGGAGACGTGTTTAAAGATCTTTATTTGTTCTTGACCTTTCATTCTGAACACTTACGTACATCTTAGCAGGTGATCAACATGATAGTTTGAAAGCTTAATCACTGGTAAATGATTGAGGCACCAAAATAAATATTTAATTTTTTTCCCATCTGAAATGTCTAGATTATCGGGCGAATGACACAATTCCTCCAACTATCCCGTACAATCAATCATATGACCAGAATACAGGAGGATCCTACAATAGTTCAGACCGGGGCAGTAGTACATCTGGTAAGTAAGGGAAACCAAGGAGAAAGCCAATCTCTCCTTTAAAAGGATGGTACATTTCAAGATTACAACTTGAATGCTAATGATCTGATATGTGTATATGACATGTCTAATCACTTTATATGATTTGAATCTTCCAGGGATGGGTCTTGTCTCTGCAATTTGAGGGACTGTTCACTCACTAAACCATTTTTTTTACATCTTTATTGGAGTATAATTGCTTTACAATGGTGTGTTAGTTTCTGCTGTATAACAAAGTGAATCAGCTATACATATACATATATCCCCGTATCTCCTCCCTCTTGCGTCTTCCTCCCACTCTCCCTATCCCACCACTCTAGGTGGTCACAGAACACCAAGCTGATCTCCCTGTGCTACCATTTTTTATGTTCTATTTGGTAACAAAGATTGAGGCTCCTATTTTCCTCCTCGTTAAAAACCTTTATTAAAGCCAGAAGCATGACTTAATCTTTAAAGGCAGTTGAAACTTTTTTCCATCTCAGCAAAATATAACTTAAAAATGTTGCACATATAGTTAATCTGCTAAATATGTTATCATTTGAAGGAAGGCTATTAAAGCATATAAAATTTGAGTACACTTGAGTAGAATCAAAAACCTAAGCGATAATATCATGAGATTTAGGTACAGTTGGAACCTGCCTCAGTTTATAATCTCTCTACTATCCCTCACTCAGTTCTTACTCTAAAACCTCGTAAAGCAACTTCCCAACTTCAGTCTTTAAGTGCCTCAGAAGCCACATTGAAGCCTCTTCCCTGTGGTCTTTATGCTGTTGCAGCTGTTTGCCAGCTGTTTTCCTGATAGGGGTTGCAGATGTGAGCTTGCTGGTACTTAAGTCCTGTTTTTCTAATTAAAAATGGTTCATTATTAGAACTAACATGTGGCACCACAGCAAGTCATACCACAATGAGAACAAAACCAATTGATCTCGACTCTAGTTTGTTTCTCCAGGAGAGGGTAGAAATATTACTTCCTAGCAACTGGATTAAAGTTGCTGGTAGGTGTTTTTAGCCAAATGTCTCTAACTCTCTTCTGTAATGGATATGGTATTTGCATTTTACCACCTTCCCTTGTCTAAGGCATGCTGATATGGCATTTTCTAGGCTGTGTTTTGTCACTGATTGAAATTGTTTCTATTTGAATTAAGGATCTTAGAAATAGCTCCTATACCTTTCTAGATCTACTCTTGTTCTACTATATGTGGTTTGATTTTTTTTTTAACAATCAAATCTTATCAAACAACTTTTCTTTTTCTTTTTTGAAGTAAGTAAACCCTAAATTAAGGGGAAATTTTCAAGGGTGTACTCTTGGGAAAAGTATGTAAAATATTTTCATATTTGATATCTCATGCCGTTTCTTCTTTGAATTCTTAGCCACTTAAAGAGAAAAACATGTCTTAATGGGAAAAAAATGATTCTAGGTTGTTAATATTCAATTGACTTTCTTCATCCCTCAGCTTAGATACATATGTGGTAAAAAGATACAAAGATGTGAAATCTGATGGTAATTAGGGGAGAGAATGAAGCAATTAATTAAGTGTAGGAGAGATTTGTGATGTTAGGCCTTTCAGGACAGATGGAATTGTTACAGTAGATGTATGCCAGGAAATCAAGAGGAAGGCACTGGGGATAGTCAACTCCACAATACATGCATAGCCATTCTGATACAGGACAACTGAGTGGAGGAAAAGAGAATGGAGACACATAAGCAGAAGCCTGACCGTCATAACTTATGAATAACAGCATGTCCCTCAGCCCACACTTGGTGCAGTAACATACCAGTGCAAGAACATCTGGCTTAACAAACACTGCCATTTGAAAATTTCCAAGTGACTTTAAAAAATAAGGCTCATTGAATACACTCAGACTTGGTTTCATGTACCATGTAACTTGGAGCTGTTTCAGAAAGGTTAAAAAAAAAAAGATCAAGACAATTCACTGAATTTAAGGGATCATATGAGAAAAATAATTATAGACTCATTGTCTATAATTTACATAAGAATCTAAAATGTATCATATTGGAGGAGGAGGATAAAGACCATTTTATCCCCAAATATCTTTTGACCTAAAATTATTTTAGAACGAATATACCAAAATGTACAACTACCTATGTTTAAAGAATATGCCAAATCTAATATCAGAACATTGGGGAACTTGAATAATTGAGCTATTCTGAACTTCTAAGAATGTTCAAGCAACATTATTTCACTCTAAGCCATATTTTTTTAGAAACAGTGGCTAAAAACATTTCTGTCCCTTTTTAAAAATCATTTTTCTGCTTCTTTTGTTGTTAGATATATTAGTTCTTCCAGCAATTATTTTCATCCGCACCTGCCTTTCTGACAAAAACGAGTAATTTCATTGTGCCTAAAACACTTCAATGGACAAGTACAAATTATATATACTCAGTGATTTAATGCAACAGTGGAAATGTAATAGATCGCATCTGTATCATATTGTATTTTAGGTTCCAGCAATTAAATAACAGAAAGGCAATTCAGAAAATATGTCTTCAGCTCATTTGTTTTAGATGATAATCCATAATGCAATTAATTGCTGTAAGAAGATCACTATTAATGATATGACTTGTAAAATTCATTTATGATTTTATTGCTTTTTCCCTATTTATTTTGCAGTTAAACTTGGCAATACTCTGTGTCTTCTATCGTACAAAGTGCTGTTTAAAATTAATGAAGAAGAGTGTTTATCTCTCCATATATATGAATCATATGATCATATTTACAGAAAATAATTAACCTGTGGATAATAGAAAAGATTTAAAGTCCAGAAGTAAAAGACTTGATTTTATTTCTTTCCAAGGGAGTCAAGGGCACAAGAAAGGGGCACGGACACCCAAGGTACCAAAACAAGGTGGCATGAACTGGGCAGACCTGCTTCCTCCTCCCCCAGTGCATCCTCCTCCTCAGAGCACTAGTGAAGAGTACAGTATTTCCGTAGATGAAAGGTAAGAGGGATTTTAGAACAGAGGTAAGTGGAATAATATGATTCCTTAAACCCATGTTAAGTAATTGTTAAACTCGATCACCAAGGGAGACTGACTCCTAGGGTCCATGAACATCTGTCTCTGAATAAAACATTTGTCTCTGAGCTGTTGATAACTCAGCACAACTTAAAAACCCTCCTCAATGTTGCCAAAAAAAGGAATTTGCATCTTGGAAGCTTCCTTTGGAACTAAGAATCCTGAATCATGAATACACACACACACACACACACTTAAATCTACACCCACACATAGTTTACATATTTATATTTACAAATATTTTACATCGTATACACATAGTTTACATATATGATCATGAATATATATGAATTTATATGAGATCACATAAATATCGCTCTCTGTATATGATTTTGTATTTTTCAAATATCAGAACTTCTGTTGCACACCTCTAAATTTTCATAAAATAATTGTATGAATTTATACCACAGCCACAGTATCCTGAAAACTGTTTGTTCTTAGATATTATCACATTCTGCTGAAAACTATAGAAATTTAAACTTACTGAATTGTCTCTCTCAAGGATTTAACAAGTGTAAATAATCCACACGACAGCAATTAGGAAGTTAGCTTGCTTCTTCCTCACTCCAGATTCTGTAGAACTGGACATGGTCCCGCCCAACAAAACAAAACAGCAGCTTCACTAGTGTGATCAATGGAGAATTAACACAAAAAATACAAATCGACCTGAAAATACAGTATTTTTTTTTTTTTTTTTTTTTTTGCAATACGCGGGCCCCTCGCTGCTGTGGCCTCTCCCGTTGCAGAGCACAGGCTCCAGATGTGCAGGCTCAGTGGCCATGGCTCACGGGCCCAGCCGCTCCACGGCATGTGGGATCCTCCCGGACCGGGGTACGAACCCGTGTCCCCTGCACCGGCAGGCGGACCCTCAACCACTGCGCCACCAGGGAAGCCCTGAAAATACAGTCTTTTTAATGACTATTATAGAAATGAAGACTTGTTCTTTCATTCTCCACCACAAAACAAAACAAAACAAAACACAGTTTTACAGTTCCAACTATGCCAGGAAACAAAGTCTCCATACTTTAATTTTCCAATCACTGAATTAGCGAGTACTGTGCCATTGCTCCTAGGAGAAATGCAGGGTTAGGTTCCTGCAAGCCTCTGGTGACAACATTTTTGTCAGTCCATCCATACATAACCTTGTTTTATGTGTGTTTTTGTTTAAAGACACCCTATTTAATATGTATTGTTGATTCATTAACATTGAATTCACAGCCAACGTCACTGTAAGTCATTCCTGAACAAGGCTTATCTAATACACATATTTTCTCCATTAAGGCACGTCATACCCTTCTTGCCCTTGGGAACCCTAGACAGCCCTAAAGCACTACACTTGGGGGTCATTATAAACAGGGAACTCACCAACATAAAGAAAAAAAAAAAAGAGAGAGAGAGTGAACAACATGGCACTACAGGCCATGAAAAGGAGCTGAAACAAGAAGGTGGAGTGTTGTCTTGTTTGACCTCAGCTAGGAATGTATGCATCAGGTGACTCAAATTTTTTGCTTCTCTGCACATGTCCATGAATGACCACAAAAGTGCTATGGGTATTGACTTTGGGTTACAACTTTTTTTAGCAAGTAGTGAATCTGCAAATATGGAATGTGCAAATAACCAGGATTGGCTGTATTTTTAAAAATTCGTTTCCTAGGCTATATTAACAACATTCATTACTATTTTAGTCCACCAAAAATAGGAATAAAATGAAATAAGTTGATATAGTTTAACAAAAAAAAAAAAAAGGGATGCAACTGTGCCCCCAAAAGAAAGGCTGATTCTAACTGGGAAGAATGAAGCTTTCCTGCTTTGCTGATTTTGTTTTTGAGCTTAACAAATAAGAAGCTTGTCAATCAAGAGGGGTTTTTTGGACATTGAGACCACAGAGTGATGTGGACTAACATGAGAACTAATATGAAACACATGGTAGAGAGTGAGAGGCAGCTGGGAAGGCAAGTGTAAGCCAGATTATACAGGTACTTAAATGCCTTGTTTAGGTCCTCGTATTTTATCCTCTAGGCAATTAAAGAGCCATTTATTACTTTAAAGCAGGTGAGTAACCAGAGAGTGATGCATATTATAATAAAGTAATTTTGGAAGCAATGTGAGGATGGAGAAAAAGGAATAGATTTTAGAGATATTTTTAGAAGTAGAATAGAAATGAAGTGGGGAACAGTTTGAGGTAGAAGAGAGAGAGATATGTCAGGATGAATACAAGATACCTAGGAAACACAGGAAAAAGTGTCCAAGAGGAAGATGGTAGGATTAGTTCAGTAAAAGAAGATACAAAGAAATCATGTTATATGAGCATCAACTTTCCTGAGTTCTGGTAAACAAGGCAGGTGGTGGAGAATGAATAAGAGAGAAGGGTAACATGAACACAATTTATATAATGCAATAAGTTACTTCCATTCTAATTAATAACCATATGCCCTGAGGTAAAAGAGAAAGTCACGAATGTTCCCCAGATCCATTTAGAGCTTCCACACAGCTCTAGCAGAGGAGTAGAGGGACATTTGATTGTTTATTGATTATTTGATTTATTGTGTTTTTCATTCAGCATCCTAAATGTAAGCCATGTACTTTATACAGTACCATGTACTTTATTTTGTGCTCAACTGAAGAAATAGTGATCTGTTATAATTTTAGAGGAAAAGTGGGTTGTATTGGACTAATAACTTGATCTCCAATGTACCTCCCTCTGAAGGGATTTTCAAGAGTAATTTTTCATAGATGTTAGCATATCATCTTTGGATTATTTGCAAGACCGTCCTTGAGTCATCCTTTAGAGATCATGTTGAGTTGGAGGGATAGAATATATCAAACACTTTTGGGGTTTACTAAATTAAACTATGTTAAATAGATTTCTTTATTGCATGACTTCTCAGAGCCTGTAATGAGCCAATTAAATTGTAATCCCTCAGAGAAAAAAATGTTATATATAGCAATTCACACACATTTATGACAGTGAACTATTTTTTTTAAACAATACCTTCTTAACGTGGCCAGAAGATTCAGATTTCAAAAGCAATTCAAAGTTGATATTTCACTAACTATACAAATAGTTTATTTGAATAACCTGAAGTCAATCTAAGTGTCCTTATCATTTGTTTTAGCTATGACCAAGAAATGCCATGTCCCGTGCCACCAGCCAGGATGTATTTGCAGCAAGGTGAACTAGAAGAGGAGGAAGATGAACGAGGCCCCACTCCCCCTGTGCGGGGAGCTGCTTCTTCTCCAGCTGCCGTGTCTTACAGCCATCAGTCCACTGCCACTCTGACCCCCTCTCCACAGGAAGAACTCCAGCCCATGTTACAGGATTGTCCAGAGGAGATCGGCCACATGCAGCATCAACCCGACAGGAGGTACGTTGTTACCAGTCTTTACTGACAAATCAGATAATTTCCACTCCTAAGTGGCATTTACAGAATGCTATTACATGAAGTAATTTTCAGGTCACATGAGGCTTTTTTCCAGTGTCATCACACAGTATGCCTTGGTAATTAGCATATCAAGTAATATTGTTGATCAGAACATTAGATTAATTGATCCCAGTGAACTTGCAACCATAAAATAATGTGCCTTAATTCTCACCCACTTATGATAATTGCATTCATAAATACGTGGAGATCATGTAGTAAATATATGGGTTGCTAATCTTGTAACATTTTATTGATGATGGGTGATTTTGTATTTTAGTTTTCTTTATGCATGGGCATGTCACTTCTTTAGTCTGTGAAGAATAGATTTTTCTCCTTTTATTTTTTGTTTTTAATAACTTTTTTTTTTTTTTTTTTTTGGCTGCGTAGGTTCTTCCTTGCAGTGTGCAGGCTTCCCTCTAGTTGTGATGTGCGGGTTTTCTCTTCTCTAGTTGTGGCGCGTGGGCTCCAGGGCACGTGGGCTCTGTAGTTTGCGGCACGCAGGCTCTCTAGTTGAGGCGCACGAGCTCAGTAGTTGTGGCGCACAGGTTTATTTGCCCCGAGGCATGTGGGATCTTAGTTCCCCGAGCAGGGATCGAGCCCTCATCCCCTGCATTGGAAGGCAGATTCTTTACCACTGGACCACCAGGGAAGTCCCTCTCCTGTCTTTTAAAATTAAGTCTGCAGAATGATTTGTTCTTTCGTAGCTGTAACGTTACAGAAGCATGAATTTGGTATATTCATTTTGTGTTGACTCAGGTACCTTTATTTTGATTGAATGTTAGGTTGCAGTCCTTTTGTCCAAGCTACTTAGTAGTGTGTGGTTGTGTGTGTGTGTGCATGTGTGTGTCTTAGACTTTCTTTAACCTATATGTTCAGCATTGCTAACCAGTACATTTTTGTTTTGCACAAATCCTTCACTTGGCATTTCTACCACATAAAAGCTATTGCTGCATCATGTCAGCACTTCTCTCACTATTGATGATCTTGTTTGTACTATTTTATTGCCCTTGACACATTACATATATATTACTTTCTGTATTCCTAATATCATTTGAAACTGAGTATATTATTTGCCCCAGAAGATCTCCTTCAATATTCTTGAATGAATAACAAATTCTGGTTTATGCTGCTTGAATTCTGTAGGTTAAAATAGAATTTGCAGTGTTTATTAACTATTCTATGAGTAAGAGGTTATTGCCAAATTTAACTCATATACTCTCTAAAATGAAGGAGGCAGTTAAATTTTCTTCTGTGTGACAAGGGGGAAGTTGGATTGCCAGACATGTAAATTTAGTATTATTAACCCATGGAACTTCATGAAGATTGAGAATAAATAAGGCATCTCTTTTCCCTATTATGGTCACAAGCATCTCTGCCACTTTTATTCGGAGAAAATGAGACGCTAATAGAGGCTGTTAGCTCTGAAATACCTCAACATTCTTTTCTCATTCTTTCAAATTACCTATATTTCCTCACCATCCTCCTCTATGTTACACGTGGTACACCCAGTATCTTCTTCCTGACCAGCTCTTCTTCTTTGTTCCTTATGTCATCCTCTTCACATTTCTTGATCACGATCAAAAAGCAGCTTATCAGAGGCACGGACATATAAACACTACCAAAGGTAAGGTAGATAGCTAGTGGGAAGCAGCGCATAGCACAGGGAGATCAGCTCGGTGTTTTGTGACCGCCTGGAGGGGTGGGATAGGGAGGGTGGGAGGGAGGGAGATGCAAGAGGGAAGGGATATGGGAACAGATGTATATGTATAACTGATTCACTTTGTTATAAAGCAGAAACTAACACACCATTGTGAAGCAATTATACTCCAATAAAGTTGTAAAAAAAAAAAAAGCAGCTTATCTATCTTGACTTCTCAGCCTCTTTCTCTTCATTCAATCCTTTCTCTTCACTGTTAACCCTACTGCTTTTTTTTTTTATTGGCGTATAATTGCTTTACAGTGTTGTGTTAGTTTCTGCTGTACAATGCAGTGAATCAGCTATATGTTTACATATATGCCCTCCCTCTTGGACCTCCCTCCTACCTCACCCCCATCCCACCCATCTAGGTCATCACAGAGCACTGAGCTGAGCTTCCTGTGCTTTATAGCACATTCCCACTAGCTATCTATTTTACACATGGTAGTGTATATACCTTACTACTTTTTAAACTTTCCTTAGCCTCCCCTTCCAGTTATCCTGCTCTTTTTCTCTCCTACTCTGTAGGATTCTTTAATCACTTCTACCTCTTAAGTCTTTTTCATACCTCAGCCCTCTGTGTGCTGGCTTATACCATTTTGCTTCCATCAGGCTTCGGAAGGTAACCTCTTAATCGTCAGTCTAAAGGCTTCTCCATCTTTATTACACTTACACTTTCTGCAGTGGTAACAATTTTCTGATTTCTTGTGAGAATTAAATGAAATCATGTATATAAAGTATCTAAAGCAGGGTAAGTATTCAACAAATATTAGTTCCCTACTGTCCTCACCCTTATGCTGTCATCCTTACACTTGGTTCAAGTATTACTTATATTCTGATGGCTTTCACATTGATTTCGCCAGCCCAGCCCTTTTTCTTGACCACTACCATGATATTTTCACTTGGACATCTCAGACTACACATGTCTGAAATCAAATTCTTTTTCTTTGCACTTGACCTTTCAAACTTGTTCCTTTTCTTCCTTTATTGGCTATCTTGTTTAGAATCATTAATCCTTATTTATTTGACCAACCTATTAAAAATAAAAGAGCCAAGGGAATAGGCAAAAAAATCACAAAAAAATTGTGATTTTGAAATCAGTGTAATTATCTTATAGTTTGATTTCTTCTGTTATCTTTCTACCATTCCCCAAAGTAAGTTATTCACCAAGTCCCTTCTTTTCTAACTCCAAAATATCTCTTGATTGTGTTCCTATGTTTCCATTCCTAGAATCCCAGGGCAGGCCCTCAGTCCCTGTCTCTTGAAATATTGCTACATCCTTTACCTGATCACCACTTTTCTTCTCTCTCCCCTTTTGTGTCCACTCTCCACATTATCTTACTATACCCCCCAGTCTGGTAATGTTACTCCCCATTCAGAGTCAGCTCTTACTGTTTAGCCCAGTATTCAAAGCCTTTTTTTTTTTTTTTTGCGGTACGCGGTCCTCTCACTGTCGTGGCCTCTCCCGTTGCGCAGCACAGACTCTGGACGCACAGGCTCAGCGGCCATGGCTCACGGGCCCAGCCGCTCCACAGCATGTGGGATCTTCCCAGACCAGGGCACGAACCCGTGTCCCCTGCATCGGCAGGTGTACTCTCAAACACTACGCCAGCAGGGAAGCCCTCAAAGCCTTTTACAATCCTTTTTCCTTTACTTACCTCTTCCCTCCCAACCCCTCCACACACCCTCTTCTAATTAGTCTGTTTGAAATTCCCTGTTGTCTTAAACTCACCAACAGCCCGTCAGCAATGCCACTCTCCAGCCCACAGAGGGCTAGCAGGAGGGGCAGGCCGCTCTTGCCTTTCATGACTGTCACCCAAATCCTTAGCACCCTCACTAAGCACATGCGTCTTGGCACATGCTGTTTCTTTGAGTGCCTGGTGAACAATTCTCGTCTTTCCAAGTCCCGTTTAAATGCACCACCTGTGCAACTTTCTTCTTGTTTCTTGGCAAAAATCAACGAATCTTTCTCTTTACTCTCTTTACTCTCTTTACTCTTTACAGTGGTCTGTTCACAGCTCTGCTACCACACTAATCAGGGTTTCATGTTGCATTAGCATTGGCTGTTTGCATCTGTTTCCCTATTTAAATTAAAAGCCCTTTGAGAGCAGAGCTCAAGTCCTCCTCACGTCATTGAGTTCCACAAAGCCTTCTTCAGTAAGTATCTGATGAATGGAATCTGATACTAGAGGAGTCCACTGACTCCCTGCTGTTTTGGTGGGGGTGAACTCAAAGTGAACAGGGATAATTGGGAAATGCATTGGGTATCTCTGCCCTCAAAATCCTCTTTGACTACATTCAGCCTTTTTTTAAAAGGTAAGACTTTCAGTCTATGGAGGTACAATATTAATAACACTGGGCACTAATATGAAGTAGATGAAAGCCCATTAAACAAAAAACTATTACTGCAGGGCTTCCCTGGTGGCGCAGTGGTTGAGAGTCCGCCTGCTGATGCAGTGGACATGGGTTCGTGCCCCGGTCCGGGAGGATCCCACATGCCGTGGAGCGGCTGGGCCCGTGAGCCATGGCCGCTGAGCCTGCGCGTCCAGAGCCTGTGCTCTGCGATGGGAAAGGCCACAACAGTGAGAGGCCTGTGTACCGCAAAAAAAAAAAAAAAAAACTATTACTGCTCTTTTATGCTGAAGGTATATTCTACATGTTTACCATAGAAATGTTTGAAAATACAGATAAACAAAATGAAAATACAAAAGTACCAATGATCTATGTTGTCAGAAATTGTCACCATTAAGAACTCAGTAAAGATCTTTTTCGTTCTTCATCTCTACATGTACTCACACTGCTTTGAATTTGTAATATGCCAATATAATTTTATAAGGTATTTTTTTCACTGACCAGTGAATTTTTCCATGCCAATTACACTTTAGATACTCACGTTAAACAAATGTATACTGTAATTTTTTTAAACAGTTCCTTAATATTGGGCATTTAAGTCATGTCTACCTTTTTGATACTATATATCATGCTGTAATTCCCATCTCTAAGTCTTTGAGTCAAGCCTCTTCTCAAACCTTTAACCTATTTGGATGCCTACCCCATCAGTAGATGACTTCTGTTTCTCATCATCCTGCCACTCCGCTAATGATGCACTCATTAAAGATAGACCGGTATTTCTCTACAGATTTCATTCTAGAGAATCAGACCCTTATATCCAAGTACCTGTTCCTGCAAATTTTACTGCTTGAATATCACTCAGAGCAATACATGTATCTCCAGCCATAAAGGCACTTCCCTACTTCCTACAGCCATTTTCTCTTGCCTGTATTACTATAATGGTCCATAAGTGGTCTTTGTTGCCTTTAGCCTTGCCCTTTCTTCAATCGAATCTTCTTGCTGCAGACTGTGCAGAGGCATTTTCCTAAAATGCAACACTGATCAAGTCTCTCCATTGCTAAAAATCTCTCAGTGACTTCTCATTTCCCTTAGAATAAAGGCAAGATTCCTTAATGTAGCAATCAAGGCCCTTTGTGACCTGACCGCTGCGTGCCTTCCTTTGCCTACCCGTTGCCACTCCCCTCCTCACTGTCCCTGTTGCCTTCACTCTAAGTTTCTTCCAGTTCCTGGAATGACCAATGCTCTTGATCTTGGGTGGCCTCAGCCTGCAGCGGCTTGAAGAAGGATTTCGGTTCCCCGGCCAGAGACTGAAGTCAGGCCGCAGCAGTGAGAATGCTGAATCCTAGCCACTAGACCACCAGGGACCAGTGGCCGGTGGCAAGGCCAGTGACAAATAAATTTCCACCAAGAGACAGAAAGTAGTGAAACAAGTAAAGTGTTTCTTAGGGGGGAAAAAGAGTATGTGTGAATAGGCACACACAGGCGGGCTCAGAGAGCGAGTTGCACCCTCTTGGTAGTTTGAATCTCTTACATGGGGCATTTCTTCCAGGTTTCCTTTGGCCAATCATCTTGCTTTGCCTGGCTCTGAGTCAGTATTTGGTTTATTTCAGGGTCCTCCCATGTGTGCGTGCACATCTCTTAGCCAAGATGGATTCCAGCGAAGAGGCCTGTGGGTAGGTTGACATCACTTACTATGGGGTGGCGCTCCCCTCCATTTTTGTCCTTCAAGGAGCCTTTCTGTGTGTGTGTAATCGGGAAGGTCTCCTTGACTTTGAGAATGAGGAATATGTGGTCTCTTTATCTCTCCTCTGAGCAGGGCTCAGCTTCTCTTCCTTCCTGCTATTGTCTTCATCTTGGTGTATCTGTCCACAGGGGACAAACTCCAGGTGCTCAGCCTGGGGCCCATCTATCTCCTGCCTCACTCTCACCCACTTTGAGGTCTTACCACTTGCCTTCTTATCTTCCTGGGACACCATTATCCCCTCTCTTGTTTTGGAACTAACACTTACATATCCTTTAGATCCAAGATTAAATGGCAGATGCTCCCATTAGAATCTTTCCCTGATGTCCCAGCTCTGAGATTGGAGCCAATTCTATGTGTTCCCACCGTGCCCTAGATATCTTCTGTCATGGAGCTTTGTGAATACTGCATTACCATTGCGTATTTAATTAATTGTCTCCTCCACTAGACTCTAAGTCCCTTCAGGCAAGGAACATATATATTTTATTTAGCTGAATTTCTAGCATAGTCCCTAAGTTCCTGTTTCTATTGCTGCCTACAAATTACACTAAAATATAATCACCTAAAACCGTTTTGTTTTACTTACAATTCCATGAGTCAGGAATTCTGAAAGGATTCACCTGGGCGATTCATCGCCAACCCACATGGCTTCCTCTGGTCTTTGGGGCTGTGAGATCAACTTTGAAGTGAGTTTCTTCACTTAAATGCCTGACGCTTCAGTGCTCCGTGACCTCTCTCTGTCTCCTCATGGAGTCTTATCCTCCAGGGGCTCTCCACCACAGCCCAGGCTTCTCGTAACATGGCGATCTCGGCGGAGTAGCACTTCTTACGTGGCAGGGAAAGGAAGTTGCCAGGCCAGTTAGGAGCTACACTCAGAACTGGCACAGTCTCACTTCTGCCACATTCTGTGGTCAGAACTGTCACAGGGTCCACCCAGATTCAGGAACTAAGTACTAAACTCCTTCTCTCAATGCGGGGATGGCAAGTTCTCACCCCAGAAGAGCATTGTGGATGGAAGATATTGTTATGGACATCTTTGCAAAATACAGTCTGCCACAGACTGATACATAGTCAGCTTTATTAAGTATGAGTGTCTTAAAATTGAATCCTTCCATGTCTTAAAGTATAAGCCGTAAACCATTCCCTAAGCCCTTGTCCTTGTGGTCCCTTTGGTCTCAGAACCTAAAAGTTCCTTCCCCATAGTTAGTACACAGTCAGTGTTTAAAGAATGAATACATTTTTTACTTTTATGTTTATTGATTAGGGGCATTATAAATAGTGTAATGTATATGAATAAGAAATTACTGAGCTAAAAGCATTATAACTTTGCAATATTTAACTAGATAAGTATTCCATACTTGCATTATTATGGATATTGCAATTTTGGCATTCTAATTAGCTTCTGAGATATTCCATTTTTTGTCCAAAACTAGATAAACTAGATGACCAGCATAATAGGAATCTTCTCTCTTTTCAGACAATAACTATGAAAATAATAAAATTAAATGTATTTACATATACTATTTTCAAAAGTGTCTGGTGCTGTTGAGTTTACTGTAGTTGATATTTAGTGAAAAAAAATCTCTTGAAAAGTAAAAGTAAATTTTATGTATGGAACAGGAAATATATAGATATTTTATTACTGTAGATGAACTGAGTATGATATAATTGGAAGGAAAAGAAAGAAGGCCAAGAAAAATTAAATATTTTGTCTGTTTACAAACCAGTTAATGGTTAATTATACAAAGTATTGAAACTATACCAGTTTTAGAAAAAAATCTCAAAGGTATGTATTTTCCCCCTTCCATCTTTTGCCTGGTAAATGCTATGTGGTAAACTATATAAATACCTGCTTTCATAAATTAATGGAATTTTTCCCTTCTTCTCTTGAACATGCTTATGAAGGCATCATTTTTGCAGGAGCCTAGAGTGTTGTGATTAGCACCCATATAGTTGTACATTATTTCAGAAGACATTGAAACCCCCCAAGGGGGAAAAATTGAGAGGGTTGAGGTTCATTTGTGGCAAGTCCCACTTGAGTGCAGCATCTTGAAATAGCTTTTTGTTTTCAGATAGAATATATTACATATTTCAAACCGTATAGGTTTATCACACACTCCCTGGGCTTACCTTATATACAGCTGGCTTGAATAAATTTTTCTGTCTTTCTT
Organism: Mesoplodon mirus; assembly: GCF_964341445.2. Taxonomy (NCBI): domain Eukaryota; kingdom Metazoa; phylum Chordata; class Mammalia; order Artiodactyla; family Ziphiidae; genus Mesoplodon; species Mesoplodon mirus. The sequence continues at coordinate 115,309,463 of NC_138982.1, forward strand.
CAGCATTTGCACAGGGTGGTAGTAGTTAAAAGCCAGCCCTCATTTAACATGAAGATGTTTTTGCTTCACAGAATGTGAATTATCCAAATACAACATCCTTTCATTGTGAAGTTGGCTGTCTTACATCCCTTCATTGATGGTCAAAATAGTCCCTTTTGTGCTAAAAAGTCTTACATGTATCTAAAAAAGAAGTTTCTTGTATTTCGGATGTGCCTGCTGACAAAGACTGTAAATTGACTTTTAAGTATGGTATTTTATAACAATCCAAATTAAATAAAGGTTTTCATCCTGTGTGTGTAACACACTCCATATTGAAAAAATTATCCATTATAATCTCTTAAATAACTTCAGCTTTGGCATATTCTTCATGTTTCTTCTAGTGCCACACACAGATGCATTAGAAATGACCCAGAAATCAAAAATAACACATTACACTGAAGAACTGTGTATGTGTATATATATTACATATGTATATATATATATATGTGTGTGTGTATGTGTGTATATATGTGTGTAATAACAGCATTCTTAGAGGAAAGGCCATGGCCTTGGAAATGGAATGTGGGATTAAACTCTAAATTTGATACATACTAGTTGTGGGAACTTTGGCAAGGTCCTTAATTTCAATGTCCTCTGAATTTCAATCCCTCATCTGTTAAAATAATAATAAAATAAGTACCCTGGAAAGTTGTTGAGAAAATTAAATGAGTTAACATTGTAAAATACTTAGCTGCAAAGTAGGTGCTCAATAAATTAGCTAACTGTAGTATTTTAGTAATCATTCATTTTTAATGCTTTCCATTTGTGTTAATAAAACATGTTTATTGAAGTGTCTCAATTCATTGGGATAAAAAGCACAACACTTTTTTCTTCGAACAACTGCCATGCCACCCTAACCACTGTGCTATATTGAACTTCCATTTCCCTCTCTATAGCAGGTCCCTAAGTTAGATCTTGACCAGATCCTATATGGGTTTTTTGTTTGTTTGCTTGCTTTCTTTTTTTTTTTTGGCGGTACGCGGGCCTTTCACTGCTGTGGCCCCTCCCGATGCGGAGCACAGGCTCCGGACGTGCAGGCTCAGCGGCCATGGCTCACGGGCCCAGCCGCTCTGCGGCATGTGGGCTCTTCCTGGACCGGGGCATGAATCCATGTCCCCTGCATCGGCAGGCGGACTCTCAACCACTGCGCCACCAGGGAAGCCCCTTGTTTGCTTTCTTTTAATTTAAGACTCAGTCCTGTTAATTTTAAAACCATAGTCATGCATTTCCAGATTTTTTGCAGATTGCACGTGCCTGTGGCCATGGTGGCATGGAGTAATGGGCGTGTTCTGTTTTTAATCACTTCCTTCCTCACTCTTCCCAGTGCATTCTCCCAAGTGCTAAGGCAAGGAAAAGGGCACATAAAAAGAGCAAAGTAGATGAGGATCCAGTCTTCTCTTTGGTTAGCCCGACTGACTGTTCTGTCTCACCTTGCTCTATGAGTATCACAAGAATGGTGAGGGAAGGGGACTGGCACCAACTTCCTCCACTGATGAAGGACTCAATCCTGGACAGCATCGCTAGGCATTTGTAGTCCTTGAACCATTTAGCCATATCTTCAGGTGGACTACCAGTCAGTGGCATTCATGCCATATCTCTCCTAGTCTCCCAAGCCATAGGGTCACCAGATTACACTAGATCCTAATGTCACTCTCCCTCCAACACTAGTGCTCAGGTTGGTAAACATATTTGGAATCTATCCTCTTTACTTCTCAGGAGCACAGAATTTGATGAGCTGCTGTCATGACTCTTCCAAATGATATTCCCCTTATGTCATCTTTTTAACCTTGCTTAGAGAGCACTGGGACTGTTGAGCACATCACTAAGTAGTCCTCCAAGTGGAAGGCACTATATGAGTCCCTTTTTTCAGACACTTTCCTAATTAGGAGTTAATCTCTTGGCATTCTCCAGCCATGGGAATAGCTTATTTCCACAAACCTTGCTTTCCACTAACGTCCAAACGCTCTCTACCTTCTCAGTCATCTTATATTCACTGTGTGTGATGGTGTTGGAGGGTAGGAGGACTGCTTTTCACTGATGTTCTCCAGCTCTGTGGAGAGATGGTTGAAACCAGTTATTGGTAACTGTGAACTTAAATTGTAAGATACTGCTTTATTTTGTCCTGAACTTTGGCACTTAACTTCCAGAGCATCAAGAAAAACACCTGTAAGCATTTTGTTAAACAGGTGGAATAATGGTAAAAGCAATATACTTGCAAATAGCTAATAATCTTTATAAGTGAGTAATTTGGAGAAAAACTGCTCTTGGCTCTTAGACCTTTTTAATAGACTAAAATCTAAAGGAAATTGTGTCATATGCTCAATGCATAATTTTTTAGTCCTATAAAATTCTACGCTCTATAGTCAAAATGAATGAGTCCATTTGCTTACGATGCTGGGAGTGGCAATGAAGGAAATGGAAAGGGACATGTTTGTATTTTTATGGAGCGGCCTGTTTCAGGACTGATGTCTGCTGTCTTTGGTCATAATAAGCTGTCAATAATATTCCATACACTTTAGGACAAATACATAGGTGTCAATTTTGAAATAGGTATTACTTACCCCTGTTTTAACTGAACGTAATCCAAAAGATAAAACGTAAGGAGACTTATAGATAGATGAGTATATTTCTATTAAGCTTGAATCAAAAGGTAGACCAGCGTGCTTAAAAGTACCTCTGGGGCTTCCCTGGTGGCGCAGTGGTTGAAAGTCCACCTGCCGATGCAGGGGACACGGGTTCGTGCCCTGGTCCGGGAAGATCCCATGTGCCGCAGAGCAGCTGGGCCCGTGATCCATGGCTGCTGGGCCTGCGCATCCGGAGCCTGTGCTCCGCAACGGGAGAGGCCACAACAGTGAGGGGCTCGCGTACCGCAAAAAAAAAAAAAGTACCTCTGTTTTTTTTTTTTCTTTTTTTTTCAGTTTTTTTTATTAGTTTCTGCTTTATAACAAAGTGAATCAGTCATACATATACATCTGTTCCCACATCCCTTCCCCCATGCATCTCCCTCCCTCCCACCCTCCCCATCCCACCCCTCCAGGCGGTCACAAAGCACCGAGCTGATCTCCCTGTGCTCTGCGGCTGCTTCCCACTATGTATCTACCTTACGTTTGGTAGTGTATATATGTCCATGCCTCTCTTTCGCTTTGTCACAGCTTACCCTTCCCCCTCCCCATATCCTCAAGTCCATTCTCAAGTAGGTCTGTGTCTTTATTCCCGTTTTACCCCTAGGTTCTTCATGACATTTTTTTTTTAATTCCATATATATGTGTTAGAATACAGTATTTGTCTTTCTCTTTCTGACTTACTTCACTCTGTATGACAGACTCTAGGTCTATCCACCTCATTACAAATAGCTCAGTTTCGTTTCTTTTTATGGCTGAGTAATATTCCATTGTATATATGTGCCACATCTTCTTTATCCATTCATCTGATGATGGACACTTAGGTTGTTTCCAGCTCCGGGCTATTGTGAATAGAGCTGCAATGAACATTTTGGTACATGTCTCTTTTGGAATTATGGTTTTCTCAGGGTATATGCCTAGTAGTGGGATTGCTGGGTCATATGGTAGTTCTATTTTTAGTTTTTTAAGGAACCTCCATACTGTTCTCCATAGTGGCTGTACCAATTCACATTCCCACCAGCAGTGCAAGAGTGTTCCCTTTTCTCCACACCCTCTCTAGCATTTATTGCTTCTAGATTTCTTGATGATGGCCATTCTGACTGGTGTGGGATGATACCTCATTGTAGTTTTGATTTGCATTTCTCTAATGATTAATGATGTTGAGCATCCTTTCATGTGTTTGTTGGCAGTCTGTATATCTTCTTTGGAGAAATGCCTATTTAAGTCTTCTGCCCATTTTTGGATTGGGTTGTTTGTTTTTTTGCTATTGAGCTGCATGAGCTGTTTATAAATTTTGGAGATTAATCCTTTGTCAGTTGCTTCATTTGTAAATATTTTCTCCCATTCTGAGGGTTCTCTTATGGTCTTGTTTATGGTTTCCTTTGCTGTGCAAAAGCTTTTAAGTTTCATTAGGTCCCATTTGTTTATCTTTGTCTTTATTTCCATTTCTCTAGGAGGTGGGTCCAAAAGGATCTTGCTGTGATTTATGTCATAGAGTGTTCTGCCTATGTTTTCCTCTAAGAGTTTGATAGTGTCTGGCCTTACATTTAGGTCTTTAATCCATTTTGAGCTTATTTTTGTGTATGGTGTTAGGGAATGATCTAATCTCATACTTTTACATGTCCCTGTCCAGTTTTCCCAGCACCACTTATTGAAGAGGCTGTCCTTTCTCCACTGTACATTCCTGCCTCCTTTATCAAAGATAAGGTGACCATATGTGTGTGGGTTTATCTCTGGGATTTCTATCATGTTCCATTGATCTATCTTTCTGTTTTTATGCCAGTACCACACTGGCTTGATTACTGTAGCTTTGTAGTATAGTCTGAAGTCAGGGAGCCTGATTTCTCCAGCTCCGTTTTTCGTTCTCAAGATTGTTTTGGCTATTCGGTGTCATTGTTTTTCCAAACAAATTTTGAAATTTTTTGTTCTAGTTCTGTGAAAAATGCCAGTGGTAGTTTGATAGGGATTGCATTGAATCTGTAGATTGCTTTGGGTAGTAGAGTCATTTTCACAATATTGATTCTTCCAATCCAGGAGCATGGTATCTCTCCATCTATTTGTATCATCTTTAATTTCTTTAATCAGTGTCTTATAATTTTCTGCATACAGGTCTTTTGTCTCTTTAGGTAGGTTTATTCCTAGATATTTTATTCTTTTTGCTGCAATGGTAAATGGGAGTGTTTTCTTGATTTCATTTTCAGATTTTTCATCATTAGTGTACAGGAATGCCAGAGATTTCTGTGCATTAATTTTGTATCCTGCTACTTTACCAAATTCATTGATTAGCTCTAGTAGTTTTCTGGTAGCATCTTTAGGATTCTCTATGTATAGTATCATGTCATCTGCAAACAGTGACAGCTTTACTTCTTCTTTTCCAATTTGGATTCTTTTATTTCCTTTTCTTCTCTGATTGCTGTGGCTAAAACTTCCAAAACTATGTTGAATAAGAGTGGTGAGAGTGGGCAGCCTTGTCTTGTTCCTGATCTTAGTTTAAATAGTTTCAGTTTTTCACCATTGAGGACAATGTTGGCAGTGGGTTTGTCATATATGGCCTTTATTATGTTGAGGAAAGTTCCCTCTATGCCTACTTTCTGCAGGGTTTTTTATCATAAATGGGTGTTGAACTTTGTCGAAAGCTTTCTCTGCATCTATTGAGATGATCATATGGTTTTTCTCCTTCAACTTGTTAATATGGTGTATCACATTGATTGATTTGCGTATATTGAAGAATCCTTGCATTCCTGGAATAAACCCCACTTGATCATGGTGTATGATCCTTTTAATGTGCTGTTGGATTCTGTTTGCTATGTTCATCAGTGATATTGGCCTGTAGTTTTCTTTCTTTGTGACATCCTTGCCTGGTTTTGGTATCAAGGTGATGGTGGCCTCATAGAATGAGTTTGGGAGTGTTCCTTCCTCTGATATTGTTTGGAAGAGTTTGAGAAGGATGGGTGTTAGCTCTTCTCTAAATGTTTGATAGAATTCACCTGTGAAGCCATCTGGTCCTGGGCTTTTGTTTGTTGGAAGATTTTTAATCACAGTTTCAATTTCAGTGCTTGTGATTGGTCTGTTCATATTTTCTATTTCTTCCTGAGTCAGTCTTGGCAGGTTGTGCATTTCTAAGAATTTGTCCATTTCTTCCAGGTTGTCCATTTTATTGGCATAGAGTTGCTTGTAGTAATCTCTCATGATCTTTTGTATTTCTGCAGTGTCAGTTGTTACTTCTCCTTTTTCATTTCTAATTCTATTGATTTGAGTCTTCTCCCTTCTTTTCTTGATGAGTCTGGCTAATGGTTTGTCAATTTTGTTTATCTTCTCAAAGAACCAGCTTTTAGTTTGGTTGATCTTCGCTATCGTTTCCTTCATTTCTTTTTCATTTATTTCTGATCTGATCTTTATGATTTCTTTCCTTCTGCTAACTTTGGGGGTTTTTTGTTCTTCTTTCTCTAATTGCTTTAGGTGCAGGGTCAGGTTGTTTACTCGAGATGTTTCCTGTTTCTTAAGGTGGGATTGTATTGCTATAAACTTCCCCCTTAGAACTGCTTTTGCTGCGTCCCATAGGTTTTGGGTCGTCATGTCTCCATTGTCATTTGTTTCTAGGTATTTTTAAATTTCCTCTTTGATTTCTTCAGTGATCACTTCGTTATTGAGTAGTGTGTTGTTTAGCCTCCATGTGTTTGTATTTTTTACAGATCTTTTCCTGTAATTGATGTCTAGTCTCATAGCATTGTGGTCGGAAAAGATACTTGATACAATTTCAATTTTCTTAAATTTACCAAGGCTTGATTTGTGACCCAAGATATGATCTATCCTGGAGAATGTTCCATGAGCACTTGAGAAAAATGTGTATTCTGTTGTTTTTGGATGGAATGTCCTATAAATATCAACTAAGTCCATCTTGTTTAATGTATCATTTAAAGCTTGTGTTTCCTTATTTATTTTCATTTTGGATGATCTGTCCATTGGTGAAAGTGGGGTGTTAAAGTCCCCTACTATGAGTGTGTTATGTCGATTTCCCCTTTTATGGCTGTTAGTATTTGCCTTATGTATTGAGGTGCTCCTATGTTGGGTGCATAAATATTTACAATTGTTATATCTTCTTCTTGGATCGATCCCTTGATCATTATGTAGTGTCCTTCTTTGTCTCTTCTAATAGTCTTTATTTTAAGTCTATTTTGTCTGATATAAGAATTGCTACTCTAGCTTTCTTTTGATTTCCATTTGCATGGAATATCTTTTTCCATCCCCTTACTTTCAATCTGTATGTGTCTCTAGGTCTGAAGTGGGTCTCTTGTAGACAACATATATATGGGTCTTGTTTTTGTATCCATTCAGCCAATCTGTGTCTTTTGGTGGGAGCATTTAGTCCATTTACATTTAAGGTAATTATTGATATGTATGTTCCCATTCCCATTTCCTTAATTGCTTTGGGTTCGTTATTGTAGGTATATTCCTTCTGTTGTGTTTCTTGCCTAGAGAAGTTCCTTTAGCATTTGTTGTAAAGCTGGTTTGGTGGTGCTGAACTCTCTCAGCTTTTGCTTGTCTGTAAAGATTTTAATTTCTCCATCAAATCTGAATGAGATCCTTGCTGGGTAGAGTAATCTTGGTTGCAGGTTTCTCTCCTTCATCACTTTAATTATGTCCTGCCAGTCCCTTCTGGCTTGTAGAGTTTCTGCTGAGAGATCAGCTGTTAACCTGATGGGTATTCCCTTGTGTGTTATTTGTTGCTTTTCCCTTGCTGCTTTTAATATGATTTCTTTGTGTTTAATTTTTGACAGTTTGATTAATATGTGTCTTGGAGTATTTCTCCTTGGATTTATTCTGTATGGGACTCTCTGTGCCTCCTGGACTTGATTAACTATTTCCTTTCCCATATTAGGGAAGTTTTCAACTATAATCTCTTCAAATATTTTCTCAGTCCCTTTCTTTTTCTCTTCTTCCTCTGGAACCCCTATAATTCGAATGTTGGTGTGTTTAATGGTGTCCCAGAGGTCTCTGAGACTGTCCTCTGTTCTTTTCATTCTTTTTTCTTTATTTTGCTCTGCATCAGTTATTTCCACTATTTTATCTTCCACCTCACTTATTCGTTCTTCTGCCTCAGTTATTCTGCTATTGATCCCATCTAGAGTATTTTTCATTTCATTTATTGTGTTTTTAATCGATGCTTGATTTATCTTTAGTTCTTCTAGGTCCTTGTTAACTGTTTCTTGCATTTTGTCTATTCTATTTCCAAGATTTTGGATCTTGGAAATAGAATCTTGGATCAGCTTTACTATCATTATTCTGAATTCTTTGTCAGGTAGACTGCCTATTACCTCTTGATTTTTTAGGTCTGGTAGGTTTTTATCTTGCTCCTTCACCTGCTGTGTGTTTTTCTGTCTTCTCATTTTGCTTATGTTACTGTGTTTGGGGTCTCCTTTTTGCAGGCTGCAGGTTCGTAGTTCCCGTTGTTTTTGGTGTCTGTCCCCAGTGGCTAAGGTTGTTTCAGTAGGTTGTGTAGGCTTCCTGGTGGGGGGGACTAGTGCCTGTGTTCTGGTGGTTGAGGCTCGATCTTGTCTTTCTGGTGGGCAGGTCCACGTCTGGTGGTGTGTTTTGGGGTGCCTGTGGCCTTATTATGTTTTTAGGTAGCCTCTCTGCTAATGGGTGGGGTTGTGTTCCTGCCTTGCTAGTTGCTTGCCATAGGGTGACCAGCACTGTAGCTTGCTGGTCGTTGACTGAAGCTTGGTGCTGGTGTTGAGATGGAGATCTCTAGGAGATTTTCGCTGCTTGATATTATGTGGAGCTGGGAGGTCTCTTGTGGACCCGTGTCCTGAAGTTGGCTCTCCCACTTCAGAGGCACAGCACTGACTCCTGGCTGCAGCACCAAGAGCCTTTCATCCACCCGGCTCAGAATAACAGGGAGAAAAAGTAGAAAGAAAGAATTAGTAGAAGAAAGAAAGAGAGAGGGAAAGAAAGGAAGAAGGGAAGAAAGGAAGGAAGGAAGGAAGGAAGAAAGAAAGGAGGGAGGGAGGGAGGAAGGATGGAAAGAAAGAAAGGAGGGAGGGAGGGAGGAATGAAAGCAAAAGGAAGAGTGAATGGAAGAAGGGAGGGAGGGAGGGAGGAATGAAAGCAAAAGGAAGAGTGAATGGAAGAAGGGAGGGAGGGAGGGAGGAAGGAAAGAAAGAAAGAAAGACAGGAGGGAGGGAGGGAGGAAGGAAAGAAAAAGAAAGAAGGAAAGGAGGAGCGGAGGGAGGGAGGGAGGAAGGGAAGGTAGGAAAAAAAGAAAGAGCAGGTAAAGTAAAATAGAATAAAGTATGAAATATAGTAGCGTTATTAAAATTAAAAAGTAATTATTGAAAAAAAAAACGGACAGATAGAACCCTGGGACATATGGTGGAAGCAAAGCTATACAGAGAGAATCTTACACAGAAGATTACACATACACATTCACAAAAAGAGAGCAGGGGGAAAAATCAAAAATCTTGCTCTCCAAGTCCACCTCCTCAATTTGGGATAATTCGTTGTAAAAAGAGGAAAAGGGCGAGAAGTCTGAAATCTTGCTCTCTAAGTCCACCTCCTTAATTTGGGATAATTCGTTGTAAAAAGAGGAAAAGGGGGAAAAGTCTTAAATCTTGTCCTCAAAGTCCACTTCCTCAATTTGGGATGATTTGCTGTCCATTTATGCACTCCACAGACGCAGGGCACATCAAATGGACCGTGGAGCTTTAATTCGCTGCCTCCGAGGCTGCACAGAGAGATTTCCCTGTCTCTGATCTCACAGCTCCCGGGTCTCAGCCTTGGACCTGGCCCCGCCTCTGCGCGAAGGTCGCCGGAGGGCGTCCGTTCTTTGCTCAGACAGGACGGGTTTAAAGGAGCCGCTGATTCGGGGGCTCTGGCTCACTCAGGCAGAGGGGAGGGAGGGGAGCGCAGTGTGGGGCGGGCCTGCGGCGGCAGAGGCCGGCGTGACGTTGCAGCAGCCCGAGGCACTCCGTGCGCTTTCCCGGGAAAGCCGTCCCCGGGTCCCGGGACTCCGGCAATGGCGGGGTGCACAGGCCCCCCGGAAGGCGGGGCGGAGAGTGACCCGCACTCGCACACAGGTCCCGTGGCGGCGGCGGCAGCAGCAGCCGCAGCGTCCCACGACCCTCTCCGAGGTCCGCGCCTCTCTCCGGCGCTTCCCCAAGCAGCCCTCTTAATGCCCTCTCCTTGCGCACCAGGAAGCAAAAGGGAAAAAAGTCTCTTGCCTCTTCGGCAGCTCCAGACTTTTTCCCCGGACTCCCTCCGGGCCAGCCGTGGCACACTAGACCCTTCAGGCTGTGTTCACGCCGCCAACCCCAGTCCTCTCCCTGCGCTCCGACAGAAGCCCGAGCCTCAGCTCCCAGCCCCCGCCGCCCCGGCGGCCGAGCAGACAAGCCTCTCGGGCTGGTGTGTGCCTGAGGGCACCGATCCTCTGTGCCGGAATCTCTCCGCTTTGCCCTCCACACCCCTGTTGCTGTGCTCTCCTCCGCTACTCCGAAGCTTTCCCCCTCCGCCACCTGCAGTCTCCGCCCGCGAAGGGGCTTCTAGTGTGTGGAAACCTTTCCTCCTTCACGGCTCCCTCCCACTGGTGCAGGTCCCGTCCCTATCCTATTGTCTCTGTTTATTCTTTTTTTCTTTTGCCCTACCCAGGTATGTGGGGAGTTTCTTGCCTTTTGGGGGGTCTGAGGTCTTCTGTCAGCGTTCAGTAGGTGTTCTGTAGGAGTTGTTCCACGTGTAGTTGAATTTCTGATGTACCTGTGGGGAGGAAGGTGATCTCCGCGCCTTACTCTTCCGCCATCTTCCTCCGGAGCTCTACCTCTGGTTTTGAGGTACATTTCTTACAACTCAGAATAAAACCTACACATGCTCTGATTTCCCGTTGTTTTTCCTGAACAAATTAGCTCCAGGGAAGCACAGACTTGTGAATTTCTTGGTTAATTTATGCTTTTGTGTCCTAAGTAATGACCTAAGCCATACCTGTTTATTCATGTTCCTGCAGACGGCAGCCAGTGAGCCCTCCTCCACCTCCACGGCCGATTTCCCCACCCCATACTTACGGCTACATTTCAGGACCCCTTGTCTCAGATATGGATACGGATGCGCCAGAAGAGGAAGAAGACGAAGCCGACATGGAAGTAGCCAAGATGCAGACCAGAAGGCTTTTGTTACGCGGGCTTGAGCAGACCCCTGCCTCCAGTGTTGGGGACCTGGAGAGCTCTGTCACTGGGTCCATGATCAATGGCTGGGGCTCAGCCTCAGAGGAGGACAACATTTCCAGCGGACGCTCCAGTGTTAGTTCTTCTGACGGCTCCTTTTTCACCGATGCCGATTTTGCCCAGGCGGTGGCAGCAGCAGCAGAATATGCTGGTCTGAAAGTGGCACGGCGCCAAATGCAGGATGCTGCTGGTAAGTCGTCCGCTTTTCTCCAAGCTGGAAAAGAAAATTCGATGTGCATTTGTCAGTTGCTGATTATCTCCATAATCTTATGTCCTATATGAAATGCAACTATTATTATTATTACTCTTTTTTTTTTTGGCTGCCTAAGGAAACCAAGGTCCAAGATGATGCTGTAGCTTGCTTATTCCCTTTTTCATAACAGGCTTGTTAAATCTTCTATTTTATTTTTATTTAATAAATCCTATGTAATGTGAGTGAAGCTACCTGAAAAGTCTTCATTTTTAAGATAGTCTTAGCAAATATATGTACAATTTCTTTTGGAATGTATATGGTCAATTAAATGAGGTTTGTGTTATATGGTTTTTTTTAAGATCTAAAAAGTCACCAAATTAAAATTCATTGAGGTAGTTCTCTCATCCCATTTAATTAGAAAGTGTCCAGGAGAAATAGGTAAATGTCTGGAGGGGACACTCAACCATTAGAAACTGGGCTATTTCTCCTTAACCCCCATTCTCTTCATGCCCTCTCAATTAGAACACTCATTTAATTGAGAAGATATAAAGATGTTTGTAATATACACACATTTTCAAGCATAAGTATGTTCCACACTTAAAGTATACATTGTTAATCTAATAATTTGGAGAGCAAGTTAATCCAAACGCTTATATATTTTTTCCATCTATTTTCCCTTTTCATTGCCAGTAGCCTGTTTTTAATTACTGTATATCCATTCTTATGTTTTAACCCATTTTTACTTATCTCCCACTCCCAACTCTGTTTAGAAAGTAAATCATATGAGAAAGAAAAAAATTTTAATTTAAATCATACATTTATCACATGATTTTCATTTCTGTAGAATGGAATATGTACATACATACATTCATATACATGTTGAGTGTATGTGTATATTTCTGGTAACCAAGAAAATATGAATAGAATAAAAATAATGTGGTCAACAAGAGAGCTATTTCTGAGAAAGACTATCACAACAAATCAATAATTGCTATTTTGTTGTTTTATTTTTCTTAGTTTAATAACATCACATTGGTAGTTTTCCATGTTCTCTTCAGATATCAGATTGGTCATTGTTTCTTATCAGTGTAGAATATATTCAGAGAAAATTTAACTCACATCATAAAGTTTTCTTTTCCTATATATTATTTATCAAGAATGTGTTGCAGGAAAAAAAATGTCTAATATCTCTCAAACTATTGTCACAGAATGCATACTTATTTCAGCCAGCCCTATACTTTATGATATTCAACCATATTTCCTTTTTCTCTCCTAGTTGCTTCTGGGTATAATAAAATAAGTATGCAAACATATCTATCGTTCCTAATAAATAAATAACATTTAACTTTATATATAGCTTTTGTTTCTGCTTATTTTTTAATCTTCTGTAAAAAGAAAAATAAGTAAGTGAAATTAAGCATCTCAAACTACTGCTTTCAGATTGCATTAAGCGTGTGTTTCAGTTCATTAAATCAACAAGACATAGAAATAATGTTGAAAATGCATCTGCGAATGACCTTATGCCTCAGGGTCTATGAGCAGTAGATGGCCTTACACAATAGAATGAGTAATGGGTTCAGTTTCAGCCCTAATTCTCTCTTTTCATGGATATGTAACTTTAATTGTAATAGTCTCCATCATAGCTAAAAAGAGTTTGGTTTAATATTTTATTGTATTGTAATTTAGTGGCTCTTCTGGTTTTCATTCGGTTCAAAATTATAATGAACTAAACAGGCATTGGACTCTGCTTATTAAAATGTTCTTTTCAGGAAAGGGTGCTGCTTATCATATGACTTGAAGTTAATATGAATGAATAATCCAATCACATTGCTTCTCACTTGGCTGCATTAATGTCTTTTATTTAATATGCTTCCGTTAGCACAGTTAAATGTGTTGATTTTACTATATGTGGCTTCTTCTGTTTATAGCCAAAACACATATTGTCTAGGTCTCTCTGAGGTTTCTTGTAGTACAACAGAAAGTTCTGGATTTGAATCCCTGGAATTTCAAGGAACCAAAATACCAAAGTTCAAGTGTAAGGCCAATAGATCTCCACTGCCATTATGGATTAAATATTTTGTGCTGTTGTAATATGTCTCTGTAAGAAAAAGCCAGAGAATTGGAGAGCACCGCAGTGCACCATGTCTGATTAGCAGATTCATTTATCACCTGTGAATATTGTCCCTCTAAAACCAAATAACCGAAAACAACTACCTATACCATCACCAAAAAACATGAAAGTCTCTGGAGGGGTCACTTTAAATATCCATAACCAGCAAATAAATATCTTGTGAGAGAAAACGGGTGTGAGTAATTTTTGGCAGATCTAAATATGTGAGCTAGCTTAATTCTGGGCCACCCTAAGAGAAAATACCTGAGAATGTATTAAAATATTAGGAATCTGTCTTCAAAGTATAGCACAAACATATTTAATTAAAATAGGGGATGTATTTTGTACTGTTCATTCTTAGAACATGAATTTCTTAAGGGCTCTGGCTATTCCTTTTGAGAAAGCAACAGGTATTGGATATATTATGTAAAAATTTAATTAACATTTTTGTTTAACCATAACACTTTAGTGAAGGTAGATGCAACGGTCAAAATGCTTTTCTTTAACAAGTAGGTATCAGAATAAAAGTACCATGGTTAAAAAAAAAGAGCCTGAAAATGCTTTTAGGGTATTTTTTCCAGTGGATAGCTCAAGCAGAATAAGAAGAATCCTATTGTTTACTACAATAGTTTATTTAAGCTTTTTTTTTTTAATTAGGGATGTTTATAGTTTTAGTGTTTTATTTTGATTATTAGTGTTAAATTAAATTAAACTTTATTGGTGAGTTTGGCTCTGATTTTTTTCCTCAGGCCGCCGACATTTTCATGCATCCCAGTGTCCTAGACCCACAAGTCCTGTTTCCACAGACAGCAACATGAGTGCTGCGGTAGTGCAGAAGGCCAGACCAGCCAAGAAACAAAAACACCAGCCAGGACATCTACGCAGGGAAGCCTACCCAGATGGTAAGTCCATTGAAACGGATGGAAACACCTATGAATCTCTCCTCTTTACCCTGGCTCTCTAGGACTTGAAAATGCATCCACTGACATTAGAAATTACATTAAAAATTCATTGAACAGTAAGCCTCATATTACTTATAGGAATGATCGACTTCCATATCTTGTCAGGCATCTCAAGTCCCTGAAGTTTTCTAGTAAGTAGGTTATTTAAGAAAGTAAAACAATGAATAATACTTTTAATATTCTTAAAAGGTTATTATATAGGCTTAAACAAATAGACATTACTGTAGTTGAAGTAATGGCATAGGGTTAACCTTCATCACATTCGCTGATAACTCTTCCAAAATGTCCTCACTTTTTTTCCTGGGGAATTTTGCATTCAAATAGAAGACGATAAGCTCATTTGAACATAAATTCTAACTATAATGATGATATGAACAGTTAGTCTGTGCCCCAAAAGGCAAATCGAATCATCTTCCTTCATGCCTTCACATACAGTATCCACTCTCACTGAAGAAGTAAGGCTCGTATTCTCCAGGGAGCACAGGAGAATACCACAAACATTGTGATGTTGTCTAGAGAAAGCCTTTAATGAAAGTGCCTCAGGTGGCCCGGCATTTATTAAACTGCCACCTTCTCGTTTTATAAAACAACCCCAAGGGCTTTGTTGGAAATTCATGTAAGATAAATTCTCTCAGACTCACCCATCTTGTCAAGTTTGCTGAATCTGCTAAAGGGTTGGGGGGAGAAGATTATCACAGGCACTGCTCCCCACCTCCTCGTCCTCTCAACCACAACCTGATAGAACCTTCATTACCAGTCAGCAATGTTTCACAAAGGGCATCATTTTCCATTACCGTATGAAAGACCAATGTTATAGATCCTTATCCAAGGTTACAAGGAAGGTTTTCTGAGGCACTTCTCTGATTCCTGCCCCTTGACAGAAAAAAATTAATACAAAGCTCACAGCATGATGAGCACAAGTAATTTTGCAATGAGTGGCTGTCCATGCTATTATCTATACTTTATTCGGAGTATTTTCTCTCACTAGCATCTATCTGATATTAGACTACATTAAATATTGGCATGACACAGCGCACCTGGGCCTCCTGGATCCTGCCCAGGACTCTTTTGTCAGCGAAACTGAGCTATCAGAATATTATCCGGTTTTGAAGGGTTATTATAGTGGCTTTGTGCACGTTTCCCTCTGTGAAGGGACAAACACTAGATGTAAATCCCCAAACTCTATTGGCAGTTTTACATTTATGGGATCCCTGTAATGGCATTTTACAAGTTTTATAGCTCTTCTATCAGTTTTTATTATCTAGAAGAGAGTGCTCCTAGCAGAAAACTGGTCAAACATCAAACCTTGATGTAAATACATCTAGGTTGAATACATCAGGGAAAAAAATCTAACCTAAAGGTTTGTGTAGCTCTTTCTACCTCTTATTTATACTTGTTTCGAGGGGCTTCTGGCATTGAGTGATGCTTTTTAAAATGTTTTGAAACTAACATGGTATCGTGAAGCAATTATACTCCAATAAAAAAAAATGCTTTAAATAATGTAAACATGCCAGTTAAAGGGCATAGTGTTGCAGTTACAAATTACACTGTGCTTGAAAATTGTGATCTATATTTATTGCCCCACGTTCTGTAGTACTTATTTCAGTGTGTTTAATAATTAAATATAAATTCTAACTAATCCCTGAATAACAGCTATTAAATTGAATGATGAAGCAACCAAGTTATTTTTAAAGTTAATTTCAGAAATACCAAAGAAATATGTTAAAATATTTGAAAGTGAAAAAGTTAATAAGAAATAGTTAAATTTCTAAATGTTCATTTCACAAGTGATTATGCAGAGTAGTCATAATATATACCACAATGTAGAAGCCAGTAATTATTTTCTCTAAGTCACAGAAATAGACAAAATTGAGATACAACTAAAGCTGTTTTTTAAATACTAGCTTTACCTTCCTTTTAGCATTTTGATAACCAACTGTCTTTTAGTTATGTTTACTGTACTAACAAGTCTTGAATTTAATTCTGGATGCTTTCTGATTTGGTAATGAAAAAAATAACAAAGCTATGTGTTATTTGATACATTTCCATAATGCATACTGATGAACCAAAATCATTTAAATGCAGATACTTCTTAATGCACCAAATAAAAGAAATGCACATACTCTTGATAGTAGTGATTATAGCATGGAAACAAACATCATTTTATCAGAAATCATTCTCTCATTCTTTGAAAAAAATATTTACAGTTCATTCATGAAGAAACTCAATTGCAGATACAATTTGTACAGTTATTAAAGAAAGAGAGAGAGGAAAGGGAAAGAAAGAATTTAAAGAGCTGCCAATTGTGAAAATGAGAATTAAATATATTAGTAAGACCTGGAGGGTTCTTTCATTTTTGCTTTTTATGATTAAAATACATCAACTATGATGGATGAGTTTGATTATTGTCAACAGACTTCTTATATGAGCTATTTTCAGTCTATGGTATGTCAGTAGAGTGTGCAGCATCTTTACTTTGTAAATTTTGTTCAAATTATCAGTTTCCTTTGCAGAATTTTTGTAAATTCTATAAGGAGAGATAAAGAGTGGCTGGGTCTGAACTGATAAAGAGTAATTTGTGATGATCCTTGTCAGTCAGCTCTGATTAGTTTTCTAGGGCTGTCCTAACAAAGTACCAGAAACTAGGTGACTTAAACAACAGAAATTTATTTCCTCACAGTTCTGGAGGCTGAAAGTCCAAGATCATGGTGTAGGCAGTGTTGGTTTCTTCTGAAGCCTCTCTTCTTGGCTTGTAGATGACCACCTTCTCCCTGTGTCTTCACTTGGTCTTCCCTCAGTGAATGTATGTGCCCTCTTCTTATAAGGACACCAGTCAGGTTAGATTAGGGCCTACCCTAAGGACCTCATTTTAATTTAATTACCTCTTTAAAGACCCTGTCATCAAATACAAGTCACATTCTGAGGCACTGGGGATGAGGACTTCAACATATGAATTTCGGAGGGGACACAATTCAGCCCATAACAGCCCACAAGCCCCTAATCCATGGCACTGTGCCATACCTTGTTTGCAGGTAAATGCTGGGTCTCATAAACACTCAGTTTATGTACTCATTGCAAAGCAGACGGCCGCATGCTATTGACACACTGACAGGCAGACTCCAACTCTTTATTTATTTCATATTTGCCGCTTCCAAGTTTAACCCAGATGAAGGGTAGGATTAAAATATATGAATATTTATCAGTCAGACTTTTATTGAGTTAAAGCCAAGCATAAGTGCATTTCTAGGACCTTCTAATTGATTCTTTCCATCGCTTTTCAACCCCTTCTGAAGCATTTACATACTTGATTTAAAGACCAAATCTACATTATTTCTCCAGCTCTACTTTTCATAAATTATAAATTCACCACCCTCTTTGGAATGATGCTATTTTGACTTGATATATCATTAATTACAAGGTCTGGGAATTTAAGTAGTTAAGTAAATAGAGTGCTGGATCTCCATAGTGAGTTAATGCCGGCAGAATTGTCTCCATGTGTATGTTCTTATGTATTACTTTACATGCATTATATTGGTATTTAGACAGTCTTGTATAAAGAATGGTGTTTATATGATTGTATAAAGAAAGAGTCTATACATATATATGAGTTCCATAATCCCATTTGTTAAACCCAATTTTAGCTATTAGGAGTATGAATTGGATGAAAGTACTATTTATCACTTTATGAAATATAGAATTGTTTATATTATGATAATCCCTGATTTGACTCAGGGATTTTACAATACCTAAAAAAGAATTTATTTGGTCATCTGTTTATATTAAGAAATTACGCCCACCAGCATTCCCCTCTGTCACTTATATACAGTGGCAATTATATGCAGGAAGTTAGAACTCGTAAAATTATCATTGGATTCTCTTCTCTTTTTCTACCTGTATTATAGATACAGGTCTATCTATATACCTATATAGAGCATCCAGTAATAGATTTTGTCTCGAGAGTTATAGATTCCCAAGGCTTTTTGTGATCTTATGATAGTGGTAATCATCAGCTTTGCAATCCAATAAGCCCAGACATTTTACGATTTGATGATAGTGGCAGTCATCAGCTTCCTGATAAGCTGTGTTTGCAATCAGTTTGAGTTTGTAGCAAGCAGATAGTGCAGAAATGAGCCTGCAGTCACATTCGCTCTGCTTCCAGCTATGTTCTGAATTAGGCTTTTCTCCTCCTCCCATTGTCAGTCCCAGGCTCAGTCTGAACTTACAACAGCTCAGCCTTGGGTCTCTTGGCTTTAAGCCACTCACTACAATCTGTCTTCTAACTCTTTGGTTATTCTTAATAAACAAGCAGCAGATGAGGGAGAATATCATGATAGTACTTTTTTTAAAGTGTTGTTTTAAAAAAATTTGTTAAAGTAGTAAAGGAGGAAAATCAACATTAGTGACGATGGCAATTTACATTGTAAGACAAAAAAATCTTTTGATTTTCCCAGATTCTTGGGAAAATTAATGCTATGGACTGTACTTTGGCCCCCATTTTATATAAAAAGTATTGAGGCCATTTACATGAAAAGGAGAACTAACAACAGCAACAAAATGCAAGTTACAGTCTGACCAGTTTTAATAATGGAGTCCTAAGTAAAACAGCTGATACTAAGATGGTACCTCAAGCTTTCTGCTTTCAAAAACCAATACAACAAATTCTAATGCCTTAGTTATATAGCACATAAGATCAAAAGAAAATTAGTTTTTAAAAAATTCATATCTACTTAAGGAACAAAAGAAAAGGATTAATTATTTTTTTAAAAAAATACAAGAATGAGAAATGTTAGATTAAAACTGATGCTTCCTAGAACGCTTAATTTGCTATTATATTAAGAATTTTCAAGGCACAATTTTAATATTCAAGAGTTTATTATACTGGTATATGTAAATGATAGTCAGTGGACCATTGCTAATAATAGTAAACTATCTGGAAATAACCTAAATATTCCTCTGTAGGGATTGATATGAATAATGATATATTCATAAAACAGAACATTATACAAACTTTTCATAAAAAGAGGTAACTATATGTACACATATGAAAATATATACAACTACACAGGTGAAGTAGTTTCTTATATTACTAAGAAAGAAAGACTGTCACATTCTGATGGGCAGACAGCCACTCTACACAATCCCAGATGTGGCCATTTTACATAGTTCCTAATGTGAATGGTGTTCCCTGGAGTTTTGCAACTTGGCAGCCCTGCATTAGATGCATAAATAATTTCTGGAATGATCTATAAAAACCTATTCAAACTGATTACCTCTGCATCAATACTGAGGATTTGAAATGAAGGTGGGGAGGTATAAAGGATTGTATTTCCTAGTCTTTATGTAATTTTGAATTTTTACCATGTGAGTGTATATTTTTTGTGGAAAATCTTAATGTTAAGTTCATAATAACTAAGCATTTAATACATAGTCTGTACATGTTTTAGTTGACTTATTCTATCACATAGACATTTCTCTACAAATATGGAAACACTACCATTTCTAAAGTCATGACGGAAAAACTACACTGATAATTCCCAAATCTCTATGTCTCTGGTTTTGACCTCCCTTGAAATTCAGATTTTATGTACAACAACCTGCTAGACATCTCTACCTGGATACTTCAAAAACTCCTCCTATTTACTTTTCTAGAATGGAACTCACGTTCTTCCTTTGCAAACCATCTCTTCCTCACCCCTATATTCCTCATCTTCAGAGATGTTTCTCTCGTTCATCTAGTCAACTATGGCAAAAATCCTAAAAGTTATCTAATGGATAGTCTTCCCCTACTATATTCCATTGATCATTACATAATACTGATTTTTCTTCCTTTTACTTTCTCAAACATATCTACTCTCCATCTGAACAGGCGCCAATACAATTCTATCTCCTATCATTACTTACTGAGCTATTAAAATAACTTCTTGGGGCCTCCCTGGTGGCGCAGTGGTTGAGAGTCCGCCTGCCGATGCAGGGGATACGGGTTCGTGCCCCGGTCTGGGAGGATCCCATATGCCGCGGAGCGGCTGGGCCCGTGAGCCATGGCCGCTGAGCCTGTGCGTCCGGAGCCTGTGCTCCGCAACGGGAGAGGCCACAACAGTGAGAGGCCCGCGTATAGCAAAAAAAAAAAAAAAAAAAAAAAAAAAAATAACTTCTTGGCCTCCTGGATTCAAGACTTTCCTTTTAATCCATCCTCCAGACTACACCAGAACAGCCTAAAACTAGAAGCTATTCATATTCTTCTACTAACTTTCCAGCTATTACTAGGTTATTTATTTCTTTTCCCTGGAGTATGTACATAGGAGTCATTTTTAAAAAATAACACCACTTAAAGGAAATGAATTTTCTAGATATCAAATTTTATGCCTACTTTTATCTTTAAGTATGTCTATAATAGAAGTTGAATTATATATAATATCCAATTATATGTAACATATTAATATATAATTATAGATATAGATTAAATTAATTTATATTTATACTGGTGATCATCTTGTTTAAAATCTGTGGGTGCATATACAAAGTGGAGAGATCCCATCAGTGAATGGTAGATTGTGAACATGTGATAGAATGAAATAGTAGTATAAACAACACTGAACCAAAAGTAAGAATTTGGGGGCATTAGTCCTGGTTCTGATCATATTTACCTTTAAGATTGGAAAATAACTTAAGATCTATGTGTTTGAGTTTCCCTATCTATAAAAGGAGAAAGGATTCAGGGTGGATTAGGGATGGCAAATAGGTCTCAACTCAAGTGCCAGCCTCAGTCAATTTGAAGTGATTGCCTCAAGTGTAAGTGTATCCATGTAGAATCAGCAACATTACACTGAAATCAATTAGGAAAATTTGCCATGGTTGCAGTAGAGAAAGTTATGGCATACATACCCATGGTAGCCATCCCAAGACCAGATAACCTCTAAGTCCCAGCTCTATGACTCAATATTCCTGTGCTAGATAAAAATGAGAGTACATTAAAATTGTTGGTCATCTTACTCCTTGGTTGCCTTCAGTTGTTCCAGTTCATTTAAGATATATTATCTCACAGTTGAATGGGACTCTAATGGCAATGCTTATGTTGACAATTTTATAAGTGGCAAACTTTTACAGTATTTTAAATATTTCTTTTTAGATCTTCCACCTCCTCCTGTGCCACCTCCTGCTATAAAGTCACCCACTGCCCAATCCAAGGCACAGCTGGAGGTACGACCTGTAATGGTGCCAAAACTCCCTTCCATAGAAGCAAGAACAGACAGATCATCAGAGAGAAAAGGAGGCAGTTACAAGGGGAGAGAAGTATTGGATGGAAGACAAGTTGCTGAAATGCGACCAAATCCAGGTGACCCCAGAGAAGCACAGGAACAACAAAATGATGGGAAAGGACGAGGAAACAAGGCAGCAAAACGAGACCTTCCACCAGCAAAGACTCATCTCATCCAAGGTACTGATTTAGTCAAGCAGCCAATAAATACAGATTGAACATGTTTGCATGGTACTCTGCTAGGTTCTTTAGGATCCTGTGCAAAGGGTGAGATTTAGAAATTTGCTCCCTGTTGGAGGAGACAGGCATGCTCCCAGATAATTTGAATACAGTTAATTCTAATACATGACATATGCAAGTCTTCCTTGGAGAGGTGCCCACTGAGTTGAATTTTAAAGGAAAACATAATTTCCACAAGTTAAACAGGGAGAAGGGGATATCTGGCAAAGGAAATAAGTGGTGAAAAAATATGAAAGTGGGAAAGTGAATGTTTGGTGAATACTTATTTACAGTTTGGCTGGAGAATTAGATACTTGGGGCCAGGGACAAATGGTAAAAGATAAAACTTGAAAGGTGGTTTAGCCTGACTGGGAAGGCAGGGAATACTATTCTGAAGAGTCTGGGATTTATGATATGGGCAGTGGTGAGCCAGCCAAAAATCTGATCAAGAAATTACATAATCAGATTTGTGTTTTAAAAAAATAACTGACAACACTCTACAGTGAAGGAAGAGTCGGGAATTGGGTAGCTGAAAGTATCAGAACATTGCAAAATAATCTAGGTATAAAATATGAGGGCACTGAATTAAAACAGTTATGCAAATTAAAAGGAGAAACAAGCTACATAGGCATTTCAGAGGTAGACCTTATAGGACTTGGTGACTAATTGAATGTAAAAAAGTGAAATGAACTAATGGAGTAAAAGAAAAGTTACTAAGATGTTAACTAGACGGCCCTCTATGACTAGTGGAACATAATTGTATTAATAATGTAAAGAAGAAAGGGGAAAAGGATAAAAGTCTTGTGGAAAATAACTTCAGTTATGAATGGATTAAGGTACCGACAAGAACACAGATATGAAGAAAATCAATAAGAACTTAGAGAACTAAGTTTAAAGATCAGGAGAAAGGTTGTAGGTAGAGAGTGGATTTTAGAACCAGCAACACAGAGGTGAAAATTGTTGGAACTACAAAAGCTAAATTATCAGCAGGGATACAGTAGATAATGTTTAACAATCAGTTCTCTGGAAAGAAAACAAAACAAACCTCCAGTTTGTAGCCATTTGCTTACTTCTGTTGTGTAATTACTCCCAAAATGGCTAGTTTCAAGCTACTAATATGAAATCAGTGTGTGTGGAGTTGGGAGGGGATGTGTACAGTGAGCTCTTACGAGAACACTTGAGCTCTCTCCAACACACCACAGTCAGAGATGATTGTATTTAAAGGTTACCCATGGGGAGAGGGAAAGGGGGAGGGGCAGGATAGGGATGGGGAATAAAGAGGTACAACTACTATGTATAAAATAAATACGCTACAAGAATATATTGTACAGCACAGAGAATATAGCCATTACTTTAAGTAGAGCCTAATCTATAAAAATATTGAATCACTCCATTGTACACCTGAAACTAATATAATGTTATAAATCAACTACACTTCAATAAAAATACATACATACATACATACATACATACATGTTCGGGAGAGGGACATTCTACATAGAAACTGAGGTGGATCCACCCAGTGATATAAAATAATCAAGCTATCCAAGCTAGAAAGAATAGTATCCTAGAAAGAATGGAGATAGAAATTTTAAGATAGGAAGGAATATAAAATGCCACAGAAGTGAAAGGTGGGTGTGAATGGGGGTGCGGGGTGAGAGAATGGGTGGAGGACACACAGATTTTACAAAATGTTTTTTGTGGGTGGTATTTAAAAGAACTGTTTTCAGTGGAGTAGTCAGAATAGAATCCTGCCTGTAGGGGGCTGGAAAGTGAATGGAAGTTGTGGAAGGGGGGTGATGAGTATGGGCTCTTTGCAGAAGGTTGGGAAGGAGAAGAGAGGTCTAGGTAGGGTTTGACAGGAAGGCAGAATCTGTGAAAATGTTTTAGGATAGTGTATTTGCACATTATTATAGAATAAGGAGAAGAAACTATTTAGGCAGAAGAGATACGAGAAAAGGAAGGTGATTGATGAAGGAATCAGGAAAGAATGAAGGGGCAATGAATCTTAGAAGGCTGTAAGTGCACTTTAACTACAACTGTATTTTCAAAGCTGTACTTTGGTAAGATTAGACATCAATCTATTGTTCTATTTACTATGGGCATCTGGTCATTAGCAGCTTCCTTTCAATATGGAAGACAGTTTCATTTTGTTCTGTGACAGAAGCCTGAATCCCTCATCCAGGCATGGACTCAGCCGTGAAGTGATGGTAACGCTGTGCATTCCTATGTGACCGCAGAGTACTTGGTGACATCACCACAATCTGAAGTTTGAAAAACTTTGCTTATTTTTATCAGTTAAGCCAAGGTGATCTGAACTTTGAACTTTGTGTGATTATACTCCGAGTAGTGATTCATAAATTATGAAATTTATGTCTGGCCTGAAAGTGCAGAGCAATTGTCTGCTCACAGGCAACCTTCCTCCAAAGTAAGCTCAATTCTTCAGGAGAAAATTTCACAACTCAGAAAGATCTTGGTGTATGCAGAATTAGAACAAAGAGATGAAATTATTTTTACGTGTCTTTTAAAGATCATTTCTGTGCATTGCTATAATTTTAACCTTCATAATGCAATTAACATTATTTATAATAAAAGAGGCTCCCTGATTTACATGTGTAACAAATGGTTATTTTTAATTAAGGAGAGTGGTCTTCTAGACTTCAAGGTCTGATATTTTTGCTGACATTTATCTCAGTTAGTTCAATTTATTTCTACATATATCAAACATCTACTGTGTTATTAAACATTGTACTAGTTCTGAGATTTATGTGGAAACATGAACCTTGACCTCAAGGAGCTTATAGTCAGAGAGGGAGACAGGTAATCTATAGATTCACAGGTACACTCATTTTTTTTTTTAACATTCTTATTGGAGTATAATCGCTTTACAATGTTGTGTTAGTTTCTGCTTTATAACAAAGTGAATCAGCTATACGTATACATATATCCCCATATCTCCTCCCTCTTGCATCTCCCTCCCACCCTCCCTATCCCACCCTTCTAGGTGGACACAAAGCACCAAGCTGATCTCCCTGTGCCATACAGCTGCTTCCCACTAGCTATCTATTTTACATTGGTAGTGTACATATGTGCATGCCACTCTCTCACTTCGTCCCACCTTACCCTTCCCCCTCCCTGTGTCCTCAAGTCCATTCTCTGCATCTGCATCTTTATTCCTGTCCTGCCCCTAGGTTCTTCAAAACCATTTTTTTTTTAGATTCCATATATATGTGTTAGCATACAGTGTTTGTTTTTCTCTTTCTGACTTACTTCACTCTGTATGACAGTCTCTAGTCCATCCACCTCACTACAAATAACTAAATTTCGTTCCTTTTTATGGCTGAGTAATATTCCATTGTATATATTTGCCAGATCTTCTTTATCCAGTCATCTGTCGATGGACACTTAGGTTGCTTCCATGTCCTGGCTATTGTAAATAGAGCTGCAATGAACATTGTGGTACATGACTCTTTTTGAATTATGGTTTTCTCAGGGTATATGCCCAGTTAATGTTTATGGTGCTATGATACTTGAGAGTCCAGAGAAGAGAAAACTAGCCCAGTCTTGTGGGAGATGGAATATAAAGAAAGACCTCTTGATCTTTCCTGGTGGAAATGACCCATAAGCTGAATGTCCAGGATGGATGGAATTTAGCTTAAGTAAGAAGAGTGGATAGATTGTTCTGGCAGAGAAAGTCAGCATGAAAAGTTGAGGTACATTGAGGAGGCTATAAGAAATTCACTATTACTAGACATTAAACATGGTAAAGTGGTAAAAATGAAGCTCTTGCGGTAAACGTAAGCTTAAATCAGAGAGAGCCTGTAGTTACTATAAAAGGAAGGTGGCTGAGTGAAGCCAGTTTAGAGGGAAATAACTTAAGAAGCAGAGACCTGTTAGAAGATATTTTCAACCCCCAGAAGAGATGTAGAGAATATAAACCAAGCGGTGGGAGCAGGGATGAGTGAGTGGGAAAATTCAAGAAACTTCTTAGAGTTAAAATCATCCTTACATGTTATATAGTTGAATATGTGGAAAAGATACATTTTAAGGGTTATGGGAAGGTTTGTTGGAAGAAAGGGAAGATCCTGAAATAATTCCAGTTTTCTGTCTTAGGTATCTTTTTTTTTTTTTTCTTTTGCGGTACGCGGGCCTCTCACTGCTGTGGCCTCTCCCATTGCGGAGCACAGGCTCCAGATGTGCAGGCTCAGTGGCCATGGCTCACAGGCCCAGCTGCTCCGTGGCATGTGGGATCCTCCCAGAACGGGGCATGAGCCCGTGTCCCCTGCATCGGCAGGCGGACTCTCAACCACTGTGCCACCAGGGAAGCCCCTGTCTTAGGTATCTTAATGATGAGTAATATGTCATTAGCTATATTAGGGAATACAAAAAGGGAAGAAATCTCAGAGAAGTGGACACGATGAAGTCAATCTTCAACATGTGGAATCTGAGGGACCCTCAAGAGGGAAGTGTTCAACCAGGCAGAGTTCAGGAAATATAAATTAATAACTCATCATGATGAGTTAAATAGTTAAGCCACTCATTCATTCAATCAGCCTACTTACTGATGGCCTATTATATGTCAAACTGAGAGTGTATCAGTACACAAAGCAGAGAAAAATATCTGCCCTCATGGCAGCTATATTCTAGAAAAGTTTACAATATGAGAGAATGGTTGAAATCACCCAGGGTGAGTGGAGAAAAATGTTTTTCTGTACACACAGATGCATGTGCACGTGCGCACGCTGGACCAAAAGTAGAAACCTGCAGGAAGGACATCAACATAAGGGCATCTGCATAAGAAGAACCCACAGAAGACTGGCCAGGAAGGATGGAGGGATATAGGAGCTAAGAGAGTAGTCATGTTTAAATTGATAGTGGTTTTCAGATGCAGGGCAGTGAGAAGTCCAGAGACGTAAGGGCTGAAGCATGATCAGCATTATCAAAGTCAACAGTGAATTTTCTCAGTTTCCTTGTAGTAATGTGGGCATAAGTAGGTTTCAGTGGGATACAAAGTGAATGGGAGTTGTGACGACCAATATGGAGTCCAGATTGCTTTTCAAGAAGCTTTGCTAAGCAATCAGTAGATAAAGTATTGAATTATGTAGAGCACAGACTTAGGGGAAAGTTTTTAGCAAACGAGATATTTTGTCATAATGTAGTCTGTCAAAAACTAAATTCAGTAGAAAAAGGTGGAGGAAACAGGGACTGAAGATGAAGATCACAGAGGACCAAGTGCCGTGAAGCTAGGGTGCAGGTGTAGTGGTCCACATGGACTGGGAAACCCCAGAGAGTCAGAAGTCTGCATCAGGAATTAAAGTTGTGATGAATAGAACAGGAGAAAGGTATCATCAGGATGGACTGCACAGGCTACATAACTCGATTGCTTGGCCCTCACAAGAGGAGGCTGTTTTTGTGGAGGAGCAGTGATTTAGAGCTGGTGTTAGTGAGCTAAAGGCAAACCTTCCTCCTTCCACCGCAGGGAACTGCAGTGGAAACGTTAGGGGAAATCAGATTTCATCCAGGCATTGTGGGCCGTAGAGGAAGCTTCTAGAGGGAAAACAAAAGGGCATGAGGAAGAGGTTTTGTCTTGCTTTGTTTTTATGTGTTTGGTGTCCAAAGGGTAGCATGGATAGGCTTTGGAGAGAAGCGAGCAGTTGGAAGATGCATCAATAGATGCAGCACCAAATTTAAAGCAGTAAGGAGATAGAAATTCAGGAGACAGCACTTAACTGGAGTGGCTTGCTTATTTATTTATTTATTGGCTGCGTTGGGTCTTCATTGCTGCACACAGGCTTTCCCTCTAGTTGCGGCGAGCGGGGGCTACTCTTCATTGCAGTGCACGAGCTTCTCATTGCAGTGGCTTCTCTTGTTGCGGAGCACAGGCTCTAGGCGCGTGGGCTTCAGTAGTTGTGGCACTCGGGCTCAGTAGTTGTGGTTCACGGGCTCTAGAGCACAGGCTCAGTAGTTGTGGCGCACAGGCTTCATTGCTCCACGGCATGTGGGATCTTCCCGGACCAGGATCGAACCCGTGTCCCCTGCGTTGGCAGGCGGATTCTTAACCACTGCGCTACCAGGGAAGTCCCCTGGAGTGGCTTGTTTTTTGAAGCTAGCAATGATGTCAGGCTTTTGAGAGTCAGGGTTTCACAATTTTAAATATGATGTTGAAATGGTGGTTGGCATCTAGGAAGTGAATCCGGGCTTGGCGGCTCTGTTTTGGTGATTCAAGAAGACTGGGCTTTTTTTCTATCAATGCCTTATAATTCCTTCATAATTTACACAGGGACATATTATAATGTCACACTTGTTTTCACATCAACACTAGCAGCTCCTCTGAGTGTAGATACTATTATCACTTTTTTAGAAAAGTTGAAACTACAGCCTAAAATAATGGGAGATCACATAGTGAAGGATAGAACTGGAAGCCATGTCTGACTCCAGATTTGGGTTCCCTCTTTTAAGGATTTTGAACTCAAGTGAATTTGAGGTAGACAAGAGCTTATGAGTAGAATCAACCAAAATCCCAACCACTACTAGGAAAACATCAAGGTTGTTATTTTCATTTTCAAAAGACATTGCTGCCTTGTTCATTACTGTTATAAAATGTCCTCATTTATTTTTCAGAAACACTGATGTTTCCCCATTCAGAATTATAGACACAAGTGACACATTATACAATGAAATGTACAGTGGTGTTCATATGCACTTATTATATTTCATTACACAGAGGATATTCTACCTTACTGTAGACCTACTTTTCCAACATCAAATAATCCCAGAGATCCTAGTTCTTCAAGCTCAATGTCATCAAGAGGATCAGGAAGCAGACAAAGAGAACAAGCAAATGTAGGTCGAAGAAATATTGCAGAAATGCAAGTTCTTGGAGGATATGAAAGAGAAGATAATAATGAAGAATTAGAGGTATCTATACTTTTTTTCAAGTTTCCCAACATTAGACTAGTTTTTCTATCAGTCTCAAAGTTAAAAACATCCATCAGTCTACAGAAATGTTACTGTGTCATCACAAACCCTGTCACTGATGCCAGCAACTGAAATTCTGAGAATTTAACGATTTTTTTGAAATGTGTTCCAAAGTTTTAAATGGTAATAACAGCTTCTTTTTAGGTCTTAGGGTTCATATTTATCTGCAGCTATTCACATGGGAAATATATATGACAAAAATGTTGTTAGGATATAAGAACTGTTGATCTAGATAATTATGATTCATAATATTACAGTAGGTTATAAAAACCCAGTAAAGTGACAGAGTTATCAGGTGTGAGTGAGGGTGTTTTGCCTGTGTTACCTACCACCCTACTGATCACTGGGGTTAATCAGGATGATCTGGCTAACTCTTTCATCTTCAGTCTTTTGAAAATGGACACCTGATACTTGACACTGACCTTCCCAATCTTCTTGAGACAAAGACACACTCCTTTGTTGGAATCTATAGGTAGTGTTTTAAGATAGAGTTGAAAGTAAATCACATCATATTATAAAATCATCTCCTGTTTTAAAGATTGTGTTTTCATCATTTAATAAAAAAACAAGTTGGGGACAAATTTATCTTCTTACAAATATATTTAATCTCAAGCAGATTGTTTGAGTGTTAAACTAAAACTTTTTATAATAGAAGATGAAAAATTATAACTAATTATGTCAAATTGAATTTTCTATAATGCCCAATATATCAATATTTTAATTTTGAGGTTTGGAATAAGAAGGCTTCCCTTTTGCAAATGCTGTTAGAAAAGTTTTTTTTTAGGTTTTTAGTTGTTTTTCTTTAGAAGAGCCCTTTTGGGGAAAAAAGTCATCATAGACAACCTACTACTTAAAACCAATAAAAATTGAGCTATAATGTTGAGTTGAGGCTGAGGGAGTAGAGAACTTGGCCTCTTCCTTCTCCTCTCACCCTGTGCCACACCTGCCAACACCCAGACACTGTGTGGAACACAGTTTAGTACTTGTTAGAGAACTATTAGATTTGCTATCAAAACCAGCTAAAACTGACAAATTAATATGTTGCCATGAGCACTTTCTAGTGTAGCTAGGGAATGAATGAAGAAACACAAACTGTAAGAATAAAAGCATATAAATAAATATGAAACAGGACAATACTCTAAGATTTATTTTAAAATTTAACAAGAACTGATCTCTTACAGGAAACTGAAAGCTGAAGACAACCAGAGAGGCTTGTGAGATCTAATGTGAAAGTTATCACTCAAGATGCCTCGTGTCTGATGACATATGACGCCAGATAAAATGTTCAGTGCAATCAGAGTGTACAAATTGTCGTTTTTATTCCTCTTATTGGAATACCATTTTTTTAAAAATTTATTGGGGTTTTATTGTTGTTGTTTGATCCCTATCCTTACGAAGAACCTCCCTATTCCCCTCACTGTTGGAACAAATCATTACACCTTGCTTCCAGCAAGGGAAGTATTTGACTTCTTGCTTCAGTCATCAGCCAGCAGGAGAGAACAAAACAGTTCTTTTGCATTTTGCCCCTGAGATGTGGCATTGCACTGCTTATATACCAAGCCAATTTACAGCAAAATATTGATCAAAGATACAAAGTTGACTAATCAACCTCATGTCAAGGGCTCTCAAGATATAATCTTTCTATAACCAACTGCTAATGCAAACTAAAACATAACTTCATTTTAACATGATTTTAAAATCAGTCTTTCATACCACCCTCTGCTGGGAGAAAAAAAAAACATAGCAAATGCAGAACAACCACAAACAATTTGAATGGGGTAGAAACATTGTAAATATATACTCTTTGCAACCCCTGGTGGTACTTTACTTTGTCTTCATTTCAATCATTGAAGTATATTCTTATTGGAAATGTACTTTTGGATAAGTAGGGGTAAGCCAGTTGGATCTCTGGTTGTCAAGTCATTGTCATAAGTCAGCCTAGCAAAAACCTTGTTCTATTTTTCAATCAAAAAGCAATTATAAATGCATATTACAAACAAATGGATGTTTTTAATGACCAATTGAATAAGGACATCCCTATCTTAACTGGCCTAAATTTCTTCTGGTAGTGTCAGTTCAACTTTCAGAAGTGCCACTTAAGGAAGTTTGATTTTTGTTTTTGTAATGCACTGTTTTTAATCTTTTTTTTTTTTTTTGGTTTTAAAAGCACAATCACTAAACTTTATTTGTAAACCATTGTAACTATTAACCTTTTTTGTCTTCTTGAAAAAAAATGTTGAGAAGCGTTTTTAACCTGTTTTGTTAATGCTCTATGTTTGTATTTGGAATATTTGAATGATGACAGATGGTGAAGTAACGTGCATACTTTATTGTGGGCCATGTATGCAATGGTTCTTACTTTTCCTGGACTTAAAGAAGAAAAGGTTTAAGTTTGTTGTGGCCAATGGTGAAACTTACAAGATTTCCCTATAAGCTCAAATAGAGGCATTACTTGCTTTGAATTGCCAAATGATGCCCTCTGACTGTAGATTTTTATGATCCTTTTTTTGTCATTATATAAATTTCATTGACTTTATAATTGGTGCTATTGAAGAAAAAAAATTTACATTTATTCAAATATAGGTATCAGACCTGACCCCACTGGAAAACAAAGCCAAACAAAACTGAACCACAAAAAAAGCTGGTGTTCACCAAAAACTAAGTGTGTTCATTTAGGTAATTGAAATTTACATAGAAAAGGTGTGCAGTACTAAGGGAACAATCCATGTGATTAATGTTTTCATTATGTTCATGTAAGAAGCCTCTTATTTTTAGCCATAATTTTGCATACTGAAAATCCAATAATCAGAAAAGTAATTTTGTCACATTATTTATTAAAAATGTTCTCAAATACATCATTCTTTCTTGTGTTGATTTCTTTTTTTTTGCATTGTGTTATCAAATGTATTCCATTTAATCACAGAGTTGTGCTGTCTTAACATGTCACCACTGTATTATCAAATGCATAAAAATTCTTTTATGAACAGCCAGGTTTTACTTGTAACAAAAAATTCTCATTTTGCTTTTCTGAAATTAAAGATATAAGATGAATCATAAACTAAAAGTTAGTCATTTAATCAGAGAGTAGCTTTGTCATTATTAAAAATGCACTAAAATGTTTATGTGTATGAATATGAATTTCAGTTAACCTATTTCTGAAATAGGATTCAACTATGATAAATCTGATTTGTAAAGTTTGGACTACTTATGTTTTGTCAACAAGAAAATTATGTAAATCCAAAAGGTTTATCAGTAATTATCTGCTTTCTGGTTACAAATATATGTGAAAATTTGAGAATACAATACCTATCATATACCAGGTTGCATATTATTGTTCATTAGATTAAAGTTAGCATATTCAGTTATTCAACTTTAGATGAATGAAGTGGGAATCGTGTCTTGGAAGTTCCTAGAGCAATAGAATTTAATGAAAGTTTTTTTCCTATGACTTATACATTGCTAAATTTTGTGTTGATCATACTTTGAAAATATGGAAAAAATGGGGATGATAATTTGAAATTTAATTTTATAGAAATGAAGTAAGCGCCAGCACCTACCTAGAGATGAACAGGTCCATAGGTCAAGAAGTCAGTTTCCAAGCTATATCAAAGAAAAAAATTTGGAGAGATATGTTTATGGCCTAACTTTTCTTTTTCTTTTGGTGAGTTGACTAAAATTAAGTTAGTCTCTCTTTTGTAGTATATGATATACATACAAATTATGTGTATCAGAGGGCCTGAGTTTGACTCCCAGTTTTGTCATGGGCTGTGTTTCCTTGGACATATCACTTAACCTCTAAGGTTCAGGTACTTCACCTGTAAATTCAATAATACCTACCTCATGGAGCTATTGTCATGATTTACTGAATTCATGTGTATGACGTGGACTCTGTAAACCTCGAAAACAATATAAGATATTGTTGTATTTATGAACTGAAATCATTGCACACATGCTATCTCCACTTTTCACACATAGGTTGTTCCCCGTAACCTGCAAAGAATTTTTCTAAAAAGGCCAAAAAGTAAGTGTGGTTCAAGGATGGGGGTGGCTCCATTTCCGGTGAGTAAAATTCACAGTGAAATACCTAATTGTGGGATAAATTCTTGGTGTTTTAACTTGTTTCCTTGCTTTTGAATTCCTGAGGGTAAGATATGGCATTTTCAGCATGTATTTCACAATTCAGGGGCGTAAGCATATGACTTGAGGTCTCAATGACTAGACTTAGTGTCTATTTTGGGTTGCTGTTCCAACTAGGGGCAGAAAATACTGTCTTAATGCCAGGGGAAATCAATTATATCTTTCTCGGTCACTCTGGATATAGAGTCTGGATCTTCTCCTTTCTTCCCTCTCTACAGGGTGGTGTCAGAATTTCAGAGGCTGTCTTCATGTGTAGAAAGTGTATGGGGTCAGATGGTAGGGGCTTTGGCATTCTTGCTATTGTCCAAGTTTCCAGTGGTCTCCGTTTGTCAGAACCTTTACTCTGCATCCTCCTCTCCCCAAGCTCAACAACCCTCATTACCTGCTGACCCTCTCCTAAGCCTTTTGATGTAGGTTGGGTGTAGGGGACCCAGAATGGGACTTTTGTATGCTCTTCCATGCCGTCTGGGGCTCTGGAGACTGGGGTGTGGGGGCCCTTCCTCAGGCCCTCACACCATATCACTGTCTCCTAAACTGCTTGTCACCTGTGGGCTGCGTGCTTTGGGAGAGGGAATGGCAGCTACTTCTGCTTTATGAAGAAAAAAGCCTTGGTTCCAGATCCAGACAAGCTGTGCTTGAGTTTCGGCCCCTCAAATTATTAGCTGTGTAAACCACCGTTTAAGGTACTTAATGAATCTATGCCTTAATCTTAAAATGGTGATATTAATATAATTAATAATACCTACCTTACAAGGTTGCTGGGATTAAATGAGTTGATATACGTAAAGCATATAGTAAATGCCCAATATTTATTGGGCAATACCTGCTGCCTCTTTGGTGTTCAACTGGGAAAAGCCTCATAGGTCGCTTTACTTTCAGATTCCCCAAGCCCAAGTGGACTAGAAGGTGAGAGGGCACAGGAATCAGAAACCTCAGTGACACACTCGCCATATTTAGTTCCCTCACCTCCTATTTAATTCTCTCTTCCAAGTGAGATGGAAAGGGAGGGAGAAAGAGAGAGGGAGAGAGACAGAGATACTGAGAGAGAAAAAGGGAGGGAGAGAGAGAGAAGAAAGAAAAGAGGGAAGGAAGCAGAGAGGGAGAAAAAGTATCATGCATATGGCTTGTATGCCAGGTCTTTGGTTTGCAAGACCTTATCTCTTGCCAGTCAGCCTTCTCTCTGCTACAGATTTCAAAAATCTATTTTGAAACCCAAAAGAGAGTGTTGAATTGCTTTTCTGTGGTAACCATTCCTTTGCATTTCTCTGGTAACCATCTCAGGGCGGTATATATAGAAAGCCCTCTCAGCTACCTCAAGTTGGGTGGGATAGCAGGAAATACCTTATAACAGGTGCAGCTTCTGTTAATATTTCAAAAGATAATCTTGCTACAAAAGATAAAAGAAAACATTAAACAAGGAGGTTATTCTTTAAAAACAGAAATATCTTTTCTCAAATTCTAATTTTCTCAGCTTATTTCAAGAAAATTTAGCAGAGAGAAATTAAATGTTGAAAAAATAAGGATTTGGCAACATAGTAAATGGAATATTGAGCATGAGAGTGTAAAGATCATTTTAGTGTCAAAAAGTTTTAGGGAAGTTTTCTCCAGAGATATATGGACATTGCCCTTTTTCTTTTTGCAAAGGTGTCTGTATTAAGACACTCAACGAATAGCTTTAAGGACCTTGTATTTTTGGAACCCTACGTGTAGTTTCTGTTTTGGTAGTGATGCTCAAGTTTTGTTTGGTTTGGTTTTTTCCATATATGAACACACGCCACCTGCAAAGTCCAGTGCTTTCTCATTAAGGCCACATTTCTGTCTGTAACACACCAAATACCCCAAGCATATCATTTTCATCAGCGTTTTCGTTTTTATTATTCCCTCGTCTTTATAAAATGACAAAACACAAAATATTCAAGTAGCGCTACAAAGAGAGATGCCAACACTGCCAAATTGAACTGTTTGCTTAGCACCTACCTGTCAGCTGTAAAATTCTGAATTTAGTGGTTTAAAGAAGTTAACCCACAACTAACAAAAATGTAGAGTATATGGAAATGGAATGTAAGGAATTAGAGATCTTGGGCTTAAAAATAAAAGATTTGCTCATATTCAGAATACAAGCATAAAATTAGTTTGAAATAGTAAATTGACTTTTTAATCAAATCCTAAACATTTTTTGGTTGTTCCCTTCAAAGGTTGCCTGAGGAAACAAATGTTGCTTTATGCTTCAAAAGTTAGATAATCCTTTATTATGAAAATGTCTTATTCGTAACAACAAACTAGACTAATTAGCACTTTGAGTGCTATTAAAATAGTTGAAAAAGTTATATTCTTTTTCTTTCTTTTTCTTTCCCTTATTCCCTATTTTGAACATTAGTGAGAGGAAAGATAACAAATGAGTATTTAAAAAATATTTTCAAAAATTCTTGTTCTCCAGAGACACTAAGCCTATGTTTCTCAAAGTGATGTTCATGGATATGTCTTCTGGTTGTCAATGTAAATTCCTGATTCCTGTTCTGATTCTGCTGAATCGGAATCCCAGCAGGCAAGACCTAATGATTTACATTTTGGAGACAATCCCAGGTAATTTTATGTTAAAACAAAAAAAAGTTTGAAAGCCACTTATCCTAACATATCAAATGTAAGTTTCATTGTAATATATCTGTGTCTTACAACCACTTGCTGTCAGGCAACAGTTATGATGTATTGGGTTGGCCAAAAAGTTTGTTTGGGTTTTTCTATACGATCCTACAGAAAAACCCGAACGAACTTTTTTGGTCACCCCAATAGTTTTCATTGCCTGCTATTAAAAAACATGCCTCATACAAACAGACAGTGAGCATGTGTCCAACTTCACTAATAAGGGAATCAGTGGAAAGACAAAGAGCATTTGAAGACCAGTTGTGGAAGAAACAAATATGATTGCTAAGTTAGCAAGCATAACATTAATATCTTTACAGAGCCAGAGAATCATAGCACCTCTTATTCTTTAGGTTAAATAATCACTAACCTTCATAACTACATGAAATCTGCACCTTTATCATTTGAATTAGTAAAAAATATACTTTGACATTTTACGTCCCCCCCCCCCTTAAATCAGATGAGAATTAAACAGTGACTTAGCCTTATCTGTGGTTCCCCAGAGGCAGAACTTGTGAAAAAGACTTAGGTGCTGTTTATTTAGGAAGTAATTTCAGTAAATGGGAATGTGAGGAGAACAAGAGGAGAAGTCAATATCTGTTCTTTAAAGTATGTGAAGTTGCCTCCAGGGGGACCCTACTAGCTCCTCCAAAAATCATACAGAATTCCTTCCAGAATCCTTCACAGAAGGAGGCAAGCCTAGAAGTTCATCAGTTTGTTCCTGCTTCTGCCTTGATTGTAGGCTGCTTGTGGGGTAGGGGTGGAGTGGCATGAGGTGGAGTGGGGTGTGGGATTTATCTCCCAGGCATTAGTGAGCAGACCAAGTGGGAGTAGAAGACCCTGGGGCAGATAGTGGACACGAATATGGCAGGTGTTTGAGATGGGAAGGTGCCAAGATGACGTGAGTCTGAACTCAAAAGGAACTGTCGCAGGGGAGTCCTCAAAGCCATATACTAAAAGCAGGATTATTGGGAAATGTTTTAGCATGGTAGCAAAAATTAAGCAATCATCAATTTACTTTTTCTAAATTAAAGATAAATTTTCTTTCATACTGTGAATATATGAAATTAGTCCTTGGTGTTTATACTACTTTCACATTGGTGGAGTTCTTACCAATTACCAATTGTTAATACTATGGGTGTTGAGTTTAACTGACATTTAACATATTCTGAAAAAGTTTACACTATCATCATTGAAACAAAAAAAAAGCAAAAAAGTATGGAAACAGCAGTTAGACATGAACTGAATCATTAGAATAACTATGAGCATTTTCTAACAATGCAATAAGCTTTACAGTACCACAATAATTAATTAAAGTTGTGTCATACACACACAATGCAAATAAATGCAGGTAAAATTATCAAATACCTCAGAAAAACATGAAATATCACGCAAAGTTGGGGGTGGTGTGAACAATTTGTGTCTGTGAGATTATCATTGAGGCACTGTTTCATTAACTACAATTGGTAGCATTTTCACAGTGGAATATAAAGATCTTCAAATCAATGGAGTCTTACATTTGATGAATTATTGTAACATTTATACAAACCCATTGTCTTAAATAAATTGGGCTTGAAATATTTACTTGGATTTGGTACTTTTTTTCATTCCAATCTTTGGCATAATCAGTAACTCCACACGTTAAGACTGAAGCTGCACTTTGAGGTTTTAGAAATTATTCTTGCATTTGAATAAAGCTCTGAGTTCTTTAATTTCAAGTAAAGCAGAGCTTTCAATGCCTCCTACTTAAGTGATTTCTACAACCTGCTCAGCTTCAGGAAGTAACGAAACTAACCT
Organism: Mesoplodon mirus; assembly: GCF_964341445.2. Taxonomy (NCBI): domain Eukaryota; kingdom Metazoa; phylum Chordata; class Mammalia; order Artiodactyla; family Ziphiidae; genus Mesoplodon; species Mesoplodon mirus. Next base: position 115,346,624 of record NC_138982.1, read on the forward strand.
GGACAAGCAGGGCTGCTGTCCCCAACCTGCACCTCGGGGATCTCCTGCACTTTGAAGTGCCTTCCTAGACGCTTTTTTTTTTTTTTTTTTTTTTCCGTACGCGGGCCTCTCACTGTTGTGGCCTCTCCCGTTGCGGAGCACAGGCTCCGGATGCGCAGGCTCAGCGGCCATGGCTCACGGGCCCAGCCGCTCCGCGGCATATGGGATCCTCCCAGACCGGGGCACGAACCCGTATCCCCTGCATCGGCAGGCGGACTCTCAACCACTGCGCCACCAGGGAGGCCCCCTAGACGCTTTTTAAATCCTCCTCCAGTGCCTAAGTCTGGTCAGGGTGGACAGTGCCTTAAGGCTGGGTTCTGGGACCAACATGGGCCCAGGTCTCCTGCTCGTGAGCTCCATACCCAAGGAGCTGCAGAATCCAGATTTGTATCTATCGGGTTCCTTCTGGGGCCCTGCAGCTGGCCCCTGGTTCCAGGAGGGCTGCCTGGTTAGTGGATTGCTACCATTGGCTGTCACTTTTTTTTCATAAGATTGAGTGAGCTTGTGTTGCCAAAAGGGTACTGATGTGCCTGATTTGAGGTGACTTAAATTGTTTATAAAACAGAGGTTCTGCAAAATATTTGCCCTGGCTGCCATACTAAGGAAACCCTGAAATTAGGAAAAAGATATATTTTTAAACCAGCCTAATAAAAACCTGAGTTTTTATACGGAATGACTATTTAATAGACTGCCTTATGTTTTTCACAGTGTGGGAGTTTAGATACACAGTATCTTACCTATGTGTTCTCTGTAAAGGTTATGTGTAAATCATCCCTAAAATGCCTTTTCATTTTGTGTGTAAGAGTCTTCATGTTGTTCCTGTGATTTTAGAGGGGAGGCAGTGATAGTAAATTGAATTAATGGTTCTTTATATAAATCCTGTTTTCAAACCTACAAGTCACAATTATGTAACATGTTGGTAAGGGCTTGGAGAGTGACAGGCATTGGAATAGCTACTATGGGGAATACCATAGGAAGTAAATTATGAATAAATAGTTCATGGGGAAAAAATTGACTCACTTATTGTGTACCTGCTATGATTTAAATATATAATCAGATTAAAATTTTGCCACAATTGTTTTGAAAGGGCTAGGCTTAACCCCTTGACAGATAAGGAAACCAAGATTTTGAAAGACTAAAAAATGTGATGAAATTCTCAGGAGGGAGACATAAACAGAGTATAGATATGAATCCAGCTTTAAAACTCCTTCTATTTCTAGGAAACAAAACTGCCCCTTAGGAATGAGAAACTTGTGAATAAAATTTAAAAACAATACCCAACTTTCTTTATTTCATTAATTATAACTGAAATGGAGAAAAAATGGCATCTGTGTTGGAAGTAGGAAGATGCGTGGATGCTAAATGTTCTGTGCTGTTGGCACCAAATATTTAAAAGCTCCATTATCTTTAATTAATATATAAATCTCAAAATATTGCTTAGGCTCCAAAGGTGATTTTTAAAAATAAGAAATTATAAATGATAATTTCTAAAACATAACGACTGTGTGTGTAGTTGTAGATATAGATATATAGACAGATAGAGGTATATATAGATATATACAGGATATGAATCCCATATTAACATTCCCCAAATTAAAGGACTTTAACAATCTGACAGAAAACCAACTGAACCTTCCAAGAACACATACCTTGGGACTTCCCTGGTGGCGCAGTGGTTAAGAATCTGCCTGCCAATTCAGGGGACACGAGTTTGAGCCCTGCTCCAGGAAGATCCCACATGCCTCAGGGCAACCAAGCCCATGCACCACAACTACTGAACGGGCGTGCCACAACTACTGAGCCTGCGTGCTGCAACTATTGAAGCCCGCGTGCCTAAAGCCCGTGCTCCGCAACAAGAGCAGACACTGGAATGAGAAGCCTGTGAACTGCAACGAAGAGTAGCCACTCGCAGCAACTAGAGAAAGCCCGTGTGCAGCAACGAAGACCCAGCGCAGCCAAAAAGAAAAAACAAAACAAAACAAAGAACACATACCTTTGTTTTATAAAACAATTTGGGAAGTTGCTCAAGGCCATACAATATTACTTTTTAAGTTGAATTTTTAATTGCTTTGCCCAACTCAGCAATCCCTGCCTCTCTGTGGGAAAGAGAAATCTTTTGGGGAGGTTTTAACATTTTTTTTAATCTGCCTTTTTTAAATGGGCTAAGACATTTATTATAAGTAAGATAGCTCACCATTTTGAATGCTTGAGTACTTTGGGGAAAAATAAGTCAAGAAAAATAATAAATTACTTTGACTAATAATGCACCTATGCATAAGATTAGCATATATTCGGAAGTTAATATATTTATCTGGATGATTTACTATCAACTGCCATTAATTAAGCCCCACATGTTTCAGGTGTGCATAATTAAACAATCATTTTGAAAAAACTTGATTTCTTATCCTGCTATATGATATGGTGCCAAAAATATGACTACTGGACTATCCTAAAATAATAGTCACCCTCTACAATGTAATCAACAGAGTTTGATTAAATTACTTATAAACTTTTACTCAAGCTCCCTACCCTGATTTCAATCTAAGCATTCATTCATTGATTCAGCAGTCTACTGAGCATCCACTATGTGCTAAGAACAAAGATGAATAAGCTCCAGAAATGCTTGCTAAGAATGTAATGGGAAGCAGGTACACACACAACAGAGTGTGAACTATGTAATAAACGTATTCACACGGAGATTTAGTGCATTCGGGCAGCTATAACAAAAATGCCTTGGACTGAGTGGCTTATAAACAACAGAATTTTATTTCTCGCAGTTCTGAAGGTTGGAATGTCCAAGAATAAGGCACATGCAGATTCTGTGACTGGTTCCCAGTTCATAGACAATCATCTTTCACTGTGTCCTGATATGGCAGAAGAGGAAAGGGTGCTCTCTGAGGCTCTACCCTTATGACCTAATCAGCTCCTAAAGGCCCCACCCCCTAATATTATCACACTAGGGGTTAGGTTTCAACTATGAATTTGGGGGACACAAATATTCATACTATAGCACATGGCAAAAAAGGAGCTTGTTGAAATTCTAAACAGGAATTGAGGAGCTAGTTTGTCTGGATTATGAAGGCTGAAAAGGAAGTTATTGATTCATTTATAACATATAAAGCTTGGGTAGTCTCAAAACTGTACTGTCTTCTACCTACAAAAATACATATTAATTATGTTTTAAAGTGAAAATACATTCAAATGAGCCCCAAAGACCAATTCTTAATTATGTTTGACAAAGGTGATTTGGATTATTTATTTGTTTGGTTTTTTTTTGGACAGTTTCCATCATTCTCCAACTAAAATAATTTTAGAATCACACAAATTTAAAGAATTAGCCAATAAGAACATAAAAGGATTAACTGATAAAAATATTAAGAGGATTTGGGATTAAATTGCTTTATTTTATACTTAATTTCTCTCTTTCATATAGACAGAGTATCAGTAATGATGCTTCTGAACACAGATATGCATAAAACGCATAAAATCCAACTCAATGTGGCTGAGCAATGAAAGAAACTTATGGTGTAATGGAACTGAAAAAGGACAACAAAAGTGCTCTTAGCAGACATGGTTCAATCAAGGCTCCTACTCTTTGTCTTCGCTCTGCTTTGCTCCACATGTTTCTTTCTCCAGCTGTTATCAAGATGGCCATTAATAGGCCAAGCCTCAAGGCACACATGATAATATTCAGAGGCCAAGAGAAAAAGCAGGAAAACTCAATACTCTCTAAAAATGCATCCCAGTGATCTAAATCATTACATATGCTCTTTCCAGGACCAATCCTGTGTCCAGAGAAATACCAAGTACCTTTTGGCTTAAGTCTGGATTCCCTTAGACTCATCAAGTCTGCCACTGGAGTGTATTGAGCTGTTAACTCTGAAGTATATGGGCTGCTTGTTGAAGAGAATGGATAATGGAACACATTCAACAATGAGCAACACACACATTCATACATTCTGCAATGAGTCTGTGCTCTATCTTTAGTTTTGTATATAGTTTATGTAGTAATTTTAAAAAATGACTACAGAGTTTTTGACACTCTTCTCATCAGGAGGCAGTCTACGACTCATCCCCTTCATGATAAAATTGTGACTACCTCAACCAATAAAGAGGGTTACTGACTTTTGAGTTTAGCTCATTAAAGTCCATGCAGCTTCCTCTTGGTTTTTGAACATTTGCTCTGCAGAAACTTGCCCTTGGAATCCAGTTGTTATGCTGTAAAAAACCTAGCCAGCTAGAAAGTTCTTGTGTCGGTCATCAGTCTCAACTGAGCCCAGCTTTAGTGACTGTCATAGGAGTTTAATGATTCCAATCCACTTGAGTCACCCCTGACATTCACAACATCCCAGCCAGGGTCCTGGATTTCATGGAACAGCTGTGAAGACTTTCCAAACAAGCCTTCCCAGCTCTGCTTTGAATTTCTGACCCACATAATAAATTGATACTACTTTATGCCAGTGAGTTTGAGGTGGTTTGTTACACAGCAGTGTATAACCAGAACTGCTTAATGTCTTTAGTGAGTAGGAAATCCATAAACTTGGAAACAGAAAGAAAGAAGATCTGAAAATAAAGGCAGCTGCCAGGCATTTAAGCAACAGCCTATGTTTTGAGGGGAGGATGTTGACTTTGAAATAGGATGATGGTAATCAAAACCCTTGTATTATATGCCTAGTGTCACCTTAAATGATCCTAGGAATACATTGTCCAGCTGTAAAGAATCTTCTGCTCCAAACAGTCACATTGAGTCATTGATTCTTGGGTTTTACTTTATAAACCAGAAATGTGACATTCCTTCACATTTGCATGTGCCAGAGAAGCTTTAGGGGGTTTTGTATAAATTCTGAAATGTAGGCAACAACTCTTCTGCTAATAACCGGGACCTAAATTATTCATAACAATCATCTTTGCTCTTTCTTTCTCTTCCTACCTTTAATCTTTTTGTTTATTCCTTATTTGTAACTTCACCAAAGCAAGGAAAATGAATAGAAATAGGAATATACTCATTTTTAATTCCTTTTTGTAGGGATAGTGGCTTAACAGAGAAAAAATAAAATTTAATACTTGCAGAGTATTTCCCTGCTTCTTTACAATTTTTATGGAATTTTGCAGTTTACAGTGTATTTTCAAGTACATATTAAAATATAATCTTCACTGCAATATTAAATATTAGTTTGTATATGAGAAAATGAAGAGTCATTGTGGTTATGTTACTGACCCTTTTGAGTTGGGCCCCAACAAAAGTCCTCCTTCCCAGCATCATATGAGCCAATAGAACGAGGTCAGAAGAAAAGGGAAGTTTTATTCTCTGTTCAGAGAACGGAGAGGTGAAGGCTCCCTCTCTGCTCTCTTGGCAGACAGGCGGTGGGCGGGACTGCTTTATAGGGATCCCTCAGCCGGGAGGGAGACAGAATTCTCGCGGGGCGGAGACGGAATTCTCGCGGGGCAGGTGCAGCTGCGCTTGTTAGGGCTCCAGGTCGCAGTGCGCATGGCCTGCCGCCGCCATCTTGGATTGGGTGCCGTGCTCGGCTTCTGCGCCCAGACCCCAAGCTGAGGTGTCGGCACGGCCCCAGGAACTCTGGCCTGAAGGACCTGAGGTGTGGCTTCTGCACGTGGCACCCTATGAGCAAGTGAAACTAGACGAAGCACCAAGGAAAAAAAAGGTTAGACTTTATTTTATTACCCAGGAATTGTTAATAGGCTTTGCCTGTGAAAAAATCCCTCCTCTTTCTTTTGTCCTGCTGCTCATTCTTGAGGGTCAAAGGTCCATCTTCCACACTGCTTCCTCTTGATTTGGGGGAACATAATAACCATGGGTAGAGGAGCAGCACTTCTCCCCAGCTGCCTTTAGATGTGTTGGGTGGTCACCAGGCCTTAGCATTAACTGTTTGTATCCCTGAGTGACCACCATTTGTCTAAACTTTTGGAGACAAAGGACACCAGATAATTTACGATGCATGGCCCAAATATTAGCAAGAGTAATGGTCACATGTTAAATTTTTCTCAAAATGAAGGTATCTAAGTTTTTGTCTGCAGGGAAGTGTACCCTGATGTCCAAGGTCACTGCCGGGGCTGAATGTCACTGGTCACACTTTGGTCGTTTTTCAGAAGAGAAGCTTCAAGTCAGAGAGAGGTTTACATGAGTAGTCAAGGGGGCTGTTGCCCCAGGTTGTCTCTCCGGAGGTTGGGGCTCCGGGACCTCTTCCCTCAAGTACAATGTCCCCACTGAGCTTCAGGGCAGAATGGGTGGTTAGGGTCACCAAGTGGGCTCCATTCCACTTAGGAGTGAGCTGGCCTTGCAGGCTGCTGATTTTCCAGACTTTGAGGTGCACCCAGGCTCCTTGCCACAAGGCATAGAGGGCCAGGTCAGTGGGTGTGGGCAGCACTTGGTTACTGTGTTCTGTGAGAGCTTTCATGGTTTCTCCTACCTGGAGGGCACACTTGAGTTGTTCCATTTCAAAGGGGCTAAGGTGTCCCTTCTCTCGGGCTTGAGGAATAGGTCTACCATCCATGAGTTCAAATGCACTGAACTTTAACTTATCCCTTGGGTGTGACTTCACGTGGAGCAGGGCAATCAGAAACTACATAACTTAGAGACCCCTTGATGGGCCAACTTTCCCCATCTCCCAGGGTCAGGCTGTGTTACATAGGAAGATTAAATGTTTGGGGGTCTGGGGTTGAAATCCGATGAACTTCCAGTTCTGCAGGATGCGCCCTAATGGGTTATTCTTCAGTATGGTGGATGTTTGGTTCCTGCACCTCAGATGTTCTGTTTTTAGGGTGTAGAGATTGATTTCCAACAGCTGACGGGCAGTGATTTGTTGGCACGCAAATGCCACAAGATTTGACCCAAATAAGATTTCCAGTTCAGGAAATTTGGAACCAGCACCAAACTATTAATGGATTCCTCAAAACAGGAGGCATCCAAAGAGCATGGACTCCAATGTAACTGGGGGTCCCCTTGATCGTGATGGCCTGTGCTTGAGATAGTCCCTCCTCAGTAAGAACATCTTACAGGAGGTTAGATGGGATGCCTCTGGGCCAGAGCAGCTTAGCCGTGTTAGTTCCTAAACTACTAGGTCTGGTAGGGGGTGGCACAGCTGTCTGAGGCAGGGTCCTCTCTTTCCTCCTTTCAGCCAAAAAGGAGGAGTTTTTGGACTTTCCGCCAGGTGAGGGCTAAAAGCTTGAGGGATCCCCATGGGGTACTCTCCAAATGGCCAGAGCAGCTGGTATTCTGTGCTGATACAGGGAGGAGAGCCTGTGGAACCTCTGTCAAGGTTGATAAAAATCATCCAAGGTTTGCCTCACAAGCAGAGGGGAAGGAACAATAATGGGGTTCCTGGTCTTGTGAGGGTCTCACAGGGCTCCCCAGCCCACTTCAGAGAAATTAGCACTGACCAGAAGAGGCCAAGTCGCCAGTTGAATACCTACCTTGGGACCCTTTCACACTTGGGTGTCCCCGGTGCCTTTTCCTGAACTCAGATTGAGTGCCCTCATTCCATTTTGTCAGGTGGTCCTCATTACCTGGGGCATTTCCCAGTCTTGCCTCTTGGTTCACGGGGCTGGCCACTTTCCTTTACCAAACTGAAAGTGATGGTGGAGAACACTACTACTGATCCCTGGAGGTTGCTGAGGGGCGGGGGAAAGCCCTGGCGCGGCCGCTATTGCCTTGCACCGGGGTCAAGTAGACAACACTACTGGCGAGACGTTAGGCAAGACTGCTGTAGCTCCCACTTGTCCACAGGTCCCCACCGTCCCCAGGTGTCTGGTACTGCAAGAAGACTAGTCAGAGGCAGACATGGGTGAGTTTCAGTCTGCCATCCCCAAAGATGTTACAGTGTGATCCCCTCAAGGGGGAGCAGTTCAGATTACTGTGGGGGCTATGTTGTGTACGCACCACTCCTGGTATCCGGTTGCTGGGCAGAGTTGCTCTGAATTTGGCTGAAGGCTGCCGCTATTCTACCCTTTAGAGTGAACTCAAAGACCAGGGTCAGTCATCCTCACACTAACGTCCTAAAGCCTCTGCTGTCCTCCAGCTGGAGCCAGGGCAAGCCTGGAGCCTAGCGGATAGGTACAGGCATGAAGGCTATGATCGATCCTATGTGCGGTGCCAGAATTTTGTTACTGACCCTTCCAAGTTGAGCCCCAACAAGGGTCCTTATGCCCGGTATCATTCGAGCCTATGGTATCAGTATTGTAACTAGTCCTGCACAGTTGCTTATGAACTCTCAGGAGTTACTGCCCCTGCAGGAACTTAGCTAAAACATGGTACCCTCTCATGTTCAGTGTCAAGAATATTGGTCATTTTTAAAATTGAGATATAATTGTCATATAACATTATATTAGTTACAGGTATATAACAATGATTTGAGATTTGTATTGGATATAGTTGGAAATGATCACCATAATAATTCTAGTTAACATCTATCAGCATAATCACAAAAATTGTTTTCTTATGATAAGAACTTTTAAGATCTACTCTGTTAGCAACTTTCATATATGTAATAGAGTGTTATTAACAGTAGTCACCGTTTTGCACATTACATCCCCATGACATTTATTTTATCACTGGAAGTTTGTTCCTTTTGATCACCTTCACTGATTTTGTCCTCCAACCCACTAATCCCTCTGACCCCAGCTCACTCCACCCCTGCATCTCTGGCAACCACCAATCTGTTCTCAGCATCTATGAGCTAGCTTTTTGTTTGTTTGTTTTAGATCTCACGTGTAAGTGGGATCACATGGTATTAGCTATTGAGTGGCTGGGGAGGCGAGCGTGACAGGGTCTACAGTTTGCATGGACGTAGAGGTGGTATGTCCAAGTGGTATGTTGAGGACCCTGTAGTCAGGTTTGCAGGAAGAGGAGAAAGAGGAGGATGGCTAGAGAGGGGCAATAGAAGTGGCCAATGCTGACATCACCTGGTATTATCAGTTGGGCTTCCATTCAGGTTTTCTGCTGTTCTGACCTTATTTTCTGATTTGTAGACTGGAACAGCTTGATGGGTTTGCTGCAGCTTTAGACCTTGACAGAAGTCTGATTGAGTCCCAGGGTTCTGTGCCAGAAGCCCACAGCACTGCCTACCCTCCAGGAACCCACCCAAAACATGGTGCATTCTCATGTTCAGTGTCAAGAGGCCATGCCTAGTTTTCTTTCTGTTGGTGAGATGAGGGTTCTCATCCCCTACCCTATCTCCTATGTCTATTCCTTGAGGATGAACTAGGATTGTGCTTTATCTCTGAACTTTATCATTACTTTTCTTGCTTAATTGCTTTCCCTTTGTTTCTGTATTCCCTCACTTCCTTAATTAATAACTGCTAGCACCTGCGTTTTGGAACTCAGGGGAGGCCTAGGAGACTAAAGCCTTTTTTCTCCAAGAAACGGGGGACATGGAGGGGCTTTTGCACACAGGAGGGCCCCCAAGGCTCCTACTTGGTTTCAATTCCCCCTTTTCTTTGACACTCTTCAATCCCAAGGGGAACAGGAGTGGGACAAGAAAGGGCACCACTTTTGAGACAAAGAGATCAAAGAGTTTTAGGATGTAAACTGCTGATTTTTCCTAATGAAGGGTTGATGGTCTTTTGAAAAGTTCCTATGATAAAGGGAGAATAAAGTTATTTGCCTGGGTGAGAGTCTCTCGGAGTAGTAAAGTTATGCCAGTAAAGACAATGGAATGGTAATTCATGTTTATGCAGGCAGTAAGCTCTGTGGGAGGTAAGGAAGTTCTAAGCTGTGGGTGGGGATAATGTTTGCTTCACACCTTCAACTAGAGCAAAACTTCTTGAGGGCAGGGATTTGTGTAAGTTTTGTTCACAGTCCCTAGAACAAAGTCAGGTCTACCATACACCCTCAGTAAATATATCTGGATGAATTGAGTTGCCTCTATACTCAGCAGAGGCAATCTCAAGAGATAATCTATTAAAAAAAATATTTGTTTTTATCTTGATTTATTTTTCTCTATATCACGTTTCACACTATCTTTATGTTTACTTGTTATTTATTGTTTGTGTAGTCTCACTAGGATATAACCTCCCTGAGAGTAAAAATTTTGATTTATTCACTACCCTTAAAGAATAAACTGAGGCATATTAAAATTTGTACGGAGTTTATTCAAAGATTGATTTGCACCAGACAGAGCCAAACAGGAAGTTGTTAGGAGCATTCCATCAGCAGGAGTCAAGGGTAAGACTTTTATAGAGAAAATGCAGAAGCAAAGTAAGGAAATTGATTTGCTATACCTTAAACAGTTGTCTTTTGGGAAAGCCTAGTTGGCTGTGTGTGACTGATTATTTTTAGGTTTTGATTTCTTAACCTTAACGTATTTATAGACTTAGATTTTGGTTTGCTTACACAGGCCATTAGAGCCACCTCAATCTAATGATCTCCTTGTTTAATTAATTTCATACACAATGTTTACAACGCCTAGAATAGTGCTGTTGATGAAAAATTAATCAGTCAATATAAGAAAGGAATGGAAAATTTTATTCGAGCCACATTTGAGGATTATAACCCAGGAAGAGCATCTAAGAAAGCTCTGAGAACTCTTGCATCCCTAGAAGTCAAGGCACAGTTACATAAGTTTTTTGAGACAGAGGACTGTACATCACATGACATATTATTGACAGTTTACATAATCCAGATCTAAACATCGTCGTGGTAGGTCATGTGACCCCTTATAAGATCAAGAAGAAATGTTATCTTTTAAGGACTTGTCTTGCTGCTAGGAGAATGTTGCTCTTTATGGTTGAGCAGGCTATTCCTGCTAATGGGGGTGGTTTGGACAGTGCATAATGCAGATATACAATGCACAATAGGGGGAGAGAGGAGGCCAAAGGGCAGAGAAGAATTTTTTGTTTACATTTTTCTTGTCTTGCCATAAAATTATGAACTTTATTTCACAGTGCCTGTGGAGTATATAATCATTCAAAAAAGTATTTGTTGAATTCATGAGTGAAATTGTTAACAGTTAGAGTTAATATTTATTTTTTAATAAGTTCTGGACAGAATGTTGTTTCACACTTATTCTTATTTAATCCTCCCAATGATCCTATGAACTAGGTACTATCTGCATATTTCATAAATGCAGAAAGGTATTTAGAGATGGTCAGGGGCTTGTTCTAGGTCACAGGACTAGGGTGTCACAGAAGTAGGATCTGAAGCAAGACCATCTGTCTACAAGCTCATGCTCTCAACTCCCACTCCATACTACTATATAACTACTGTTTATAGGCCCTTAGACTTAAAATATCCTCTTCCTTTTAATAACCATGATAATCTACACCTCATGTATTTAGCAGGATTGTTCTTCTCTTGAACTTGCTTAACTTTCTTTCTCTCATCAACTTTTGAAAGTAAATCATTTTGAATTTTAGTCTGATTGGGGACAATGTAGATGATAGATGACTCCAATTCTCTCTCTCTCTCTCTCCTTCTCTCTCCACTCCCACCCGCTTCTCTTAGTATGTGAAAACAAGTCGGCTTTATATTAGTAATGTTTCTTAGATAAGAAAATCCAGACAGAGGGAAGGAATCATCTTTCATTTGGTGTGCCAATCTTCCAAAATTACTTATTCATGGGTGCTAAGAAGGCAGTTTGCTAGATTTGCTGCTAATACAATTTTGGATGTTGAACCTAAAACCATGGAAAATAAAATTCGATTATAAAATAATCCTGAGAGATTAAAGGTGAAAAAAATACAAGACACTCTTTTATTGATATTTTAATTTTTCTTCCATTTTCATGTTTTAAAATTCCTTCAACAAGAGACATAATAAATAAAATCAGTTTTGGGAACCTGTGTTTCTGCAAAAAAAAATAAGCATAGAAACTTTACAAAATAACGCACTCTTAATACCTTTCTCTTTTAATTTAAATTTTCTTTATATTTGAAGAGAAAATATTTTCTTCTCAACTAGTGGATGAAGTTTTATTAACAGGTTAGGACCTTAGCTTCATATATTGATACAAAAACAAGTTCTTCCATGCTTGATTCTTATAAAGGCTGGCCCTGCTACTTCAAAAGAGAAGTTGTAAAGGAAATTTTTATGTAATCCTTCCTGTTCTCCTGCAACATAATTGCCAACAGTATTACTGAACAGCAGAATAATTTATCCTGCTGAAACAGCTCAATGGCAAATTGGCTAAAAATCAAACTGACTTAACTGTTTGGTGTTAGAAAATTGGAAAGTCCCCTTTTCCATATAATTTGTTGTGAAACATTTAAAAATCCCCAATTTGTTTTTAAAATATATAAAATGTAAATATCAAAAAAAAATACAGTTTTTCAAAGAAAAGCTTTTGCTTTGAGATTATACTTAATTTATTAAACAGGACTCTTTCTACCACGAGTCTTCCCACTTTTTATATTTCAGGTTCAAGGAATGGCAGCATGAACTGGCTGACTGCTGCGTTGATTGCCAACAATAGGAATCTATAAAGTGACTACTCTGTAAAATGCAGTGCACTCAATACAAACGTAGATCCAAAGAAACATAAAATAAGTTCCCTGCTCCATGTTATAAAAGTAAAATATATTATCATACAAAGTAACATTATGTTTTGCTCTGATGAGTGCTAAATTATGTGCTAAAGACAATTGCAGGGTGTGTTGGACTTGTGATCAAACGTAGCTGGTTTAAAACAAATTTATCCTAACCTCTCCCTAAAACTCCTTTAAAATAAAATTAAAAGGGATAAAAAATAAATACAAAACAACAATGTGGGCAAAGAGGATAGGGGGTAAATGAGAGCTAATAATAGATCTCAAGGAACTCTGTAAAAATGGAGAGCAGATTTTGCAAATGATAGCTGACTGTTCAGATGTGAACAGTTCAAATTAATAACCTTTTTTTTCTTTTCTTTTTAACATTTTTATTGAAGCGTAATTTCTTTACAGTGTTGTGTTAGTTTCTGCTGCATGACAAAGTGAATCAGCTATGGGTATACATATATCCTCATATCTCCTCCCTCTTGTGTCTCCCTCCCACCCTCCCTATCCCACCCCTCTAGGGGGTCACAAAGCACCGAGCTGATCTCCCTGTGCTATGTGGCTGCTTCCCACTAGCTATCTATTTTACATTTGGTAGTGCATATATGTCAGTGCCACTCTCTCACTTTATCCCAAATTACCCTTCCCCATCCCTGTGTCCTCAAGTCCATTCTCCATGTCTGTGTCTTTACTCCTGTCGGCCCCTAGGTTCTTCAGAACCTTTTTTTTTTTTTTTAGATTCCATATGTATGTGTTAGCATATGGTATTTGTTTTTCTCTTTCTTACTTCACTCTGTATGACAGATGCTAGGTCCATCCACCTCACTACAAACAACTCAATTTCGTTTCTTTCTATGGCTGAGTAATATTCCATTGTATATATGTGCCACATCTTCTTTATCCATTCATCTGTCAGCGGACACTTAGGTTGCTTCCATGTCCTGGCTATTGTAGATAATGCTGCAATGAACATGTGGTACATGACTCTTTTTGGATTATGGTTTTCTCAGGGTATATGCCCAGTAATGGGATTGCTGGGTTGTATGACTTCTATTTTTAGAAACTCCATACTGTTCCCCATACAGGCTGTATCAATTTACTTTCCCACCTACAGTGCAAGAGGGTTCCCTTTTCCCCACACCCTCTCCAGCATGTACTGTTTGTAGATTTTTTGATGATGGCCATTCTCACCAGTGTGAGGTGATACCTCATTGTAGTTTTGATTTGCATTTCTCTAATGATTGGTGATGTTGAACATCCTTTCATGTGTTTTTTGGCAATCTGTATATCTTCTTTGGAGAAATGTCTGTTTAGGTCTTCTGCCCATTTTTAGATTGGGTTGCTTGTTTTTTTGATACTGAGCTGCATGAGCTGCTTGTAAATTTTGGAGATTAATCCTTTGTCAGTTGCTTCCTTTGCAAATATTTTCTCCCATTCTGAGGGTTGTCTTTTTGTCTTGTTCATGGTTTCCTTTGCTGGGCAAAAGCTTTTAAGTTTCATTAGGTCCCATTTGTTTATTTTTGTTTTTATTTCCATTTCTCTAGGAGGTGGGTCTAAAGGGTCATGCTGTGATTTATGTCATAGAGTGTTCTGCCTAAGTTTTCCTCTAAGAGTTTGATAGTGTCTGGCCTTACATTTAGGTCTTTAATCCATTTTGAGATTATTTTTGTGCATGGTGTTAGGAAGTGTTCTAATTTCATTCTTTTACATGTAGCTGTCCAGTTTTCCCAGCACCACTTATTGAAGAGGCTGTCTTTTCTCCATTGTATACTCTTACCTCCTTTATCAAAAACAAGGTGGCCATATGTGTGTGGGTTTATCTCTGGGTTTCTATCCTGTTCCACTGATCTGTATTTCTGTTTTTGTGCTGGTACCATACTGTCTTGATTACTGTAGCTTTGGAGTATAGTCCGAAGTCAGGGAGCCTGATTCCTCCAGCTCCGTTTTTCTTTCTCAGGATTGCTTTGGCTATTCGGGGTCTTTTGTGTTTCCATACAAATTGTGAAATTTTTTGTTCTAGTTCTGTGAAAAATGCCATTGGTAATTTGATAGGGATTGCATTGAATCTGTAGATTGCTTTGGGTAGTAGAGTCATTTTCACAATGTTGATTCTTCCAATCCAAGAACATGGCATATCTCTCCATCTGTTTGTATCATCTTAAATTTCTTTCTACAGTGTCTTATAGTTTTCTGCCTACAGGTCTTTCGTCTCTTTATATAGGTTTATTCCTAGGTATTTTACCCTTTTTGTTGCAGTGGTGAATGGGATTGTTTCCTTAATTTCTCTTTCTGATCTTTCATTTTTAGTGTATAGGAGTGCAAGAGATTTCTGTGCATTAATTCTGTATCGTGCAACTTTACCGAATTCATTGATTAGCTCTAGTAGTTTTCTGGTGGCATCTTTAAGATTCTCTATGTATAGTATCATGTCATCTGCAAACAGTGACAGCTTTACTTCTTCTTTTCTGATTTGTATTCCTTTTATTTCTTTTTCTTCTCTGATTGCTGTGGCTAAAACGTCCAAAACTATGTTGAATAATATTGGTGAGAGTGAACTTATTATGATTTTAATCATAAATATTAAAATCTCTTTGCTAATGGGTGGGGTTGTGTTCCTGTCTTGCTAGTTGTTTGGCATGGGCCATGCAGCACTGGAGCTTGCTGGTGGTTGAGTGGAGGTGGGTCTTAGCGTTGAAACAGAGATCTCTGGGAGAGCTCTTGCTGATTGATATTACATGGGGCTGGGAGATCTCTGGCGGTCCAGTGTCCTGAACTCGGCTCTCCTGCCTCAGAGGCTCAGGCCTGACACCTGACTGGAGCACCAAGACCCTGTCAGCCACAAGGCGAAGATGGTGCACTCAGCCATCAGTTCTTGCTTGTCTTTGGTCATTCTCCTGGCAGTGGCTGTCTGTAGCACCATCGACCTGCCCCTTGAGACGGGAGAATGTCCTGACTTACTCATGAGCACCCAGTTTAATCACAGGAGTTTTTAAAAATTTTCTAGGCTTGGTCCTGGCTGTGGACCTTGCAGTGCCTTGTAAACTGTCTCTCGTCCTTCAGCGTGGTCTCAGAGCCCCTGGAGAACACAGAGTTAGACTCAAGGATGAGAGTGCCTTTATAGAAGTCCAGGAATCATAGAGTAGTTCCAGCATAACAGGCATACAGCCCTTCGCCTGTGGCTGACAGCATGGCTTCCCAGAGTTCATGCCTCTGGCGAGCTGATGCCACACCACCTCACTGTGCGTGCCTAGTAACCTTTAATTACAGGAAAACTATATAAAATTGTACAAGAAGAGGAAATGTTGTTCTAGTATACCATATGACTCACCTGTGAACAATATTGTTATTATTTCAATAAGGTAAATACCCATTTAAAAGTTTCATCTAAACCTAGAAAATGGATGGAGGAAAAGAGAGTTTGTATAATTAGGGAGTGATGAACATAAGAGAGCTTAACTGTCTTTTTCATAAAGCAAAATAAATAATGTCTAAATTTTGAAAGGCAAAAATATGTAAAAGTATTATTTAAAATATGGACACAGATGTGAAAAGAAACAGCTAAAGTGGGACTTGGATGGGAGCAGATTAGCAAGATACTGCTTTTTGTTGTTGTTTTTATAGCCTTGTAACATCATTCAAGTATTAAACCATTGTACATATAATCATTTGAATTAAAAAAAAGAAAAACTGGGGAGAAGATGTAATAAAATATTTGTTATTCAGTACCATGATGCAAAAACTAATTTTAAAAGGGAGAAGTAAAAATTCTGGTTCAGATACTGTCTAACTAAGGGAGGCAGTGTGGTGTGATGGAAATCTATGATTGTGTAACTCTGATACTTAGATTCCAGTGTGGGCACTTCCTTTGTGTTTGTTATCTGACTCCTCTGATTTTCAGTTTCCTGTTATGTAAAACCACAGAGTGATAAAACCTACCCCATATGATTGTAGGGTATTAATGTGATAATAGCTAAAATATCTAACATAGCATGTGTATATTGTTTGATGTTTAAAATGTATGAAATACCTTAAAAAAATAATAATCTGGATTGAGACTGTGGTTCAACTTTTCTGAGTCTCTTCCTGGAATTAATTTCTCAAACGAACGATTAACATTATCCCTGTTAAGGAAAACAGCAATGATATTGCAAGTTATTTAACCAAATTTTGCATCTGCTATTCTTCATAGCCACTAATCACAGTGTTTAATATCTTCAGAATTTTTTAAAAATGAATTTTTTCTAGATCTCTAAGTACTTCATATGGTGATAATGGGTTCCACAAAGTTTTAATATTGATTTTGAGCATTGTAGATCTAAAAATGATGGTTAGGACCAACTGTTTCTTGGCAAATTTTAATGTTATCTACATGGCCTTCCATGAAAAAAGAAGAGCCTCTGAAAACATTACAATTTGGGAGGGGGCTCTCTAAATTACTAATTCAATAATCATTAGTTAGTGGATAGAAGGAACAATGAATAAGAAAGATGAAAGGAAAAAACAAATATAGTTTGTGTGAGTAATCTGTGGAGCTGAAGGGCAATGGGTGAAATAGAAAGGTGATCAAAGGCTCAAAAGTTCCTGAATAAAGGAAAGAACAAGAAGACAAATGTTAATCATTACACTCATAGACTGGTAAGCAACTGGTGTTGCAAACCCAGTACTCTGCCAAAGAAAGCTAATTTCTTTAGAAAGCCTGTTTAGTCCTGTCTGTATTCTATGTGAGTTAGTGCCAAGTAGGCTCATTTCCCAGATATCAAAATGAAAGGAAAAAAATATATTTTACTTACTTTATTACTCAAAAATGTAGAATGAAGCCACTCAACCCAGATTAAGAGGAACTATTTGAAATGAATGAATGTATGTGGTTCTTCATATGCTTCCTCATGCTCTACATTGTAACATGGGGATGTGCTATACTTGTCCCAATGACTTCCTGTATTCTTTGCCTGCTCTTCCTTCTTTTTTCACCCTCCTTCATGTTGGATTTGGAGAGTTTCCATCTTCAGGATATGGTAAGTCTTCTTTTCAATGTTGATTGTAGAAAGAATAAAGCACATTCAGGGTCCATGAGATTACTGCCACAACCTTCTCTTACGAATTCTATTTAGACTCTTTACCTTCAGGGTCAGAGAAAGTTACTTGATCTCTAAGTTTCCACATGTCTAAAACATTGCATGCCTGGTCTTGTTTAACTTTACACTGAAGTATGTACCCAAGGGTCAAAATCAGCTAGAAGGCAGACACTGTGATTTTATGTGTTTTTAATCTGAAATCAAATTTCTATCCTCCAATTAACCAATGAATCACAGCTAAAGCAGTATTTCAAAAGGTATGTTTGTCTCAGATCAGCCTGATTATAGGGGTCATATGTCTGTGAGCAAGAGATCAAACGTGATTTTCTGCATTAGTGATTATCCTAATGAAGTCTAGCTGAACTTTCTGGTGACTTTACCACCTTCTTTACTTCAGAGATTGATTGACACAATATTTATTGGTTATTTTTACTCTAATTTGGATTGCCGCCTAGGGCATAGCAAGAGTAAGAAGAGAAGGTTTACAGTTCTTTCTTTGAAAAACAAAAAATCAAACATTTATTTCTCTTGCCTTAAGGGAAGGGAAGTCTTAAGGGTAGCTTTCTTAAGAAAGCTGTTAATACAAAGGATTCTTCCTGGAGAAGGAGAGAGAGGGAGTGGAAGCAAAAAGAGAGAATTTCCATGGACTTGTGCTCTTTTTTCATAAAACATGAAAGTTTTGCTGCTCAGCTTCACTCTGGGGTGGGAAACAGAAAGGATTTCAGCTCTGTGGTATTTGGAAACTGGGAGAGGACTGCAGATAAATGCGACAGTAGGGGAAAAAAGAATCTGATGTGATATGGAATTTTATTTATTTAGGCAGTATGGGGGAAGGCTGCTAGGAGTAGAACTTTCTAGAGTCAGAGAATGATATTAAGTTTTTCAGGCAAGAGGGAATTAAGCTTTCTCCAGGAACTGAAAGACCTGAGTGGATCAAACACCAAGATTCGTGGGAGAGTAGTTTCTTAAGAGGCTGAGAGGGAGGGCAGCTCTTGAAATTTGGAAAAAGATGAACTGCACAGTTGGGTCACCATAAGAAAATGCCTGAATTATCCAAGAAGGTGCAAAGGGTAATAAGCACCAAGGCAAATTTATCAGAGTTGAGACTTGTTACCCAACCTTGCAGGCTGAGATGCTTAATTTCGTTATTATTGATTGGCTAAGGGCACAGGTATTGGAACCAGGCAGATTTAGGGATCTAAAACCCTAAACAAAAACCTACTGGTTATAAAACTGTAGGAATGTGACTTATTTTCTCTACCTCCCAGTTAAAAACAATTTTTTTTAAAGACAATTTTTTAGAGCAGTTTTAGGTTCACAGAAAAATTGATGGGAAGTACAGAGATTTTCCATACACCCCCTTCACCCACATGTGCATAGTTTCCCCAATTATCCTCCACCAGAGTGGTACATTTGTTGCAATTGCTCAGCCTTCACTGACACATCCTTATCAACCAAAGTCCATAGTTTACATTAGGAATCATTCTTGATGCTGTACATACTGTGGGTTTAAACAGACTCATAATGATGTGTATCCATCATTATGGTATCATACAGAGTATTTTTACTTCCCTAAAAATCCTCTGTGCTCTACCTCCCCATCCCTCTATACCTTCTACATCTCCAACCTCTGGAAACCACTGATCTTTTTACTGTCTCCATAGATTTTTCTTTTCCAGAACGTCATATAGATGGAATTATACAGTATGTAGACTTTTCAGACTGGTTTCCTTCACTTAGGAATATTCATTTCAGTTTCTACCATGTCTTTTAATGGCTTGATAACTCATTTCTTTCTTAGTGCTGAATAATATCCCATCATCTGGATATACCATTCTCCTGCTGAAGGACATCTTGGTTGCTTCCAAGTTTTGGCAATTATGAATAAAGCTGCTATAAAACTCCATGTGCAGGTCTTTTGGTAGGCATAAATTTTCGACTCCTTCGGGTAAATATCAAGGGGTGTGACTGCTGAGTTATATTGTAAAAGTATGACTAGTTTTGTAAGAAGCCACCAAACTGTCTTCCAACATGTCTCTATCATTTTACATTCCCACCATCAATGAATGGCAGTTCCTATTGCTCCACATCCCCACCAGCATTTGATATTGTCAATGTTCCATATTTTGGCCATTCTAATAGGTGTGTAGTGGTATCTAATTGTTGTTTTAATTTGCATTTCCCTGATGACCTATAGTGTGGAGCATCTTTCCATATGCTTATTTGCCATCTGTGTATCTTCTTTGGTGATATGTCTTTAAAGTCTTTGGCCCATTGTTTTGAACAGGTTGTTTGTTTTCTTATTGTTGAGTTTTAAGAATTCTTTGTATACTTTGGATGATGGTTCATTATCAGATGTGTCTTCTGCAATATTTTCTCCCAGTCTGTGGCTTGTCTTCTCATTCTCTTGATACTGTCTTTTGCAGAGCAGAAGTTTTAAATTTTAGTCTAATTCATCAATTATTTCTTTCATGGATCACGTCTTTAGTGTTGTATCTAAAAAGTCAGCTCTGTATCTAAGGTCATCTAAGTTTTATCATTTGTTATCTTCTAGGAGTTTTAGAGTTTTTCATTTTACATTTCTGTGATCTATTTTGTGTTCATCTTTTTTTTTGTTTGCTTTTTTTGTTTGTTTGTTTTTGTATTCATCTTTGTGAAGGGTGTAAGGTCTGTGTCTAGCTTCATTTATTTAATATGTGGCTGTCCAGTTGCTCCAGCACCATTTGTTGAAAAGACTATCTTTGCTTCACTAACTTGCCTTTACTCCTTTGTCAAAGATCAGTTGATTATATTTGAGTGTTTTCCTGGGCTCACTATTCCGTTCCACTGATCTGTTTGTCTAGTCTTTCACCAATGCTGCACTGTTTTGCTTTCTGTAGCTTTAAAGTAAGTCTTGAAATCAGGTAATGTCAGTCTTCCAACTTTGTACATTTCCTTCAATATTGAATTGGCTATTCTAGGTCTTTTGTGTCACATATGAACTTTAGAATCAGTTTGTCAATATCCACAAAATAACATGCTAGGATTTTAATTGAAATTGCATTGAATCTATAAATTACATTGGGAAGAACTGGCATCTTGACAATATTGAGTCTTCCTACCCACAAACATGGAATGTCTCTCCATTTATTAATTTCTTCTTTGATTTCATTAATCAGTTTTTATAGTTTTTCTCATATAGATTTTATACATATGTTGTTAGATTTATGGTTAAATATTTTATTTTTTGAATGCTAATATAAATGGCATTGTGTTTTTAATTTCAATTTGCACTTGCTTATTGCTGGCATAGGAAAGTGATTGACATTTGCGTATTAACTTGTACCTGCAACCATGATATAATTGCTTATCAGTACAGGAGGTTTTTTTTTTTTTGATTCCTTCAGATTTTCTGCATAGAAAAGTCATGTCATCTGCAAACAAAGACAGGTTTATGTCTGCCTTCCTAATACATATATATATATATATATATATATATACTTTTTACTTCCTGTTCTTGTTTTATTGCATGAGCTAGAAATTGCAATAGGATGTTGAAAAGGAGTGATGAGAGGAGATATACTTGCCTAGTACATGACCTTAGTGGGAAAGCTTCAAGTTTCTTTCCATGTAGTATGAATTAGCTGTAAATTTTTCATAGTTGTTCTTTGTCAAGTTGAGAAAGTTCCCCCAATTCCTAGTTTTCTGAGAGTTTTTATTATAAATAGGTGTTAGATTTTGTCAAATGCTTTTTCTGCATTTATTGATAGAATCCTGTGATATTTTTCTTTCAGTCTATTGATGTGATGGATTACATTAATTGATTTTTAAATGTTGAACCAATCTTCCATACCTGGGTACCTCTAAGGTTTTTGTTTTTATTTTTATCTATAAAATGGGAATGATAGTATCTACTTTATAGAATAATAGAGGATTAAATAAATTAGTATCAAAACATCCTGTAGGGGAGGAAAATGTCTTTTCCTCCTACTCTTTTTAAGTTCTTTGCTGGGGCCCTTGTAACAAAAGATAGATTAGCAAGAGAAAAGTATACAAATTTATTTAATATAAGTTTTCATGACACAGGAGACTTGGTAATGAAATTACCCCAAATAAGTGGTTAAACCTGAACATTTTTTATGCTAGATTTGATGGAATAGAAAATTGTGGGAAAATGTAATAGGAAAAAGGGTATCAACTAAGTAGAGTAAACGGGGGAACTTGACAAGCTCTGTTTGTTCAGATTTCTCCCAGCATCCCTTTGATGTTCCTCAGTCTTCAGAGATGAGGATGCTACGTTCCGCTGGGTATAGGAAGGGAAGCCCTCCCATGATGGCCTTAGGACCTGCTTCAAGGGAAGTTCTGAAAGTCCTTCCTACACCTGTTTTTTCTTAAATTTCTTCAGCTTGAAATATTGAATATTTCAAAATGCCATATTTTAGGGTGTGCCCTGAACCTCATAAGTTCTTTACAAGGTTTAACAGATCCAAAGAACCCTGTAAATGGCAGTTTTTACTCTTAGAGGCAGATTCATACTAAGTAATCTCCTTAGAGATGGATTTATGAATCAGAATAAAGGTTTGCTCACATATCACGGGGAATAGTTGGTGAACACTTTGGCCTGTTATTTTTTCTCATTAAGATAATCACATGATAACTAATTAATTGTAATTAATCAAAAGGTTGCTTGTGAAAGCAGTACAGTCAGTGCTCCATATTTGGGGGTACTGCATGTGCAGATTCAACCAACTACAGATTGAATTTGATCTGGAGTTGGTGGAATCCATGGATGCAGGGCCCTTGAAAACAGAGGGCTGACTGTATTAAAGCTAAGCATTAGGTCTGTGAGTCAAATGTCAACATGGCTTTAGTTGAAACATTAATTTCCAGGCAAAGACAAGTATGGCTATGGTTACTCTGCCCTGGGCAATGGTTCAGGTGGTTTTGCCAGTTCTGTCACCTTTTCCTTCATTACTAACTGCTGGTAGAGAACTTCTTTTCTTTTGTAAAAAATTAATAAACAGAAACCTCAGTAAAATAGAGTTGGGACATGAGAAGTGGGAGCCCCCATGACCTGCCATGATAGCAGAGCAAGAAAAAAAGATCCCTTTTCTTTCCTGGTAAGGACTCAGCCCATGAAAAGCCATAGACTCTTTGTTTACTACAGCCCTCTCACCTTCCTTTTCCTCTCTATAAAAGCATTCTTCTTCCCTTGCCAAGAGGGCACTTGCATGTGGTTCACTGTGGTTGCAGGCCCGAATTGCAATTTTCTGCTAACCCTGAAAAACCCATCTTTGCTGGAGAAATATCTAGCAGTCTATTTGATTCAGGTCAACACTTTAGAAATGTTAATGAATTCAGTTAGACTGCTTAATACTGTAGCCATTTTGCCTCTTTGGGGTTACTTTACATTTATCTGCTCAGATGATTTGAATTGCATTTAAAGTTGAATTCTCCCTGGATCACCTTGTTTCCAGGTTCATTTTCACACCCCTATCACTTGCTCTGCATATTTCTAGGCACTCCGTAAAATGTAACTGTTTAAGCTATTCTTATTTTAATCAAACTGATGATGTGCCTTCATTGCCTTTCCTCTAACCAATTTCCCAGTTTTCTACAGAATAATGTCTGAATTTTTCAGTTTTAAGTATGTATAAGTATGGCCTAGTTTTTTTTTTTTTTTAGTGTGGACCATTTTTAAAGTCTTTAATGAATTTGTTACAATATTGCTTCTGTTTTATGTTTTGGTTTTTTGGCCCCAAGGCATGTGGGATCTTAGCTCCCCTACCAGGGATTGAACCCACACCCTGTGCATTGGAAGGCAAAGTCTTAACCACTGGACCACCAGGGAAGTCCCTCTATGGCCTAGTTTTAATAATCCAGTTTTATCCTCCACTCTTTTCCAGAAAGAAATCTAAGCTCCTCAAGACAAATGAACACACAGTAGTGCCTTATTACTAAGATTGCCTCCTCGTCATCGTTCCTCTCGATTTTTCCTCATTACCATAGCCACGTAATCTCTCCTTTCTCAGAACTCTAAACGACTTGTTTTATGTCATTCATTTTCAATGTTTTTTCATGTATTGTTCCATACTATCTTATTATTTATTAGTACCTAACTTTTATTTTTCTAAAACATATTGTTTCGTTTTGGTTTCTGTTCTGTTTCCCACAGAGCTGAGTACAAAAATAATACACACTTGTTAGGTGCTTAATAAATACATACCAGTAGAGTTCATTCCTTCAGACTTTCGACTGGAAAAAAATGCACGACATGAGAGCTGTGAGTTAAGTTTTACTGGGCCAAGTGAGGATTATAGCCCAGGGGGACAGCATCTCAGATAGCTCTGGGAAACTGCTCTGAAGAGGTAAGGGGGGAGGTCAATATACATGTGATTTTAGTGAAGGGGGTACGCACGGTCCAGCACACATTTTGGCAGAAGGTTGCTGCTAGTCATGAGGAACAGATGTCCCCTTTAATGATTTTAGTGCTTTTCTAGATATGAGAAGATGCAAGAATTGGGCTCATAAAATCTTCTCCTGAAAATATCTAACTATCTGAAGGCCTATTTTGCCAGTTTTTCCCAGAGCACAGAGTGCCTCATTCTTGATCTCCTTTCAGGGTGTGTTGTAGGTCAGTGACTGCAGTGGCTAGTGACCTAATCCTGGTAGAGGCAGATAGCAAGTGACAATTTTTAGTTGGCAGAAGGTTGGAATATGGTCTAATGCTTAGGAAACACTCTTATTCCTGCTTTAGGGAAATATCTATTTTAAAGTATTTAAAATAAATTTCCTAAGATAAAAGCAAATTATCTATTTGATACACAATTTGAGATTTTTTAAATCGTAAGCAGCTGGATTTTTTTTTTTTTTCTTTTTTTTTGCGGTATGCGGGCCTCTCACTGTTGTGGCCTCTCCCGTTGCGGAGCACAGGCTCCGGATGCGCAGGCCCAGCGGCCATGGCTCACGGGCCCAGCCGCTCCGCGGCATATGGGATCCTCCTAGACCGGGGCACGAACCCGTATCCCCTGCATCGGCAGGCGGACTCTCAACCACTGCGCCACCAGGGAGGCCCCGCAGCTGGATTTTTAAAAGGGAAATTTACTTTGCCATTTTCTAGAGTCACGTTCAGAAAATTGAAAATAAAATAAGTTTTAGGGTGACTTGTTACAAAAGTTGCTTTTCAGCTCTAATTCATTTTGGCCTAAAGAGCTTTGAGGAGAAATGAAATCAAGTGAGTTTTGAGAGGGCCTTATCACAGAGAGGACAGCAAGGTCAGGATGTTGAGTTAAGACCTGGAGGTCTCTAAGTCAAGCCAGCAGCTGGGAAGGTTGTATACACCTGGACTACAGAGATGCCTGAGAGTCAGCATTTTGGATAATTCCTAGGTGATTCGAATGGGACAGCATTGAGAATCACTCTTGGGAAAAGAAAGGAAAAATAAAAATTTGTTTAGCATAGGCATGATTTAAGGCCCAGTGTAATGGTCACAACTAAAGCCAGCAGCTCAGTCAATCATCTGAAGCATGTGCTGTGTTCTTCCCTGCTGTTTTGGGAGGAGCATCTTCTCCTTCTCTAACAAAGTTTTGAGTTCCAGTACATCCACACAGAAGAAGTTATCATAGGTATTCATTTTAATAAGAGGTGATAAGCATGGGATTCAACGTTGAGGTGACAGATGGGGACAAAGATTTATGTCAGGAAATCCAATGTGATGGAGAATTTTGCCTATAAGATTTTTATTTGGAGCAGAGATGTATATTGCATGACTGGAAAAAAAATGTACCCTTAATACATGTGTATGACTACTGAAAATATTTTATGTGAAAAGTTGTAATTTGAAGGGGGAAAATTATAATGAACTCCACAAAATCCCTTATTGTCCCCTGAAGCAGTTAGTTGGTAGGTTTCATTTTTGGTGTCTGGCATGTTTGACATTTGTTTTTTTTCTAAGTATCATCTTTATGTCTTATTCACTTTCTATTTACATTCACACACTATTCTACACATGTTCTTATGTTCACACAGAGGTTCTCTAGCCAATGCCCTTGTCTTTTAAAGAAAGTCAGTTTTTAGAGAATGTCCAGAAAATAGAATATAAGTATTTCTTCTGGGTAAGCTATTTAGTCAAAAGCCTCAGATAACCAAAAAGTAAAATAAATAGCTTTAAAGAGGCACCTCTGAAATATATACTTCAAATACATTTGTGTGTGTATTTTTATTTATATTCATATATACAGATTTTGAAGCAGTTTAATACAGTAATAAAACATTTTCTAGATTTTCCAATTTATTTTAAAACTTTGTGACTTTTTTTCTCCCAAGTTTCTTATCTTCCTACCTATTCTAAATAATACAAATTGGAAGAATAGAATTATGGGCAGACCCATAGAAAGATTTAGCAATTACCCAGGATTTTGATATGCTAGGACCAGATGTAGTATTAGCTTGTGAACAAGTTTATAAGCACTGGAGGAAGAAAATATGGTTTCAACAAATGAATGTTAGTAGAGAGTTCCAACCCTGAGCCACATAACAGATTATAGAACTTGTTTATGAATTTACACTCTCAACTTCTACCCTTCCCAAGGCTCCCAGAAATATGAGGGGAGAAAGGAGAGAAGAAATTATTATATTACTGTGGGAGCCATATGTATGAGAATGGTCAAGGATATAGCTTTCAAGATGAATTCCTGAAAAATCTTCTAGATAAGATTAAAGTCATGTTTTTAAGGATGTAGGGATTAGGTGTTGATAGAAAATGAAGGAAGTATATTCAGATAGAATAAATTGAAATGACCTATGAAAGGCATAGTAATAGGACTGGCGAATAGAAAGTAAATTAGTTTGGAAGAAAAGGAAGGTCTTTTTCAGGGTATAATGAGAAATTAACTTGGTAAAATTGAGGTGGGAATTGACGCTGGTCTGAAGAAGCTGAAGCCTGAATTTAATATACTAGGCAAGACAAAGCGTTAGGATAATTTTTTTTTTTAAGTTATAATAAAGGCCAACTGTCCCAGTGTGGCAAGTTCACTGTCTGTACGCAAAACCCATTTCCACAGTTAAACCACTTTTCCAGCCTCCTCTGCAGTTAAGTGTGGTTGAAGGACAGAGTTTGGGCCAGTTGAAGGACAGCAGAAGTAATATGTGGCACTTACGTGTCTGGTCCCCAAATCCTCCCCTGTGAGATCTTCCTCCTTCTCTTGCCTGTTGGATAAAGCTGCTCAGAATGATCTTGGAAGTGAAGCACTGAAGTTGATCCAGTATCTGAGGCCTGAATCCCTGCACAAACTGACTATATGAAGCTGACTCCTCTTCCTATAACAAGGAACACAAAGCATTAGACTGTACATGAGCAAAAAGTAATCTTCTATAATGTGTCTAGCCATAGAAATTGCAGATTTATATGCTCTAAGAGATATCTAGCCTAGCTAATGCACACAATAGGACACATTATATGTTAATTATTTTGCATAAAGGAAATATTTAGCAGAGTAATATACTTAAAGATAAACTGAGAAAGGGATAAAGAGTAGAATTTTTAATTAATTAATTTTCATAGAAGAGACTTCTATAAAGGAATCTGCATGTTTTCATTTATCCCTTGCAATGTAACTACTTAAATGCATTAAACTTGGATTGGTAATTTCTCTATTTTATATCTGAAGATCTGCATCACTATCACTGGTTTCCTTGTCCAGAGGCTGTGAGTTTCCGTGATGAGATAAATGGCAGTGCCCTTCGATGGAGAAGATCAGAGTTCCAGAGTAGTTAATGATAAAAGGAAATGGGTAGCATGGGGTAGTTAATGGACAGAAGCAAGTTGAAGAGGGAAAGAAACCAGAGTGGTACCATGTTTACCCATGGCAAAGGGAGCAAAATGAAGTGTCAGAAATGGAGTTGTGCCTAATCCACAATTATTGCGTGCCTGGAGAATTTAGAGGATTGAGGGCCACCAAGCAGAAAAATCTCAAGTCCATGGGTATCAGTGACCGGTGCTGTAGATTGATGCTTCTCAAACATCTTTATGTTATGGCACAGTTGTATACATGATTATGTTTGTTAATTGCTGGAAAGAATAGGCTTGTGGCTCAAGTCCTTGTGGCAACACTGGCTAACTTAAAATTTGTATTTTCTCTTCTGTAGGATAATTGTTTCTGGAAGGTGGTTGCCCAGCTAGGGACTATATATCCTAAGATTTTTTGTATCTATTTGTGGCTATGTGAGACTAGTTCTCACCAATGGAATGTAAATAGAGATAATATATGGCACTATGCAGTAAAGGTGGTTAAAAAGTAGGTGGCAGAGCCCAAGGTGAGGAGAGCTGTGTTGGCTAAATCACCCCATGGAGAAAAGCTACTTACTGACCACAGCTGACCAGAAAATTAGCTTTTGACAGTTAGATAAGCAAGAAATAAACTACTAGTGTTTATTATACTATATATATTACAAATATATATATATTTGCTTATATATATATAAACATGCCAATGGAATGTTGGAGCTTGCCACAGCTTCTAGCAATATCTTAACTAAAATGATCAGTGTTTCACCTCATCTGCAATCCATTCACAGCAAGTGGTACGTCCCAGTTGGAAAGCTCTGCCTTATATTATCCAGGTAATTCATTAAATACATGAGTGCAATAAGGGCATGGGGAACAGCCTTCCTTTACTTTATCATTAAGTGCTTCTACTTCATTAAGGGGCCATATTTTAAGAAAGAGAAGAGAACTAACATTTATTGAATTCCTATTATTAGAACCTTGGTGCTTATTATTAGCACCATCTTGAGATTCTTTCCATACATGTTTCATATAATCTTATGCAAAAATTTAGGCATAATTTTCTGATACCACGTCTATCCCTTTCCCTCATATTTTACTTTGTCCTTCTCTACCAATATGCAATCCTGAAGGACTGCTCTTGTCCCAGGGAATATCAATTAGGCAGCTTTAATTAAAACTATTAGAATATGTAACCTGACAGTAATAATAATAATAATAATAATAAATAGGCAATCCATCTAACTTAATAGTTCCAATTCAGGTATACTTAGATTTCTTGATCTAAGGCTTCAAAGATGTCACCAGTTTTTCAGTTCTGCTTCCCTTACTTTAGCCCATCACTAAGCCTCTTTGTTGTAGTACCTGTCAGCTTTAATTTTACATCATTTTAACACACAGTGCATCAAAGGAGAGTCTACCACTCTGATTGCTCACACAAAAGTCCTAATATTGGCCCTTATTGATCTTATTGTTCCAACTTGGGTCATGTGCCGGTCTCTGAACCAGTAGCTTTGGCAAGGGGATGGAAAGCATTGATTAGCTTAGCATCATTTGGCTGAGTTACCCTACAGTTACCCTAAAGGCTGTGGATTTCCTAAAAACAGAGTACAGAAGAAAAAAAAACATCCAAGACCTTTTCTTGTTTCCCCTTTTTCATCTAACTAGTCATACTCTCTGAGTTTTCCACATCTGAGATAAGTATTCCCATCCCTACTTTGCTTCATCTGGCTCTTACATTTCATAATCCCTTATACCTATTTAAAAATCCCAACCTTGTATTCTCAAATCTCATTTGGTCTGAAGCTGGGTATTCCATTTTATCCATCAGTCTGTCCAAATAGCCTTTCATTTCAATAGGAAAATATTCTATCAGACATGAGCTTCATGCTCTTCTTCCCCTGAAAGAACATTTGAAAGAAGATTAATTATATTTAATATACAAGAAACGACTTATGTATGACATCCAAGGACAAATGTTGCACAGAAATACAAAATTAATGTATGTAAGAAATTTAATTTAAGGTATTAATTTTAAAATGTAGGAATTCTTAAGAGAATGTGTTGTTTACTAGACTAGAGGAGATCATGCAGAAGAGAATTGTTTAAAAATGTAAAGACCTAGGATCAAGCTCTGCCCCACCACCAATGGTGACCTTGAGATGTCAGTTCATCTTTTCGAGTTTTTTCAAACACTACAAGGAAGGGAGTGTTGTAAAGGGATAGATAAATGTTAAGTAGCACAGGATAATATCTAAGTCAGAAAAGCACTGTTAGTATATGCTCTCAGCCAGCTTTTGCCTAATCATTCAAATGATTTTTTAGAATTGGATGACTTGCCAGTAAGTTGTCTGTGTCATGGGAACATAAAGATGAACAAGACTCATCCTTAACTTTCAAAGAGTTCTCAGTTTGGTGGCAGAGACAGATATAAACAAACACTGATAATACGGTGTGATTCTTGCAACAATAGAAACATTCATGGAGTGCTATGGAAACAGAGATGAGAGAACAAAATTATTTTTCCTTTTGCCAGGATATAGAAAAATTATCACTAGTAGCTGAATACTGTAATATTATATTTGAAATAGACTTCTTTGCAAGTTTTTCAGGAATGATACAGAATTTACTATAACAAATTAACAAAGAAAAGTGGCAAATTTGATTGTTGGTTGGACTTTGAGGAATATTTTTTACATCTGTTTGTAGGACAGAGACTGAAGGCAAAAGGACAAGCTAGACATTCTCAAGATTTCTAGATGATTTAAACATTTCTTAACCACCTGTTCAAGACAAAACTGTGTCCAAGAAAGGACTTATGGAACATGGTGATGATTAGAAAGGGATAAAGAAGTGTTGTTAACATTTGTTAAGTAGAGCCATGGGTATCAATGTTGGATGGTGAACCACCGTTCAAAAAAAGTTTGAAAGAGAAAGTGAAATAGAGAAGTTTATTACTCACAGGTCCTGGAGGAGGCATACAGTATGCCTCAAGGTGCCACATGGGGAGGTCAAGGCAGGATGTAGTCAGGGAGAGTGGGTGTTTAGGTAAGAGGATGGAAAAAAGGGTCCTTGGGTACAGTAGGAGTCCCAGACTAAGGCTGGATAGATTAATTTAAATAAAAAGAGCAGTGTTTTGGTAAGCTTTGGGATGGGAAACTTATCTAAGGGAAGCTCAAGGGGAGGGCCTGGGGAGGGCCCTGGGAGGCCTGGAAGAATGCTTATCACAAGGGCAGCTAAGGAGTCATAGGAGTAACTTACATTTACTTGTTACCTAGGGCATGCACTTGCAAGAGGGTCTAATGTTAGCTAGAGGCCCCTGCAGCCCACTTGGCCATGCTAAATGGATGCTGAAACAGCAGTATTGTGGAGTAGTTTAGCTCAATTCTCAACAAGAAAGCATAAAAATGGGAAATGGAATAGGCCATGATCCGCTGGTTGATGATGGGGAAATTTGAACAGAATGGCTCCTTCCCTGCTATTTGGGAGGGAACAGTGGACTAGCTATGGAACATATTTTGGATCCCTATGACATTGGGAGTTAAGTAAAATAATTAAAATGAAATAAAACAAAAACAAACAAACAAAAAACCATACCTCCTTCCCTTCCCAGAAACACGTCTGAAGAAAATGAAATATCAAGGGAGGCAAGGACAAGGCAAGCCCTTGATGCTCCCACAGTGCATCAGCCTCCACTCTTCAGCTAAACCTGACCCTAGAACTGCCAATACCGGGAAACTGTAGAAACGTGACACCAATTTTTCCTTTTAACAAAAGGTGGTTCAACAGTGAGAAGGAGCCCTCTATCAGAAAAAGAATTAATCTGGGAAAGCAAGAACGAAGTCGAAGGCAGCCCCCTAAGTGACAAATTGTAGGGGAGGGTTTTTTCATAACTCTAGAAATATGCCATTTAATTAAGTGTGAAGTGTTCATTTTATTTTGTCTGCATGACCTTTACCATAATTCTTCATGTAAATTTAACTTTCTTCCTTTTTTATTTTTATTTTTTAAAAACTAGAGATAAATACACAAGATAAGTGATAAAGTCTAATGATTTAGCTGGATAATTGCTGTGAGAACCTGGAAGACTTCCTTTGATTTTTGAAGAAAGGATGGTATCGATATTTATATATTATTTTAGTATTTCTGCCAAAATTCATATTTTTAAATTCAGGTATATCTAACTAGAAAAGGAGCATAAATATATTTATACAATATATTTGTATATAAAATGCATGATTCTAGGAGAAGAAATTTATAAAGTAATGAATGAAGGTGTAAAGAAAGTCTTTCCAGCAGATCATAGCTATTCTACACCAGGATCTGGGCCAAACTTTTAGGCCATGCAAGCTTCAGCCTAATGGAGGACCAGATGAATGTTACAAATATTGCAATGTAATTGTTGACATTATGCAAAGTTTTCTATGCCTTGCATTTAATTTTTTTAGCAGCCAGATAATTTTAAATAATTATCTTGGATTTAGTGCTAGAACTGAGTTACTTTGACCTAGAGATTTTCTGCAGCTTACCAACTTTTGTTTTAAGAAAAGCAATATTTATTCAATATCTTTTTTCTGTCCTTCTCTCTTTTATGTGGCCCTTCCACCTTTTGTTCTTACTAGACCTCCAACTCTGTGCCACAAATCACAAACATTAATTTCCTCTTGTCTTTGATTAATTGTCTACTTTGTTATTTAGGCATTCCATCAACATGAATCATTAAGAATTCCTTAACAATTTCCTCCTTGTGTTTAATCTGCTTATTAAATGTGTTTACAATTATTCTACTTTCATCATACTACCAGTTTATTGCATTTGACTTTACTGATTTATAGTTTCTTCCTAAAGGGCTTCGCCTTCCTCAAGCTCTGTTGGAATTAAATGCTTTCAGATATAATCAACCTGTTCATAGACTGGTCTTTATTGAATAACTCTACAGTTAGGATGAAGTTCCTGAAAATGTGTACTGAAAAACACCTTTCTGATATTTTCTAAATGCGTGTTATTGCAATACACATACTAGAGGCTCCATGAATTATTATAAAATAGAATTGAAGCATACTAAATGAGTGCTTCAAGACATTAAAACATATGTCAATAACACAGTGTAGCAAAAGGTTTTCCAGGCAGGGACTTAGAAGGCTGGAGTTCTGGTCTGAGATCTAATATTTTTTAGCTCCATGATTTGTCAAATCTTTTTTAAAAAAATATTTTAGTATATATTGGCCCATGACTCTACAATGTAGAGTGATATGGTCCCAACCCAAGGAATGCCCAGAAATGCTGAGACAGATACCAGAAGCTGGTAGAGGCAAAGAAAGCTCTCTCCTAGAGGATACAAAGAGTGTGCAGCCCTGTATTTTGGACTTCCTATTTCCAGAACTGTGAGAGAATAAATTTCTGTTCTTTTAAACCACCCAGTTTATGGTTATTTGTTATGGGCAGCCACAGGAAAGTAATTATTTGGTAGTCCTAGAGTGTAAAAGAAAATGAATAAATATATTGAGAGGAAGTGAAGATAACCTGGCACAGCAACAATAAAACTGTAGCAATGATATAACTCACAGAAATCTTCAAAGATGTTGTGTGTGAATTGGCTTAAGTCATCTATATTTATAGTATTGACAATTTAATACTATAAATATAGTTATAGGACATGACTTCTTGGAAAATTTCAAAAATGACATAGAATAGCACCCTGGTAGAATCACTGAGCTAACTGCTGAAAAATAAGATAGTACAGTAAAAGAACTTTGAACTAGCAGTCAGGACCGTAAAGTAAAGCATTGATTTTGGCTGCTTAATAGCTGTGTGATTTTAGACAAGTTAGTTAGACTGCATCTCCTTTGCTGCATAGACTTAGTAAAATCTCAAGGGTGTGGGAGGGAATATTTCTACATGAACTGCTGTTTGTGGTAATGAATCATCGTTTTGGAAGAGGACACATTTTTCTTGACTTTGGATGCTGGTAGCCCAACTTAACTCTCATAGTTTTTGTTTGTTTTTATTTTCTGGCTTAATGAAAGAAGTTAGAATTTTTACACAATCACACACAAATATAACTTAATCTGTAATTCACAATTTATGTAGCTATTTCTGTGTACTTTTGTCAGATCCATCATGCATACAACAGTTATATCCAACCACTGCCCAGGAAGTTGGGGTATGGGCTGGTGTCTCTCATATTCCCTTGAGAAAGTGCCTTCCTGTTATCATTGACATATGTCTTTAGTTTTGGCTTGTCCACTCTGAATCCTTAGAGCTCTAAAATTTCAAGCTGTAGGTCACAGAGCTAGACTCTATAGTGTCCCTGTCACTTTTTCTAGTAAGACTATTAAATGAGAACTTGATTTTCTAGAGATTTTCTTCATAATCAGGACTGAATGTCCAAAGAAAGAAACAAAAAACAGGCAGATTTTCTGCTTTTCTCTCTACTTTAGAAATGTCTCTTCCTTTTAAATTGATATACATATTTTTGTCCCCCTCTACCAACTTATAGCTCATCTGCTATTTCTGTACAGGTAGCAAAAATAATATTAGGAGGAAAAATTTAATTTTTAAAATGCCTTATTGGAAACACAGTATCTGTCTCCTTCAGTGCAGAGGGAAGAAGTATTCTAGTAGTTATTGGTTTAGTTGTAGCAAGTGACACACCAGAAACTTTGTAGTTTGTGGCAGACAATGAAGCTATTCCGTGTTTAAGTTGTCCTCCTAGGCACAGGGTAAGATGGCATGTCCCTTCTTTGTAGTTGTCATGTAATCTGTGGCTTGCTCTGGCTACTGATATGGGAGCAGAAGTGAAAGAGAATGCTCTTTTTTCTTTGCCATGATGCTCATGGAAACTTGTGTTGAAACAGAGCCTCTGCCAGCCCCAGTCCCTAAGGGAATATGATGCCCAGAGCATCCCTCCACCCACCCACCTGAATATGTAGAATGAGGGAGGAGTAACTGTTTTGTTAATACTGAGATCAGGGGTTTGGTTTTTACTGCAGTGTAACCCAGACTATGCCGACTGATAAAGGCAGATCAAATTATATCTGTTATTATCTATACAGTTATGAGGATGAATTAGACTAGATGATTACCAAGATTGTTTTCAATTCCTAATATTCTATGAATCTGTGAACATGAACGTAGATTGTTTCCGCTTCTCTATTAAAAACCTGGTCACTGGGCTTCCCTGGTGGCGCAGTGGTTGAGAGTCCACCTGCCGATGCAGGGGACACGGGTTCGTGCCCCAGTCTGGGAAGATCCCACATGCCGCGGAGCGGCTGGGCCCGTGAGCCATGGCCGCTGAGCCTGCGCATCCGGAGCCTGTGCTCCGCAACGGGAGAGGCCACAACAGTGAGAGGCCCGCGTACCACACACAAAAAAAAAAAAAAAAAAAAAAAAACCTGGTCACCAACATACTCTATAGTGGAAATCAGTTAAAATTTTGTTTTTTCAAACCAAACTCATCCATAAGCAAAGTGTTCTGATTTCCTGTCATCCTGAAATATCCTGAGGTGTCTACTTCTTGAGAGCGCTCTATCTGAAAAGTGAGCTGTTTGGGTTTGATTTGATTTATTATCACCCAGCTCTGAACTACATTTCTGTGTCCCTCTGGCACAAATGCATGTTTCCTGAAGAAAGGAGAAAGAGTAAAACATTACATCTGGTACACAATAAAATAAAACTGTCTGAAATTCAATTTTGATTTTTAAAAAAAATCAAACATAACTTTAAAAAATTCAGAAGAAACAAGAATAATTCAAACACAGAAATGCAGTTTTTTTTTTTAATGAGCAGCAGCAAAATAATTGAGAGGACAATAGAAATCTCCCACTCAGAAGACTGCTTGTCATTTTAGCTAAACACCCTAACAAACAAATCTCTAGTTAACACAGACACACACACCACACACACTTGCAGGGCATAAACAATAGAGACACAGAGGAAAGATTAAACCAGACTTCAGATGCCATGTAACTTCTTAATCACAGAAGCCCCTCTAACCCAAATTTGTTATTTCCATAATACGGTGCCAACAGAAAGGCAGTTTCCTTGGATTTATCCCTTTTTCCTTTCCTTTAGGCTTCCTGCTTTGTGTTGTACCATACCAGAATAAATATTGTGAGTTCTTTAGGCCTTCAGGTTTGGCTTACAATTTTAAAAGTTGTTGCTTCCATCTTGATCAGGCATTGGCAAATATTTTGTAAAGAACCATGTACTAGTCTAACAGCGCTGTTGTAACAAAATACCACAAACTGGGAGGTTTAAACACCTGTAAGAAACTTATTTTCTCACAGCTCTGGAGGCTGAAAGTGCAACATCAAGGTACCTATACATTTGGTTTCTCCTGAAGCTTCTTCTTGACTTGCAGATGGCAGCATTCTTGCTGTGTCCTCATATGGTCTTTCTTCTGTGTGGGCACTCTTGGTATCTCTTTCTCTTCTTATGAGGACACTAGTCCTGTTGCATTAGGCCCCACCCCTATGACCTCATTTCACAGTAATTACAACCTTAAAGTCCCTGTCTTCAAAAACAATCACATTGGGAGTTACAGCTTCAGCATATGAGTTGGTGGGTTGAGGGGGCACAGTTCAGTCCAGAACATGCCCAATAATAACTATTTTAGGCTTGGGAGCCAAAAGGTTTTCTAAGTACTCAACTTTCCCATTACTATATTGAAAAATCAATCATAGCTAATACATAGGCAAATATGCATGGCTGTGTTCCAGTAAAACATCATTGATGGACACAAATCTGAATATTACATAATTTCACATGTCATAAAACATTATTCTTTTGATTATACTGCTATCATTTAAAAGTGTAAAATCCAGTCTTAGTTTTCAGTCCATTCAAAACTGCATTTGGACTGCATTCAGTCCATTCAAAACTGTGACTGCTTTTGGCCCACAGGCTGCACATTGCCAACCACTGATCTTTGTCATACTGGATATTCATGGTAATGTCATCTAGTCTTGACCTTTCAAGATATGTTTAGTTGATAAAATGAAAGCAAATAAAAAAGTACTGCTCTCTGATCTGTAGTCATGGAAAAGGAATCCATTAAGGCATCCTGTCATCAGGGAAGGAAGAAAGGGGGCATGCCATAGTTTCTTGAATGTTTCACACAGTCAAATCTGGGTTAACAGTCTCAAATGCACAGTGATACGCAATGACTCTCAGCTCTGAAATTCTGGGCGCTTTATAATTTTGTAATTTTAGCTCTTTTTGAAGTGATTATTCTAGGTTAAAAAAAGCAGAACAGTACAGAATCAATATTTTTTAAGTTAAGAAACTTCCAAAGGAGGCTAATCAGATATGCTTCTCTTTAGGTAATTTTATTGCATAGAAGATTTTCTAGGTCTTAATAAATGCTAAAATCAAGTCTCAAAAGTGTTATTTTAGATTTTCTATTTTTATCTGTGTTGCTTGTTACGTTTTCATACTTGGCAGGAAACGGGGCTGGCAGGAAAGATAAGTGATAGTTGTTCATTGGTTGTATTATTCAGCCACATGCAAAATGAGTTTCAAAATTATTTGGAAAATTATAAAAGACAACATATTTTCTGATTTTTTTTAGTATGATGGTCTTTCTAGTCATTTCCCAACATTACTATTCAGCCTCAGTTGTAAGAACTGAGTTAAAAAAATACTGCTTTAGATTTTTGAACAACTCTGATATTAAGTTCTTCCCATATTCTTGTACTAAATTTTAAGGCCATAAAATTCCCCAAAAGATGTTAACCATAATCAGGAAAGGAAGGAAAAAAGCTCCATTTTTCTTTCAATAGTAAGAATCTCTTGAAATAAACCCCTTTTGAAAATTTCTCTTTACTTTTTCCTGAGAATTGTAGCAGGAACCTCTGGTAGAGTAAAACAGAGTTCTAATAGCATATGGTTACATAAATTAAAATATCACTTTCAGAAATGCTCATGGGAGCAAATGGCTAGCCAGAGCAGACTGTCATATAGATCATATCCAATCTGCTTACTTTTAGGAAGGGGAGCTGTTAATTATGAGGCCAAATGATCATTCCAATAGGTCTTTACTAAGGGTAATCCTAGGTAGTAAAATCTAAGACAAATATTCAGTCTGCACTTTACATATACCACAACAGCGTCCTGTCTCCAATGGTGATACAGGTGATAGGAGATTATCTGAACCCCATATGAGGCAGTGAGTGACTTTGGGGCACATTAGAATAGAGAGGCTCTATCACAGAGGGTAAGAAAGTGTGTTCACATTACTCTATCATCATGTTGAATTAATTTCAAGATAGACTTGTCCTGAGTAAATTCAAATACATTAATTTTAAATGTTAATCTTTTATGATTATAAAATTAGTACATGCTCATTCTAGAAAATTTGGAAAGAAGAAAAAATAAACAGAAGGAAAAAATTGACTTTGATTTCACAATTCAACAGCAACTGTTAACATTTTGGCATAATTACTTATAGTCATATATATTTATTTAAAATTTATTTATTCCTATTTCTATTAGATCTTTTTGCTTTTCCCTGTCTGGATTGAGTCTAATCCTCAATTCAGAGTCAGGCATTTTGAAAACTGTAAATATCTTAGGATAATTAAATGTGTTTTGTCAAAAGAAATGAATGTTAAAAAACCTAAAGTTAATGGGTAATGGGTCAATGATATATGTCCTAAAATGTACCTCAAGAGTAATCCCTGAGAAAAAATGAAGATAAAAATAATAGTAGATTGAAAATCTCTTGTGACTAGACACTGAATATACTTTACAGGAATCAATGAATATATGTCTATGAAAATAGATGGTGCTAGAAATTCTATGTGAGGTCTATAGCTGCAAATGAGAAGTTCAGGTTAGAGAAGTAAGTCCTAGAGATAATATATTCTGGTTTTTGTTTTTGGTTTTTTTGAGAGAACATACCTAGGTTGATGAAACATTTATTTACTTATCCACTTCTCCAACAAACACCAAATACCTATTATGTATATAATACATGATTGATGGTATATATTCAGATTGAGAAAGGAGAAAAGTTTAGGAAACAAAATAGGTTTTAATCCTAAACATCTATTCTCAGTCATTTTAAACTAAACCAAACCTAAACCAAATTAAAAAGTTAATCTCTTGAATTTTTACTTGATGTCTATCTGTACCAGGAAACATATTGTGATCTTCCAGATGTATAAATCAACCTAATTCAATGATTACTTCATTTATTTCCTAAATCAGTCTTGTCATATGATGGTTCTTCTATCTTAAGATGGAGAAATGTTTATTCTCTTCACTGCCATGTTTCAGATATCTTTGTTGTGTATGATTTTATTTATTTTAAAAATTTTTTATTGTTTTTGGTCATGCCACCTGGCTTGTGGGATCTTAGCTCCCCAACCAGGGATTGAACCCAGGACCATAGCACTGGACCGCCAGGGAATTCCCTGTATGATTTTATTACTTATAAAAGTTAACATGCCTCCTTTGTGATTTCTTACAATGAACCTCAAGTGGAAAAAGCCAGGTTTTGTTCTGTAGCTTCACTGGCAAAGCATAGCCTCTTTGGCAGGGAGGGGAGAACTTATAATACTAAAAATTAAAATCTTTCCTTGTCATTTATAAAGCATTTGCTGCTCTCAAAATAGGGTCTCCCCTGGACAAAACTGTGACAATTATTGATTGAAAATATATTTAGTGCTATGAGCAGAGCTAGTTGTGTTCCCTGAACTAGGAACCAACAAATGTGGATAGCTACCATGTAACATCAGAGTGGTTGAACCAGAGAAATGAGCAAAGTGCTATGGAAAACAGAAGAAGGAACAGATGCTGTGAGTATTTTCTGTGGGTTAATGTCTGGGCTAAGACTTAAAGAAATAGACTGTTGTGGACAGAGACTAGAATGGGCCAGGGTCGGGTAAGGGCAAGGCAGGAGCAGGATAGCTAGGCAGGATTCTTTGTAAAGAGATACCAAGTTAACTCTGAGACATAAGCATACACAGAATGTGTGGAACAGCTAATAGTCCAGTGATGAGAAGGCAGATTGCATATGAGAGAAAAGGTATACTGGCAGGCTGCTGAAGATGAATGTATGGGTAGGTAGCCCAGGGCAAGATCATGGAGGTCTGGGATGTCAGCTAAAGAATTTGGACCTCATCCTATGAAAAACAGCAAGCCTTTAAGATGGTTGGAAGCAGGAAAGCTACACTGTCAGATTTATATCTGATTTGACTATTTTCTGCTTTGGTTCTAGTGTCTCGCCTTGAATACCCAACACCCTCACTGTTCCTTCTGACAGTCTGTGCCCTGTACCTGCAGATTCTATTCTGCCATCCACTTTCCTGCTGCGCCCCCAATTCCCACATCTCTACATTAAATCTTTCTCAACCATGATGTTGAAAAACAAGTTCATGTTAAGGTGGCAAATATATTTTGACTTCCACATCAAATGTTTCACTTTAGTAGTGGTTTAGTGGAGCATGGTGTTGGGGGAGAATCATGTTTAGTGTCACCAAGAAAGAGTTCCATGATCTATTATGAGTGACTGGTATACTTGTAAGAGAGGGACAAGACTGAGGTTGCGACCACTGTTGAAGTAATAATAGCTGGCTGTGGCTTATTTCTCTACAATCTCCTGGAGATAGCTATGTTTAGAAGAAATCTTTCCCAAGTTTCAGTCATTCATATAAGACTTTCACAGTTTTTGCTATCTTCAAGTATCATATGTACTTTATTCCCCTAATAATTTCTTTTGTTTTTAAAGTAAAGGTATTAAGCAGAAAATAGTGGATATATATTTTTTAATATGCCAAACTATAATAACCACATATGGGAATGATGCAAATCAACTTCATAATAGTGGAGAAGGGAGGCAGGGAAAGAATGAGAGGCTTTAGCTGAACATGTTCATTTTAATTATTCTTTTAAAGTGATTTGCAGGGAGAATTAAGAAAGGTCCACATCTTTTAAATCAAGGTTGTGGGTACACGGAAGACTGTTATGTCTGTACATTTCTATAGGTTTGATATATTCTGTAATGCAAAAAACTAAAAGAAAACTAGTGGATGATAAGAAAAAAAGGACAAGTTCAAAAGGGCAGAAGCACCAGGACTTCTGGAAGAAAGGGCAGAACTCAGAGTAAGAGGCACAGACCAGAAATGCCAGAGCTGGGAGCAGAGCAAACAAAAGAGGGTCTGGGATTGTTGGGTCATAATCCAAAGGGCAGTGGAGTGTGTGGATAATGAAAACAAGCGAGGGTTGATGAAATTAGGGTTTGCGTCCTCAAATGTCCCCATTTCTGCACCAGTGGTTCCCCTGAAGCTGTACTATTGAGTGTGATGGTGCCATGATTGGTGATGGTGATGAAGCAGATTTATACCATTTAATTAAATACTTCCCTCGTAGCAGTCACTTAGAGTGGGGTGGTGGCAGTCAGTGACTACTGATGAAGTGGGCTTATTCACTTTATAAGTTAGTTTACCATGCCCTTGAAGAAAAGTTCTTCTATGAATATGAAGGACTTATATTAATAATTTTTTTAAAGGCCAACAATAAACCCAGCTGTAAATACCTGTCATTGGTTGGGGTAAATTTTAACTACTGTTAAATAACATTTAATAAAAATACTAAAAATAAATGAAGATTGATGTTCTAATGATTTTCTATAATTCCTATAATTACTATAGAGCAATTATAATTTGCATCCTTCTAATAAGGCTCTTTTATATAAAATTTTGTCATTCTACT
This sequence comes from Mesoplodon mirus, assembly GCF_964341445.2. NCBI lineage: Eukaryota > Metazoa > Chordata > Mammalia > Artiodactyla > Ziphiidae > Mesoplodon > Mesoplodon mirus. Next base: position 115,387,703 of record NC_138982.1, read on the forward strand.
ATCTGGGTTAATGAAATATATCTGCTGCTGTTTACTTTGAAGTAGTTAATGCAGTGTTACCCATAGGGAAAGCAGATCAATTACAAATCAACACCTGTAATTTGAAGAACTAAGCTTATGATGTAGCAAAGGTCATGGCAAACCTGAAGCTCAGAATGAAAGACATTTAAAAGCAAATGGAGGACTTCCCTGGTGGCGCAGTGGTTAAGAATCCACCTGCCAATGCAGGGGTCAGAGGTTCGAGCCCTGGTCCAGGAATATCCCACATGCCGCGGAGCAACTAAGCCTATGCGCCACTACTGAGCCTGCGCTCTACAGCCTGTGAGCCACAACTACTGAGCCCACATGCTGCAACTACTGAAGCCCGCACGGCTAGAGCCGTGGTTCGCCACAAGGGAAGCCACCGCAGTGAGAAGTCCGTGCACTGCAACAAAGAGTACCTCCCGCTTGCAGCAACTAGAGAAAGCCCACACACAGCAATGAAGACCCAACGCAGCCAAAAAAAAAAGAAAAAGAAAAAAGCAAATGGATAATTCCAAGGAATCCTACGGTACTGGTTTTGTGGGGACAAATGTGAATCTTTCCATCCCATTGCAATCTGTCGTGGTTGACCCTCATGTATTATTTTTAAGTTGCCTCAATTTCAGAGGTTGCTTCAGTAATACTTTTTTAAAGGCCTTTGGGTGCTCAGTGTAGTAGATTGTAAAAATGGCACAGTTCTTTGCAGCTCCTCCTTTTAAGAGAGAGTTTCTTTCCTTACTCCTTGAATTGGGGCTGGCTTTGTGACTTGCTTTTGACCAGTAGAACACAGCAGAAGTGACACTGTACATCTTTTAAGTCTAGGCCTCAAGGGGACCATGCAGTTTTTGCTCTCATGATACTGGAACCCCTTAACTGCCCTACGAACAATTCCAGGGAGCCTACTGGAAAATGAGGGGTCATGCTGCCAGAAGCTCTAATAGTAGCAGCTGTCCTGGACTATTAGTAAATAAACCACTGGCCTGGAATAAAGCACTATTCCCAGACGAGGTCTTGAACCCAGAGTGAGCCCAACTAAGAACCCTCTAGCTTGTCCTAGGTAAGAACTATTTATCTGAGCTTAGTCCCAATTACTGACCCTGAAAACCAAAAGCAATGTGGTGATTATTTTAACCATTAAAGTTCTGAGGTGGTTTGTTATTGAGCAAAAACTAACTGATGCACTCAATAGCTAGATCCACATAATCTTTTTATCATATCAGTATATATCTTTATGCTGGGGGTGAGAAAATATAGTCCAACCCACCACTGGTTTTTGTATGGCTATGAACTAAGAATGTCTTTTATATTTTAAATGGTTGAAAAAAAATTCAAGGAATAATTATTTCATGTAATGTGAAAAATATGCAATTCAAAATTTAGTGTCCATAAACAAAATTTTACTGGAACACATCCATATTTATGTTATATATTCCCTATGACTGCTTCCATGTTACAGTGCCAGAGTTAAGAAAATTCTACAGAGACTGTATGTCCTGCAAATCCTAAAGTATTCACTATATGGTCCTTTACAGAAAGAGTTTACTGACTCCTGATGCAGGCACATATTTCTACTTTAAGACAAAATGAAAATGGCAAATTTCAGATACTAAGATGATAGTAAATTCCATAACAAATTGGGTCTGAGCTCATAGTTAAAACTCTATTATTTTCCTTGGTCCCTGGCATCTTAACACCATGGCATGTTTTGCATGATCAGCAGCCTAGCAGCCTTCATGTGTACTGGGGTTTCAGTTTCCTTTAAGTGCTGTGTCTTGCCCCGTTGGACATCTTGAACTGTTTTTTTCAGTGGCTCTGAAAGATGACTGATGATTTCTCCTGGTGCTCAAAATCATTTTTGGCATTTTACAGGCAGTCTTGGTTATCTTTGAGAAGGCATGTTTTTCCCTCTTGGCTGCCAAATTGTCCTCATGTTAAACAACAATTTCATTTGCCCTTCACTGGGGTTTTTAACTCATATTGCTCTCAACCTGTTTTCTCTTTTAGACTATCTTTGGATTCGTGAAATTATTATTTTAAAATTTTTAGCTCTGCATATTTGTCATCAAGCTATAATAGGCATAGTAAAAAATAATAGATTGCTTTGAAATAATCAATACATATTTGGAACCATAAGCATAAAATTAGAGCAAAACTGAAAATAAGTGTACATTTCAAACTTTAGCTTATTGGTATCTTTTAAATAATGCGCTACCTTATTCTGTTTAAGGAAAAAAACTTTTGGAGTCAACTAGAGACTCTTAATAATGTAAGATCCTCCTATACCACAGAACTGATATGTTAAGGCAACCATCCCAAATATGCCATCAATTTTAGTAACAATCATCCAGCCATTTTTTATGTGAATGTTATATTAAACAGCTATATGAGCGGAACCGTAATTGTATTGACATAGATAAGAGTGTTGCATATTATTTATTCTACTAACAAGAGCATCTTCACTCAAGAATATTTCTTTTATTAACTTTTTGTCCAGTTTTAGGGAAAATTTCAAAATTACCATACTATATACTTCATAAAAATATGTAAATGATTTTTCTTTTAATGTAGCCTACCAAGATGCCTTTATAAATATATGAATTACTCCACTTTTAAGCAAAATGTGCATCAAATGAAAGTGAAAAATAAATTATTTATATTAGAATTATCTTCTTTCCCAAAAGACTCACTCATTTCATGGGAAATGAAGGGAAAAAAAAAAACAAAAAATTTCTTATGAAACCCAAAACAACTAAAAATAATTTTACACTTAACATGCTTGTGTTAAACAATACATACTATAACTGTATATATGAGTTTGACTTTCACGACTAGAAGTTGGGAGTTATGCCAATAAGAAGGGAAAAGGAAAACACACAAAAAATAATACTCCAAAATACTGAACCACCATATGCTTTCTCTATCAAATCCTCAGAAACCACTTGCTCAGTATTCTGGAAGTCCTTCCACAAATGCAAAATTGAAGGAAGGCACAGATTTGAAAACCCTGCTTAGAAACAGATGAGAATACTGGCTTACTCTTTCATGTAATGTTTTCTGGCATTATTTAATGCATATGTGAAGACATTGAATTGCATCTGGAATTAAAGAGAAAGCTGGAATACAGACTTCTTAACAGGTGTTCCAATTTATTATAATAGCTGTTAACAGACACCTGAATTTTACACAGACTGAAGATTTTGGCTAGTCTTCAAAAGTTTTTGTACAGAGAAAACTGTCGTGGTTTACTAAGACCAAAGTTATTTGGCATTAATTACATTGCATGAGAGTGGGAAGACATACCAGCTATGGCTAGAAAGGGGAATACCAACTTTTGTGGAGGTCTGAAAAAAAAAAGATCTTTTCAGAGGATATCATAAATTGATTGTGGAAGAAGGTGTTTTTGTTCAGTAAAACATCCTTCTTTCTCTCCTTATAAACCTCTGAAAGTCAGTTAGAATTGGAAAATGAGTATCTGTGAGCCCTGGCTGGAAAAGGATGATAAAATGGATAAAATAAAAAATTAGCGGAACTGCTCTTGTGGGTAATAATGAAGATCTGAAAAGGGAGAAATGTAAAGGAGCATTAAAAAGAATTATGTTCAATTTTAAGTTGTTTGAATGTTCTACCATCATCAAATTTTCAGCAAAATCTACAAACCCAAATGCATTTTCATATGTATGTTAATTTGTGTGTGTGTGTGTGTAAATCACAAAAGTGAGGACTGAGTTTCTTGATTTAGGCAATACAGTGAGCTCAGGAAAGGGAGATGGCCCATTTACCAAACCAATGAAGCTTAAATGCAGAAAAGAAATATCTAAGAAAAAATGTAAGATAATTGTCCTCTCATGGTACCTCTGTCCTCTAGGATATCTTGGGAGGTATTCAGAGACTTTCATTGAACTTAGGATGGGGTTCAAAGAAATTGTATTTGGATTTTAATGGACAGCATTCTTCAGCTATTATTTAAAGTACTTATAGAATGAAAAAGACATCTCACTAAAAGCAATAAGGAGCAATGAGAAAATTCTCTATCAGTCATCTTCTCACTCTGTCTCAAGGTCTCTGCCTCTCATCACCACTCTCTCTCATTCTCTCTGTGTCTCTTTCTCTTTCTCTCCCTCCTGCTTTCTCTCCCCCACTCTTTCTCAAAATCCTCTAAAAAACCATGTTATAGTACTGCACATTAAACACAAACCCACACCCCTTTTACCAGTTTCTACAACAAGAACGTGGCAATCTTCAACTGGGAAGAGGGCTCTCACCAGCACCCAAACATGCTGGCACCTAGATCTCAGACTTCCAGCCTTCAGAACCAAATGTCTTGGAGATTGGTTCAAGATGGCAGAGTAGAAAGACATGCGCTCACTCCCTCTTGAGAGAGCACTGGAATCACAACTAACTGCTGAACGATCATGGACAGGAAGACACTGGAACTCACCAAAAAAGATACCCCACAACCAAAGACAAAGGAGAAGCTGCAGTGAGACAGTAGGAGGGGAGCAATCACAATAAAATCAAATCCCATAACCGCTGGATGTGTGACTTACAAACTGGAGAACGATTATACCACGGAAGTCCGCCCACTGGAATGAAGGTTCTGAACCCCATGTCAGGCTTCCCAACCTGGGGGTCTGGCATCGGGAGGAGGAATTCCCAGAGAATCAGACTTTGAAGGCTAGTGGGATTTGATTGCAGGACTTCAAGAAGACTGGGGGAAACAGAGACTGCACTCTTGGAGGGCACACACAAAGTAGTGTGTGCATCAGGACCAGGGGGAAGGAACAGTGACCCCATAGGAGACAGAACCAGACCTACATGCTAGTGTTGGAGGGTCTTCTGCAGAGCCGGTGGGGCAGCTGTGGCTCACTGTGGGGACAAGGACACTGGCAGCAGAAGTTCTGGGAAGCACTCCTTGGCATGAGCTCTTCTGGAGTCTGCCATTAGTTCCACCAAAGAGCCTGTAGCCTCCAGTGCTGGGTCACCTCAGGCCAAGCAATCAACAGGGAAGGAATTCACGCCCACCCATCAGCAGGCCAATGGAGTAAAGTTTTACTGAGCTCTGCCCACCAGAGCAACCGCCAGCTCTACCCACCACCAGTCCCTCCCATCAGGAAGCTTGCACAAGCCTCTTAGGTAGCCTCAGCCACCAGAAGGCAGATAGCAGAAGCAAGAAGAACTACAATCCTGTAGCCTGTGGAACGAAAACCACATTCACAGAAAGACAGACAAAATGAAAAGGCAGAGGACTATGTACCAGATGAAAGAACAAGATAAAACCCCAGAGAAACAACTAAATGAAGTGGAGGTAGACAACCTTCCAGAAAAAGAATTAAGAATAATGATAGTGAAGATGATCCAGGACCTTGGTGAAAGAATGGAGGCAAAGACTAAGAAGCTGCGAGAAATGCTTAACAAAGACCTAGAAGAATTAAATAACAAACACCTAGAAGAATTAAAGAACAAACAAACAGAGATGAACAATACAATAACTGAAATGAAAAATACACTAGAAGGAATCAATAGCAGAACAACTGAGGCAGAAGAACGGATAAGTGACCTGGGAGACAGAATGGTGGAATTCACTGCTGTGGAACAGAATAAAGAAAAAAGAATGAAAAGAAATGAAGACAGCCTAAGAGACCGTTGGGACATTAAACGCAACGATATTCGCATTATAGGGGTCCCAGAAGGAGAAGAGAGAGAGAAAGGACCTGAGAAAATATTTGAAGAGATTATAGTCGAAAACTTCCCTAACATGGGAAAGGAAATAGCCACTGAAGGCCAGGAAGGGCAGAGAGTCCCAGGCAGGACAAACCCAAGGAGAAACATGCTGCATGCATCACGTAGTAATCAAATTGATAAAAATTAAAGACAAAGAAAAATTGTTAAAAGCAACAAGGGAAAAAAGACAAATAATATACAAGGGAACTTCCATAAGGTTAACAGCTGATTTCTCAGCAGAAACTCTACAAGCCAGAAGGGAGTGGCACAATATATTTAAAGTGATGAAAGAGAAGAACCTACAACCCAGATTACTCTACCTGGCAAGGATCTCATTCAGGTTTGACAGAGAAATCAAAAGCTTTACAGACAAGCAAAAGCTAAGAGAATTTCGCACCACCGAAACAGCTCTACAACAAATGCTAAAGGAACTTTTCTAAGTGGGAAACACTAGAGAAGAAAAGGACCTACAAAAACAAACCCAAAACCAATAAGAAAATGGTAATAGGAACATACATATCAATAATTACCTTAAATGTGAATGGATTAAATGCTCCAACTAAAAGACACAGGCTCGCTGAAAGGATACAAAAATAAGATCCATATGTATGCTGTCTACAAGAGACCGACTTCAGACCTAGGGACACATACAGACTGAAAGTGAGGGGATGGAAAAAGATATTCCATGCAAATGGAAATCAAAAGAAAGCTGGAGTAGCAATACTCATATCAGATAAAATAGACTTTAAAATAAAGAATGTTACAAGAGACAAGGAAGGACACTACATAATGATCAAGGGATCAACCCAAGAAGAAGATATAACAATTATAAATATAAATGTACCCAACATAGGAGCACCTCAATAAGGTAAATGCTAACAGCTATAAAAGGGGAAATAGACAGTAACACAATAATAGTGGGGGACTTTAACACCTTATTTACACTAGTGGACAGATCATCCAGACAGAAAATTAATAAGGAAACAAAAGCATTAAATGACACAATAGACCAGATAGATTTAATTGATATTTATAGGACATTCCATCAAAAAACAGCAGATTACATTTTCTTCTCAAGTGCACACAGAACATTCTCCAAGATAGGTCAGATCTTGGGCCACAAATCAAACCTTGGTAAATTAAAGAAAATTGAAATCTTATCAAGCATCTTTTCTGACCACAATGCTATGAGACTAGAAATAAATCACAGGGAAAAAAACACAAGCACATGGAGACTAAACAATACATTACTGAATAACCAAGAGATCACTGAAGAAATCAAAGAGGAAATCAAAAAATACCTAGAGACAAATGACAATGAAAACACGACAATCCAAAACCTATGGGATGCAGCAAAAGCAGTTTTAAGATGGAAGTTTATAGCAATACAATCCTACCTCAAGAAACAAGAAAAATCTCAAATAAACAATCTAACCTTACACCTAAAGGAACCAGAGAAATAAGAACAAACAAAACCCAAAGTTAGTAGAACAAAAGAAATCATAAAGATCAGAGCAGAAATAAATGAAATAGAAACAAAGAAAACAATAGCAAAGATCAATAAAACTAAAAGCTGTTTCTTTGAGAAGATAAAATTGATAAACCATTAGCCAGACTCATCAATGAAAAGAGGGAGAGGACTCAAATCAATAAAATTAGAAATGAAAAAGGAGAAGTTACAACAGACACTGCAGAAATACAAAGCATCCTAAGAGACTACTATAAGCAACTCTATCCCAATAAAATGGACAACCTGGAAGAAATGGACAAATTCTTAGAAAGGTATAACCTTCCAAGACTGAACCAGGAAGAAATAGAAAATATGAACAGACAAATAACAAGTAATGCAATTGTAACTGTGATTAAAAATCTTCCAACAAACAAACGTCCAGGACCAGGTGGCCTCACAGGTGAATTCTATCAAACATTTAGAGAAGAGCTAACACCCATCCTTCTCAAACTCTTCCAAAAAATTTCAGAGGAAGGAACACTCCCAAACTCATTCTATGAGGCTACCATCAACCTGATACCAAAACCAGACAAAGATAGTACAAAAAAAGAAAATTACAGACCAATATCACTGATGAATATAGATGCAAAAATCCTCAACAAAATACTAGCAAACAGAATTCAACAACACATTAAAAGGATCTTACACCATGATCAAGTGGGATTTATCCCAAGGATGCAAGGATTATTCAATATATGCAAATCAATCTATGTGATACACCATATTAACAAATAGAAGAATAAAAACCATATGATCATCCCAATAGACGTAGAAAAAGCTTTTGACAAAGTTCAACATGATTTATGATAAAAACTCTCCAGAAAGTGGGCATAGAGGGAACATACCTCAACATAATAAGGGTCATATATGACAAACTCATAGCATGCATCATTCTTAATGGTGAAAAACAAAGCACTTCCTCTTAGATCAGGAATAAGACAAGGATGTCCACTCTCGCCTCTATTATTCATCATAGTTTTGGAAGTCTTAGCCCTGGCAGTCAGAGAAGAAATAGAAATAAAAGGAATGCAAATTGGAAAAGAAAAAGTAAAACTGTTACTGTTTGCAGATGACATGATACTATACATAGAGAATCCTAAAGATGCTACCAGAAAACTACTAGAGCTAATCAATGAATTTGGTAAAGTTACAGGATACAAAATTAATGCACAGAAACCTCTTCCATTCCTATACACTAACAATGAAAGATCAGAAAGATAAATTAAGGAAACAATCCCATTCACCACTGCAACAAAAAGAGTAAAATGCCTAGGAATAAACCTACCTAAGGAGATAAAAGGCCTTTAATCAGAAAACTATAAGACACTGATGAAAGAAATGAAAGATGACACAAACAGATGGAGAAATATACCATGTTCTTGTATTGGAAGAATCAATATTGTGAAAATGACTATACTGCCCAAAGCAATCTACAGATTCAGTGTAATCCCTATCAAATTACCAATGGCATTTTTTTACAGAACTAAAACAAAAAATCTTAAAATTTGTATGGAGACAAAAAAGACCCCAAATAGCCAAAGCAATCTTGAGGGAAATAAATGGAGCTGGAGGAATCAGACTCCCTGACTTCAGACTATACTGCAAAGCTACAGTAATCAAGACAATATGGTGCTGGCCCCAAAACAGGAATATAGATCAATGGAACAGGATAGAAAGCCCAGAGGTAAACCCACATACCTATGTTCAACTAATATATGACAAAGGAGGCAAGGATATACAGTGGAGGAAAGACAGTCTCTTCAATAAGTGGTGCTGGGAAAACTGGACAGGTACATGTAAAAGAATGAAATTAGAACATTCCCTAACACCATACACAAAAATAAACTCCAAATGGATTAAAGACCTAAATGTAAGACTAGACCCTATAAAACTCTTAGAGGAAAACATAGGAAGAACACTCTTCGATATAAATCACAGCAAGATCTTTTTGAACTCACCTCCTAGAGTAATGGAATTAAAAACAAAAATAAACAAATGGGGCTTAATGAAACTTAAAAGCTTTTGCACAGCAAAGGGAAGTATAAACAAGGCGAAAAGACAACCCCAGAGTGGGAGAGAATATTTGCAAACTAATCAGTGGACAAAGGATTAATCTCCAAAATATATAAACAGTTCATGCAGGTCAATATTAAAAAAACAAACAACCTAATCCAAAAATGGGCAGAAGACCTAAATAGACATTTCTCCAAAGAAGACATACAGATGGCCAAGAGGCACATGAAAAGCTGCACAACTTCACTAATTATTAGAAAAATGCAAATCAAAACTACGATGAGGTATCACCTCACACCAGTTAGAATGGGCATCATCAGAAAATGTTCAAAGAACAAATGCTGAAAGAGGGTGTGGAGAAAAGGGAACCCTCTTGCACTGTTGGTGGGAATGTAAATTGATACAGCCACTATAGAGAATAGTATAGAGGTTGCTTAAAAAACTAAAAATAGAATCACCATATGACCCAGCAATCCCACTACTGGGCATATACCCAGAGAAAACCATAATTCAAAAAGACACGTGCAATATTCATTGCAGTACTATTTACAATAACCAGGTCATGGAAGCAACCTAAATGCCCATTGATATGTGAATGGATGAAGAAAGTGTGTTACATATATACAAGGGAATATTACTCAGCCATAAAAAGGAACGAAATTGGGTTATTTGTTGAGATGTGGTTGGACCTAGAGACTGTCATACAGAGTGAAGTAAGACAGAAATAGAAAAACAAATATCGTATATTTATGCATATATGTGGAATCTAGATAAATGGTACAGATGATCTGGTTTGTAAGGCAGAAATAGAGACACAGATGTAGAGAACAAACATATGGACACCAAGAGGGGAGAGCAGGGGCGGGATGGAGGTGGGATGAATTGGGAGATTGGGATTGCCATATATACAGTAATATGTATAAAATATATAACTAATAAGAACCTGCTGTATAAAAAATAAATAAAATTCAAAACAAACAAAAAAAACAAACCCACAAAAAAAAATTATATCTTCTTCTCTTCAAATCTTCCTACAGTTACCATCTTATTTACATGTTCGTGTTCAGAGAAGTACTTTCTAAAGGGTTGTGTATGTCCATGGTCTCACCTCCTATTCACTCATCACTCTTAAACCACTCTAGCTCCTATCTTACTCATTCCACTGAAACGGCTATAATTAATGTCACTAACAATCTTCATGTGGTCAAACCCAACAGACACCCTTCTCTTTATCACATGCAGTTTTTCAGTGCCATATGGCACAGTTAGCAACTCCCACGTGGTGTTGATCTGTACTACCTAGTTAGATGATCCCCATAGTATCAAGGCTTTAACACTCAAAGCTCCAAAATCCTTTCTCTGTGTTTCATCCCTGAGCACTTGGATGATTCACAGCCTCTGAGGCTTGTCCAGAAGAAAACACTTTTCTCTCCGGCTCCACACCCAGCCTCTTCTTCCACCGGTCTTCCCCATTTCAAAGTATGTAAAAACAGCAACCAAACCTAGAAAGGATTTCTTTACCTGCCAACTCTTTCTTTTGAAGAATGTCAGACCTACAGACTTGTTCCAAGAATAATATGGTAAACACAGACTTGTTAATATATACTTGCAACATTTGTTTTCTATTTATATTCCTTTTTATTTTGACTCAACCATTTGAAAATAAGTTGCAGTCATCACATTTTACCTGTAAATGCTTTGAACAGGAATAAGAATATTTGCCCACAACAATACAAGGAATTTGCCATTGATATAATAATATTAACTAATATAAAGTTCATATCAAAATTTCCTTAAATGATCCCAAGCTGTCCTCTGTAGCTCTTTTTTTGTTTTAAAAATGGAGGTGTAATTTCTGTACAATAACCCAATATAAGTAGACAATCTAATGCTTTTAGTAGGGCTGTGCAACCATCACCACATTCTAGTTTTAGAACATTTGCATCACCCTAAAGAATTCCCTCATATGCGTTTGTATTCAATCCTTATTCCAAACCCAGACCTCAGACAACCAGTAATCTGATTTCAGTCTTTATACATTTACCCTTTCTTGAAAATTTATTTAAGTGAACTCATAAAATATATAATCTTGGTATCTGCCTTCTTTCACTTAACTTAATGCTTTTGAGGTACATCCATGTTGGTACATGAACCATTAATTCATTCATTTTTATTGCTGGATAATGTTTCATTGCATAAACATACTGTCTCACTTGGAATCCAGTTTCTCCAATCTTCATGAGTCCTTGTTGCTTGAATGTAGCAATTCTAGTGGGTGTGTAGTGGTATCTTATTATGATTTCATTTCCATTTCACTAATGACTTATTATATTGGGCATCTTTTCATGTGACTATCAGCCACTTGTATATATCCTTTGGTGAAATGTACATTCACATATTGAGCCCATTTTTAAATTGATTTCTAAATTTTCATATTGAATTGTAAAAATTCTTCATATATTTTGTATACAATTCCTTTATCAGATATGTGATTTTCAAATATTTTTTCTCAGCCTGTGGCTTGTCTTTATTTTCTTAATTTTAATGATGTCCATATTTTCTATTTTTTTTCCTTTATAGATCATTTTTTTGGTGTCATATCTAAGAAATCTTTGCTTAACACAAGTCACAAATTTTTTTCCTAAATTTTCTTCTAGTTGTTTATAGTTTTAGCTCTTATATATAAGAACTTACATATAAGCTCTGTGCTTTACCTATTCATCTCTCTTCTTTCCCTTCAACCCCTGGCAGCCGATGATCCTTACGGTCTCCATACTTTGGATTTTCTAGAATGTCATAAAGTTGGAATCATGCAGTATGTAACCTTTTTAGATTGGCTTCTTTCACTTAGTAATATTCATTTAAGGTTTCTCCATGTCTTTTCAAGGCTTGATGGCTCATTTTTTTTCAGCAATGAATAATATTCCAGTGTCTGGATGTACCACAGAGTATTTATATATTCACTTACTGAAGGACATATTGGTTGTTTGCAAGTTTTGAGTAAAGCTGCTATAAACATTCACGTGCAGGTTTTTATGTGGATGTAAATTTTCAGCTCCTTTGGGTAAATACCAAGGAGCACGATTGCTAGATTGTATGGTAAGTGTATATTTAGTTTTGTAAGAAGCAGTCAAATTGTCTTCCAAAGTGGCTGTACCACTTTGCATTTCCACCAGCAATGAATGAGAGTTACTTTTGATTTGCATCTTTGCCAGCATTTGACGTCATTATTAATTTTATTTTTTATCTTGGATTCTTAGGGATAGCCTCTGTATATATCTTCACAGGTAGCCAATGTTTAGTCAGAGGTTGTGCTCAAACCCTTTGGAACCAGTTAGTCTTCTACTTTCGGCCAGTGAAGATCTATGTGGGTTGGGAGCATAATTTTCTGGACCCTCTCATGTCTTTCCTCTGCAAATGAGCAGATTTCCTGTCATTCAGGATGGTGTAAATAGTTTGGGCTTTTTCGGGTCTCTTCGGCATATGCACAAAGCCTTTCAGTCAGCCAGGGCTGTGTGGACAGCCTATTTAAGTCCCTCTCTGGCTCTTTCACTTTCAGGATGTCTGTGTTAATTTATGTCTAAGCACTGGTCTCCTACAGACTCCAACCAAGTCTTAAACCTCTGGCTTGCAGAACTTTATGCTGTTCCCATTTGTCTACTACCAAGTTTTCTCCTCTTACTGACAAAACCCCTTGATTTTTCTCCCTTTGGTCCAAATGAAATCAGCCCTTCCAGCAGCAAAGCTGATGATTTTTGATCAGCCCCACCCTGGTAGAACTACAGTACCATCTGGGCTGGAGGGGAGGATGGCAGCAGCCCCAGGCAAAAGAGCCACAGACTCCCACTGTTCTTTCCCAAAGTTTAGAAATTTTTCATGAATAAATATTTCTCAATTAGTTGTTTTCAGTTGATTTCAGGGTCCTGAAATGGTTGTTTTGATAACTGAATCAAGTTTTATAGGCTTTTTATGGGAAAAAAACATTGCCAACTTCTTGCCATTGCTGGAAATCCTATTCCTTTTGATTTTTGATCTAGTATTCAAGTAAGGATGCCTCTGGTGGTCATGCATCTTCAGTCTTCTTTTATCTATGAGAGTAATCTCACCATCCCATCATTTTTATCCTTTGTGACAATGATGTTTTGAATACAGGCGAGTTTTGATTCCTGCCTTTTCCTTTCATTTATTCATCAAATACCTTTCATTTTCACTCCATCCATATTCTTTTCGGTTATTTTTTTCCCCAAAATGGGTCCCGAACCCTTCTACTTCTGTTCATTCTTATTGCTACCATTTTAATCCAAGTCACTGTTATTTCTTTTCTGGATCATGGTGATAATATAATATAATATGTCTCCCTGCTTCCATTTATTCTCTCCCAGAATCTATTCTCCAAACAACAATGACTTTTTAAAAATGGTGCAATATTTTCTGTATTTAGACAGAATTTTCTAAAAAAGGACACTGAAAAATTTTTTTTATCATCTTAATCATTTTTAAGTGCACCGTTCAGTACTGTTAAGTATATTTACATTGTGAAAGAGATCTCCAAAGTGACTTTCAAATCATAAAGCATATCATAGTCCTGTGCTTAATATCATTTTACTTTTATTTATAATTTTTTTTGAGGTTTTACTGCTTTTACTTTTTGTGCTCTTAGAATAAAATCCAAACGTATGCTTGTGGCCTATAAGGCCAGAGTCTTAGTCCGTTTGGGCTGCTGTAACAAAATACCACAGCCTGGGTAACTTATAAACAAAAAATTATTTCTCACTGTTCTGGAGATTGGAAGCCTAAGATCAGGATGCCAGCATGGTCAGGTGAGGGTCCTCTTCTGGGTCACAGACTTTTCTATGTATCCTTACATGGCAGAATAGGCAAGGGAGCTCTCTCTTGAGTCTCTTTCATAAGGGCCCTAATCCCAGAGCCCTCATGACGTGATCACTTCCCAAAGGCCCCACCTCTTAAGACCATCACCTTGGGGGTTGTTAGGTTTCCCCATGTGAAGTTTGGATGGGACACAATCAGACCGTAGCAGCCAGGTATTAATTTTCTGGCTGAAGCCTATCTATTCCATTTCCTCTCATCACTACTCTCTTAGTATATGCCTTCAAACCAGTCTCCTTTCAGCTTTGTAAATTTGCCAAGCTGCTCCCCACCTCAGAGCCTTTTCACTTGCTGTTCTACCTGAAATATTTTTCACCTCTTCACCACATGCCTGGCACCTTTTCATTCTTCGTGAATCAGCTTCAATGTCACCTCCTCAGAAACGATTTCTCTCACAATCTCATCTAATTTAGTATTGTCTATTCCTCAGCCAATTACTTTCTGAAGTATCACCCAGGTCATGATACTTATTATAATGGTAATTGTAGTGTCTGTTTGACTACTTATTTATTTTTTCTTCCTCTAATTGATGCTCTCCAGGAAGAAAAAAACCTGTCCTTATTCACCACTAAATCTCAAATTCTTTGAATAGTGCCTGGCATATAGTGGAGTCCTTATCCCACTCTTCAATTAAGAAATTAAATGAAAGAGAAAAAGGATTATTCTTCTCAAATTGCATTGTTCAGAAATATTAGATAAGGAGACCAACAAATACTTATGCTAAAATTAACAACTTAAGTAAGCACACTAATTTCTCAGTGTTTTTTTCCTTGTGTTCTCCAACAGCATGTATTTTTGTTAATAAAGTAGTTTCAGATGTTCTTTTTGTACAAGTAAGGTATTAAATCTGAATGGTTTAATAAAAAGAATTTCAAAGTAAAACAGAAGCATGTCTCTTATTCAAACAAGTGGTATAATAAAGTTCAAATTATCCATTTAAAAATGGAAATAATATAGACATTGTAACCTAAGAACATTGTTTTAAACTCGAGAGACTTAGAAAGTGAATGCCATTTCTAAAAAGAAAATATATTTATTTCACATATTATGTATGAAAAAGGACTATTTAACATTATTTATTATCTGGAAAACCAAAGCATAATAGCTATATCTCTCCAAATCTGGATTCATGGAGATTCTGTCATTTTCTTCTAAAGAAAGTTTAGGCATTTTAATCAGTTTATCTCTTGTCTCTTGAAAAACTTTCCACCTAGACATTTTTAAAATCTTGGTTTCCAAGGAGAAAAAATATGAAACTGCAACTTAGTGACTACTAATACATTTAATCTATAAATCAGTAGGGACAGAAAAATAATGCATATTATTTCTAGAGCTTAGAACTTCCATAAATAAAAATTTCATTTTCTGGTACTGACAACCTGAGTTCCTACTATGCTAGCGAGTCCTCATCATATCACTTACTCTTTATGACTAAAGTAAGTATTAAAGTCCACATACTTGATAGATCTGCAGTGGTCCTCTTTCCACTCAGCTTTTGAAATGAAATAAAGGGTTCAAAAAATGGTGCACGACAAGTCTTTTGTTCAGATGCATACAGTATATCTTTTGATATGTACAGCATATTCATTTCTCCCTAGTTTTTTATCGTTCTTGGTACTTGGGGGTGAAGAGAAACAAAGAGTAGAAGCTGAAGTGCTGACATATTTACAGAAGGATTCAGAAAGTATAAAGTTTATTGGACACCATTTTCAAGAATAGCATTTAATGTGAGCGGACTTTTTTTTTTTTTTTGCATTGTCACAACTAGGATAGGACTGATTAGGGTCTGAAAACTTTCAGGTGCTTTTCACTAAGAGACATAATTAAAGTCCAAGAAGCTTAGACTTGGGGACTTAACTTCAAGCAGTCCCTCTTCTGAAGATTGAACTTGGATCCCATCCAGCTTTTTCCCTATCTCATTTTAAATCATCATTATATATTACAGTAGCAGCCATGAAATTAACATATTCCTATATGTTCAGGGCATTCAAGAAAGCCTATGAAGATGAAATAAAATGGCATAGACTTTTCTTTTTCTTGTATTTATTTTTTGTTAAAACTTCCAGTGCATTGTGCAAGAGAGGAAAAAGCTGAATTTATTTCTAACCAACAACGTCTTTGTATTCATAATGCAGTGAAATAGAAAACTGGTGCTAATTTCAAGAGAGAGAACAGACTTGTTAGGGCAATGGTGGATGTATTACCAGGACTCTTTCTCTTATAGAAGACAGAAACTCAACAAACTTAGGCATGAAATACAACTTACTGGTGAATTTAATTTGGTATTGAGAAATTGGCTAACTTCGGATGAGCTTAGATCCAGGGACCCAAACAAAGTTATCTTTCTCTCCCTTCATCTCTTTATTCAGCTTCTCTTGGCCACTGGTCTCTTTCTTTCATACTGCAGACAAGCACTCTGATATGGTGGGGAAACCAGCTACCTGGAGACATCTAGTTATATTCTACTTATTCCATGATCCAAAAGAAAAAGCTTTGTTCTCATCAAGTCACTCACTCCAAAACTCTCTATTGCATACTTATTATGTGCCAGATCTCTCATGAAGATTACTTTCTACCAAGTAGAGACAGAAAATAAATAGAAAAAACAGATAGAGATAGCCACGTGCCCAAATCCCCTGTTTCCTTTTTCTGGAAACATAACTTCAGCTACCACCAGATGGTCTTTGAGAACCCTTCCTATCAGAAGTAGTATTTGTCTTTTATTATATCTGTGTTACAAACCCCAAACCATTGATGTCTTTCAGTATAAAGGGGGACCATGTGCCAAAATTTTGGAGAGCCTCTAAAAGCTGAAAAAGGCAAAGAACAGATTCTCCCCTGGAGCTTCCAGAAGGAATGCAGCCATTTTTGCACCTTGACTTAGCTTAGTAAAGTCCATTGAAGACTTCTCTCATCTACAGAACTGTAGAGTAATAAATGTTGTTTTGTTTTAAGCCAATAAGTTTGCAGTAATTTGCTACAGCAACAATAGGAAACTAATATACCCTCTATTTGCTACCATTGCTGGAAACGTGTGTCTCCGTTAATTCATGCCTTCCCTTTCCTTCTTACGTCTTCCTTCCACCTTTTAATTCTCTCTCTCTCATGGAAATGTTTCCTCACCATGGTGAGTTAGCCACTATAATTCTACCCCACCCTTTCCTACACTGAATTTGTGTGATCATAAGGGAAAGTAATTCTTACCAATCCTAGGCATGTCATTTAGAGATTGGTGCTGAGCATTAGTTCTTTTAAAAAGGTTTATTTACTTTTCTGCTTCCAGTTTTACACTTCTCTTGTGTGAGAGCCTTCTGTTTTCTTACGGCTTAAAAAAAAAAAAAGTCTGTTCTTGATTTTGTCTAAAATCATTCATTCAGGAAACAATTACTGAGCACTCACTATGTGCAGGGCATAATGTTACGTACTGCTACACATAGATGTATAAGAAATAGTGTCTAGATTGTAGAACTGATAGAAAAGCCATCTTTCTGTAACATATCAATCTAATTGACAGGTTCTAATAAGCAAAATCTAGGCCTTGGTATTTCTGTTTTGAAAGCACTGTTAGACTTAGTTGTTATTTAATATGTATTAAATAAAAGTAATATGACATGGATTTTCCTATTGCTCCAATTTGGTAAGGACTGTCTACACAAATTAAATTCTGATTTTGTTGCATCTTTTAAAGAAACAAATATATTGCCTTGTAGGCTTCCCTACATAGAGAGAAAAATGAATACAAATAAATGATTTCATTCTTTTGCTGGCATCACAGTTGCCCTGAAATTGTTTGCATATTATAAAAATCTCATGTGTACTGCCTTTAAATCCTAGTAAAGCAAGTATTACATTATTGTTTTGTTATAAATTCCAGAACTCTGTGTTTTTTTTTCATGCTGCACATAATGAAAGACAAACCTATCTCTGAGTAATCAAGCAAACGGAACATTTTGAAGGAGCATGTACTGTCCTTTTATTCATATCCCCCCTAGTTCCCTGAAAGCAAGCATTATTTGAAGCTTGTTTTAAATCAGCCTTACTATAAAACATTTGGCTCCCGCCTGTGTTTCAAAGCAGTTCTTTGAACAGCTTGAAATCATTAGGGAGGGAGGGGTGGCAAAAAGTGGAGCTTCAAAGACCTTGTCCAACTGAAACAATACACCACACTCAGAGCTAACAAATCAACAGGGAAGATGCTGCAAGCAAGGTCAAAACTTACAATAAGGTCATTTACTTTTTCAAGGTTGTAGAAACCCATTTGCTGGCCTACAACAATGCTTCAACCAGGCATAACTAGGAGGAAAAAAATTCAGTTAAATAAGAAAATGTCTAGGAAAAATGGAGTGATTTGATTATCTGATGAATGTTGAGTCTTACCTGCAGTCAACTCCGTTCAGGCTCTGAACTTTAAAGTCTTGAATGGGGCTGATTGCAGTCCTGGTACAAAACATCCTTTTCTTATTACTTAATTAACAACATAAATATATATTTTCCAAAACAGGCATTTCCTAAGTGCAATAAGAAAATTACTCTACTTGACCAGTGTCCATTTTTGAGAGGGTATTGTCTCCTTTAATACTCTGGACTTTGGCAAGGGGTGAAACCGTGATTACGTGTATGGGCTCTAATATCCGACTGCCTGTGTTTACATACCAAATTTACCACAAACAGTGCAATTTTGGCCAATTAATCTGGGAGTGCTTCCTTTTCCTCTTCTGTAAAGTGGAGCTAGCAGTAACCACTATTTATCTAACCACGCCTTAGTTGTTGTGAGGATTAAATGAGGTAGTTAATACTTGTAAAATGATTGGAAAAGTACTCGTTATATTATAGATGCTCAATAAATGTTAGCCATTTTTACTAGTCAGTGTTCTCTACAGAAACAGAACCAATGGGATGTGTATATATGTTGAGAGATTTATTTTAAAGAATTGGCTCACACAGTTGGCAAGACTTGGTAAGTCCAAAGTCTGCAGTGAAGGCCAAAAGGCTGGAGACCCAGGGAAGAGTTGTAGTTCAAGTCCAAAAGCAGTTCTCTGGCAGAATTCCTTCTTGCTTAGGGGAAGTCAGTCTTCACTCTCCTAAGTCCTTAAAATGTTTTTATGAGGTCTTTTCTGCTACACACAGATTCGAGGGTGTTATGGACTGAATGTTTGTGTCCCCCCCGCCAAAATTCACATGTTGGAATCCTAATCCCTTCTGTGATGGTATTAAGACGTAAGGCCTTTCAGAGGTGATTAGGTCATGGAATGGAGCCATCAGGTATGGGATTGGTGACCTCTGAAGAGGAGAAGTGAGTTTGTTTCCTTGCTCTCTGCTCTCTGCCGTGTGAGAAGTTGGCAGTCTATAATCTGTAAGAGGGCCTTTACTAGAAACCCATCATACTGGCAGCCTGATCTTGGGCTTTTAACTTCCAGAACTGTGAGAAATAATTTTCTGTGTTTATAAGCTACCTAGTCTATCGTATTCTGTTATAGCATCCTGAACTAAGCCAGAGGATAATTTGCTCACAATGAACTTAACATTAACATTTAAATGTTAATCTCATCTTAAAAACACTTTCACAGAAACATTCAGAAAAATGTTTGACCAAATATCTGGACATTGTTGACATATAATATTAACGATCGCACCATTGTTATCAATACATAAACTCGATCTCAATAGACAATCTCAATCTGAACAGTATAAAGGGGAGTAAGTAAGACTTGTCAGAGAGGACCTAGACCTATGCCCATGTTCCACCTGTGCTGGCCTCAGCCCTCAGTCATGGGAGTCTGAGCAGGAGAAAAGTCAGTTTGAATGGAATGAATTTCATGATTTTCTATACTACCTGGGGGTAAAATAGACAGACGATTGTTAAGTATAATATACCGGATAATAATAAAGGCTCACCCCTGTCAAATCAAACTTCCATGGCATTTTTCCATACTCTCTACTAGATCAAAATTTCTTGCCATTTTCCTCATAAATGGTAAGACAAGTGGGTATAATTATTTCTGAAAAGGTATTTTGGAGATGTGGATGCTTTTCTGAAGGAAGTGGAGATGGCCCTTAAGTTGCTTCTTTAGATCTCTTTATCTTTAGTATATCAATCTGCAGTTTTCTATTATAATTGTTATCTCTTATTAGGTAATATTATTTCATCTACCTGTCAATGTTTTCCATTATCCAAGTTTTTGTTTAGAGTGTTTATTTCAACAATGTTTTCCCCCAGAGAATTAATTCATTCCCATGGCTTCCTTGCTAGGCAGCATACTTGACAACCCCTTTTGATCCTGGCAAACCCTGGAGTAGGGGGACACTGACCCACCCAGTTCCTCAGAAGAGCTCGCATTTTGGAGTACCTTCCTTAAAATGTGTAAGTTTCCCTCTCTCCAGTGACTGGACCAGCTGGGGGCAACAATGCCTTCTGGGGCAGTGTATCCATGTGGTCTCTGGTCCCTGTTTCTCCATTTTTGGGTGCTGTCTGACCCTTTACCCTTCTTGGTGATCAGATGCCCTCTAGGAGCTTCAGGAACTGAGCTTATGGGGATTATCCAGTACTCTGTAATTTTCCCCTGGTTCAAGAAGAGCAGCCTAGAGAGCAGATTGCTCCTATTTGCCTGAAAGGTATATTTCTTTCCAGGGTAGTGTGAGATTGGGTTGTCAGAATGGGGATAGCATGATGATTTTTGGTGACTTAAATTTTTTATATGGAGCTTTCTACCTCCCAAATAACCAGAAAAGGACCTGCATATAATGCCTTGCAAAATGGTCATGAAAGCATAAAACTGGATCTTTTAAAAGTATCCCTACAGAAACAGGCATTTTTATTCATTTTTGGTGGGAACATAACGTTGATGTAGGTTTGGGGGGAAAGTAAAATGGCAGTATCTGCCAAAATTTTAAATTCATATCATTTGGTCTAGAAATACAACTTTCTCCCGTTGCGGAGCACAGGCTCCGACGCGCAGGCTCAGCGGTCATGGCTCACGGGTCCAGCCACTCTGCGGCATGTGGGATCTTCCCGGACTGGGGCACAAACCCGTGTCCCCTGCATCGGCAGGCGGACTGTCAACCACTGCGCCACCAGGGATGCCCTAGAAATACAACTTTTAAGAATTTATCTTACAGGGGCTTCCCTGGTGGCGCAGTGGTTGAGAGTCCGCCTGCCGATGCAGGGGACACGGGTTCGTGCCCCGGTCTGGGAGGATCCTGCATGCCGCGGGGCAGCTGGGCCCGTGGGCCATGTCCGCTGAGCCTGTGCGTCCGGAGCCTGTGCTCCGCAACGAGAGAGGCCACAGCGGTGAGAGGCCCGCGTACCGCAAAAAAAAAAAAAAGAATTTATCTTACAGACACATAAGTGTACAAAGATTTATGTATGTGAATATTATAATATTAATTATAATAGCATGAAATTGGAAACCATCAATTGAATAAGTTACATAAATATATACATATATATTATGGAATATTAAGCATTCATTGGGAACAATGAGGAAGGTTATACATCCTGACACAGTAACCATTTCAATTCACAGTTTTAAACAAATAAGAAAAAACAAGTTGCTAAGCCTCTGGAAACATAGTCTGCATAATGATTAAGAGGTTACTTCCAGCAAGTGTGATTAGAACTGGACAGTAATGGGTAATTTTACCAAAGGTTTCTATCCTTTCATTCTTCTAATAAACAAAAGCAATAAAAAAATGTAGCATACAAATAGATTGATCAAACATTGGCATGTTTCTCAGTTCTGATTCAGATCTTATGCTCTGTAGTGAATTGGGTTAGTCCAGGGTATATGAAACTGGATTTACATCCTGTTTTTTCTACCAATTGTGTGGTCTTGGGCAATTTATGTTAAATTCTCCTCATCTGTAAAATGAGAGCAGTAACACATCACAGAATTTCTGTGAATATTGCATGAAATAAACCAGTAATGTTCTTGTTTCAGACCCAGGCCCTTAGTAGGAAAATTCAATATTTTTTAGCTATTACTCATGGCTTCTTATGCCCTGATGGCCATCCTAATATATATGTCACCAGAACTTCTGAATCCAGACTGTAGCAGATGTATATGCTCACTTATATATCTCATTATCACCTCAGATAAAACACATTCAAGACAAAATACCATCTTTTCTCTTGAAAAAACTTCCCTCTCAACTTTCCTGCCTGTAAAAACTGCCATTCTCCTAATAAGGCAGATTTACAACTATGGATTATTTTTGAATCAAACTGTTTTTTCAAGTTGTGGAAGTCATAGTTAATATTGATTGAATGTGAATGTCTTTTCATTCCATTTTAACTATAACTTATCAAATGTTTGCTGTGTTTTTATGTACAATACTAGAGTCTTAGGATATCAATATGATGGAAACACAATGCATTCAAATAGGCAGGTCAATGTTAAGTAGTACAGACGGTTAAATTATAGTACAGTGTAATCAATGCCTTAATAAAAAAAAATAAAAGGATATATGGTTACAGAGGCAGCAAGTCAATAACTGCCCTTTCAAGGGATTGGAGTGTTTCTGAAGTTAGAAAAATCCAGGGATGTGGTCAGTTCTGGCAAATGTGTGGCATCTTAAGAGATATGAGAACTAAAAATTTATATTATTAAAATAGTGAAAATGGAAGGCAACATTTTCACTTAGAAGATTGAATAAGTGGCAAAAAGTAGGAGAGCAGATATAGAAATTTCTTTCCAAGAAGTATAACATCATGAATCTGGAAGGCTTGGGATGGGTTTTGGAATCAAAAAGGCCTATTTTCTGTGAGACCCTGTTTAAAATCATTAATTTCTCTAAGACTCAGTTTCTTCATGTGAGTCATTAGCAGAATGTATCTGGTTGTTGTAACAATTAGATATAACAGATGGAGTGTCTAGCCCTGATGGTGGCACGTAGGTGCCTCTCAATAAAAATAAAACATTCTCTTATCTTCCTTATTCAAGAATTGGGCAATAAATAAAAAGAAATGGGACAACTTAATGAAAGAGGAAGGATTGAGGACATGTTTTTTTCTTTTTTTAATTTTGTTTTTCCAAAGATGGAAAAGCATCCTTGTAGTTAAGGGGAATAAACCAAAGGAGAAATAGACTATAGGAGAAAGAAGGTGTTGTATATTTTAGGTACGTGTTGTCCGATAGAAATAAAGTGAAAACCATAAATGCAAGCCACATATGAAGTGGCCACATTAAAAATAAAAAGAGAAACAGTGAAATTAATTTTGATAATCTAGCTTACTTAACCCAATATATCCAAACAATTATCATTTCAACATATAATCAATGTGAAAATTACTAACGAGATATTTTAAATTATTTCATGTAAAGCACTTAGCAGAGAACCTGGCATGTAAGAAGAGCTCAATAAATCTAGCTATTATTATCTTCCTAAATAAACTGTAAGCTCTGTGAAAGTCAGTATCATACTCCTTCAATATCTCTCTTAGGCACACTTTATTTTCAGTCCTCACTAACAGTATATCAGCTACTTCTGTCCTGGATTATTCTAACACTGGTGGTCTCTCTACTTCCAGGTTGATCTTTTCCATTACTATGCTTAGATTTATCACCCTAAACCCAAATGCAATCATATTAGTCATCTGAAACTTTTCAGGAGCTCCCCAGTGCTGTAAGAAAAACTATCAACTCTTTGTGGCCTTGACTTATGTTGTTTTCCTCTTTATTTCCCCAGTCCTTTTCCTGACTTCAGGGGGGAGAACTGCTCTCTCTGTACACCACTGCTTCAGGGAAGGCACTTGGCTGGGGAGAAAGCAGAGGTCGTCTGCAAGTCTTTCCAGATTCATTTTTAAAGTGCTGAGTCTTTAGGAGATTTCAGAAAATTTTTATGGAAATAAAATGTAGAAAGGGGTTTAAAGGTATAACCAGAGTGTCTTTGAAAAGCAAGAGTGAGAAGGTAGATCTTCTACCTGACTAGAAAGACGTTACAGGATGCAAGAGAAGGGAGACAATCTTTGGGTCCGGAGACAATAGTAACCTTGTAAATCATAGTGACTTGTGGAAGTGCCAAGACCTGGGAAAAGAGTGACTCTATAATATGGGGATATTTGACCACAGGTTTTAAAGTATTTTCTGCTCATATGGCTTTTGGATGAAGAATCATTTTTCCACATTTCAGGGAAGCAGACTAGATCCTTCGTGCACTGCATGTTGCCTCTCTGTTCCAACTCCTCATGCCTAGTCTTCTGTGCCCTAGTTATTTGTACATAAACCTCGTCATACACAGAGCGGCATTACAATGTAGTAGTTAATAATGTAAAATTTGGAGCCAACCCACAGGCGTTCAGATTCTGGCTCTTCACTTACAAATGATATGTCTTGGACAAGTTATTATGCCTTTTTTACCAAGCAGTTATACCTCTCCAAGCCTCATTTTTCTCTGTAAAATGGAGATAATAGCAGTATCTACCTCATAGGTTTGTTATAAGCATCAAATGTCTTATATGTAAAGTACTTAGAATAGTTCCTAGCATATTGAAAATTCTATATAACTATAAGTTATTTTTATTATTATTTTCAGTAATTTATTATTATTATTATTATTTTCTCATTATTAATTGTTGGTGAAACAAAGAACCATTATTTGTTTCCATGCCTGCCCTCCTCATTAGCCCATAAACTACCTGAAGAACCTATAGCATTATTACAGAAACTGCCAAAACAAGTGTTCAATAAATGATTGTTAAATGAACACGTGAATACTGTGTGGTTCCTTTGTATCCCCAGCACAGTACCTCCAAGAGCCTGGCTCAGGTAGCATATCTTCAGAAAAGAGAATGTTCATAGTCTAGAAGACAAACTACTGGGGGCAGAGTGTGTTGTGTTCCCTTGTGGGGTGCTGGGCATCTGAGGAGCAACATAAAAGTTGTTAGCTATAGCAGACACCACTGCTTCTCTTCCCACCAACTACGCACGGCCTCACCTCCTTTCCAATAGATATCTTATCTTGTTTACTTGTCAGACCTCCTCAGCAGAGAGATGTGCTGTGGTGGGGCAGCAGCCCCAGCCCCAGGCCGTGAAACATTATAGAATAAACCAATGATGATAGTCTCATTCCCTCACTGGGGATTGGTTTAGGCATGGGCCTGTAACATTGTCCTCCTTTCACTGGACACTGTTGTGTAGTAGTCATCTTGTGACCATGGTATAGTCAACATGTTGAATTAAGCAGAACTAATAATTGACAAAAACTACATACCTGATGTAATTTTGTTGATTTTCTGCATTACACAAACTAGAGATGATTTTTTTTTTTTTTTTTTTTTTTTGCGGTATGCGGGCCTCTCACTGTTGTGGCCTCCCCCGTTGCGGAGCACAGGCTCCGGATGCGCAGGCCCAGCGGCCATGGCTCACGGGCCCAGCCGCTCCGCGGCATATGGGATCCTCCCAGACCGGGGCACGAACCCGTATCCCCTGCATCGGCAGGCGGACTCTCAACCACTGCGCCACCAGGGAGGCCCGAGATGATTTTTTTAAGACTTCTATTTATAGGATACTGTAAATATTCTTTGTTCATGTTAGAGTCAGAGGGTTTTTTTGCTTGTTTTTCTTTTACTGTGCAAGAAAAATGATTATTAACAGCACAGTGGACCAAAGAGGAAAGACCTGTCTATCCGCCAAGGGATTTTCATGTCATTACAATAAATTATTAGGTTTCTGGTAAGAAGTTGTTGAGATAACTATATTAAAAACTATAATAACAGCTCTGTAATCATTTTATCTGGATGCTGCCTTGGGCTTTTTGGTGAATCAACCATAACTATTTACTCCAAGAAAGAATTTAGAGTATAGAGCACAAAATTGCTGCTCGAAAGGCTTTCTTCATACATGTATTTGTTTATTTTACTAGGAGCTAGAATCAGTTATTTTTTAATTTTGGTACAACTTTTTTATGATCAAACTTTCTATTAGTTTGATACTGAGCAGTAACTGCAATTTCCTTATATAATATTGAGGATGGTGAATTACAAAGTAATGAAATATGTGTGGATATTCCTCTTTAATAGATACGTATTCTAATGTGCACATAGTTTAAGTTGTTTTTTTTTTTGAATACTTCACTTGGTAACTTAAGGTTTTTTAGGTAAAGCATAGCTTATAAAAACAACATTTAAAAAGTCACATGAGCATTTATCATTATTAAATGCTCAAAGTAGGTTACAAAAAGTAGCATGATTTTATCTTATTTAATATATATAAATAGATGAAAGAGTACATCCACATCAAAATAATTATATTAATAAAAGTTATATTTGAATGTTGATACAGTAAGTGATATTTTATGTTCTTCATGCTTATATTTATTCTTAAAACTTAAAAAAATGAACATGTAAACCATATGTTATCTTTTTGGGGGGAGGGGTATGAGGGAAACCATTGTGGGAGTAGAAAATGTCATTTGGAAATAAATAATGTGCTATTTTTTATGCCTAGGGATTTGTAAAACACTCTCTGTAATATCTGAAGATTGATTTGGATAAGAGGCACAATAATTTGTTTCTGAAAGATTTTGAAAACACTTCTGATAGTCATACATAGGGCAGTGCCTTTCAACCATTCTCTTGCCCTACAGAGAGACACAGAATGGGCACCATTCACTTCTGACAAACCATCCTTCATGTCCTAGCCCTTAACTTCAGTTCCCAGTATGCAAACAGTTATTCTACTTCTTTCTCTCCGTTCACTCAATAACATTTATATTGGAATGCAAGAAAGGAAGAATGACTAAATTGAAGAAACTACTTTGGTCTAATTATTTTCTCGTGACTATTTGCCAACTTTGGTATTGTATTACTAGTAACAAATTATGTGTTCAGAATATTCAGAATTTCACAGTGGAGATCTACATTAGGAAGTAAGTGATAAGGCAGTGTTTCTCAACCTGGGCACCTGGGTGGACATCTAAACTCCAGATTTTGATCCAGTAGGTCTGAAATTCTGCATTTTTAATAAGCTTCCAGGTAATGTTAATGTTGGTGATTTTGCGGCAAAGAATTAAGGTAAACACTCAGGTAAGAAGAGGCAAGTGAGGCCCAGTGCCCAATATCTGTAGCAAACTCAGGAAGGCATGTTAACTTTGTTTCCCTTAAAGCCTCATGGAGTGTCTAAGAGTAAAGGAAGCTCTCTGTCCAAGTGGGCAGTTGGAATAAAAAACCAACAAGCCTTTGCATTTCTTTAGCAAACATGTAGTGCTTGTCATATGCCTGGAATTGTTCTATTTGCTTTCAGATACTAACTTATTTCAGCCTCCTGACAGTCCTGGGAGGTAGGTTCTATTATTTTTATTCTTCCCATTTTACTGGCTGAGGAACTGAAATACATCACAGCCCAAAAATGAGCAGGCTGGGATTGCACCCAGGCAGAAGTCTCCAAGATTCTATCCTTAACCACAATGCCAGGTTACTTTTCTGACCCAGGAGATGAAACTGATCAGAAGCATGGACCTAACGAACTAACTAGAAAGCAGGGTATGGGGTTGTTTTGTTACTAGGATCATCAGGCCTGCTTGTCAGGGCAAAGGCTTAGGGGGCTGCATGAAAACCTCGATCTAAATGGGTCCACTTAGTCTGTGTGAGTGACTGAGGTCCTTTCCTTCTATACTATGAGAGATACTGATACATGTCTATTGTGTTTTACGACCAAGATAGGACAGAATTTGTGTGTGTGTGTGTGTGTGTGTACGTCTGAGAGTAGGGATGAGGACTAGACATTAGTGGGATTATATTCAGAATATCTGGGAAAGATAAAGGCAAAAATTAGGCAAGGGTTTATTTTTCAGAACTTCTGTAAAATAGCATGTCATCAAAATTTTATAGCTCCCTTATGGACATTGAAAGGTTTTGTCACTAGCCTTAGGTCGTAAAATAAGTCCAAGTCAAAATTAGGTACACCCTCAGGAGTGTCAGTTTTAGATCTAGTTTGTTTGAAAAGAATCATTAGAATATTCAACCCTAAAGATCTCAGCTGTTAATATCTCTCCATTTAAAATTACCATAATAACCATGACAAAGGAGTATGTATTTAATAATATTCATATACACTCCAGATTGTTCCAACCAAATTAATGACCAATTCTGAGACTCAGGTAGTAGGCCCTGGAAGAGATTTTTGAGGCAGTGTGACAGACTTTAACTTTGACATAGTAGGGCCTCAGTCCAGCAGGACAGAACTGCCAGGGGGCAATAGCTCCCCACTTCCCAGTAGAAGGAAGGAAATTTACATTCACATTGTGTGTATTTGTTTATGGATAGAGAATTTAGGTTCTTAAGTCATCCACTAGCAGCCCCCTGAAAGTTGTATAATGGGAGATAAAAGTGAATTTGAGGACACCAAGGGGAAGATAAACAATGCCTAGCCTCCCAAGAGCAGTTACTATGCCCAGTTTTCCAGACTCAAGACCAGCACTTTCACACCAGTGTGTGTTTAGAAGTTTCCATTTCTATGGGTTTTCCACTAACTTTTGCTACATTTTGATCTCTCTTTTCTGAAGCATTTTTTGTGACTAAATGTTAAATAGCTGCGGTCCTGTTTCCACATTTGCTGACTCCATTCAGCTCTCCACTGGGGCTGTCTGGCTTTGATTGGCAGTCACAGGGGACAGGCGATGTTTCAGGTCATTGCTGCTGGAGACTGTCAAGGCTGGCGTGGTGATGATTTATTATTTCTGATGACTAATTATAGAGAGGTTTGTGTTTCATGGGTGTTTTGATGGGTGGCTTTTGCAGAGCTATCACCTTACTGAAATACTTCAATACTTCAACCTTTGTCAACACTTAAAGATATTACCTTTCTCAGTGGGTTAAAGAAGATAAGGAAGCGGAAAAATGTTTATATGGTCGATTTCATGATTTCCTAGAGAGAAATTAAGAAGGTTTAGGAGGGAGATGACTGATCTCAAGATTTGAAGGATTAAGGCCAGGCCCAAGGAAAGGTTTATTAGGCATTAGAAGGTGTTTATTTGGAGGAAGTTGGTAGAAAACATATATCTAAGAATGCAATGCAATGATTTTATCTGGATTGTGTTAAAAACCTTAAAATACTGTATATGCCTGGCATTGAATGTTGTCTCAAAGGCTCATAAATCAAATTTATTTCCTTAAACATGGGATTGCTTTAAAAAAAAAAGACCTGTATTAGGCCTATTTTAAAGAATGTATTCACTGCTAACCAATGCAAATTATGTATAAAATTTATATGAAAAAATGGCTTGAATGAAGCATAACATTTATCTAATTTGATTAGCAGATTTTTTAAAATGGAAAATTGTACTAGTTTTTGCTGTAGCAACAAACAACTCCAAAAATCATAGTGGCTTATAACAACAAATATTTACTTGTCACAAATATTTATTGTGGTTTCATGAAAACCATAGGTTAGCTATGACACTGCTAGGCTCAGCTGGGTTCCACTGGTCTGGGCAGACCTTGACTGGGCTTGGATCCATGTGGCTCTTTTTCCAGAACTCAAGGTGAAGGAATAGCCATTATCTGGGTCATGCTTTTATTGCAGCAGGGAGCAGAAGTTCAAGGAGGTAAAGCCAAATTACAAAAGTACATTTAAAGTTTCTGCTTGAAAATGGTGTAAGTTCTATCCACTAATGTTCCATTGACCAAAGTCACATGATGAAACCCAAAGCCAGTGAGGTAGCCAAGCATTTTCCAACCAAAATGAAGTATGGTAAAGTCAGGGATGAAGCAAAATATTATGAACAAATAACACCATCTACCACAATGACCCAAAACTTTGAAGTGGCAAAAAATCAACTTTAGAAATAAAATAGCAGAAGGAAAACTTGAGGGCAATAATATAAGTGAGATAGTTTGGAGAGAGGTGTTTTTGTTTTGTAAATTCTGAGAAGTACTTGTGCTCCCTAGACCGTGCTGAATCGACTAAGAAATGCTCGATTTAGGGCTTGGCAACACCTGATATATGTATCTTTCTTTGCCCTGCACCTACTGGAACTTGTAGTAAATTATAATTTGGAGAATAATAATGATCATCTACCCATCTCTTATTCAGAGCCAGACTTTG
This sequence comes from Mesoplodon mirus, assembly GCF_964341445.2. NCBI lineage: Eukaryota > Metazoa > Chordata > Mammalia > Artiodactyla > Ziphiidae > Mesoplodon > Mesoplodon mirus. The sequence continues at coordinate 115,417,895 of NC_138982.1, forward strand.
TGCTAAAATCTATGAACCTCATGCAGCCATTTATGGATTCTCTTTCTACATGGAACTTAGGACGAGAAAAGCATGTTTGACAGAAGGTCACCTAACTCCTAAGCCCTGGAGTTAACTTTCACTGGATAGCAGTTTAGTCTTTTCTTTTGATTAGATTGAAAATGTCTTGCTAGTTGATATGTTTTTCAGTCTTAACTATACTAACTCTGCTCTGACCAGTACATTGTACCAGTGCCAGATGGTGGCTTAATTTCACTCTTAATTACCTTTTAAATTAGGTGTATCCACCTAATTTATAAGTTATAAGGTTATAAGTGACTGAATCTACCTAGTTTACTAGGTAGTAACAAACAGAATTCTTGACGTAAAGTATTGCTCAATAAATGCTGGCTGAGTATGTTGTATATTATAAATATATATATATATGATATATATATGATATATATATGATGATCATATATATGATGATAAAGAGATTTTAGAGGCCAGGTATCAAATATCCAAAATCTACAGGTGAAAAACACTAGATTTAGAAGAATGGATGTGTCATCTCCATAGAAAGAAAGATCAAGGATGAATCTTGAGAAATTCTGATTAGAGAATTGGTGGAAACTTGGATTTACTAAAGTTGAGGTGCCCATGACCCTGGCTAATACAATACTGAGTCAGATATGACTTTTCTTTTCCACAACTAAAATGTCAAGGCTTGTTAGAGAATCAACAGCAAATGAAAATGTTTTCAAAAATGTTTTCTTTATACCTTTAGTTAAACTGGTGAAGGGCTTAGTGCCCGTAGTGTCCTCTCTGCTGGCTGCCAAGTAATCGGTTTAATAAAGACATTTGTAAACGAGGTTCCCTATTTTCAGGCTATGTGCAGTTTCCCATCCTCTTCCTCTTTCTCACTTACTAATCCTATTTTTATCTTTTTATTTCTTTGCCTTAGTCTACAGCTGACTCTCTCACATGTGAGTAAATTATTTTCCTGCAAATTACCTAAACAGATTGCAGAATTGCTCCCTTAATGCCTTTGACCTGTTCTTGAATAATCTAAGGGTGGGTAGTTATGGTTACTGAGATTGTACATAAGACTATGGGAAGGCAGTGATAGAAGAGGATGCACAGACAGGCCTGGCCAATTAGTGAAGACTTTTGTATGTTAGACTAGGAAATTTGGAATTCATTCGATAATCTGTATGGAAAAATTGAAGCATCTAAAAAAGCAGAATCATGATCAGAACTGTACTTTATAATTAATTAATTAATTCAGTACCTATCTGCTGAAAGACCATATACTGCTAGGATGTGTACTATGTTGGTCCAGGCATTTGTGACATCTGTTGTACAGAGGCTGAAAGCTGGTGTGGGGATAGACCAAGAATAAGCACATAACTAAATCACTAAATATTCGTTATAAACCATGTGAAGTCTTGTGAAGAAAAATAAAGCATCTGAAAGAGGTATGAATGATAGATTGGAGGGAAATGAGATCAGGAAGGGGGCAACCTGCATCAGTCTGGGCGAAAAAATAAGGTGCTGAATTTTTAAAATGCTCTTACTGTTGAGGATGCTTTTACCTAAAGATATAGAAATTCCAAGCCAACAGGTTTTAGAATAAGGAGGTTTATTATCTCACACAAATAAATCCACAAGAAAAGAGCTTCCAGTGTTGTTAATTCAGCAGTCTATTTCAGATATGATTGAGCACCCAGATTATTTCCATATTTCTTATTGGATCTCCTCAGTATGTAGGCATTTGTCCTGAGCTTTGTCCCCTCATGGATCAGATGGCTACAACAACTCTAAGTATCATAGCCTTGCACAACATCCAGAGGACAGAAAAATGTCCCTTTCTTTTTCCTGTTTTTATGAGGGTGAAGTTTGCCAGAAGTCCTCTGGCAGACTCTTTCTCATATCTAACTATCCAAAATTCTGTCAAATATCCATTCCTACACAAATCACTGGTGAGGGTTAAGGAAATAGTCTGATTGGTACCTGTGCTGTCTAACCAATTAGCCATTAGTTTCATGTGCCTATTTAAATTTAAAATAATTAAATACAATTAGGAATTCAATGCATCATTGGCTCTAGGCACAATTCAAATGCTTTCTGGTTAGTGGCTACTATATTAAACAGTACAGATTATAATTCATTTCCATCACTGCAGAAAGTTCCATTGTATAGAGCTGGTTTAGATATATCAAGACTCACATCCCAGGGTCCAGGAGGGATCCAGTCTTCCTTGAAGCACATAACCTTCTACGTGAACAAAATCATGGTTCTCCTAAAAGGATCAGAGGGGTGAGGGAATGAGTGTTAGGTGAAAACCCAACAATGCTGTCCAAATATTTGTGGGGCAAGCAAGAATGTGCGAGATGACTTCAGGAGCTAGAAGCAGTAGGTTTGGGGAACTGATGGACAAGGTGAGAAAGAGGAAGAAGTCTACGATGGCAGTAAGGTTTCTGGCTTAGGTAACTTGACAGATGCTGCTCCCACTCACTGAGAAAAGGAATGTAGAGAAGGAGTAGTTTTGGGGGGTGGGGAAATGATAATGGATTTCAGTCACATAGAGTACAAGGTATACCTGTGGGAATGGTGAAGATTTCCAGTAGGCAGTTGGCAGTCCAGGAAAACAGTCATTCAGCAGTATGAGAGTACCTGTGGCTCTACTGAAAACTGGAGCAGTGTACAATGAGGCACTGAAGATGGTCTGTCTTAAGACTGAGTGATTCTTCCTAATATTGATTTAAATATGGGAAAAAAGACAGTAGAATAGTAACCGATTCTTTCTTTTGATCAGAACCAGTGTTAAGTAGTAAAGAGATAACAAATAGTGCATACCATTCCAGTGCAACACTTGTTCTCTACTGAGACCTGAAGTATTTGCCTTGGTTAAACAAAAGTATCACAAAAAGTATGGACTAATAAACATTTGACCATATACTTGCTCCCTTTGTGTACAACCTAATATTGTGTATTGAATATGATTCACAATAATGTACGTTTTCAAACTAAAGGTATATGTCATCTTCACAGTTTGTCATTTGCTAGAATGGTTTCACTGAGAATATTAAAAATATTACTGACATTTAATTAAGGGAGTGGCTAGCCAATAGTATCTGATTCACTTTCCTCCAGCTTGCCGTTGAAATTGTCATAAAAGACAGAAGTATGGTTTAACATCATGAAACACTAGGAATATTGGATCTTAGGTTATGGAAAGGGTGCAACAATTTTCCCCCTCTGAAGGCAGAATGGAGAGGAAAAGGTAGAGAAAGGGCAGATTTGCTCTGATCTCCAATGTGCATCCTGCCACACAGATGAACAGAGGAGGCCAACCAAGTACGATCAAAGCACTGTTTCTTCCTTCCTACAGTTCCTCGTGTCCCCCTCAACACAGTGCATGACATATGCTTTCTGAGAAAACCAGATACATTCTTTTTCCTGCCATCCACTTAGAAATTCTTTGTAAATTATTTACTAATACCCAATATTTACATAATACATACATGCATATATATTTTTTGCATGCTCTGTATACATGTGTGTGATATGAATTTGTGCATATGTATTATGATGTATATGCATATGTATGTATACAATGTGTATGCATAGTGTTACATAATATGTATGGTACGCATATGCATATTTATATACCCATATGTATATACATAAATTAATGATTTATTTATTATCTGTCTTTCCCATGAGCATATAAACTCCATGATAGCAGAAACCTTGTTTATATTTACATTGCAAAAAAGAAGATTAACAATTATTGGCTAAATAGGTACAGAAAATCTTTAAAATTTATCTTCTACTTGTTTTTTCCTTCTTAGTTTGTCTTGTAATATGTATAAGAAAAAAAACGTGTTATTTCCTGATTACTTCTACAAATGCCTAATGTGACCTTCACGTATCACTCACAATGGAGAGAACTCTGATTCTAACAGGATGGTGCAATTGCAGTTTATGTGAAAAGTTGACAAAAACTAACACTAGCTCTGAGAAAATCTTTTGGTAGACTAAGTGCTATTTGAAAACTCAAGACTTTATATTATAAAGGCACTTGAAATAGAGGCAAAAGGGATTTTATGGTTATTGCTGAGAGGCTTTGTGAAAAGATACTCTCCTCTGGTTCTTAATATAAAGCACATTTTTGATGATCTTTCTAGAAGCTAATTTATTTTTATTTTATTTCTTTAGTCATGGAAGATAGCATGCCTCTAACAAAAATGTCATTATGTAGTTCTTTTATCCAGGGAATGAGTAATAGATACAAAAATAATTAAATGGAAATTTAGACCTCTAAACCTAATGCAAGAGATGAGCTAGTACAATTTTGGTTAAGGAAACAACACCAAATAAATGAGATATACTCATTATCCAGTCCTTTAATTCAAGTGGGAAATCACAGGAAAATAGGGTAGGAGGAAAATAGTGCATTTACTTGTGAACACTAAGTGTTTATAGGAAGGTAAATAAACAGTTGTGGATGGAATGGGGAGAAATACGGTGTAAGATAGGCTAATGCAGATTTTGTTGAATTAAAAAAAAAAGACTCTAAAGTTATCAAATTGTTAGTGTTATATACTCACACTCTTCTGAGAATTAGATTGACAACTTAAATTATCAACTCTTTTGCTTTATTTCAGTTCAATGTGTGCTTAATAATTTTGACTTTGCTTTCTACCTCTTCATTGCTTAGGTAGCATGGATAGAGGGAATAATAAAAGTTTGAAAGCAAATATTATTTCAAATCAAGCAAACACTTCAACTTATTCATTTATTGACCAAACAGTTTTAGACAGGCATGTTTGTGTGTGTGTGTATTTAAGGCATAACTGAAGATGGGTGTCTTTTCTAAGTGTATATATAAAGATTTTTATAGATTTAAGGGCTTTGTGTGGCTAATTGTGCAGGAGCTACAGATCGTTATAGAGATCTTCACAAACATTTTATGAGAATGGCATGTCGAAAAGACATTAGGTGTAAAATTATTAAACCTATTTTTCTTAATTCATTCAGTTCAGTACTATTTTTGGGTGGTTCACTACCTGCATATGAAGAGTATCTATATCTATATGAAAGTTATGTAGTCTTCTACTTTGGGATGAAACTTTAAAAGGCTATTTGGAAAACAGAATGGTGCTATATTCTAGAATAATACAATGGAAACTTTAAGGATCAGAACAAATCAATTTCAAAAGTTAATTAATAAAAGGTAAGATTCAGTTATATGAATCAATCTGATAGAATTTGAAAAGTAAGATATCCAGTTTTCATCAGATGCTTGGGGAAAATAATAGGATCTAACTGAATCTTCACTTGCTCACGTGTACTGTGGTGAGATTTGAGTATAAGGGTTCATTGGCCACCCGACTTGTAGCCGGGGGTTGGCAGTGTGAGTGAATGGTAGAAAATTGTCCACATAGAAAGATTAGTAAAAAAGCACTATTTCCTAGAAATAAAGGAATAGTGGTGATGGTTCTGCTTGTCCCCATCAAGTTGACAACAGAAAATTAGAATAAACAACACTTTCAATAAAGGCAAAATCCTGGCTGCCTTTTTGGTAGAGAGAATATTTTGTTTTTCGAAAAGCTGTAAATCTTAAACAAATGATTCTAGTCTTCCGGATTTTTTAAAGGTAAGATTCTATATGTTTCACATGGCTTTATATGTGACTGCCTTGGCCAATAGGTGTATATCTGTGAGTAATGTGTGCTTTTTATAGCTGTTTTTTGTGCATAGTGTATAGATGTGAAATTTTCAAAATTTCCAAATTTCCTAGTAAAAGCCTCAGCTTCTCTCCCTGCCAAAACAGTCTTTGTTAGCCTCCCCTCACTCCTCTACTTTCACTGATCTATGAGCCAATACAAAGTCACAGCTATTGCTTTTTACAACATATGTCTGTGAAGGTCTCTCACTGCACATGTCAAGACAACGCTCTTGAGCATATGTGAGTTATTTATCATCAAACAGATTTCATAGTAACAGGTGCATCCATGGGACCCAAATGTATAAAAAAGACTAATTTCCTTCCTCCTCCTAAAAGACAGTGACTAAAAGTGATAAGATAATGGCTGGAATCCTAGACAACTAAAAGCTTCCAGCAGATGTAGCTCTTGAAGCTTTTACTAAACGCTGGAAGTGCATTATGCAATTATTGCAGGCAAACGGGGAAGATGTCTGAAAGATATGAATAAACTCATGCTCCTTTCTTAGAACAATGGAATGTTTAGACATGAAAGCACCCTTAGAGGTGCTCTCATCCAACCTCTTCATTTACTGAGGCCAAAACTAGGATGGATGTTTTGCCTAAACTCAGAAGTTGTTCCTACAGAAACCAGGTGTTATGACAACTGGCCCAGGGTTCTCTGATCCTGACACAATTCCGCCTTTCTGTTAAAAACAGCAGACATCTTGTTTTTTTAGTCTCTTAACTGGATAGTTTCTTGAATATAGCTTTCTCCACCCTCTATTCACATTTATTGCCCTCCTTTTTCTTACTCCGAATTTGTGAAATGCTCTTTGTGCTTGTATGAAAAAATGTTAAGTCCACTAAAAGAGTATTTATCAGGCAGAAATTCTATGCTGTGCATGTCACACCTGCCGTGTAATAGTATTTTCTCCTGGCATATGATCACTTGACACAGAATTAAAAATCAGCAGCTCCAAGAGAAGGGCTATGCAGCTCCCACCAGGCCCTCGTCACTGGTGGCTGAGCTCGAGAACACTTACTTACATTGAGTGCAAAAATCAGCTCTGAACCTGGCCACTCCGCTGTGTTGTGTCACTTACTCAGACTGTGCATGACAAATCCTCACATGCGTTTGGTGACATTTAGAGAGCACTGTGGACTCTGCCAATATGCCAAGCAATCAGAGTGTGCATGACAAATTATGAAACACATACTGTGAAAATTATGGACCCTGTCACAGTGCCAATCTGCTGCTGAAAACCTACTGCTGCTAGAAGTAATGTTGGCACAAATTTGTTGCTAAATTCAGTCGTATTTCTAATTCAGTAATGGATTGATCTGAATGGTGAGTTGCCTACCGGTTTAGGTTTCACACAGTTCTGTCGGGGCTAATGGCCTCACCCGCTACTATGGGTAACCGGAGGAGCTGAATACTTTTCCACCACTCATCTCTATTGATGGCTGTCATATACCTCTCTGTGTCACACCTGGTTTACCTACAGGCCCTCAGTTCTTGGTCTCCTCAAAGATTTTTTGGTTGTGGGCAAGCCTAGGGTAAGAGCTATTTCCGCGTGCGCTAGAACATTGCGGGTATTTACATCTCAACTGCATCTTGACACGGCAACACCATCCTCACCCGTAAGGTGCTTGTCTGAAGAGCTAATTGCAGCAGGAGGTTGTGAACTGAACAGGGGCAGTTCTAAGGAGCTGTCTTGGAGAAGTGAACAGTTAAGACCTGGACCAAGTTAGTGTTGACACTCAGCAAATCATTGCATAAGATCATTAACTAAAAGTACTGAAAGAGCTACTTCACAAACCCACAAATACAAAATAACAACAACAAAATTCCAGCAATTCGATGAGAAAATAAGAATATAGGAGCTAGATATTCATAAACACATGTTCAAGCATACAGTCCCACAGCCTGATAGAAATCAGAGTCAAATAATTTCTGTCTTTATTTTTTAAGTTTTTGGCCACGCTGCGTGGCTTTCGGGATCTTAGTCCCCCGACCAGGGATTGAACCCAGGTCCCCTGCAGTGGAAGCATGGAGTCCTAACTGCTGGATCACCAGGGAATTCCCATAATTTCTGTCTTTAGAGTGTGCACTTTCTAGAGATCATCTCTATTGATTTATATGAAAATAATGTGTGATAATGTGGATTATAACTAGTATAATATTAAGTTTATAAAGCTGAGAGCTGTAACTTTTTTTCCTGTACATTTTGTTTTAACTTTAATTGCAGCTTTAATTTTATTTCCTTACTTTTGATTGGATTAGTCCGCATTATAAGGAACATGGAATTTTATACAGTGATATCATGATGGCTTCTTTTCTAGATATCATTTTTTTGCGGAGTTATCTTTAGTAAAGCAAACTCCAAACCGTGTTGACCATTAGATGGATTAAAATAATAATCATGACATGTATTTTTATCACACTAAAAAAATAAAGTGAATAGCAATCTCCAAAGCAAGCCTATTTATATCAGGTTTGTTACAGTATATATGTGTCCCTTGCCTGTTTTTTTTAATTTTCTTGGATCTAGATCATCAGCTGTTTTAGCTGTTGCATTAGCTTATGGAATCTGCTTATCATTTAGAATTGTATGAATTCTGTGTGGATTGTTAAAAAATAATTATGATCAAAGCTCCATTTTTCTCCATTGAATTAACTCTTGTACGGAGTTTTTACATAGAAATCATGGAACCCTCAAAAGCATATTAACATTTTTAGCTGATTTTAGTACCAAAAAATAAAGTGAAAACCCTGGTGTAAAAGTGATTTGCAAAATAAATAACTCCTGGATCTGGGGCTACCACCATATGGATATGGCTCAAGAAAGAAAACAACAAAAAAGAGGGATGGAAGGAGAAGTCTTTCCAGGACCTTCCCTGCATGATGCATGCTGAGGCTCTGATTTTTAGCTTCTGTCAATGCCAGACGTCTTAAAAAGGAAGCCAAGATATGCCCTCTGACTCAGTGTTCCTTCCCTTCAACGAAAAGAGAAGTTGACAAGGCAACCACCAGCTAGGCTCTCCCAGACTTCAAGAAGTCTGTCTGAATTGTTAGTTAGCAACTCTTCTTTCAAACGATATAGATGAGGATTCCCCAGAATTGAAGAAAGCTGAAGCAAGGTTTTAGAAATAAGCACAAATCTTACATCTAGGAAGTGATGAAAATTAGTGAACTGGTTGTGTTTAGTGATCTGAACATTAATTTTCCTAAATATGAGAGTTTTTTTTTTTTTTTGGCCAAAAAGACAGTCCAGGAGGCTGACTGATGCCAAATGAAAAAATGGCAGCACCCCCTCCATCTATGTCTCTGATTATAAAACAGCAGGAGAGATCATTAGAGTAGCATACACGTTCTGCTTTGGGGCATATGTCAGGTTCAATACTGAGAGCAGATTTAAGCTTTGCCAAGGATGCCAAGTGCTTCTTCCTGTGACTTCCCCAGCAGTGAGGTGCTGGGCTTGTGCTGCTGGCAGTTTTGCAGAAAACTGTGGTGGTGAGTGACACAGATGGTGTGGAGAGTCTGACATTGCATATTATTTACCAATCAGAAAATGACTCAGTTATTTTATACACACAATTAGAAAGGACCACCTGTACCAGTGTGTGCTGCCTGCTTGTGGGCAACAGCAGGAAAAGGGCATGTGTCCATGTAAAAGATAGACACTTTTACTCTTTGTTATATATTTTTGTAGTCTTGGTACCACCTTTATTCGTATGTGGTTTGTGAGAATTCAGTAACATTTCTCCTCCCACTGGGACTCTGCTTAATGTCATTAGTATAGATGGAATTTAGTGTGAGCCTATACTTCCTACATCCCATTTTCCAGATACAGCTCCTGAAATATCAAAATGCTACATTGTGAACTTATTTCCTTGTCTAACCTCTAAAGCCTGGCATTCTAAGGAAGTTCAAGTGTATTATTCAGACTTTTCTTGGGTGTATTTCAGATATTTAGGAAATACTTTGATTATTTATTTATTTTTTAAAGAAGATGTTGGGGTAGGAGTTTATTAATTTATTTATTTTTGCTGTTTTGGGTCTTCGTTTCTGTGCGAGGGCTTTCTCTAGTTGTGGCAAGCGGGGGCCACTCTTCATTGCGGTGCGCGGGCCTGTCACTATCGCGGCCTCTCTTGTTGAGGAACACAGGCTCCAGATGCGCAGGCTCAGTAGTTGTGGCTCACTGGCCCAGTTGCTCCATGGCACGTGGGATCTTCCCGGACTGGGGCTCGAACCCATGTCCCCTGCATCGGCAGGCAGATTCTCAACCACTGCACCACCAGGGAAGCCCACTTTGATTATTTAAAGACTTCATGATGACATTAAATGGTATCCTCTTGGCATTAAAAGGAAAGTGGCATTTCTTCAACACGCACAGTAGATACTTTATAGATACCGACTTATGTAATCATTGCAATAACTCTCTGAGGTAGATAGTGGTATTCCTCTGTACAGACAAAGAATTTGAGATTCAGAGAATTTAAATAAATTTCCAGATTCACACAGCTAGTATGTGGTAGAGAAAGATTGCATTCCATTGTGTGATTCTAAATTCTGCTCTATTTTCACAAAGGTAGATTGCTTGCATTCTCCCCAAAGGGCTGTCTTATTCTGTCTTCATTAGGCTGCTGGGTTGATTTTTTTTTTCCCTAAAATGAAAGTATCTTTATATATTTATTGTATCTGTCCATTGTAAAAATTAACTATAGAGAAATATGTAACAAATGAAAATTCTGTTGTTATGCTACTCCCTCTTCCTGCCCAACCCTCTCCCTACTGCCAAGAAATAGCTACAGTTAAGATTGGAGGGCTTCCCTGGTGGCGCAGGGGTTGAGAGTCCGCCTGCCGATGCAGGGGACACGGGTTCGTGCCCCGGTCCGGGAAGATCCCACATGCTGCGGAGTGGCTGGGCCCGTGAGCCATGGCCACTGAGCCTGTGCGTCTGGAGCCTATGCTCCGCAACAGGAGAGGCCACAGCAGTGAGAGGCCTGCGTACAACACACACACAAAAAAAGATTGGAAAGTATGTATATTTCAGCTTTACCTACAAATGTATATACACACATATTCATGTATAAGATCATGAAATACATACTGTTGATATTTCAAAAGCCGTTCACTAAAGTGTGTATTGTGGGATTATAGATCTACTTCTAACTCACCCCCTTCTCCTATTTATAACAATCTGCAGTATTCCATATTATGGATAGAAAGATATCACACTTTATTTAACCAAGTCCTATTAATGAACATTTGGATTGTTTAAATTTTATTGCTATTTTATACAATACTCAATGAGCATCCCTTATTCTGTTAGATTCTAAAAATTCTTGAAAGAGAAAATAATTTGTCAACATGTTAATTAAAATTTAATTTCAATTAAAAGTTAAAATTGTCTTTAGAATTGTATATCTTTTATAATTTCACTGATATCTAGACATGATTAGTTTTTAAATCTTTGACAATTAGATAGGTAAAAGAGGCTATTTCACTGTTTTCTAAATATATATTTTTAGTACTAAAAAGGCAGAGCAGCTTTTTCATATTTTTATTGACCATTTGTGTCCATCTTGGATTATTTTTCATGTTCTTTAGCCATTTGAAATTTTGCTACTTTTTTCTTATTTTTCAAGAAATTTTTTTACAGTAATATTGTTATTGCCATGCATATTATTTTATATATAAAATATATAATATATAGCCACTTATGAATATATTCCTAATTTGTCATGCATTTTCTGTACTAGTTTAAAATTTTTTGAATAATAAAGAGTATATCTTATAAACAATTTTAAAATGTATAAAGTAGAAGGTAAACTCTAGAAATATCAGCAGAAATTTGTTAGCCATATCTACTCCCATTCTCATATCCTAGTTATAGCTATTATTAATGGTTTCTTGTGTATTATTTTTTAAACACCTTTATTGTGGTATATTTATGTATGGTAAACTGCATTTTTAAGGTGTACAGCATGATAAAGCATAACTACAGTTGGGGTGGTCAACCTGTCCATCATTCCCAAAAGTTTTCTAGTTTTTAGACTACTTATATTTAATGTGATTTTTTTATATGGTTAGCTTTAAGTTTATCATTTTGCTATTTATTTTCTACTTGTTCCATTTCCTTTTTGTTATTATTTCCCTCCTTTTCTGACTTCTTTGGGATTGTGTATTTTTTTATTATTCCAATTTATCTCTTTGTTAACTTATTAGCTATAATTTTTTATTATGTTATTTCAGTGATTGTTATTTGGTTTGTAATATATATACTTAACTTCTCACAGTCTCCCTTCATGTGCTATATATATATATATATAGAGAGAGTGAGATATATATATATATATATAGAGAGAGAGAGAGAGTGAGACATATATATATATATATATATAGAGAGAGAGAGTGATATATATATATATAGTGTTACCTATGGTAAAATAATCTTTTAACAGTGTATTTCTATTTCTCCCCTCCCAACCTCTGCCCCATTGTAAGAATTTTAGTTCTGTATATGTTGTAATATCCACACTACTTACATTTTGTTTATAGTGAATTATTGTTTAAAGATATTTATTATTTTTATTTATTTATTTATTTATTTTTTTGCGGTACGCGGGCCTCTCACTGCTGTGGTCTCTTCCCTTGCGGAGCACAGGCTCCGGACGTGCAGGCTCAGCGGCCATGGCTCACGGGCCCAGCCGCTCCGCGGCATGTGGGATCTTCCCAGACCGGGGCACGAACCCGTGTCCCCTGCATCGGCAGGCAGACTCTGAACCACTGCGCCACCAGGGAAGCCCTAAAGATATTTAAATAATAAGAAAAATCATACATATTTATCCACATAATTATTATTTTGTAGTTTTTTTTTGGTAGATTTATATTTCTACCTCGGGTCACTTTCCTTCTGCCAGAAGGATTTCCTTTAACATTTCTTATAGTAATCATCTGCTGGCAATGAATTGTTTTAGCTTTTGTGCATCTGCGATTATTTTTATTTGTCCTTGTCCTTGAAAAATATTTTTTTCCTAGCATAAAATACTACATGGATGGTATTTTTCTTTTTTAGTACTTTAAATTGTTGCTCTCCTCTCTTCTTGCTTACATCATCTTCAATGAGAAATCTACTGTATTCTTATCTTTTTTCCTGTGTGTAATGTGTCTTTGTTTTGCTGCTTATATGATTATCTGTTTGTTATTGGTTTAGAGCAATTTGATTATGATGTGCCTTATTGTGTTTTTATTCATGTTTCTTGTGCTTGGAGTTTGTTGAGCTTCTTGGGTTTGTGGGTGTATAGTTTTCATCAAATTTGGACAAATTTTCCTCATTACTTCTTCAAATATTTTGCCTATTTTCCTTCCTTCTTTCTATCATTGGTTACAATTACACGTTTATTAGGACACTTGAAGTTGTCTCACAGGAAACTGATGCACTTTTTAAAAACTCTTTTTTCTGTTTCATTTTCCTATTATTATGTATTCAAGTTCATTAATCTTATGAACTTGTCTATGCTGTTGTTATTTCTATTCAGTGCATTTTTTTATACCAGACTTTGTAGTTTTCATCTCCAGGAGTTTTATATGTGCTGTTTATAGCTTTCATGTCTCTACCTAACTTTTAGCATATACGAAATATGATTAGAGTAACTTCTACTTTTCCTGTCTCAATTCTTGCATGTGTGTCAGTTCTGGCTCCATTTCAACTAATTGATCATTTTTATTACAAGTTCTGTTACCCTGCTTCCTTGTATGCCTGGTAATATTTGGTTACATGACAGGCTTGTGAATTTTATTTTGTTGAGTGCTAGATATTTTTGTATTCCTATAAATATTCTTGACTTCTGGAGTGCAGTTAAGTTTCTAGGAAAGAGTTTGATCCTTTCTAGGCTTGCTTTTACGATTTTCTAGGCAGTTCCAGAATAGTGATCAGTCTAGGACTAATTATTCTCCACTTCTGAGTCAATATCTTCTAGAATACTTTGCTCAATCCTCTGTGAATTATGAATTATTCTAGTTGGATAGTGGAAAAAGGCACTGTTCCTAACCCTTTGTGATATTGGTCACTGTTCCCTCCCATGCTTTTGGGTTGTTCTTTCCCCAAACTTGAGTAGTTTCTTCACATGCATGCGATGATCCATACTCTCTTGAATATTCAAAAGGGACTCTCTGCACATCTCTCGGATTCTCTGTGTATAGTCCTCTTCTATCCAGTACTACGTCCTGCAAACTTTATCCTCCTTGGTCTCCCTAAATATATAGCTTCATTTCCTAAACTCAAGGCAGCTACCTGGATCTACTGGCTTTCCCCCTCCCTTCATTGTAGCCTGGAATCTCACTCAAGATAGTAAACTAGAGCAATCACAGGGTGGATTTGAATGTTTCCTGTTTCTCGGGCATCACTATCCTTCACTCCTGATGTCCTTTGCCTTGGAAACTGTTGATTCATATATTTTGACAGTTTTTCCCCCCTCTGGTTGTTTCAGGCAAAGGCTATAACCAGTTCCTGTTTTTCCAACTTGGCCAGAAGTGGAATTCAGACAATTTTCCTTTAAAATTTAAAGTCAGATTGTATCGACCTCCTCTTAAAACCCTCTTGTGGCTCATTTTCTCCTTAATGTAAACTCTAAACTTCTCATTAATGCCACAGAACCTTGTATAATTTGGCTCCTGCCTGCTTTCTTGCCTTATACCCCAGTCTTCCAGGAAATTTGTATATGTAGCAGAGGTAAAATTCTCTTGCTCCTTTCTCTCTCTTTAAAATGAGAAATATAATAGTTTTACATGTATTGTTCTTCAGTTTGCTTTTTTTCATTTAGTAATATATCCTGTAGATATTTATATCTCAGCACATAAAAATTTACCTTTTCTTGTTAATGGCTGCATTTTATTTCATGGACAAAGATATAATTGGCTAAATTATAATGTTATGATGTACCCTTTTAATCCATACAGAACCATTATGACTTTTTCCTGACCTTGAAAATTGTAGTTGTGCAAATAGGGGCTTCACAAAGGTTCTATTCTTTTGGCTTCCTGAACATAGTGTCAACTAATGGGACAAAGGTGGAAAATGTTTCTTGTTTCCAAATGCAAAGTCTTGTGTATAGATAAAATTTTGATTTTCTGAATTTAACTTTCTATATCAGTGTTAATTACACCCTCTTAGAAAGAGTCCATCCAAGAGAATGTCCCTTTTGGAAGTTCCTCTATAAGAACTATGGATACCAGTGTTTGTCCTAGCACCTCTGTTGCTATGTGTACTACATATGGATACACAGGGGTTTAGGGAAAGAGGGATGAGGTTGGTTTGTGAATAGCTGAAGCAACACCTTCATATAAAAGTGATCCACAGGCTTTTAATATATATTTGTATATTTTCTGTTATATGTAAAAATGTATTAGATGTACATATCATATCTATCTTATTTAAGGTGACAATTGTAATTGTTTAGATTTTCAGTTACTTTTGGAAAAACTTAAAACTAATATTTTAGCAAATGAAATTACTTGTAATGTTTTTAGATTTGCAATATATATTTTCTCTTGAACAATTATTACTGGGAAAAAAATTGTTCACTTGTTCCCCTTTGTTTCCTTAGGGATTGGCAGGATGTTTGAACTCATAATCAGTATAAAATATTACCTGTTAAAAGAATGATTAAAGAAACGAACCTCAGAATTTTAATAGGGAAATTTACCAACAAAACTAGCAATATGTGTAAAATGACTAGCCATCTTCAATAAGCTCACCATAATTTTTAGATTTTTATATAATGATACCTGTATTAACACAATCAAGTCATTCCTTAGAATATAAGCCTTACCATAAGAATGTAAGCTCTGTGAGGACAGAATGTTTTGTTTACCACTACATCAATAGCACTCAAAATAGTGAAAAACATATTGTACGTACACAATAAATATTTGATAAATTAATAATTTTGAACATATATTATTTAAAGAAAAGTATAAAATGTTTTATTTAACTACAGCATTTAAAAAGTTCAGTCAACATATGTAATTAGGATTTCATGTCAGTATACACACAATAAAATATTTTTTCACAATAAAACATTTTTTGATAAAAGAGATTTGAATATAAATTTTGTATTGTTTACTTGATTCTTCTGTCATATAATGACTATAAATTCTAGAAGCAGGCAAAGTTAATCTCAAACATTATGAATCTTGAATATATCCTGGTATTGCTCACACACAAATATCTTCTAAAATTTTTTGTTTTCTAAAATCAGTATGGTTTTTGGTAGGTTGAATCCACCTAAGTACTAGGCATGGAGTGTTATTGACTCCAGTCAAGGAGCAATGATAGGTCTTGGCCAAAGTGACTACCCCTCCCCACCCCCCAAAAATAAGCCTGTAACCCAATCAGGGCAATGAGAAGCAAGAAGAATCTTGGGAAAGAGAAAATTTCTTCTTTTTTCAAAGAAGTTACTAGAAGAGATGTTTTTCCTCCCTAGGATAGGATTGTATGATATGAGGATATGAACTGTGATGTTATTACAGCCATTTTGATTCCAATCAGAGGGAGTGTTTAGAACTTTTGGGAAGAGGCATCTTACTGAGCCTAAGGATAAGGCAACTGCATGAAAAGCAATGTGGAGGGGCAGAGAGAATTTGGTCTATGGTAACACTGTTCAGCTGTGAAGTCATGATAAAAGACCTGCACTACTTCTAAAATTTTACTCATGTAAGGTAAATTCCCAGTTTAAATCCAGTTTATCTGTCCTTGTGACATAAAAAGTACTAAATGTTATAGGTGAGACATGATTTCTCCTGTTTTGCCAAACACAGTTTATAATGTCTTTGGAAAATATAATACACATATGTAAAGAAGTAATTCATAAGGTAATTATTTTGATTTAGTTTTTATTTGAGCCAACTTCTGGTTTTCATTTTCTGGTAGAATGCTTTAAAAATTGATCTATATAAATCCATAATTGTAAATAAAGTTTGGTATTGAATGATTTATTAGGGGATATAAAATTTGAAAGTGTAATTTACCAGCTTATTTTGTGTGCTGATTTTACAGACTACAATGAGATATGTATTAAATTCAGTTCCAGTGTGAGTAAAAATATCAGTTTAAAAATAATTTTCCAGTCCATATTTACAGTTAGTTGACGATTTAGCTCTCATGTTCACCAGTGAAGTTTATTGAATTTTTTAGCATAATTTTCAACTCTACAAGTCACATGTTAACCCAGAAGGTTTGTTGAAAGACAGCTGAAATAATTATTTGCCTTTGCTCAGGATTAAAGGAGACTTATATTTATGATTAATAAGACAGAAGATAGGGAATGTTAAAAGAGTCAAGGAAAGAAATCTTGTGGTAATAAATGAAAAATAGGCATTTGTCCACATTTTGAAGCTATTGAAAAAGAGAAACCATAAAACAGCAGGGACAGTTAACCTATCATACAGAAGCTCTTCCCAATTCTAAACACATATTTAGAATACTGTAATTGTGGTTCAGAATGATGTCTCAGGACAAAAAACAAAAACAGCTGGATGAAACTATTTATTATTGATTACATTTCTTTCTAGAGAAGGAAAATATTTTATTAATCTCTACCACACCTGTGGCTATACAAAACTTCACACTGGGCAGTTTTCTCTTAAATTTTTTGGTAGCCATTTGGTGAAACATCCTTATTTTAACTTTATTTTAAAATATGACAACAGTGTATTCTCTAAAATAAATGTAGGTGAGTTTTTCTTGACTGTGATTTAAATATAAGGTTTTCAGATACATTGGAAAGATTTCGTGAGTAGTAGAATGAGGTGAAACTCCATTCAACCAGGAACCATTCAGATCAGGATTGCTCATCACCACGCTGTATGCAACTGGTACTATCCCTGCCTTTAGAATGAGGGATACAAAGCTTAGAGTGAAGGGATTGCAGAAACATTCTAAAGTTAGTAATTTGAAAGCCAGTGTTTGAATAGAGAATTAATAACATATTTTACATTTATAAAATTCTCATATCCCTTCTTAAACAGAATGAATACATGAGTAAGAATTTTAAAGGAATATTACTTTAAAATTTATTTTTTAAATTAACATACAGTAATACTGACATTTTTGATGTGCAATTCTATGAAATTCAATATATGTATAGATTTGTATAACCACCACCTGAATTAGGATACAGAAATTTCCATCATCCTCCAAAACTCCCTGTACTATACCTTTGTAGTTACTCTTTCCCTCTTCTCTAACCCCTGGCAACTTTGATCTATTCAACATCACTATGATTTTGTCTTTTGAGAATGTCTTATAAATGGAATCATAAAGGCACCCACTTCATTTATTTCTGCTCTCTTTTATTTCTTTTCTTCTGTTTGCTTTGGGCTTTTTTTCCTCTTCTTTTTTCTAGTTTCTTGTAGTGGAAGCTTAGGTTATTCATTTGAAACATTTTTTCTTTTGTAATATAAGCATTTGACTTTTTAAAACACTGTTTCTCTGTTTAGCAGTTTAACAGGGAAATACTGTTTTAGCTACATCCTACAAATTTTGACGTGTTGCATTTCATTTTTTTGTCAGTTCAAAATATTTTCTAATTTCCCTTGAGACTTCCTGTTTTATTTATGTGGTATTTAAAAGCATATGTGCATTTTAATTTCTGTGATCCTTCTGTATCTTTTGTTATTAATTTCAAGTTTAATTCCATTATGGTTTAAAAACATACTTTATATGATATAAATTCTTTTAAACATGTTAAGGTTTGTTTAATGTCCCAGGATACGATCTGTTATGATGAATGTTCCATATGCACTGGAAAATAACATTTATTTTCTGTGTTTCAAACTGGAACAGGAGGGCTTCTCCTAGTATTCTGTCTGTGCCAATGCGTACTTCTGGGCTTTTACTGCCTTGAGTCCAAGCTTGAAGATACTAAAGGGGGAAAAAAAGGTAAATTCACTACTGGATTTGTGGTCCTTTAACTCTGTTCTACTACAATTTCCTGCTATTATTTCCTTTCCAGACTTCTCAAATAGTGACTTCATTCATTCTCTCCAGATTTCATAGCTGCAGTCATTAGGAGAGAAGGGGTAGGATGTACTTACTTCATCTTAACTAGTGAAAGAGTTATTAAGCTAAGTTATTATCAGTTTCACCATCTCCAAAATCAAACATGCCTGATTTTAGGTAAAATCCTTTGTTAGTAGAAATTGATCTTTTATTTATGCATTCACAAACATTCACTTAGCATCTTCTGTGTTTTGGCACTGTTCTAGGCATGGAGGATATACCAGTGAACAGAACACCAAAAAGATTCGAGACTATGTTCTAGTAGGAGATAGACAAAATACAACTGAAAAGATGTAACACATCAGGTGGTGGTAGTTGCAATAAAGAAGAATAAGGTGGAGGCAGGTGATTTGAAGTGTTGTGGAAAGAGGTAATGCAGCTTTTTAAAGGATCATGAGGAAAGTTATCACCAAAAAGGGGATATTTGAATGAAGAAAGGTTGGTATTTGATCGTGCAAATTATGATCACCATCTTTGAAAACTGGATTTGAAACAGACGAAGTTGAGGAGATCTCTCTCTCTTTCTGTGTGTGTGTGTGTGTGTGTATATATATATATTATACAATTATCTATTCAGTTAAAAGTTGTAGTTATCTCAGTCACAGGTGCTTTATTAAATACCATTAAATTATTAAAGTTACATGCCAAACAAATTTTAAACTTATATTAGACAAAAGTAATCTTAATAATGTGTAAAACTAAATTGAGTTGGCCATAAATGATTTTACGCAACATAGGTTGGTCTCTGCTGGACTAGTAAACTTCTGTGACTCGACATGGACAAAGCATTTTTTTTTTTCTCTGACTCTATTCAATAGTTTTCATTTAAGTTTTGAGATTGGTTTGTCCTTATGAATTGCCATAGGGGGAAAGTCATCAAATTAAATTTGTGGTAAAGGTTTAAATAGCATCTCTGTTTTTCAAATGCTGAAGCACATCTCCAATGTCAATATTAAATGTCAGCTGCAAACACAGTCTTTAATTGCTTGAACATCTTACCTCTCCCTTTGGCAGGAGTCGTGAGAACAATATGGACATGCTAGGACAAAGTCAGCTGCCAACTATCTTAGGTAAAATTCCATGTCCAGATGTTGCCCTGTGCAGTTGCAATGTAATTCTAATTGACTCCTTGGGGAATCTCAGTTTGTGCCACTGAGGGCCCAATTCAGCTTTGGAGTTGTGAGTGAGTAACTGATGACAGAGGTTGACTC
Organism: Mesoplodon mirus; assembly: GCF_964341445.2. NCBI lineage: Eukaryota > Metazoa > Chordata > Mammalia > Artiodactyla > Ziphiidae > Mesoplodon > Mesoplodon mirus. Next base: position 115,437,868 of record NC_138982.1, read on the forward strand.
AGTGTGTTTGTGTGTGTGCAAGTGTTGAGAGTAGGAGGTTATACAAAGGCCAACAGTCATTACTTCCAAGGTCCAGTGGAACTTACACCTTGCTTGTCAGCTTTTACCTTTAGCACAATCACATACGTATTTTGAAATATGAAAGCACTTGAAACTTATTAACCAACAAGCAATAATTCTTTCAAAAACAAAATAAAGGCTAAAAAAATGTATACTTGTACACACACATTCACGTATATATGCATATATTTGAAAATATACAAACTTTTTAAGTATACGTAGGTATATTATCTGAGAATAATGGCATCTTTTCTGGAGGTTCACATATTTGACATTTTCATTGCTGTGCCAGGTAAATGGTGTTGACTTTGGATACTTTTATATTCTTTTTTTTGTTCTTAAACACAGCTTACAATAGGTATTCTCTGCTAAGAAATTGGTTTACCTTCAAATTATTTATTTTACTCTAAATTCTCAGCTAAAGGGAAACATATTCTTAAATTTCTGTATGAAAATGACAAAAAGACCATCTAGGGATTTCTTGTTCCTACACAAGTCACCGTCACAAATTTTTAGTTGAATGTTGCCCAACTCTAAAACTTCAACACTCTTTGATACTTAAGTTCTGACTTATTAAAAAATTTTTTTATTTAAAGATAACTCAGTAGTTTTAAAATAGAAAAAGAAAACAGATGAATACTTTGCTTTATATCAAATAGTACCTTGAATTTTACCTCAGTAATTAAAGAGAACGATTCTTAAAACATAATTTAAATTTTCATACATTCTTATCTGAATAATCTGGTGTCACTCTGGAGAGATAGCCTAATGTGAAATGAAGATATGAAGAAATGAAAACAAATCCATAGAAAGATATGAAAGGTATAAAATCACAGAGAGTCTACCTAAGTAAAAAAGACTCATAAGCAGAGGATAAGACAGTAGTTTGCTTTCAAAGATTGGTCTAAATTAAAATGAATGTTAAGAAGCTGCTGATAAAAATTGCCTATTCTTTTGCTCTGAACTCTCTTAGGGAATCTTTTTCCTGTAATTTCACATATACATGTGTAGAACGTTTGATACTGTAAGAATTTAAATAAGAGGAAGTTACAAGCATAGTGTTAAGCTGTTTGTATGATTGAAATTAGTTTCTTTTGGAAATAGTTATGCTGTTAATTTCTGTATGTACATTTAATGAAAGAAAAAATGTCAAGAATCTTAATATTATATAATTTTAATAATATCAACTTATTTACTGAACACTTTCTCTGGGACAGGTGAATATTTCATCTTTAATTAAAATATTCACAATAGGCTATCAATTACATGAAATCATTTAGTATTTGACAAATATGTTTATCAATAAGATAAACTAATAAGATTTCCTCTCAGATTTGTGTGTCCTAATGATTCTTTTTTGTTGTCAAATGTAATGCATTCTTCAGGCATATATTTTGTGACTTGGAATCTTCTTAATTAATACTGAGGATGTATCTATTCTGTTCCTTAGATATTTCTTCATGAACATTGTTCTGTTTTTTCAGTCCTTTGTTAACCATAATTAGAAGTAGTGAAGATAGCAAGTCAGAATCAAAGGAAAATCTCAGTGTTTCAGTTTTGGAGTTTATGTATGAATAAACAAGAGTATATAAATATTGGTACTACATAGAAAATTAAACAGAATAATTTAGAAGATATTAACAATAGGTTAAAATGTAATTGGTGTAGTACATCACCCTATGGGGAGCTCATACATAACTCTATTATACTTATGTACATAATGTTGAGTTTTGAAGGAATTATAACAATTTTTAAAGTGTTGAACTATTCATTACATTGTTCAGTGTTAGTAATCTCCATTTCCATCATTCACTGTTTTTCCTTGTTTGCTTTAAAAATTTTTCTTCGTGGTTTGTAAGTCTCCTTTACGTGATCTTGTTTAGTGTTTTTCCAACTACAGGTTGAAATTCACTAATTAGCAGCAGGGAATTTTAAAAATTTATAACTACAGAACAGAAAATATTAGAGTGCCTTTCATGCATTATTTTAAGGATATGTTTCATGGAAAAAATTGCTTCACTTATATATACTAGGTTGCAAGGAAAACTGAATTTCTTACTGTATGTTTTGGTAAAACATTACTGAAAAGCCATTGGACTGGATGAAAGGCAACTGAAGAACACTGTGTGTATAATCTTACTACTTATGTCAGTAGTTCATTTACTGTATTTTATCTATATTTTAGAATATATACAATGAATATGATCAAGTGGCCCACTTTCAGTGCTGAGAACAAGATTTCACTGATGGTTGATGAATTGCTCATAAGGATGAAAAACGAAGTGTTAGACTTAATCATTTCACTGTCAGAGATCTAGGTATCAATCCTTAGTGAAAAACATCCTTGAGAGAAGAAACTGGCTATTACTAAATTGGCATTGGAGTATTACATGCACAGATTCAGATTTTCATTTCATAACCATATTTCAGATGAATTATGAAACTAAACAGAAGTCAAAGATGTAATACAGGCTGTAGATGCTGCAAGATTAAGATGGGCTTAGCCATATAACTAACTTAACTGAACTACATTCCTGTGAATTTGCAAAAGCAATCACCATATTTAACCAAACCAGGTTACTGTGAATTTGAAAAAAAATCCCTGAGCACAGAGAGTCAGAGCATGGATTCATTGGTAAAAATCTTATACTCAGAGTACATGCAATATTTTACACTAGGAGAATGTGACATTAAACTCAGCTTTTTTTATGAGATGAAAATAAGCTGGTGATTATAAGCTGATAGAAACATTATACCAGTTTCAGATATTGAGGTATTTATGGCAGAATTATTTGGAGTCAGGATGTGAAAATGAACATGGAGAAGACATTTTGGCTCCTGCTCAGTACCATTAAGCCATTAGGTTATGCTATCTATGGTAATGGATTAATAAACGAATGAATGAATGAACTACTTAATTAATTAATTAAAAAATTGATGGGTATTTGTATAAGCTGGTATTCTATGTAATTTCTATTTTTTTGTTTATTTTTTGTTTTTCAGATTTTTAACACTAAGCCATTTTATTTTGACTTTTAACTTTTTTTTTTTTTTTTTTGCGGTACACGGGCCTCTCACTGTTGTGGCCTCTCCTGTTGTGGAGCACAGGCTCCAGACACGCAGGCCCAGCAGCCATGGCTCACGGGCCCAGCCGCTCCGCGGCATGTGGGATCTTCCCGGACTGGGGCACGAACCCGCGTCCCCTGCATCGGCAGGCGGACTCTCAACCACTGCACCACCAGGGAAGCCCTGACTTTTAACTTTTTATAAAATTGTTGATGTCGTATAATACAACAATATTAAAGAATTTTTTTAATAAAAAAGAGCTTAGTCCAAATTCTCCCCTAGCATACAACTGCTTTTAATTATCCATCTGCATCACTCTTATAATCAGGGCTAAAAAAGGACAACTAGATAGTTTTAGCCATAAATGTAAAACTATAACTATAGATGCATAACCAGACATATTTTCATAATTTAAAAAGAGGACTTCCAACACCTTTGAGTTATTTATGCTCTAAGTTAATTCTTGAACTTTTTTTCTTGACACACACAGCACTTTCTCTGGTAACTTTTCCTTTCCTTCCTGGCTTTTCACCTTGGATTAATTCCCTTACAGAAAGCCCTCTTATGTGTCTGATTCTGTGTTTGCACTTTTTTACTTCCTTCCTTGATTCTGGCCCAGATACTATCTTCACCGTCCTCGGCCAACTCTCTAACAGCCTGTACCCTAGACTCAAGGGTTATGCTTGCCTCAGTGGTTCTCAACTTTGGCTGTCAGTTGGGGCACTTTCAAATATGTGTGGGCCCTGCTCCAGAACTGTTACATTACAGTCTCTGGGGGTTGAGCCCAGGTGTAGAGAGACTGTTCTAAAATTCTCCATTTCATTCTAAAGTGCAGCTGAGGTAGAAATCATTGCCCTAGAGCAGACTACCTCAGTCTCAGCACTATTGATCTTTTGTGTTGGGTAATTCTTTGTTGTGGGAAGCTGTTCTTCCTGTTCATTATAGGATATGTATCAGCACCCCTTGCCTCTACCCACTAGCTGCAGTAGTAACTCCCCGCACCCAACCATGTGACAACAAAAAATATCACTAGACATGGCCTAATATTTTCCTGGGGTCAAAATTACCCCCATTTGAGAACTTACAGTTTTACAGCTAGAACACAGTCAGATAAAACGTTTATTTATGAAACTGGAATTCTAAAGTAAAGCAATGAGGAAGACCAAGTGACTCAGGGGCTGACATCTTTCAAGACACGTTGGACATAACTTAGGTGGAATAGAAACCTGACTCTGGCCACTTGTGTGGGGTAACTACTGGGGAAGCTGGCCCGGTTCAGGTGCTTGAAGAAGAGGGATCCAACGTGTGTAAAGTTGACTCACTGTAAAACAACCAGTGCCGGGTGCTGCCCATGTGGCATTAGAGGTGCATTGCAGGGAAATGGTGTACAACAATGATGGTTCCCAGAACAGGGTATACTTACATGTCTCACTGAATAGGGCCAGGGTGAAGTCACAACACAGGAGAGCAGAAGTGAATAGTTGACCAATGAGGGACTGCACTACCTATGTATCAGATAACATGCAGAGTGTAAGCAGGTCAGAGGTGACTTTAATAACATATCAAAGAATCTGCAGTAGAGTGTTGAGAATTGGTGCAACTGTTCAAGATTTTGCAGTGACCCAGAATCTTTCTGTTTTCTCTACCTTCCTTACACTTAGCTCTCATGCTTATGATTTCAAGGTGTCTGCTATATCTCCAGGCATTGCATTAACATTTTAGATAAGAAATAGGAACAAGGGTTAAGGGCTAAGAGCAAAAACCCAAAGGATTTTCTCTTAGAAAGAAAAAATGTAGGATCTTATGTCTTCCCCGGAGAAATCCAATTACATCTTACTGACCAGAATTCTGCTAATAGATACCCTAGCTTTAAGAGAGGCTGGGAAATAGAATGTTTTAACTGGTCTCATTGCCACTCTGGAAAGAAAGAAATCCGTTAGTGTGGAAGAAGGACAGTGGAGGAAAGGATATTGGGCTGGCCACTGGCAGTGTCTCCACAGGGGATCTGGAATCTAATCTTGTAATCTTGAAGACAATAATGCAGAAGAATTCATGGAAATAACCCAAGCAGTAGACACGAGAAAAAAAGGGAAGTTACCCTGTAACCAAGTCAAATAACTGTCTCAGTCAGGAGGGTTTTGTATACTTTCTACTGAGCGGTGGACCAATTTCATGGCACAATCAAACCAAAACCTGGAAATCAACACGATTAAATTATTGTACAGAGCTGGCTATTGGTTAATCTGCTGGAGAAGGAAATGTCAGGACAGAGTCTGAGTAAAATGTGACTTGTATAAAACACTGTAATTTGCGAAGCGTTTTCCATTTTCTCGAAGCACGGAAAAAGAAATTGGTAAAAAGTTAAGATTTCATGGAATTATGAGATTCCAGGCACTCTTGCCTCTTTTCTAAAGTCTTAGTTTAAAAGCATTAAGCATTTAAAAAATACCACTTGATATGTAATTGGCAGCAGCATTCATTTTTTTTTTCTACTTGGCTTTTATCTTTTGTCTGCAAGCCATGCCTTTACTGTATAGGCCTTAGTCAGTGTGTTTCTTTTGTGTCCATGCTCGTGAGCTATAGGAAGAAAAGGGCTAGATATTAGTTAGTGCCTAATGGTATATCTCATTTTACAGAGATTTTTATATTTCACAGTTATCCAATCAATGACATTTATTTATTTATATGCATCTCCTTTTAGTTTTTTAGAGTTCCAGTATTATGCATATTGATCCAGAATTCTTTAAATACTTCAGATTGTAGTTCATTTTTTAAAAGAGTACATAATTTATTGTAATATATTCAGAAAAGGTTTTGATTACAGTTTTTTTCATGAGTGTTATTTTTATTTATACAACATATGTTTTATTGGTGTTCCATGAAAAGACAGTCTTTATTTTCCAATCTCCCACCAAATAGTGGTTATAATTTTTTAATAAGATGTGAATATTATAATTTGATTGCAGGGGTTGGTGAAACAGGGGTGACTAATTTTCATCTTGAAATTGGATTTAAAAAACAAGTATATTGAAGTTGAATATTTCACTGAGAAAGTACAGTGTTTGTTTTAATCAATTGCTGTTTGTGAATTAAATGGCTTCTTGTAAGGTTCAGGGGGTCCATTTAATAGTTCTCAAACTAGAGCTTATGCAGTGATGTCCAAAAAAAATATAAAGTGAGCCACATGTATGATTTTTAAATTTTCTAGTGGAAACATATTAAAAAAGTAAAAAGAAACAGGTAAAATTAATGTTAATATTATTCTTGATTTACACGAATATATCCAAAATATAATAATTTCAACATTTATAGCAATATAAATGATACTATAATGGTAATTTAATGTTATAAATGTAAGTTAACATTCTTCTTATTCATACTAATTCTTTGAAATCCAGGGTGCATTTTACATATATAGCATATCTGAATTTGGACTTGCTCATAGCCACATGTGGCTTAGTGACTACTGTATTGGACAGTGCAGTTCTGACTGCTTAAATTCCATGATTTCAAGGCAACAGAAAACTACATTGCTCAATAGAGGAAAAGCCAAAATACAAATTGATTCTTTATTTCCCCAGTAAAAAAGACTTTCAAATTTAGAGGTATCAATAAAAGAGTCAAATATCTACTTTTGATAGATAATTTATTAGTTTAATTGCATCATATTTAAAATTACATGCTCTAAAATATATTAATTAAAATATTACTTTTAACTCATATTTCGTAAAACAAGTTTATTCAGACTTTTCCTGTTCATCTCAATATTCATGTCTTTGTCATCCCTAGAGTCCTCTACTTTCTGGAACACATGAGCTTCACTATCACCTGAGTAGATGGAGATAACAGCCCTCTTTGAATTTGTATCTCATGCTGTCACTAAATTTTAACTCAAGTCACAAAATTTATTCATGTAACTTTAGGGCATTAGTTCTCAGTGGGGTGTATGTGGGATTTTGTGCCCCAGGGACCATTTGGCAAAGTCTAGAGATACTTTTGACCATCACATCACAACTGGGAGCAGGGTGATATTGGCATCTAGTGGGTACAGGCCTGGAAACTCCTAAACATACTTCAGTGCACAGGACAGCCTCCCACAACACAGAATTTTCTGGTCTAAAATGACAATAGAGCCAAGACTGAAAAACTTTGGATTAGGACATTGTCTTTTTTAAGAATTCATCCAGTAGGTATATATTTGTGATCTTTCCATTATAACCCTCACAGTGGTACTTTTGAAAATGACCTTTAAAAATTGTTTACAATATAGTTCGACATTTTCAATTCTGAATTCAAACCACAGAAAAAATGAATAAACCTGTATTAAGCCTTTAGTCTTCTTTTTTATTTATTCTGTGAATTAATTTTCTTTTTGCACTTTAACCATCACATTTATTATGAATTGTTTTCTGATGAAAGGAATACATAGAAATTTAATATAAAATATAATTACGGACAAAGGTAACCACTGTCGGTATTTTGGCATATATTCTCTCAGTCTCTATTCTGTACATACACACATACATGTATACACACCCACACATTTTATTTTATTTTAAAGGACTGGGCTCATGCTTTGCACCAAGTTTTGCTGTTTGCCAAATAGACTGTTGCTCCCTGGCATTAGACTACACACTGATTATTCCTGGTAGTGGAGTATTCCAAACCATAAATGTACATTACAATTCTGTGAACTGATTTCTAAAGCATCTGAAATTAGCACAGATTTAGATTCTTTGAAGCTATTGTATTAAAATGAGTCTATCCTTTTATATAAAAAGGATTTGAATACAGAATATTTTTTTATTCCTAAGAAATAACATTTTGAGGGGAAAAAGTCTTTAACTTTATTCACACATTTATAGTATTTACAAATAATTTCCACTTGAGGTCTTCAGTGTTCCCAGAGTTGTGGTGCAGTCTGCTGTTGGCATGAGACAAGGTCTACATAAGTATTATTATATTTTATAAAATTAAAAACATTTTTTAGAGCAGTTTTTGGTTATCAAAATTGAGTGGAAGGTACAGAGATTTTCCATATTCCCCCTGCCACTACACATGCATAGCCTCCCCATTATCAACACCTCCCACTGGAGCGGTGCATTTGATACAGTTGATGCACCTGCAATGACAGATCATTATCACCCTACTCCGTAGTTTACATTAGATTTCAGTCTTGGATTTGAACATTCTATAGCTTTGGACAGATTTATAATGTGTCTACCACTATGGTATCATGCAGAGTATTTTCACTACCTTAAAAATTCTCTGTGCTCCACCTATTCATCCCTCCCTCCTCCCTAACCCCTGCCAACCCCTGTTCTCTTTATTGTATCCATAGTTTTGCTTTTTCTAGAATGCCATATAGTTAGAATCACGCAGTATATAGCCTTTTGAGATTGGCTTCTTTTACTCAGGGATATGCAATTAAGTTTCTTTCATGTCTTTTCATTACTTGATAATTCATTTCTTTTTAGTGTTGCTATTTCAGTGTCTGGATTACCTCAGTTTATTTATACATTCACCTATTGAAGAGCATCATCGTGGTTGCTTCTAAGTTTTAGCAGTTATGAATAAAGCTGCTATAAACATCTGTGTGCTGGCATATATTTTGTGTGGACATATATTTTTAACTTTTTTGGGTAAATACCAAGGAACGTGATTGCTGGATCATATGGTAGGAGTATGTTTATTTTTATAAGAAACTCCCAAACTGTCTTTCAAAGTGACTGTACCATTTTGCATTTCCACCAGCAATGAATGAGAGTTCCTGTCTCATCAGGAAGATGAGACTCCACGTCCTCATCAGCATTTGGTGTTGTCAGTGTTCTGGATTTTGGCCATTCTAATAGGTATGTAGTGGTATCTCATTGTTTTGATTTGTATTTCCCTGATGACATATGATATGGAGTATCTTTTAATATAACTTTGACATCTGTACGTCTTTTTTCCTGAGGTTTCTGTTAAGGTCTTTGGTTCATTTTAAAATGTGGTTGTTTGTTTTCTTATTATTGAGTTTTACATCTTCTTTGTGTATTTGGATAGTAAAACTTTACCAGCTATGTCTTTTGCAAATATTTTCTCCAAGTCTGTGGCTTATCTTTTTATTCTCTTTTATTGTATTTCTTTTAGTTTGAAGGGTATGTTTCAGCATGTCCCAGACTACTGAAGCCCTAAAAATTTCATTGATCTTGTGGGCGCCTTCCCTTCCACTGGTATCAATTCCCAGTGTGTCATTGGTGAAATCTCCTACACTCTGGAGCACCTATGTTTTATAAAGATTTCCAACATACTTGCTACTTCTTGCTCATCCACTCTAATTAACATGATGTCATCAATCTATCATATATCAAATGTGACCATTATAAACTTCTGAATAATATACAGATTCTCCAGGTCCCATCAGACTATGTTTTAATAGAGGCTAAGAAGATTAATTATAGCCATGGGGAAAGATGGTAAATGTACACATACTCTTGTTTGTCCTACATGAATACATACTGTTGATCCTGCTTCTTGAGAGGAATAGAACAGGATGCATTTACCAGATCGATGGCCATATACTATGTATTGGAGAACTTGTTAATCTGCTCCAGCAAAGATATCATATCAGGTACAACAGGCTTAATGGGTTTCCTATTTGGCTGAGTTTACGGTAATCCATTATCATACTTCTGTATCTCTTTGGCTTTTATAGAGTTCAAGATAGTAAATTAAATGGATGTATATTGAAAACTACTATCTCTGCATTATTCAGATATTAATAGATGACAATAATCTCTATTATTCCCTGAAGGATACAGTATTGTCTTTGATATATTCTCTTGGCCAGAGGTGGGGTAGGTGCTGATAGAGACTTTCACTTGACTTTTCTCACTGTGATGGTTCTTACCACAGAGGTCAAGGGGCCAGTGTTGAGGGTTCTACTCATTTCTAAGTATGTTCATCCTAATTTTACATTTTGGAACTGGGAAATGAACCTTGGGTCTGTGGAACTAGTGGAGCTGCTCTGAGTTGGATCTGGGTCCGAACTCACTAATGTATTTTTTGGATCCTATATGTGTCTACTCTAACAAAGGGTCAGTGATGATGCTTCAGATCCTTCAAATATCCAAATATCACTGTCAGAGAAAATTGTGTCTAATTGTCCTCAAAATGACTAGGTAGTCCCTTGACCCCAGTGTGATGTTATCTGAATAAATTGCTTAGGACCCTTTGGGGAAGGACTGAAGGAATCATTACCAGGTATCAAAGTCAACTTTATGGTGGACATGGCGAAATGCCATCCATATCCCCTTCAGTAAGGAACTTGTTGCCCCAGCTGCTGAGTGTGTCTTCAGGAACAGCCTTAGCTCTAGAAAGCCACTTTACGAAAAGTCATCCCCTTTCTCTGGGCAGTCCACTTCCAGTTTCTCATCAGTGAGAGTGTATAAAGACTGTACCATATTGGGTCAACTTAAGACAACTCTGAAGGGCTAGTCTGTTGCTGGACCATCATAACACTTCTACTTTTGACACTGTTGTTTCTTGCTTCTCATTTCCATAGGTTTAGATTCTTAGCGTCCTTAAACATCCTGCACATTAAGTTCCATCTTAATGTCTGTTTTCCAAGGAACTCAACCTGTAATGATTCAAACTGTATGTCAAACAGTCTTTGAAATGTATGAGTTTATCCCTTACTCCAATATGTTTACAAGCCCTTTGGAATAAGTCTGAGGAATTAAAATACACATATAAGGGTTGAACACTTCCTCTCGGGGATAAAGCCCATGCTTCATTCAGGGGGTCTGGGTCTGAAAACTCAGTTCTGGATATCGGGAAATTATTATGAATGTTAAATGGGATTGCTTCCCTTAGCCTTCTGACCTACACTTGAATTCTTATGTTTATCCAAATTGAGCAAACACTTATTGGGCATCCTAGGTTTCTTTAGTCCTATTAAGCATCTCCATAGCAATCTGTGGGTCAGGCCCCCAAGGCTGACACTGCAACCTTATCACTCAGTAGGATCATTGCTCACACCTGGCTTCTGCAGCTAAGTGTACTGCTTGGCCTTTATTTTTTGGAGAAGCTATCAGTCCAATTGAGCCTAGTTTTATAAAAGCATCTCATACTGTTAGTTTTATGCTACAGAGGAGTACCATGACTGAGCTTCTTGGTGATACTAGTGCCCATCTCACCATGGCATTTCCTATTATTTTGGTAAACAGTGTCCTCAACCAGGAAAAAATGGTCATCTGGTTACATAAGAAGGGAATTTCTTTCTTCCCTCCCAGGAAAATCCTCTGACTTTCACAGTTAGCTTTTAATTGGTTATTAGTGCCTTTTAACAGTGCATTGATTATCCCCAAGTTCAATGTTCTTATAATTACTATTGTTTCTAGCACTTCTTAAACACCTGAAGCACTGCAATCATCACTCCCTTCCCTTTCACTGGTATCAATTCCCACTGCATTATTGGTGAATATTTTAATAATTATACCAGCATGGCATGCCAGGATGGTCTCAGTGCTTCACCTGGGTGATGAGATCCTCGTAAAAGTCTAGAGGTTGGTCATCCGACACCAAAATCCTACTTTGGTATTTGCTTTCTAGTACCATTTTTCAGACCAACTTCTGTAAGTCATGTTAATGAGAAGACAGACTTTGAAAATATAAGATTGGTATGCAGGTGATTTATCACAGAGTTCCTTTGGGACCATTGTCTGTGAGGGACTAGATTTTAAAAATCTAGACTTTCCTTTTTTTTAACCGCTGCCTTTACTTTTGGCATTTTCTTCCTCAAGGGCTGTAAAGGGTTGCTTTTTAGAAGACAGACTGAATCATAGAAATACTTTATAAAATTTGTATGGAGGAATTAATACTTACTTGTCTCAGAGTAACAGAGGTCTAGACTTTTTCTCAGTTTGGTGGTTGATTTCATCATTGCTATGTTGGCACAGGTTCTTTCTTAACAGAGTCATGTCAGTCTGGTTGGTTATCAGGACTGTTTGAATGTATAGGGTTAAGATTCAATCTCCTATGGCTTCTGGTAGTGGTGCTGGGGGCTGGTGGGGAATAAAAATGACAATGCATTTAACAAGGGTCCAGAAGTCAGAGGACAAGGCAGTACTAGGAAATCTTCAAAATGGCCTGAAAGACAGGGCAACACTGAGAAATAAAGTGACCCTATAGCAATGGCTTCTAAATTTCTATTTATGATCTTTCCACTTGCTCTTAATACATTTTGGACACTTATTCTTCATATTTGTCTGCTTACCATTTTTTATTCGCTCCTCATCTTCATGCAAGTAAAAAAGCAATCTCAGTCATCTGTACTTAACTTGGAAAATTACACTGTAGCTATTTCTTCTCCAACTGGTTAGCAGATATTTAGTCTTGTCCAAAATGGTCCACGCCAAAAGTTCCTTGAAATTTGGTCATATCCAAAATGTTCATGAGCATATTTGATCCATGTTAAATCGTTTTGGACAGGACCGAATATCAAGGACCTTTTGGCATGGACAAAATGTCTTATAAAAAGGTGTTTTGAATAGGACCAAATGTCTTACAAGGCTCCAACCACTAACCCCTAATCACCCTGTTTCCTTGTTCACCATTCGTTTCCTCCTCATAGTTTTGGTGACTTCGTTTCAGACAGTTCACTCTGGCTCAGATCTAGCTTCTTCTTAAATTGCAAATGTTGTTATGGCCCTTCAGTGAAACATCTTTAGGAGATGTCCTATCTGCAGGCTTTGTCTAAGCATTTTGGATACTGTTCTTGCTGGGCTCAGAGCAGTCCTTAGTACTCTTTACCAGAGCAACAGGATCAGCCTCTTTGGTCGTGGAATGAGTGATCATGCATACTCTGTTATATTCCCACAGATGTGTGCTTTTTAACAGTAGAAAGCAAACTATTTTCCAATTCTATTAAACAGTTTTCAAAGGTGAAGTGAAGGCATATATATATATATATATTTTTGGTACGCGGGCCTCTCACTGTGTGGCCTCTCCCATTGCGGAGCACAGCCTCTGGACATGCAGGCTCAGTGGCCATGGCTCACGGGCCCAGCCGCTCCGCGGCATGTGGGATCTTCCCAGACCGGGGCACGAACCCATGTCCCCTGCATTGGCAGGCGGACTCTCAACCACTGCGCCACCAGGGAAGCCCAAGGCATATTTTTTGAGGGTAAAGAAAATCTAGTTGTGCAAATCAAAACTACAATGAGATATCACTTCACACCAGTAAGAATGGGAATCATTAAAAAGTCTACAAATAGTAAATGCTGGGGAGGGTGTGGAGGAAAAGGAAGGCTCCTACACTGTTGATGGGAATGTAAATTGGTACAACCACTATGGAGAACAGTATGGAGGTTCCTTAAAAAACTAAAAATGGAGCTACTATATAATTCTGCAATCCCATTCCTGGACATGTATCTGGAGAAAACTATAATTTAAAAAGATACATGCACCACAGTGTTCACAGCAGCACTATTTACAATAGCCAAGATATGGAAACAACCCAAGTGTCCATCAACAGGTGAATGGATAAAGAAGATGTGAGATACACACACACACACACACACAAACACAGTGGAATATTACTCAGCCATAAAAAAGAATGAAATAATGCCATTTGCAGCAACATGGATGGACCTAGAGATTATCATATTAAGTGAAATAAGTCAGACGGAGAAAGACAAATATTATATGATATCACTTATATGTGGGATCTAAAATAAATTATACAAATGAACTTATTTACAGAACAGAATTAGACTCACAGACATGGAAAACAAACTTACGGTTCCCAAAGGGGATAGCGGGAGTCAGGGGGTGATAACTTAGGAATTTGGGATTAATATATACATACCATTATACATAAAATAGATGAACAACAAAGGCCTACTGTATAGCACAGGGGACTATATTCAATATCTTGTAATAACCTATAATGGGAAAGATTCTGAAAAAAAATATATATATATAACTGAATCACTTTGCTGTATACCTGAAACTAACACATTATAAATTAACTATACTTCAATGAAAAAAAATGGTTAAAAATTAAAAAAAAGAAAACTTAGTTGTGCTGCTGATTTGGAATGATAGATGTAGTTCAACATTAATATTTGGGATAATAGGAATGATAATAATGTGAGATGCTATAAAAATTGTTATAGTCATATTGCATTATACTATTGCAAGCATGGATTAGAAAACAATTTCATTTTAAAGTGTCTACCAAGAGAGTGAATTTGCAAGTGTATGAGAGTATATATGGGTGTGGAAAGTAAATAGAAAACAGAAAAAGTCAAAGCAGTATTTTAACACTCACTGTTGATCCTATTCCTCTAAAAAATGCTACTCAGATTCACATTCTGAGAAAAACGCACCAGCTGACAAGCCACCACAGATATAAAGCTGTCACCCAATTAGACCTGGGGATCTTGCATCAAGGCTAGGATGGTACAAGCTGTAGAGACAATAGGCATACACGTTAGGAGACAAAGGAGGCCCATAAGCAGCACATAGCATCTCTGTACATGAGGCTGGCTTCTGCAATGACTGCATATAAAAGACCCATGAAAATTAAATATCTCAAGGATATGTTGAAACTACAACAGGCTGCCTCTTGCCTTTTGCCTCAACAGAGCAGACCATTTTTGGCAGCATATAGGAACCATATATCATATGTAGGCACATTTGTGTGTGTGTGTGTATGTGGATGTATGTGCACAAGAGAAGGAGATTGAAATTACAGAGAAGGAAAGGTAAAATTTTGTGATTAATCACAAAAAAGCCAGTTTTCCTTCTTCAAATACTGTATTCTTTTTTCTGTACAACCATTGCTTCTGGTATGACAATAATAACTCATGTTTATTTGGCAATTTAGAGTTTTCAAAGTATTTCATTAAATTAACATAAGCATTAAAAAATTCTGCCACCTAGAAACTATTTTTATTCTCTATCACATTTTTTATAGATAAGGAGTTTGTGTTTCAGATAAAGTAACTGACAAGCCAAAGATAAACAAAAAGCAAGTGCTAAGCCCAGGTCCTCTTACTCTGGTAGCCACATTCCTTTCACCATGTCATACTGCTGATCTGGATGGGATGCCTTAATTATTAGAATGAGTAGTGAAATAATTCTGAAATGTAAATGGGTGTTTTTTAAAGATGGATTGCATGTGAAAACAGAAGCTTAGTCTCCTGTTAAAATTTTGAAGCAATAAAACTTTAATTCAAAGCCCTTAAACACAGACAGAAACAAGGTTGGCTAATCAAATTCTTCATGGCAATATATAAAATAACTCTGTATCTGTATGTCTGAAGAGACTGATGTTCTTATATTTGTCTTAGATTTAACTTTAGTTCATAAGTCACACTGTCATTTGTTATTACTGTATTTTTTAAAATTCATGCCTTACATTTTATTTCCCTTTTTAGGAAACATCACTAGGTTTTATCATTCAAAGTACTGCCTTTTGAAATATGTATATGTTTCTCTCTGTTCTCTCTCTGTTTCTCTCTTTCGCTCTCTCTCTTTTTATATCTCTCTTCCTCTTTCTCTCTTTCCAATGCAAGTGAACACACTAGGGCACAGAATAAGCAGCACTTAGTAGAATACTTCAAATCAGAATCATTCTCAATAATAACACAGGGCCATTTTATAAAAATAAGGTTTTCAATACAGAAACAATAGAAAATCCATTTTGGGGGGTTAACTTCCAACAACAAACATCATCAAAGAAATGAATATTTTTAGTTATTTGGATGGTTTTTCCTGATGATGGAATGTAAAATGAAAGAAGATCACTTGATAAATTTAATTTGATAAAGTCCTCAGAAAATTGTTCTAGGATGTTAATAGAAGAACTTTGAAAAAAAGGTTGAAATTATAAAGTTAAAGAGGTTTACTGACAGCATTATTTCCTGGAACCCTTATAGAGTTCTAAAGTTGTTTGATCAGAACTCCGCTTCTGAGCCACATTTTCTGCAGGACTTTTATTAACATCTTCTCCAGTAAAATCCCATAAAAGAGTTGAGCAGTGCTGTGTTAGAGCTATAGATAGACTTTACTGATAAAAAAAAAAATGGCTTGTGATTAAGGATAATTGGATTTTTTTTGTATCCGTTTTGTAGATTCTCTGATAGATCTCACATATCTGATTAAGCATGTTTTTGGCCAAAAAATGATAAGAATTATGTTTTCTGTATCTATGAAAAAATCTCAAATATTTAGATCCATAGTAATCATAATTCAATTATAAATAATCAGGTGGGAGATTTTGAAATTCAGAAAGAAGTAACATTTCTCCTATTGTTACATCCTAGTGTAAGAGTTTTCCCTGGGACTCCTAATTGCCCCAGACACCTTGCACTCTTTCCCTGTCCAATACCATCGGTCTCTCTTTTTCACTCAAAAATGTTTTTTTCTCCGTAAATTCAGCATGCCCTAAAGCACTCATGTTACACCTCAAATCAGTATCAACCCTCAATTTCCACATTACTTTCAAAACCACCATCTATTTTCCAATTTCACAGGCTTCAAATTTATGTTGATTTGAACACATTCCTTCCATTATCCTGCTATTTCAGTTTAAAGAACCCCTTGAAACTTTATTGAGTGTCTATCATGCCACACACTGTGCTAGATGCTCAAAGTCAAATGTTGAATAATATAAATTTCTGGCCTCAAGGTACCATTTAGCTGGGAGAAAGTCATGGAAATAAATCAGTACAATGTAGTGCCACAAAAGAAATGTGTACTCAGTGTGATGGAAGACTGAAAGAAGGGCATGTTGGTCACTTCCTGACAATAGGAAAGGACGGGGGTACACAGGAAATACTCCACAGATACTGGAGGTCCTATCTGCAAGTCTTAAGTCATGCCAAGATTTGAGAGTGGCATCAATCCAGGTACAGACAGCACTGGAAATAGACATGGGAGAAAGAAAGAAGAGTCTGTTGGATAGGAAAAAAGGTTTGGAGTCTTCCATGTCATGCTAATGGATTTGGACTTTTTCCTCTAGGTATACAATATAGATTTTAATTGGGAATAAAGTAAATGATTGGATTTTAGAAAACTCATGGGCAAAGCTATGTGTAAGACTGATTGTAGATGGGGAAGTCAGGAATCAGGGATACCAGTTAGGATAAAATGTCAGATTAAAATGAATGATTATGAGGGCTTGAACTGAAGTTGTAATGCTGGGAAAAAAAGAAGCAAAACTTGTTAAGTTACTATGTTGATAACATGACTGGTTATCAAAAGAATCTTGTGGATGATAATCATTTTCATGGGGATGACCAATTTAACATCCCAATTACTCAACAGCCATTTAATGGCAACAAACATTATTTTACTTTCTTCATTCATTGACTCTCAGAGTCACAACCTGAATCTTCTATCCCATGAAACTGCTGCATCTTTGAAATATTAAAGAAGTACCACTTCTTATTCTCCAGCAGCAGCTCTGTCCTCCCAGTGATGATGCTCAGCCACTCCTGCAACTCTGTGTTTGGACTTCATTGGACTGTCCTAGTCATTGACTCTTTTCCTCTACTTACCTTCCCTCTGAGTTATCTTCCATCTCTATGCATTTTTCTGCATGTCTGAATATCTTTATGAATTTCCTTAGTCTCATTTTCCAGGAAGAAAACCCCAAATCAAGTATCTGTCTTATCTGTGCTTGCCCTAGTCAGATAAATACTGCTGGGGGAAAAAAAAAATCACATAATAAGGGACTCAAAATGTACTGTCAACTGGACCTCATCAAAGTACATAATGTTACAGTAATTTACTATTCAGCTCTTTTATTCTCTCTTGCTCTTCACAAAGAATATTGGAGGTTTTCTGCCAACTTCTCCAACGTTTCACCCATTTCTGCTCCTCGGGGCCATTTAGTACAATCAAGGCAGCCAAGGCCTCATTGCTGGGATAGGGAAATGGTTTTGAGTGCCACTTAGGGGAAGAATGAGGATGGGCTATAGACTAGAAATACACATCTAAAAGAGATCTATTCCACAAGGATTCTACACTCTACAAAACTTTCCAGTCACAACAGCTGAAGCAATTTTAGCTTAAAAAGTTTACTGGAATACTGTACTTCACAAGAATTAGAGCTAATTGAAGAAGCAGTCATTTATCATATCACCCTCATTATCTGCCCAATTAATCAATAAAGTAACACAGGGAAGAGAAAAGACTAGTTGCTCTCATCAAAAATAAATGCATTCAAGCAGCTCATGCAGCTCCATATCAAAAAAACAAACAACCCAATCCAAAAATGGGCAGAAGACCTACATAGACATTTCTCCAAAGAAGATACACAGATTGCCAACAAACACATGAAAGGATGCTCAACACCATTAATCATTAGAGAAATGCAAATCAAAGCAGGGCCAATCTTGATGCCAAAAGTACGGCTTTTATCTAGAATATTACCTCTGTTGTTTTTCTGGTCTTTTCTCAGATCAATATGAGTAACAACAGCAATGACAGAAACACTGTAATTATTTCAAGTTTCTTATTTCCATGAAGTCAAAATCACAAATGGTGATATTATACTTCATTCTTAGAGCCAAAGAATAACTTGCATCACTTAAAAAGAGACAGAGTTGACTTTCGTCACTGCTTGTCCCACCACCAAGAATGTATCTTGTCTGATTCTGCTAAAGGCAAGACCAACAAAAAAGGGTGAGGACTCAGCCCCTACTTTCAGTGACGATAATGGCCTAGTGACCAGGATGTGAGATGGAATATCTTGACTCCTAACTCTGGTCTTTAAAAAAAAGGTTTGGGGGCTTCCCTGGTGGCACAGTGGTTGAGAGTCCGCCTGCCAATGCAGGGGACACGGGTTCGTGCCCCGGTCTGGGAGGATCCCACATACCGCGGAGCGGCTGGGCCCGTGAGCCATGGCCGCTGAGCCTGCATGTCCGGAGCCTGTGCTCTGCAACGGGAGAGGCCACAACAGTGAGAGGCCTGCATACCACAAAAATAAATAAATAAATAAATAAATAAATAAATAAATAAAGGTTTGGGAGAGTTTTTATTTTAATTCTAGGTCTTAATTTGTATGCAACATGTGCAAGCAGCTGCTCTTAAGACTTCGTGCACTTCTCTTGGACAGCTCTTTGTGGATGAAGTAGAGCCTCACTGGAGAGCCTGAGAGTAGTGTAACAGTGCTTTTCTCAAACTTGCAGAAGTCTGTGCCGTGTGGTGGAAAACTGGATTCTTACATAGAACCATGAATGCTGAACTGTCTTTCTGCTGCCATTACAACTATTTAAAATCATGGAATAGGACATTTCTTAAAGAATAATTGGGTCGATCTCCAATTAATTCAATCTGTGTGGAAATACTAAATAAGGAGCATGGCTCTGGCACTTACTAACAGTTTCTCTATGATAAAGTTATTTTTGTTGAATGAAGATGGCTTGTAGAATTATAATTAATGATGTTCTCTTAACAGTGCATAGAAACCGGAAGTGAAAATAGCTCAAAATTTATAGTTAAAATCTAAGATTTAATATAATCCCACACTTTCCTAGTTGTGTGATCTCTCAACTTCCTTTTTTTTCATACTCTGCATTCAGATTCATTTGATTCCAAGACCTTTCCTCTTAACCGCTGCAGGCACTACCTTTTCCTGTAATGGGAAAGGAGAGCACGGCTACTCAGAGGTCCTCCTCTGGAAGGACACCCCTAATGGGCTGTTTGTACCTCTGTGGCTGGGAAAGTTTGAGGTTGCGGTGGGGAAATATACGGTTACCCTCTGAGGTTCCTGGCAAATGCACAGTAGTTACCACCAAAGGTCTACTCAAAACCCATGCCACGGTTCAAACTTATATTCCAATATATAGACCAGGGATGCAGATGTATAAAAGGTAAGACAAGCTGGAATTATAAAAATAATATTAATAATGTACTCTGCAAAGCTTAATGCAAATCGGATCGTCTAACTCCATCCATTAAACCATAAAACTTTTCTGAAAAAAAAAGGGGAAAATAAAACCTACCCCTCAAATCAGATAATATATGCTTCAGTACTGTGAAATTTTAAGCAGCATTAGTATTATGGATGAAATCTAATATCAGTACTCCCATAACTTATGGGTTATCGTTCCCCCAAATTTTAAAGGCTACTATGGGCTGCTATTCCCTGAAATATTAAAGGATGCTGCGACCTGAACTCTGGGGAACTTGCAAACCTATTCCTAAACTCTTGTTAAAAATGGAAAGCTTCCCTGGTGGCACAGTGGTTGAGAGTCTGCCTGCCGATGCAGGGGACACGGGTTTGTGCCCCGGTCGGGAAGATCCCACATGCCACGGAGCGGCTGGGCCCGTGAGCCATGGCCGCTGAACCTGCGCGTCTGGAGCCTGTGCTCCGCAACGGGAGAGGCCACAACAGTGAGAGGCCCGCGTACCGCAAAAAAAAAAAAAAAAAAAAAAAAGGAAGTGAGGTGCAATGCGGGCAACAATGTGTTGTGCAAGTGCCGAAGAGAGAACTTAGATTTTTTTAAATTTATTTTTTCTCCCCATGTTCTTTTGTGATAAATTACAGCCATATGTAACAATTCAGATGCACCTCAAAATCAAGGTGCATCAAGGTGTCTCTTTTTAAGGGACAGATGCCACTGTCTCTTAAAAAGTTATACATACCATGTAAAGATAGTTTCCACTCTCCACCAAGCTTATCGAAGTTAAATGCTGCAGTTTGCAGAGTGTATGATACCAAGAAGAGGAAATTACAATGGTGTGACAGAAGACAGCTGAGAATCAATATGAATAATGCCTCCTTTAGGTACTGATAGATAGATGGTGGGAGATCTGAGGATCAGTCGTTGTTATTAATCATGTACCATAATGTGACTGATTGTTATTACTTCATATGCTAGGTGGCTAGGAATGCAGCCAGTTCAATAAAATCATTTTCACTTCCTTTTCATGGTGGTCATTTTTCTTGTGTCTCCTTTCCTCCTTTGGTGTTCTTCAATTAAGAAAGAAAAGGACTTCCTTCCATTTCAGTGTAAGTGACCCATAATTGGGGTTCACTGGGAAAAAAATATATGACCACACTATTCAGAGCATGTCTTTTACAGTGGGTGCGAGGGCTCTGTAAGGCTGGCTGTAAACCATGGAAAGAATTGGGAAGTTGATTCCCTCCTCCTGACTCTCCACCTGTGGTTCATAGTCTTATTGTTAAGGAGAGGTAAAGCCACACAAATTTGTTTCTTTTTCTGTACAGAAAGTACTTTCAGATATTTCTGTACATATTTGATGTAGAGAAATTCCTCTGGAAATGAAAAAAAAAGAACTTCTAAATGTGGAGCAGACCATATGGTTTGCTATTTGAAGTATCCCCATTTGAATTTTGCAGGAAATGTAACACAGCTAATAAAATGTGGCCTTAAGTGTTGAATGTTCTTGACTAAAGATATTTTAAAGACAACTTATGGCCTTACAGATTCCCAGAAATTCTAGACTGTGGCGGATATTATTTTGCCTTTGCTGAACTAAGTGCTACAATTTTAGAATTCCTAAAAATTCAGATGAAAATGACTTTTGTTTAGTTGAAGTGGAGAAACATCAATGAAACCATTTCATCTATGGATGAAAAGTCATCTGTACATGGCTAGGTATTTTTGTCTGATGTGAAGCTAAAGCATATTCAAGACAAGAGTTTGCTTGTACAGTATGTTTGCAGAGCTATATTTTAAATGTTAGAATTATGTTACATATATATACAAATACAAAACTATTAGAAACACTTCTTACAAAAACTGCAGTGGAAAAAAAAAGAATGTAATACATAATTCATTTGGTTATAAATAGTCATTTTGGTAATTGATATTAAGTTTAAATGGCCTTCTCCCCCCCCACCATTTACTGTTGCTGTGAATCCAGAATTTGTGTTATTTTAAAGGGGGCTGTCAAATACTGTTGCCCATCTTCATTTGCTGGTAAAGAATAATCCTTTTGATTGTAAAATTTTCCAGGCACTGACAGTGAGAGATTAACTAAAATAGTATTTTATTCCCTGCTGTAATGGTGAGTACATAGCATTAAATATATTATTAATCCAACAAAATATTTTCATACTAAGCCATTTGGATCCATCAGTAGCCCCAACTGTAATTGATGGATTACTGCATTACCATTTAATTTAGTTTTATTTTAAAGGCATAACACTCACTATCATTCTAGTTAATTGTATAACCAAATAAGGAGGGAAATTACTTCAGGAAAATGAGTAATGTAGAAGAGGATTCTTGTTGTTAAGAGAATTATGAATTGTTTTCTTAAAGGCTTTACACATAGAACTGCTTACACTCTCAACACTAACCTTCAATGTAACTCAGGAAAAGAGGGAAGAAAGAAATCCAATTAGTTGTAATTTGGAGGTTCTGCCTCTCCCTTAAAATATCAATAATAATATATCAGGTCAATTTTTGGCTTTAGTTTTTCTCAGAGCAATTTTCAAATACAAAACCCACTCTGCTCAGAAGGAGAGTTACTGGAAATCAATTGCTGTTTCATTTATGATGCTTAAAATTGCACCCCCTGCTATTTCTGCTCAATTACACCACACTCAAATAATTTATTAAATATCTGCATGCCATTGAGTCAATATATGGAAGTGACTGCTACCTATATAGTTGTGTGATTTTAGAAAACAACAGAAAATTCTTCCTTTGATGAAAATTGCCTGAATTTGAAACTCATGAAATTCATATTAAATTGTTCAAATATAACTCTTTTAAAAAATAACCTTTTATATGAGAACATTTTAGATTTACAGAATTATTGTAAAGATAGTACAGAGAGTTCCCATATACATCAGACTCAGTTTCTCCTATTACTAACATCTTACATTAGTATGGTATATTTGTCACAATCACTAAATGAACATGGATATATTATTGAATTACATACTTTATTCAAATTTCCTCAGTTTTTCCCTAATGTTCCTTTGTTGTTCTAGGATCCCATCCAGAATACCATATTACATTGAGAAATCATGTCTCCTTAGGCTCCTGTTGGCTATGACGATTTCTCAGACTTCCCTTTTATTTGATAACGATAATTTCAAGGAGTACTCGTCAGGTGTTGAGTAGAATGTCCCTCACTTGGAATTTGTCTAAGGTTTTTGTTATGATTAGACTGGGATTATGGGTTTCAGGGAGGAAAACCACAGAAGGGCCATTCTCATCATATCAGGGGTACGTACTATCAGCATGACTTACCACTCTTGATGTTGACCTTGATCACTTGGCTGACGTAGTTCTGTCAAGTTTCTCCACTGTAAAGTTACTCTTTTTTCTCCTTCCTTCTCATAGTGTACTGTTCAGAAGGAAGTTACAATGAGCAGCCCATACATAAGGAATGGGAAATTGTGCTCTTTCTCCTGAGGGCAGAGTATCTACATACATCATTTGGAATTCTTCTGCACTGGAGATTTGTATCTTCATCCCATTTACCTTTTTATTTAGTAGTTTATTTATATCAGTACAGACTCATGGATGTTCGTTTTATACCTTGGGATATTAACCAATACTATTCCTTTACTTTTGTGTATGTATATATGTATGTTTTGTATTTAGCTGAAATTGTTCCAGTTTTGGCCATTGGGAATCAGTTGGCACCGATACCCATTTTATATATCCTATTATTGTGTGGGGAGTTTTGATTCGTCTGTTTTTGTTTTGCACTTCCTTACTTTCTGGAACTACAAGATGCTCCAGGCTCTTCTTATATATTTCCTGCCCAGTGCTAGAATCAGACATTTCTATAAGGAGCCCTGGTTTTTTGTATTGGAGAATGGAATTAGAAACTAAGCTCTGAATGCTAAGTGTGCTCAATGTTTTTTTCTTTTTTTAACTTTTTTTTTTCCTTCATGCATATCTTTGGCAAGATGACTTGGGAAATTTATTTGTATGTATTTAATCAAGAAAAATTGAAAATATCAATGCATCTTAAAATACAAATGTAGGTTGTATTTTAAAAACAAAATTAAAATGATTTTTTTAGAGTTGCCTAAACATAGCTTACCAGTTTATGAGATTACCTTTGCTCTTTGAAAGACAAGCAATTCATGCTGAGTTGGATCAACAGAGGGTAGATGTTTCAAAGCTGGGAACTATTGTAAATGTTGTCTGAGATCTGGATGCACTCGCAAAAGTGGATTAAAATATAGGCATAATCCTTCTACTGAGGTTTAGATAAATTATTTCTCAAAAAAGTGTCCAATTTCTACAAACAGCTCTCATGATTAATAAATTACTCTGAGATTAAGCAACTGTCTTGCCTCAGACAGAAAAAATTTGACCTAAAGTTGACTATCATTAGTATGTTGAAAATGCTTTCTTTTCCAATTGTGCAGTGACAATTACCCAGAAAGAATGTGCGCACAAGAAAAATGAAAATGTGTGTTCTTTCCTGTTTGCAGTATATTTGTGCTGATTTTGCTTCCCTTTTACTAGTCAATAAGTGTTTGAAATGAGCACTCACTGAGCTGGTCTCTATGGTATTCAGAAGGTCTTGTAAACTTTAGTGTTTGTTATATAGTTGTTGAACAATAAGAGTACAGTGTATACTCTATGGAAGGGGTATTAGGAAAGATCTATCACATTGGCTTCAGTAGGAACTGGCTATTACTAAGTTAACTAAACTTACATATCTGTTGAACAAAGCTCTGTAAGATCGAAAAGAGCAAGGCTGATGGGTTTCTAGTTTATGGAGTGATATCAGAGTTGTTACACATAGCTGATCCTTAAGGAAAATAAACAACAAAATTTTCATCACCACACTGAGATCAATGGACAGGATAACTAATATACTGAATAAGGCCATATATTTAATATATTTATTCTACTAATAATACTCAGTAATCATTACTAATAATATTATTAATAACTCAGTAATATTAAATACAATGTACCAGCCATTGTTATTACTTTGTATATCGTATGAATTTAATAGCTAAAATAGGGTTGCATTTTTAATACCTGCTTCAAAAGTAAGGAAAGAGAGATTGTGAAAGGATAGTCAATTTAGATTGTGAAAGGATAGTCATTGTTCCTTACAGAGAGCAAGGAACAATGTTGGTTTTTAATACAAGGACTTCTGATTTATGTTCCTAATTGCTAGACCATATCACCTCATTGGAAATGACTAGATTTGGGACATAAATCCATTTACAGTTAGAGTAAAAATCTGTCTGACAATGTTATGAAAAGCCTAACCAGTCTGTATTAAGATGTGTAGTATATTGCTATCATAGAGCTATGTGTGTATACATATATGCATGTATATATACACACACACCTAAATATACAGCGAGAGGGAGAGAGAAAGAGAGTAAATTTAAATCAGATTTTCTATTAGTAATTTGACACAGTGTTTGGAGATTTTACTAATTGCTAACATGGATTTCAAAGTGTAAATTTCACTATGGTTATTAGGATATCCCCTTATAGCTGTTAAGAACTGAGAGAAAAACAAGAAAGGCAGGCTAATGTAGACGAGAAATTACTCATGTTGCAGAAACATTGTTCATTTACTTCTGGCATAAGTTGAGGGAGGAGAGCATATATTTATGTCACAACATAATGGCATACTGCAGGCTATTTCTATATGCATTCTCATTCCAGACTAATTTGTCAATTGTCAGTAAATTCAGCATCTTCCACATCCGGATAAATATAGATTTCTTTCTCAGTTGACGGTAAATACATTGCAGCTCCTCTGTAGCGGGCAGCAGATAGATGGAGGCATTAAGGTGACTTTCTTGCTGAGTGTAATGTAATAAAATCAGGCACTCTGTAGACAGTGTATTTGGAATATGTTAGAAAATGAGGCCAGAGTCTCAGACCAGTCTCACCATCATCATCATGATTCGTGCCTTGGCCAGTGTGGTTACTTGAGTTGTGGGAAGGCAGTTAGAAGCAAGATGACTCAGTCCACAATAAGGGGCTGAGGAAATCAGGTCCTGATTTCAATAACTTTGTGGTTTAATTAGCTTTGCTTTGATCTATCTGCCTCAGATTTTGGAACAAGATGGGAAATAAATATCTGAATAATAAGAGCCTAATACAGACTTTGATCCATAGTCATCTTTGATCCATTGTATAGTGACCAATTATCTCAGAATGGGGGTTAAAAAGAAAAGAATAGAAAGAAAAGTTCTAATCTTTGAATAATGGAGTCCTAAATATTCAAATAAAAAGTATAGCACTCTAAAAGAAATTAATATGGGGAGGTTCAGGAACGAGAAGAATAAAATTTAAAAAAGTAATCTATATGGTTGTACGGTGATTCTCAAAGTGTGACATTAGGACCGGAAGTATCAGCAATACTTTGGAACATGTCAGAAAAGCAAGTTTTCAAGTCCTAACCCAAATTGATTGAATCTGAAATTCTGATGATGGGGCCCAGGTGATTCTATATTAGAATCATTGGGTAAGTTGCATATCAGGAAAAAATAAATGTACGGCTACTCAGAAGTGATTTCAGGACATTTTCCCATATAGATCTCATCTGTTTCAGTTTTGCAAAAGCTGTTATGGTGGTCCAGATAGATGTGTGAAGTACCTAACAATTGACCTTCCTAACTCAATACCCCTGGGTTGAAGGGCTTAGGAATCTAGAGCATGTCGTGAATGTTTGCTGGGCTAATTCTAAAAGAATTTAACTCAATTAGTACTTATTAAAGGGTGACTGTGAATATGTCAGTGAAGTTGGTGATGTGGAAAATATATTAATAAACCATGACTCCTGATATTAAATTGCTTACCATTTTTATTTACCTAGAAAAAATCTTGGAAAAGACATATTTTACTAGCAGGTATTTGCATAAATATAAATTATCCAAGCTCTCATTTTGTGCTGACATTCCCTAAAATCAGAGCTCAGATTATTTTAGATACCCATCCCAGGCAAATCCACATAGTGACGACTGGTTTCTGATGAGTCCCCTCATGAATACAACTTTATGATTTTCTCTTAGAATTGATTAATTTTTGAGGCACAGAATTTAGTAGTAAATAATAACTGTATAGTCCTCTTAGTCTCCAACAAGAGCAGAAGGTCATGAATTCTCAGCCTCATTACTTTAAACACAAATTTTTTTTAACTGTATGCTTTCATTTATACAATATTTTTGAAGTGACAAAATTTTAGAAATGGAGAATAGATTAGTTGTTGCAGGAATTAGAAATGTATGGTGGGGGCAGGATAGAAGTGGGTGTGGTTATAAAAGGGCAACATGAAGGATTCTTGTGGTTATGGAACTGTACCTTGACTGTGGTGGTGGATACATGAACCTACACATGGGATAGAATTGTATAGAACTAAACATACGTACACGCACATGAATGAGTGCAAGTAAAATTTAGGGAAATTTGAACAACATCAGTGCTTTGTATCAGTACATTTTGGTTATGATATTACACTGGTTTTATAAGATGTTACCACTGTGGGAAACTGGGTAAAGGGTACATGGGATTTCTCTGTATTATATCTTACAATTGCATGGGAACCTACAATTAAATGAATAAAAATTTCAATTAAAAAGTCAATCAATTGAAAGTGATCCAGACTGACAGATTTTAGAACTAGCAGATAAGAACACTGACACAGTTATTGTAACTGTATTCCATATGTTCAAAAATATAAAGACAGTAAAAAAAAGACAGTAAAAAAAAAAAAAAAAAAGACCCCAATTGAACTTGTAGAGACAAAAACTATGAGGTGAAAAATACACTGGATGAGATTAAAAACAGATTAGACATTGCAGAAAAGACTAGTAAACTTGAAGACATAATAGAAGCTATCCAAAATGAAATAGAGAAAGAAAAAAGACTTAAAAAAAATATGGACAGAGTGTCAGTGATCTATGGGATGATTCAAGTGTAATTCAAGTGTGTAACTGGAATCCCTGCAGAAAAGACGAGAGCAGGGACAACAAAAAAATTTGAAGAAACAGTGGCTAAAATTTTCTTGGATTTGATGAAAATTATAAGCCCAGAGATCCAAGAAACAAAATAAGTCCAAAACACAAAAAGTATGAAGAGGGCTTCCCTGGTGGCACAGTGGTTGAGAGTCCTCCTGCCGATGCAGGGGACACGGGTTCGTGCTCTGGTCCAGGAAGATCCCCACATGCCGCGGAGCGGCTGGACCCATGAGCCATGGCCACTGAGCCTGTGCGTCTGGAGCCTGTGCTCCTCAATGGGAGAGGCCACGACAGTGAGAGGCCCACGTACCGCAAAAAAAAAAAAAAAAAAAAAAAAGTATGAATTAAACTACCCTAAGGCACATCATAATCAAATTGCTCAAAATCAGAGGTAAAGAAAAAGTCTGAAAAGCAGCTGAGGGATGGGAGAATGTAAACACAAATTGTTGCAAATAACATTTTAAAGCAGCAAATAGGGATCCATTCCTAGTGTAGGAGTGGAAAAAAATGAATTTAGCATGAAGGAATAGAACGTTCCGTATCCTTATATAAAAAGCAGGAGGTAGTTGGGAGATCTAGGAGTGGAAAGAAAACGCCAAAATTGCTAAAGTAGCAATGAACATCTTTTCAAAGGGAGCAAGTAAAGTAGAACACAACAGTGCAGAAATAACGAGAAAAGACTTGTAATGGTAAGGACAGTGCAGCTTAAGCAGAAAATTAGGCCTTAGGGAATAAATTAGAATACAAATGTAGTCAAATATTCTGGAAAATGAAAATAGTTAATTTTTATTGGACATGAATAAAAAGGTGATGCTGGAACTAAAATAGAAAATCTAATGAATTGATTAAAACTCTGGTGATGATTAGGAGTAATTAATTGGAACTGGGCTAGGCTAAACTTAGAATCTAATAAACTAAGCTGGAAATAAGACATTTTTTTGTTAAATATGTATTCAAGTGGTCAGTCCTGACTACTTGTTCTTTAGTGAATCCATGGAAAATTTGAAAGTCAAAACAAGATCCACTACTGTTTTAGGGAACCAGGAAGCCCAAGAAAGTATCTTGATGAAGAGGAGAAAGTAAAACTTCTATTTAAATGTAGCAACAACAAGTTTCTACAAATGAAAGATCTGTGGTTTCAATTATAGATCTGTGCTTAGTATTATTTAAAAGTTTCAATTTATAATAAGAGAAAATTAAACATTGGAAAATAATGCCTCTAATAAAATGTTTAAACTTAATAAACTGTAGTATAAAAAATTCTGACAAACTGATTGTAAAATTCATATGAAAGAGTAAACATGTAAGAAGAGCCAGGAATTATAACTGGTTATGATAACTTAGTGGAATAAGATAACTTAAAAATTCTTTCAGTACAAATATGTAGAAATTCTGGATAAAATATAGATAAAACTTTAACTTAATACCTGCTAATCTTGGAAAGATAAGAGGAAAGGAATATCTAGGTGACAGAAACTAAGAAAAGAACCAACAAATTGCAAGCCAGAGTATAAATGCATTAACTTGGTGCTTCAGCAGTGTGGTGGTAGACAGTATAAGGTGGAAGAGATGAAGTGCTGTTTCGACAACCAACTGACTTAGGTTTAAATGCTTAAATGGGGACCAGACCAGGCATTGCAGCAATATAGGAGGGAAATCAAAGCAAAGATCCTGGCATAAACCAGAACCCTGGTAGGGCTGCACATTGAGTGAAATGTGAGTTAGAAAAAAATAAAACAACTTCAGATACAAAAAGATGACAAGGAAGTTTTCTCTTTATGCCAGAGTTTTGACGGAAACAAAACATTTCTCCAAACAAAACATTGCTCCACAGTTTTTCCCAACTGATTTTAACATAAAAAGTAGTTTACATATGCGAGCAACTGGAAGAAACAAGTGCAAAACTGCTTGGAATAACCCCCAGATTAAACAAGAAGCCTCAGTTAAATTTCCTCTGAAGATGAAGTCATAGTCCAAAGTCACAGGGCACATGGGGAAAAAAACCCTCTGTGATCATCACTCAATA
This sequence comes from Mesoplodon mirus, assembly GCF_964341445.2. Taxonomy (NCBI): domain Eukaryota; kingdom Metazoa; phylum Chordata; class Mammalia; order Artiodactyla; family Ziphiidae; genus Mesoplodon; species Mesoplodon mirus. The sequence continues at coordinate 115,467,957 of NC_138982.1, forward strand.
AAACCAGTAGGAGAATTTAAGTGCTGAAAAGGTCACAAACAAACCTATAAAATAAGTATATTTATTTAAGTAAATATTTAAATAAAGGGGTAGCATTCTTTACTGAAATATAAACATGGGAATTAAAAATACAATAAAAGACATGTCAAAGGCAAGGTTTTAAATAGACAGTATATGACTTGCAATATTCATGCATTATTTTCTTATTAGTTTCATCTATTTAGATAAAGAGATAGAGGAAAGAGCAAGCATCTGAAAGAAAAAGCAACTTTTCACACCATGGACTAAATAGATGCTGTCATAGCAATCAGTAATGGAAGTTTTCCGTTCTTTTTCATTTTTCTTCTTTTTCTTGCTCCATAATTCACAGAATTTTTTTTTGATAGAAAAAAACTTATGTTTAAAATTGTGATTAGATTCTCAGGTTAACTCAAGTTCAGGTTTACTTACAACATAATCAAAATATTGTATGTTCAAAAATCACATAGTTCTCTACATTTTTTTTAGTTCAATGCACTTTAAGTTAAATAAGAATATATGATAATCAAGATATCCTTTTGCATATTAGATCTATTAAATATGGGGGAAAGGGGCAGATTTTCAAAGATCCAGTATAATATCTAAAAATAAAAAATATAGTTAATCAAATTTAAAAACTCCATAGAGGTTTTGTATAGCAGATTAGACTGAGGGGAAGAAATAATAAACTGAAAGAGCTGAAAGAATTTTCCAGAAGGAAGTGAAGAGAGGAGCAGATCGTTAACGTGGTAGAGACGTTAAGGAATGTAGGAAATAGAACAAGAAGATCCAAAACATGTCAAATAGATTCTTACAGAAAGAGAATAGAAATGAACTATAGAAATATACAGTATTGCTAAAGTAGAAAAAATAAAGATGTGTCATAGTTGTTACACCATAATCTATATAAAGGGATATAGTATGCACATGCTCTTATATATAGGCGACCCTTGAAAAACACGGGTTTGAACTGTGCAGGTCCACTTGTACTTGGATTTCTTTCACTAAAAATATACTACAGTACTACATCATCTGCAGTTGGTTGAATCTATGGATGTGGAACCACAGATACAGAGGGTCCACTATAAATTTATAATCAGATTTTCAACTGCGCAGAAGGTTGGTGCCCCAACCCCTACTTGTTCAAGGGCCAACTGTACATGTAAGTTACCTTTAAAACCTATGGACAGAATACCCAAGACACTGCTGAGAATGATTGACTCTGGAGAGGAGGCCTCTGAGTCAGAAGTAGGAGAGAAATTTTTACTTTTATATGTATAATAATTTTATTTTTATTTACCTCTAAAAATTATTTTTTCATACAAGATATTTTTTCAGTGTTAAAAATTCATGAATGAAAAAATGAAGAAAAAGCAAAATGAAGATAAGAAGATAAGATAAAACCAGTGATAAAGTTACATAAAATATGCATGTATTGTTGTTTTTTCTAGTGATGAACACTTCTTCAGCTCAGAGTCCTTTATTATTCATTACAAAGAGGAAAACATAAACATGTATGATTCACAGTTTTCAAAGACAAAGGCAGACTAATAGCTTGGAAAGAAAATAACTATGCTGTGTGTTCAAATGAGAAAGAAATGTCTCCTCCAGATCCTCAAGACTCTGGAAAGTGCAATTATTTAAATTTACCTACATCTCCCCATAAGAACCCAGAGAATTGTTTTGTCAGCACCAATGCTGGGGATCTAAGTATGCAACCCTTATGTTTTTATATTATTTATTTGTTGAATTTTTACTGAACACCTATTATATCCCAGGCACTGAGGAAACACTGACCAGAGTGGTTCATATTATCATACGCAAAAGGAAAAAAACAGACATTAAGTCAACAATTACAGTGTGATGTGATAATTAATATGACACAGATATTCACGAGGAGCAACAGGCTTAACAAGTAGACTGGGAGAAGCAGCTTAATCTGAGCGAAATATTTTCAAAAGAGATAAAAGTTTGTAGGAAGATAGAAATACTATAGTTAGACAAGTAAGACTGTGGCAGGGAGAGTTCCAAGAATAGGAAACACATCCTCCCTATTCTCTAGAGTTTCTAATTTACTTGTTTGTTAGTTCATTTGTTGATTACCTTATTGATGCCTATTTATAGATATTTATTGATTCCTTTCTATGTTTCTGGCACCCTATTAGGCAGCTGGAATGCAATAGTGATGATAAAGTCAGCTATCTTCCTAAATCACAAATAACATCAGGTCACTTCTATTACAAATTTAAAGTTTTAGAATGACTCTTTCTTGTCAGTGGAAGTGATCTATACACTGAGACACTTGTACCTCTTGGCCACAGGAAGACCTTCTAGGGAATATGAGGTTTTAATGAAACATATTTCCAGATCTTCAACTTCCATATATATTTTCTCCTAAAATATATCTTCCAGAAAATGATCTTGCTGTCTAGAAATCCTCCTTTCCCAACACTCTTCATAATTATCCTTGTCTTTTTTCTCATCCATCCTGGATGGTATTTTGCACATTCCCCATGTATGAATATCTCCAGGGTTATCAACAAAGAGACATTTCAAGAATGCATAGCTTCTGAGAGTGATTTTCCTAAGAAAAAAGCCAAAAGGGCTTCATTGAGAAATGTTAAAGAGAGGCTTTATCTTATTTCAACCAGATAGTTTATTTTTGTCCAGGATCTATTTTATAATCCTTCTGTCTTGATTATTTATCTGTCTACCTACACATTTACTTAAATACCTGCTTGCTTATCTTGCTAATATGGATGATGGGTTTTAATGAGAGGACTTCTTTTTTCATTTAGCTTACGTGGAAGATATTTTATTTAAATTAAATGAGGTGCTCTGGAACTCAAAGATTTGCAAATACAGTCATCCCTTGTATCTGCAGGGGATTGGTTCCAGGACCTGCTGTGGACACCAAAATCTTTGGATGTTCCAGTCCCGTAATTAGCCCTCTGTATCCCTGAGTTCCACAACTGTGGAGTCACAAACCACTGATGGTGTATCAAGTTTGTGATCCATGGTTGGTTGAATCCAAGGATGCAGTACCCGAGGTTACAGAGGGCTGACTGTGTATAGGTAGACCTATACACAAAAAAATCTGTGTATTTTGAAAAAAATCTGTGTATAGGTAGACCCATACAGTTCAAACCCATGTTGTTCAAGAGTCAACTGTATAACTAAAGCATGTGTATAATATACCAGAAATTATTCTTTGAAACAATTTAAAATTATGATAAATTTTTTAGATATCAATTAGAAATATAAAACAGGTAAATAGTTTTTTAACAATATAGTATATATTTTTATAGTATATATAGTGTGTAGTACACATATACATATTACATTACAAGGGTAAATAGTTTTTAATATTTTGGGTGAACATGAATGAAATGTATGGTTACCACTGGAATGAAATTAAGCCCTATCTCCTTGGCATGATAAGCAAGTCTTACAATCTGGTCGGATCCTTCTTTCTCACCGTACTACTCTCCATTTTCTTCTCTTCTTGTGCTTTTTGCCACATGGTATGACTTGCTCTCACAAAATAAATTTTGTTTTTATACTTCTTAATCTCACAATCATTATTTTCATTGCCTTGAGAGTATTTCCTTTTTCTCAGTCTCATCCCTCTCCAGAGTCTTCCCTGACATCTAGTTGGTTACTTCCTTCTCTGTTCTCTTTAAATCAATGTAAGGGCTTCTGTTATGTTGGGTATTACAAGGCAGTTGTCTGGTCATGGCTATGTCTCTTTTCCTCAGTGCAGCTCTTTGAGGGCAGGGAATGTATTATATATATATATATATATATAGTTATAGCCATTCTTATCATGCCAAATATAGAATTGTAAACAGAAAAATGAGAAAGTTGCAATTTCTCATTCCTTCAATTTCCCATCTATTCAAGATATTATTGACAGCTTGATGAACATCTTTGCATAGGTTTTCATACACAAACAAACACAGAGGTATACTAATGATTATCATTTTATCTCTTCCTCTCCAGTATCCAAAAAAGTACCCTTCTTTTTTCATTGTTTTCTTTCTTTGTTTCTTTTTTTTTTTCCTTTTTTAAATTTACAACTTCTAGGCTTTTGAATAATAGTGGCAATATAGGGAACTTGTTTCTGACTTGAATGAGACTCTCTTTAGTGATTCACCCTTTCAAATAATCTCTATAATTATTTCTAATTGTTACTTTTTCTATTAAGAATATCTTCTATTCCCAGTTTGCCAAAACAAATGCCAGAAATACTTGGATATTATCAAAAGACATTTGTCATCTATTCCTATGATTATATGATTTTTTCTCTTTCAATTAATAATGTAATGAATGAAAAAATTCTTATTTTTAAACCATTTTTGCATTTATGGGATAAACTTTATTGTTCATGGTGTATTATTATTTTAGTTTATACTAAGGTTATTTGTTATTTTATCTAATCTGTAATATCCTCTCTATGAATGAGCAATGACTGAATCTTAATATTCTTTTATATTCTTAGTATTTAGCAGAAGAGGTGTTCAATAAATATTCCCTGAATAAATGGATAAATAGATGTTAGTATCTGATATTTTTATTTGTACATAACTTTAATATGTGATTCACTACATTATTTAGTATTCTCTCATTTGTGTCTATCTTCATTTATTCATATGTTCATCCACTCATTCACCTATTCAGCAAATATTTGCTAGCAGCCTATAATGTGGCAAGCCCTCTGCTAGGAGCTTGTTACACACTGGCGATAAAAACAAACACGTTCTTGACCCTTGTGGAACTCTCAGTCTAGTATCTAGTATCTACACTACCATAAAGATCTTAACTACCTGAAGAAGTCTGTATTTTTTTATTGTAAGCTCCTAAGGCACAAAGACTTAGTTTATTTCAGTGGAAAGTAGCAAATCAATCATGATACTAAATATACACGCAAAAATGTTTTACTACAATGCCAAATTAGCATATGGCAATTTCAATGTTATCCTCTTGCTACATTTAACATTTTATCTTTCTAAATGGACCATGCCCAATGTGAGGCTTCTTAAGGATTTTAATGAACTTTGTGTAGGATTCATTGGAGAGCCATATAAATGAAAGAGCTGGAAAATTATACTTATAAGGTGAAATTAAAGGAATTGAAATGATTCTGCCTTTGAAGTGAGAGACTGAGACCAGTTTCAAAATAATCCTTCAGGGCTCACTCAAAAAACTGATCAGCTCTTCTAAATCTCTACTGGAGATAGAATTTTACCAAACAATCATTCAGTGCAGCAAAATATTTCATTTATTGCATCCAGATTACAGAAATTGACTAATGGTGAGAATGGCTTAACTTTGGGATATGCTATCAAAAGAAAATGTAAAAGAAGCAAAAGTGGGAAAACAACTGCACTGTCCTAGATCGTTTATTTGTCTCAGGAAGGTTACACTTGCTTACTGACCAAAGATGGCTCAAGGGTTTTCCTAGGTCAATAATAATAAATTAAAATGTTAACAACAATAGTATTTATTGAGCACCTACAGTTCTAAGTCTACGTGTTTTCCTTGTGCTTTCTCATTTAATAATGGTAGGTACTGTTACTTGTAGGAAGACCATATGTCCTGGATTCTCTTGAATGGTCCTGGGTTTTATGCCTGTTTTCTTAGAGTAAAATCATTAACATTCTCTACCATTCATAAAGGTGTCTCTGTTTGGAAAATAAATTACATGGTTACCCTAGTTAACATCTATTTTTCAGCATGAATCTTTAAACTACATAGAGGTTAAATAATTTGCCAGGGACACACAGGTAGTAATTGGAAAGCTGTGAATTTATGATTAAATAGCTGCATATTCATGACCTGCATTGAGGACTCTGAAAATAAGGAACAAGACTTAGTACCTGTCCCCCTGCAACTTATTAATTAAATTACATTATATCTATGCCTGGGTATAGCAAATGCAATTCCAGACATAAATAGTGAGGAAGCCATACAACTCAGTAATCTTTAAACTATACGTAAAATTCTGTATTTAATGCATTAGGATCTGTATATAAAGATTACAGTTCTCTTAATCTTCAGAGGACATACTCTTTCAGTAAGCCTTAGAAGTAAGCAATTGAGGATGGTGTTTGAAACTGAAGTAAAAAAGGACCTTTGACTTTAAAGAGAAATGTAAGAAAGGTGACCTTGAAATGGAATATGCAGCAGAAAGGGCAGCATCAGGAGGAAGTAACCAATGGAGGAGATGAGAAAGCTCATGAGATAAAAGATAGCTTTACTATGGGTCTCCAAGCTTCTTCATGTAACATCCTTTCCCCCTCCTTTTTCTTTTTTTAAAGGGGAACAGAAGGTCTGCATCTAAAACACAAAAGGAACTTCCTGGAAGTATAAGCCTCTTTAATCATCTAAAGGCCACTAGCTGTCTACCTGACCAGCTTCCTTTTCCCCCATCCCTGACCCAATGCAGTCACAAAATTAACAATAGGAACAAAGGGACATTTTCATGAATGCATTTATTGGCATGTGTGGATGGTGCACATATCAGTGTTCCTGGCTCGTGACTTCTGAAATTGGTAAAGTGTGAAAAATATTTCCAGAAACTATATCTCTTCAGGTTGAATGCTTAATTGAAATGGGAAACCTAACAGTTTTACTTTTATCCCTTTATTCTCTCACTCACTGAACATTGAATGAATAGCTGTTATGTCCTAGACATCAAACTATAGGCTGAGGATACAAAATGATGATAATCATATCTTTTTCCTCAAGGAGCTTGTAGCCAAATGAGGGAAGCATATAAGGCAACACACAAGATAATTTTGAAAACACAGTGAGTGAAAATTGGAAAGAAATAAAAACCCTTAAGAAAGTTTAAAATAAATTTAAACATAAGACTTTTTTTTTTTTTTTTTTTTTTTTTTTTTTGTGGTACGCGGGCCTCTCACTGTTGTGGCCTCTCCCGTTGCAGAGCACAGGCTCCGGACGCGCAGGCTCAGCGGCCATGGCTCACGGGCCCAGCCGCTCTGCGGCATGTGGGATCTTCCCGGACTGGGGTACGAACCTGTGTCCCCTGCATCAGCAGGCGGACTCTCAACCATTGCGCCACCAGGGAAGCCCAAACATAAGACATTTTATTTGTCTATCAAAAATATTCTGAAATAAACAGCAAATTCTTGATTCATTTGACATTAAATCCACTAGCAGACAGTTGCTCACTTCCTACTTTACACGTTTTCTTCACTTGGATTCCAGCACAAAACCCTCTCCTGCTTTTCTTTGTGGAGGCTCCTAGTTCTTTGCTGCTGCTTCCTTTTTTCTTGCCTCTTTTTTTTTAAATTTTGTTGAAGCATAGTTGATTTACAATGTTGTGTCAACTTTTGCTGTACAACAAAGTGATTCAGTTATACATGTTCTCTTTCATGTTCTTTTCCATTATGGTTTAAAACGGGTTATTGAGTATAGATCCCTGTGCTATACAGTAGGACCTTGTTGTTTATCCATCCTATATATAATAGTGTGCATCTGCTAATCCCAAACTCCCAATCTTTCTCCACCCCATTCCACCTCCCCCTTGGCAACCACAAGTGTATTCTCGATGTCTGTGAGTCTGTTTCTGTTTCACAGATATGTTCATTTGTGTCATATTTTAGATTCCACAAATAAGTGATATCATATGGTATTTGTCTTTTTCTTTCTGACTTACTTCACTTGGAATGATAATCTCTAGGCATTTCTTAATGTTAGAGCTCACCTGAGATCTTGCTCACTCACGCCCTTTCTATTTATACCCATTCCTCAGTTAAAAATCCTGAAATACCTCTCCATTTTACTCAGAGCAAGGATAGGTCTAGGGCTTAATGGATTGAAGCTTATAAAATATAGTTCTCTCCTCAAAAAAAAAACAAATATGAATTTATCTTCTGAAGTTAGTAAACGAAAAAAACTCACAGCCAAATTATAAACTTAAAAAAAAATCTAATACCACAAATATCACCAAATCAGTAAAACAACATGTTTTACTAACTGCTTGATCAAATTTTTCTATGTTTTTGGCTGCATATTCTTTTTTTTTTTTTTGCGGTACATGGGCCTCTCACTGTTGTGGCCTCTCCCGTTGTGGAGCACAGGCTCTGGACACGCAGGCCCAGTGGCCATGGCTCACGGGCCCAGCCGCTCCGCGGCATGTGGGATTTTCCCGGACCAGGGAACGAACCCGTGTCCCCTGCATCAGCAGGCGGACTCTCAACCACTGCGCCACCAGGGAAGCCCCGGCTGCATATTCTTTTATCTCTTCATATAATAATTTGGTACTACCATGTTCTATAGAGCATCTAAAGAGATCATTTAGTCTTTCTTCTAGTGTAGTTAAATTTTGCTTTTTATTATTAAACTTTTTCTTTCAGCTTCACAACTATTTATTGGTACGTGCATGTCAATTTCTGACTGAGTTTGTAAAAACTTCTGCTAAGTTTCTTTCACAGATGTGCTGTAAGATTCAGTTTCATAGATTAGCTTCTAGCTGCATATATCTCAATCCTCATCTTACCTTTTGGTGCCATAGGACACTGTCATATTATTATATAGCTTGCTGTTTCCAAAGCATGATGGGTCAACTGAGTCACTGCACTGTAGGTAGGAAGATTCCTGAATACCATTCTTAGAAGCAGAAGTTATTGGAACATACATAAACATATCCATTAAGCCCAAACAATGTATCCCCAAGTCAACTATCAGGGATTTGATTGGAGCTAGTAAAAGAGAAGGAGACTTGATTATCTTTGTGATAAAAACCAAAGTCCTTACAATGACCTTCAAAGACCTAGATCACGCATACCTGCTCACCAGTACCTTTCTGATCTTCTGCCCCCTCTTCCTGGTTTCTCCTTGCTCCCTGCTTCTACTACACTGGCCTCTGCTGTTTCTCAAATATCACAAAACCTTTGTTTCCTTTACCGGGAATGCTCTTCCCTAGGTATTACCTTGGCTTACCTTCCTTGCAGTCTTCCTCTAAGCATTTGCTCAAATTCACTTTCCCTTAAGACCTACTCTGACCACTTCATTTGAGACTACACTCTGCCTTCCTACCCCATTACTCCCCATCTTTCCTACTCTGCTCTACTTTTTTAGCCATAGCTTTGATCACCTTCTAGGATAATATATAATTGCTTATTTATTATGTTTACTGTCTGACTCTCCTTGGAAGGTAAGGTACATGAGGGCAGGGATCTTTACTTGTTTTTGTTCACTGATATACCTGACACAAAGTAAGCTTGCAAAAAAAAATTTTTTTTGAATGAATAATGTATATTGAATATACAAAATATACTTTGTTTTAAGTTTAAAAACTTGGCACATATGTACTTTTTTGGAATTTAATTTAATTTATTTATTTTATACAGCAGTTTCTTATTAGTCATCAATTTTATACACATCAATGTATACATGTCAATCCCAATCGTCCAATTCATCCCACCCCCACCCCCAACCCCCACAGCTTTCCCCCCTTGGTGTCCATACGTTTGTTCTCTACATCTGTGTCTCAGTTTCTGCCCTGCAAACCGGTTCATCTGTACCATTTTTCTAAGTTCCACATATATGCGTTAATATACGATATTTGTTTTTCTCTTTCTGACTTACTTCACTCTGTATGACAGTCTCTAGATCCATCCACGTCTCTACAAATGACCCAATTTCATTCCTTTTTATGGCTGAGTAATATTCCATTGTATGGCACATATGTACTTTTAAAATGGTACATATTTGAAATTAAGTATTAACTTTAACCTTGTAAGTATTTCCAAGGTGACTTATTAGATTTTTCTATAATCTTTGGTCAGGGGAAAAAAAGACTGTACCACTTGCTAATAAATTACAAACTTTTATTTTTATTTGAATTGTATATCCTGTATTGCTTATTATTAAGTATAACTTTTCAGAAAATTAGATTTTTTATTCACTCCTGGCACATATGTAATATACTAATCATTAATGTGGAAATAACTCATCAAGTTCAGTGATAGAGTTTCCTTTGTCTCCAGAAGGATCACAAAGTCAGGGAAATAAACATCATGACTCTGACATTAGAGATGCTGTAAACATCCTTACCACCAGCCTCATCCCTACCACAGCAAGATTGATCTGGTCAGTCCACTGACTTGACTTTTAGAATCTTTGATCTAATTTCTTACTAAATAGTAAAGTAGTGTAATGTTTTATTTCCATTTACTCCCCAAATCCTTTAATATGTACTCCAAAACTGCTGCTTTGGACAGTCCATCCCCTCATAAATCTCATTTTATATGGTTAAACTCCCACTTCTATATTGAATTTAATTTCTCAAATGTCACCCATAACCTTCAAATTTAATTACCTTTCTTCAGTGCTACTTGACCTGTCTATGGCATGTGGTGTCATTAAATCTCCATTCCTCTAACTATATTTTCCTTGCCTTCCATGACTCTGCATTTTCCCATTCTCCAAACTCTCTAATCACTGCTTCTACTTCTCTCATTCATTTTCTTTTTCTTTCCCCATTCCTTAAATGTGGCTGTCACCCAAGCCTCCGGTACTTGTCCTTTGATCCTGTCTTTTCACTGCTTCATGCAGTGATACATTTTCAAGACTGCAAATATCACTGAGTAGGTGAGTCTCCAACCTATAATCCTAGTCATGGTCTTTTTGCTGTTTTCTTATTTATTTCCACTTTTCACATGACAATATTAATTAATTGTCCTACTATTCCTTCCAACAGGTGAAGTCTGTGCTCTCAAGGACCTATTTTCAAGTTAGGAAACAAACAATAAATTCCTAAATTTGTAAAAGTGTTAACTATAATTGTGAGAACTACAACAAAGGAGACAGATAGGGGAATCTAGCCTAAAGAAATAATAAGTAGCAGTTCATTCATTGATTTATGCATTCAAAGAACTAAGACTGACAAATGTAAGGAACAAAGCTACTAAGACATAATTCATTCCATGAGATGTTATTATCTAGTGTAGGAAATAAGCATCCAGACAAATAAATACAATACAAAATACCTCAACTGTGATCTGTATTAAGTTGTAACAGAAAATTAAGGAGGGAAATACCAATTCTATTTGAGGGGTGTTCAGTAGGGCTGATCCACCTCAATGAGAAACTAAATGAACTATCTGCAATACATAATAATTTAGAGTTCAGAGAGAAATGATTGTTAGAATATTTGAAAAATTCTTCTTTAAAAATATTCTGCTTACAAAAAGTTATAAAGAGAGGTATAAACTGTTAGGTATAAAATAAGCTACAAGAGTATGCTGTACAACATGGGGCATATAGCCAATATTTTATAATAACTATAAATGGAGTATAGATACCCTTTAAAAATTGTGAATTACTGTATTATATGTCTCTAATTTGTATAATATTATACATCAGCTATACATCAATTAAAGAAGTTAAAAAAATTATTTATCTGCAGTTGAGACATGACATATCAGGCCTGACTTGTCAGTTCTTAGCATAACTTGACAATTGCAGCTAGTCAAAATACACAAACTGTTAGACTTCTACTCAGCCAGACTTTCATAGATGGTCTACTAGCATCACTGAACAGACAAAACTGTACAAAACATCCCACTTTTGTCTGCGTCTCTCAGCAGAATGCGAGCTTCTTAAAAGACATTTTTGTGTGGTATTCCCCTCTATGATTCCCAGCCCAAAAGATTGCCTGGCATATTTGTTTTGCAAAACTAAAATTAGTTGAGAAATAGTATTAAAGAACCAAAATGATTTTTCTGCAGTACAATCGTGGCTTGACTATACATATATATATATATTTTAAAACATTTCTTTGTTATATTTATTTATTTATTTTTGTCTGTGTTGGGTCTTCGTTTCTGTGTGAGGGCTTTCTCTAGTTGCAGCGAGCGGGGGCCACTCTTCACCGTGGTGCAGGGGCCTCTCACTATCGCGGCCTCTCTTGTTGCAGAGCACAGGCTCCAGATGCGCAGGCTCAGTAGTTGTGGTTCATGGGCCTAGTTGCCCCGCGGCATGTGGGATCTTCCCAGACCAGGGCTCGAACCCGTGTCCCCTGCATTGGCAGGCAGATTCTCAACCAGTGTGCCACCAGGGAAGCCCCAGTATACATATATATTTTTTAAATTTCTAGCTTCACATTTATTTTAATTGCTTTACTTGCATCTTCAGTGTGTTTAACATTTTAAGCTACGTGTGTGAAACAAATTCTCTTTCTGCAGATTAAGATGATATGAAAAATTATTATTATTATTATAGTTCCTACTTTTAGATCTGATTTAATTCAATGCTATATGGGATTCAACACTGGAAAAGATTAGAAAATTGACCTACACACATTTGTATGGAAAGAAATCTAGATATATTTTTGTAAATGGGGCATTACATGTTATACCATGATTTTGTAAGATAGGCACCTCATGTTTTCAAGCTACTGTAGGCTGCTAATGAATCAGGGAAAAAATTGTGATTAGATGTTTAAAACTTCTAGAAAAAGATATGCTTTGACTCACATCATTACAGAGAAAATCATTTCGTAGAGTATATGACATTATAGTGAAACTTAGCATAATTCAGTTTATAAGGGAATTAATATTTTTTTAGGGAAAAAATGGGCCTTTAGCATTCTATATAGCTTCTCCTTCTCACTACGATGTTACCAAAGTCTTCTGAGAGTATGGAAAAAGTAACGTACATATCTTTCTTGAGGACAGTATCGCCTCTGCTCCTGATTCTGTTTGCTGAGTTATCTAATTCTAGTACCTGTTTTGCTAGCAGCAGCTATTTGCTTCATAACGTGGTTATGAACAGTAATTTTGTTTGTTTGTTTGGTTTTTAATTAATTTATTTATTTTTGGCTGCGTTGGGTCTTCGTTGCTGCTCGCGGGCTTTCCTCTAGTTGTGGTGAGCGGGGGCTACTCTTTGTTGCGGTGTGTAGGCTTCTCATTGTGGTGGCTTTTCTTGTTGCGGATCATGGGCTCTAGGCACGTGGACTTTAGTAGTTGTGGCACACGGGCTCAGGAGTTGTGGCTCACGGGCTCTAGAGTTCAGGTTCAGTTGCTGTGGCGCACGGGCTTAGTTGCTCCACGGCATGCGGGATCTTCCCGGACCAGGGCTCGAACTCGTGTCCCCTTCATTGGCAGGTGGATTCTTAACCACGGCGCCACCAGGGAAGCCCTGAACAGTAATGTTAAAAGTAATGGTCACAAAATCCTTCCCCACTACCTATCAGATTGGCTCCTCATGAATCGTCATGATGAGTTTTGTCATTTTATGGGAGTTGCATGTCTAGCTTGTTAGGGATACATTTTGCATACACGAAGAACCATAACACCTATGTGAAGGCAGTGGGCAAAGCATTAAAACTTGCCTGGGCACCAGCCATAGTGGGCCTGCTTAATGGGATAAGGCATGACCTGGGGAAATAGATGTAGGTACAGAAAGTTTACAATGGCAAGCATTCATTGATTTTGAAAGATAGAGAAGGAATAACATAGAACGTAGACAAGGAGCTGGTTTGTGGTGAGGGTTAATGTGAAGTAATGGAGATAGCATAGGAGATGGGAATATCAGAGGGAGCAGGTCTGCCCAAACATGTTGGCAAATATTAGGCATCTGGGAGTCTATCATTAAGAAATAAGTAACAGTGCAAGAGGAAGGTAGGACTGTGGTGCTGAAGGGACTGAAGAGCTGAAATGCCACCTGGAGTTTAATGGAACAAGGCAGAAACCTTCTTACCAGAACTAGGGTACAGGTTCAGGACCATAGTAGCAGTACAATTGATGTGATGCTAAAACTGGTTGTGCTGATTTAGAGTTTAGTACCACCTTCTTGTCCAAGCTAAGGTTTGGTTCTAAAGACCTGGGGGAACTTGTAGATATGAATTAATTGGCCTCCGCTGGGTTGAAATGAAGGCCTCAGGGCCTAGGGTGTAGACAGAACCTGGCTTGCTCCAGCTGAGCAGGATTGCTCCCTCCTCTAAATTCCTATCAAGGTCCTTACTTAGCATGATCCTGTAGAGCTTTGCATTAGTTTTCTTAAAAACTTACAAAAAAGTAACAAATCCCTTTTATGCTTTTATTTCCAATTTGAAATTGACTAACCAGAAGTTGCAGAAAGAATACAAAGAATTTCTCTGTACCCCTCACCCAGCTTTTCCAAATGTTAACATCTTATATAACCACAGCACAGTTATCAAAACCAGGAAATTAATATTGACACAATACTGTTAATTAATCTACAGACCTTATTCAGATTTCTCTACTTCCCCAAATGTCCTGTTTCTCCTTAGTTTCCTCTGATCTGCGACATTTCTTCAGTTTTTGTCTTAATGAAATTCTCACATTTGAAGAGTGCTAAAGAGATATTTTGTTGAATGTGCCTCAGTTTTCACTTGTCTGAGGTGGAAATCATGCTATGAATTTTTGGCAATAATACCTCAAGAAGTGGTATTTATTCTTTCTCACTGTTTCATGTCTCAGTATATCTCATAGAATCAATATGTCCCACTACTGGATATTAATCTTGATCAGTTGGTTAAGGTGGTGTCTAGCAGGTTTCCCAACTGTAAAGGTATTTTTCCCATTGTAACTATAAATGTTATGTGAAGAGATGCTTTGAGGCTATACAAATACTATTTCTCATTTTACTTTTACCTGCTAATTTCAGCAACTATTGATGATTCTAAATCATAAATTTAGAAATCATCACTATCAATCATGTGTATTTGCCAAATAATGATTTTCTGTTTATGTCATTTTTTCTACATTTGTTAGTCAGAATTCCACTATAAGGAAGCACAGTCCCTTTATCTGCCTATCTTACTTCATCTGGATTAAAGGATATTTATATTATTTTAAGGGTTATAGTATTATAATCAGTACTATTTTTTTTTTTTTTTGGCGGTACGCAGGCCTCTCACTGTTGTGGCCTCTCCCGTTGCGGAACACAGGCTCCAGATGCGCAGGCTCAGCGGCCATGGCTCACGGGCCCAGCTGCTCCACGGCATGTGGGATCTTCCCAGACCAGGGCATGAACCCGTGTCCCCTGCATCGGCAGGCGGACTCTCAACCACTGCGCCACCAGGCAAGCCCTCAGTACTATTTTTAATTCTTATCCTGCTCAAATTGTTCCAGATTTGGCTATTGGGAATTCCTTCAATCTGGCTCCTTATCCTTTTGACATACTCTCATCATTTTCTGAGCACTTCTTTACTTTCTAGTATTACAAGATGTCAAAAAATAAATTTTAACATATACTTCTTCAATTTTCATAATAAAATCACTGAACACCACAAAGATAATGTATATGAAATGTGTCTACATGAATCAAAAATATCTGGCTAAGGAAAAAATTAATTGACTTACTTTTTCATTTCTTCCACATGTTTAAACATAGTCTACATAGAATGTTTTGGATTAATGTCACTAACTCATTGGAACTGATAATTAAAAGTAAAATTCTCTTGTGTCAGAAAGTATATTTAATATTTTTATATTCATTTTGTCAAGTCTCAAATCATTATACCTTAAAAATATTTGTAAATCAAAGGCAAGTATATGTGGTAGTGAAATAATATTTATACAGTGAGGGTGATCAACATGACCCTCGAATTTTTGTCAAGAGTAGTATATAGAGACATTATTGCTTACCAGCTAGATGAGACATACGTTTGTTTACTGACTCTACATACATCATTTTTTCTATGAGTTATTGATGAGCTTATAACTCAAGAGTGCTAGGGCAAAGCAAAGTTAGAAAATCACGATGAAAGGACATCAATAACTTTGTGAATGTATTCACAGCCTGCCAGTTGAGTATGTTATTTATGCAACGCTGGTTTCAATACATATTATGTCATCATACGGGGATTGGTGGAGATTTATTTCACTTGATTTGGAGGAATCTGTTTCAAACAATTGTTTCTGACCTCCTAGATGACTGGCAATTCTACTTCAAAACATAATTACCAACTTCACCTAGAATAATTCAACCAATCTACCAGTTCTGAACAGTCTTTTTTTTTTTTCTTTCTGTCACAACATTGAGTTCTCCAGAATATATCTGAACCTTACAGCTTATGTGCTTGTGGTGTGTGTGTGTGAGTTGGAAACCAATACAGGGTTATCAGCTTATATTTTACACAGCAAGGACTATTTTGGCAACAACTATTTCCTGTCACTATTATTCTATATAAAAAAGACAGTTTGGGCTTTCCTGGTGGCGCAGTGGTTGAGAGTCTGCCTGCCGATGCAGAGGACACGGGTTCGTGCCCTGGTTGGGGAAGATCCCACATGCCGCGGAGCAGCTGGGCCCATGAGCCATGGCCGCTGAGCCTGCGCATCCAGAGCCTGTGCTCCACAACGGGAGAGGCCACAGCAGTGAGAGGCCCGCGTACCACAAAAAAAAAAAAAAAAAAAAAAAGACCGTTTAACACTAAAATGTAGAAAGAACATCATCTCAGAATGAACATCTTAGAACATCACTCTCCTTTAAGTTCAATACATTCAGCTTTGTTACAACCTCATATATTGTTCTTATTTCTTCAATTTCATCACAGACTGCTAAAGACATGAATGAAATATATCTGATAACAATCTCAATACTAGCAAATAAACAACATATAATAGCAATGGGGTACACTACTATTAAACTATTAATCCTTCAGAGAGTAGCTGGATGGCTCATTTTGCAGGAACCATATCTTTTCTTATACTTCTGCTTTTCTTGTGGATACACATCTTTTTTACACATATAGGAGAGCTGTGAGATAAACTACTACCGTAACTCTAATTCTAATCTAAAAGGAAGAATGATCTGGAGCTCAGGGCAGTTGCAAAAACTTGCTAGCTGCTCCCAGAGGCCCAAATTCTTCATAAAATATTCTCTGCACCCACGTTTAAAAGATTTAAAAATTTACCTTCCACTAGTGCTGGCTTACCAGCTTTCTATATCCTGATGGTTCCTCTTACTTTTCCATAACTTCAGATTTATTAGTCTTACTGTCTAGTCTTTGGGTTGATATTCTTTTGGGTGATCTTGTTCTTGAACTTGGTTTTTACTAAACTATCTTTCAGTAACACCTGACTTCAAGTTTTAAAGCCCATGGGCTAGTTCCACCCTCCAGTCTAATCTCAGCTCTTGGAACACACCTGTCAGAGCCAAAGAACTTCTAGTTCTCTGAAAATAAGGTTTCAGCCACTGTAGGAGGCTGTAATAGCTAAGTTACACACTAGTTCTGTCCTCAACTTTTTATCCCAGGCTTACTGAAGAAGTAGTATTTCTGAGCAGAACTCTCTAAGGGGTGGAGTCTTGATTTCAAGTTAAGTAATATATAAACTTGTGGATTTCTGGAAGCTTTAAGGACTGAATTTTAATTTGGCATGCTTGATCCAACAATGGATATTAATAAATGTCCACTGTTGGAGTTACACATGATCCATGGCCAATGGACATTCCTTTGAGAAGTGATGCTGATGGTCACTTGCTCTATATCCTCTCCTGTGAGTTTAATTTACCCTGCCTGGATGCTCATGAGGTGACTCTAGGAAAGCCTACAATTTCCAGCCAGCTTCGGACCTCTGAAATCAACTACTGTTTGGGACCACCAACAATTCACTCACTGCTTATTACTGCTTATGCCAAAGATAATAGACAAATTTGTCGCCTGTGGAGAAGTGTTGTTATCATTGAAGCAAAGGAGCTGTTTCTCATCTAGATCTAATTTGTGGCAGGCAGCCAGAATCACATGCTGTCTGCTTCTCTCCAGATTCTGTTCACAAGTGGCATGACAAATAGAGCTTCACTCTGGGAGATCCTTCACTCAGAAAATCATAGCCATCCAGTCATGCCTGCAGTTGACATTAGTCATTGGTTTTGGTTAAAGACAGACAACTACATGTCATGTTGCCTTTGAGCAAGTCAGTGTCAGGGCACTTTCAGCACCAATTGGCAGAAAATCCAACTTAGGTTAAGAAATAAAAGGAAATTGATGATTCATAAAATTGAAAAAGGTTAAGTTAACTCTAATTTCAGGCCCAGTTGGAATCAGGGTTAAAATGGTGTGATCAGAACTAGGTTTTTCTTGGTTATAAGTTGTTTGATGTCAGCAGTATTGGTTCATGTGGGTCCAGTCTGTTATTTTCCCAAACTACTTCCAAAATCATGTTCCAGTGGCTTGGGTTTTTTTTACATACTTGGTCCAAGAACTGAAGACATTGGAATGTGATGGGCAACTAGGTAGGCTTGATTCACATTCTCTACCTTTGGGGCTAGGAGTGAAACCTCACCTAAACACATGGGTTAAAAGTGGGAAGTGTGGGCTTCCCTGGTGGTGCAGTGGTTGAGAGTCCGCCTGCCGATGCAGGGGACACGGGTTCGTGCCCCGGTCTGGGAAGATCCCACATGCCGTGGAACGGCTGGGCCCGTGAACCATGGCCACTGAGCCTGCGTGTCCGGAGCCTGTGCTCCGCAACAGGAGGAGCCACAACAGTGAGAGGCCCACGTACCACAAAAAAAAAAAAAAAAAAAAAAAAAAAAGTGGGAAGTGTGTCAGTTTCCAGAGAAAATTTTAGTTATTAATTCAAGGACTAGGATGGATGGGTGCTGGTGGCATAAACAACTGAAGTCCAGAAAGAAATAGAATATTCAGACTGATAAATATTTAAGCGACTGGATATTAGCTATGAAATGAGATGTGCCATGAAGAACTGAAGTTCAATCTCAGTAAATTTGTTCCCTCCTGATCCCCCCCAGAAAAAAAAAAAAGACTGTTGTTAAAATATTATTACTCTCCTGTCTTTTTGTTGTTTCTGGATATATATAATTTGTATGAAAACTTAAATTTGGTACCCATGTTCTTATTAGTTTGCATTAGTGGAAGATGATTAGTATAGACTTATATGTAGTTTTATGACTTTAAGTTAAGCAGTAAGTGAGAAGCAAACCTGTCCTTGGCAAATTCAAAATAGGTAAAATAACTTTGTTTCGAAATCATTAAAACACATTTGTCTAAAGTTCATGCTCAGATGTGCTCACTCAATTTCTTCTTAAATCTTCTTCCAAGGAATCTATGATCTTGCCAGTTATTCATTCTATACATTCATCTTAAAGCTATTATTCATGAGGCACAAAGCTAGATGCTATTTGAGAAAGAGTATATCAGATATGATCTTTGCCCTCCAGATGTTTACCATCTAATTAAGTTTTCAGTGCTGTCAAAGGACCAACCAAGAAGAAAGTCAACAGATACTTGGGAGTGCTCTTTGTCTCTCTATAGGGCTTCTTCATGTGGGCTAATTTGATGCCTCTAAAGAACTAGTATAAAATTAAATGATTTGAGTGTTCCATTTAGTATTTCCAAACCATGTCAGCCACGGTGTACACAACCTCAATACCAGAGAAAATTGCACAGTCCATGAGAATGTACAAGGAGCTTAGGCATGAAATAGAATAAAATTGTAGGAGTATAAATAATTAGTTTTCCAAATCACAAATGCTTTCAACACAGGATATGACTTTAGTCTCCACAGTAAAGAGGTTAATGATTAAATTATGTTCTTCCATTTGAAACTTACTCTTCAGATCTTTATTCTATTTCAAAATTTCCATAATGAGCATGTTGTGCTTGTCAGAAGTTGACTTCATCACTAAAACTTTCATGTTCATATCATTCACTTTCATCCCCAAAGTCTTAAACTTCCAGTCACGCCCTGTAATTACTTTTCCCAGTCACACCTGTCATTAATCATCTTAGAAAAGCCCATGCAATGTCACAACATTTGAAGGGCGGAAAAAAGATGTGAAGCCTTGATGGCATTGCCTGTGTTAGCTTACATGAATTGGGAAAATATTGAGATTTCTCCCCAAAGCATGATTATTGACCCAGCTGGGACCTCAAATAATAAGGCAGTAGTCTGAGCTAGAAGAATTCTATTTACTGTGCAGGTTTATACTTACGTTTTTATATCAGCTTAAAAAAGAGTCTTGAATAAAACAGGAGAATAAATGAACAAGAAAAGATTCTTAAATTTACTCTGCCAAATACTTCTTGCCAGTTAAAGTTTTAAAATACCTCAAAATATCACATATTATTCCCTAGACACTGGTCACTTTTGATGAGCATAACAGAATTTGGGATGTATTTTATAAGACAAAACACTCAGCAAACATTTTAATCTCAGATCCCTAAGCAAATATTTATGGTGATTTCCACCCCCAAGTACCTATAACCCTAACTGACAAAACAACATACTAAATATGGAAACCTGCTGGCAGTGAACTTGTCAGAGTGAGTGGTACTTGGTGTAGTTTCTTTGCTTTTGTGGAATTATAGGGGTTAGAGGAGGAGGAGCTATGATATGGCAATCAGCTGATTTTCATATACTTACCAAATCTACCAGACCACTTCCCAGGATAATACAGTGCTCTCAGTTGACGTCCAAGCTACCAAAGCTGGATTAAATGTTAATTTGATGACAGAGTTTATATTGAAAGCTTAGAAATCAGTTAAAATATGGAAATCTATTTTTTAATATCTGGAGGTTAACTCTTTAAATCTCTTTAGTACATAATTTTTTCACTACTTTTCTATAATATTATCTTAGCCCTATTTATATAAATATTAATTATCACATGACATCAAAAATCATGTTTAAGAAATTTAGGTCACTTTGGATAATAAAGTTCAAAGAAATTAGGGATGATAAGATTGTTTCAACAAAGACTGAACCAGGCAAACAAGTGGGACTAGTTAGACTAAGCAGTAACATACATCTACTGTTCTTTATGAGGTTTTCTGATGAAATCATGTAAGATTGTGATAAGGAGTGTTTGATAAACATTCCTTGGGAAATAGAACAAATGTTTCCAAGACTTCTTAGATCTAACTCCTAACCATGGTTAAGTGTTAGTAAATATTTTAGCTAGAAATAAAAAGACCCTATGTCACTTATTTTTGGAGATATGAGTGACTCATTAGATTGTTGTTGAACCTTTTCAGTACATATGCATCTGACCTTCTCAACCCTTGTGTTTGGCAATAATTTTACATTTCTCCTTACTCTAAGTCATGTGATACAAATATGTCTTCCTAAACTTTATGTGATAGAAGTTAAAATTTGGTGCTTTCTTTCGACACTTTTCATCAAATGCTAAATTCATGTGCATTATTAGGATCATATGAATCTAATGCAACATAAAAAAGTGCCCTGTGAAAATAATATAATATAAAAAAGCAGAAAAGTACACATATGAAATATTTGGTGTAGTAATTATATAAAACTCACATCAGATTCTTCCAAAACTTAGTATGAGCCTGAGTGCCATGATCCTCAGCTTTCAGCATCCTGTGCTTGTATCAGTATCCATCTGGCATATGTTAGTGATATGTATACTGTTGTATGATGATATATTGGTTTCACAAATGATTCATTTCTTTCCCAGCCTCCTTCACTGCATTAAATGCAACCACTATGCACCCAGTTGCTTAAGCCTAAAATATGAGAGGTGACCTTGACTCTATGTTTCCTCACTTCCCCACATGTGGCGTATCAACAAGCCCTGATTGTTCATTTATTCAGGGTCCCCAGAGGAAACAGAATTCATCCCAAAAGTTTCAAATAAAAACACTTGAATAAAAGGATGAGTTTTGGTGATGTGAGAAGAATTATGAAAAAGACAAAGAACAGTGAGGCAAACAGATTAATAACAGTAGGAAGTCAATAAAGTCCCAGGGGCTGAATGGATAAAGGGAGAAAGGAATATTATCAGAATCAGGAAGTCTTGAGAAGGTGAAGTAGAGCCTATGGGGGAGAAATCATAGTCATGGGGAAATGCAGATAATCTCAGAGATTGAGGCCTGAAGTAGGGAGTGTGTAGGGGAGGGAGAAATACCTTCGCACCTTCCA
Organism: Mesoplodon mirus; assembly: GCF_964341445.2. Classification (NCBI taxonomy): domain Eukaryota; kingdom Metazoa; phylum Chordata; class Mammalia; order Artiodactyla; family Ziphiidae; genus Mesoplodon; species Mesoplodon mirus. The sequence continues at coordinate 115,489,877 of NC_138982.1, forward strand.
ATTTTCTACCAGCATCTCCTGTTGGCTAAAGCCAAATGGAAGACACCTACAAAGGGAGCGTGGATGATGCAGTAGGGATGATCAGCCTCCTAAATGCAGAGTAGATCGGAGAAGGATGAAAAAGTTTTGAGAGTCAATAGGACAAATTAGCAATAAATGGCATGTTGTACCTTAAAAATCTAATCAAAATTATTCCTTTTAATTTCATCTTGCTGAAACTACACTACTCTAAGCCACCTCTCACTTGGCCCATTTCAATAGCATCCCAACTATTCATTCCATAACTATGCATGCTTATCTCCCAACAGCAGAATCATTTAAACCAATAAAATAAATTTCTCCTGCTTGAAACTCTTTACTAGCTCTCCATTACACTTAGAATAAAACCCAAATTCCTTACCATGTGATGGGCACAAAGCAAAGGGTTGAAAAAGAACAAAGAGGCAACAGATTCAGAATTCTTTTCCTAAGGTTGTTTAGGTTGCTCATGGTAACGACACTACATTTTCCATTGGAGCCTATTACTAACAGTCATAGCTGCAGTTCTTGACTAGGCTACTTATTTATTCATGCTGAAATGAAAGATCTTTCCTTGACCAGATGAGGGCATGAAAAATACCTTTGATTATCTAAATGCTTTATTTAAAAATTTATAATGGCAGTTCACCTTTTTACCCCAGGGTTTTCATAAGATTATAAAATGTGAGATTTGAAATATAATTGAGAAAGCCACTGGCCCAACTTTTTTGGTTTTTTTTAAATTTAATTTTGTTTATTTTTTTATACAGCAGGTTCTTATTAGTTATCTATTTTATACATATTAGTGTATATGTGTCAATCCCAATCCCTCAATTCATCCCACCACCCCCTTCCCCCCCACTACTTTCCCCTCTTGGTGTTCATATGTTTGTTCTCTACACCTGTGTGTCTATTTCTGCCCTGCAAACCAGTTCATCTGTACCATTTTTCTAGGTTCCACATATATGCATTAATATACGATATTTGTTTTTCTCTTTCTAGCTTACTTTACTCTGTATGACAGTCTCTAGATCCATCCATGTCTCTACCAATGACCCAATTTCGTTCCTTTTTATGGCTGAGTAATATTCTGTAATATTCCATTGTATATATGTACCACATCTTCTTTATCCATTCCTCTGTCGATGGGCATTTAGGTTGCTTCCATGACCTGGCTATTGTAAATAGTGCTACAATGAACATTGGGGTGCATATGTCTTTTTGAATTATGGTTTTCTCTGGGTATATGCCTAGCCATTGGCCCAACTCTTCAGGTACGAGAGGAAAAAAAAATGAGGCTCAGAAATATAAGTGGATTAGTTCCATGTCAATAGAGCTAGATAATGGTAGATTCTGTTTTAGAATCCAGTTGCTCCAACTCCCAAGTCAGTTTTCCAATAATTATATTGATTTTTTTCATAGTTTACAACATATTTCTTGTATCTAATGCTTTTAGAATATATTGTATGGTGCCTTTCCAACATTTGATATTTAATTTAATTCCTTAGTGCTTGCTCCAAAAGCAACGTAATAAAAGTATGTCTTCTCTTTTGTTTTATCAAATACCTCCCAGATTAAAATAACTTGTTCAGTCACCAGAAATACAATCCTGACGATCACTAGCTACTGTTTGGAGAAGTTAGGGAGGAGAATGAGTACATTGCTATTATGTTTGTCAGTTCTGTGGCAGCTAATAACACACCTCTAGGTTTCAGAATCATCACAGCCATGTGCACTGAAGCTTCTCATAGCAATCAGCTTGTAAGAGTCTACTGTTGCTACAGTGAGTTTTCATCAAGGTCAGTGTGAATTTTGTCTTTAACTTTATTGTTGTTTGTCACGGTGAATGTATACATGTTGACAGTAGTGAACAGGTTTGGTTTGGAAACATGGAAGCTGCCAGTGTTTTTTATAGAAAACCAAATACCTAACAGGTATCAATCTATCTAAAAATGGCCACTCCAAAAGAACAATTTTATAATTCAGTTTTGTTTTCAGTGAAGGCATTGTCATGATTTATTTAAACTCTCTTCAGTACAATTAGGATAATGGAGCTATTTTTTAGAATATAATCAAATAATGACTTCTAATAATTAATATACCAAACTAGAATCATTTGCCTGTTGTCAGTGTTTTACTTTTTCTTTTTTTTTCAGAGGTAACTCTTCTTTTCTATTTTATATCATTGCCTTGTAGTACTTTTGATTCTCATCCACAACTTTTCATAGAACAGGCATTTGCTGAGTATCTATTATGCACCAATCACTGTGCTAAGTAGTAGAAATATAAAGATTAATAGGCCATAGTTAATGTACTCAGGGAACTAATAAAACAGAGAAGGTAATATTATGAAAGGTGAGTGGCATTCATTTACTCACTTATTTAACCATAATCTACTAAATGATACATTTTAAGCACTGCTAGTTTCCAGGGATACAAATATAAATGGAGTACCGTCTCTGTCCTCAATTTCACCATATATTGGGACAACCAACATACACAGAGATCAATGTAATATATTGTGATTATGTGTAAGTGTAGAGATATGTAAATGGTGCACAGAGAAGGGTGCACAGAGAAGGAAGAGCTATTTCAGACTTGAAGGATCAGGAGAACCTTTCTGGAAGAGTTATTACCTTAATGGTAGAACACAAGTTTTATATAAAGATATCAAAGCGAGAAATAACATGGTGTACATGGGGGATCTACTAGCAGTTGTGGTTGACATAGTGTAAAACACAATACAGGGAGTGGTGAGAGATAAAACAAGAGAGTTAAGCAGGGCAAGACTTTGAAGGACTTTGAATGTCATATCAGAGAGATTGACATTTGTCCTTTGGTCAAAAAATAATAAAATGGTTTTGAACAGATGAACAGCATAACTATATTTGCATTTTCCTACACCATCATGCCAGTATATTAGACATTGAATTTCTTGGTACAAGATGCAAAGTAGAGAGCTGAATTACAAGACTGATGCATTAGAGCAGGCCAGTGGCGACCACAGATTAAAGAGAGTGGTAGAATGTATGAATAAGAGGTTTAGAAATTATAAAGGATAATGTCAATATGGCAAGAATTTGTGATTGATTACAACTGGATTAGGGGAATAAAGAAAAGAACCAGTTTCATGCCTAGATCTCAGGGAAAAATAATCAAGAAAAGCAATAGATTTTTCTTTTTGAAAATGGAAAAGAATGATAAGTTTGATTTTAAACATAGACTGTAAAGTTCAGAAGGGCAGAATAAAGTCTATTTTGTTAGTAACCATACACATGGTGACTAGCACAATTCATGCTACATTTTAGGCATTTAATATATTATATACAATATATATAACAACAAATGGATATGAAAGTGTATTTGCAATATTCATTTCAAATATTTACCAGTGTATTCATATATGTATCTGAAACTTAGAAAGAAAGAAATGATTTGACGTATGAATGTAAAACTTAGAAGTCTGGGTTAGACTTGTACTGGGAGCCATTAGCATATAGGTGGTGATCGAAACCAAGAGAATGGATGGTATCAGAGAGAGTGGATCATGATAATTTCAATGGGCTAAAGGGAGAAAAATTCCTTGGGTACACCAAGCTTTAAGGGGTAGGCAAAAGTACACACACACACACACACACGAGAGAGAGAGAGAGAGAGAGAGAGAGAGAGAGAGAGAGAGAGAGACAGAGAAGTAGTCCTAGAGTTATAGGGAGAATCAGAGAACCAGCGGAGTCTGTTGTCATAAACATAAAGGAGTAAGGGTTAGGAGAGTTTGGTTATATCAAATACAATAGATAGAGTCTAGGACATGATTTAAATTGTGCTTTGATTTGATAATTAGGAAAAATCAAGTTCAGTGGAATTGAGGAGGAAACCAGATCGAATAATAAGTGCTGAACAGTAAATAAGAGGTCAGGAAGTACAAGCAGCCAGTTTCGATTACTCTTTTGGAAAGAAAAAGACTTGAAGATGAGCTCAGTGGTAATTTTGTGTCTGGGGACGTGATTTTTCAAAGTGATAGTCTTGAGGGTGCAAATAGGATGAAAAGAAGTTGAATGTAGAAAGAGATTAAGAAAGAGGGAAAGAGGAAAGAGAAAAAGAGAATACATGAAAGGAAATATGGTTTTCATAAAAAAATTAAGCACTACAGAAAGCTGAAGATGAAACATACTTGGGTTAAAATGTTGGAGGGAAATTCACCCTCCAAAACTAGAAGAAAGTTGAAGATGAGTGGAGATATCAATAAATGTTTGAATAGCAGTGCGGAAATTGTGGTGGTCCCTAAAATAAGAGGGAAGTTTTCCTTCTGAGAGTTCTGGGATCAGGGACTGAGTAAAGGGTTTGAAGAGAACTGCAAGCAATTATTGGAGAACACCTGAAAGAGAAATAAGTGAGGATCAGTGGAAGGTTTGACAGACAGTACTCTGATACCCAACTGTGACTGAAGGGCAGACATTTGGAGTGATAGCTCTTGGTGAATTTTCTTCCATAGTACATAGCCACTAGGCTTTGGACCAATGAAAGTGAATAGTAATGTCAGCCAATATGATATTTTTTTCTGGGTGAATACATTTTAGGATAAATAGAAAAGAAGTTTAGAATGTGGTAGAAAAGTAATTTAATATTCATAGGATTTAGGCTAAATCAGAAAAGAACAGATGTTTTGAGGAAGAAAATTGAGACATCAAGGGATTATAAGTCTTTATAAAGTTAAAGAGCAGGAGTTGTGTGATTCGTGAACTAAAGGTTACAGAGTGCAGAAAGTTGTGGTCAGTATTTAGCTGAGTTCAGGATTTCAGAAGTAAATGTTATAGGTGAAAAATGTTATAAGGTATGGCCAGGAGAGTGAATGACTCAGATATAGATGAGGAGCCACCAAACTGTGGGCTAAAATTTTGGATAAATTTATCCACTTGCAGACTTCCCTGGTGGTCCAGTGGGTAAGACTCCACTGCTCCCAGCGCGGGGGGCCTGGGTTCGATCCCTGGTTGGAGAACTAGATCCCACATGCACGTTGCAACTAAGAGTTTGCATGCCGCAACTAAGAAGCCTGTATACCACAGCTAAAAAAGAAAAAAAAAAAAAGATCCTGCATGTCACAACTAAGAGCCAAAATAAATAAATAAGTATTAAAAAAATGTATCTACATGGATTTTGAAGCTACCCAAATGACAATTAGACTTGGGGTGGGGACGAAGACTTATGACAGAGTCTTTGATTAATATGGTGATATGAATAGGTCTATAGAAAATTGTAGAGATAAGTATAGATAGAGCAGAAAGACATGAGTGTTTTTACATAGATTTATGGAAACAGACCTGTAGATCTAGAAGACAGTTCACACATCTCTCCACTCAGACATAAGATAATGAGTAGGCTATCTTTGAAAGCACTGATAGAAGCTATATGATGTGGGAAAAAAGTAGAGTTTAGTTAAAATCTAGTGTAGAGACCATATGAAAATAGATTAAGGATACAAATTATTTTGTGCCACGGCCTAGAGTGGAAATATTTGAAGGGCAACAGTAAGAGATTTGGGTGCCCTTATAATAAAATTAGAATATGGTATTGTGAGATAATAGATGAAGAAGAAAATTGTGAGGCTGAAGAAGCAAGGAAATTGCATTTCAGTTATTACTTAAACGAGGAGTAGCAGTTATTCAGAAGGCCGCTATAATTCTGACAGAAGGAACAGCATGCACAAAGGCAGAAGAGAGAAGAGAATATAGTGAGAATAGTGAGATGGTTGTTGAGACTTGTAAGGGCGTTAGGTATAGTACAAGATGAATGTGCACACTTGTGACTGTGTGTGCACCTGTCAGCATGGTGCTAATAAAGTGATTTGAAGTGAAATTAGAGAATTTTAATATGGAATGTTGTGAAGCATCTGGGTTGCCATTTCAAGGTAGCTTACTTAATCTATAGGTAATATAGAGGAGACTTACGGTAAGATATTCAAATCTGTGTTTAAAAAAGATAACTCTGGGAGCAGTTCAGAGCATGAAATATGTATGGGGGAGGTGAATAAAATGCAGAGGACTGGTCAGGAGTTAATGTAATAGATCAGGTAAGAGAGGAATGGCCCTGAAATAAAGATGAAGCTTATGACACTTAGATGTGTGACTGTACAATTTTCAGAGAGTCTGAAGATGACCCCAATATTTTTCACTTTGAAACGTAGTGAACATTACATAAAATAATAGTAATTATTTTAAATGATACTAAGTGTGATGAGTCTATAGCCTATTGGATAGAAAGTATCTATTAAGTTGGACAAAGATGGCTGGAGCTAAAGAAATAGGTGAATTTTGAAGAATGTATTCTTGAAAGTAATCTGAGTATACATATAGTAGTAGAACTGATGGATAAAGAGAGGGTTGCCAAGGCAAAAGTATAACATAAAAGTAAAACAGGACCATGGACAGAGCCCTGCATGGTATTTCTGAAATGGCTGAGGAAGATTGGATGAAAGAGGGAATGGAGGAGTAATCAGGGAGATAAATGAAAATGAAAGAACATTTTCAAAGAAGTGTACTGAGAAAGTGGCAAGAACTGTGAAGAATCTGACATTTTTACCTTGCTTGCAAGCAAACAAGTTAACCTTCCACTCTTTTCTGGGTGCTGACAGAAGATACAAGACTGGGTCAGAGATGAAGGACTTTAGTATTCCTTCAAAAGCACTAGCCAGGGCTTCCCTGGTGGCGCAGTGGTTGAGAGTCCGCCTGCCGATGCAGGGGACACGGGTTCGTGCCCTGGTCCGGGAGGATCCCACATGCTGCGGAGCGGCTGGGCCCATGAGCCATGGCCGCTGAGCCTGCGCGCCCGGAGCCTGTGCTCCGCAACGGGAGAGGCCACAACAGTGAGAGGCCCGCGTACCGCAAAACAAAAAACAACAACAACAAAAAAAAGCACTAGCCAGATTGTCTGCGTGGTCACGTAGGTTCTCTGATCTTTAGTTCCCACGGGGGTGATACAAATGGGCTTACATGGATGTCTGCCCACACATTGGACTATATTACAAGAGAGAGACTCTGAACCTCAGGAACTTGCCACTTTATAGCAGCCTGTAAGGAAGCCTGTATTTTTATTCAAGGGGGAGACATTACCTCATCCCTTAAGATTGCTGGCTGCAAACAGAAACCTGAGGAATGGCCCTGTGAAGAGTGGTCAAGGCCTTACCTTCTTGGTGTGTATAAGCAAGATGTATAAGAGTCCCATGGAAGACTATCTCCCAACAGAAAGTTTCAGGAAGGAGGGTATGGTCAGCATATCACGTGATGCAAGAAGAAGGATGATTCTGGAAAGAAGCTCATGGATTTGGCCATTAGATGTTTTTTGTAATCTTTTTTTTTTTTTTTTTTTTTTTTTTGTGGTACGCGGGCCTCTCACTGTTGTGGCCTCTCCCGTTGCGGAGCACAGGCTCTGGACGTGCAGGCTCAGCGGCCATGGCTCACGGGCCCAGCCGCTCCACAGCATGTGGAATCTTCCCGGGCCGGGGCACGAACCCATGTCCCCTGAATCGGCAGGCGGACTCTCAACCACTGCTCCACCAGGGAAGCCCCTATGGCACTTATTTATTGAGGCAGTTTGATGTTCTCAGGAAACAATGGACATCAAAGGGTCATTGGTGACATGGCACATAACTACTTTTAGCCTCTAAAGAAATGACAGCAGCTGTGGAGAACTTCCAGTGTCACAAGTTCAAGATGAATTTGACACAGGAACTTCTCTGGAGAAATATAATTTTTAAAGTATCAACCTTCTAAGAAGAAAATGTTTGAGAGACAAGTGGGGGAGAATAAAATATCAGGGTTTGGCACTTCCATAAATGAGACTATGTCTGTGAGAAAAGTGAGGAGATTAAATATAAAACCTGAATTTCCCATACTTCAACTTGCAGTTGTTTAAATTTTCTCAAACACGTTTTTTTTCTTAACATTTAAAACAAAAATACCTCAATAATTAGAGATAAAGGTTTTTTAGTATGCCTGATCCTGTCCAATAAGTACCTGCCTTCACAGTTAATTTGGCCACCAAAAGGTCAAATTCCACCCCCCCATACACACACACACATACATATTCCAAATGCCTCTACATGGACCGGTGCTACTCCCAGTTTTGAACTGCTGGTCCAGGTGGACCAAATTTTTTCCCCTTCTGTAACTCCAAGGGAAAAGTAGAATGACAGGATGAAAATTAGGCTGGGGTAGACGAGGAGGAGGAGGAAGACTTAATAAGGTTGAATTTTATCTACGTACATGAAAACGAATATCATTATGCCAAAAGACATAGTGTTTCAGACTTGCAGAATTAAAATTAAATTGAAAGCAAAAGATATTTCATCTTCAAAAAATGTTTAAATCTTAAAGAAGTTTATTTTTTCTTAAAGTTAAATAATATTGAGGCTCATCTGATGAAAGAGTTGAAGGATTAAGCACATTCTGGGGTGTTACATTTGGTTAACTCTATAAACGAGGAAGAATATATTTTAGACAAATAGACTGACAGTGAAGTTGGGAAGCAGTGATTAGAAATACACTAGAAGGACTTCCCCAGAGGTGCAGTGGTTAAGAATCCACCTGCCAATGCAGGGGACACGGGTTTGAGTCCTAGTCCAGGAAGATCCCACATGCCGCAGAGCAACTAAGCCCGTGCACCACAACTACTGAGCCTGCACCCTAGAGCCTGCGAGCCACAGCTACTGAGCCCATGTGCCACAACTACTGAAGCCCTCATGCCTGGAGTCTGTGCTCCTCAGTAAGAGAAGCCACCTCAATGAGAAGTCTGCATGCAGCAACGAAGAGTAGCCCCCACTCGTCGCAGCGAGAGAAAGCCTGCACACAGCAATGAAGACCCAACACAGCCAAAAATAAATTAAATAAATAAATAAATAAATAAATTTATAGGAATACACTAGAAGTCTAAGGTAATGCTGGAGTGGTGGGGTTAGTTTAATGCCTAGGTTGCAAAAGCCTTTAAAATTGAGTTTCCCAGGCCCCAGCAATTATGTGAATGGAACAGTGTCAGTGATACAGAATGTAACCATAGACGAAGTGTTACATGTAAGCTATTATTCATGTAATTTAAAACAAAACATAAGTTTGCCTCAATTACCTAGGTTTTTCAGCTGACATGTTATTGGTTTGAATTACTCATTTTAATTGCAGCAATTCTATGTGTCTCTTTGCATTCATAGACAGTTTGGGATTCAGAGAAATTGTTTGGTCTGTTTCCTGACATTCTGTCACGCAGCTGTGCTCAGAGCCCCCCAGAAAGTTCAAAATTCTTGAGTAAAATAGTATGAGATGCATGTCAATTGCACTCAGAGGGGAGCAAAAGGATTAGGAGAGAATATGGAAAATTGCTTAGCTGGTCTTTTCGATTATCCATGAGAAGGCAGAATAATCCAGGAAGGGACTGTCCTACCTCCCACAGCAATGTATTCTCTGCTTAACTCAAGGAAGCTGATATCAGAGTGTACCTGGATTCAATAGATTGCACCAGAAAAGTCTGCAAAAGGATTATCTTATTAGCTGAGAGAGAACACATAAAGAAAATTGATATACACAATAGATAGGAGTACATGACAAATCCTCAAGCACTGTAGCCTCAATGAAAATTTTAAAATCAAATGTATGTACATCCAAGATGAAAGGTGGGATATTAAAAGTTGCTAAGACAGGTGGTTTACAAAAAGATGGGGAAATACAAAACAGAGAAACGCAGTGTGGGGAAAACTGGAAACTGACAGCATGTACTTTGTAGCAAGAAATTTGTTGATATATATTTGGAAACAAATTAAGAACTATAAAGAGAATAAATAGATTCTTGGATATTGCTGTAGTGTAGGTCGCCAGGGCCTTAACAAAAGGAGATGGGGAAATGTTTTTATAGATTGGCAAAAGCTGTGGCAAGGCAAGTTCTTTGATCCTGGCAGGATTTTAATTGCTTTGCTGGTGATTGGCATGCAACTATGTTCAAATGAAGGAAGAGGACATATTTCGAGAGTTATTTCAAGGGTTGCTTTCTGATGCACTTCATTGAACAGCTTAGGTGGTTAGAGGCTGTTTTGGACGATAGCCTAGAAATGGCTCTGAGTAGGATAAATAAGGCTGAAATAGAAGACAGTTGCTATTCCACACTATAATCATAATAACCTTCATTTAAAAATACTCGAGAGGTCAGGAAAGAAACAAGTACATTACAGAGTGAAGTATACAAGATCTTAATTGGAAGAATTCTGAAATGCTTGGATAAATTTTGATTGTATTCTTAATAGAAATGAAGAGCAGCAGTAGAGCTGTTTTTTCCTTTGGGTTTCAAAGCACCTGTGTGTGTGTATTTGTGTGTGTGTACATACTCATACAAAATCCTGAGCAGATAAAATGAACCAAATGCTTCTGTGGGTTGCTCTGTCTTTCTAGACTCCCTTCCTAAAAGATGAGTTAAGACATGGTAGGACAAGACATGACAAGAACAATAGCCAGACCACTGTGAGTTCTTGACAAAGTACATTGTGTACTGTTATTTTCCCAGGGGATTCATGACCCTGCATTATGGATCAGTAAGAGGGGAGTATTTAGGAACCGGGATCCTCCATAAAAATTCTGTTTTTTTTTTTTTTCTATGATTGTTTCCAACACTAAAGCTACACTGAGAATGCTAATTTATATGGAGCCCATCCTGAGTAACTTAGAAATTTATTTTTTTCAAAAGTATATTCTCTTGAGCTTTGTGGCTTTGGATAGACTTTGCTTAACAGTATTTGCTTCCACTCTTCATTCAAACATATCCATGGTGTGTCCTATTTTTTGAAGTATAGGCTTATGGGTTAATTTTTGAAAGTTATTCCTACAGCTATCCAGGGGAAGCATATAAGGTTCCCATGAGGTAGGCTGATTATTTCTTCTTACTATCCATCAGGGAGAAGGGGAGGTCTGACAAAAACTTATGATAAGTCTAGCATCTGGATGAAAGCACATAAATATTATTGTTAGACTTCCTTTAATACCAAGGATTAAACTACTGGTTAAAATGTTTTATTCCCACATTTCAGTCCTGTCTGTAGGACAATTAACATCAAGATGAAAATTGAAACTGTCATCTATCTGTGTCATCTATATATGATGTCAAACACCCAACTGTGTAGGGAAAACTAAAAAATGAGTAACTTTTCCACTTCATCCTGGGTGTTTTGTTTAGAACCTCAAGTTTTATAGACTTCCTGCTCCCTGTAAAGAACATGTCCTCTAGCTACCTCTTCTAATCAGAACGTTTCTCTAGAGACCCACAACTCTCTGCCTTCCCCTGGTTTGTGTCATGTTGCCTTCCACTAGGATTCTCTATAGCCTTATCAGACTGTTCCCTCATGGATGATTTGCATGGCTTTGCATGTTGCTTCTCCTCAAGATTCTACCTCTTGGACTGTTCTTTGTATTCCCTGCCCTACAACCATTGGGCCAGTACAACTCCTTTCAGCCATCTGACTTCATCACCAGTATCTCAGCCTAACCAGGAGCTTGCTTCTCTGGGAAGAGATATTTGATATTCTACTGACAGAGCTATTTTGGGGGCCATGTGATTTGAAAAGGACAGTTCGTCTTTCTATGCAAGAACTGGTTCTGTACTCTAGAGAGAGCTCTCCCTACAGCAGAATAAACAAGGGTCAAGGTTCCAGACTCAGGTTGTTGATGGAGGAATAATGACCCTGGAAGAAAGCGTAGCTCAATGTAATCAGTCTCCCCTCCCCCATCGAAATAGGGCAGAATTGTCACCTTACTCCGACCACCACCAATACACACATAATTCAACTTTTGTGACTTCATTTTCACTGTGCCTTGGGATTTCTCTGTTTCAAAAATGGTCCTGAAAAGGATTTTGATGAAGAGAGTATATCATTGCAACCAGTGACAGAGTGTGAAGATACCACTATTTCATTAAATGTTTCTTCTAAACTGACCTGCTTTGCCTTATTCCATAGTGGTTTCAGTTCAGCCTTACTGTAAAATAAATGTGCATCCTGAGTAAAAGCAAGTGGTAGCATATCTCTTCAACTTTCCGATATTCAGGATGTAGAAGGTGGCTTATAGGAAAGAGAGTTAAGCAGCTCACACAGTTCTTCTATGTAGCTGTTCATTCTCTCTCCACTGTGAGAGAGATTTGCAGATTTGCTGTAAATGGGAAGAGGCATCTTCTTCTCCTTCAACCCATATCAGTGGAAGCAGTGTCCCCAAACCCAAAGCAATACCTCCACCTGGATTTTGGTTCAACCCCCTCCTGCCTACTTTGGCACCTTTCTCCACCAAATATCATCTCTCTTTTCTACCTTTATTTCCTTTTTTTTTTAAACTAGTAATTACAAAAACAGTTCTACCTGAATCGTCAATGACCTCTTTAATATTAAATCTAAAGAAATTAGTTTTTCAGTTGCAAATCCTACTTTTCTAATTGCTTTCCTTATCTTCTATTTTTTTTTCTTGCTACTTCTGCCACAATTTCTTTCACAAGATTTTTCTTCATCCATACCTTATTAATGTTCCCTTATTGCAATCTTGTTGATTTTTTTCCCTCCTAAGTATTGCATTCCCTCTCATGTCTTTTTTTTTTAAAAACATCCCCATGACTTATTTATTTTACATCTGCGAGATTGTACCTCTTGATCAAAATGGGTGACCATTTTGCCTAACCCTCATCCCTCCTCCTCTCTGGCAACCACCAATCTATTCTCTGTATCTTTGAGTTTTATTTTGTTTGTTTTGTTTTTTCATATCCCACATATGAGTGAAATCATACTGTATTTATATTTCTCTGTCTGACTTATTTCACTTAGCAAAATACCTTCAAGGTCTGTCCATGCTGTTGCAAATGGCAAGATTTCATTCTTTTTTATGGCTGAGTAGTATTCCATTGTATACATATACCACATCTTCTTTATCCATTCATCACTGATGGATATTTAGGTTTTTCCATATCTTGGCTATTGCAATGAACATAGGGGTGCGTATATCTTTTGAATTAGTGTTTTTGTTTTCTTTGGATAAATACCCAGAAGTGGAATTGCTGGGTCATATGGTATTTTTAATTTTTGAGGAACCTACATACTGTTTTCCATAGTGGCTGCACCAATTTACATTCTTACAAATAATGCAAGAGGGTTCCCTTTTCTCCACATCCTCGTCAATTTTTTTTATTTATTATCCTTCTGATAATAGCCATTCTGACAGGTGTGAGGTGATACCTCATTGTGGCTTTAATTTGCATTTCCCTGATGATCTGTGATGCTAAGCATCTTTTCACATGCTTGTTGGCCATCTGTATATCTTCTTTAGAAAAATGTCTATTCAGATCCTCTGCCCACAATCAGTTGTTTTTTAGAGTGTGTGTATATGTTATTGAGCTGTATGAGTTCTTTATATGTTTTATCAGATATCTCTCATGTCTTTAACCACTGTTGATATTCTTAGGGATCTCAGATCTGTGCTGCAAACCCATAGATTTGTTTGAAGAATATCTCTATGTGGAGGTTCTGTGAACAATTCAAACTCAGTATGACATCCAAGTCTGGACTCATTGTATTTCCCCTCAAACCTACACTCTCTCGTGTATTTTGTCTATTTTAACTTCCCAGAGAGGCCAAGCTAGAAACATGCAATCATTCTGGACACCCACTTTCTTTTACTGTCCCCACCAAACTAACTCATTCACCAAGGACTGAGGATTCAACATCTAAATCCCTCTCTTAACCAGCCAACCAGCCTTGTTCTCAACTGCCAACCCTGCCGTCTTGGTATAATGCAGTTCTCCTGAATGGTCTGCAGCCTCCAGTAGAGCTCCCTTTGTCTAATTCACCTTCCATATTGCAGCTAAAATGTAAATATAAACATATGATGCTTCTCCTTAAAACTGCTAAATTTTTCCTCAGAGCTTTCCGGGAAAAGATAAATATCTTAACCAAGTGTTCTAAGTCCTTTTTTCTTCTAATATCTGCTACCTGCTTTATATTCTGCTCCTCCAGTATTTCATTTACTTAGAAATAAGGAGTCCTTTGGTTTCCCTAAATTCACCTCTACTCTGACTGGACTATTCTGTCATTTGTCCCCATGCAATACAAGCCACACACAGATACACACAAACATATATACATGCATACACAGGATACATATGGTTTCTCTTTCTAACTATTAATTGCTTTCAAAGTGACACCTCCAGGAATTCGTTCTTAACCTCACAGTCTGATTTAGGCTCATCCACTGTGTTACTTGTTCTTTTGTTATCATGATGCTCTATAATCAAAGACCTACTTATCTATATTCCACATCAAACTGTGAGTTTCTTGAGGGCAGAGACTGTGTCTTAATTAACTTCATATCTTCATGACTCGGTAGAGGGGTTGGTGCATGGCAGGCATCATTTTTTAAATGAAATTTGACCAGGTGGGGTTTCCCCCCAGCATTTCTCATCTTGGGGTGAAGTGTTTATCCCTATTCTGGGGCCCTGGTCTACATTTAACCAAGCTAACAGAAGAGGGCCTTTACAAGAAAGTGAAGGTGGGGTTCTTATTATACTGGTGAAAATAATGTCTAATTATGATCTGATAAGGGACTTAAAAACCAAAATAAACAACTCCTTTGCACTCCATCTTGGTTCAGTGTTTATGTTTGATGATCCAATGGTAAGATTTTTTTTCTGATAATTATATCTGCCTGCCTTTTCTACAGTTAAGAGAATTACAAAGAGGATTTTTTTAAAAAAGACAATTAAAATAATCAATTTAATGGGATGGCATGGGATCCATGAGAGTTCCAAGAATGTAGTTCAAATGTCACTTTACATTTTGGTACATCTCATTCTAGACAGAGTTTACAGAGAAAAGGGTGAGAGCCAGTATTAGTGTAGTGGAAGTTTGTCGATCTTTGCTTTCCCAATAAAAATAAAATAGCAGATCATGTGTTTTACCACTAAGAAAAAAGATACCAAAAACTGATATCCAAATGCAGGTGTGTAATTTTAACTAAAGAAACTACTTCTAGGAACTGTAAGGTAAACTTATTTTTAAATCATATCTTGGCTATATTTTTAAATAATATACTCCAGTCATTCTTCATTAGCCTCCAGATACTTTTCAGATGCAACATCCCTAAATTTAAAGCAGTGGGTGTAACTGTTAATCTGACAGAAGTGCAATAAATACACCTTTTTTCCCTGTGTTTCTAGACACTTTTGACAACCTGTATTATATTTATTGTACTGTTTTTAGATTAACAATTGAACCCATTGTTATAAATTAAGGGGCACTTCACCTGAAAACATGTTGAGCATTATATGAATATGTAACTTACATATTGTCTAAAAATAAGTTTATTCTCTGTTCCCCAACTTTGTGGACACCCTGAGTTACATAGACATTACAGATTGCACGTTTTTAAGGATGTGAGAAACTTCGCAGTATTTATGTTAAGTGAAAAAAACAGGATATAAACATACAATTTTATATACATAACAATATCAAATTTATGAATATATTTGGAAGAGAATATGATATGTTAACAGTGGTTATCTCTGCTGGTGTGATTTCTTGAATTGAATTAGCAAAGTTTTAAGAGGAATATTTCTTATCCTTTATAATTAAAATTTTTCTTTTTAAAAGTTTTATTATTTTCCTGATGGTTTTCAACAGAAATATAGAATAGAATCAATCCTTGAGGACATTTTATCAAGTTTGAGAGGGTGGCTTGGGTATTTTCAGCACTACTCTGGTTAGCAGTTTGAATTCATGATATTCAACTTAATCCTGCTTTTGAATGGTTACTTTTGATCATAGTCAGGAGCATCTATTTCACAGTGACAGTCCCAAAACCTGTTTGATAATGTTTACTGACAATTAGAGGCTTAGCTAAGAAGTAACAACAGGGAGTAAAGCAGTCTTTGGATAAAGTTGGCCTCAAAATGAACAGCAGTGGGGGACTGATTAGCTCTGTTTTATTTAACATCTTTAAGCCTGATCTTTGACATTTTCATTAGTGAACAGAAATAGCACATTGATGCAATTCTCAGGTGGCTCACAGAGGAAAAAGCTAAACATACCGGAAACAACTAAGTAATTCAGAAGATCCCACTATGTTTAAAAATGAAGATAATACATGGAGAAATTTTAGGATGTGACAAAATAGGAAGCTAGACAATATTTCTTACTGTCCCCGCCCCATTCTGGAGGAGACAAAAATGTATTTGTAGAAATCAACCATTCTGTTGTCAAAATTTCAAAGATTTATTGAAATTATATGGCAGGGTTATGTAGACAAGGAACCGTGAAAATTTACAGAAATATTAGGGCAATTTTTTTCTTGTTTTCTCAACTAATTATTGAAAAGATTTATGAAAGTAGTAAGAAATTCTTCCAACATCCTTTCTATCAACTACAAAAAAACCCCCAAAACTCTAAAACAAGAATTAACAAAATAGGGGCTTCCCTGGTGGCGCAGTGGTTGGGAATCCGCCTGCCAATGCAGGGGACACGGGTTCGAGCCCTGATCTGGGAGGATCCCACATGCCACGGAGCAACTAGGCCCGTGTGCCACAACTGCTGAGCCTGCACGCCACAACTACTGAAGCCTGAGCGCCTAGAGCCCGTGTTCCACAAGAGAGGCCACTGCAGTGAGAAGTCCGCCCACCGCAACGAAGAGTGGCCCCCGCTTGCCACAACTAGAGAAGGCCCACACACAGCAACGAAGACCCAACACAGCCAAAAATAAATAAATAAAATAAATAAATTTATATTAAAAAAAAAAGAATTAACAAAATAAATCATGTCCAAGCAATTATATATGCTGATACATATTATAACATAACCACTGGAAATAGAAGGGGCATTTTTCACTGAACTTTCATCACGTTATATCCTTGCTACTTTGGCTGCCCATTGCCTATCATTTTGATTCTCAAATATGAATGAGCACATCACCAGAGTTATGTGAGATTATGTAGGGAGTTGTAATATAAAGTCACAGAGTGAACATGGGACATTTCCTAAAATCCAGTTGTTAAGACATTCATAAATCTTAATATTATTGGATATATTAATATTACTGGAGAACTGTCTCTCAATGCTGTTGAAGCCAATGTTTAAGTGACAAGTCAAGAACAATCTCCCTATGTTATTGAAGCCATACTCCAACCCCTGTAGATAAAGCCTCTATATGAAAATGGATTTAAAGTTCAAATAACAGAGTTAATACTGAGCATTAAGAATTGAATCTGTTCCTAAAATGAGAATTGCCTGTACAGATCTCATTTCTTCCTTCAGTCATTCACTGATTTAGCAATGTTTATGGAGCCAAACTATTTTCAAATTACTATAGTAATTAAGTTTCTTGACCTCTCATTATTCTTGGAACCTGGAGGTCTTAAAGGCGGTGTATCATATCATTCTTTGAAACCTTTTCCTCCAGCTCTGTATTGGGTACAAAGTTTGTTTGTTATGACTAACGCATAGTCATATAGGGAGAGATTTTGGAATCAGACTTTGTAGATTCAAATCCTGCCCTTACTCTCTCCCATAAAGTAAGTTACTCAACATCTCTGAGCTTTAACTATTCATCTTTAAATGAAAAGTTACAATTAGGATCTTAGCACAGTTTCTTGCCATGATAAGGACATCAAAATATACTAGCTGCTGTTTTTCAAGGAGTTTGCTGTTTTTTTTTTTTTTTTTTTTTTTTTTAGGATATCATGAAAAGAAAGATTCCTACAATGCAAGTAATTTCAATTGCTGCCTGTAACTTTCATTAATCTCATACTGTGTATGTGTGTGTGTGTGCATATATGTCGAAGAAGAAAAATTAAATGTGTATATGGAAAGTGGGACAGTCATGTTAGAATGATAAGAAAAAGGATTTAAAAGTCAAAGGTCCCTGAAGCCATCAGTCCTCCATACTGCAAGACTGAAAAGACAAACAGGTTAGAGGGGTTCATAAACTGAGAAACTGAAACAGTATAAATCTGGTGAAATGCTGTCTCTAAATTCTGGAAACACCTCAGCTAGAGCACTCTATTCAATATCAGAGAAATTATGCATGGTGGTGCACTGTTATTACAGATTGGGAATGTATTCTGGTATACTTCTAAATGGGCAGAAAGAGATAATACTGGTAATACAGTGTGGAGTAATCATTTAAAACAAATCAGATTTTCTCATATTAATGTTTATAAATTAAAATAATGCTGTTGCCTGACTGAAATTTTTTTCAATTTATTTGAAAACTCAATAATGTGTACTCAGCATTTCAGACCAAAGGGATAATTGGTTTTAGGGGCAATCCTATCATGTTTTAATTAATTCTTTGAAAGTCTTGAAACAGAGAGAGAGCATAAAGTAATGCTTTAAGTGGGTTATATGACCCTCACTTCATTCAAAGCCATGTTTCAAAAGGAAATCTATATGTGCAGTACTTCTAAACTTCAACTTAAAATAGTTTTAATGACCCCAAATTCTCAAAGTTGAAATAGAAAAAGAAATATGCCTATTCCTTGTTATTGAGCTATTTGAGAAGAAAAAAATCAAAAATCAAAATGAATTAATCAGTCTCAATAAGGGGCAAAAAAGCAATGATTTCAAATTCTCTTGGGAATGAATAATGAAGGAAGATTTAACTCAAGTTCATAATTGCACCTAGTACATTCATCTTCTTCACAGAAATAGTAGAGCCTTTCTCTCAAAAAACAGTGTTCATATATTCACACAACTATGCCCACCTGGGTTAATGCCACATTCTAAACAATAAAAAAATAGTGCAAATCAGTTTTTTATCTCAACTTGCAGTACTGAATTTGGGAGAGAATATTGACTTGAACTCCATAAACTGAAAGGACCAACTGTATGTTCAATATATGCTTTGAGTTGAAGACTGAAGAAAGTCACACATAAACAAGTCCTCAGAATCTTTTTTTTCCTGTCACATGGTGGTGTAGAATTTTGACACATAAAGACAATTTTTTTTTCATATGAAAGACGTTATTCACACATAATGGCTTCTTCGAAATCTGGTTGTGGTTTGGGAATGTGGTATCTGTTCCAGCTACGTTGTTTTTAAGACCTTGGTCCCCCTAACAAGGGGCAGAGGTAGAGAAGGAAGAATGTCCTATCCCAGTGAAGCTGGGTTCAGGCAGGCTCAACCCAGATCATGTATGGACTTAAAGCACTTTTCTATAAGGAGTGTGTGTTAACCAGAGAAAAGTGTCAGGTTGCTGGCCTGTATTGCTTATATTTACTAGTATTAGATAACTGCATTCTACCTTGCTCAAAAAAAAAAAATTAGTGGCTTTCGGTCTTCATTAAATAGCATAAGTTACTTGATCAGATTAGCAGTTTTTAACCTTTTGAAAGTGAGGGAAAGGTACAGAACATGGAGTGATTTAATTGTGCTGTGAGACTTAGGAGAGGCTAGAAGATCAAGATATCTTCTTGGAAAGTTATATAACAGAGGAAATTTAAATATCTGGGGAACATCATGAAATCATCAAACACCTGTTGTGAGAAGAGGGCACTATTCTTAGACCATTTGCTTCCATACTTGGCCATGAACAAGTCATGTCTGTCCATATCCAGTTCTGCACCAGAATTCCTGTTACTAAAAAAAAAAAATATTTAAGTTAGGTTCTTTCTCCAGAGAGATATACAAACATATTGGCCAACAATACAAAGCAAATAATTTCGGACAACTATGTTCAATGTGAAAACTGCTCCACTTTGGGGTTCACTTTTAATTCCAATTATTTAATTCCAAAAATTCAGAACAAACCCTTTGAGGGGTAATTTTAGAACAAACCTCCTGACTTACCATGAAAACATCAGCTTTCATTCGGAATTATTTTTAACAGTCTCTGAAGCTGTAGATAAATAGATGAATAATAGATGTTAAGTTGTGGAGTGAGGTGGGTCTAGAAAGAGGAGGTAGTAAGTGGAATGTTTGGGGCTAAGAATAAAATAAAACCAAACTCCTATATTAAGATTGGGCATTAAAATATTGTGTTAGAGGCTAACTATATTAAAAATTTGAAGAGCATATCAAAGGGAAACATTGCTTACTTGGTTTTGTTTTCTTTGCATAATTCAAATGCCAAATCACAATAGTGCCTCATAGTACAAGCAGCACAAAGGCAATAATATTCTAGGTACACAGTGAAGTTGGAAGAGTTTAATTTCTTCTTTGCCTCAATCTTACTGACACTATTGTCTTCATAAGGTTTTCTTTTATTTTCCTTTTTTAAATTTTAACTCCTATTCTAAAGTCAATTAAAAGTATCTTTTGCTTCTGCTGATCCATGAAAAAATATTCTTATTCAGAGCTCTTTTTCTAAATAAAGATACCAGCAAAACTACTCTGTAGGCAATTTTCCAAGCTGGTTTTAAGCTTTTTGTTGAGCCTTTCATCATAAAAGATCTCCAGTGTTTTTCTTTTTTTTTTTTCCTAAGCAAAAAGATGACATTAACTTCCATGAAAACTTTTTTTCCTGGTCTTGTAATTTGAAGTGTATGTTTTTTGTTTTTGTTGTTGTTTCATTAGGTTTCCAATTTCCATTTACCTATATCTCTTTTCTTAGAGTTTGGATCTATTACTTCTAAACTTATTTTTTTTTCCTTCAGCTTTATCGAGGTATAATTTACAAATAAAAATTGTATATATTTAGGTGTACAACTTGATGTTTTTTTTTTTTATTTTTTTTTTTATTTTTATTTTTTTTTTATTTTTTTTTTTTTTTGCGGTATGCGGGCCTCTCACTGTTGTGGCCTCTCCCGTTGCGGAGCACAGGCTCCGGATGCGCAGGCCCAGCGGCCATGGCTCACGGGCCCAGCCGCTCCGCGGCATATGGGATCCTCCCAGACCGGGGCACGAACCCGTATCCCCTGCATCGGCAGGCGGACTCTCAACCACTGCGCCACCAGGGAGGCCCCAACTTGATGTTTTGATATATGTATAGACTGCAAACTGATCACCACAATCAACCTAATTAACAAAGCTATCACCTCACATAGTTACCATTTTCTTTTTCTTTTTTAGATAGACATTCTCTTTTGATCATACACAACTCTGGGTAAGGTGGGCAGAGGAGGAAAAATTAGCAAATGTGACCGAGAATAAGTGGATTCAGAGAAAGAGGCAGCACAAGGGACCACGACAGAAGTCATGCAAGGTGGAGGTTTCACTGCAGGGAGGATGTGGGTGTCTAGGAGGATGAGTGCTTTTGAGGCAACAGATCTGGTAGAATTCTCAGATTGGAAAGGAGTTTGTAGAGCGCTGGATGAAAAGAGATGGAAACACCATGTTTAGAATACCATTTGGAAAATACTGGAAGTAAGGAAAATTAAAGATGGGACTATAGCTCAGATGTGAAGCTGGGTTGTTGAAAGATAATAGACTATATAGTGAAGTTCTGAGTGTTTGTTTCCCTGGACTTCTCCTCTGACACTGTTCTTTTTTCCTGTTAAATCCAGTACACTGATTATTTGTCTGCTTTGGGATATTTTTCATTGAGATATTTTATATGTCCATATATTTACATATATAATTTGATATGAATATATCAACTTAATAATGTATCACATGCTAATTTTGTTAGTATATTCTTCAAAAACCCTTTTCCTATTTTGCCTGTCACTCCCTTCCTCACTCCTACCTTCTTTCCCCACATTATGATCCTCACACCTAACCCATGTTAACAGACCATTATTGATGTTGCATTTCTCATATATTCATAAACACACATGTATAGGTACACATACAGGTTTTGGGGGGGTCATTATTATTTTTAAAAGGAATGATATAGTCATACTTTTTTGCCGTTTTCCCATTCAGCTCTAGTGGAAATCTTTGCATTTCACCTAGTAGAGCTTCAACTAGTTTTTTGTTTGTTTGTCTGCTTAAAGTTCCATAACTGTTGGACTTCCCTAGTGGCGCAGTGGTTGAGAGTCCGCCTGCCAATGCAGGAGACACGGGTTCGAGCCCCGGTCCGGGAAGATCCCACATGCCGTGGAGTGGCTGGGCCTGTGAGCCATGGCTGCTGAGCCTGCGCATCTGGAGCCTATGCTCCGCAACAGGAGAGGCCACAACAGTGAGAGGCCCACGTACCACCAAAAAAAAAAAAAAAAAAAAAGACTATAATAACTCACATTTTTCTAGCAATGTGAAGAATACCATTTTCCCCACATTCTAGTTAGCAATAGATATAATTGTACTCTAAATTTTACCAGTTGATGAAAGTAGAGTAATATCTTTATGTTCATATTTCTTCTGTTCCTCCTACATATCACACACTGCTCTAGATATTATATTAAAATAGTGAACAAAAGACAAAAGTTGCATTCTCATGGAGCTTATATTCTAGGAGGGAAACACAAATAATTAACAGGTAAACAGGTAAATATATGTCATATGATGTTAAGTGCTATGAAGGAAAAAATTTGACAAGCCAGGGCACAGGGTGATGCATCCACCCTACCTCATTACATTGTTACTTAATTTGTATATTCTCAACTTTAATGAACTTGATTATCTTTCCTTATATTTATTGACATTTGGATTTAGTCTTCAGTAAACTACTAAGATCTTTATATTTTATAGGTATCAATCTTACGTCATTGCATTGTAAAAATTTTCCGTAAATATTTTTGTCTATTGACTTTATTATCTCCTTTGTCAAATTTTATGCCATTAAGTATCTGTTTGTTCTTTTCAAATGCCTGGTTTGCCAATCTTATTTAAGCAGATTTCTTTTACCACTAGAATAGACTTTCTCCTAGTATTTCTAATGAATCAATAAGTATCATAATTTTAAATAAAATTGATCTAGATGATCAGAAATAAAATAATCAGTGTTGGCTAAAAAATATTGAAAGTGCCTCTAAAGGGAGATGAAACTCAATGCTGATCTTTGAAAGATAAACAGAATTTAAATGGGTAAAAAGGAGTTATAACTCATTTTTTTTTAACTTGGAGTCATGCTTCAGAAGATGCATTGCATATATATTACTTTGTCTTGCAGAGATGGATCACTGAAATCCCATGTAGTTAGTGTTATGAGAATCTGAATCACTCGTTAAGCCAGACAATTACATGATTACTACATGGTCACATATAAATAAGTTGTTAACAGCTTCATAACATATATAAATAATTATGAAGACAATAAAAGTACAGCCATAGCTAAATGTTGAACATCTTGATATAGTATATTCTTCTTCTTTTTCTTTTTTTTACATTTTTAGCTTTTATTTCAAACTCAATGCATGTATGTACAAGTTTGTAATATTCAGTTTTGTAGATGTAACAGTATTTATTTACACCAGCTTCAATTATTCAATATTACACATATGCCGGATGGCCGTCTTAATACATACAGTATTGTCCCACCCTCTATCCCCCCACACGTATTTGGATATATTCACTTAGGATCATTTCTTGTTCTGTTTGAAAAAATAAACAAACAAGTAAAATGTCAGGGTGGTACTGCGTGCTGTAGGTCAGCATGGAAATACAGAAGACACAGGAGGGAAGTACAGACAGACCTCATAAAACAAGCACCTGGAAGCTAGTCAGCAATCAAGGAAGGCATCGAGGCAACTTTTCTTTCCTTGAGGCCACACACTCTTTCTTATCTCAGTATCTCTCTACTCTTTTATTGATCTGTTTCCCTCCTCACCTGATTTCCTCTGCTTGATCTCTTAGGATAGAGCCCTACAAAGACCACCAGCCTACACAACGCTGCTGTCAGCTGATCTTCTCATCTTTGAATTTTAAAAAAAAACTTTTATTGGAGTATAGTTGCTTTACAATGTTGTGTTAGTTTCTACTATACAGCAAAGTGGATCAGCTATACATATATATATATATCCCATCTTTTCTGGATTTCCTTCCCATTTATGTCACCACAGAGCACTGAGTAGAGTTCCCTGTGCTGTACAGTACGTTCTCATTAGTCATCTATTTTATACACAATATCAGTAGTGTATACATGTCAATCCCAATCTCCCAATTCATCCCACACTCCCTTCCCCCTTGATATCCACGTTTGTTCTCTACATCTGTGTCTTTATTTCTGCTTTGTAAATAAGATAGTCTATAACAATTTTTTCAGATTTCACATATATGCATTAATATACAATATTTGTTTTTCTCTTTCTGACTGACTTCACTCTGTATGACAGATTCTGTTTCCATCCACGTCTCTACAAATGACCCAATTTTGTTCCTTTTTATGGCTGAGAAATATTCCACTGTATATATGTACCACATCCTCTTTATCCATTCCTCCGTTGATGGACATTTAGGTTGTTTCCATGTCCTGGCTATTGTAAATAGCACTGCAATGAACACTGCGGTGCATGTAGCTTTTTGAATTATGGTTTTCTCTGGGTATATGCCCAGTAGTGGGATTGCTTTTGGAATTCCTAGCCGTGGCAATCAGAGAAGAAAAAGAAATAAAAGGAACCCAAAATGGCAAGGAAGAAGTAAAACTGTCACTGTTTGCAGATGACATGATACTATACATATAAAATCCTAAAGATGCCACCAGAAAACTACTAGAGCTAATCAATGATTTTAGTAAAGTTGCAGGATACAAAATTATTACACAGAAATCTCTTGCATTCCTATACACTAACAATGAAAGATCAGAAAGAGAAATCAAGCAAACAATCCCATTTACCACTGCAACAAAAAGAATAAAATACCTAAGAATAAACCTACCTAAGGAGGCAGAAGACCTGTATGCAGGAAACTATAAGATATTGATGAAAGAAATAAAAAACGACACAAACAGATGGAGAGATACACAATGTTCTTGGATTGGAAGGATCAATATTGTGAAAATGACTATATTACCCAAAGCAAACTACAGACTCAATGCAATCTGTATCAAATTACCAATGGCATTTTTCATAGAACTAGAACAAAAAACTTTACAGTTTGTATGGAAACACAAAAGACCTCAAATAGCAAAAGCAATCTTGAGGGAAAAAATAATGGAGCTGGAGGAATCAGGTTCCCTGACTTCAGACTATACTACAAAGCTACAGTAATCAAGACATTATGGTACTGGCACAAAAACAGAAATATAGATCAATGGAACAGGATAAAAAGCCCAGAGATAAACCCATGCACCTATGATCACCTAATCTATGACAAAGGAGGCCATAATATGCAGTGGGGCAAAGACAGCCTCTTCAATAAATGGTGCTCAGAAAACTGGACAGCTACATGTAAAAGGATGAAATTAGAACACTCCCTAACACCATACACAAAAATAGACTCAAGATGGATTAAAGACCTAAATGTAAGGCCAGACACCATAACACTCTTAGAGGAAAACATAGGAAGAACACTCTGTGACCTAAATTGCAGCAAGATCTTTTTTGACCCACCTCCTAGAGTAATGAGAATAAAAACAAAGCAAAACAAAACAAACAAAAAAATGGGACCTAATTAAACTTAAAATCTTTTGCACATCAAAGGAAACTACAAACAAGATGAAAACAACCCTCAGAATGGGAGAAAATATTTGCAAATGAAGCAACTGACAAAGGATTAATCTCCAAAATATACAAACAGCCCCTGCAGTTCAATATCAAAAAAAACAAACAACCCAATCAAAAAATGGGCTGAAGACCTAAATAAACATTTCTCCAAAGAAGACATACAGATGGCCAACAAACACATGAAAAGATGCTCAACATCACTACTTATTAGAGAAATGCAAATCAAAACTACAGTGAGGTATCACCTTGCACCAGTCAGAATGGCTATCGTCACAAAATCTACAAACAAATGCTGAAGAGGGTGCGGAGAAAAGGGAACACTTCTGCACTGTTGGTGGGATTGTAAATTGATATAGCCACTATAGAGACCAGTATGGAGATTCCTTAAAAAACTAAAAATAGTACATTGTTTTTCTAATTATGATCAAAACAGAGAATTATTCCAACCAGCCGATTGATCTAGAAAGTTCTCTGATATAGATTATTGGGTGTGTTTTCTAGTCTAATTTAAAAGCTACCAGTGGTATGTTTTTCAACATCTTTTCTAGGCAAGTTAGACTGCAGTGCTACAAATTATGGAGAAATTTTTGCATCTATCACAAGATAAATCTGAAATTTGAAGCTCTTTTTAAATCAGGAAATAAAGGTTTTTCTTTCCTTTCTTTTTTTTTAATTAACCTGTAGATTTTTCTTTTCTTTTTTCCCTCTAAGTCCTTCTCTTACAAATAAAGCCTTCCTAAGTATAACTAAGAAATTCTTTTCCCACCCATCTTTTTATACCTGGGTTGACTAGCTTCCACAATAAATCAAAGTATTCATTATATTAAAAATGGTTTCATACCGTTGTCTTTATGCAGGAAGACAACATATTTATTTGTTCCACAAATGTGTACTCACAGTCACATAAAAGAATAAAATTGTTTTCACAATACATTAATTTTTTCTGCCTTTGCCATGTAAAGTATTATATTTCATATTACCTTATACTTGCACTGCAATTTAAATTTGAAAGAATTTTGTGGATTTTAACTGAACATATTGAGCTCATCATGGAATAATAGGGCTACTGGGAGTTATTTGAAATGATTTTCTACTTTATTTGCCTTGTATTTCTTTTAAATGCTGATATATTGTTAAAATATGGCTTTCAATATCATGTAGCTAAATAGACATACATGCGCAAACACGTATTTTAATTTTGTACGATCAAGTTATTCAACCCATACTGCATTTCCACAGCTCTTTTATGAGTTTCCAGAAAAGAATGCAAAGTGAGCGGCTTGTTTGAGATAACTCTGTTTGTACAAACCTAAATCTCACTGAATTTTATTTTCTGCCTTATTGCATGCAATTTGCTGCTTCTCCTATATATTTTTTCACATCATTACTCCTGTTCAAGTTTAATCCATTAAGTGTTTTGTAGAATTTTCTTTCAGTGTAATAATCTTGTGCATTTAGAATACAAATTGTATACCACACCCATTTTTCTTACCACCTACTGTGCATTTAAAAGTTGTTTATATGTGCCACTAATGCTTTTTAGATGAAGCAAGTATGTAACTAGATTGGCCACCTAAATGGTTTCACAGAGTCCCCTAAATATAAGGTCCATATTTTGTAGTTTGGAGAGAGTCACGACAGTTCTTATACAGAGGAGAAACTCCAAATTTTGGTTCCTCTGATCCTAGACAGTTATGTGATGATATAGTTTCTGGGACCATAACAGATTTTTTCTTTTTTATTAAGGGCAGCACTCAGGTGATTTCTCCACAACTCTTGGGTTCCAGCTTAAAAAGAAATAATTTGTAATTGTGACTTTAAACAGAGTCCTTCTATAATTCCTAAATTCTCTTTAAGAGCTCCTTATATGCAGTCTCTATTGGCCTACCCTTGACACTTTGTCTCCTTTATACATTTAGCATAGTTTCAACCCTAATAGTGGAGCGTCAATGTTACTTCTTTTCTTTTTTATTAGAAAATTCTAAGACATTATTTTCTAAAGTTTCACACCAATTCAGTGCTACTGTAAATTGGGTAAATCCAACGTACAGTATATTTCACACTTTGCTAACCTTGAGAAGATTAGCACAAATTAAATTTCACATTAACCAAGTCTAAAACCATAAACAGGAAAGTAGGCGCATAGGTATTTGGCTGATTGTGCTAAAAATATATTCACGTTATTTGTGTAGAGCATAAATGTAGCAAAAGTATTTATTTAAATAAAGTACTGTGAGTTTAATTTCTTCTGCTTTCCCATTCATTTGTAGATGTGAATAATAATGATTATTTTGAGCTTTTGCAAGTCTGGTAGGTTATTGTCCACAAAGCTATTATCCTTTTATTATTTTGTAAGTGTTTGAGAGATATATATTTGGTAAAATCAACTTTTTAAATGTATGGTTTTATTCAAGTTCTTTGTTTTATTAATTTTTAACCATTCAGTATAAGCATACACTCAGAAAAAAGGAAAGCCATAATTAGACCAATAATATGTATACAAATTAAATGACTATTTTTCATTAAAGTGCAAAGTGCACTTGAAGTGCAAAGCCATTTCACTTTTATTTGTTACACCTTTTTAATTTAATGATTAAAAACAGAGTGTTGTTTGTATGAATAGATGTACATTTCTCTAAGGTTTGCACTGAGAAGGCACTAGGATTTCATTAGATTTTGCAGGGGATCTATGTCCCCAAATATTATTACATAAAATGTTAAATGTTTTCAGATACTATAACAGGTTTTAAGGAGATTTGAAAATAATTGTGATTCTCAATGTTGGTCTGGAATAATTGCCAGCTCCTCATTAAGATCATCAGGTGAATCCCTAAAATATCCTAAAATAGCTATCAAGCAGGTACACTGAATTTTTACCTCGTCTCTCACTTGAATTATATCAGTGACTACATTGAAAACATGGACAGTGGTTAAAGATGCTGAAAAGTTTTAAACCTAAAAAATCAACATATTCCATCTTTCAGTATCACTTAGACTTTATACATAGAATTTTATTTTTCTTGCTACTACACTCACATTTGCTCATAGACCATTAGCCATTAAAGTTCGCTCTCTTCATTATTTTGTTCCCTTTTAATGGTTTAACCAGTCTGTGACAAGGGTGATGCTTCCCGTTTGCACCCTGTACCTTGGATGTTTAATTTAGGATTTGAATTGTTAATATGTCTTGATTATTGTAAGCTCTAACTCATTGGATTCCATTTCTGAGCCTGGAAATAGACAACCCACTCAGTGAAAAGGAAATCAGTGGTCCATTTGAATGCTAATTACTACACAAGCCCTTTATACTGTATCAAAACTTAGCATAAACATGGTCATCAGGGGAGGTTGAAAAAACTGCTAAAATGCTCCCCAGCAGTCTGAGCTCATAAGAAGCTACAGTGATATCCAACAAAGAAGAAAAAGTTGCTTAGCTGGACTGGTTCATTTTCTGGATGTGTATTCCATATTACACTAACTGTGAATTGGATATATATTCCTTATCCCAACAAGGAAGAAGATAAAATTTTTAAAGCTTTTCAAAGTATAAAAGCTGAAGCTAGGACAAAGGTGCTTCAGTGAAAAGAGGGAATACTGTACAGAATGAAGTTTGGTTAAAGTTGTGTGAAATACTTAGTTTTCTTTCATAGAAAATGAAAATACTTTACACCAAAGAATTTTCTTTAAAAAAAAAAGTTGGTAGTTATTGACAAAACACTTGTTTTCACTATCTTATATCTATTAAGCACTTAAGTATAAATATCTGTTTATCTCATCTGGATTGCCTCCTGCAGTTTTAACCAAGTTGCTTTAGACATTTTGACTAATATCTCTAGAAAGTTATTAAAGTTTTAGCTGGTACATAAAGTAAAATCTTGATTCAAGGGAAAGGAGCAGGCAGTGACACTGGGCAGAAGCAGATACCAAGGCAACAATATCACCAAGCAAAAATTTTCCTGACTCTCAATTACATTTTGTTATTTTATTCAATGATCATTTAAATGCAAGATATTCTTTCCAGTATAATTTAATTAGATCTGTACCAGTTTATCCAGCATACAATCTATGTTGTTATTATCAGTTCCTTCAATCAGTAGTTTTTAAATTTTGTGTACATCACATTACTTGGGATACTGGTGAAACCAAGATTTCTGGGCCCCAGTGCCCTTGGGAATCTTCATGTTTAACAACCACTCCAGGTAATCGTGATGTAGCTAGGACCGCATTACCTGAAATAAATAGCATTCATTAAATGGTGTTACATCCGTTCATTTTCAGTGAATTTAATTTATTTGTGTTTCACTGGGAGATCTGGATGATATATTGCTGGAACTACATATCTTCTTTAAAAAGAAAAAAAGGAATGAGGACTGTTTTTTAATGTCTATAGCATTGCTGACTCAAATGACTGTATTTTCTCACTTTAATTAGAAGATCTTTATCATATCATATAGCTTTAATGATCACATATCATATTACATAATTTGATGTAATATCAAGTTATTTTTTAACATACCCATTAAAAGAACATGATGGTTATGGTTTAGTGAGAAATATATCTGGTCTTTGTCCCTGGTTCCTGGCACAGAGCTCCTGAAACCCTTGGAATTTCTGAGTGATAAGAGTATCTTCTATTATTCATCAGAAACCCCTTTTGATCGCACCTGAGCTTATGCTAATGAGGTGACTTATGGTTGGGGTCCTACATAGCCTCAGGATGGGGTTGGTCAGTGGAAAGACTGATTAGAGGGTTGGAACTGTCAGCCCCACTCGCTGACCTCTGAGAAGGGGAAGGCGGGGATGGAGATTACACTGTATAAATATTCCTGAATAATAAGATTTGGTAAACTTCCAGGTTGATGAACACATGTAGGTGCTGGGGGGCGTGGCGTGCACACAGAGGGCATGGAAGTTCTGTACGTGTCTGCTCCTTACTCTGCCCTGTGTATTCCTTCCATCTGGACATTCCTGATTTGTATCCTTCTATAATAAACCAGTAAACATAAGTAAAAATGTTTCCCCATGTTCTGTGAGTCATTATAGCAAATTACCAATCCCGAGGAAGGAGTTATGGGAACCTCAATTTATAGTCACTTGGTCAGAAGACATGGGACTTTCAAGTAGCATCTAAAGAGGGGGCAGTCTTGTGGGACTGAGCCTTTAACCTGCAGGATCTGACGCTCTCTTCAAGTAGACAGTGTGAGAATGGACTTAATTTGTAGGACAGCCAGTCAGAGTCTGCTGAGAATTGCTTGGTGTCAGTAAAAAAGCCCCACGCTTTTGGGGGCTGGAGGAATTGAGTCTGTAAGTAGAGATAAACAGATATTCCTTTCAATAATGAAGTGAACGTCATCATTAAAAGCATGGAGACATGCCTTTCTTGTCCAAGGGATTCTGTGAAAAGTCAAGCTTCAGCAGGATAGTATTCCTTTCACAAATAGATATTGAGGACCAAAAATAAAACATGCCAGATAATGTGCAAGGCACTGGGTTTACAAAAGGCTGGCCCTGGAGAGGACTAGTTATCTCTTTTACTTCTTTTCTCTTTTAACTGATTAGTTATAGCTGATATGACTAAATACAACTGATGAATTAATCTATATTCCTAGATACTTGTGGGATAACAGTATTTGTCTCTATGTTTGATTTGTGTGCAGTTGAAATGACAATTGTAATATACATGCTCCTAGCTCTTTAAGAATGATTCTTTAGAATTCAGTAAAAAAGAAAACCTGTTAGGGCTTCCTTGGTGGCGCAGTGGTTGAGAGTCCGCCTGCCGATGCAGGGGACACGGGTTCGTGCCCCGGTCCGGGTGGATCCCACATGCCGCGGAGCAGCTGGGCCCGTGAGCCATGGCCGCTGAGCCTGCGCGTCCAGAGCCTGTGCTCCGCAATGGGAGAGGCCACAAGAGTGAGAGGCCCGTGTACCGCAAAAAACAAAAAACAAAAAAACAAAAAACACGAAGCCTATTAGAAACATCATCAGAAGTATTTTGGAAAAAGGAAGCAGCATAAGAATAAAAGGCATTCGTTCCCTTATTTATTCAACAACTATTCATCGACTACAGATGCTTAAGTGGCAATAGTCACTGCATAAGCCTAAGCAGATTCACACGTGTTCGAGCAAAATTTGGAGGACTTGTTAAGAGCAGCCATGGGTATGTTTACATGGAGGATCAAAAAACCTCCTAGAAAAGTAAAAATTCATCCTAGGAGAAAAGAGGGTCAAGATGGGTTAGGTTGGTTGAAGGATTATTGGCAAATATTGAACACAGAAGGGAAGAATGATTCTGAGCATGGTTCGTGTTCCTGAGATTATTACATAGGCCAGATCTCATTATCTCACACACAATTGCTCAGGCTAGAAAGCTGAAACATAAACTAAAAAGTGGCACTTAAAAAAGCCATTGCTCTATAATTGCTATGGGACATAAAGAGGGTGACACATTGGCAGGATTGGTGCTGATGGTGTTAGCAAGCACTGTTGGGGCATGAGACGGGCAGTGATCACTATATAAATGCCAGAAACACTGTTGGCAGCAGCACTGGTGACCATGGCATTGGGAAAGATGTAAACACTGGCAATGCCAATGTGATGGCTGGAGTGTCTTCTGGGCCCTGCACATTGGAGGAAGATACAAAACATGAGAGAGAAGGAAGGGTCAACAGTGATTTCCAGGTTTTTTCTTAAATAAATGGTTGTGCAATTTTCTAAAATAGAGAAGATCCTGGATAAGAAGCAATTCAAGAAGTGATAAAATTTCCTTTTTGTACATATTGAGCTTGAGCTGTCAGTTTTATATATAAGCTGCAATTGGATATATATGGATGATACTCAGAATGAGGGATCATAACCCCACTTTGGGAGTCATCAATAACTGAAGATAGGAGAAGTGGTTAAGATAATCCAAGGAGAAAGCATATAATGCTAAAAGAAGAGAAAACATTTTAGAACAGAGGACTGAAGTGCAATAATATTTAATATCTATCTTCCTGGATTAAGTATATCTGGGCTGGGTTTGAAGAATGAAAGTAAAGTGCTCAATAAATAGATTGGGAATAAGTCATAAAGACCAAGCCAGGCAAAAGATATAGCATGTAAAAAAAAATAAATGCAGAGATGAATGAACTGTTATAATGCGTTTAAAGAACCCAAGGAAGTTCAGTACCGTGAGAGTAAAATTCAGTGTTGCAGGTTAGAGGAGATTGTTGAAGGAGTAAGAGACAAGGCAGGAGACACAGGCAGGGACCTGATCATAAAATGCTTTATACAGCATATTCAGGAACATATGGAAATGGAGACGATTTTAAAGGTTTTAAGCAGGGAAGGGATATAATCAGATTTACATATTAAAAAGATGACTTTTGGGCTTCCCTGGTGGCGCAGTGGTTGAGAGTCTGCCTGCCGATGCAGGGGATGTGGGTTCGTGCCCCAGTCTGGGAAGAGCCCACATGCCGCGGAGCGGCTGGGCTCGTGAGCCATGGCCGCTGAGCCTGCGCATCCAGAGCCTGTGCTCTGCAACGGGAGAGGCCACAGCAGTGAGAGGCCCGTGTACCGAAAAAAAAAAAAAAAAAAAAAAAAAAGACTTTGTTGTCTTAGTTACGGAAAACTTGAAGCACTTTAGGTTAGGTAGGGAGAACAGTTAGGAGGCTATTTCTATATCTCAGGAAAACAATGACAAGGGTCCAAAAAAGTAAGTTAAGGTGACAATGAGAGGGGATAAGGCGGGGCTCAAAAGAAAAAGATAGCTCACACAGTACTTTTACCGATCTTGTCTTTACTTAGAAATTTGTTGCTTTATCCATCATGGATTTTTTTGTTATTTTCGATTAAACAATTATTGCATTAAGTATTATTTATCTTTAAAAAAGAATGAAAGGAATGGAGCTGTTGAGGACACCCTTGTTTCTGATTCAGGAAAATGAGTAAATTGGATTGCCCTAAGAGAGAAATATAGGAGGAAGAGGAACTTTGAGGAAGCAGATGCAATATAATGATGATATGAATGTGATGTGAAGCAGCTCAGATAGCAGTTGGCTTGAAGTGTGGTTCCTCAAGATAAAGTATCAGAGTGGAATGGATTGCTCAGGGGAAAGTGTATGTGAAGAAGGACTTCTAAGCACCTTAAATGTGCTTCTGTTGTACAGCACGTAAATCATATTCAAATTAGATTATGTAAAAAGTTTTTTATGGTGTTTTCTTAAAAGATTCAGGGGTGGGAATGAGCCTGGACCAGAGGGATAATGGGAGATAGTGATTCAAACACTGTGGTCATGGAACAATAGTAATAGCAAAAACACTAACATGGGATGAAACAAATTACCTCAGTCATATGCACTGTCCATTAATAATAATAATACCTTCTTATTTCGTAATGGTGCACTCCAACTCCCAGCTCTTAGAGTGCATGTGGTGTGGCTTATAGCCTTCTTTCCCCTCATTATACCATCTCCACACTCCTGTTCCCCCCTGCCAAACACCACCCCCCACCGCAGATATAAATTATTGGTGCTTGGGGTGGGAGCTTTCAAGAGCTGAGGCTAGAAATCAAAAACTATTACATGCAAGTGTTATATTCTATTTCATGGTTTCTCAAACTCGGCACTATTGACACTTTGGGCTGTATAACTGTTTTTTAGGGGGGTTGTCCTATGTATTTTAAGATTTAGCAGCACCCCTGGCCTTTACCTACTAGATGACAATAGCAACCCCAATGCCAATTGTGACAAACATGTCTCCATAGGTCGCAGAGATGCAAGGATGGGAGGGAACAAAATAGCCCTGGTTGAGAACCACCACTCAATTTAGTTTCACCTTCTTTGGAATATTCTCTTGGATATCTCCTCCTTTGGGATAACTTTCTTCTTTGTTCTTTTATCTTTTTGAATGTCTGACTGTTGGTAAGTATCCCACACTACCTCCTGTTTAAGAAGAGCACTTCCACCGGTCTATAATATGATTGTCCTGGAAAGGCATAGGCCTAGTAGTAGGCTATAGAAAGAAGTAAGAGCACTTTCATTAGATTGCTTCTTTCTTTGCCTCTCTTTGCTCCTTCCACCAAGTACCGTTTTGAAGATAAAATAGGGTAATTTATGTTAAAACATGAATTCTTCTTAGCAAATAATATGCAATGAGTTTTATCCACATAAATATTTAAGATTCTAAGCACCGAATGTGTAGATGTGTACATATAGGATAGCTGCTTAAGCTGTTTAATCTAGACAAAAGTCCTTGAGGCTCAATCCAGCTCATGACCATTAGAAGTTCATCAAAATTTCGGATCTAGGACTTCCCTGGTGGCGCAGTGGTTAAGAATCCGCCTGCCAATGCAGGGGACATGGATTCGAGCCCTGGTCTGGGAAGATCCCACATGCCGCAGAGCAGCTAAGCCCGTGTGCCACAACTGCTGAGCCTGCCCTCTAGAGCCCATGAGCCACAACTACTGAGCCTGTGCGCCTAAAGCCCGTGCTCCACAACAAGAGAAACCACTGCAATGAGAATCCCGCGCACCGCAACGAAGAGCAGCCCCTGCTCCTCAACTAGAGAAAAGCCCACGCGCAGCAATGAAGACCCAATGCAGCCAAAAATAAGTAAATAAATAAATTTATTAAAAAGAAAAATTTGGATCCATTGTGGAAGCTTCATAAAAATTTTGGATCCCATGTATGGACAATAAATTCTGCCAGATTTCTTCCTTGAGGGTTCACATTTCAAAAATGTGGTGGGACGCTACAGAATCCAATAATCTTCTGATATTTATTTATCATCAGACTTGTTCATTCTTCCCTCTTCCCTTCCCATCAGCGGAAATGAGGTCCCCTCCTGTACTTGACTTTTTTCTCCATATGCTTATTCCCCCACCCAGTCCTCATAACCAGGAGTCACATAACAGCTGCTTTTCTTGGACGTAGCATAAGCCCATGTACTATCAGTCATCTTCCCACCAGCTTTCTCTGCTATTCACACAAGCATTTCAAAATGAGAGTGAGGGCTTCCCTGGTGGCGCAGTGGTTGAGAGTCTGCCTGCCGATGCAGGGGACACGGGTTCGTGACCCGGTCCGGGAAGATCCCACATGCCGCGGAGCGGCTGGGCCCGTGAGCCATGGCCACTGAGCCTGCGCGTCCGGAGCCTGTGCTCCGCAACGGGAGAGGCCACAGCAGTGAGAGGCCCGCGTACCGCAAAAAAAAAAAAAAAAAAAAAAGAGAGTGAGTAAAAGCATTACAAACGTAGATTATAACTTTAAATTTGTGTAAATAAACAAGAAAGAAAAATATCTGTCAACTTTAGAACTTTTCTAATATTACTAGCAAATAACTTATTACCCATCCCACTACAGATTACAACATACCATTATCGTATAACACTGCTCTACCCTGCACCTCCTACAATTACCAAGCTTTATCTGATGTATAAAAATATCTGCATATATGAACACCCATTAAGTGCCTAGTGATTTACATATATGTAACATTTACTCTTCACAATAATCTTGTGAGGCATTTTTTTTATCATCTCCAATCATTAGATGAAGAAGCTGCAGCCCAGAATGCTTATGGAATCAATTCAAGATCACACTGCTTGTAAATGCTAGATGAAGTCAAACTCAACCTGACTCCAAATGTATGCCCTCATTCCCCACACTATGACATCTATGCTAGACAGCAAGAAAAGTATGATGAATGATTTTCTTTAGTCTGCATGGGTATGTGTCTATAATTGATTCTCCTTTGTGTTATGTGAAATATTGACATAATTTTCATGAAACATACTTAAATCCTCAACATGGATGTGAATTACAGATAGCTTAACATGAAAGATCATCCATCTTGAAATTGAACAAGAACATCATTGGATATAAGTGCATCATACAAAATTATAGCAAAAATGGGTAAGTGACATACCCACATGCATGCAAGAAATTAAGTTGCCTGTAAACACTGGCACATATACCACTCCCATATGAATATTTTCAATTCTATATTCCCCGGGCTTTCTGAGTAGGTTATGACCATACTCTGTATCTTTAGATGCTTGTATGTGATATATGATTTATCAGACTAAAACCTGCTTTCCATAGGAGAGAGACCCATCTGATTGGGAGAAAATGTGACAAAGAAAATATACATTTAAAATATTCACTGAGAGTAATGATTACAAGCCTTTCCTGATGTGAGCAAATTGAGGAAAAATAGAATTTTGTATACCTGAAAGAAATATTGAAATTGGTCCATAAGAGAAAACTGTGAGCCAGACAGCCTTCAAAGTCATCCTGATTTTGTGCATGAGAATGCAGTATGTGTCATGTCTAACCACTGCTGAGATCTTGCATGGGCTGGCATTCCATCTTCAGGTTTTATATTACCAAACAAATCTACAGTGTTGTGACCTTGCAAAATCTCTTTGAGCCTCACTGAGTTTTAAAGCCTTAAATCAAGACCCTGCCAAGATGAAATGATTCTTGCAAGAATGATAACCCACAGATAAGGCAGAATGAAATCTAGTTGGATCTTGAAATGACTTGAGCTAACTCTAGCAATGGAAATGTCAATCAAAGGGCCTCAAGCCAAGGCTAAATCCAAACTTGTGTTTGACTCCTAAGACTAGATACCTTGGTTATTATTGCTTCTATTATGTTTATACATTTTTCAACTTCAAATGTGAAAATGAAAAACCATAAGCCTGCAATGAACAAATATCAGGGGCTGAGTACCTCAGTAATTTCAAGTAAGAAAAAAGAGGTTGTCTCTAAATCCAGAGCATTTGTACCTTGTAAATCAAGTCTGGGCATTAAAGGCTCTGGTGACTTCTCTCTTGTTTTTTGTTTTGTTTTCTTGTGGTGCTGAATGTGGCTAGTTTTGTAGGGTCACTGCGGAAAAACAGCAAACACATTCTTCACGTAGTTCTATTTTAATATTGAAATATTATTTTGGGTCATTAAATTCTGACATATTTTGTACTGACAAAATTATCTAGAGAATACATTACATGTATTATTTAACCAACAGATGTAACTTTGGCCTTTCTCCCTGTATAAGAAATAGGGAATTTTCTAGTGTTATAATACTACACTGGTGTGAAATGTTTTTAAAATGTGTCACAGCCTTGACAAGAAATCTTACACTATATAGTTCTCTAAATAAAATTGGAACGCTATGCAACTTTTGATTATCTAATTCAGATTTTCTAATCTGAAAACATGTGGTTCTACTTTTTAGCAAAATATTTATCAATTGCCTCTGTAGCAGAAACTGCTAATTGTTTTTCATTATCCATTCTCTCCTTCCTTTTAGTGATAAGAGTCTCCTGAATTTTAAAAGGGCACATGAATGCCTGACATATATCATTTTTCCTGGTCTCCCTTGCAGTTACTTGTGGCTGTACTACCAAGTTCCAGGCACTGAAGTATAAGCAGCAGTGATGCAACTGCCTTGGTTATGTCCTTTAAAGAGAAAAGGATTTTCTCTGCCTGAAGGCTAGGGCAGAGAAGTGATACTCATCAACCAATTTGAAGTATGAATACCATAGAGAATGGCATACTTGGAGTAGTCCCAGAGCACCTAATGGAGCAGAGTCACTTACACGTCTCCGACCTCCTGTCTATCTCAGGAGCATTAGGTGACAGAGATACCTGGAAATATACATGTATAGGAAAATGACATAAAACAAAGTGAACTATTTTAAAGTGCAATTCAGCAGAATTTAGTACACTCACACTATTGTGCAACAACTACCTATATCTAGTTCCAAAGCATTCTCATCACCTCAAAAGAAAACTCCACACTCATTAAACAGTCACTCCTCATTCCCACCTCCCATTATCCCCTGTCAACCACCAATCTGCTTTCTACTAATCAGCACTTTGCTTGCCTATTCTGCATATTTCATATAAATGGAATCATACAATATGCGACTTTTTGTGTCTGACATCTTTCATACAATGTAATGTTCTTGAGGTTCATTGACATGTGGCATGTATCAGCACTTCATTCCTTTTCATGACTCAGTATTTGTGTGTGTGTGTGTGTGTGTGTGTGCTGTGTATGCTACATTTTGTTTATCCATTCATCTGGTAATGGACATTTGAGTTGTCTTCAACTTTTTGCCGTCATGTATTAGTAGT
Source organism: Mesoplodon mirus (assembly GCF_964341445.2). NCBI lineage: Eukaryota > Metazoa > Chordata > Mammalia > Artiodactyla > Ziphiidae > Mesoplodon > Mesoplodon mirus. Next base: position 115,528,544 of record NC_138982.1, read on the forward strand.
GCTGCTATGAAGACTCTTTTACAAGTGTTAGCAATGACTTTCACGGTTTCTTTTTTCACTTGTGGAGGCCAAGGATAAGAGACATCAATATAAATCTTCCCTAAGGTAGCATTCTTTTTTTTTTTTTTTAATAATTTATTTATTTATTCATGGCTGTGTTGGCTCTTCGTTTCTGTGTGAGGGCTTTCTCTAGTTGCGGCAAGTGGGGGCCACTCCTCATCGCGGTGCGCAGGCCTGTCACTATCGCAGCCTCTCGTTGCGGAGCACAGGCTCCAGACGCGCAGGCTCAGTATTTGTGGCTCACGGGGCTAGTTGCTCCGCGGCATGTGGGATCTTCCCAGACCAGGGCTCGAACCCGTGTCCCCTGCATCGGCAGGCAGATTCTCAACCACTGCGCCACCAGGGAAGCCCAAGGTAGCATTCTTTCATTCAGTTTATCACTTACAGAATATCCATTGAGTTCTATGGACTGTAATGGGTACAGAATGGATGCAGGGATTAGTGACATGGATTCTTACTTTCAGAAATTCAGAGCACAAGAATAATCTAAATACATATTCTATTTTGCCATGATATTTTATCCCAAAGGAATTGCAAACAAAGTCTATACTGATTGTTTCGTAGGAAGATAAGGTCACTATGGCAGATTGGGTGTATTTTATTTTGGACACTTTAACTTTGTGATTTATATTATATTTGCAAGTGGAGGTATCAACGAGGCATGTAGATTTTTCTAGCCTGAGTCTGGAAGCCATTGGAGAAGTTTGAGCTAGAGTTCACAGCTAGAATCATAAATACAGAGTAAACACAGAAAGATGCTATTTAAAGTCAACAAGTTGTGTGAGATGAGCTTATATATGGGATGAGCTTATATATGGAAAAAGGAATTTAGGACTTAGTCCTGCAGCACTCAATGATTTATTTGTTGAGAAGGAAGAGTCAGAAGTGACTGAGATAGAAGTGTCACTGAACAAAATGGAACCCAGGGAAATGTGATCCCCTGGAAGCCAAGAAAACAGTGTTTTAATGAGAAGGCAATGAGTAAAAGTGTTAAATGTTACTGAGATGTTAAATAATATATGGATCACAAATGACTTTTAGATTTGGCAACATGGAGGCCATGGGTGATTGTGACAAAAATAGTTCTAGTGGAAGGTTAGTCATGGAAAATAGGATAAACATCTAAAGGAGGAAAGGAAATAAAGACATCATTATTGATCACTCTTTCAAGAAGTTTTCCTGTGAATAGAGGCTAAAGACATGGGAGAGTCTTAAAGTGGCTTGAGGTCAGTGAATGACTAACAGCTAACTCTTATAAAGCAGAACCACATGTGGGAGTTGTTCAAACTATGTTTACATATATTAACTCATTTCATCTTCAGCTCTGTTAGGTAGATATTATTCCCATTTTACAGATGAGGAAACTGAGGCCTTGAGCATTCAAATAATTTGTCCAAGAGCATGTGGTAATAAGTGGCAGAGCTGAAATTCAAATCCAATGAGTTTATTATTCTAGAGTCCATACTCTTAACTAATTTTATTGTTTTTGACAGACAGTTAGATCTCTTTAATAACACATTTTTATTCCATTGCCTTTTACTTGACAAGGACCCACCTCCTGAACCACAGAAAACAGCTAAGAAGTAGAACTGCAAAGCTGATGGTTTGATAATGAATGAAGTTCAGACCTATGGTCTTTGATCCTGGCTGACTTTTTTTTTTTGGAGGGGGAGTCAGTTTTATAGTTTTTATTGAAGCTATATATGCTTGGGCCTATTTTATAATTTTTAGAGAAAAATTGACCTTCCAAATGGCCTTGGCTTCTTATTCATTTGTCAGTTGGAGGTTGGGATGCAATTATTCTTCCAATAACTAGCAGGAAGAAAGGAGATAATGAAGTCAACTGTTGAGGGGTCTTCAGACAGCAAGGAGATTCAGACATTGTCTACTGTCAAAATAATGTTTACAGGCATGCAGGGAATCCATAGGATGCCTCAGATTAAGGTTAAAAAAGAATAGCCAATCTAGAGTGCTTTTAAATCTTATGTTAAAATATCCCTCACAGTTGATTTGGCCTGAATACAAAAAAAAAAATTTTTTTTGCAGGTCAAAAGCAAGTATGAATATATCCTATTAGAATTTATCATAACAAATACCGTGTTTGTCTGTATTTCTACGTGTGAAATGTACTTGAAGGAGGACAGTACTACCGAAGATACCTTATTCATCTTCATTGACTTAGTTCTACTGCTTATTAGCTGTGTGGCCTTGGGCAAGTTACTTAAATTCTCAGTGCCTCAATTTCCTTATCTATAAATGAGAATAGAAATGAGTATCTGTTGATTGAATGCAGAGCAGAGTTAAAATTCTCAATTTGTATTGGATAAACAAAAGATCACATTTGACATTTCTTAAAACCACTACATATAAGAAACACACACACACACACACACACACACACACACCACACACACAAAATCTGACCTTTCCCTGACATTCTCAGACTTGGCAGATGTAGTTTACTCTAACCAGTTCCAAGTCTCTCCTTCTTTACAGCATGCACTAACTTAGCAGCAGTTTTCCTTAAGCACTTTTAACATCTTGCTTTTCCTCCACTCAATAACTGATAATAGCTTTCCTACTATCTGCATCAAATCCCATTTATTCTACCTGTATTCTAACCCTCCCAAATTTGAGGATTACTCTGTTTCCTAATCTTTAACTTTCTTTGATACAGTTTCCTCACTTACCTACATGTATAACGTTCTCATTCTACGAACAATTTACCTTTGCTCTTTTCTCAAATCTGTTCTGGAAACTCTACTCTTTTCTCAGATGTGTCCTAGAAACTCCTTGGGTTTAAATCCCATCTCCTATAAGATAAAGTTCAAACTTCATATTTATTATTGCAATAAATATGCAGGATTGAACCCACATTTATTCTAATTTCATTCTACTCTAACTTCTATACTATAGAGATTAAAAACTCTGTCTTCAGCGTTCCTTGGGGTTAGACTTCTGAATGCAAATTAAGTTCCACCAGTTAGAAATATTATTTTTGCATGGCATTTGGAAAGGTGACATGACAGTACTGGGAAGATAGACTGGACTGAAGAGGGAGTGGCAGGTGAGGAAGTGAAGGTAACCACTATTGATTATTCATGTTTCTGTCACCTTGGTGTGTTTTCTGCTGTCATGTATGGAAGTAAAGATAGTTAGGTTTTCTGTAGTGGTGTCACAATTTCATGAGTGTTGAGAGGCCATTATGGTGGCTCCACCAATGGCATTCTTATCTTTGTATTGAATCTATGTTGCTATTGTAAAAAATTAATGAGCAGAAACTTCAATTAAATACAGCTGGGAGATCAGGAGGGGAACACTTACACCCTGAAATAATATCAGAGTCCAACAGGAAGAAGAACGACTCCTCCATTTTCCTGGCAAGAACTCAACCAATGAAAAACCACTGACTGTTTGTTTACTATAGCCCTCAAACTTCCTTTTTCTCTCTATAAAAGCTGTTCTCCTTCCCTTCCCATTTGGGACTTGCACATGACTCATCATGGGTGCAGACCCTGGATTGCTCTTCTCTGCCACTCCTGAAAAATACCATCTTTGTAGTGGAAGTATCTGGCAGTCTATTTGTTTTAGGGCAACAATTTGGTTTTGGGAGTCATTCCTAGAAATAGCCTAGAGCCCATTTCATTCAATTTTGTAAGCTTTTAATCTGTTTATAATTGCTAGAATATTTTGTTGTTGTTGTTTTGTTTTGTTTGTTTTTTCTTCCCACCACAGATCCTCAACTGAGTCAAATTAATAAGACCCTTTACAGACTGTTCCCAATCTCACTTTCCTGCCTGATTTTCTATAATTGTCATGTCTTTCTTTCCTTGTCTCAAACAGTATATGTTCCAAACTACTATCACTTCTAAAACATTCGAAGGAATGTATGTCTACTCTATTCCTCTGAATAACATTTACTCTTTACTTATGTAGGAAACTTCTATTCCCTTTTCCAGGATTATAAAGACTTTCCAGATCTTTCAGGCCAATTAACTTCTCTCTCTCCTAGATTTCAACAGCAACTCCTACATATATTCTTCATAGTCTAGCACTGATCTCACTGTGTTCTGATTATTCATTTAAATCCAGGCTTATCAGACTCTAAACTCCAAGAAAGTGGGAAGAGGATCCCAGCCATTTTTGCATTACATGGTAGGTTTTTTATCTGGACAGTTCTAGCTAATTTTTGCATATTTCACATCACAGATCCTCTTGGAATCTTTGTCATTAATTCTAGCCACAATGATGTTATATCTTTTGTAATGACTCAAACTGCAAAGGGGCTGAATTTTAGAGCTGGAAAGAAATGAAGATATCCTTAGGTCCACACTATTTATGTGCAGGGACATTTCAAAATCATGTAGGTTGACAATAGATCTTAAGTTTGATTGTTTCCAAAGTAATTCCCAAAATGTTGCCTCATACCCAGTGCATTAAAGTCTAGTTCATTATTTCATACAAACTGTATTAATATTAGCTAATAGTAGGTAATGTTAATAGAACACTGTTTTTATATGATTTATACCTATTAACCTATTTAATCCTGGCAAACCCCCTAGAATTTGTTAGTTAACCAACTTTGTAATCCCTTCAAACACAGTAACCATTTTATTCAATCATTTATTTTTCAACAAAAATTGAGCACCTACAATGTTCCAGGCAGGCAATATGTGCTGGAGAATATATTACCAGAGGATATAATACCAGCTAGACAGAGTCCCTGCCCTCATGAAGCTTAATTATAGATGAGGGGAAACGTGGACATGTAGGCAAAATAATGTCAGATTTGATAAGTGCTATGACACTGAAGATAATGAACAATGCTTTAGGCAGGATAGTTAAGGACACCTAAACCTGTGACAGCTAGGGGAGATGAGATCCACAGTTTTGGTGGAAATGTGACCTTTCATAGAAGAAAAGACACTTTATTGTAACCATAGTGAGAAAAGAAAAGGAGGAATTAAATACAGGTGGATTTATCGCTCTGATTCTAGAAAAGTAAAAAATTCTATATTGATGGCTGTCATAGTCACTGCAGAATTAAAGATCAATGAATATATAGAGCAGTGTGTGAGGTCAGAAAACAAAAAAGGTTTCTCTCTAGCCTCTGCCAAATGTCCTTACACTGTCTTCTATACAAATGTCTCACTTACATTCTGTGTATCAGAATCTCATATCTAAGTTTTCATCCTATTTAATTCTGAGCACATTTTGGCAAGCAATAAAGAAAGTACAATCACAAGAGCTGCTAATAACATCCTTGTTACTCAGATTTAACAACGAGTAAACTGGTTGGCATTGAGCTATGAAGAGAAATGGGTGGTCTTTGATGGATGTTTATACCTATACAAATAACTCAATTGTGACTGTCCAAAACTGAAAGCTTTTTCAAGGCTTTGTACATTTATACAAAAGTGCAGCTTTTGTTTGCTGTGAGTTAATAGCTTTAGCAAACATGTAGCCAGGATGGTTTTGAATGGAAGGTGACCCTTGAAGCTAAGTCACCTTGCTCAACGTATCAGAAGAGAAATTATTATGCGTGCGCACTGTAAGACAACTGTTGTTATTTTGTGCACTAGAGATACAATGCACTAGGGTCATAATACTCCTTGATTGAAGATAACCACTTCCCCTTCTGGTTATCTCCAAAGATATTCTTATAACATGTTTTTCTGCCTGTGCCCAGACATTTGCTTAACACCAGCTACTGACATAGTAAAAGATTAGCTCTTATAATAATTGCCATAAAAATAGAAAAAAAAGTATGACATATTCTAAGAGACATTAAAGATCTATGCAGTGTTCTATGAAAATGAGGAAAAAGGAGTTACTCTTCTATCTACATTACATTATATCATCCCTGTGCTGTTCTATATGCTGTTAAACTTGCAATCTAGCTGATTCCACAATATTGTATGGATAATACAATGATATATCTAGTATCATTATTTGCTATCATTATTTGCATTCCAGATAAAGAAGAGAAAAACTTCACAAAATACTACACGTTTTTGGGGCGGGTGGTGTTTGTTGCTTTATCCAAACTGGACTTTTTATTAACATGAAATGTGTAAGATGAGTTTTTAATATATTGTTCTCTGAACTTTTTCCCCAATCCTTTCCCTTTATTTAGAAAATGAATAGTTTAAAATGACAAATACATATAGTAATCAGTTTTTATTAAAGCTATGTGCGGTAGTAACAGTTCAGATTAAAAATTATATATAGTAGTCAGTTCATGAGACCAATAATTATAAATATATTTAGTTTACAAAGTGCTTTCATAACCCCATTTTAAAATAGGAAAATTCAGGGAAGATAAAAAATTGATCAAGATCACCCAACTGAAAATATCTTTAAATACAGATTGCCTAAATTATAGTTCTGTGTTTGGCTTATGCTGATTTTCTCCTTTTATAACTTATATAAAATCAGATAGTTCTGATTTTATAATTTTTATATCAGATAATTCACCCAATAGGATCCTATAAAGTAAACTGATTTTGATATTTTTAGTATATGTTAGTTTCTATGTACAATTAAACATAAAAATAAAACTTATCATTAGGAAATGAGGAGAATTTTATTGCCTGTCAATTTGTGCTGTGGCATATTTGTTTGCTCCCAGATAAAAGGACAGTAAATATAAATGATGGTAGCGTTACGTTGCATTCGATCAGATCATGAAACATGCCACTCCTTAGGACCATGTTAAGTAATCATGGTGAAATTTTGCAGACATTGTCAGAATCTGTTATTCCCTCCTTTGCATATTTTTTCTTGATTGCTCTACTCTTGTTGTTCTTATATCTCATGTTGTAGTAATTTGTGTGCAAAACTTACTCAATAGATTTTAAGTTGCTTTGGGACCTAGACAGCAAGGGGCAAGCCAGACTAAATTCTAAATCAAATGGCTAAAATGAACCAGAGTTAGATGTGCTGCAGCTGGCTTAGAGTTTTTGCTCTTGGGGAGATATAGAAGTCAGGACACCTAAACAATGTATCCTTATCCATTTGGTTATTCAGCAAGTATTTACAGAGTTCCTATTACATGCCAGGGACTGTGCCAGGTGCTTGATATATGATAATGAACAATAGAGGCATGACCTCTGCCCCCATGAACCTCAGAGGGATACTCAGCCCATAAACAAGTGCACATACACTTACAAATTGTACTTTGCAGAGAGAAGGATTTCTGTGAGACATTAATATAACACAGTTTATGTTCAAGTGTTTGGTCTAAGAATGCAGTCTGGAATTTTACCAGGTGCATGCCATCTACTGTGTGCTATGAAGACAGCCCTTAACTCTTCTGGTCATATTTGACTTTCTCTTGTTTTGTAGCATGTGAGAAAAACGGATATTTGGAAATATTTATAGCAACTTGAGCAATAATCAAACACATAATCTGGTAGAGATAGTTTCCCCAAATCTAGTCAAAATTTAGATATTTAAAAATAAGGTCAATGAGATAATAAAATTAATATTTTAAGTCAAGCAAAACTGCTGATGGAGATTTCTCAAAACTGAGAACAGTTCATCTTGGGTAAAATTTCAAGTAGCTAAATTATTCAAATTTTTAATTTAAAATTTTAATTTATTAGTGTATTTATATTTTATTATTTTTCCTTTATCTCATCTCAGCTCCTGCTATGAAAATGAGTGTGATGATTAATTTTATGTGTCAACTTGACTAAGCCATAAGGTTTGATCAAACATTATTTGGACAAAGATTATTCTAGTGTGTCTATGAGGGTGTTTCTGGATGAGATTAACATTCGAATTAGTAGACTGAGTAAAGCAGATTGCCCTCCCTAACGTGGGTGAGCCTCATCCGATCATCTGAAGACCTGAATAGAACAAAAATGCTAAGAGGGAACTTCTGCTTGACAGCCTGAGATAGAAGATTAGTCTTTTCTGGTCTTTGTACTTAGACTGGAACTGAACCACTGGCTCTCCTTAGGTTTTGAGACTTTGGCTTTTGGACTGGAACTGATACATTGGCTCTCCAGATGTGCACCAAACTAGACTCAAAGGATCAGTCTAACCAATAGTACTAACTGGGGAGAATGTCATGTGCAAAAAAGAGAAGTATAAGAGAATGGGATATTGCAGCTGGAAAGTGTGAGAAGCCTGACTGTTCAGGAAGGCAAACAAAGAATGAAGAGCCTTTGGATTCCATATGGATAGCCAATATTGCAAAACTCATTTGTTCATAGAAATATTTTAAAAAATCATAACATATTGGAGGAAAACCAACATATGGGATAATATGTATGTTTAGATTACAGTAGACAGCAAATAAAAATGGTCTTTAGGACTAATTAGTTACTCTGAGAAATAATAAACATTTGAGTCATATACAATAAAACCCAAATATCAAAAATATTTCTTGAAATATTAAGATATATAATATAAGCAGCTATAACCAAATAGGCAGTGCAATATATGACAGTTAATAACACATTGCTGCCCCTGCCATCAGTGCACAGATTTCATGAATAAAATGATCTCTTATGCAACTTCCTAATGTTCTCTATTCTGGAAAGCCATTTCCTAAGATCAACTGTAGCATGATAATAGTTTTCTAACACAAACACTTTACATGAGAAGAAAAAATATTGTTAATATCAGTCTTTTTTATAGAATATATATTAATAGCTCACAAAGTAAATTATCCTTGAGAAATGCTACCATGGGCAATGGGAGACTTCAGTCAGAAGGAGTAATATTATTAAACTATAATTTTAAAGAGTTCAATGCAGTGACTGTGTTTAGAAAGGAAGGAGGCAGACAACACAATCCTTGGGAAATTAGTTAGAAAATAGTTGGGAAAATCCAAGAAAAGCAAGATGAGCCCTTGTACTTTTTTTGGTCATGGAAATAAGGCAAGGAAATAGATTAAAAAGATACTAACAACTTAGAATAAATCTGATTTAATAATCAATTGTATCTGGTAGAAAGAGAAGGAAAGAAACCAAGAAAACTTACCCCAGGTTTCTGTTTTAGAAGATGGACTATGTTGTATTGCCATATTTCTTTGTAGATACTGATGTTTTGAGTTTGGGGAGAATGAGTAGGGAAAAGGAGAAGGGAAACACAATTAATTAATGTATGAATACTTAGAGTCTGAGAAACTTACAGGATGTCTGGCAAATAGTAAATGCTCAGCCAGTGTTCACTGAATATATGAATATTGTGTTTAGTGCCAGAGAGGGAACTAAGTTAGAGCTACAGGTTTTGAAATTATGGGCACTCAGATGGTAGCTGAAGTCATGAAGATAAGTGAGTGAGAATATGAAAAGTGACATATACTTTGTGTTTAATATGTAGGACGCCTCTTGTGTTTGGCAATTTAAAGTAAGACCTTGAACAGTAGAGTTTTGGTGGAGTGATGGAAATAGAAGCCAGATTGCAGTTGAATGAGGAGTAAGTAGAAATGAAGAGGCGGTGACAAGACTGTTGACCAGCTTTTCTCAAAATACTGTGCCAGGTTCGTACCCTGCGAGATTGTGATTTAATGGGACTGGTAGTGCAGTGGGGCTCACTCACAGTGCCACCTGTACTGGTGTATTTTTATCAGTAGTGGTATGAGTAATCTTAGCTAAAACTGTAAAGTTTATAAATGATTTACTTCTCTTATGTTTATTAAAATAGACATTTAATAGTTATCTCTGTAATATCTTTTTCATGCTCTTCCATTCCAAAATGCTCTTGTGAATATAGAGAGAGCCCACACATTAGGAATTAGGCAGGAGCTTGTGCTGTGCCTACAAAAATCAGCTGCTATATGAGATCTAGTCAATGAAAGTTTAAGAACTGTAAGTTAAGGACAGGTGGATGGGTGGAGAAGCAGAAACCAACTCACTCAAGTGAAAAAGAAAAGAAAGAAAAATAAACTTTCTGTGGATTGGATATGCACAGCTGAGAGTTTCATAGGTTTAAGGATTCTCCTTTGTTAAAAGAAATAACCTCACTATGTTAAAGGATTTGGGGTAAACAGTGTGGGCAGGAGCCTTCATTCTTTCCATAGTATTCTTGTGTCAACTCACATGCCCAAGAGGCCAGATGTGACTGGAAGTGTTTCCATGTGTCTAAATGGTAGCACTTGCAGGCACAAGTCAATGATTGGACTAATGGATCTTGACGTGATGTCATCTAATCTAATTGAATGGGTGTTCTTGTCCTGCTGTGAAAAGAAGACCTACCTTATTATTTTACTTATTGAGGTATTTTCCCATGAATTTGAAACAGGAGTTGTATGTTCTCATTAACTTTCATTTTCTAAATAAACATCTAACTTATTTATTGAAGCCAACTTATATTGACCTATATATACATAATCATTCATTTTTATTTTTCAGCTTTAAAACTTATATTTATGAGACATTAATTTTAATATTACTAATTTAAGATTTATTAAACTTAAAAATCAAAAATTAGAAATTTTACTGATTCTAGATACCAAAATGTCTTTTATAACATGAAATCTTTTTTTTTTCCTTCTTTTTTTTTTTTTTTTGCAGTACAAGGGCCTCTCACTGTTGTGGCCTCTCCCGTTGTAGAGCACAGGCTCCGGACGCGCAGGCTCAGTGACCATGGCTCATGGGCCTAGCTGCTCCATGGCATGTGGGATCTTCCTGGACCGGGGCACGAACCCGTGACCCCTGCTTCGGCAGGCGGACTCTCAACCACTGCGCCACCAGGGAAGCCCATGAAATCATTTTTGAGAAGACAAACCAACTACTAAATCACTATAGTTAGAAATACCTAAAAAAAAACCTAATTTTTATATCAATTTCTGAAAAAAGGAATAAGATTTAGAAAAGCACTGACATTTTCAAATTAGTGACAATAAATTTTTCATGTAAAATACTTTTAATACAATCATGAATTCACACAAAAATGTTTGAGCCATTTTTCCCTTTTTTTTTTCCTTCCCTTAGTGTGTATATATATACATCCTTTCAGAGTACTATGGATTTAAAAAATAATTCCCACTACAAATATTGTGCCTATATGCTTGTCTGACAATTTTAAAAAGAACACAAATTGACCCATTGCCTGAATTTCCAAAGAATGTCATTGACTAAATAAGGATTAATATTGAAATCTCTGTCTTTTCACTTTTCACTTATGAGTACATTATCTGTGGGAGACTACATTCTAGTGACAGATTGTTAATTTATTTTTACAGCTTGGTTTTTAGTTTTACATTCTAAAGAGTTAAAGTACTTTTATAATCAGAGTATCTCATTATTAAGAAGATTGTTTTAGCTACTTTCATCCACTTATTCTATTTTTGTGAATCTTCATATGTGGGCTTAGAGCAATTATAGACATTTCTGGTTGTTATAATGTTTCTTCTGGATTTTCTAGCACCAGGATATCACCTAGATTCTATGAAAACAGCTGGACACTTCTGACATAGCCTTTGAACACTCCTTGTCTCTCCTCATTTTTAGTGGAATGTTTTTCCTTTCCTGAAAATGATTAGGACTTGATTGTGCACAGCATCCTCACTGCCAAACATACAAGTGCAAGTGCATGGATGTATACAAAAAATTATTGCTTATAAACATCACATGTGTGAAGCTCATACTTTGTGTTTTCATTCTGTATCTGATTAAAATACATAAATGCCATTCCAATCAGCTTTGGAAAATTTCAAAGATACTTCATAAGATCAAAATTTAGTGGTTGCTTTCTCAAAAAAAAGATAAAAACTCTCCCCTTTGCTCACTTTGTGTATGAAGGAAATGTCATTACAAAAACTTCATTAATATGTAAATTGAAGCATTTTGATTAGCACTTGCAGACCCCTTTTGTTAAGAAAAAAGATGGAAGGAGGTAACCAGATTGCAATGATTTACATAATAAAAACTCAGTGGTGGCAATGCCACCAAGTAGAGAACCTAAAGGAGGCTAGAATGTCTTTTTTAAACAGCTTAATAAAGTATTAGAATCACAAAGTACAAAAGGAAAGAAAATATTTTTCTGTTAACTGACAAACTCTATTTTAGGGGAAAATTACAGGTACTACAGATTATATTAAGATGATATGAATGAACATGTAGCCAACAATATCAACACATACACATTTTTTCAATTTAGAAGTGAATGTTTCTAACACTGCTGTGTAGGGACTTAAATGTAAAATACAGGAATCTACTCATGAACTTGGTTTTGATAAAGAGAAGAAAGCCTAAGATGAGACTTCAGTTTGTTCTAGAAATTGCCAATGTTCATTTCAGGGATTAAAAGCTGTATTTCAACTTGATGTAAAAATTTTAAAACACTAAACTTTTAAAAAACACTAGATAAATTAAGATATTTGATAATTCCATTTGTAGTACATATTTTTTTTGGTACTTTGTAACCCAAGGGACATTTTGTGATTAGGTCATCTAAACAGAGAAAGCCAAATAGAAAAAATGAAAACAATATTCTGGGTACTTTGATAGAAAACAATTTTTCTTGAAAATATATAGATAGCACTGTAGGGTAGGAAAATATTCTTTTCCTCTACCCATCTTAGGTTCATTGTCTGGGTTCCTGTAAATTAGACTAACAAAAGACAGATTATCAAGAGAAAAACAAAAGTTTATTAGCATGTGCATATCAAATACAAATGGGTTTACTCAGTGATGAGTAACTCAAAGTGGTTGTTAGAACTTGGGCTTATATAGCATCTTAACAAAAGAACTGTACATTTTTAGAGTAATGACAGGATAAAGGAAAAAAAAAATAGGCAAATTGTGGGAAGGCAAATTTACGGAGATAAGGAAGATAGAGCTATGTAGATTTGCTATGTAGATTCTTCTGGTGCTATCTTTGGGCTCACAGGGGTCTAGAGTTATCTCCAATGATTAACTTTTGTCCTTCCTTATAAAGAAAAGGAGAGGAACCCCTTTACAGTTTTATGTCCTCCTTTTAAGCAAATAGGGAGAAGGCAGAAATATTTTCTTATATCTGATTCTTCTCAATTGCTTTCAGCTCAAAATTATCCTTATACCCGAATGTCGTATTTGGGAATGGCATATTCTGCTATCCTACAGCACAAAGTGGGACTAATGCATGGATTTTTTCAAATTATTGACTTTTTCCCACTCTACTTTTATTTGTTAAATATTACATCTACATATTCATTCAATGTATACTAAACAAACATTCAAGATTATGGCTTATGTGAAAATATGACACTGGAGGTAAAATACAAAAATATTATTTAGAATTTTTTTTCAAGGATTTTCTTTCTGGAGAAGCTTGATAACAGAAACTGTGGACAGGATAGAAAATAGTGAGCTGGGCGTGAGGATATGTTAATGAGACTGTCTTCCAGTTGAATCTAGTAAAGCAAAAACCATACTTGGCAACAGCAATTTGTTTATTGCTCAAAGAAGTTCAAGAATTGCCTTTAACAGCTGATTGCTTCCTAGAAAGGAGGTAATTCTGATCTCAATGCTTTATCTTTTGTAATGTTCTTGTCTTTAGTGTCATAGCAATTAGGTTAGCACCAGAGAAACCTATTAATCATTTCTGTAACTGCTAAATTGCATAAGCATGTCGATTTGGAATCTTGGGGTGAAAATAGAAGATTAATGAGCTGACCTCAGCTCAGTGTGAGAATACAAGAACTAAATATCTGGTGACTGTCTTGTTTTACAGAGTTGATAATACAGATTTTACTCATTCTAAACTCTACCTTAATATCAAGTAGGAAATGGGGTAAGGGATTTGTTCAGAAATAGGAAAGTAAAAAGAGATAAAGGAACATTAAACCAAGCAACACCCAATCAACAGATTTTTGGTGGGGCAGGGAGGAGGAATATAAGCTAAAATTAATAATGGCTTAATGTGTTGTAGAAACTGCAAAGGTCTTTCCCTCCACATTCACTGTGGCAAATTTGATGAGTCTTCCAAGTTAAGCTGGCCTCTGTATCTGTGACTTGACTACCTTCATGTGGTACCTGTGCATCACTTGGATTCTGAGTCGTTATTAATCCTAGTCAGGTGCAAACTACAGAGTCCAAAATCAACTTTGGTTGTTCAACTCTCAAGAAGATTTTAATAATTCTTTTCCACCCTTGGTCTCCCAGTGCTAATGACTATGTCTGGCTTTGATATATTTTATAGTGCCAAAAAATATCAACTCCTTGGTTAAGAAACTGTTCAAACAGAAAGAGAAAAAGGAAAATATTTGATAGCCAAAAGACACTAGTTTCGGGACCTCCCTGGTGGCCCAATGGTTAAGAATCTACCTGGCAATGCAGGGGACACGGGTTTGATCCCTGGTCCGGGAAGATCCCACATGCCTTGGAGCAACTAAGCCCGTGTGCCACAACTACTGAGCCTGCGCTTCAAAGCCTGCGGGCCACAACTACTGAACCCACGTGCTGCAACTACTGAAGGCCGCACGCCTAGAGCACGTGCTCTGCAACAAGAGAAGCCACTGCAATGAGAAGCCTGTGCACCGCAGTGAAGAGTATCCCCCACTTGCTGCAACTAGAGAAAGCCCACGAGCAGCAACGAAGACCTAAAGCAGCCAAAAATAAATAAAATAAATAAGTTTATATTAAAAAAAAGAAAATACTAGTCTAATTTATTACAGCTGGAACTGTTGAGATTATTCCGAGCGCATACCTCCTCAAATGTATAGATATCTTTAAAAGTATATAGTTTGGAGGGATTTTCTTTGTTATCATTTTGAAAGTATTTTTTTTTTTCCCTCAGCTGGCTTCTATAAAAGAAATTCTATTATAATATAACCAAAGCAAATGTTGGTGTAATGTCTAAGAATAACAACATCTTTTTATTTCCTTGAACCAAGGGGCTATTTTATTTCATTGGAAAAACAGTTCATATGAAGTAGTGTACCCATGGGGAACGTAATACAGATTAAAAATTTAAAAAAAGAAAGAAAGAAAACCTGCAGAAAGGTTTGTGGTTTAGTGAAACCCTCAGAACATTTACCAACATTTTTGACATTTTAGCCGTAACAGAACTTTGAAAAACCTTCGGTTCAGAGGAAATTACTCATAGCATGGTTCAAAAAAAAAGGCAAAAAGAGAGGAAAGAAAGCCTGTTGCCTCCAGCATCCTAAGGTCTTGTACATGAATCAAATATTACTTTGCAACCAAGTGATAGAAAGGTAAAATATGAATATTCATGTTTATTTTAAAAATCTTTAAGGATACATAAAATTGGATATTCACTTTGCATATATCTGTGTACTGAAAGGGGAGAGGTCAGATTAATTAAAGTTCTTTTAAAAGCTAACACTAAGAGTCAGACAAAAAAACAAGAATAACTGAAAATCCCTCTTTTTTCTGGATGTTGAAATAGTTCTCTGGTATTTATATTTGTGACAGAATTAATTGGATATGTATTTCTGTTTGAAACCAGCTTGCATATTTAAGCACAAGTCATGACATTTATGATGATTAAATACAGAGTGAATATATAAGAAACTGTACTAGCATTCTGCTCTACATCTTTGCTCAAAAATTGTATATTCCAATGGGAACATGAGCTCTTGATAGATTTGGAGATTAAGGGACCAAATTATGATTTTACATCAGTCTTTTGCAAAATGCAAACCACAAATTATTACATGCATCAAATAACAGGTAGTGTTTTCCATAATAATATAGCTAGTAGGTAAGAGATAAAATTTGAACCCAGGTTTCTCTAACTTCAAAGATTCTCACCTTAACCTGTATATCTACACTGCCCAGCAGTGTGGCTCAGTGGTGAGTTATCAGGAAAGAAGAGCACCCCTTTTCTCTTATCAGCCCCCTGTTTTGTTTTCAAGGTGTTGAATTTATGGAGCTGATGAGAATGAGGTATTCTTTAATAGTGATATATTTGAACTGTATTTGTAATTTGCAAGTATGTTTGGTTTTAGGTTAATTAAATTACTTGATAATTTTTTATTATTGATTGCTAGCTCGTGATATGGTCGTGAAACTTATCTGTTCTGCAAAGTACATTATCGCTGGTTCTAATAGAGTTTGTAAAGAATAGTTTGAGAAAATGCAATTCTTGAAAGTTATATTGTATATAATTGAAAAGACATTGAAATTTTCTAACAGGGCAATAATATAATGACGGCCATACGTAAGAATATTCTAGTAATTTTGCATGGGGTATATTGCTATTGGAAGAGAGAATTGTCAGGCAAACTAGCATACTCATCCAGAACTCAAAGTCTGCATCCAGAATAATACCCCTAAGCCAATTATCTAGACAGCAAATAATTTGTGTAAAAATTTTTAAAAATGAATGTTATCATTTCATGATGGCTAAATATCATAAAGGTCCTCACAACAACACAAATATGCATAGTACATGCCTTCCTTTTTTGTGATTTCTCTATTCTTAAAAGTAAGTTAGGGCTTCCCTGGTGGCGCAGTGGTTGAGAGTATGGCTGCCGATGCAGAGGACACAGGTTCGTGCCCCGGTCCAGGAAGATACCACGTGCCGTGGAGCGGCTAGGCCTGTGAGCCATGGCCGCTGAGCCTGCACGTCTGGAGCCTGTGCTCCGCAACGGGAGAGGCCACAACAGTGAGAGGCCCGCGTACGCCCCCACCAAAAAAAAGTTTATATAATTAGGATCTCAGGAGAATGCTAAAGGAGGAGGAGGAGGCCTGTGTTCATTATGGGTTTATTATAATGTGATTCCATCATTAAACACAAAACTTTGCAATTATTTTATTAAACTGTACTAGTTTCCACACCTGGAGTAATTATACTCAGCTAGTGAATAGAAAAACAAAACAAAACAAAACACTGCAATATTCACATGAAGGCAAAAATCTAGTTTTCTTGATCTCAAAATATATCCTGTAGAAATGAAAAAACATAAACAAAACCCCTGATTATTAGCCTTAGGTATAGAAATGCACATTTCTTCACTCAGTTGTAGAGCTGAACTCTTTTGACCTGGGAAAGAAAAATAATAAGCTACAGTAACAACGTGTTCAGAAAAATTGGAGTCAGCTAATCAATTTTCAGTAACTCTCTGATTTATATGTCTAATAACATGACTGGCAATATATAGTCCCTATCACTAAATCTCAAAACACAATTTGCTGCAGCCATAAGCAATTTGTTTAGTGTAAATGGCCTTTAATCCCATTGATGATTGATTAATCTATAAATCACCAAAAGAGCCACATGAGCCTGAAAATAATGTCCTAGCTTTCTTATTTATTTTTAATTTTTAAGTTCTCTATTATTACCAGTAAAAGAAGGTCAAGTCTTCTAAACAGCCAAGATAAGAATGTTAATAAAATATGAAAACTCTGGTTATTATTACCATTAAACCATTTTGAAACAAACTCAGGAAAACAGAGTTTTTGAGAGTTTAGGAATACTTTAAGACAATATAATTTACCTGAAAATTGAATAGAATTGTGTTTGATTAGGTAGGCCATAAAAAAATTCACTTATTTCTTCTCTAGAATCTGAAAGTTTCTTTGTCATTTTGGTGGGAGGTAATCAATTTAACATAAAAATACTTTTGAGGAAGATAAAACGCAAAGTAGGACATTGATTTAGAAATATGAAAGGTGGTCATTTATACATTTAGTGACAACATGTAATGATTTAACTCAGCTTATATTTAAAGAGAGAAAGTAACTAAAAGCACAGTGTGACTAAACAGGAAGGAAAACACATTTGAGTGACTTTTATTTCCTTCTATGGGGGGGTGGGGTAAAGCACATAGAGCAACATGTAAACGAGATTTTCTTATGGTTTTGATGAATGAGCTTGTAGGTAAGGACAGTTACTAGAGGATGATAAATTCGGAATAGGAGTTGTCAGTTCTCATTATATTCATCAATTTTCTATACATATTGAAAATTCCATAATCTTGTCTCTATTTTAGGGTAATCTGCTTAGGTAATTTACCTTCTTTGCTTATATTCCAATACAGAACTCGATCAAGGTCATTTCCAACTTTACCCAGCTTAAGGAAAACAACAGCGTATTTGCGTGAAACATGACTTGCTCAATTTTTGCCAGTTTCATTGTTTACCACCAATGTTTACCTTCATCTTTTTCTCCCCGTCAACGTGGCTTCAAGTTAACATTGGACTTTCAGCAGTACTTAAAACTTGGTGAGTTTGTGTATCATACTTCCTCTATGCTGAAAGCAAGTTGGAAAGAAATTTGATTCTGTTGCTTCCTGTTAGAACATTACAAAATACTTGGATGTCAAATGGGAGAAATTGATTTTGATAGAGTTCTGGGCTCAGCTTGCCTAGACATACTTTTACAGGATTGTGTTCACTCCCATTCTAATCTTTCCGATGAGCAGACTGCTAAGGCATTATTCATGCATTTCATAGGAAGTTGGTAGTTCCATTTAGTCATTTACTGGCTTGGTTGCTTTTTGTTGAAGCCTGAATAAAGTGACAGGGATCTTTTTTATTCGAGATTGTTCTTGGCATGGCAAATGCAAGATATTCAACTAAAATAAATACCCGTGAGAGTCATAAATGACATTAAGGTCTTGGATTCAAAAGGGAATGCTTACGTTAGGCTTGAATAAAGAGAAAAAGAGGATTTCATTGTTACAATTGCTGACGTTGGCAGATATAATTGTTTTCTCAGATGCATTCTCTTTACTATCTGTAGGTTGTCAGTTCGAGAGGAAAGAGGAGGGAAAGGTTTGGTCCCCTCCTCACCTCCATCACCCGCCCCCTGCCTAGAGAAAAATATCTAAAACCTGAACATCAGTGAGAAGCCATGGGCTCCACTGGGGGCCTTGGGAAACATGCAGAGCTTTAGAGATTCCCATCTCTACCCTTCTCTCCTCTCCTTTCTTCCCCTTATAGTCAGTTAGTAAAGTATATTTTACTGTGTAATTATTCACTGGTTTCTTGTCTCTTCATGATGTGTTTTTTAAAAAAAAGAGAAACAATTTTCTAGCAGGTGGTGACAGATTATCAACAAGGCAATGTGCAAATTGACAAGATAGAAAAGTTTTTTTTCTTTTTCTTTCTTTCTTTCTTCCTTTTTTTTTTTTTTTTTTTTTCTGGCCTGCAGAACCAAGACTTTGAGCCCTTTGTGAATTGAATAGATTAGGTTGGCTGGCAGAACATTATATCAAGGACGCCAAACCAGTGTAAAGACATAGTCCATAACCTCTAATCTTACAGACATGAACTCTATTATTTCCCATTAAAATTAGAGGTTACAAAATTGTAACAGATGTCCTTAATAGACATGTCTTTATTACTGGGGAACATTAGGTAAATGAAAATTGAACCCCATATTTTAAGTTGCAGCTCATGACAATACAAAGCTCCGTGGCTGTATCTGGCATTTTAAGCCTAAATTATAGAAGCCTTTATACAATTTGCATTAATTGATGCATCAGCAATTTTTCTAAATCACAGCAAGTATGAAATAGTGGGAATTAAAAAAAAAATTGAATCCTAGCTACTCTAAGCAAACTACAATATTTGACATCCCCTAATTCATAGAGACTATACAGTGCATTTCAATAGCAAGAATATTTTAATTAACTGCTAAGAGAATGGGGCTGAGGGTGGAAATCTTCCAATAGACCTATAATGAAGACAAGTTGAGGGATGAATAACTTGATAATAAAGGAGCTTTATGACTATGTGCTGTTGCAGGTGTCTGAATATTTTAAAATAGATTAAGATGATCTTTATGTATAGGACAGTGAAGCTACAAACACACACACAAAATGGACAAATATAAGAGACAAAGCTGCTTTGCTAAAGTCACTGAAATTAGATATCATGTCACTATGAAATTACTCCCATTGACATGCTTAATTAAATGTAAATATATTAACATTCTACATTACCTGGATAAAATTCTATGTACCTCCAGTATTATAACCAAGCAGGATCCCATGGGACCTTCCTGGAACAGACCCCTCCCCCATATCTTCTGCTTTAGCTCTTCTTCGAAGTATCAAGATAACAGTATCTGATGCACATTTCCTGAGTTGTGTTACAGATGCTAAAACCCCCATCAGGGGTGGTGGTGGGATGAACTGGGAGATTGGGATTGACATGTATACACTAATACATATAAAATGGATAACTAATAAGAACCTGCTGTATAAGAAAAATAAATAAAATTCTAAATAAATAAATAAAAAATAAAACCCCCACCAAATGGAAGACACATTAGTTACTTGATGACCATTAGCACATAGCCCTCATGCCTACTGGAGCCTAAGGATTGATAGTGTTAACCCCTGTAACACTGCCCTGTTACCTACCATCAACCAATCAGAGAATCGTTCATCAGCTGATCACACACCCTGGGACTCCCCTCCCTCACCTGGCCTTTAAAAATTCTTTTCTGAAACCCAGTGGGGAGTTTGGGCATTTTGAGTATTAGCTGTCTGATTCCTTGCTTGGTGCCCGGCTAATCGATGCTGCATTTTCCTTCACCACAACCCAGTTTCAGTAGATCAGCTTTACTGTGTGCAGGTGAGCAGACCCAACTTTTGTTAGGTAACAGTATCATGTTAGAAGTTTTAATTTTACAGTTCAGTTTTCCTCTGCTTAACAGACTGCTTTCAAAAATAATTGAGAGTAGAATTTATTATGGTGTCTACATATAGGGGGGTATGGCATTTAAAGAAGTGAAAAGTATTTAGTGCCTAAGAACAAGAAGAAATGGTTTTTAAATGCATAGATTTTTTTCCTCACATGCATAACTCTTTATGAAAGAAAAGATGCTGTACTTGTAGCATTTTTCTGTTAATAATAGTATTTCTATTTAATATAACCAGAAAAACAGCATGTTTAGATTTTAAAAAATTGTTTTCCCAGTTCTAGAAGTGGCAATGGCAATTCTGGGTCAATCTGGAGAGAATGTGTGAACTATATACAAGTGGGAGAGTTTGACAGTAAAACCACACAGTAAAAACCACAGAAGGACTTCCAGTCCAGCATGTAAAGAACTTGGAAGTTGTCACTGTGTTCTAAAAAACAAGTAAAAAGCTGACCAAACTGAAAAATCAACAACTCTTCTTGGATCTGTCAAAGAAGTGATGTCACAGGGCAAACCACTTTCCCCATAATTAGAAAGGCAGACAGGCAGATACAGAGACTCACAACTTATCAGAGCAAAACCCAGGAGTAGAAACCTCTGCGGGAATCAGTGCCAGGTAGGAAAACCTGAAATGTAATTGACAAACTGTGGAGGCTCAGTGTAAACAAGTCTAGAGATAAAACGGCCAGGGAGACTGAATCATTGGAGATCCACACACTTCTGTGAATTTTAACTCCAGGAGCCCTACCAGGTTCTCACAGTGAACATTAGAGGAAAATTCCCTTGTGCTTCCAGTAGGAGGATGGGAAAAAGAACCATTTTGAAATATGTTGGAGCACTCTACTCTTCTTAACAAGGCCTGCACTTACTCAAGAGAAACTATTTCACCAGAGCCTAAACTATTGGGATTTTATCAGAGTCCAACTGACTGAGGAAAGGGAAATACCCAAACCGAGCCCACCTGAGCCCTCCTGTTCCACTGAAGGGAGGGGGAAGCTGAGAAGCACAGAGGAACAGGGTGACTAAAGGACTAAGACCTAATCACAGGACTAGAGAACACTCCCCACCCACCACTCTACTACCACATTACTATAGATCTTCTTGGAAATGCCCTGGCACTCCAGTGGTTAAGAA
Source organism: Mesoplodon mirus (assembly GCF_964341445.2). Classification (NCBI taxonomy): domain Eukaryota; kingdom Metazoa; phylum Chordata; class Mammalia; order Artiodactyla; family Ziphiidae; genus Mesoplodon; species Mesoplodon mirus. The sequence continues at coordinate 115,550,294 of NC_138982.1, forward strand.
TCTTCACTTCCACTGCTGAGGGCCTGGGTTTGATCCTGGGTGAGGGAACTAAGATCCCACAAGTTGTGAGGTCAAAAAACAAACAAACAAACAAACAAACACGAAAAAAACTGAAGGTCTATTTGCAGCAGTTCCTTTTACCCAGTATATCATATCTGGCTAATAAGAAAAATTACAGGGCACATAAAAGGTAAAAAGCACAGTTTGAAGAGACAGAGACAGCATCAGAATCAGACTCAGATATGGCATGGATGCTGGAATTATCCAATCAGGAATTTAAAACAACTATAATTAATATAAGGCTCAAATGGATAAAGTAGACAGCATGTAAAAATAGATGAGAATGTAAGTAGAGACAAGGAAATTCTACAAAAGAATGAAAAAGAAATACTACATATTTAAAAACCCTGTAACAGAAATTAAATGCTTTGATAGACTCATTTACAGACTGGACACAGCTAAGCAAAGAATCTCTGAGCTTCAGGATATGTCAATAGAATCTTCCAGAAAAAAGCAAAGAGAAAAGAATAAGCAGAATATTTAAGAACTGTGGGACAACTGTAAAAGTTGTAACATATACTGTGATGGATAATTTTATGTGTCAACTTGACTGAATCATGAAGTGACCAGGTATTTGGCTAAACACTATTTCTAGGTATGTCTATGAGCATGTTTCTGGATGAGATTACCATTTGAATCAGTAGACTAAATGAAGCAGATTGCCTTCCCCAATGTGGGAGGCCAACATCCAATCCACTGAGGGCCTGAACAGAACAAAAAGGCAGCGGAAGGGAGAATTTCCCCTTTGTGCCTGACTGCTTGATCTGGAACATTGTTCTCCTCCTGTCCCCAGAATGGGACTTAAACCATCAGCTCCCCTGGTTCTAAGGTCTTCTTAGACTGAGCTATACCACTGGCTTTCCTGGGTCTCCAACTTATAGACAGTAGATTGTGGAACTTCTCAGTCTCCATAATTGTGAGACAATTTCTCAAAATAAATATCTTTATTTTCTATATATATATATACATACACATATATATATATATATACACACATTAGTGTGTATATATATATATATATATATTTCAGTGCATATGTATATTTCATTGTGTATATATATATATATATATATATATATATATATATATATATATAAACATATATCTTCTTTGATCTGTTTTTCTGAGGAACCTTAACTAATACATATACATAATGGGAATACCAGAAGGAGAAGAAAGAGAAAAAAGGACAGAAGAAATATTTGAAGCAACAATGACTATGAACTTCCCCAAATTAATGTCAGACACCAAACCACATATCCAGGTAGTTCAGAGAACCCTAAGCAAGATGTGTGCAAAAAACAAACAACAACAACAAAAACTAAAGCAAACTTCAGAAAATCAAAGATAAAGAAAAAATCTTGCAAGGAGCCAGAGGAGAAAAGCACCTTACTTATATTTTCAGTGTTGAAAGAAAAACCTCACCCACCTAGAATTCTGTATATTGTAAAATTATCCTTCCAAAATGAAAGAGAAAGGGAAGAAATTGTGGGAGAAGGTGGGTTTGGGCCACATTAATGTAAGGTCCTGTGACAGGTTGAGGATGTTGAATTTTTCCATCAGGTGTCTGAAGGGATTTGGTCAAGGAATTACAAAATCTGAGCTTTTTGGGATAGCTGCATAGGGGAGAATGAAAGTAGGGGTGACATTTCTGAGGCAATTCTTGTGTTTTAGAGGAACTATTGGTTGCTGTGAAAATCAAGAGGCAATGGGAAACTCCCTTAAGAGGATTTAATGGCTATTGAGATGTAAAGAATCAGAATGAAGTTGAAGAGAACTCTGAAATTGGAGTGTGGAAAACTTAAACCAGAACCTGCAAACCTCATGCAGTATGTCTCCTCAAATAGCTCAATGTCTGATTTTAGAAGTTGGGAGCTGTCCCTCACAGCAGTCCCAAGAAATGTGGCCATCTTAAGTTATAGCTGCTCATTCTATTAAAAAAAAATGATTTAATAGGCGTCCTTGGAATATTTGGCTCTGAATTGATGCTTTCAAGTTACGGTGACTAGTCAGGAACTGGCAACTAATATTCCTCCAGTTTGGCTTGGTTTGGTATACTTTTCTTATTGGGGCATCATAACTTTTTCTTCCATCTCACATTTGCTTCTTTATTATTTGCATATATGTGCTAAAAAACAGCATTCTTAGAAAATAACCATTCCAATTTAGTGGCATGGTAAAAAAAAATGGTCCATTTTGTACTGATTTTCATATACTACACATCAGATATTTGTCTGAAAGACTACCCAGTATACACATAGTATAACTTGATTTCATGTATTAACTTTTGCCTCCGTTTGAGCTTGCATTTGGAATCATAGAATCTCATTTTGTCGTGACTCTGCAACATTCTTGTTTTGATATCTTGGACAAATATTAGTTTTGGTTCTCTGAAATATAGTGCACTCATCTCAAAAATGAGGATAGTCAAAATTCCTGCATCCTAGTATTATCAATAGGAATTATATAAAGTTTTCTGTGTGCTTTAATGTGCTATTTGAAGTATCATATTATAAACTTCATTGCCAAAAAAAAATGAAGGAGAAATAAAGACTTGGTCAGACAAGCAAAAGTTGATGAAACTTGTTGTCAGTAGACCTGCCTTGCAAGAAGTGTTAAAAGAAGATCTTCGTTGAGAAGGAAATTGATATAGGTCAGAAACTCAAATTTATATAAAAAAAGAACACTATAGAAGGAATAAGTTAAGGTAAAATAAAAACTTTTATTTCCCTTATTGTTAATTGATCTGACCTATAAAATTTGTTCAAAATAATATTAATAACAATATTCAATTATATATGGATATATATAATAAATATACAAATAAACACAAACACATGCTTAGGTATAAGTGAAATAAATGACCGCAATTATACAAGGGACAGGAGGGTGAAACTAGGATTATTTTGTTATTATAAGGCACTCATACTATTTGTGAAACAGTATAATGTTATTTGAAAATGGATTTGTAAATGTATATTACAAATTCTAGGGCAACTAATTTTTAAAAAGTTAAAAAAAGGAAGTTCAACAGACATACTGAGAAAGGAAAGAAAATGGAACCACTTAAAATGCTCAATTAAAACCACAAAGACAGAAAAAGAGTGAAAAATAGGAAAATAGAACGAAGCAACAAATAGAAAACAGTAACAAATACAGTAGATATTAATCCAACTATATCAATAATCACTTTAAACATTGATATTCTAAATGCACCAATTAAAAGACAGAAATTGTCTAAGTAGATCAAAAAACAAAACCCAGCTACATGTTGTCAACAAGAAACCTTCTTTAAGTAGGAAGACACATATAGAATAAAAATAAAGGGATATATCCACTATGGAGAACAGTATGGAGGATCCTTTAAAAAACTAAAAATAGAGCTACCATATGATCCTGCAATCTTACTCCTGGGCAGATATCCAGAGAAAAACATGTTCCAAAATGGTACATGCACCTCAGTGTTTATGGCAGCACGGTTTCCAATAGCCAACACATGGAAGCAACTTAAATGTCCATCAACAGAGGAATGCATAAAGATGATGTGGCACATATATACAATGGAATATTACTCAGCCATTAAAAAGAATGAAATGATGCCATTTGCAGCAACATGGATGGACCCAGAGATTGTTATACTGAGTGAAGTAAGTATACAAAGAAAGAGAAATATCATATGACATTGCTTATAAGTGGAATCTAAAAAGAAATGATACAAATGAACTTACAAAACAGGAACAGACTCACAGACTTAAAGAACAATCTTATGGTTACCAGGGGGAAAGAGTGGGGGAAAGGGATAGTTAGGGAGTTTGGGATTGACATGTACACACTGCTGCATTTACAATGGATAATCAGGAACAAAGATGGCAGAGTAGAAAGACGTCCTCTCACTCCCTCTAGTGAGAACACCAGAATCACAACTAGCTGCTAGACAATCACTGACAGAAAGACACTGGAACGCAACAAAAAACATACCCGGGCTTCCCTGGTGGCGCAGTGGTTGAGAGTCCGCCTGCCGATGCAGAGGACACGGGTTCGTGCCCCGGTGCGGGAGGATCCCACATGCCGCGGAGCGACTGGGCCCATGAGCCATGGCCGCTTAGCCTGTGAGTCCGGAGCCTGTGCTCCGCAACGGGAGAGGCCACAGCAGTGAGAGGCCCGCATACCACACACACACACAAAAAAAACATACCCAACATCCAAAGAAAAAGGAGAAGCCACAATGAGATGGTAGGAGGGGCGCAATCACAGCAAAATCAAATCCCATAACTGCTGGGTGGGTGACTTATAGACTGGAGAACACTTATACCACAGAAGTCCACCCACTGGAGTGAAGGCTCTGAGCCCCACGTCAGGCTTCCCAACCTGGGGGTCTGGCAACGGGAAGAGGAATTCCTAGAGAATCAAACTTTAAAGGCTAGTGGGATTTGAATATAGGACTTCGACAGGACTGGGAAAACAGAGACTCCACTCATGGAGGGCACACACAAAGTAGTGTGTGCATCCGGACCCAGGGGAAGGAGCAGTGAACCCAGGAGAGACTGAACCAGACCAATCTGTTAGTGTTGAAGGGTCTCCCTCAGAGGTGGGTGGTGGCTGTGGCTCACCGTGGGGACGAGGACACTGGCAGCAGAAGTTCTGGGAAGTACTCCTTGGCGTGAGCCCTCCCAGAGGCTGCCTTTAGCCCCACCAAAGAACCCAGGTAGGCTCCAGTGTTGGGTTGCCTCAGACCAAACAACCACCAGGGAGGGAACCCAGCCCCACCCATCAGCAGTCAAGCAGATTAAAGTTTTACTGAACTCTGCCCACCAGAGCAAACCCAGCTCTATCCACCACCAGTCCTTCCCATCAGAAACCTGCACAAGCCTCTTAGATAGCCTCATCCAAGAGAGAGCAGACAGCAGAAGCAATAAGAACTACAGTCCTGCAGCCTGTGGAACAAAAACCACATTCACGGAAAGATAGACAAGATGAAAATGCAGAGGGCTATGTACCAGATGAAGGAACAAGATAAAACCCCAGAAAAACAACTAAATGTAGTGGAGATAGGCAACCTTCCAGAAAAAGAATTCAGAATAATGATAGTGAAGATGATCCAGGACCTCAGAAAAAGAATGGAGGCAAAGATCAAGAAGATGCAAGAAATGTTTAACAAAGATCTAGAAGAATTAAAGAACAAACAAACAGAGATGAACAATACAATAGCTGAAATGAAAATTACACTAGAAGGAATCAATAGCAGAATAACTGAGGCAGAAGAATGGATAAGTGACCTGGAAGACAGAATGGTGGAATTCACTGCTGCAGAACAGAATAAAGAAAAAATGAAAAGATACGAAGACAGCCTAAGAGACCTCTGGGACAACATTAACCACAATAACATTCGCATTATAGGGGTCCCAGAAGGAGAAGAGAGAGAGAAAGGACCCAAGAAAATATTGAAGAGATTATAGTCAAAAACTTCCCTAACATGGGAAAGGAACTAGCCACCCAACTCCAGGAAGTGCAGCGAATCCCATACAGGATAAACCAAAGAAGAAACATGCCGAGGCACATAGTAATCAAATGGACAAAAATTAAAGACAAAGAAAAATTATTTAAAGCAGCAAGAGAAAATGACAAATAACATACAATGGAACTCCCATAAGGTTAACAGCTGATTTCTCAGCAGAAACTCTACAAGCCAGAAGGGGATAGCATGATATACTTAAAGTGATGAAAGGGAAGAACCTACAACCAAGATTACTCTACCCAGCAAGGAAATCATTCAGATTTGATGGACAAATCAAAAGCTTTACAGACAAGCAAAAGCTAATAGAATTCTGCACCACCAAACCAGCTTATAACAAATGCTAAAGGAACTTCTCTATGCAGGAAACACAAGAGAAGAAAAGGACCTACAAAAACAAACCCAAAACAATTAAGAAAATGGTCATAGGAACATACATATCGATAATTACCTTAAAACTGAATGGATTAAATGCTCCAACCAAAAGACAGAGGCTTGCTGAATGGATACAAAAACAAGACCCATATATATATATATATATATATATATATATATATATATATATATGTTGTCTACAAGAGACCCACTTCAGACCTAGGGACACATACAGACTGAAAGTGAGGGGATGGAAAAAGGTATTCCATGCAAATGGAAGTCAAAAGAAAGCTGGAGTAGCAATACTCATATCAGATAAAATAGACTTTAAAATAAAGAATGTTATAAAAGGCAAGGAAGGACACTACATAATGATCAAGGGATCAATCCAAGAAGAAGATATAACAATTATAAATATATATTCACCCAGCATAGTAACACCTCAACACATAAGGTAACTGCTAACAGCTATAAAAGAGGAAATTGACAGTAACACAGTAATAGTGGGGAACTTTAACACCTCACTTAACACCAATGGACAGACCATCCAAAATGAAAATAAATAAGGAAACAGAAGCTTTAAATGACACAATAGACCAGATAGATTTAATTGATATTTATAGGACATTCCATCCAAAAAGAGCAGATTACACTTCTCAAGTGTGCACAGAAAATTCTCCAGGATAGATCACATCTTGGGTCACAAATCAAGCCTTGGTAAATTTAAGAAAATTGAAATCATATCAAGCATCTTTTCTGACCACAACACTATGAGATTAGAAATGAATTACAGGGGAAAAAATGTAAAAAAAACAAACGGAGGCTAAACACTACGTTACTAAATAAACAGGAGATCACTGAAGAAATCAAAGTGGCAATCAAAAAATACCTAGAGACAAATAACAATGAAATCATGACAATCCAAAACCTATATGGGATGCAGCAAAATCAGTTGTAAGAGGGAAGTTTATAGCTATACAAGCCTACCCCAAGAAACAAGAAAAATCTCCAATAAATAATCTAACCTTACACCTAAAGGAACTGGAGAAAGAAGAACAAATGAAACCCAAAGTTAGCAGAAGGAAAGATAAAGATTAGAGCAGAAATAAATGAAATAGAAACAAAGAAAACAATAGCAAAGATCAGTAAACCTAAAAGCTGGTTCTTTGAGAAGTTAAACAAAATTGATAAACCATTAGCCAGACTCTCAAGAGAAAGAGGGATAGGGCTCAAATCAATAAAATTAGAAATGAAGGAGAAGTTACAACAGACACCACAGAAATAGAAAGCATCCTAAGAGACTACTACAAGCAACTCTATGCCAATAAAATGGACAACCTGGAAGAAGTGGACAAATTCTTGGAAAGGTACAACCTTCCAAGACTGAACCAGGAAGAAATAGAAAATGTGAACAGACCAATCACAAGTAATGAAATTGAAACTGTGATTAAAAATCTTCCAAAAAACAAAAGTGTAGAACCAGATGGCTTCACAGGTGAATTCTGTCAAACATATAGAGAAGAGCTAACACCCATCCTTCTCAAACTCCTCCAAAAAATTGCAGAGGAAGGAATACTCCCAAACTAATTCTATGAACCCACCATCACCCTGATACCAAAACCAGACAAAGATAGTGCAAAAAAAGAAAATTACAGACCAATATGACTGATGAATATCGATGCAAAAATCCTCAACAAAATACTAGCAAACAGAATCCAACAACACATTAAAAGGATCATACACCATGATCAAGTGGGATTTATCCAAGGGATGCAAGGATTTTTCAATATATGCAAATCAATCAATGTGATACACCATTTAAAAAAATTGAAGAATAAAAACCATATGATCATCTCAATAGATGCAGAAAAAAACTTTTGACACAATTCAACACCCATTTATGATAAAAACTCTCCAGAGGGCTTCCCTGGTGGCGCAGTGGTTGAGAGTCCACCTGCCGATGCAGGGGACGTGGGTTCGTGCCCCGGTCTGGGAGGATCCCGCATGTCATGGAGCAGCTGGACCCGTGAGCCATGGCCACTAAGCCTGCACGTCCGGAGCCTGTGCTCCACAGCAGGAGAGGCCACAAAGGTGAGAGGCCTGCGGACCGCAAAAAAAAAAACAAAAAAAACCCAAAAAAACAAAAACAAACAAAAAAACAAAACCTCTCCAGAATGTGGGCACAGAGGGAACCTACCTCAACATAATAAAGACTATATACGACAAACCCACAGGAAGCATCATTCTCAGTGGTGAAAAACTGAAAGCATTTCCTCTAAGATCAGGAACAAGACAAGGGTGCCCTCTCTCACCGCTATTATTCAACAGAGTTTTGGAAGTCCTAGCCTCGGCAATCACAGAAGAAAAAGAAATAAAAGGAACACATATTGGAAAAGAAGAAGCAAACTGTCACTGTTTGCAGATGACATGATACTATACATAGAGAATCCTAAAGGTGCCACCAGAAAACTACTAGAGCTAATCAATGAATTTGGTAAAGTTGCAGGATACAAAATTAATGAACAGAAATCTCTTGCATTCCTATACACTTCTGATGAAAAATATGAAAGAGATATTAAGGAAACACTCCCATTTACCATTGCAACAAAAAGAATAAAATACCTAGGAATAAACCTACCTAGGGAGACAGAAGACCTGTATGCAGAAAACTATAAGACACTGATGAAAAAAATTAAAGATGATACCAACAGATGGAGAGATATAGCATGTTCTTGGATTGGAAGGATCAATATTGTGAAAATGACTATACTACCCAAAGCAATCTACAGATTAATGTAATCCCTATCAAATTACCAATGGCATTTTTTACAGAACTAGAACAAATATATCTTAATAGTTGTATGGAGCCACAAAAGACCCCGAATAGTAAAAGCAGTCTTGAGGGAAAAAAACGGAGCTGGAGGAATCAGACTCCCTGACTTCAGACTATACTACAACGCTACAGTAAGCAAGACAATATGGTACTGGCACAAAAACAGAAACATAGATCAGTGAAACAAGATAGAAAGCCCAGAGATAAACCCTCACACCTATGGTCAGCTAATCTATGACAGGAGGCAAGAATATACAATGGGGAAAAGACAGTCTCTTCAATAAGTGGTGCTGGGAAAACTGGACAGCTACATGTAAAAGAATGAAATTAAAACACTCCCTAACACCATACACAAAAATAAACTCAAAATGGATTTGAGACCTAAATGTAAGACCGGACACTATAAAACTCTTAGAGGAAAACCTAGGAAGAACACTCTTTGACATAAATCACAGCAAGTTCTTTTTTGATCCACCTCATAGAGTAATGGAAATAAAAACAAAAGGAAACAAATGTGACCTAATGAAACTTAAAAGCTTTTGCACAGCAAAAGAAACCATAAAGGAGACGAAAAGACAACCCTCAGAATAGGAGAAAATATTTGCGAACAAATCAGTGGACAAAGGATTAATCTCCTAAATATATAAACAGCTCGTGCAGCTCAATATTAAAACAACAAATAACCCAATCCAAAAATGGGCAGAAGACCTAAATAGATATTTCTCCAAAGAAAACATACAGATGGCCAAGAAGCACATGAAGAGCTGCTCAACATCACTAATTATTAGAGAAATGCAAATCAAAACTACAATGAGGTATCACCTCACACCAGTTAGAATGAGCATCTTCAGAAAATCTACAAACAACAAATGCTGGAGAGGGTGTGGAGAAAAGTGAACCCTCTTACATTGTTGGTGGGAATGTAAACTGATACAGCCACTATGGAAAACAGTATAGAGCCTCCTTAAAAAACTAAAAATAGAGTTACCATATTACCCAGCAATCCCACTACTGGGCATATACCCAGGGAAAACCATAATTCAAAGAGACACATGCACCCCAATGTTCACTGCAGCACTATTTACAATAGCCAGGTCATGGAAGCAACCTAAATGCCCATCAATAGAGGAATGGATAAAGAAGTGTGGTACATATATACAGTGGAATATTACTCAGCCATAAAAAGGAACGAAATTGGGTCTTTTGTTGAGACATGGATGGATCTAGAGACTGTCATACAGAGTGAAGTAAGTCCGAAAGAGAAAAAGAAATATCATATATTAACGCATATATGTGGAACCTAGAAAAATGGTAGAGAAGAATCGGTTTGCAGGGCAGAAGTTGAGACACAGATGTAGAGAACAAATGTATGGACACCAAGGGGGAAAGCCGCAGGTGGGTGATGGTGGTGGTGTGCTGAATTGGACGATTGGGACTGACATGTATACACTGATGTGTATAAAATTGATGACTAATAAGCACCTGTTGTACTTTAAAAATATATAAGATACAAAGATATATTGTACAACACAGGGAATACAGCCAATGTTTTATAAAAAAAAGATTAAATAAAAATAAATAAAAATAAAATGGATAATCAACAAGGACCTACTGTGTAATAACATAGGGAACTCTGCTCAATATTATGTAGCAACCTAAATGGGAAAAAAATTTGAAAAAGAATAGATATATGTATATGTATTACTGAATCACTTTGCTGTACACCTGAAACTATCACAACATTGTTCATCAACTATACTCCAATATAAAATAAAAAGTTAAAAAAAAGGGATGCAGAAATATATCATGTTAGCACTAATCAAAAGAAACTGGAAGTAGCTATATTAGTTTCAGACAGAGCAGACATCAGAGCGAGGAAACTTATCAGGGCTAAAGAGGAACATTACACAGTGACGAAGGGATCAGTTCTCCAAGAAAATATAACAAGCCTTAATGTCTATGTGTTTAATAACAGAATATCAAAATACATTCAGCAAAAACTGATAGAACCACAAGGAGAAATAAGGATGAATACACTATTATAGTTGGAGACTTCAACACTCCTCTATCAGAAATGGACAGAACAGCAGCAGAAAAATCACTGAGTACATAGTTGAACTCAACAATACCATCAATCAGCTGGATATAATTGACTTCTATTGACTATTTCATCCAAGAATGGCGGATTATATATTCTTCTCAAGCTTATATGGAATACTCATCAAGATAGACCACATTCTGGGTCAAAGAACACATCTTAACAAATTTGAAAGAATAGAAATAATACATTATCTGATCTCAGACCACAGTGGAATTGAATAGATATCAATAACAGAAAGATAAATGGAAAAGCCCAATATACTTGGAAATTAAACACTTCTAAATAACAATAATGACAAAGAAGCATACTCAAGAGAAATAAAAATGACTTTGAACTAAATAAAAATGAAATTTATCAAAATTTGTGAGATACAGCAAATTAATGCTTAGAGGGAAATATATAGCATCAAATGAATAATTTAGAAAAAAGAAAGATCTAATAATATCAATAATTTAAGCTTTCACCTTTGGAAACTAGATAAAGAAGAGTAAATTAAATCCTAAGTAAGCAGAAGAGAAGACATAGTAAAAACTAGAGCAGAAATGAATGAGATTAAAAACAGGAAACCAGTAGAGAAAATCAACAAAACCAAAAGCTGGTTCTTTGAAAAAAAATCAATGAAATTGATAAGCCTCTAGCCAGGTTAACAACAACAACAAAAAAAAAGAGAGAAGAAACACATTACTAATATCAGAAATGAAAGAAAGGCCATGAGTACAGTTCCTACATACATTGAAAGAATAGTAAAGAAATATTATGAGCAACTCTATACCACAAATTTGAAAACCTGTATTTAATGGAACAATTTATTGAAAGACAAAATTTGCCAAAAGCCTCCTAAGAAGTAAGCAATTTGAATAGGCCTATATCTATTAAAGAAGTTGAATCTACAATTAATACCCATCTAGCACAGAAAGCACCTGTTACATAATATTTTCCTATAGGATACTAACCAATTTTGCATTAGAAAATTTATTTCAGCATCCCTGGCTGCATCTTTGTTTTTCAAATTCTCCTTTGAACCAGTCTTACTCATTAATTAATGAGTTTAATAAAATTTTGACACATGTTCATCTTATATTTGTATGAGTTACATTTTACACTGTTTGAAATAATTTTTAAGAATTCAGTCTGGAAATGTAATTCTTGCTAAAAACCAGCATGGTTTATAAAGCCCTGTTTGTTATTTCACAGGCCAAGGGTAAGAAAAGCTTTCCCTGTTACATACAGAGAGCCACAGCATCCATTTTCTCAAGTTTATATTATAGAGAATAAACCAAAATGACAATAATAGCTAAATTGTACTGAGTGCTTACTATGAACAACTGCATATTTTACATAATTTGTCTTATTTATTCTTTGCACAACCCTATGAGGTGGTGTTAATTTTAGTCCCATTTTAGAGATAATTATAATTGATTGTGATGATGGTGATGATGATGACAATGATAGCAAATAACATGCTGGGATCTTACCTCATTTAATTTTGAAAACAATCTCATTAGGTTGATACAATTACTATTCCAGTTTAACAGATGAGACCACTGAAACAGAGAGAATAAGTAACTTGTCTACATTCAGGCAGATACGTAGTTCTGGAATCCATCCCTAGATGAATTCATGTTCTTTCCCTGGATGATGCTTCTTACCTGGAATAGATACCAAGGCATCTGTGAGCTCTTTAATGTGATTTCCAGCTATGCATATGTGCATTTTTCTGGGGGAATGTGTCCATTACTTTCATTGTATTTCCCATGAGGTATAAGATCCCAACATATATGTGTTGCTATATGCTATATCACATGGCACCATTCTTCCTACTCCTTGTAAAAAAAGGAAAACATTGGGAAAAAAACTTGAAATTTGGTCTATTATAAAAGTCACAGAAAATAATATAAACGTAAGTCATCCACATGTTTATTTGATACTTGTTCTTTATAATTTTGCTAATTGTGAAAAAGCAATATCTTCTTATGTCAAGATAATTATTTGTCTCTTAGATTGACACATACATGAAAAATGGGTTTTTTGGCAGTTATAAGGGGAGTATTTTTTGCACATTGGTGAAAAACTATAGTTAAAACTAGATCTATAGACTGATATATCTTGATATAATTTTTTAAAATTTGCAATGACAATTTCATTACAATTTGGATGTGCTTTGTAATATGGTAGTATGAGCTGAAAGAAAAAGGAAGAGAGGAAGGAAGGAAGGGGGGGAGGGAGGGAAGAAGAAAGAAGGGAAAAGTTGACATATACTTCATTAGGCAATATGCAATAATCTTCTAGGGAAATTCAATATTGCTTTCCTGACTGAATGAACCCCTATCTGTTCTAATAAATATTGTTTCTGCTATATCTGCTTGCATTTTCAAGTTAAAATGCATTCAAATTTAAATCCTTTTTTTAGTTAAGTAGTGAATTAATTTAATCAGGACAACAGAATGATTAGCACTTGCATTTATATTAATCTCTAACCTCCTGACCAGTACAGATGTCCTTCTTTTATAATTGCTCAAAGTCGATGGTTCCTTGTGTGTACCACAAAATTGTTTTGTATGAAGATCAAAACTCCACACTCTGCCATGTTAACTCATATCTATCCCTCAGCAAACTTCATCTGATCCTCTAGGATGTAGTTCTGGTCCTTGTTTTGTATTTACCAGCTCCCTCCCCTTTTCTTGGCTTTTAAAATTCTTATCACATTACTGTACATCAATTATTTAATGTCTGTTCCCACAATTAAAATGGTAAGCCTTTGGAATTCAGAGATATATCTTGTTTATCTTCATTTTCATAGCATCATAGTGCTAGTCACATAGTAGGTGCTGATGAATTATGTCGTATCAATAGAAACCTTTTATTATTTATGTTGATTGAGGAAAACCTACAAAATCCATTAACTTTAAAGCATGCTACATTTACAAACAATATTTTTGTGGTGTAAAAATATTCATTCCCTGGCCTACTCTCTGGGATTCCAATTTAGTCATCCTATAAAAGAATTTAATGCCCATATTTATATTAAGCCGTATAGGCAATTCTGAGGCACCTCAACTTCGGAGTAAAACTTGGCTGTGTGTTCTCAAAGTTTCTCACAATATTATGAATATGTTTTTCTTCAGTGACTTTAAACTTGTACATAGAATAATGAATCCCTTTTTATTTGTCAACCTCTATAATTTGCTAAGACCATTATGATGTTTCAATATTTGGTTCCTCAAAATACTAATTTTCAGTCTGGGAACATTACCAATTTTAATAAGTATGTTCACTTTTCATAATCATTTTAAATAAGTATTTTAAAGTAGGCTACTGTGCTAATGTTCTATAAAACAATCAACATTTACAATTGTTCTCTACTGGGGACAGAACTGTCCCCTTGGGTTGTCATACATTTAGTGGGCAAGGGTCAGTGATGATAAATTCCTGCTATGCTTGGGGCAGTCCTGTATAATCAAGACTTATCCCACTCAAAATACCAAAGGACTGCTTTCAGAAAAAAACATTAGAATGGGTTCCAATTAAAAAGGACAAAGGGTGACTCAAGATGCCAACAGAAGTGGATTAAAGGAATTAAGGGTCTAGTAGAAAAGTCATTGGTCATTTTTTATTAAACTGTACATTATTCCCACAGGAAAGGACATGTTAAAATAATATGAGTGATATATCCTGCTTTCTGTATTCACACATGTGAATCTTAGAGTAAATTTATTTCTGAAGTGGGCTTTTTTCTGACCATATATCAAATCCATTGCAAATGCACAGACAATGTGCTAAGTTTTTATGTGCATTACCTCATTTGACTCTCATAAAAATATTCCCAATATATAGATTAATAAACAAAGACCAGAGAGATTATTATCATCTGTAGTATTTTAGGAGGTGAAATAATTTACCTAAGTTCACTCAGCTTGTACATAGCAGAACTAGAGAATTAAATGCCCAAATCTATCTAAGTGCACAGTCAGGATTTGCAGGATTCTGGGTGACAAACCACAAAAATTCAATCCTGGCTAAATAAGCAGGAAAGATGATAACTTGTTGGATATAAGGTAACTTGCAGCATCCATGGGAAAGCTATAGAATTGGACTCGGATTTTGGACTTGAACCAAGGGAGAGAAGGCTGATGAGAAAAGAGCCAAGATCAGGTCTTTAGTAATAAAGCCATTATCATTGGACACATAGCCACCACTGCTGCAGGGCAGACAGATACCAGCTCACAGCTGAATTCTCAACACTGCCACCATTGCTGTGAATTTTTTGTCTTTGTGTCTTTGTTTTTTGTTTTAGGACTCAAAACCCCAGATATGAGTACCAAGTTTGCTGATCCAATTTCCCCAAGAGCAAGAGGGGAAGGGCCGGAATAACCCCATTCTTCAACTTTTAATTTCTTTAAGTGCGTGACAGAGATTTACTTGCCACTAATATGGCATTTCCCCCGGAGAGAAAGTGTTTGAATATTAACACTCTTCACATCCTAAATAATGCAGTAGTATTAGGTTAGTTGTGGACACGAATTTCATTTATATTTTTCTGCTATTATTTAACATTGTCCCATTAGTTTTTAAGTGTACATAAATGTCAGCAGACCCCTATGTAAGAACAAGTTGTATTACAAACTTTTATATTGAAATAGATTGTTTAGAACACAAAGTATGGAAGAGCTAGTAAATTACATAGGCCAATTCACGGATGTCTTCTTAATTCTAACACAGTGATTATTTCAATATTTTTTACATATGTGATGATCACAGATACAAAGTTTCTTTCCATATATTCTTTTAGCCATGTGTTTTTCAAACTTCTTTGCCTCACGACCCCTTTACACTCTTAAACAAATATTGAGGACCTCTAAAGGCTTGTGTATATATAGGTTATATTTATCAAAAGTCACTCTATTAGAAATTAAAATTGAGAAATTAAAAAAAAATTATAACCTCATTCAAAAGAAACAATAATAAACTCAATACATATTAATATAATTTATAATTTTTGAATAATTCTTCAAAACAAAAAATAAGTGCCGAGGAGAGAGGCATTTTAAAAAATATTTTGGAAAAGCTCTTTACTATTCAGAGTGTCATAATTCTTTGTAGGAGTATTATCTGTATAGTTTTGATCTCATGGACTCCTTAAATGATGTAGGGAACTACAAAGTGTTCCTGGATCACACTTTGAAAACTGCTGTTTCTGCTGAACAATTATGCTGGGAGGATTATAAGCATTATTATTTCCAGTTTGTAGAATGAAAGCATAGTGATTTTTAAATGCTCTATATCTGTAGACTATTGTTTGATTTTCAAATTAATTTCACTCAGAGTTTATTTTTAAGCCTTATACTAACACTGTTAAGTAGGCAAGAAATAGTATTATCCCCATTTCATAGTTAAGGCCAATGAAAGATATTAAATTAATTAAATATTAAAATGACTAATGGTACTTCAAATTTTTCTAAGAATAATGCTTAACTGATTCTATGGGAAAGTGTAGGTTCCAGTGTAATCCATGTTCCATTTTATGATAGTGGTATAAAACAAGGAATGTCACTCACCATCTGGTTCTATGCAGATTAAGTTATTAGCCACTGCAATCACTGACCTACAGTACATTCTGAAAGGACTTCATGACAAAGAACTGCATGAGGCACTCTGTGCTTTGAGAAACAGGCAAAACTGGCCCTTAGATAGTTAGATATATTTCAGGAAATATGTTTATGAACGTGGATTCTTGCATATTCTCATACTTAGAAAAGTATTAAAATTATCAACTGAGATATCTATTACTCATGCCTAGCACAACCTTCCACCAAGATGTATGCTGGATTGCATGTACCCCTTAGCCAAAATCACGGTATACACTGGCCTCTCCCCTACGTCTTTGGAGCAGTTCCCCAGAGCTGACTTAGAGGCTGTCTCCCAGGCTATTATCGTCAGTAACGTTTCCAAATAAAAATGAAACTCACAGCCCTCAAGTTGTGCACTTTTATTTTAGTTGACAGTGGTAATAGGAAGGTGGTAGTGGTGGTTCCTTCATAGGGGAGTGGAAATCTTGGAATTGGTGATGCAGCTGGGGAATGCAGGTGTTTTATTGGTGATGTGGGGCTGGACTTAGGAGTCTGTTAATTCTTCTAGCCTGAGTGAATGTATAGCACTTTCTCCTCTAGATGTTCAGAATTAGGAAACAAAGCAGCCTAGGCTTTGAAAGTCTTTAGACTTAGAGTTTTCTGACATATTCTACAATAGGTTTCTCTCAGTTGTTGTAAATTTGTAAGTGACAGTGTTTTCTCATAAAGAAAGAATATAAGCTTCATGAGACAATGGCTGCCTCTTTTGTTTACTATGGATCCCTGACGCCTAAATCAGAGAATCAATAGGTATTTGCTTCATAAGTGAAGGAAAGGTATACATAATAGTCCATCCATGTTTTTTTTTTTTTTATAGAAGGAGAGTAAATGTGACTTAACCTCTCTAGCCAACCCAACTGCTGAGTATAAAATTTGTCAATTAGAGGGCTGTTTTAACCTTGCTGTGAGCTAAACCACACCCCACTTTTACTCTGAAAGGCTTTACAAAAGGTGGTGACCCCAGGATAATTAACAATTCTGTTGACATCTAATTGGTTTCAAGAGGTTTGCATATACCTAGAGAGAGTGAATAGGCTACCCCTTTTCTTTCCTTTTAAAATACAGGCTTCACGCACTCACATGATGAATTAAACAAATAAAAGTGCAAATGAATGAAAATTAAAATGAAACCCTATCTCCTCCCTCACTCCCACCTCTCAGGAATAGGGCCGAAACTGTCAATGGGTGATGAATAGGCTTTGGCATCTGAAATTCTGGATTGTTTCATCTACCAGTAGTGAGTGGTCTGTGTGTGTGTGTGTGTATGTGTGTGTGTGTGTGTGTGTGTGTGTAAAATATACTATACTATTAGGGACTGTATTTTTCTCTCAAACCTGTAAGTATGACCAGAAACTAATAAACAATGAAGATATTAAAAACATAATAAAACATTTAAAATCTATAACAAAGCATATTGATATTAAAGAGGGAAAGCTCTATAGGAAAAGAAATCATATTCCTATGAAAATCTATTAGAATAGTAAAATATCCCTCAGTAAAAAATACTTGCATTTATTCTATGAAAGTAATCAAAAAAATATCCCATGAGAATTGTTCTTAAGAATTAAACATTCTACCCAGACTTATTACACCTGAAAAACAGAATTTGTATTTGTGAAGAATCTTGATCGTCAGCTAACATAATTTTCATGTTTTAAATTTTTGAATTTAAAAATTTTTTTTTTAAAAATTACTTCATTTACAATATTGTGTTAGTTTCAAGTGTAGAGTAAAGTGATTCAGTTATATGTGTATATATATATATATTTTTTTCAGATTATTTTCCATTATAGCTTATTACAAGATATTGAATATAGTTCCCTGTGCCATACAATACAGTAAATTCTTGGTGCTTATCCATTTTATGTATAGTAGTTTTTCTCTGTTAATCCCATACTCATAATTTATCCCTCCCTCCTCCCTTTCCCCTTTGGTAGCCATAAGTTTGTTTTCTATGTCTACGAGTCTGTTTCTGTATTGTATATAGATTCATTTGTATTATTTTTTTAGATTCTACATGTAAGTGATATCACATATCAGTATGACATTCCCTAGGTCCATTCATGTTGCTGCAAATGGCAATATTTCATTCTTTTTTATGACTAATATTGCATTGTATATATTTGAATATATATACCACAATTTCTTAACCCAATCATCTGTTGATGGGCACTTGTACTGTTTCCATGTCTAGGCTATTGTAAATAGTACTGCTATGAACATTGGGGTGCAAATATCTTTTCATATTAGAGTTTTCATCTTTTTCGGATATATGCCCAGGAGTGGGATTGCAGGATCATATGGTAACTCTATTTTTAGTATTCTGAGGAACCTCCATACTGTTTTCCATAACGGCTGCACCAATTTACATTCCCACCAACAGTGTAAGAGCATTTCTTTTTCTCCATACTGTCTCCAGCATTTACTATTTGTAGACTTTTTGATGATAGCTATTCTTTATATATAGTTTTTAACATCTTTACTGGAGTATAATTGCTTTACATTGTTGTGTTAGTTGCTGCTGTATAAAAAAGTGAATCAGCTATACTTATACATATATCCCCATATCCCCTCCCGCTTGCATCTCCCTCCCATTCCCCATATCCCAACCCTCTAGGTGGTCACAAAGCAAGGAGCTGATCTCCCTGGGCAATGCGGCTGTTTCCCACTAGCTATCTATTTTATATTTGGTAGTGTATATATGTCCATGCTACTCCCTGACTTAGTCCTAGCTTACCCTTCCCCCTCCCCATGTCCTCAAGTCCATTCTCTACATCTGCATCTTTATTCCTGTCCTACCCCTAGGTTCTTCAGAACCATCTTCTTTTTTCTTTAGATCCCATATATATGTGTTAGAATACAGTATTTGTTTTTCTCTCTCTGACTTACTTCACTCTGTATAACAGAATCTAGGTCCATCCACCTCACTACAAATAATGCAATTTCATTTCTTTTTATGGTTCAGTAATATTCCATTGTATATGTGTGCTACATCTTCTTTATCCATTCATCTGTCAGTGGACACCTAGGTTGCTTCCATGTCCTGGCTATTGTAAATAGAGCTGCAATGAACATTGTGACACATGACTCTTTTTGAATTATGGTTTTCTCAGGGTATATGCCCAGTACTGGGATTGCTGGGTCAAATGGTAGTTCTATTTTTAGTTTTTTAAGGAACCTCCATAATGTTCTCCATAGTGGCTGTATCAACTTACATTCCCACCTACAGTGCAAGAGGGTTCCCTTTTCTTCACACCCTCTCCAGCATATATTGTTTGTAGATTTTTTGATGATGGCCATTCTCACCGGTGTGAGGTGATGCCTCACTGTAGTTTTGATTTGCATTTCTCTAATGATTAGTGATGTTGAGCATCCTTCCATGTGTTTCTTGGCAATCTGTATATCTTCTTTGGAGAAATGTCTGTTTAGGTCTTCTGCCCATTTTTGGATTGGGTTTTTTGGTTTTTTCATATTGAGCTTCATAAGCTGCTTGTAAATTTTGGAGATTAATCCTTTGTCAGTTGCTTCATTTGCAAATATTTTCTCCCATTCTGAGGGTTGTCTTTTCATCTTGTTTATGTTTTCCTCTGTTGTGCAAAAGGCTTTAAGTTTCATTAGATCCCATTTGTTTATTTTTGTTTTTATTTCCATATCTCTAGGAGGTGGGCCAAAAAGGATCTTGCTGTGATTTATGCCATAGAGTGTTCTGCCTATGTTTTCCTCTAAGAGTTTTATAGTGTCTGACCTTACATTTAGGTCTTTAATCCATTTTGAGTTTATTTTTGTGTATGGTGTTAGGGAGTGTTCTAATTTCATTCTTTTACATGTAGCTGTCCAGTTTTCGGAGCACCACTTATTGAACAGGCTGTCTTTTCTCCATTGTATATTCTTGCCTCCTTTATCAAAAATAAGGTGACCATATGTGCGTGGGTTTATCTCTGGGCTTTCTATCCTGTTCCATTGATCTATGTTTCTGGTTTTGTGCCAGTACCATACTGTTGTGATTACTGTAGCTTTGTATTATAGTCTGAAGTCAGGGAGCCTGATTTCTCCAGCTCCATTTTTCTTTATCAAGATTGCTTTGACTATTCAGTTCTTTTGTGTTTCCGTACAAATTGTGAAATTTTTTGTTCTAGTTCTGTGAAAAATGCCATTGGTAGTTTGATAGGGATTGCATTGAATGTGCAGATTGCTTTGGGTAGTAGAGTGATTTTCACAATGTTGACTCTCCCAGTCCAAGAACATGGTATATCTCTCCATCTGTTTGAATCATCTTTAATTTCTTTCATCTGTGTCTTATAGTTTTCTGCATACAGATCTTTTGTCACCTTAGGTAAGTTTATTCCTAGGTGTTTTATTCTTTTTGTTGCAATTGTAAATGGGAGGGATTCTTTAATTACACTTTCAGATTTTTCATCATTAGTGTGTAGAAATGCAGGAGATTTCTGTGCATTAATTCTATATCCCACTGCTTTACCAAATTCATTGATTAGCTCTAGTAGTTTTCTGGTAGCATCTTTAGGATTCTCTATGTATAGTATCATGTCATCTGCAAAGAGTGACAGCTTTACTTCTTTTCCGATTCAGATTCATTTTATTTCTTTTTCTTCTCTAATTGCTGTGGCAAAAACTTCCAAAACTATGTTGAATAATAGTGGTGAGAGTGGATAACCTTGCATTGTTCCTGATCTTAGAGGAAATATTTTCAGTTATTCATCATTGAGAATGATGTTGGCTGTGGGTTTGTCCTATATGGCCTTTATCATGTTGAGGTAAGTTGCCTCTATGCCTACTTTCTGGAGGGTTTTTATCATCAATTGGTGTTGAATTCTGTCAAAAGCTTTTTCTGCAACTATTGAGTTGATCATATGGTTTTCTCCTTCAATTTGTTAATATGGTGTATCACATTGATTGATTTGAGTATTTTGAAGAATCCTTGCACTCCTGGGATAAACCCCACTGGATCTTGGTGTATGATCCTTTTAATGTGCTGTTGGATTCTGTTTGCTAGTATTTTGTTGAGGATTTTTGCATCTGTGTTCATCAGTGATATTGGCCTGTAGTTTTCTTTCTTTGTGACATCCTTGTCTGGTTTTGGTATCAGGGCGATGGTGGCCTCATAGAATGAGTGTGGGAGTGTTCCTTGCTCTGCTATATTTTGGAAGAGTTTGAGAAGGATAGGTGTTAGCTCTTTTCTAAGTGTTTCATAGAATTTGCCTGTGAAGCCATCTGGTCTTGGGCTTTTGTTTGTTGGAAGATTTTTGATCAGAGTTTCAATTTCAGTGTTTGTGATTGGTCTGTTTATATTTTCTATTTCTTCCTGGTTCACTCTCGGAAGGTTGTGCTTTTCTAAGAATTTGTCCATTTCTTCCACGTTGCCCATTTTATTGGCATATCGTTGCTTGTAGTAATCTCTCATGATCCTTTGTACTTCTGCAGTGTCAGTTGTTACTTCTCCTTTTTCATTTCTAATTCTATTGATTTGAGTCTTCTCCCTTTTTTTCTTGATGAGTCTGGCTAATGGTTTATCAATTTTGTATATCTTCTCAAAGAACCAGCTTTTAGTTTTATTAATCTTTGCTGTTTCCTTCATTTCTTTTTCATCTATTTCTGATCTGATCTTTATGATTTCTTTCCTTCTGGTAATTTTGGGTTTTTTTTTTTTTGTTCTTCTTTTTCTAACTGCTTTAGGTGTAAGGTCAGGTTGTTTATTTGAGATGTTTCTTGTTTCTTGAGGTAGGATTTTATTGCTATAAACTCCCTGCTTAGAACTGCTTTTCTGTATCTCATAGGTTTTGGGTCATCGTGTTTTCATTGTCATTTGTTTCTAGGTATTTTTTGATTTCCTCTTTGATTTTTTCAGTGATATCCTGGTTATTTAGTAGTGTATTGTTTAGCCTGGATGTGTTTGTATTTTTTACAGGTTTTTTCCTGTCATTGATATCTAGTCTCATGGCATTGTGGTCTGAAAAGATACTTGATACCATTTCAATTTTCTGAAATTTACCAAGGCTTTATTTGTGACCCAAGATATGATCTATCCTGGAGAATATTCCATCAGCACTTGAGAAGAAAGTGTATTCTATTGTTTTTGGATGGAATGTCCTGTAAATATTGATTAAATCCATCGTGTTTAATGTAGAATTTAAAGCTTGTGTTTCTTTCTTTATTTTCATTTTGGATGATCTGTCCATTCGTGAAAATGGGGTGTTAAAGTCCCTTACTATGATTGTGTTACTGTCGATTTCCCCTTTTATGGCTGTTAGTATTTGCCTTATGTATTAAGGTGCTCCTATGTTGGGTGCATAAATATTTACAGTTGTTATATCTTCTTTGATTGATCCCTTGATCATTATGCATTGTCCTTCTTTGTCTTTGTAATAGTCTTAATTTTACAGTCTATTTTGTCTGATATGAGAATTCCTACTCCAGGATTCTTTTGATTTCCATTTACATGGAATAACTTTTTCCATCCCCTCACTTTCAGTCTGTATGTGTCCCTAGGTCTGAAGTGGGTCTCTTGTAGACAGTATATAGATGGGTCTCATTTTTTATCCATTCAGCCAGTCTGTGTCTTTTGGTTGCAGCATTTAATCCATTTACATTTAAGGTAATTATCAATATGTATGCTCCTATTACCATTTTCTTAATTGTTTTGCATTTGTTATTGTATGTCTTTTCCTTCTCTTGTGTTTCCTGCATAGAGAAGTTCCTTTAGCATTTGTTATAAGCTGGTTTGGTGGTGCTGAATTCTCTTAGCTTTTGCTTGTCTGTAAAGATTTTAATTTCTCCATCAAATCTGAATGATTTCCTTGCTGGGTAGAGTAATCTTGTTTGTAGGTTTTCCCCTTTCATCACTTTAAATATTTCCTCCCACTCCCTTCTGGCTTGCAGAGTTTCTGCTTAAAGATCAGCCGTTAACCTTATGGGGATTCCCTTGTATGTTATTTGCTGGATTCCCTTGCTGCTTTTAATACTTTTTCTTTGTATTTAATTTTGATAGTTTGATTAATATGTGTCTTGGCGTGTTTCTCCTTGGATTTATCCTGTATGGAACTCTCTGCTTCCTGGAGTTGATTGACTATTTCCTTTCACATATTAGGGAAGTTTTCTACTATAATCTCTTCAAATATTTTTCAGACCATTTCTTTTTCTCTTCTTC
Organism: Mesoplodon mirus; assembly: GCF_964341445.2. Classification (NCBI taxonomy): domain Eukaryota; kingdom Metazoa; phylum Chordata; class Mammalia; order Artiodactyla; family Ziphiidae; genus Mesoplodon; species Mesoplodon mirus. The sequence goes on from NC_138982.1 coordinate 115,573,964, forward strand.
TTCTGGGACCCCTGTAATTCGAATGTTGGTGCACTTAATGTTGTCCCAGAGGTCTCTGAGACTGTCCTCAATTCTTTTCATTCTTTTTTCTTTATTCTGCTCTGTGGTAGTTATTTCCACTATTTTATCTTCCAGGTCATTTATCCGTTCTGCTGCCTCATTTATTCTGCTATTGATTCCTTCTAGAGAATTTTTAATTTCATTTATTTTGTTGTTCATCATTGTTTGTTTGCTCTTTAGTTCTTCTAGGTCCTTGTTAAACATTTCTTGTGTTTTCTCCATTCTATTTCCAACATTTTGGTTCATCTTTACTATCATTACTCTGAATTCTTTTTTGGGTAGACTGCCTATTTCGTCTTCATTTGTTTGGTCTGGTGGGTTTTTGCCTTGCTCCTTCATCTGCAGTGTGTTTCTCTGTCTTCTCATTTTCCTTAAATTACTGTGTTTGGGGTCTCCTTTTTGAAGGCTACAGGTTTGTAGTTCCCATTGTTTTTGGTGTCTGTCCCAGTGGCTAAGGTCGGTTCAGTGGGTTGTGTAGGCTTCCTGGTGGAGGGATCTGGTGCCTGTGTTCTGGTCGATGAGGCTCGATCTTGTCTTTCTGGTGGGCAGGACTGCATCTGGTGGTGTGTTATGGGGTGTCTGTGACCTTATTATGATTTTAGACAGCATCTCTGCTAATAGGTGGGGTTGTGTTCCTGTCTTGCTAGTTTTTTGGCATAGGGTGTCCAGCACTGTAGCTTGCTGGTCGTTGAATGGAGCTGGGTCTTAGCATTGAGGTGGAGATCTCTGGGTGAGGTTTCACCATTTGATATTATGTGGAGCTTGGATTTCTCTGGTGGAGCAGTGTCCTGAACTTTGCTCTCCCACCTCAGAGACACAGGCCTGACACCTGGGTGGAGCACCAAGACCCTGTCAGTCACACAGCTCAGAAGAAAAGGGAGAAAAAAAGAAAGAAAGAAAGAAAAGAAAGAAAGAAGAGAGCATCCAAACCAAAAAACAAATCCACCAATGATAACAAGCGCTAAAAACTATACTAAAGAAAAAACCCCAAAAGACAGACAGCACCCTAGGACAAATGGTAAAAGCAAAGCTATACAGACAAACTCACACAAAGAAGCATACGCATACACACTCACAAAAAGAGTAAAAGGAAAAAAAATATATCTATATATTAAAAAAAAGGAAGAGAACAACCATATCAATAAACGAATCTACCAATGATAATAAATGCTAAATACTAAACTAAGATAAACATAAAACCAGAAAAAATTAGATTCAGAAAGCAAACCCAAAGTCTACAGTTGCTCCGAAAGTCCACTGCCTCAATTTTGGGATGGTTCATTGTCTATTCAGGTATTCCCTAGATGTAGGGTACATCAAGTTGATTGTGGAGATTTAATCTGCTGCTCCTGAGGCTGCTGGGAGCAATTTCCCTTTCTCTTCTTTGTTTGCACAGCTCCTGGGTTTCAGCTTTGGATTTGGGCCCATCTCTGCCTCTAGGTCACCCGAGGGCATCTGTTCCCCACCCAGCCAGGACGGGGTTAAAGTAGCAGCTGATTAGGGGGCTCTGGCTCACTCAAGCGGGGGGGGGGATGGAAGGGTACGGAACGCGGGATGAGCCTGAGGCAGCAGAGTTCTGCGTGATGTTGCAACAGCCTCAGGCGTGCCAGTTATTCTCCCGGGGAAGTTGTCCCTGGATCATGGAACCCTGGCAGTGGCGGGCTGCACAGGCTCCCTGGAAGGGAGGTGTGGAGAGTTATCTGTGCTTGCACACAGGCTTCTTGGTGGCGGCAGTAGCAGCCTTAGCATTTCATGCTGTCTCTGGGGTCCGCGCTGATAGCCGCAGCTCACACCCGTCTTTGGAACTCGTTTAGGTGGTGCTCTGAATCCCCTCTCCTCGCGCACTCCTAAACAATGGTCTCTTGCCTCTTTGTCAGCTCCAGACTTTTTCCCGGACTCCCTCCCGGCACTAGCCCCCCTTTAGGCTGTGTTCACGCATCCAACCCCAGTCCTATTCCTGGGATCTGAACTATGAAGCTGAATGTGGAGCCTCAGCTCTCAGCCCCCACCTGTCCCAGTAGGTGAGCAGACAAGCCTTTCTGGCTGGTGAGTGCTGGTAGGCACCGATCCTCTGTGCGGGAATCTCTCTGCTTTGCCCTCTGCACCCCTGTTGCTGCACTCTTCTCCATGGCTCCGAAGCTTCCCCCTCACCGCCCCCAGTCTCTGCCAGTGAAAGGGTTTCCTAGTGTGTGGAAACTTTTCCTCCTTCACAGCTCCCTCCCAGAGCTGTAGGTCCTTTTCCTATTCTTTTGGCTCTGTTTTTTCTTTTGTACTACCCAGGTACGTGGGGAGTTTCTTGCCTTTTGGGAGGTCTGAGGTCCTCTGCCAGCATTCAGTAGTTGTTCTGTAGGAGTTGTTCCACATGTGGATGTATTACTGATGTATTTGTGAGGAGGAAGGTGACCTCCACATCTTCCTCCTCTGCCATCTTGAAGGTCTCTCCCACATGACTCTTTTTGAATTATGGTTTTCTCAGGGTATATGCCCAGTAGTGTGACTGCTGTGTCATATGGTAGTTTTATTTTTAGTTTTTTAAGGAACCTCCATACTGTTCTCCATAGTGGCTTTATCAATTTACATTCCTACCAGCAGTGTAGGAGGGTTCGCTTTTCTCCGCATCCTCTCCAGCATTTATTGTTTGTAGATTTTTGATGATGGCAATTCTGATCGGTGTGAGGTGATACCTCATTGTAGTTTTGATCTGCATTTCTCTAATAATTATTGATGTTGAGCATCTTTTCTTGTGCCTGTTGGCCATTTGTATGTCTTTTTTAGACAGATGTCTATTTAGATCTTCTGCCCGTTTTTTGATTGGGTTGTTTGTTTTTTTGATATTGAGTTGTATAAGCTTTTTGTATATTTTGGAAATTATGACCTTGTCACTTGTATTGTTTGCAAATATTTTCCCCCAGTCCGTAGGTTTTCTTTTTTGTTTTGTTAATGGTTTCCTTTGCTGTTCAAAATCTTTAAGCTTGGGTCCCATTTGTTTATTTTTGCTTTTATTTCTTTTGCCTTGGGAGACAGATTTAAGAACATATTGCTACAGTTTATGTCAGAGAATGTTTTGCCTATGTTCTTTTCTAGTTTTATGGTGTCATGTCTTATATTTAGTTATTTAAACCATTTTGAGTTTATTTTGTATATGGTGTGAGGAATTGTTCTAATTTCATTGATTAACATTTAGCTGTCTAGCTCTCCCAACACCACTTTTACCATTGTATATTTTTGCCTCCTTTATTGTAGATTAATTGACCATAGATGTGCAGGTTTATTTCTGGCCTCTCTATTCTGGTCCATTGATCAGTATGTCTGTTTTTGTGCCAATACCATGCTGTTTTGACTACTATAACTTTCTGGTACTGTCTGAAGTCTAGAAGGGTTAATACCTCCAGCTTTGTTCTTTTCCCTCAGGATTGCTTTGGCAATTCTGGGTCTTTTATATTTTCATATGAATTTTAGGATTATTTGTTCTAATACTGTGAAAAATGTCATGGCCATTTTGATAGGGATCACATTAAATCTATAGATTGCTTTGGGTAGTGTGGCCATTTTCACAATATTAATTATTCCAATTCCAGAGCACAAGATATCTTTCCATTTCTTTGAATAACCTTCAGTATCCTTTATCAGTGTTTTATAGTTTTCAGTGTACAGGTCTTTAACCTTCTTGGTTAAGTTTATTACACTTTTTTTTTTTTAATGCAATTTAAACAGGATTTTTTTTTTTTTACTTTCTCTCTCTGATATTTTATTGTTAGTATAAAGAAATGCAGCAGATTTCTGTAACTAATCTTGTATCCTGCTACCTTGCTGAATTAGTTTATCAGTACTAATAGTTTTTGTGTGGAGTCTTTAGGATTCTCTATATATAGAGTATCATGCCATCTGCAAAGAGTGATTATTTCACCTGTTCCTTTCCAATTTGGATAAATTTTATTTATTATTTTTGTCTGATTTCTATGGCTAGGACTTCCAGTAGTATGTTGAATAGAAGTGGTGAGAGTGGACATCCTTGTCTTGTTCCTGAATTTCAAGGTAAGGCTTTCAGCTTTTCACCATTGAGTATTATGTTGGCTGTGGGCTTGTCATAAATGGTTTTTATTATGTTGTGATATGTTCCCTCTACACCTACTTTGGCAAGAGTTTTTGTCATGAATGGCTGCTGAATTTTATCAAATGCTTTTTCTGAGTCTATTGAGATGACCCTGTGGTTTTTGTCTTTTGTTAATGTGGTGTATTACACTGATTGATTTGCATATGTTGAGCTATGCTTGTGATCCTGGAATGAATCCAACTTGATCATGGTGTATGATCCTTTTTATATATTGTTGGATTTGGTTTGCTAATATTTTGTTGAGGAGTTTTGCATCTATATTCATCAAAGATATTGGTCTGTAATTTTCTTTTTTTGTAGTGTCCTTGTCTGGCTTTGGTATCAGGGTGATGGTGGCTTCAGAGAATGAATTTGGGAGTATTCCTCCTTTTCAATCATTTGGAATAGTTTGATAAGGATATACATAAATTCTTCTTTGTGTGTTTGATACAATCCCCCAGTGAAGCCATCCTACCCTGGACTTTTATTTGCAGGGAATTTTTAAATAACAGATTCTATTTCACTCCTAGTGTTCAGTCTATTCAATTTTTCTGTTTCTTCTTGATTCAGTTTTGGCAGACTGTATGTTTCTGGAAACTCAGAATTTTTACACAGTGTATTGGTTGAGAGTACAACCCTGGTAGTAAACTGTCTGGATTTGAATCCAGACTCCAGTACAAAGTAGTTTTGGACTCAGGATGTTTAAAAAAATTCCCAGTGCCAAAAGTCCCTAATCTGAATAATATTACTTGGAAGAATAAATGACTTAATGGTAAGTACTCAGTACATTTTAGACATTACTACTATCCACACAAAGGATCCCAAAGAAATGAGGAGCTTTGCTTTCACTGATTTAGCATCAAAGGCAGAATCAGACCCAGTTCTTCTAACATTTTTGCCTGAGACATCCCATTACTCCAGGGCCAGAAACATCTAGAACCAAACAATTTCATTAATTTTAATGTCAAGATAAAAAAAAATTTTCGCAAAACCAAAATTATTAATTTTTTTTTGCCTATTATATTCTGTCTTTGTCTCTGTTCTTCTTATATGTACTCTTCTTGAATTAGCCTAATTTGGAAAGACACATATACATGCACACTCTATCTTGAAAAGAGAATCGTATGCCCATTCAATAAATATTGTTTATTGAATCCAAATAAGATAATCTCAATCTTTCTGGTCTTAACATATGAGACAAAAAATGTAAGACTTTTTTTTTTTAATGTGCAGAAAAGCCTCTTCTAGATAATAATTTTCTATTCACTTATTTTCATATAATCTACAAAACAGATTGGATTCATAAGCAGTTTAGTCAATAATAATTATGTTTTCAATAAGCTATGTCTATAATTTCCTGTTAATCATCCATGGTTTTAGTGTTGTAGAAAATGATAATTATTTGATCCAATAAGTATATATTATATCTTTCTCTAGTAGAATGGGAAAGTTTAAAACCAATATTTTTGATGTGCCAAAAATTTGATAATGCCAGTTCATTTAACCTTCATAATGACTCTTTGAAGTGCCAATAATAACACATACTATTGTGTGTGCATATATCATGTCTTGGCACTGTGCTAAGTACCTAATGTTCATAACAATTAATCTTCATAGCAACACTATGAATGAGATTCCATTGTCATTTCCAGTTTATAAAGGAGGAACCACAACCCTAACAAGTTACATAATCAGTCCAGGTCTTACAGTGGGTGAACTGGAATTTAAATTCAAGTTTGTCTAGTGGCAAAGTGCATACCCTTTGCATACATTCTACCTCCTTAGCTGTTAGCACCTAGCGTAGTACCTAGCACCTAATACGATGCCTGATTCATACTAGACAAACCATAAACGTTTGTGGAATAAGTAATTGCAGGAAGCAGTATGGTAGGAAAACAACAGAGGGTTTGGCTTCAGACAGCATTGGTTAAAAATTCCTGCTTTAGTGCCTCTAATGAACTAACATCATATTCTTTTATCATTTCTACAACTTGGTGTCCATGTCTGTAAAATGGGCTTAACTGTAGATGTGTTAAGTTGTGAGGGTTAATGTGCATTTATAGTCCTTAGCCTAGTGCCTCTATTCTTTATTGGATACTATTGTAGTCACCATTACGTCTGGTATAAAACATCAGTGTAAAATGCATTAAATATATTTTGTATATTATCATAATGATGCAAAGAGGCTAGTAAAATTGTTCAGTAAGAATTTCCTATTATCTTTTATTGTACCTTAACTACTGAATTTTTGTTCTAAAGTTTCATTATTCCATATATAACCTTTCTTTATTTTTATTCAATCAAAAAATTCTCGTTTGAATTCTAAATTTCTTCTCTAAATTATAAGAAAAGCAAAGTTACAAGTTACTTCTACATAAATATTACCAGTTATATCAAGTACATAAAAAGTATTTTAATGGATTTTTTATGGGAAAGGTATGTGAGGTTTCACAGAAATTAGAAGAAAAATGTATTTATACTGCATATATATAAATTAGATTATAAATTAAATAAATAAGTTAAAATATATTTATAAATTGGAAGATTGACATATGCTGATTATTCATGATGGAAGTATTTCCTAGAAATAAACTGCCCATTTTGTAGTAAATGTGTTCAATAATCACTAAATTCATCCTTATTAGTGATATTTAAATTGTTAATGACTTGCAAATTTGTAAAGCGTATCATACAATCACTATATTTCCTTTCCTTGTTTAAACTATATTGCTGTTTATTGATTTAGCCAGCTAAGTGATTATTTCAGGCCTTAGATATTTATTGTCATAAATGTTGATCTCATGTTGAAGTTGTTTAAAAGTGAAACAGTCTGTTGAAACAACTAGATGTAAAATAGGTGGATATTTTAAGTCAATTCTGATAAAAGTCTCTTTTAGACAAACATCTTGTTATTCTTTCCCATGACATATGGATCAGAGTTTCCCTTTATTCCTCTGGCAATACCGGCAAATGTTCTAAGCACCTACATTTATTTCTTATTATTTTCTGCTTCTCATTAGTGAACAGTTCCCAGTGTATCAGAGTACATGGAATATTTTATACTGAGTGGCTCTTGTTACCAAGTCCTTTGAGGATTTTTGGACATTCAAAATGATGTTCTACTACAACAGTGAAATCTTTTTCTTTATGTCAAATTCCCAGTGTATACACTACACAGTTAAAAATAACATCTCCAATATGTTGGGGCTTCATTCTCTACAGACATTTTGTAATATTAAAAAAAAAATAAAGGCTTTCAGGATACAATGTACAATGTCTGATACATATAGTCTTTGAAAAAATAAGCTTAGGAGAAAACCATTTTATTCAGCTTTGCTATGATATTTGATATTTTAAAAGGCCTTTACTATAATTAAACTCTCTTTTCCCATGCTAAGCTTAACCTTCGTTCAATTCTTTGTATATTTATTCACTTGATTCATTTGTCCAAAGCTGTGTGATGGCATTAAAAAACAACAAAAAAATCCCTCCTCTATATCATAGCATTATTTTCCTTATCTATGGAGACATCAAACATTTTCATGGCTTCATTAACATAACTCTTGAAATCACTTGGCAGATGTTTCCATATTTGATCTTAATTAATGAAAAAATTATCCTGAAATTCCTAGAAAAGCTTGTCAGATTTCATTAGACCCTTAAGTAAATCCTTTTGTATCTCTGTACTCTTCATTCAGTAACTTATGCCAGGGTTCTCAGGACAAAGGGATTTCTTCTACTTAATAGAAAGATGGACACAAATGGTACCATCACCTGCCAATAACAGGCAAAGAGCAGAGTAGGTGAACTACTGCTCTGAGTGAAATTAGTAAAATTAGAGTTAAAGTCAAAGACATGCACTTGTGTATTTTGTTTTTTGATTTTGTTGCTCTTGTTGTGACAAATTTGAATTTGCAAGACTGATCCAGCAGGCAAATTCTTAAATAAAACAATGGCTGATTTAAGTTTTCAAAAGCATAGTTCATCTTTTTTAACTCAATTTGATTTTGTAGTGTCTGGGAAGTAGATAAGGTGAGCACTTACCCTGCTTAGGGACTTTTGCTCATTTTGCTTATCCACTACCTTTCTTTTAGAAACAATGCAGATGCTATGGACATATCTGTTTTATTATTAAGATATTTTTGAGCTACTTTTAAAAAGATGAGGCACGCAGGGCTTCCCTGGTGGCGCAGTGGTTGAGAGTCCACCTGCTGATGCAGGTGATATGGGTTCGTGCCCCAGTCCGGGAAGATCCCACATGCCGCGAAGCGGCTGGGCCCGTGAGCCATGGCTGCTGAGCCTGCGCGTCCGGAGCCTGTGCTCCGCAACGGGAGAGGCCACAACAGTGAGAGGCCCGTGTACCGCAAAAAAAAAAAAAAAGATGAGGCATGCAGAAAGATATAAACTGAAATTTACTTGAATCACTCACTAACAAACCCACTGAACTCTGCAAGGACATTCTGAACGCTCTCAATTAAAATTTTAAAACCTATTTTATTTATTTATTTATTTATTTATTTATTTTATGTTTTGTTTTTGAAATTCCTTTTATTTTATTTTTTATTTTTTTTAATTTAATTTAATTTTATTTTTTTGCTTTATAACAAATTTAATCAGTTATACATATACATATGTTTCCATATCCCCTCCCTTTTGCGTCTCCCTCCCACCCTCCCTATCCCACCCCTCCAGGCAGTCACAAAGTACCGGGCTGATCTCCCTGTGCTATGTGGCTGCTTCCCACTAGCTGTCTACCTCACGTTTGGTAGTGTATATATGTCCATGCCGCTCTTTCACTTTGTCACAGCTTACCCTTCCCCCTCCCCATATCCTCAAGTCCATTCTCTAGTAGGTCTGTGTCTTTATTCCTGTTTTACCCCTATGTTCTTCATGACATTTTTTTTTCTTAAATTCCATATATATGTGTTAGCATACAGTATTTGTCTTTCTCTTTCTGACTTACTTCACTCTGTATGACAGACTCTAGGTCTATCCACCTCATTACAAATAGCTCAATTTCATTTCTTTTTATGGCTGAGTAATATTCCATTGTATATATGTGCCACATCTTCTTTATCCATTCATCCGATGATGGACACTTAGGTTGTTTCCATCTCCGGGCTATTGTAAATAGAGCTGCTATGAACATTTTGGTACATGTCTCTTTTTGAATTATGGTTTTCTCAGGGTATATGCTTAGTAGTGGGATTGCTGGGTCATATGGTAGTTCTATTTGTAGTTTTTTAAGGAACCTCCATACCGTTCTCCATAGCGGCTGTACCAATTCACATTCCCACCAGCAGTGCAAGAGTGTTCCCTTTTTTCCACACCCTCTCCAGCATTTATTGTTTCTAGATTTTTTGATGATGGCCATTCTGACTGGTGTGAGATGATATCTCATGGTAGTTTTGATTTGCATTTCTCTAATGAGTAAAGATGTTGAGCATCCTTTCATGTGTTTGTTGGCAGTCTGTATATCTTCTGTAGAGAAATGTCTATTTAGGTCTTCTGCCCATTTTTGGATTGGGTTGTTTGTTTTTTTGTTATTGAGCTGCATGAGCTGCATATAAATTTTGGAGATTAATCCTTTGTCAGTTGCTTCATTTGCAAATATTTTCTCCCATTCTGAGGGTTGTCTTTTGGTCTTGTTTATGGTTTCCTTTGCTGTGCAAAAGCTTTTAAGTTTCATTAGGTCCCATGTGTTTATTTTTGTCTTTATTTCCATTTCTCTAGGAGGTGGGTCAAAAAGGATCTTGCTGTGATTTATGTCATAGAGTGTTCTGCCTATGTTTTCCTCTAAGAGTTTTATAGTGTGTGGCCTTACATTTAGGTCTTTAATCCATTTTGAGCTTATTTTTGTGTATGGTGTTAGGGAGTGATCTAATCTCATACTTTTACATGTCCCTATCCAGTTTTCCCAGCACCACTTATTGAAGAGGCTGTCCTTTCTCCACTGTACATTCCTGCCTCCTTTATCAAAGATAAGGTGACCATATGTCCGTGGGTTTAACTCTGGGCTTTCTATCCGGTTCCATTGATCTATCTTTCTGTTTTTGTGTCAGTACCATACTGTCTTGATTACTGTAGCTTTGTAGTATAGTCTGAAGTCAGGGAGCCTGATTCCTACAGCTCCATTTTTCGTTCTCAAGATTGCTTTGGCTATTCGGGGTCTTTTGTGTTTCCATACAAATTGTGAAAGTTTTTGTTCTACTTCTGTGAAAAATGCCAGTGGTAGTTTGATAGGGATTGCATTGAACCTGTAGATTGCTTTGGGTAGTAGAGTCATTTTCACAATGTTGATTCTTCCAATCCAAGAACATGGTACATCTCTCCATCTATTTGTATCATCTTTAATTTCTTTCATCAGTGTCTTATAATTTTCTGCATACAGGTCTTTTGTCTCCTTAGGTAGGTTTATTCCTAGATATTTTATTCTTTTTGTTGCAATGGTAAATGGGAGTGTTTCCTTGATTTCACTTTCAGATTTTTCATCATCAGTATATAGGAATGCCAGAGATTTCTGTGCATTAATTTTGTATCCTGCAACTTTACCAAATTCATTGATTAACTCTAGTAGTTTTCTGGTAGCATCTTTAGGATTCTCTATGTATAGTATCATGTCATCTGCAAACAGTGACAGCTTTACTTCTTTTCCAATTTGGATTCCTTTTATTTCCTTTTCTTCTCTGATTGCTGTGGCTAAAACTTCCAAAACTATGTTGAATAAGAGTGGTGAGAGTGGGCAACCTTGTCTTGTTCCTGATCTTAGTGGAAATGGTTTCAGTTTTTCACCATTGAGGATGATGCTGGCTGTGGGTTTGTCATATATGGCCTTTATTATGTTGAGGAAAGTTCCCTCTATGCCTACTTTCTGCAGGGTTTTTATCATAAATGGGTGTTGAATTTTGTCGAAAGCTTTCTCTGCATCTATTGAGATGATCGTATGGTTTTTCTCCTTCAATTTGTTAATATGGTGTATCACGTTGATTGATTTGCGTATATTGAAGAATCCTTGCATTCCTGGAATAAACCCCACTTGATCATGGTGTATGATCCTTTTAATGTGCTGTTGGATTCTGTTTGTTAGTATTTTGTTGAGGATTTTTGCATCTATGCTCATCAGTGATATTGGCCTGTAGTTTTCTTTCTTTGTGACATCCTTGTCTGGTTTTGGTATCAAGGTGATGGTGGCCTCGTAGAATGAATTTGGGAGTGTTCCTCCCTCTGCTATATTTTGGAAGAGTTTCAGAAGGATGGGTGTTAGCTCTTCTCTAAATGCTTGATAGAATTCGCCTGTGAAGCCATCTGGTCTTGGGCTTTTGTTTGTTGGAAGATTTTTTATCACAGTTTCAATTTCAGTGCTTGTGATTGGTCTGTTCATATTTTCTATTTCTTCCTGATTCAGTCTCGGCAGGTTGTGCATTTCTAAGAATTTGTCCATTTCTTCCAGGTTGTCCATTTTATTGGCATAGAGTTGCTTATAGTAATCTCTTATGATCTTTTGTATTTCTGCAGTGTCAGTTGTTACTTCTCCTTTTTCATTTCTAATTCTATTGATTTGAGTCTTCTCCCTTTTTTTCTTGATGAGTCTGGCTAATGGTTTATCAATTTTGTTTATCTTCTCAAAGAACCAGCTTTTAGTTTTATTGATCTTTGCTATCGTTTCCTTCATTTCTTTTTCATTTATTTCTGATCTGATTTTTATGATTTCTTTCCTTCTGCTAACTTTGGGATGTTTTTGTTCTTCTTTCTCTAATTGCTTTAGGTGCAAGGTTAGGTTGTTTATTCGAGATGTTTCCTGTTTCTTAAGGTGGGATTGTATTGCTATAAACTTCCCTCTTAGAACTGCTTTTGCTGCATCCCATAGGTTTTGGGTCGTCGTGTCTCCATTGTCATTTGTTTCTAGGTATTTTTTAATTTCCTCTTTGATTTCTTCAGTGATCACTTCGTTATTAAGTAGTGTATTGTTTAGCCTCCATGTGTTTGTATTTTTTACAGCTCTTTTCCTGTAATTGATATCTAGTCTCATAGCATTGTGGTCGGAAAAGATACTTGATACAATTTCAATTTTCTTAAATTTACCAAGGCTTGATTTGTGACCCAAGATATGATCTATCCTGGAGAATGTTCCATGAGCACTTGAGAAAAATGTGTATTCTGTTGTTTTTGGATGGAATGTCCTATAAATATCAATTAAGTCCATCTTGTTTAATGTATCATTTAAAGCTTGTGTTTCCTTATTTATTTTCATTTTGGATGATCTGTCCATTGGTGAAAGTGGGGTGTTAAAGTCCCCTACTATGAGTGTGTTACTGTCGATTTCTCCTTTTATGGCTGTTAGTACTTGCCTTATGTATTGAGGTGCTCCTATGTTGGGTGCATAAATATTTACAATTGTTATATCTTCTTCTTGGATTGATCCCTTGATCATTATGTAGTGTCCTTCTTTGTCTCTTGTAATAGTCTTTATTTTAAAGTCTATTACTTTCAGTCTGTATGTGTCTCTAGGTCTGAAGTGGGTCTCTTGTAGACAGCATATATATGGGTCTTGTTTTTGTATCCATTCAGCCAATCTGTATCTTTTGGTGGGAGCATTTAGTCCATTTACATTTAAGGTAATTATCGATATGTATGTTCCTATTCCCATTTTCTTAATTGTTTTGGGTTCGTTATTGTAGGTCTTTTACTTCTGTTGTGTTTCTTGCCTAGAGAAGTTCCTTTAGCATTTGTTGTAAAGCTGGTTTGGTGGTGCTGAACTCTCTCAGCTTTTGCTTGTCTGTAAACGTTTTAATTTCTCCATCAAATCTGAATGAGATCCTTGCTGGGTAGAGTAATCTTGGTTGCAGGTTTCTCTCCTTCATCACTTTAATTATGTCCTGCCACTCCCTTCTGGCTTGTAGAGTTTCTGCTGAGAGATCAGCTGTTATCCTGATGGGGATTCCCTTGTGTGTTATTTGTTGTTTTTGCCTTGCTGCTTTTAATATGATTTCTTTGTGTTTAATTTTTGACAGTTTGATTAATATGTGTCTTGGCGTATTTCTCCTTGGATTTATTCTGTATTGGACTCTCTGTGCCTCCTGGACTTGATTAACTATTTCCTTTCCCATATTAGGGAAGTTTTCAACTATAATCTCTTCAAATATTTTCTCAGTCCCTTTCTTTTTCTCTTCTTCCTCTGGAACCCCTATAATTCGAATGTTGGTGCGTTTAATGTTGTCCCAGAGGTCTCTGAGACTGTCCTCTGTTCTTTTCATTCTTTTTTCTTTATTTTGCTCTGCAGCAGTTATTTCCACTATTTTATCTTCCACCTCACTTATCCATTCTTCTGCCTCAGTTATTATGCTATTGATCCCATCTAGAGTATTTTTATTTCATTTATTGTGTTTTTAATCGATGCTTGATTCATCTTTAGTTCTTCTAGGTCCTTGTTAACTGTTTCTTGCATTTTGTCTATTCTATTTCCAAGATTTTGGATCTGGGAAATAGAATCTTGGATCATCTTTACCATCATTATTCTGAATTCTTTTTCAGGTAGAGTGCCTATTACCTCTTCATTTGTTAGGTCTGGTGGGTTTTTATCTTGCTCCTTCTCCTGCTGTGTGTTTTTCTGTCTTCTCATTTTGCTTATATTACTGTGTTTGGGGTCTCCTTTTTGCAGGCTGCAGGTTCGTAGTTCCTGTTGTTTTTGGTGTCTGTCCCCAGTGGCTAAGGTTGGTTTAGTGGGTTGTGTAGGCTTCCTGGTGGAGGGGACTAGTGCCTGTGTTCTGGTGGATGAGGCTGGATCTTGTCTTTCTGGTGGGCAGGTCCACGTCTGGTGGTGTGTTTTGGGGTGTCTGTGGACTTTTTATGATTTTAGGCCACCTCTCTGCTAATGGGTGGCGTTGTGTTCCTGTCTTGCTAGTTGTTTGGCTTAGGGTGTCCAGCACTGTAGCTTGCTGGTCGTTGAGTGAAGCTGGGTGCTGGTGTTGAGATGGAGATCTCTGGAAGATTTTTGTCGTTTGATATTATGTGGAGCTGGGAGGTCTCTTGTGGACCAGTGTCCTGAAGTTGGCTCTCCCACCTCAGAGGCACAGCACTGACTCCTGGCTCCTCAATTTGGGATGATGTGTTGTCTATTCATGTATTCCACAGATGCAGGGTACATCAAGTTGATTGTGGAGCTTTAATCCGCTGCTTCTGAGGCTGCTGGGAGAGGTTTCCCTTTCTCTTCTTTGTTCTCACAGCTCCTGGGTCTCAGGTTTGGATTTGGCCCCGCCTCTGCATGTAGGTCGCCGGAGGGCGTCTGTTCTTCGCTCAGACAGGACAGGGTTAAAGGAGCAGCCTCTTCGGGGACTCTGGCTCACTCAGGCCGGGAGGGAGGGAGGGGCACGGAGTGCGGGGCGAGCCTGCAGCGGCAGAGGTCGGCGTGACGTTGCACCAGCCCGAGGCGCGCCGTGCGTTCTCCCAGGGAAGCCGCCCCTGGATCCCGGGACCCCGGCAGTGGCGGGCTGCACAGGCTCCCGGAAGGGCAGTGTGGACAGTGACCTGCGCTCGCACACAGGCTTCTTGGCGGCGGCAGCAGCAGCCCCAGCGTCCCACGCCCGTCACTGGGCTCCGCGCTTTCAGTCACGACTCGCGCCCGTCTGTGGAGCCCCTTTAAGCAGCGCTCTTAATCCCCTCTCCTCGCGCACCAGGAAACCAAGAGGGAAGAAAAAGTCTATTGCCTCTTCGGCAGCTCCAGAGTTTTCCCGGACTCCCTCCCGGCTAGCTGTGGCACATTAGCCCCCTTCCGGCTGAGTTCTCGCCGCCAGCCCCAGTCCTCTCCCTGCGCTCTGACCGAAGCCCGCGCCTCAGCTCCCAGTGCCGACCGCCCCGGCGGGCGAGCAGACAAGCCTCTCGGGCTGGTGAGTGCTGCTCGGCACCGATCCTCTGTGTGGGGATCTCTCCGCTTTGCCCTACCCAGGTATGTGGGGAGTTTCTTGCCTTTTGGGAGATCTGGGGTCTTCTGCCAGTGTTCAGTAGGTGTTCTGTAGGAGTTGTTCCACGTGTAGCTGTATTTCTGGTGTATCCGTGGGGAGGAAGGTGATCTCCGCGTCTTACTCTTCCACCATCTTAAAACCTATTTTAGAGACATGTAAAAGGGTAATAACTATTAGGGAGTTTATTAATATGCAGTGATTATTTGAAGTGAATTATTTTTTTAAATAAATTTAGCCATTATCCATTAGTGCACCCTTTCAAATGATGGATTAAAGTCTACTAATACAGAACTTTTAGATAATATGATGGTTTGTGTCACAAGAGAGTTCACACAATGTTATTATTAGGAAGAGTTTATTCTATAGGATGAAGTATAAACATTAGTCCAAAGCGAGACAAGGCATTTCAATATTCCAAATTTATTGCAAATCCCATGAAAAAGAGAAGGTGTAAATAACCTTAACGTAGGAGAAGCGATGGTTGTAACCTGCAGGCACCAATTTTGACTATGATTTTTGATAGTCTCCCTGTTATTCAGGTAACATTGACCACTTTGGATCCCCAGGATCTTCTCCTCTTCTAAATGTTTAGAAATTTAGACTCTGGCTCCTTTTTCACTAGACTTTGCTTGTGTACATTGTGTTCCGAAGAAGGCATTTGGGTGATAGTGGGATAATGGATTTAAAATATATAATTTTACTTAGGTGAGAAACTCTGCCTACCCTTTGTATCAAAATCACACACTGTATGTAGAACCAAAATAAATAAATTAAATTTCTTCACATATTTTCAAGTAAAAACAAGAAGCCCAATTGACATTACATTTGCTTAAGCATGTATATAATTACATGTATATAATTACTTGAACTCGTATGAAAACCTTTACACTCAAAGCAAAGTCACCCACCATTTAAATTCTGTAGTTGCTACAAGTCATCCTCCCAGGCCTCCTTTCATTTCTATGCTCTATTCTCCATTGCATAATGATGTCACCAGAGAATTAGTTTCCATTGCCTCATCTTTGAGAAGAGATCACGATATCTTCAACATAAATTTGCTCTGGGGATTAAATTAGACAA
Source organism: Mesoplodon mirus (assembly GCF_964341445.2). Lineage (NCBI taxonomy): Eukaryota > Metazoa > Chordata > Mammalia > Artiodactyla > Ziphiidae > Mesoplodon > Mesoplodon mirus. The sequence continues at coordinate 115,590,155 of NC_138982.1, forward strand.
TGCATATAAAATACTTAGTGTAATGCCTGGCATATAGTAGAATATGATAAATGGTAGATTTTATTCTCTTACTTCATTTTAAGACAATCCTACCGATTTTTATTAAGAATATATGAGGGAGAGACTTTCTTTTTTTCAGTCTAAGAATTTCATTCTTTGCCTATAAGAATAAAAACATTGTGATGTTGTAGAGATGTGTAGTAGCTTTTAAATAGAAGTGGGTATTTCAATAAGGCTTGAAGAAGCAGGACGTTCATATATAGCAGTGAGTATTTCAATAGGGCTTGGTGAAGTAGGACGTTAACTTCTGGGGATATGATCAGTTATTTACATTAAAAAAGCAACATCATAAATAGCAACCGTCATTCAGACTAAAATCGTGCTTCTTGCATTGTCAATTCAGACATGAACTATAGTAGCACAGCTTGTGTTATTTTTGAATTTTCTCTAAAAAGACTTTTTCAACAGTAGCATTTCAATAATATTTTAAAATTAGATTCTTGTTTCTTATGAAATTGAATTTTGCATTCCTACAGAGATGGTAATACTGGGAAAACTGAAAATTAAATCCAAATTCTGGGAAATCTGTTATATCAGTATGACTAATATCTGGATCTAATGTCAGATGAGATATTATACAAGACAAATCAGGGATTGTATTTTTATCTATAATGGTATCAAGGTGGCTAATCATCATGATTAAATTGAGGGCAGATGAGTCATGTGTGTGAAATGAATGTGTGGACTCATTCCAATTCCTCTGAGAAAGACGCTATAATTGGCATCAATTAGTCCTCTTGTTGGCAGTTTTAGTAAACCATCTGAAATTTAATAAACAAAGACTGAAATGCATTCTCAATGAAAGACAGTCATCTTGGACATTTATGAAAGCTGATTAGCAAATTGGCAGTTGGTATTCACCCTCCCTCTTCAAATATTGACTCAGTTGACTTAATGCTTTTCACCCCTTTTATCAGCATAAGACTTCATTTTTACCACCTTCAAAAATAAATTCTCCTAAATAAATATTTATGTGATAGTTTGACTTTAACCCTTTTTCATATACTCTGATATAAATGCATGTGCTTCAGAGAAATGGGAATCCCCAAGGTATCACTCACTGCATTGTTGTTATGTATGTTAAACAAAACTATGATCTTGAAGAGCTGATGCATTATCTCAAATGCTTAGTTTAGTTATGGGAAGTAGAGCTATTCACTGAGAGATTCTGAACAGTGTTTTCATTTTAAGCTTACAATTTTGTAAAGTAGGAGATGGCATTTGTTTCCTAATTTATCTGTGAGGTAATATGAGGTATGAACCCTAAGAGAAATTAGATCAAGAAAACACAGCAAATTATTATTTTGTTTTAAAAACTAATTTTATATTTTTTTAACCTCACAACCACCAAGTCTATGTTTCCAGACTTGACTCAGGCTCTTGACTGAAGATAAATGCGTGCGCGTTCTTTCAAAGAGTCATAATTTGTGGGGGATGTGGAGGGAGGAGTCTGTAGAAAAATATGAAGGAAAGTAGTAAGAAACTCATCTGTCATGTTTGTCATTTTATAAAGTTGATTAGATAATTTTTAAATCTCCCTTTCTTCACTGTTAAATAAGCTACTTTTAATAAATGTATTAGTTTATTGTTTTGTGTATGCTTTGTTTGAATTACCTAAAAATTTAATTCTCTCTTCTTCTCTAAGCAATACAGATGCCAATACCAAATCTATTGAAATTCACAAGTAATATTCACTTTTAAAATACCCGCTGAACAATGTTATAAACACTGAAAAACAAATAAGGTATAATATGAACTAGTTTGGGATCCATTTATTTCACACACTTCTCACGAGGCATAATGATGTTCATTAGTGGGTAACATTTACCGAAGTCTATATTAGACATAGTATTTAGATACTTGTATTTAAACTAACCACATTCCAGAAAATTCTTTAGTTCACTCACTAGTCATTGCAATGAGATCCAAGATACAGAACATGTGAGCTGAAGCTGAGTAGAGGAGTTACATTCCTTAAGTGGAGATGAGCCACATAAATACTCATTTGTATTTTGAATGTGTGTTATAGTGACTCCCCCCCACAAAAAAAGGGGGCTACTAGAAAGTTGCATAAAATGTGTAACATATGATACCAATAAGGCACTGATATCCCAACTAAGTTAAAATTTTTTAGTGATTTAAAACTTCATGAAGCTTATAACTTAGAGAAGTAACCTAGATATCACTTGAAATCATCTTGCCCTATAACACTGGAATAAAATGGGCTGGGTCCACTACCCCAGTACTGTGGGAAGGACTATCCCCCAATATATGTGATTTTTAGAGGTTTATAGTCACAAGACCCCCTCTTACTACATGTTTCAACTTCTAATTCACTCCATTTTACTTCCATCTCATCCTTCAGGCTGCTCTTACTTTTTTGCTCTGCATTAATGCAAACGTGATTGCCTTTGCATTGATTCTGCCCAAGTACTTGGCCTCATCCTTAAATCTCCCAAGCCTGTTCTCTGGGATGCATCTCAATTTAACTGTGCAAAGTCTTTTAGCTCTCCTGCTGTGTATAGCCATAGACTCACCGTTTTATTCTGCTAAAACAGGAAGTCTGCTCTAGGGTCATTGTTTCTCAGAGAAGGAATAAAAATGTTAGTCTTTCCTTTCTTAATTTCTCCTGGTGACTGGAAATAGTACAAAAGAGAATTATAAGATAGAGTGACCTTCATCAACTTTGATTTTTAATATTTTGTTTTTGTTTTTTCCCCAAGATATCACATTGATCTTCAGCAGTTTCATTGCTGTAACATAGAGGTCAGATTTCATAATAAATGGCAAGTTATCATTTCTGTTGAGGACATAGTATTCTTCTAGACAACAAAATCAATGTTTCCTGTATTGTAGATTCAGTGAAGAGAAACACACTCACACACACACACACACACACACACACACACACACGGATGACACTTAGTAGCGTCTACACAATAGAATAAACCCAAAGACAAATATATCCATGACTTCAACAGAGGTGGATAAGCTCTGGGAAAAATAATTCTGACCTTAAAAAAAAAAATTCTCAGTGTGTTAACTGTTCATCAAATTGTTCCTAGGTAAGGACCTCAGATTTTCACAGAAGTAAAAGATTTGAAAACCAAAGTAGCCCCCATCAAAATACAGTGCTATTTGTCTATTTTCAGGGTCTATCCCTCCAAATCCTGTTTCAAAGCCCAACTGGTTTCTCTCCCTAGGGACGAGCTCTTTGTTGAAGACAGTAGTCTTCCATTACTCCAGGACTTTGTCCTCAGCTAATACTGCTCAAGGTTTTAGGGGGAATTTTAGGGGGAAATTATTTGAATTGAAAAGCTTTTCATAACAAATGAGTGAATTATTAATGGAGGAAATTGGGGTAGTAAGAAAGGCATTTTTGGTGTAAAGCCCTACAGACAGTTTTATCATGTCAAAGAAGTAACCTAGTAGTCTATGTATTTGTATCAAATCCAAGTCAATGTCTTACCAAATATTCTGAAATATATTACCTAATATCTAATAGCACAGGATAATATATGTGTATAAATTATGAATTGTTGTATCCAGTAATATTTATTAAAACTTTAATACTGCTTGTCATTGTTACTTGTCTTTTGCCATCTCCCTATCTAGTTTCTCTTAGCATGTATTGCCGACATTTCCACCTTTCCTGACTCCCACCCACCCCTCCTTTAGCTGATGACCTTGCCTTCCAGCCCACAGAGAAAACTCAGACGTAAGCATGCCTTCCATTAAATTCATGTCCATCACCTACCTCAGATTTTCTAACAGCCCTTTTTGTCCAGAACCATAGAATGATTCATAGAATCATTCACAGAGTGAGTTCTTTTTCTTTCTATTCAAAGACAGTCTCCCCATGTACCCATCTTCTACTTTTTCCTGAATCTTCCTCAGTCTGTTATCTCTTGCTTCTCTTGTAGCTTCTATCTTTCCTTCTCTACTGTCTTCTTGCCTTTAACTTATACACATATGCTAAACTTCTTCTTTTTCTAAAAACCAAGCCAAACCAAAGAAACACAACTCTCCTTTGAGTTTTCATCCTCAGTCTAGTATCTACCTCCTCCTCTCTCATTCACATTTTTCAAAGTAATAATCTTGTCACAGGTTCCCTTACCATTAGATGAACCCCCAACTAGCTCCTATCCTGTTTCTGTCTCTTAATTCTGCTGAAACTGCTTTTGTAAGATTCCCATTGGATAATTTCCTGCTGATTTGGCTTGATCTTAAATTTAACAATATCTGAAAGATACTTTTTGTCCACCAGGCAATGCTCATGAAAAATTTTGGGTGTATTTGATTTTGATTATAGCCTGGGGAGTACCTGGAACACAGTAACTCTAAGATGGCTACTGTTTCTCCATTCCCTGGAGTTTGTCTCACATGGAAGTGGAGATGTTGTTCCTCCATTGCTAGCTCCCTTGCCTATATGTCCATTTCTTAGATTGACAGCTTTATCTTTAGCTTCCTTCCTTCTAGTCCTTTTCATAACCTGATCAAGTTGTTTCTTTGTCTTCATACCATCCTATTCTCTCTAGAAATGCTTCTGTCATTCCAGTGGGATCTTCTCTTCTTCTGGAACACAAGCTTCTTCTTTCTATTTCTGAATGTGTTCCATCTCCCTGCTGCTTCTTTCTCTCTCTTCTGCTTGCCTTTGCAGTTGCTCTTCCTTCTCTTGGCTTCCTTAGCTTCTCAGTGCCAGAATTCTTCCCCACTGTTAGTCTGCTCTTCAACCATCTTTGAGCCAATTTCTCTCTCTTTTGTCTTGTGAGTTCTTCCCTCCTCCTCCTCCTCCTCCTCCTCTCTCTTTCCTTCTTGGCTGCTCCCCTCTTAGCTGGAAACTTTGTGTCCTCTTGCAGAAGGCTTAGTAGAAGCAGGGTCAGTCACACTGGATGACCTGGTGGGGGCCAAGGTTGGGGTTGGAGCTGGGGCTGCGGCTAGTGTAACAGGGGTGGTGTCTAACTTGACAGGTGACCACTCTTCAAGTCTGGTTTCTTCTGCCTTCACTAAAGCTGCTCTGCCCTTTGGAGAGGGCTCTCTTGCAACTTTCATTTCTTTCTCTCAGTTTTCTTTCTCAGGCAACACTCTGCTTCTCTCTTGGCAGAGCAGATGCCTGGAGATAGTGCCAGGGAGGAGGGAAAGGAGAGCCAGAAAAAAGCCAGGAGAAAACTGGTCTGCATGTGCCCGGCAAAGTAGGAAGGGACTTGCATGGGAACCAAAGATGAGAGGGAGCTGGTGATCCAGCTTTTGGATTAGATGGGATTAGATAGAGCCTGCCTGATGCCAGATGTAACATAAAGTAGAAAGGTACATTCGTTCCCTCTCTCTCTTTTTCTCTGAATCCTTCTGCTCACAGAGCCCTCAGTTGTTACAAAGAATTTAGTCACTTTGCAGGACATGATGTGATATTAATACTACTATGAGATGCTGCATCTCTAGACAAGTCTGCTGTGTGTTTACTTCTTGCCAGGAACCAATGTGTGGGGGTCAGGAGTATATTAACAAACTGAAGGAGGAATATGCAGGGTCATGGAGTCAGAAGTGACCCAAGGAAGGATAGCCAGCATTGAATAGGAGTTGGTGATTTTTTTCCTAATCCATCCTCTTTGAAAATTAGCCTGTGGTATGTTAAATGTTCTCATAAGGTTTTTATAAGAACTGAAGCTAATGTGTGTGTCTTACAAGAGTGTCCAGCATGTAATAAATGCTCAAAAATGTTAACCATTAATACTTATTAAGAGTTTTCTATTGATTAGTATGAGAAAACAAAATCACAAATAGCATGAAAAAATATAGAAGTTTAATAATTTCTTACAGGACTATAATTCTTCTTTTTAAAAATTATTTAATTAATTATATTTGTTTGGTTGCACCAGATCTTGGTTGTGGCAGGTGTGCTCCTTAGTTGCAGCACATGGGCTCCTTAGTTGCGGCTCATCAGCTCCTTTGTTGTGGGATGTGAACTCTTAATTGTGGCATGAGAACTCTTAATTGTAGCATGCATGTGGGAACTAGTTTCCTGACCAGAGATCGAACCCAGGCTTCCTGCATGGGGAGCGCAGAGTCTTAACCACTGCGCCACCAGGGAAGTCCCAGGGACTATAATTCTTTACTTGCTGGTAGACTTGACTTTACAGATGGTAGCTGGAAGCTTATGGTTTTCTGGTCTAAGCTTTTATTGCTGGAGATGAGACTTCTGAATCCACACCCATCACCTTTATGACATCTTTTACTGGAGTCAGAACAATGAATGTAGCTTTGTTTCAAGAGGGCAATTTGTGTTTCTGAAGCCTTCCATCCCAGCAGTGCCCTATTTATTAAACCTGGGATAAGCTCAGGAATGAATTACACTCAGTACTAACTTACTTTAACTGACTGAGTGCTGTGCTTAAAAAAAAAGAAATGAAAGAGCTTAAAGATATTTAAAATATTTTTAGCAGATTCACTTTTTACTCCATTCTTACTTTTTCTTTTAAAGTGTGTTCTGTGTGTTTACACTACAGCTAATTCGTGTAAATAGAAAGAAGAATGCATTAGAAGTTTGCTTGAGATTAAGTGTTCCTTCAGTGATAAGAAATAAATTATCATTCAAAAAATCTCTCTATGTTTAGTGTTTTCAGCCAATCCAATTCAAAATTGTATGTTTAGGTCCTATGAAATGTCACGCTCTGAACCAGATGCTTTTAAACCTTTTTACTAAGTACTATATTAAAGAACTGTTTTGGATGTAATGAGTAACTTGGCAAATGTTAGCTTTTCTGCCTTGTATGTAGCTTAAAATGTAGTCATGTTGTTACTGGTAAAATGTAGTATGAATTGAGTCCATATGATTTATTTATACTGAAAATAAAATGTATTATTTACCCTTTATCTAAAGACATGGGCAGTGGGCACTTTGTTATAAAATAAATAAATAATCCCATATTAAATATTAAACCATCATTTTTACTTTTTTAATGTATCAGAGCTTTTATAGACTGAATAGTCCAAATAGTAAAACATCAACAGTAGAAACCCTTGTTATTGAGAGAATAGTGAATAAGACTTATGGTGGAAGGAACTGGCATATTCTACTTATTTATTTTTTAACATTTATTTATTTCTCCAATCCTTAAGGCCTTCCTTTGGGTTAGAGCTGTAAGTTGAATAAATAAAACTCCAGGTAGCCCTTACTCTCAAAGATTTTGCAGTTCATTTTTCATCTTGTTTGGAGCAGCAGAGCAAATCTATGGCTGAAGCCCAGAAAAGTACATCACACCGACTCCAGCTTCAGAGGAACAAGGCAGAACAACAAAAGATAAGCAACTTTCAGAAATGAGATTCACCTGGAGCTTAGACTTCCCCTAAAGTTTAGTTGTTGATAAGTAAAGCTGAATATGTTTTAAAACTGCATCTGGTTAGAGGAGAAAGCAATGGTCATCACATTTTTTATAAGTACTTAAAACAATGTATTTTTTATTTTAAACCTGTATATGTATATAGTTAGCACATATATCATACACCTGCTATCACTAAACTGTGAACTCCAGGCAAAGAGAAAAACTCATCATCAAGTCTTTGGATGCTGATGGCAATTCTATTGTGAAAACTGATAATGTCTGCTAAATTTCTCAGTTTCCATCCTGACTGCAAGTAGAATGCTGACAGAGACCTACAAGATAATTTGCCAGTTTTGAAATTCAAGTTCTTGGACTTTTACCATGGGAAGTAATAACTCTAAATAATCAAATTGATGTTTCATTTTTTTCTAGCAGGGTAAACATGACCCTAATTAACAAGTTGCTAACAACGGTTCTCATTTTTTAGGAGATTAGTTAAGTCTATAAAGGGAAATACAAACACACAAACACACACCAACTATAAAGTTTCTTGACTATGTGGCTTAGGGAAAATTTAAACAAATTATCTGAATAAACTCTCATCTCTTTTCGGGTTCCAAATTAATTAATAGGTTCTTTGGCTAAGGTCACAGGTGAAAGATACTCGTATTTTTTAAACAAAGTGTGTCATATACTCAAAACTTCAGTAGTAATAAAATTGTATTTATCAATTTATTAATCAAGCATATATTTCCAGAGTCTGCAACATAGTGGTTAAGGTACAGACTCTGGAGCCATGCTTTTTAGGTTCAGATCCCAGCTCTACCAGATCTAGTTGTATGACCTTGAACAAATTACTTAACCACTCTGTGCCTTAGGTTTCTCATATCTGAAATGAAGAAGCTAGTAGTACCTATTTCATTCTAAATTAAGTAAATGGATGATGTTGTGAGCACTCTTTGAGTGTTAGTTATTAGTAGTAACATGTGCCAGGCATTATTTAGATGTAGGACAAAATGGTTAACCCCATGGAGAAAGCATTCTAATAGAGACACAATAAGCAAATAAATAAGTACTAGTGAAATGTAGGTTGTGATAATTGCTCTAAAGAAAAATAAAAAAAGGCTGAGTATGTGGTGTGTGTATTATTAGCAGGAGTTAGGACGAAGGTATGGCTCTAGGCTATTTAGAGTGGCAACTGAAGGCCTCTCTGGAAAGATGATATTTGAGAGAGACATAAATGGCGAAAGTAAGACTTATAAATGCCCAGGTAAGGCTATTCTTTTACTTCCTCTTCTCCACCACCTAATCCTTGCCCACCTTGCACAATATTTTAAGAAAAGATTGATGATCGATTGATTTCTTAGTTGATTTATATCACAAATTGAATAAAATTGGATAGGCTTCTATCAAATATGCATAAATTATATTTGAAAATTCAAGGGAGAGGGATAAGAACTTTGTCATCTGATAATAAAGGGAAGGTCAACACTTTCTTGTTATCACAGACATATCATGGTTAAGGATGTATTGAGTGAGATCTGTTTACACAGTCTCTTCAGAAACTTAGAACTATGCAGACTTATTGATGGAAGTAGAGCAAATTAGAGCTGGAACGGTGATTCATTCCCCCAGGAGGGACATGCATAACAGTTTAGTATAGTAAAGTGTGCTTGTCATGAGGACTTGGATTCTGTGAGTCAATGTTCCTATAACTTTGAGTTGTTGTAAAAATTAAGTAAAATAAAAGTTGTGAAAGCACTTTACAAATTATAGTATGTTCTGTATTAGTGTTTTTTTAATTGATCAATTATTCTTACTTGTAAGATGAAGGGAAAACAAGAGCTAGAAACATTTTCATTTCATGCATTGAGCCTAAGATAAATTATCATAATGCCCTGCAGGTGGAGAAAATGTATAGTTTTTCATGAAATGTAAATATCATCTATTTTCTGTTCCTCCTCTTGGCTCCCCCCAAAATTACAAATCAAAGGAGTAGAATGCTCTCTGTAATCATTCTCTTTCCTCTCCTTTTGTTTTACTCCTAAATCCTAGATAAAGCTGTAACTGCGACAGAATATATGAGCCACTGCAGTCTGAACAGAAGGGCAATTCCTAATCAAATTGGCACTAATTTCTTTCAGTACAAATTATCATCATTCACAGCAAATTTGCTTTCAGTGAGCTGTGCCAACTTGAGGTATGGTTCTCAGCACTTTTATCTCCACCCATGAATACAACGGATCAAATCATTCTGTAGCAGCCATGTCTTTTTCTCTCATTTTTTTAAATGACCGATAAGATAAAATGTCAAATTTTTTCCCATTTATTCCAACCTTGTTCCACTTAAAAGAAAACTACTAGAAATGGGGCTCTATTTATTCATAATATTTCTTATTGAAATGAATTTAGGTAAAACATGGAAGTTAAAAAAATACATTACAAGTATTGTAATATTAAGAAATGTTTGATTACTTATCCATCAAATATGTATATTACCTAGCCCAACACTTTATATCTAAGAAGATGTGTGTGTGTGTGTGTGTGTGTGTGTGTATGTCAGACTACAGATTCATGTTCCCAACTGTTAAGCTACTTTATATAAATTTTACAGACTTCCAGGTGTCATCATAATATTTATATATAGTTCTCTGGTTCCTCATCATATACACTGTTGTAGTTTGCTGCGCCACCTGCTCAAAAAGATGCATTTTTTATAGGTTTAGAATAATGCTATCATCTAAATAGCTTGCCAAATTGCAAATATTGTTAAAATATACCAGAAAGATAGAAACACTAGGCAGTGCTCTAGGATTCTGCAATCTTATACCCATCTGCGTTTAATTACCTTTTGTTTTTGCTCAGATATAGAGCAGTCTCATGTACAAACGTGTGGCTAGGAAATTTTCGTAATTAAAGATTTATTATTTCAGTTTTGTAGTTTTAAACACAACAAGCTAAAAGACTTCACCTGAAAACAACCATCTTTATCAGTAAAAATTGTTAATTACAACATAAATGATGTCAGTGAAAATATTGGAAAATTTCAGGTTTAATTAGGTCTACCACAGAAATAGAACTGTCACAGACTTGGCATTTTGGCAGTTTTAATTCCTGTATGAGTTTTCTCCTTTAAGAGGACCACACAGAGAGAGTGAAAAAAATGAATGTCGTTTGTTTAAAACATATTGTTTAAGTATGCATGCAACCTGAAGTGTAATATCCATTCACAACACGTTATAGTGACAAAATATTTTCAACCAAGGTTCCACAAAGATACATATTCATTCCTCAGGCATTGCTGCTTTTTCTTTTCTTTTCATAAGATATGAGAAACTGAGCCTATTTAGATAAAAACAGTTCCTCAGACATATTCTGAAGAATTTGCCTTCTACATATTACTTATCTAGGTTCAGTAATCTTGAGACTTGGAAATAACCATACACAAAAGAGTAGGATATATTCTAAGTGCAGTGGGATCACAGAAACAAAGCCTTAAGACTGCAAAGCGGTATTCTTCCTGCCAATAAGAAGATCTTAATTGCTATAATTAAAAATAAGAGTCACTTTTATTAAAAACGGAACCCCCTGTTGTGCAAATCATTCTAGTAATGCTTTGCATAACACTCAGGCATTTATAATGCCTAAGGATAATACAAAATGTAACTTTCCCTGACTACTTGCAACTGTAAATACATGGTTTGCCAGTGACGGTTTCAAGTCATCAAATTGAGATATTAAGAAATTAAATAATAAGAGCCCCAAATAAGGATGAAGAAAAAGAGAAATTGAAATATGATTGTATAAGTATATTTTAAAAATATATGATTTGGCTTTCATTCCTGTTAGGAAAACAAAGCAATTCTAACAGAGAAATGTATGGCTTGTATGACTCTGTCACCCTCACAGCTCTAGCATTCAGCAGGAGCCATGCCAACAATTAAATGGGTAACCAGTGGGATTCCCAAAACAAAGCCAATGAAGTGATGAAGAAAGTCTCATCTGTGACATGGAATCCGTGTCTTCATGATGCAAAAGGAAATAAATGTTGCATATGGATTTTGATGATACTCCTTAACTCTAAAATGTCTTTGCTCTAGTGTATACATAATGAAGCAGCCTTGGAAAAATCAGTTGTTCACAAGCCCAAATGAGTAAATACAGATTATTAAGGTGGCATGCTCCTGTCTTCCCCTTTGGTTAGTTGTTGTTTATCCTAATTCTGATGTGAGCCATTGCTTTAGCTAAAAAAATTCAACCTACTCCTTTCTGTTCTCTTCCACTGCCCAAATTATAGCTGCTTCTTTATATTTGTTCTGCATACTAGATTATTCCATTTCCAGGTGAAGAAGTAGCTCACTTACTCCAAAAATGACTAGGTGGAAAACTCCTCCATATTTTCATCAGAATGAAGCAGAACAGGCCCTGGTCTCCTTACCATCTAACCCTCCTATATCATTTAAGGAGGTACCTGCGGGTGGGGAAGAGGAGAGGAGTATCAGAATCTGGTATCATCTGCTTGGAAGGAAGTGAACTATTCAATGAGAAAATATCTAACCTCTCCTACCCCTACACTTTCACTAGTCAGTGGAACTTATGCTCAGGGAGAATCATTAAGAGAGATTAGAGATCCCAGAAAGAAGGGAAGACTGGATTCTTGGCCCGAGGCTGGATGCTTTCTGTGTTGCAGTCTGCAGGCCTACTCAAATGATAACGGGGAGGAACAAGATGAAGAAGTTCTTGAGCAAGCTTGATAGCTTCCCTTTAGGGATGTGTGTGAATTTAGAGTATGGTTCATGCTTCTTACCCAAAGATTTCAAAGCTGGGATAGTTGGAGGGAAATTTTTCCCCAGTCATTTGTAACTTGGTGTAGAATGCCTGGGAAGAAAAGAGTGCCTTTCTCACACCAGGTTTCTTAAAAAGACCTTAGCAGCTGACATGTTTCTACAGGAAGGCGCACAGTGGATAAAGGGGAAAGCAAAAGCTTTTGAAATTTCTTGGTGACAGCTGAACAAAGCAACACAGCATCCATGGAGGACTTGGGGGTTGGACCATTGTCAGGCCATACAGAGGTGTAGCTGCCATTCTCTGAGGGAGTACTCAGTTTTGAATGGGAGTGAACTGAAATGTATCCGCTCTAAGAAAACCACACATATTCTGAGCCTACCATGAAACTACATGCCAGGTGTAGATAAAAACAGCTAGTGTGAGACCGGAAATGCCGTCCCAATCCAGGCAGATGCCCAGGAATGCAAGCAGACAGCTGTCTCCTGTCTTCCCTCCCCTTAACCACCAACCAACAACAGAAGATTTAGGACTTGGAGAGAGAGACATTGTTTTCATTTCAAAATCAGACCAGGATAGACTCTCTACTGTAACGTAGTGGAGTGAGAGGAAGAATGAAATCAGATCATGCCTTCTCCCCACTCCAGATCATTTTCGATCATCCATGGTTCTTTTTTTTTTTTTTTTTTTTTGCGGTACGCAGGCCTCTCACTGTTGTGGCCTCTCCCGTTGCAGAGCACAGGCTCCGGACACGCAGGCTCAGTGGCCATGGCTCACGGGCCTAGCCGCTCCAAGGCATGTGGGATCTTCCCGGACCGGGGCACGAACCCATGTCTCCTGCCTCAGCAGGCAGACTCTCAACCACTGTGCCACCAGGGAAGCCACCATGGTTCATTTTTACACATAGTATGAACTTCTAAATGAACTGTTGAACTGGATATATTAATATGTGTACATGCATATTAGGTGTCATATAAATGTAAGTCATTTATATTCATTTCATTCTTATAATCTGTTGAGCGAGTTACTATTTGTATGCCCATTGAAGAGTTGAGGAAACTGTATGGACTTGAAGCTGTATTTAAACCCAGGTCTGTTTGATTTGCTCATTTCTGATAACTCTTCTGTGATTTCGCTTTTCTCTTAGAAACAGATCTCAAATCCCCATAAGGACTTAGAGGGTCCTTTATAATCAGTACCCTGTTTTTCTCTGTGACCAAACAAATATCCCTTTCTCATTTTGCTGCTTTTTTATTCTAAAAATGTGGTACAAATGTATAAAGTAAGCCCAGGTACATTTTTTTAAACACGTGTAAAAGAAGAATACAAAATTCATGTCAGTGTAGGAAAAATGATTTCTTTTTAATCCTGTGATCATGCAAGAGACTTTAGAGGTCAAAGCATGAGCAGGAACATTTGTGTGCTTAAAGTCATCTGCACAGTTGAGAAAGGGACAAAGACAAAGTGTCATTGGAAACCATTAAGGATCATTAATTCTTTTTTGGATGAGATAATGAGATCCTCTTAGGAATCTAAATGAGTATGCATGAAACATTTTAAGTTATGAAGGGAACGTCATCTGTCTTGAAAAAGTTCTTACCCAAAATACAACCAAGATGAGTATAATTTTTTTAATAATAAGAGGTTTCTAATTTTACATTCTAATTTTTAAGATATAGGCTCATTCTTTAACAGCAGGTAAAAACCATATTTCAGTTCCATTCAAGCATTTTGGTTCATGATCAAATTTCTTCTTATGTTTCAAAAGGAAAAATGATTGCTGTGTTTCTGTATTCGTGCTTTTTAAAAAATCTGAACCATATATCCTCATTTCAAGTGAGTTTATAAGCAGTTTTCAAAATAACAGGTATATGACTTATCTATGGCCCTTTGATTTTTTTCATTATAGTCCTTTGATTTTTTCCATTTTTTTACTATTTACATTAATATTGGTTTTTTTTAATATTCAACAAGGTGGAAATTGTTGAAGCATAGATAATTCACAAGTTAGTGAATATGTTTTGAGGTCTAACCTATGTCAGGCACTTTGGCATAAGGAGATGACAGTCCAGTGCAGCAGATGGACATTGATCACATAATTAGAGTACAAACTGGTGAGTGCAGTAATGGGTCATGTGCAGAGAGCTATGGACACACAAATCTCAGCTGAATCCACCTGCCAACATGTTTAACAAAACCTCTGCTCCTTCTATGAATATAATTGTAAACCGTTCACGATTAGCCAAAGCAGTTTGTTTTATTGAGTTGAAAGTTTTCCTTTTTAAAAAAACTCAATTTGTTGGAAAAAAATGTTCAAGGAACTTGAAGATGAGCAATTGATTCAAGGTACTGCCTTAAGTGACTTAGTGCTTCGGTCAGTCTGAATAACTTCCAGACTATTATTTGGCCTAAAAAAGCCAGAAAGAAGGAGCTGAAGCTTTTATTGCTCTAAATAATGATGCTTTATCCAAAATATTCGAGATTACATTGTGTGTATGCATGTGTAAAGATGATGATGTCTATATTTAATCCAAATATTTACTTTTATAGGAATGATACGTTATTGCAGCTTTATCTGAGAAATGTTACTTTAAGTCACTATTAGTTTTAACTTTCTGCATATCTGTAAGTGGTGTAATTTGTAAGAGGATTTTTCTTGTGCTATATCCTCACAGGTTCTTCCTTAAGCCATCACATAGGCTTTGTCTACATGATTTTTATTGGTAATTATTTATTATGCATGTGAGGAAATCAACATTTTCTCCTTTTGAAAGTAACAGCCAATTGCTTTCATATGATTTGAATTACTATCTTATGAAAGTCGCCTTCCTTGGGATTGGAGGCTTTTGAAGGAGCCCTACGAGAGAATCAGAGGAGACTGAAGGATGAAATGGAAAGACTCTCGCTAGACTGGTTTCAGCCAGTTTCTGCTCTGTAAATGACCCGAGAATTGCAGTCAGCCCTCACACTGTAAACAGCAATTCTGCAGGAGATTCAAATGGAATAAAACGTGATGAGATGGCATTTGGGCTGCCCTGCAGGAAAGAAATCATACAACTATGTTGGCTTCTGCTATCAGGACCCCGTGACCTCTAAGAAAGCTTCTAAAGTGAGCTTAGAACAATAAACAAAGAAGAGGGACGTTATCGAAGGACAAAACTACTAGTGATTGTGCTGAACAATGAACAGGTCAATGAAAATCAGTGAAAGGAAGACGTTTTTACTTCCAAGGAACCAGCACTGTCAAGTTTTCTAGGACTGATGGAGTTGACTCTGATAGTAATAACAATGATAATAATATCATTTATTGATTACTCACTATGTGCCAATCCAAGCACTGTGCTAAGAATTTTACATACATTATGTCATTTAATTCTCACAACAAACTTTTGTTGTAGTTATTGTTATTACTATTGTTTTTAATTAATGGTCAGAAAACTAGGTTGCAGAGATTAAGTCACTTGCTCACAGTAATACTACTAATCAAGGTCAAAACTAGGTTTCAAATCCAGGCTGGATTCTAGAACCTGTGGCATTACTCAGTATTAGATAATAAGAATAGTTTGACTTAAAGTTTAGAGCATAGATATCAGCACCTTCATCAAACAGGAATCTCAAAAGTGAGAATTAAGTTTCCAGAAACCAAACCAGTGATTTTCAACTGGGACAGTTTTACTCTCCTCCCAGGGAGCATTTGGGTTGCCACAATTCAGAGGGGGTACTATTGGCATTTAGTGGGTAGAGGCTAGGGATACTTCTATATACTCTGCAACTTAGAGGACAGTAACTTTCAACAGATAATTGTCTTGTCCAGAATGTCAAAAGTGCTGAAATTCAGAAATCTTGAGCTAAAATATTAGGGCAAATTACATAATTTGTGGAGCCTGGTACAAGATGAAAGTGTAGGGTACCATGTCCAAAAAGCAGGAAAAAAATGTTTTTTCCTTTTTTTTTTTTTTTTTTTTTTTGCTGTGTCTTACTTTACCTGTCATGGTGGTTTATATTTGCTAAGGAAAGTCACCTTTCCTTGGGCAGGATTAGTGGCTGGGCAACTGCAGGTCCTCACTGATGTCCAGGGTTCCACCCTACAACTGGGCTCTGACGTCAACTCTCTCTTTGCCCACATCCAGGCTCTGCCAAGGGAGAAGGATGGTACAAGTGACTGGTCAGGGATGGGGGAGCAGGTGGCAGAGAACCCATCCCAGGGAGGTAGAGAAGCATCAGGAATCAGCATATCAGAGAGCCAAGGCTCTAAGCCACCAGTACATGCTTCAGTTTCACCATCAGACTTTCCTAACAAAATATAAATCCAAAATGGAGTTATTAAAAATTGTAAGATGGTGAACAAACAGCTTTATATCCTTAGCATGCAGGCCCCTTCTGAATGTGAGACCCTGTGTGATTGCTTTGGTCCATCATCCATGAAGTTGGCCCAGAAACTGATAATGACAACTGGAAAGCATTAAAGAGTGCATGGCTGGTGCAGGAATCTCAAAAGGGAAAGTTTAGAGGGCTAGGTGAGAACTGCTGTTTTAATTCAAGGGTTTAGAAACCCATCAGGAAACCAAAATTTGAGTGTCAAGGTTTGTCCCCATTAGGGACATAGAGTATATCATCAGAAAGCAGCAGCCACTTAGAGTGACCAAAGATCGAAAAGAGCGGAAGCCAATAATGGAAAGCTAATTTGGAATATTGACAAGATGGTACAGAAGAGGCAGTGCTTGGAATATATTTAGCAGCACACTGTGAGTCTAAGCAGGGACAATAGAGATTCAGGACAGCTCTAGGCAGGAAAGGGGATTCTTGGAAGAGCTAATCTGAAAGACAGTGTGGGACGGCTTCAAAAGTGGATCCTCTAGACATTGATAGTTTGAGGCTGAGTTGGGTCATTCCAGGATGCCTTCTGAAACAAGAAAAGCAGAAAAGGGAAGAGATATCTGATTGCTTTGGCTTCATTTGGTGCTACCAGACATAAAATGCTTCTGTTAGCAAGTGACATGCTGTAGTAGGCAGGATAATGGCCCCCCAAGATGCCCACACCCTGTAAATATGTCACCTTATGTGGCAAAAGGGGCATTGCAGAGGTGATTATAAGGTTAGCGTCTCCTGACATTGAAATCAGGAGGTTATCTTGAATTGTCAAAATGTGCCCAATCTGGTCACTTGAATTCTTGAAAGCTACTCCCCTAGGGTCTCCAGGAAGGAGCATAGCCCAGGCAACACCCTGATACTAGTACAATGAGACCATGTTGGATTTCTGCTCTACAGAACTATGAGATAATGAATTTTTGTCTTGCTTTAGCCATTGCATTTGTGGTGATTTGTTACAGCAGCAATAGGAAACAAACTCACATGAACTGAGCTTGCATGATAGACTGAGCACTGTGAGAACACACGGAATCCCGGTAAATTAGAGCTGGGATGATCACTGAGATAATTGAATTTAACATCCTCATTTTAGAGAGTGAAGTCTGCTGTTTAAAGGAGCTAATTGGCATGCCAAAGGTCACACAGCCAGATCTTTCAGCCAAATCCCCCTGTCTTTCTACTACACGACACACTTCTTATTAAAGGAGTTCACAGGCAGGAGATGAGAATAGATGAAAATATAGAAGCAGCACTTACATTATCAAGGGGAAATCTGTAAGAGCCAGGGAGAAAATAAACAGAAATGAGAGCAAGAAACGAACCAGGAGAGAAGTAAATCTTCTTGGTTCAAAGACACGTTCCAGTTAGAACTGAAAACACTTAAAGCACAGCCTGGAGGGGGGAAAAAAAAGATAAATTAGCGCCTAGAAGCAGAGGTAAAGCATGAAAAATGATCAAATGAGACAGGAGGGAGAAGCCCTTGCCTTTGTTTCAGCACCATCTAAATCAGAGTAGCTCCCTTTTTGTAGCTGTAGTTGCTCCCAGAGTAAACGTCCCCTTGATAAACTAGGTGGTGAGCCCAAAAGGTGGCTGGCGCTGCAGACCTGTGTATCTCATTACTCCCGGGAAGGGCAACAGGGCAAGATGCACCTTCCCTCAGAGAAACAGTGCTGCCCTGGGAGAGTAATTCTACCTGAGAGGCTAACCCGAAAACAGACCTTTTCTTCTAATGCCAAGTCTCAGAGGAGAGCTGCCTTTCTCCCAACATTCTTTATGGGCCTTCTGTTGGTTAGAAATTAAAGAGAAAAATGTCAGACACAGAGTCTAAGAACAAAGTATAAAACATGACTCTAATAGGTTACTAATAGTGATGGTGCCATTGGAAATACCCAGAAAAGATCAAATTGTCAGGATTTAAAAGGTCAGAGGGATCTTCAATCATGTTAAGTCTTGCTCTGATTTGCTAATTAATTTCTTTTAGAGGGAAGGACACACCTGAAAAGTCCAGGGGTAGATATTTTTTCAGCATAGGTTCAGTATGTTCAGAGTGGCATTTGTATCCGTGAAGTTGGTATTCCACCTCTTATGATTAAACAGTCATAGAAATGGTATGAATGAATGTATAGCAAGAAGGAAAAATAATTCCATGTTAGATTATTTTAGTTACACTTATATAATAATTGCACCTGAAAAAAGCCAGGTATGCAAAACTTTTAAAATAATGTTTGTCTTTGCATGTATCTATCCTGTCTGGTCTTCATTTGGCCACTTCGTCTGCCTTACGCCCCATGCCTTCCTTTTACTCTTTTCCATAGTTTCTCTACAGGATGTTCCCCCAGATTTCACCCATGTCACCCAACTGTAGTATCAGACCATGTAGGCTAAAACCTTTCCTATAACTGCAATGCAACATTTAGAAAACTCAGTGCTGTCTGCTCCAAAAACAAAAGCTTTCTTCTTAAGGGATTTCCCCCCATTCTCCCCAATGCCAAACACTCTCATTCCCAGCCCTGAGCTGACAAATCTTACTGTGGTGTTGTCAACTATCAATCAGATGACAAGTGAATCATTTATTCTCCATTACACTCTGAGAGTCAGATTTGATTATGAGTAAAAACGTTGGCATTCCTTCCCTTTCTTGGCTTCTCGCCAGATTTCCCCCAATCCCTTCACCTTAAGGATATCTATGATGTAGGTAGATATGGCAGAAGCTGTTACTCAGAGCTCTCTTTTTGCTCTTTTTGGTAGTTGATGTTAGGCCTCCTCTGTATTGTTGAACTAGATGAAGATATCTTGGATTATTATTATATTTGATTAGAATACTTTTTTTTTAATTGTGGTTTTGTTTATGTATGCTAACTTACCTCTGAGATTGTTTTAGGATAGTGTATTTAATGAAGGTAGAAAACTTGTTTAACTGTGTTTTTTTTTTAAAAACATCTTAATTGGAGTATAATTGCTTTACAATGTTGTGTTAGTTTCTGCTGTATAACAAAGTGAATCAGCTATACATATACATATATCCCCATATCTCCTCCCTCTTGTGCCTCTCTCCCACCCACCCTCCCTATCCCTCCCCCTAGGTGGTCACAAAGCACCGAGCTGATCTCCCTGTGCTATGCGGCTGCTTCCCACTAGCTATCTATTTTACATTTCGTAGTGTGTATATGTCAATGCTACTCTCTCACTTCGTCCCAGTTTACCCTTCCGCTTCCCCATGTCCTCAAGTCCATTCTCTATGTCTGTGTTTTTATTCCTGTCCTGCCCCTAGGTTCATCAGAACCATTTTTTTTATAGATTCCATATATATGTATTAACATATGGTATTTATTTTTCTCTTTCTGACTTACTTCACTCTGTATGACAGGCTCTAGGTCCATCCACCTCACTACAAATAACTTAATTTTGTTTCTTTTTATGGCTGAGTAATATTCCATTGTACATATGTGCCACATCTTCTTTATCCATTCATCTGTCAATGGACACTTAGGGTGCTTCCATGTCCTGGCTATTGTAATAGAGATGCAATGAATATTGTGGTACATGACTCTTTTGAATTATGGTTTTCTCAGGGTATATGCCCAGTAGTGGGATTGCTGTGTCATATGGTAGTTCTATTTTTAGTTTTTTAAGGAACCCCCATACTGTTCTCCATAGTGGCTGTATCAATTTACATTCCCACCAACAGTGCAAGAGGGTTCCCTTTTCTCCACACCTTCTCCAGCATTTATTGTTTGTAGATTTTTTGATGATGGCCATTCTCAACAGTGTGAAGTGATACCTCATTGTAGTTTTGATCTGCATTTCTCTAATGATTAATGATGTTGAGCATCCTTTCATGTGTTTGCTGGCAGTCTGTATATCTTCTTTGGAGAAATGTCTGTTTAGGTCTTCTGCGCATTTTTGGATTGGGTTGTTTGTTTTTTTGATATGGAGCTGCATGAGCTGCTTGTAAATTTTGGTGATTAATCCTTTGTCAGTTGCTTCCTTTGCAAATATTTTCTCCCATTCTGAGGGTTGTCTTTTTGTCTTGTTTATGGTTTCCTTTGCTATGCAATAGCTTTTAAGTTTCATTAGGTCCCATTTGTTTATTTTTGTTTTTATTTCCATTTCTCTAGGAGGTGGGTCAAAAAGGATCTTGCTGTGATTTGTGTCATAGTGTGTTCTGCCTATGTTTTCCTCTAATAGTTTTACAGTGCCTAGCCTTACATTTAGGTCTTTAATCCATTTTGAGTTTATTTTTCTGTATGGTGTTAGGGAGTGCTCTAATTTCATTCTTTTACATGTAGCTGTCCAGTTTTCCCAGCACCACTTATTGAAGAGGCTGTCTTTTCTCCATTGTATATTCTTGCCTCCTTTATCAAAGATAAGGTGACCATATGTGCATGGGTTTATCTCTGGGCTTTCTATCCTGTCCCATTTATCTATATTTCTGGTTTTGTGCCAGTACTATACTGTCTTGATTACTGTAGCTTTGTAGTATACTCTGAAATCAGGGAGCTTTATTCCTCCAGCTCCATTTTTCTTTCTCAAGATTGCTTTGGCTATTCAGGGTCTTTTGTATTTCCATATAAATTGTGAAATTTTTTGTTCTAGTTCTGTGAAAAATGACATTGGTAGTTTGATAGAGATTGCATTGAATCTGTAGATTGCTTTGGGTAGTATGGTTATTTTCACAATATTGATTCTTCCAATCCAAGAACATGGTATATCTCTCCACCTCTTGGTATCATCTTTAATTTCTTTCATCAGTGTCTTATAGTTTTCTGCATACAGGTTTTTTGTCTCCCTAGGTAGGTTAATTCCTAAGTATTTTATTCTTTTTGTTACAGTGGTAAATGAGAGTGTTTCCTTAATTTCTCTTTTAGATTTTTCATCATTAGTGTATAAAAATGCAAGAGATTTCTGTACATTAATTTTGTATCCTGCTACTCTACCAAATTCATTGGTTAGCTCTAGTAGTTTTCTGGTAGCATCTTTAGGATTCTCTATGTATAGTATCATGTCATCTGCAAACAGTGACATTAACTGTGTTTTTAAGGATTAAATGAATTTTGTCCACTTTCAATCAATCTTATCCAGAAAATGAATAAGTAACTAAATATTATTTAGTTATGGTGTTTATCTGAAGCCCTATCTTTGTGTTGCTATAATGTAGAAATGAGAGTCTAAGGCATGAAATTTGAAAGGGATAAAGGCAACTGAAGTTACATAAGTCACTCATCCCCTCTCTGCACCTTCTGAACACTCTACTAGGGGATAATACCTCACCCCTCCTACAGTCAGAGAATAACCGGTGTGTAGAATGACCCCATCGCCTTTTATATCATTGAATGTAGTCTTTGCCACAATCCTGAGGTTAGTAATATTTTTATTCCAATCTTAATTTAGAAACCTAAGTATAGGTTTACCTGTAAAAAAAAAAAGTAGAATCGTCTTTCAAATACATATTCATTTGACTAGAAAGCCCTTGTACTTCACCACTCTGCTATGCAGACCACAGTCATCCTTTAGAACCTGGAATCTGACTCTTAACACTTTTAGATGTAACACATAAATTTTGTAACAGGTACCAAAACAATATAAAGAGCCAAGAGTAAAGAAACAAAAACAAGGTTGTAAAAGAAAAAGGAGAAAATAAAAATCCTTATGGTTTAAAGACAAATTCAGCTTAGTATTTTCTTTCCCATTTGTTCATGTCTATTGATGAAAAACTTACTAAGAGAAAGTCTTGCTGCCACTGGCCCCTGTGGGAAGGTCATTGTCTATAAGGTGCACACATTTTCCTCAGGTAATTGCAGGCATATTCTACAATTGGCACGTGCCCAGGTCAATTCAGCTACAAAATCTTGACTCTCCTCCTTTGCCCATATTCATCAACTGGTCTTTAGGGATTTGGTGTCAAGGAGGGTTCTTTCTACGTATTGTGAATTTGGTGAATTCACTTATTACACTTACTACAATCAAGCAATCAAATGATTGAATAAAAATGAGAGTGAGGAGAGACTAGGTAATAAGTTATTTCAGCCTCCTATCATGGTTAATTTTATGTATCAAGTTGACTGGCCTCAGGGTGTTCAGATTAAACATTATTTCTGGATATGTTTGTGAGGGTGCTTCCAGATGAGATTTTAGCTCAGTAAAGTAGATTGCCCTTTTCAATGTAGGTTGGCATCATTAAATCTATTGAGGGCCTGAAAGACACCAAAGGCAGGGAAAGAAGGAATTTGTGTCCTTTTCCCCTGTCTCACTGTTTGAGCTAAGACATCTCATCTTATCTTCTCCTGCCCTTAGACTGGGATTTACACCATTGGCTCCCCTAGTTCTCAGATCTTCAGACTTGGACTGAATTATACCACGGGGGTCTTCAACTGCAAATGGCAGATGGTGCAACTTCTCAGCCTCTATAATTGCGTGAGCTATTCCTCATAATAAGTAAATAAATAAATAATAACCTATTAGTTCTGTTTCTCTAGAGAACCGTGATTAATACAGCCTCTGAATGTGGGCACTCTGTCTAATTTCTCTTTATTTTCTACTATAGACCATAATATGTAAGTAAGGAGGGCTCAGTAACTATTTATTAAACTGTAGTTATCAATCTATAATAATTTAGGTAAGGCATAGAATTAATAAATAGCCAATAGCTCCAAAAGTTCTTAAGTACATTTGAGCAAAACTCTATGTTTTTCTTGGGTTAATAGTAAAAACTATTTTTGCAACTCTTGAAGACCCTTGAGTTTGATAGGGAAGAGGGAGAAAAACTGATTGAAGTGGGGTGGTAAGAAGAATCCAATCTTTCAATAAATTTCTACATAGAGATAAATAAATAAACTGTAATGTTTTCTAAACTGGAACATTTTCCCCAAATAAAGATCACATTATTGGACAAAAATACAAATTAATTAAACTCATATTTGGGAACAAGGAGCTGTTTTATCTCAAGTTATCTGATGAAAGGAAATTCTTCTGTTATGTAGCTATGTTTACTTAAATGCGTCTATAACTCACCGTATTAGGCTTCTCCAGAGAAAGAGAACCAATAGGTGATATATGTATGGAGAAATATTTATTGTGTAAATATAAATTATAAGGATTATATTATTATTATATTATTTCTTTAAATTATATGAGGAAATAGATATACATTTTAAAATAAAAAAAATATTATAAGGTAGTTCATGTGATTATGGAAGCTGAGAAGTCCCAAGCTCTGCAGTTAGCAAGCTGGAGACCCAAGACAACTGATAGTGTGGTTCCAGTCCAAAATCTTGAGAACCAGGGAAGCTGATGTTCTAGTCTGAAAGCTGACGGGCTCAAGACCCAGGAAGAGGTGACATTTCAGTTCAAATCTGAAGGTAGAAAGAGACCAGTGTCTCAGCTCATGTAGTCTGGCTGGAGGACTTCCTTCACTTGCAGGAGGGTCAACCTTTTTGTTCTATTCAGGCCTTCAGCTGATTCGATGGGTACCACCCACACTGGAGAAAAGAGTCATCTGCTATTCTCAGGCTACTAATTCAGATGTTAATCTCATCCATAACACCCTCACAGACACACCCAGAATAATGTTTGATCAACTATCTGGGGACCCTGTGACCTGGTCAAATTGACACATAAAATCACTTTAACAGGAATGAAAGGTGAGGAAGGGTCTTTAGAGATTAAATTGATTATTAGGATATTCTGGCAAAAGCTACTTTTCAGAACTACATAGTAGGCATGATTTTTGGGAGAGGAAACAATACTTTTCTGAGGAAAATACCGCTAAGTAACAATGGCTTCTCTTTATAACTTCAATTATGTATTAGTTCACTTCAGGCTTCACATCTTTCTGGAAATCAGGAAACCTGAACTGTACTGATGTATTGATCCAGGGCTCATCTTAGTAACTATATTTAACATTTCCTTCCACAAGGAAGAGACTGTTTCTATCTCTGCAGCATTTTTTGAATATATATGTTGTGAAAAACCTGGCTAAAGAACTGCTTCCTGTTTGGAGATAGAAAGTACACTTAAGGGATTCCCTGGTGGTGCAGTGGTTAAGAATCTGCCTGTCAATGCAGGGGACACGGGTTCGAGCCTTGGTCGGGGAAGATCCCACACGCCACGGAGCAACTAAGCCCGTGCACCACAACTACTGAGCCTGCACTCTAGAGCCCATGAGCCACAGCTACTGAGCCCATGTGCCACAAGTACTGAAGCGCACACTCCTAGAACCCGTGCTCCACAACCAGAGAAGCCACCGCAATGAGAAGTCCACGCACCACAATGAAGAGTAGTCCTGCTCGCCACAGCTAGAGAAAGCCCGTGTGCAGCAAGAAGACCCAATGCTGCCAAAAATAAATATAAATAAATAAATTTATTTATTTTTTAAAAGAAAGAAAGTACACTTAACATGGATTCAGAATGCCAAAGAGAAATGCTCTCAACAATGATTTTTCAACAAACTTGTACATTTCACAGATTTATATTATATTATAGTTTTCCTTGTGCTTAAAGGAACAAGAATTCATCTTATAAATTCCTTTGTTCAAAAATTAATATCATAGGGCTTCCCTGGTGGCTCAGTGGTTGAGAATCTGCCTGCCGATGCAGGGGACACGGGTTCGTGCCCCGGTCTAGGAAGATCCCACATGCCATGGAGTGGCTAGGCGCGTGAGCCATGACCGCTGAGCCTGTGCATCTGGAGCCTGTGCTCCGCAATGGGAGAGGCCACAGCAGTGAGAGGCCCACATACCGCAAAAAAAAAAAAAAAAAAAAAAATTAATATCATAGAATCATAACTCTTTAGGGAATAATTTTTCTTTTTATAATAAAAATGAAAAATATATGTATCAATCCATCCTCAAATTATTAGACATTTGAATATGATAAAGACTCAGGGTTAATCTTAATTTGGTCCTAGGTCAGCCCTGTTAACACAGAGACTCTTTGAGAAACAGAAGCTGCCGTTTTAATGCCTATCAGATATTGGACCATACGCTTCACTTATGACTGTTGCCAAGGTAGGAAATGTTAAGTTCTTTGAGATCACACAGTTAGAAAGTGGGAAAGTCGTCAATTGCAGCCCAAGCACTAGATAGATCTTCCTACCACATCTCACATTCTGATTACTCCAAGATGAACTTGGCGTTTCGAACGAGTCTCTGACCAGTCTCCTATCTGACCAAGGTTATGGTGAAGAAACTCATTTATCTCCCCACGGATACACCAGAAATACAGCTACACGTGGAACAACTCCTACAGAACACCTACTGAACGCTGACAGAAGACCCCAGACCTCCCAAAAGGCAAGAAACTCCCCACATACCTGGGTAGGGCAAAGCGGAGAGATCCCCACACAGAGGATCGGTGCCGAGCGGCACCCACCAGCCCGAGAGGCTTGTCTGCTCACCCGCCGGGGCGCGCAGCGCTGGAAGCTGAGGCTCGGGCTTCGGTCAGAGCGCAGGGAGAGGACTGGGGCTGGCGGCGAGAACTCAGCCTGAAGGGGGCTAATGTGCCACAGCTAGCCGGGAGGGAGTCCGGGAAAACTCTGGAGCTGCCGAAGAGGCAAGAGACTTTTTCTTCCCTCTTGGTTTCCTGGTGCGCGAGGAGAGGGGATTAAGAGCGCTGCTTAAAGGGGCTCCACGGACGGGCGCGAGTCGCGACTGAAAGCGCGGAGCCCAGTGACAGGCGTGGGACGCTGGGGCTGCTGCTGCCGCCGCCAAGAAGCCTGTGTGCGAGCGCAGGTCACTGTCCACACTGCCCTTCCGGGAGCCTGTGCAGCCCGCCACTGCCGGGGTCCCGGGATCCAGGGGCGGCTTCCCTGGGAGAACGCACGGTGCGCCTCGGGCTGGTGCAACGTCACGCCGACCTCTGCCGCTGCAGGCTCGCCCCGCACTCCGTGCCCCTCCCTCCCTCCCGGCCTGAGTGAGCCAGAGTCCCCGAAGAGGCTGCTCCTTTAACCCTGTCCTATCTGAGCGAAGAACAGACGCCCTCCGGCGACCTACACGCAGAGGCGGGGCCAAATCCAAAGCTGAGACCCAGGAGCCGTGAGAACAAAGAAGAGAAAGGGAAACCTCTCCCAGCAGCCTCAGAAGCAGCGGATTAAAGCTCCACAATCAACTTGATGTACCCTGCATCTGTGGAATACATGAATAGACAACACATCATCCCAAATTGAGGAGCCCGGAGTCAGTGCTGTGCCTCTGAGGTGGGAGAGCCAACTTCAGGACACTGATCCACAAGAGACCTCCCAGCTCCACATAATATCAAACGGCGAAAATCTTCCAGAGATCTCCATCTCAACACCAGCACCCAGCTTCACTCAACGACCAGCAGGCTACAGTGCTGGACACCCTAAGCCAAACAACTAGCAAGACAGGAACACAACACCACCCATTAGCAGAGAGGTGGCCTAAAATCATAAGAAGTCCACAGACACCCCAAAACACACCACCAGACGTGGACCTGCCCACCAGAAAGACAAGATCCAGCCTCATCCACCAGAACACAGGCACTAGTCCCCTCCACCAGGAAGCCTACACAACCCACTAAACCAACCTTAGCCACTGGGGACAGACACCAAAAACAACAGGAACTACGAACCTGCAGCCTGCAAAAAGGAGACCCCAAACACAGTAACATAAGCAAAATGAGAAGACAGAAAAACACACAGCAGGAGAAGGAGCAAGATAAAAACCCACCAGACCTAACAAATGAAGAGGTAATAGGCAGTCTACCTGAAAAAGAATTCAGAATAATGATGGTAAAGATGATCCAAGATTCTATTTCCCAGATCCAAAATCTTGGAAATAGAATAGACAAAATGCAAGAAACAGTTAACAAGGACCTAGAAGAACTAAAGATGAATCAAGCATCGATTAAAAACACAATACATGAAATAAAAAATACTCTAGATGGGATCAATAGAAGAATAACTGAGGCAGAAGAACGGATAAGTGAGGTGGAAGATAAAATAGTGGAAATAACTGCTGCAGAGCAAAATAAAGAAAAAAGAATGAAAAGAACAGAGGACAGTCTCAGAGACCTCTGGGACAACATTAAACGCACCAACATTCGAATTATAGGGGTTCCAGAAGAAGAAGAGAAAAAGAAAGGGACTGAGAAAATATTTGAAGAGATTATAGTTGAAAACTTCCCTAATATGGGAAAGGAAATAGTTAATCAAGTCCAGGAGGCACAGAGAGTCCCATACAGAAGAAATCCAAGGAGAAATACGCCAAGACACATACTAATCAAACTGTCAAAAATTAAACACAAAGAAATCATATTAAAAGCAGCAAGGCAAAAACAACAAATAACACACAAGGGAATCCCCATCAGGATAACAGCTGATCTCTCAGCAGAAACTCTACAAGCCAGAAGGGAGTGGCAGGACATAATTAA
Organism: Mesoplodon mirus; assembly: GCF_964341445.2. NCBI lineage: Eukaryota > Metazoa > Chordata > Mammalia > Artiodactyla > Ziphiidae > Mesoplodon > Mesoplodon mirus. The sequence goes on from NC_138982.1 coordinate 115,618,075, forward strand.
AGTGATGAAGGAGAAAAACCTGCAACCAAGATTACTCTACCCAGCAAGGATCTCATTCAGATTTGATGGAGAAATTAAAATGTTTACAGAAAAGCAAAAGCTGAGAGAGTTCAGCACTACCAAACCAGCTTTACAACAAATGCTAAAGGAACTTCTCTAGGCAAGAAACACAACAGAAGTAAAAGACCTACAATAATGAACCCAAAACAATTAAGAAAATGGGAATAGGAACATACATATCGATAATTACCTTAAATGTAAATGGACTAAATGCTCCCACCAAAAGACACAGATTGGCTGAATGGATACAAAAACAAGACCCATCTATATGCTGTCTACAAGAGACCCACTTCAGACCTAGAGACACATACAGACTGAAAGTAAGGGGATGGAAAAAGATATTCCATGCAAATGGAAACCAAAAGAAAGCTGGAGTAGCAATTCTCATATCAGACAAAATAGACTTTAAAATAAGGACTACTAGAAGAGACAAAGAAGGACACTACATAATGATCAAGGGATCGATCCAAGAAGAAGATATAACAATTGTAAATATTTATGCACCAAACATAGGAGCACCTCAATACATAAAGCAAATACTAACAGCCATAAAAGGAGAAATCGACAGTAACACACTCATAGTAGGGGACTTTAACACCCCACTTTCACCAATGGACAGATCATCCAAAATGAAAATAAATAAGGAAACACAAGCTTTAAATGATTCATTAAACAAGATGGACTTAATTGATATTTATAGGACATTCCATCCAAAAACAACAGAATACACATTTTTCTCAAGTGCTCATGGAACATTCTCCAGGATAGATCATATCTTGGGTCACAAATCAAGCCTTGGTAAATTTAAGAAAATTGAAATTGTATCAAGTATCTTTTCTGACCACAATGCTATGAGACTAGATATCAATTACAGGAAAAGATCTGTAAAAAATACAAACACATGGAGGCTAAACAATACACTACTTAATAACGAAGTGATCACTGAAGAAATCAAAGAGGAAATTAAAAAATACCTAGAAACAAATGACAATGGAGACACGACGACCCAAAACCTATGGGATGCAGCAAAAGCAGTTCTAAGAGGGAAGTTTATAGCAATACAATCCCACCTTAAGAAACAGGAAACATCTCGAATAAACAACCAAACCTTACACCTAAAGCAATTAGAGAAAGAAGAACAAAAACATCCCAAAGTTAGCAGAAGGAAAGAAATCATAAAAATCAGATCAGAAATAAATGAAAAAGAAATGAAGGAAACGATAGCAAAGATCAATAAAACTAAAAGCTGGTTCTTTGAGAAGATAAACAAAATTGATAAACCATTAGCCAGACTCATCAAGAAAAAAAGGGAGAAGACTCAAATCAATAGAATTAGAAATGAAAAAGGAGAAGTAACAACTGACACTACAGAAATACAAAAGATCATGAGAGATTACTATAAGCAACTCTATGCCAATAAAATGGACAACCTGGAAGAAATGGACAAATTCTTAGAAATGCACAACCTGCCAAGACTGAATCAGGAAGAAATAGAAAATATGAACAGACCAATCACAAGCACTGAAATTGAAACTGTGATAAAAAATCTTCCAACAAACAAAAGCCCAGGACCAGATGGCTTCACAGGCGAATTCTATCAAGCATTTAGAGAAGAGCTAACACCTATCCTTCTGAAACTCTTCCAAAATATAGCAGAGGGAGGAACACTCCCAAACTCATTCTACGAGGCCACCATCACCTTGATACCAAAACCAGGCAAGGATGTCACAAAGAAAGAAAACTACAGGCCAATATCACTGATGAACATAGATGCAAAAATCCTCAACAAAATACTAGCAAACAGAATCCAACAGCACATTAAAAGGATCATACACCATGATCAAGTGGGGTTTATTCCAGGAATGCAAGGATTCTTCAATATACGCAAATCAATCAACGTGATACACCATATTAACAAATTGAAGGAGAAAAACCATATGATCATCTCAATAGATGCAGAGAAAGCTTTCGACAAAATTCAACACCCATTTATGATAAAAACCCTGCAGAAAGTAGGCATAGAGGGAACTTTCCTCAACATAATAAAGGCCATATATGACAAACCCACAGCCAGCATCGTCCTCAATGGTGAAAAACTGAAACCATTTCCACTAAGATCAGGAACTAGACAAGGTTGCCCACTTTCACCACTCTTATTCAACCTAGTTTTGGAAGTTTTAGCCACAGCAATCAGAGAAGAAAAGGAAATAAAAGGAATCCAAATTGCAAAAGAAGAAGTAAAGCTGTCACTGTTTGCAGATGACATGATACTATACATAGAGAATCCTAAAGATGCTACCAGAAAACTACTAGAGTTAATCAATGAATTTGGTAAAGTTGCAGGATATAAAATTAATGCACAGAAATCTCTGGCATTCCTATATACTGATGATGAAAAATCTGAAAGTGAAATCAAGGAAACACTCCCATTTACCATTGCAACAAAAAGAATAAAATATCTAGGAATAAACCTACCTAAGGAGACAAAAGACCTGTATGCAGAAAATTATAAGACACTGATGAAAGAAATTAAAGATGATACAAATAGATGGAGAGATGTACCATGTTCTTGGATTGGAAGAATCAACATTGTGAAAATGACTCTACTACCCAAAGCAATCTACAGATTCAATGCAATCCCTATCAAACTACCACTGGCATTTTTCACAGAAGTAGAACAAAAAATTTCACAATTTGTATGGAAACACAAAAGACCCCGAATAGCCAAAGCAATCTTGAGAACGAAAAATGGAGCTGGAGGAATCAGGCTCCCTGACTTCAGACTATACTACAAAGCTACAGTAATCAAGACAGTATGGTACTGGCACAAAAACAGAAAGATAGATCAATGGAACAGGATAGAAAGCCCAGAGTTAAACCCGCGGACATATGGTCACCTTATCTTTGATAAAGGAGGCAGGAATGTACAGTGGAGAAAGGACAGTCTCTTCAATAAGTGGTGCTGGGAAAACTGGATAGGGACATATAAAAGTATGAGATTAGATCACTCCCTAACACCATACACAAAAATAAGCTCAAAATGGATTAAAGACCTAAATGTAAGGCCAGACACTATCAAACTCTTAGAGGAAAACATAGGCAGAACACTCTATGACATAAATCACAGCAAGATCCTTTTTGACCCACCTCCTAGAGAAATGGAAATAAAGACAAAAATAAGCACATGGGACCTAATGAAACTTAAAAGCTTTTGCACAGCAAAGGAAACCATAAACAAGACCAAAAGACAACCCTCAGAATGGGAGAAAATATTTGCAAATGAAGCAACTGACAAAGGATTAATCTCCAAAATTTATAAGCAGCTCATGCAGCTCAATAACAAAAAAACAAACAACCCAATCCAAAAATGGGCAGAAGACCTAAATAGACATTTCTCCACAGAAGATATACAGACTGCCAACAAACACATGAAAGGATGCTCAACATCTTTACTCATTAGAGAAATGCAAATCAAAACTACAATGAGATATCATCTCACACCAGTCAGAATGGCCATCATCAAAAAATCTAGAAACAATAAATGCTGGAGAGGGTGTGGAAAAAAGGGAACACTCTTGCACTGCTGGTGGGAATGTGAATTGGTACAGCCGCTATGGAGAACGGTATGGAGGTTCCTTAAAAAACTACAAATAGAACTACCATATGACCCAGCAATCCCACTACTGGGCATATACCCTGAGAAAACCATAATTCAAAAAGAGACATGTACCAAAATGTTCATAGCAGCCCTATTTACAATAGCCCGGAGATGGAAACAACCTAAGTGTCCATCATCGGATGAATGGATAAAGAAGATGTGGCACATATATACAATGGAATATTACTCAGCCATAAAAAGAAATGAAATTGAGCTATTTGTAATGAGGTGGATAGACCTAGAGTCTGTCATACAGAGCGAAGTAAGTCAGAAAGAGAAAGACAAATACTGTATGCTAACACATATATATGGAATTTAAGAAAAAAAATGTCATGAAGAACATAGGGGTAAGACAGGAATAAAGACACAGACCTACTAGAGAATGGACTTGAGGATATGGGGAGGGGGAAGGGTAAGCTGTGACAAAGTGAAAGAGCGGCATGGACATATATACACTACCAAACGTGAGGTAGATAGCTAGTGGGAAGCAGTCGCATAGCACAGGGAGATCAGCTCGGTACTTTGTGACCGCCTGGAGGGGTGGGATAGGGAGGGTGGGAGGGAGACGCAAAAAGGGAGGGGATATGGAAACATATGTATATGTATAAAAAAAAAAAAAAAAAAAAAAAAAAAGAAACTCATTTAGAGATGATTTGCCTTTCCTCAAAATCCAATATTCCAGAATATTTGCTGCGCAAAGACGGGAGCTTAGACATAGGATTTTCAATTAGGAATTTACTAACAGTTCAGAGAGGCGGAATTCTGACTCTAATGAATTGAGGGCTGAATAATTTGAGTATATAGGATGTCCTAGAGCTGTGAACAGTAATTGGTTAAATTTATTCAGGAGGGGCAGCGTCAGGGCATTTACAAGTATGGAACTTGAAGCCATACTGCATGTGCTGGATGTGCCACTTTCTAGCTCTTGCCTAACCTCCCTTGGAACTTAATATTATGTATTACTTAGAAATACAGTATTTATTTATGTAAAATATAAAATGTGCTCAACTTTGCTAACTGCAAGTGTGGATAGTTCAGCTTATCCTATTGTGCACTTCAAATTCAACTCACTTATGTGTGATGTTCAGGACAGTTGAACCACAGTACAAAGCACAGTACAAAGCACAGTACAAAGAATTATATCGGGGCTTCCCTGGTGGCGCAGTGGTTGAGAATCTGCCAGCTAATGCAGGGGACATGGGTTCGAGCCCTGGTCTGGGAGGATCCCACATGCCGTGGAGCAACTAGGCCTGTGAGCCACAAGTACTGAGCCTGCGCGTCTGGAGCCTGTGCTCCGCAACGAGGGAGGCCGCGATAGTGAGAGGCCCGTGCACCGCGATGAAGAGTGGACCCCGCTTGCCACAACTAGAGAAAAGCCCTTGCACAGAAACGAAGACCCAACACAGCAAAAATAAATTAATTAATAAACTCCTACCCCCAACATCTTCTTAAAAAAAATGCAAAGAATTATATCTACAAAATTTTTTCTTATCATATATTTAAATTGATTGAATTTTTCTGTACTCATTTTCTCATATTTGAGGTATCTGTGTGTTAGATAATTAAGTATAGTTTTGATAGCTGATGACAAATTCTATACACCTACTAGACTGTGTACTGACAGTCTGCTACATCTAATCCATTAGTCATATGGATTAAAAAAATTGTGTCTCCTTAAGAAAATTGTCTCCCTTGGGTGTATACATCATTTTATAATGAGGCACGGTCAGTTTATTGAAAACTATTGAACTAGTTGTTGTCTGTTCAGACATTTCTTAATTCTAACAATAGTAAGGTCAAATAAAATCAGTAGGTAATATCATGAGGAATGTCACACTTTACGATTTGAAAATCAGATTTACTTGCAACCACTGCAAATAATCCCATTGCTTGTCTCATTAAATAATCTTCATTCTATGTCACTATGTTATATTTATGGGAGAAATACTGAAGGAAAAACTTAGACATATGTTGATATTTTCATCACAGTCATCCATCACCATAATGAGTAACCAAAGCCCCTTTGAAAATAGTACATCTAGCACTGCATAGATTCCAAAGAATTGACTTCTTATGTAACACACTTTGGGAGGCATTAATATGAATGTTATGCTAATTTGTCTGCCTTTTACCTAGAGTTTATTTAAAATCCTAGAGGATTTTCAAGAGGATATTGCTTCATTAAATTAACTCACAAAGCAAAACTAACTTTAGCCTCTTATTTTATTAGGGCAAATTAATCTAAAAAATTATTTGAAGAATGAGTCAACACAAGCTCTTTAAGAAGTGTAGTTCAGTTTAAGCTTAGTTGCAGTAGTGGTTTAAAACTAGAGTCAAACACTTTTTTTTTTTTATCATTGTTGGATTTGTTTATTGGTTTGGTTGCTCTCTCTCTCTCTCTCTCTTTTTTTTTTTTACAACTTTATTGGAGTATACTTGCTTCACAATGGTGTCAAACACTCTTGAATTTAATTCCCAACTCTACTACTTACTAGCTGTATATTCTTAGGTATGTTATTTACAATATTTTAATCCTTAGTATATTCAACAATAAATTTCAGTAAATGGTATTGCATATCTCACTGGCTGTTATAAGGATTAAATATAATAATTATATAAGGATTTAAGAATAGTCTCTGGCAGTAAATATACAGTTATTATTAACTGTCTTTAATCATTATTTTCAGAACCTGAATTCATAACAGGAATTGTGTGGAGCAAAATAAAACTATTATTCAACTCAGAAATTTTCCTCTGGGGGCAATCATAATGTTTCAGCAATTTGAGGATATGGTTCCTATTTGAAATCCTTTATGTATGAAATTATTAAATATGAAATTCAAAATATGAGTGTTTTAAGATAAATATTTATGGTAGCCTTTCACTGAATGAGTACTAAAATAAGTCCCATAGATGAGATGGCATTTCTAACTTCGTGGTCCCGTTTTGCAGACAGGAAATGTGTAGAATATGACAAGCACCCCAAATCAAGGGGTAGCAAGTGACAAGTGATAAAGAATTTGAGAAGAAAGAAATCATTATGGACTCATGGAGGTAATAAATCTTAAGCTTAAGTTTTAAGAAAGTGTAGAAATTAAATTCATTGCTTTCATAGAAATTCATAAAATTTATATTCATAAATATTTGGTTAAATATAAGTAAGAAATTCAAAGATAAAAATTTCATGATGTATTTGGGAAACAAAGAATGAACTTTTTATTTAGAAAGGAATTCTTATAGGAAGGAAGAGGTTGAACATCTTTGGGAATTCTTGGATAGTAGGAAAGGTATATAACCTGATTTACAGGGCAATAGTGTGTCAGTTAGCTATGTAAACCTAATAAACCAATGGGAGAAGTAAATGCAAAGAGTCCTTCTTAAGGACTTTTTGACTGGTGTGTCATCTATTTGACATCACTTAAATAAATTATATTGTTTCAGTTGATTATCCAGATATCAGCTCCCCTCCGCAATATACATATGGCTATCATTTTTCCCACCCCTCACCAATCCCTTTTCCAGTTTCCATAACAAAATAATCATATAAGGCACATTATGCTATTTTTAGTTTTACTTCACAGGGCCTATGAGTTACTGAAACATTCCATTAGACATGTCTCTCTTTTCTTCTCTGCCACATCTCCACATTGCTAGGCAGGTCTTCTCTGTGTACTCCCCCCTCCCAACACACACACACACACACACACACGCACATGCACACACACATACACCCCTTATCTCTGCTAGCTCCTCCCTCTTTGCATCTGGCCTTTTTCACTCTTCACCTCTCCAGGACATCCATGTTCTCCTCCCTTCTCAGGGAGGGGAGGTGCCCTCTTCCTCTGGACTTCCAGTTGCCAGCCTGACAGCCAGGATGCCACTCTCCATCTTACAGTGGGCTTATTGTAACATTTTCTTAGCAAAGGCTGCCTTCTCTCTCTTCCTAGGATTCTTGCGCTGGTTACAAACAAAGGCAGAAATTCTTCCTGAATTATGTGATAAACACAAATAAGTACTCAATTGCTATTAGAGATGGCTAAGTGACTAGGAAATTTTTCTTACACATTAAGTGAAAAACAGTTACAGAATAATACATATAACGTGGCTCCCTTTTTAGCAGAAAATGTACTCATAAAAATATCTGACAGCATTTTTAGCAAATCGTTAATAGTGGTTATCATCTTGAGAATGATATAAACAGACTTTCTTTTATTACTCATATTCACTTCTGAATTCTGTGAAAATTTTATAATATGCATATGCTGATTTTATGAGAGAAAGTAACCGTGTTTTCATTTGAAGTATACGTCAGATTGCATACATTGATTTTGTAAATGATTTCACAGTACAAATATAGTATGTACTTATATTTTGAACATTATAAAGACTCTGCTATTTTATTTTGTACATAATAAATACCAATCTCTGTATTAGGAACTTAAAATACACATTTGCTTTGTATCCTCCATCCACCCTAAAAATAAGTATTTTTTCCCTATTTTATCCATAAAGAAAGAGGCACAGATCATTTAAGTAACTTGTTCAAGGTAACACAGCTAGTAAATAGTAAAGCCAGGGTTCAAAGTAAGTTTTTGTTATTTTTGTTCAGCATTATATGCAGTTGTTCTTTAGAAAGAAAATTCACTCAGCGAGAAATGAAAGATTTTTTAAGGATTTGGTAGCTAAGAAGTATTTATTTCTGCATCGCAGAAAATAGCATAGCTGAGGAAGGTAGTAATCAATTTTAGGAGTTTTAAGGTTTAGGGTAATTTGATTTTTTCAGTTTATTGTGACTGTTGATTGTGTCACATGGAAATCTCATCTTGCTATATATGCCACTGAATCAGCCTGGAGGGAATTAATACAGCTAAATGTTACAGTAATTTTCTAATTTGCTGATTCCACATAAACCCAGTGGGCTATATTAAGAATCCATGAAGAGTTCATTGGCATCATCAGGGTCTGCTGTGCTACACATGGTGGCCGAATGGTATCCTTATCAACACTGAAAATGTTGTTGCTGTAGTGCAAGTGATGAGTACATTGAGAAAGCAGAACTTTCCATCACACTGTTTGGAAGACATTTGACTCTATGACCTTTAGGTTTATACATTTTTAAGTGTTCGGGGGAAAGATCATTAAGGATCTAAAGTTGAAGAATTTCTGTTGTGTTAATTTCTGCTGTACAGCTAAGTGATTCAGTTATACCTATATATATTCTTTTTCATATTCTTTTCCATTCTGGTTTATCACAGGATATTGAATACAGTTCCCTGTGCTCTGCAGTAGGACCTTGTTGTTTATGCATCCTATATATACTAGTTTGCCTCTGCTAATCCCAAACTCCCAATCCATCCCTCCCCCACGACGCTCCCTGTGGCAACCACAAGTCTGTTCTCTATGCCTGTGAGTCTGTCTCTGGTTTGTAGATGTGTTCATTTGTGTCATATTTTGGATTCCACATATAAGTGATATCATCTGGTATTTGTCTTTGTCTTTCTGACTTCAGTTAGTATGATAATCTCTAGGTCCATCATGTTGTGGCAAATGGAATCATTTCATTCTTTTTTATGGCTGAGTAATATTCCATTGTATATATGTACCACATCTTTATCCATTCATCTGTTGATGGACACTTAAGTTGTTTCCATGTCTTGGCTGTTGTAAAAAGTGCTGCTATGAATTTAGGGGGTGCGTGTATCTTTTTGAATTACAGTTTTGTCTAGGTATATGCCCAGGAGTGGGATTGCTGGATCTTATGGCAAATCTATTTTTAGTTTTTTGAGGAACCTCCATACTGTTTTCCATAATGGCTGTACCAGTTTACATTCCCCCCAACAGTGTAAGGGGGTTCCCTTTTCTCCACCCACCTCTCCAATATTTGATATTTGTAGACTTTTTAATGATAGCCATTCTCACCAGTGTGAGGTGGTACCTCATTGTAGTTTTGATTTGCATTTCTCTAATAATTAGTGAGCATCTTTTCACGTGTCCATTGGCCATCTGTAAGTCTCCTTTGCAGAAATGTCTATTTATATCTTCTGCCCATTTTTCGATTGGGTTGTTTGTTTTTTTGTTATTGCATTGTATGAACAGTTTGTATATTTTGGAAATTAATACCTGACAGTTGCATCAGTTGCAAATATTTTCTCCCATTCTGTGGGTTGTCTTTTCACTTTGTTAGTGGTTTCCTTTGATGTACAGAAGCTTGTAATTTTGATTAGGTCTCATTTGTTTATTTTTGCTTTTATAACATTATTATCTTCTATGAGCTAAGATAAAACTATCTTAATAGCTCTCCATTCCTCTCCAACTTCTGGCTCTTGTGGTCTGAGCTTACATTATGAAGGAAAGGAACTAGCAAAGAAAGAGAGAAACAAAATAGGAAAGAAGAAAAAGTGAAATGGCAAGATTCCAATGGAAATAGGAAGAGATGGAATATAGAACAGAGATGGAAAAGTTTGTCTGATATAAAAGAAGTGCCCAGTTCTTGGAAATGCCTGGAAAACAATAAGAATGAGTTCAGAGATGCAGTCAGGTCAATGTAATCTTTCATATACGTTCCTAAGGGTCACTAGCCATATTAGTCAGGATTCTCCAGAGAAACAGAGCCAATAGTATATATCTGTCTATCTGTTTCTCTCTGTCTCTGTCTCTCTCTGTTAGAAGACTGGCAAGTCTAAAATGTGCAGGGCAGGATGGCAGTCCAGAGAACCAGGGAAAAGTTGACGTCGCAACTCAAGTTCTAGGACAGTCTGGAGGCCAAATTCTCTCTGGCTCAGAAACCTCAGTCTGTTTTCCTTTAAGGCCTTCAATTGACTGGTTGAAGCCCACCCACATTATGGAGGGTAACCTGCTTTACTAAAGGTCTACTGATATAAATGTTAGCTAAAATATACCTCATAGCAATGTCCAGACTTCTGTTTGACCAACTACCGTGGCCTAACCAAGCTGACACATAAAACTGACCATCTCACAAGACACTACGATAAATATGACAGATTTACCTTGAAAAAAAAAAGAAATTTACTTGTAGAAGTAGATTTTGGAAGGGTGGCAGCTTGAGAGTTATTGTGAAGTGGTGGAAGGAGGTTTAGCTAACTTTGGCCTAAAAGTAGCAATGCCAGATGTGGATGGGTGTGGCTTATAACACAATGGGGGGACTGAGCTGATAGATGTTTGAGGTGTGTTCATGGGTGCATTTCATTTATTTCAATGCAGCTCTGTTCAACTTAGTGCAGCTTTCTATGCTTACCTGGTGTTTCTCATGAATGAAAACGTGCATTAGCAAACATAAAATTTGCTATGCTTAAATTGTTTCTTAATGTGTCAATTGTGTTGGAACAAATTCTCATTTTAAAAACAGAAATAACTGTACTTAAATTTATGGTGATAGGTTGGGGGGAATGGATAGAATTAGCAGGATTCATGCTACCATCAATGTTCTTTGCAAAGAAGTCTAAGTCATTTGCTGAAAAAGGAAGTGATGGGCAGGAGAATCCGAGAATATACAGAGATCTGCCTCAGGCATGTTAGATACTGAGTAGGTAGTCAGTAAAGATTTATTGAATGAGTGTATAAATGAGTAAACAAAGGAATTTTTATGGTGAACATGGTAATTGAAGCAATTTTTGCATCAGGCAGTAGAATTCTAAATTGGCAGTGATTGCTTACCTGAGTTAAAAAGGAGATTGTTTTATTGATTCAAGGTAGGGAATCATGAATATCCTGGTAAGAGAAAGAATTGGTACACTGAATATGTCCAGTTTAGCTAAGAAAAGAAATAAATTAGGAGGAAGAATAACAGAGAGAGAGAGAGCATGAGAGGTATGAAGGCAACAGACATCCTAATGAGGACAGGAAGCTTCAGTGGAGATAAAAAGGATGCGAGCCAAAAGGTTTTGAACAAGTGGTCTAGGATATCTAGGACTCATCACAGACTTACTGCACTTCACAGCTATAGTTCCAGCAGTAATGTTCGACCGTTTGTTGGGGACTGTGGCTGTTAATATAATTCCTGTCTTGGTCAGCATTGTCTGAAAAATTGGGTGGGAGTGAGCCTGTGGTGAAAATACTCCAGCTGAGAGGTGATGAGGAAATTAGCATTTACTATTTGCCACCAGAGTACCATGAAAATCATAAGCAGTCAAATTTAGGTTAATATAACAAAGCACTTCCTAATAATTTAAACTGTAAAACAGTGGAATGGGCTGCATTGTGAAGTATGATACACACTTTTCATGTAAGACCAGGGTACACGTTAGTATTACTGTTGCAGTTGTTATTAGCTCTTACTACCGGTAAGATGTTGTCAAAAGTATTCTTCAGTTACTGGGGAAATTGCATTGGATGTTCCTTAAGGAAAAAGTGAAATCATCTGTTTTTTACATTTTGTGGTCTTATTAAATAGTTGAAACAAAAAAATTAAATAGTTTACAGAATTTTATTTTTCCTTAATTACCCATACACATATATGTACACCACAGTTTGGCTCCTTGGGGCAATTTGTTACATATATGAAATCAAAATAAAGAGAACATTTTCAGATATCTGCAGGAAGCCTGAAGAGCTGCATTTAATGTCTGAAAGAACATCCAGAATTATTAAACCTTTGGCAAGCTCTACTTCACTCCTCCACAGCTTATGTAGCATCAGTAATTTCCACCTGACTGGATACTAGACCCCCAGGTCTTATAATGTTACTTTCCCAAAAAGTGAAGTTCAAGAAATACCTTAATTGCACTTTGCTAACAACTATAATTTTCAAACTTTAGCATCTACAAGAATCATCTGGGATACTTGTTTAAAATGCAGAGTCCTGGGCCCTAGCCCTGGAAATCTTTTTATTAGTAGATTTGTGGTAAGAAGCAGAATCTGTGTTTTAATCAACATTGTAGAGATTTCAATGCAGACAATTTGTGGGCCACAGTTTGAGAAATAGCAGCCTGGAATGGTCAATCTGAACAGTTGATCATTTTGGTCATGTCAGTTTGACTGATTAATTTTTCATTCAGTCAACTCTCATTTGAACTGAAACGACACTCTGGTTATAAGCATAAACATAACCTCATTGTATGGCCTTAGATTAATATTTTAACTTTCCAACAGCTCAATTGCTGGATCTATAAAATAGTAACTGTATTTCCTCACTATGTTGTTTAAAAGAACTATTAAAATATTACAAAACAAGTTTTAAATGTGAAGACTTAATGGCAGAATACTCTCAGTGTTTTATGGAAATTAAATAATTAGTATGAGGGAAAGTGATTTCAGTGTTATGTAGAAGTACATGTTTCTGCACGACAAGGAGTAACTTGAATTCTGATATGATTTGATCTACTATTTTTATACTGAATATGCATTACTGGAAATAGGTCACAGCAGGAAGACAGATTAAGGCAGTTTAAAGGAAAATAGAAACTGTAGAAACTATAAAAAATAAATTTGCAATTACAATAAGAGAGCAGAGCTGTCTCCTTTTCTTTGTTTACTCAGCGGCCAAAATAATCATTCTCAATTTCACATATGTGTTAACCTTTGCATCTCCTGACATCTTCTTCCACGTTCTCAAAAGGAAGTGGGCATATTCTTTCCATTTTTTATATTGGAACAAAGTACATTTAACACTCTGAGCAAATACACCATAAATATTAAACTTAATAAAGCATAATCCCCTACTAGGGTTAAAGGTTAAGACCAAAGAGGAAAAGTAAAAGAGAAGGAGACAGAGAAGGTAAAACAGGGAAGAGTGAGAGGATATGAGTGAATAAATATGAAAAAACATGCAACATTATGACTTTCTAATGGATGAATATTGAAGTGTAATCATGAATCATACTTCATGATGATTGATATTTTGATAGTTCATCCTTTAGACATTGTATTGGAATTAACAATTGCCTGCCACACAGCTCTCCCTTCACACCATTCCAGTCCCACTTTCTTTGTTGTTCCTCTGATATACCCTGCAAGCTCTTGCCTCAAGATCCTTGAACTTGCTCTTTTCCTTTCTGGATCACACTTCTCCCAAATACCAACATAGTTCATTTTCATACTTTAATCAGATCCTTCTAAAATATCTCCTCACTGAGGCCTTCCTTGAACTCTTTATCTAAAATCATGTCTCAGGGTTTTGGGCAGGGGGGTCTTGTGTGCTCTAAGGGAGCTTTGGTCTTCTTAAGGAGATTGTTCTAAGATAAACAGTGCTTTGTCCATAAACGACAGTTTGCTTAGTATTCCAAGGCTCCTGGGGAGAATTGTATCAATAATACTGATGAAGGTGACCCACTGAAGAATGAGAAATGACCCAAATACATCTAGATAGGTTCTTGTGGTCAGGGCTGCTACCCTGGAAAACCCCTCCAGTCTGTACATTAAAACCAAGTGATATTTAAGAGATGCTGTCATGACAATGGGAAGCAATTGACCTTAGTTAGGTGCACTCCTTGGCAAAAAGTGTAAGTCAAGCTTGAGTCAGCCCAAAAGAGTAAACACCGTAGATCTAGCTGAAAGCAGTGTGGCTGTAGTCGTTGAGTCAAGGTGTCCCCAAAACTGACATAGATGGTGACAATAATGATGACCTTGCCTCCTGATGTAAGTCTTTGCATGAACAGACAGTACTGAACTTTTTTTTTTCTTTAATTGAACCACCAGCAGTCCCAGTTCAGCTGAAAATCACAAGTAAATGTTCCATGCTGTCTTTGTCCATTCAGGCTGCTATAACAAAATACCACTAACTGGATGGCTTATAAGAAATAGAAATTTATTTTTCTGGAGGCTGGAAGTCTGAGATCAGAGTACCACCATGGCCAAGGTAGGGCTTCCTTCCAGGTCCCAGACTTTGGATCATGGACTCACATGGTGAAAGGGGCTGGTGAGCTCAAGAGCGCTAATCCAATTCATGAGGGCACCACCTTCGTGACTTAAGCACCTCCCTATCCCTTTTAATAACTCCTAACACCTTCACATTGGGCATTAAGATTTCAACATATGAATTTTGAGAGGGCACAAATATTTGGCAATAGTACGTGCTTCCTGGCATAAAGCCACTTTCTCCCTCCCTTGCTTTCCAATCCACATTTAGCTGCTTTATGGAGAAAGATGATTGGCAAGAGGCCAAGACCTCTTTGTCCCCAAGAAGGGACAAAGACAGTAATCACCCATCTGAATATGCTGGGGAACTTCCAGCAGGGGAGGGACTCAAACTTTTATGATTCTGTTGGATACAAGTGCCAAAGTCACCATCCTACCAGGCCCTGTGGAGGGACCACCCTCTTTCAGCTGATGGGGAAAGAGGCTGAAGAGACCTGTGCGTGAGGCCATTTGGCCCTATTTAGTGTTCTAATATGGCTTCCACTGCTGAATGTATAATGATTCTCCACTCTTGAAGCAAGTGGTAGTTGGACCTAGACATTGCTCCTCAATCCATCTCTTAGTTTTTTCCTGAGTGGTCCAACAGAAATTATATAAAATCTCAGGAGAAGAAAAAAAAATCAGAGTTTTGATTAAGGACATAAATGTAGCAAGCATAATAAGAGATGCAGTATGTTCACATAGCAGCCCTGCATGACCAGTGCAAGGGAGCTGGAGGATTATGGTCAATTCAATGCAGTTGTTTCTCCTATAGACCTGGCTATTCTAGCCACAGTGATTGTACACATAGTGTGTTGCACAGACTGATAACACTTGATACTACTTCCTGTCTTGGATGTTGCCAGTGCCTTCTTTTCTGTTTCACTGGCACTAAGGATCAAGATCAGTTGACAGTTATTAGCATGGCTTTCATTCTGAGAGTGGCCATTAGAAAACCACTTAATGGTCTTAAATAGGAGAGAAATATGAACAGATAACTGAGGGGCAAGACTCTCAGTAATGTGGAAAATTCAATGGAGGTGGGGGGGTGGAAACAAAGGTCCTGCAGGTCCACCTTATCCAAGACACTAATGAATGTGGCTCAATTATGCAAGTGCACATGGGTCCCCATAGTTAATGCCACCAGCCTCAGAATTAATCCAGATCACCTCTTATCTGCATTCTTCAGAGAATAACTACTGCTTGTTTTCTTCTTTCTTATACCTTTATTTTTTTAACATGTTTATTGGAGTATAATTGCTTTACAATGGTGTGTTAGTTTCTGCTTTATAACAAAGTGAATCCGCTCTACATATACATATATCCCCATATCTCCTCCCTCTTGCGTTTCCCTCCCACCCTTCCTATCCCACCCCTCTAGGTGGTCACAAAGCACCGAGCTGATCTCCCTGTGCTATGTGCTGCTTCCCGCTAGCTATCTATTTTACATTTGGTAGTGTATATATGTCCATGCCACGCTCTCATTTCGTCCCAGCTTACCCTTCCCCCTCCCCATGTCCTCAAGTCCATTCTCTACATCTGCGTCTTTATTCCTGTCCTGCCCCTAGGTTCTTCAGAATCATTTTTTGTTTGTTTGTTTAGATTCCATATATATGTGTTAGCATATGGTATTTGTTTTTCTCTTTCTTACTTCACTCTGTATGACAGTCTCTAGGTCCATCCACCTCACTACAAATAACTCAATTTCATTTCTTTTTATGGCTGAGTAATATTCTATTGTATATATGTGCCACATCTTCTTTATCCATTCATCTGTCAATGGACACTTAGGTTGCTTCCATATCTTTAATCCTACATTGCTCTACCCCCTTCTCCATGATTAAATCCAAACCAAAACATTGCCTCACTTTTTTTTTTTTTTTTTTTTTTTTTCCAATTTGACCTGGGTGTTTTCTTTCCAAACAATTGTTTCTGGTATTGTTTGGTTTTTGTTATTTACCCTTGGTCTAGCTCACAAACATCCATGCTTGCTCTTGCAAGCCTTTCTCTCTGGAAATGCAGTTAGACAAAGAAGAGATGTGGTGACATCAGAATTAAGGCAATAGGAATGGAAAGAAACGGGTTGTGAAGATATTGCTGCTTTCATGCTGATGCGTTGAAATGAACAAACTACAGTTAGAAAACATGTGGGGAAAGAGGGAAATGGGAGGATATAAAATGACTTTCAATATTCTAGCTCTAGTTCCAAATACACCGTGGTGTAATTTGCTAAGATTGAAAATACAGAAGAAAGAGCAGGGGGGAAGGCGGTTAGTTTAGTTTTGACCTATGAGAATAGACAGTCTTACATAGTCTTCCCCCTTAGCTATGACAATTCCTGTCACCGATGTACTAAGAGCTATATATTTTCTGCAGGGGCACTGTTATTTTTAAGATATATTGAGAAAACTGCAAAAGAAGCCCACTTGGGAGGACTACTCTTGACCCACTCTACGCCCAGAGTTTTGTTCCTTGAGGTAATCTGGTTATGTGAATTTTATGAATCTGGCTGTTCCTTGAACTTAGAAATATAGCAAGGTTATCCAAAGATAAATTATTCATTATGCCTTTTATTTTCCCAAAAGCACATTATGTAGGGCAAGAATGGTTTCTGCTAAAACAGTAACTCATGATGAGATATTTACTTGACTTTGATGTCTTTGTAGCACATCTCCTTAGCACCTAAGACACTGACCTAAACAACTTTGCTTGAAATTGTGAACAGCACTTGTATTACAGGAGGTGCTTTCTCTATATACTCTTCTCTCAGTGAAAACAGTTTAATGATTTTGAAAGAAAACCAGATAATTTCCTCTTAAATCAATTTTTCCAGGTTTTATTTACTAATTCAAAAACTATGAATTATGCATTTACTGGGTTTCTTTGTGTCTAAACTCTAACTTTTATCCATAGTTCCTCTATTCTAACTTTTATCTATAGTTCTCTATTTTAAATAATCAATTCTTCTTCTAGGCTCTCAATTCATTTTACATGCTGCTTTGAATAGAACACTGTAATACATTGTACAGGTCTTTCTCCTCCATGGTCAGTGGTCTAGAACTTCCTTGAGAGCAGGGGCTCTAGCTTTTGAGGTCCATGCATACTCATCAGGACTCTTTCAGTTGTAAGTGAAAGGCAGAAATACAACTCAAATTATTTTAGGAAAGAAGAAAAATAGAACAAGTAAGCACATTTTGCCTCACCTAAGGTGAAGACCAAAGTATATACATTGGTTCCTGGTATGGATAGATTTAAGTGTGTGTGAAATTATACGATTCTATAGCTTCATCTCTTGACTCTGCCTCTACTTGGACAATCTTAATTATTACCTATAAGATGCCAATAGAAAATTGATCCATGGAATCCAGAGGGAGTTATATATTGTGGGCTAGGAGGTTTAGAGAAGACTCGGGGATCAAAGCATGCTTTAAATGATGCTCTAGATGTCAGTCTTACTTTAAATTATCAATAACAAACTGAATTAGCTTAAGGGATGTTATTGGCTTATATAACAGGGAAGTATCAGGGAGAATGTGATTTCAGACACAGTTGCTTTTAAGGTTCACACAAGATCAACAAGACTGTATCTCATTGTTTCTCAGCTCTGCTTCCTTCTAATTTTTGGTTTCATGTCTCCTTCTGCAAAAAGAATTCCTCTGTGTGGCAGGTGGAGATGGCTATTACCATTAGCTACAAATTCACATTCTACCAACTTAGCAGCCCATGTGGAAAAGAATGCCTCACCCTTAGTTTCATATCTCAAGTCTGAGAAGAATTCAGGTTGGCATTAGTTTAGTCAAGCAGCTATCTCTGAACAAACCACTGTGTCCAAGACAATCCATGACTAGGCAAAGCGTGAATCACATTCAACCTTGAGTTAAGATGGGGAAAAAACATGCCGGGCAGCCCCAAATCCACTGAAATGTAGCATATTCGTAGAGAGAGAATAGTTGAACAGACTGTCTGGATAGAATATTGGCATGCTTTAAGTATTAAATAGTTCAATAAATATTTTTTAAATCTTCTTCTTTTGTCACATTTTATGTTAAGTGCTCAGACTACAAAGTTGAATAAGAAACAGTACTTACCCTGAAGTAGCAAATTTTCTGATTACAGCCATAGACATAAAACATATGTTATAGCACGATGTAGGGAATTACCTGGGAGTCCAGTGGTTAGGACTTGGCACTTTCACTGCCAGAGGCCTGGGTTCAATCCCTGGTCCTGGAACACAGGACCTGCAGGCCACCCAGCATGGTATATATATATATAATCTATATATATATAATCTATATATATATATATATATATATATATATATATAATCTATATATATATATAATATATATAATATATTATATATATTATATATATATATGGCACTATAGCACAATGTGGCAAATACAAAAATAAACATATACTCAGGACACTGAGGATACCACTTGGGCACCTAATCCGTGTGGCTGAGACAAACTCATATAGAAGTCAGGTAAGACTTCTTGGAGAAGGTGATTTCTGAGCTGAGTTAGAAAAGCTGAATCAGAATTTGCTAGAAGAAGGACTGGATATAGGGGAGGGTGTGTGGTTACATAGTATATAATAACACTCCTCGTATATATCTGTATGGTGTACAAGGTAAGAGCAAGAGAGAAAAAGGTCTGGAAAGTTAGTTAGGGGGCAAATATGGTATTAGACTTTACCCCATAGGGAATATATTTGGAGCAGAAGTGACTTGACCAGACTGTTCTTTACACATATCATTTTGACCATTCTGAAGAAAGAGAAGACAGGAGAAATAATGATCATATAATAGCTGCCAAGCCAGAGGAGAAGAAAGACTGAGACAGTATGAAGGCAGTAGAAATGGACAAGACAAAGATTAGGAAAATATTTATAGGAATAATTTGACAGGACTTACTGACTTCTTGAATATGGGAGGCAAAGGAGAAGAAAGGGCCAAAAGTGCCTTTCAGGGTACCAGCCAAAAATATTGAATGGATATTGGAATAGTAACCAGGTAAAGTGTGATGAGTCTGAGGTATTGCAGACCTTCTAGGTGGAACTAGATATTCAGCATGCTTTTGGATATACGAGTCTGAATTCACAGTAAAATCTCAGTTGGAAATATAGATCTGTAATTTACCATTATGTAAAAAATGAATGAGCTTACTCAGGGAGAACCTGTATAGTGGGTAGAGCATGGTCCGAGGAAGAGAGAAATACTACCATTAAAGGTATGGATAGAAGTCTGCCAAGAAGAGAAGGTAAGAAAAGTTGGAAGACACAAAGAAAATCTGAAGAATGCAATATCAGAAGACCATAGAATAGAAAATCTGAAGAAAGTGGAGATAATCAGTTTAGTTAAAGGAAGCAGAGAGATCCTTGAAATGAGTCATACAATGTTTCTAGGATTAGCAGTTAGAAAACCCTGTTAGAGCCCCATTGAATTTGGCTTGGAGGCCAAGAATGTATAGAGATCCTTCTATTTAGAGCTCTGTGATTTCCTAGCAGTACTTAACCACCTTGCAGTTTTGCTGGGAGGATGAAAAAAAGGAGATATAGGAAGGTGTAAAAACAAACAAACAAAAATAGACATGCTTCTATATAGCTTGGCTTACTGTTCTTATAATAAAATTGAGGTCCAAACTAAACAGGGATGAAATAGAGGCTAAAATAAAACTGAGAGATCATAGAGCTTATGAATTGCTCACAAAGAAGAAAATGGAGGGGTCAAAGTATTAAAGGTCCCTATGAGGTCCTTGAGGTTGAGGGGGGATAGGAAAGAACTCAGGAGTTGAACAGGAAGACAAATGAATGGTGGTAAGGGAGTGGACTACTGGATCTTCAGATTTTGTGTTAGAACCACATCTTAGAGGAAGGTGGACCAGAGGATGGGTGATTGATGTAGAGGATATGTGAGGCCACTGAATTTAAGAAGTTGTAGAAATATCAAGGTGAGTTTATCAGATTGTGTATACATGGAAATATAAATCTCTTTAAGAGAGAGCAAAAAAGGTCTACTAGACTGTGAGCTGGCCCCCAAAATCTTCAATAAATGAATAGGAGAGAATGGAAGTTTGTTTGATAGTAGCAACAGGAAAGAGTATATATGGAGGGCTTAAACCCCAAAGACATTTTATTTTTCTTTTTTGTTTTGTGTACTGCAAGTGAAAAAGTAATCAGAAAAAAAAAAAAGAAAAGACTTATGCACAAAGCTATTGGGGGAAAAAAAGGTGGAATAACAAAATAAAGATCTACTTAGTGTCAAATTCACGTGAGAGACATTGAACCTGACTCTTTGAGTTATACTACATTTGGATTTATTTTCCCACTTCTTAGCATTGCTGTGAGAGGAAAAAAAAGCCCTCTCTGCTACCAGTTCAAAGATTTCACAGACAAAGAGGATAAAATGAATTCCTAAAATCAGGTTTTTAGACAGTTCATTAAGTGTTCAATTAAGCCTTCATTCATCAAATATTTACTGAGCAACTACTACATGTAAGAAAAGTATGTGCTTGATGCTGTGCAAATCTAACTTTTGCAATGGGAAAGTCAGGGTTGATTTCCTCATAATTTTTCACATCTGAATTACTAAATAACCTTGGGCCTTTCTCAGATGTCAAATGCAAGGAACATTAAAAATTTCTTTTTGTCTAGGAATAGAGATTAATAAGTAAACCCTAATAGAATTACGGTGCCATGGTATTTAAAAATATTTTTATATAAAGTCTTATATTAAACAAAATATTTTCATCATCATTTATTTGCCATATATAATTTGTAGTTTCAGGAAAATTATGTAATTTTATGTAGTTTTTAATTACCTGTTTTACCCCTAATTTTTTGTCTTATTTCATTTTGATGAGTTATTTAAATAGCTTTTGTTAAATATATATAGTAACAAATTTGACATTTAGGAAAAATTTTCGGCCTTTATCTTCCATTAAAAGAAGATTAAAATAGTATGCTATATATATTCTCTTTTATGGATTAAATAAAATAAAAACTGCTAGTATATTTTCATCTCTTGGAATACTTACTGCATACTTATTGAAATTGAGAATTAACAGACTTGCTAGTCATTAAATATATATCTTTAGCAAAGAAATTAACAAATGTAGCAGTTTCCCTATAATTTTGGCTATTAACTTTCCCAGCAGGTGTATTCACAGCCACTAGTGCTATGAATACTATGTCAAGAGACTAATAAACTCAGATGTTTAGAGAATGAGTAATTGTTTCCTCATTATTTGCACTTAAGGAATTTGTAAATTTAACACAGCATGCATTAGTTATGGAGGAATTTCCATCACAAATATTTGAGTGTCTATCTTATGCCAAGCACTGTTTTAGGCCCTGCAAGTTGTGAAAGTGAATTAGATAAGTACCCTGTCTTCCTAAAACTTCCGTTCAAGTTGATGGAGGAAAAACAATAAACAAGTAGATACATACCTTTGTACTATGAGGAAGATGAAAGAGTATAATATACCAAAGCATGTCTGGGGAAGGCATTAGAAAAGGCCTTACTGAGAAGGTGACATTTGAGTTCAGAACTTAACGTTGACCTAGAATGCGCAATGTGAATTTTTGGAGAGAAACACTATACCCAGAAGTACAAGATCCCTGAGGTGGGAATAAATTCAGTGAGTTTGAACGACAATAAATAAATAAATACAGCCTAGTGCATCTTGCCCAGGAAGAAATGTGGGAGAATGGAAAGATTTGTGATCAGAGAGAGAGAGAAGGAAAGATAATGTAGGACTCTCTAGGCTAGGTAAGAAGTTTCAACTTTATTACAAGTAAAATGCGAAGTCTCTTGTTAATCTGTCTCATGTCAGTTTAATACTTAGACCAGACATATGGAACCTTGAAGGGTAGAGGAAAAGTTCTTCCTTCCCCAGCACAGCACAACACATTTCATTGGCAAAGCATATCACATGTCCAAATACATATCAGTAGGGTCAAGACATTCTTCTCCCACAGGGAAGAAGGCACTAAGTATTTGAAGTCTACTGTGATCTGTCTTTTCAGTTATAAGTATTTATTTTTCTCCCTTCTGCACTCAAAACACACCCAGATCTTCCCTCCAAAAGAATACCCAAAAGGTTCATCCAATCATGACATCAAATTCTAGTTCTGGGATCTCATGGCATCCTTTATATCAGGTACCATGATCTAGAATCCCATGACCTGGAAAGACATATTATTTACCTCCCCTCAGTCCAACACCCTGCTGGGGAGGAAGAAATTTTCCTCTAACCTTTTAGGTTCTTCTGCCTGGCCTAAGGATTAAATTGACATGGGACAGATTAACAGGAGGAAATAAAACAAAGTTTAATAACATGTATACATGGGAGAGACCTAGAAAAACTGAGCAACTCACCAAAATGGCCCAAACTCTCACCTTATGTAGCATTTTTAGCTAAAGAAAAAAGAGGATGTTGAGAGAGAGGAGAGTCAGTTATGGGAGGTTACCAGGAAAAGCACAACAAACAAGGATTTAAGTCAATGCCTTCTGCACTGTTAAGGGTTTTTAGAGATTTGGTCATCCTCCTCTTCTAATTATGAGAGGGAGAGACCTTTATAAATGGAGATTTCCTTTAGGAATGTAAATGTTTCTTACAAAAACGACAACTCCTACTTAGTTTTTAGAGCCTTTCTGATGTCTTCTGTTTCTCAGAAAATAACCAGCTTAAAACAATATGTTAGGGACTTCCCTGGCAGTCCAGTGGTTAAGACTCCGTGCTTCCATAGCAGGGGGCATGAGTTCTACCCTGGTCAGGGAACTAAGATCCCCGCATGCCGTGTAGTGCAACCAATGAAACAAACAATATGCTAAAGAGCCAATTTTAGGGTGGAAAATTCTGCTTCCTTACAACTCATATCCAATGGCAAAACAAAGAGAGGGTAACTACATCAATTACTTCCTTCCATAGAGGAAGAAATGAAGATGCATAGCAGTCACTGATGCATGGCCATTAAAAAAAAAAAATTCCCTCTGGGAAAACTTGTTTGGAACACTTACCTTGGTCATGGGCAATATTTCTTGAATAGACCCTGGTGGTTCGCTGAGCTGGGAGTAGACTTCCAGTCCATTGATCTCCATTTGCTTGGATCCACCCAACAGTGGTTTCTATTATTATTTTTCATGGCTACATCATAAGAGGGGTTAGTATAATATACTCTCTTTACAGGTTGAGCATTTGTCTAGGCTACTTCCTGCCTGAGAAAATTTGGAAACCAAAGGTCATTTTACATTTCAAACAGCCACAGTCTTTCGTTCTTGTGTTTCATTTTATCTATTTGATTCCAATCAGCTTCATGTGCCAATGGCCAATCCACAGCCTCTTTGGGACAGTCCTTTTTCTAAAGATAATTATAGGCCACATATTGCGGGATCCACATACGTTGTCTCTTTTTGCTCAGCCATTCAGTGTAACTGAAAGGATTTCTTAGGGGCGACCTTAATCCAATCAGAGCCTTTGAAAGGGGGTTTGAAGATTTCACCCTTGATTTGGTCTTTGCCTAAAGACTGAATCTAAACCAACGTTTACTGCTCAAAAGATGAATATTTGCATCTTTCAACAAGTCCTAAAATAACCTAAATTCTCTCTTCTCACCTTTCACTGTTTCCTGAAAAATGATGGATCTGAGAACACCTCTTTTTTGTCATGCTTTGTGAAAAGCAACTATTGGCAACCAAGGGATATTAGTAACATTGAATTTTGCAAATTCTTTGCCTAAAGCCAGATTTATCACACCTGTCATTCGCCATCCAAGTTGTTTTGCCATTGCCTGTCATGAGATATTATTTTTCCAGACTGCAATAACAATTTTCTCAATACAGACACCTGACCCCAAAGCCAAAGCCACATAGTTTAGGGTTTTGTTATACAGTCCCTTGTATAAGTATCAATTTTTGTATTAGTCAGTTTTCCTGAAATAACAAACAATACCCAAATCTCAGTGGCGTACAATACAAACACATTCTCATTCACATTAATTAAATACTGACTACTGTACTTTGCTTGCTGCTTATCTCTGGTTAGCTCTGCTCTAGGACGTAGGCTGAAGGAGTCCCCTTATGAGGGACATGACAGTTCTCATGTCTGAAGGAAAAATCAAGAGATCTTGTGGTAGCTTTGACGCCTGTTTAAGCTTCTGCTAGAAAGTAGCTTAGTCATCTCTACTCATGTTCATTGGCCTAAGCATGTCAAGTGACCTAACCCAAATTCAATGGGGTGATGTATTCTCTCACAGAAAAGAGATGGACCAATTTTTTGCAAGCAATATACAATCTGATACACAAACTAAGTTTCACCTACCCTGTTTAGTATTACTTAAAATTATTTTCATCACAGAGTTGCTCTTCAGACTTTATTGGATGTCACACACAACTGAGGCAAGTTAAAATAAAAAGAGCTGACATCTATTATTATTCTTTTTTAATTTCGGGACTAAAAGAAATTTATAAATATTATTTTATTGATAAGTTAGGTAAGATCATACCTATTGTATAGAAAAGGAAAGAAGCTTGGAGCCCAGCAAGGGCTCGCTGCAGGACATGCACAGAAGTCAATACTATGGCACCAGGTTTTGAGAAAAGAAAAAGCTTTATTTCAAGGTCAACCACCAAGGAGACAGGAGGCACTGCTTAAATCTGTCTCCCCCCTCTGGGGTTCGATCAGTTTTTATGAGTTAGGGGAGGAAGGTTGGTATGCAGAAGCACCGGTGAGGCAGGTTTCAACTGAAGGGCTTTGGAACGTGGCCGTTATGGTAAGATAGGGTAAAAGGGCGTGTTAGCACCGCATCTTCCTGAACAACAGACCCTTTGCTTCTGAAAGGGTGCCAGTGTTCAAGTTCTGGTCATGCCCCAGTTCTTTTGTTCCCTGGGGCAAGTAGAGAAACTTTGACTCCAGGTGTTATTTGAATTCAAGATTTTCTCATCTCCTCGTGCTTCACCTGCATGACTTGCAGTTTTGTTTCTGTTGTCTCTGAATAACAGCTCAGCGTCTTGTTAGAAACAGGACAAGGGCTAGTTTGGGCTGGTTCTGTTGTTACATAAGTAGTTTAGTGACTTACCCTTTGTGGTATATAGCTAGTTAGGGGGGAGACTTAGGATCTAAACCTAGGTGTGTTTGACAGCAGAAATTATGCTTTTTAGCCTCTATGTATCCATATGTGTCAAAGTCACTTGTCCAAAATGGGTTCCAGTTGGGAAACCACTGTAGAGATGGCTATGATACAGATAATGTTGATAAAACATGCCATAATGACGAATATTACAATGTTTGGTTGTGTTCACAAATCCTGAAATAAAGTAGAAAGAATGAGTGGAATTTTTTGGTCTGAATTACATATCTGTAGAGCTCCTACTATTTGGAAAATTACACATTTATGGTAAGTAGCCATAGTTGTTGAGTCTAACTCATCTGCAGTTATCAGTATTGTATTTGAACCAAGAAAGAAAGAAAAGAGAGACATTGAATCACTTAACAGCAAAATTATTCAATAAAATTGCCAGTTTAGTATTTCTTTCTGGTCACTTACTGCCTGCAGCGTTTGCTTCTACATTTACTGTCTGTATATCCTGATAGAAATTAATTGTTTAATTAATCAAGTAGCTGCTTTAAAGAGACAGCATAATCTGTTTTGATTCTTTTATTCCTGGGGAAAATCTTGGAAAAGTGGCATTTTCACTGCTCTCAATTCCTATATGTATATTTCAGTCTCTTCTAAATGAAAGCAAGCACTTAAATGTACCATCAAATTGAAGATAGATCCTCAGGAAAAGTGAGCTCATTTACATGCAGCTTATAGTGCTTTTTGTAAGAACATGTTTGACTTTGCACTTTTCCTTGTTAGCAAATGGGAACAGAATAAGTGTAGTGTGCAGAATTTAATTGACAGCTTAAAAAACCTTAATAGCATTTGGTTCTTTTTATGCTATATATTCCTAACAACGCAAATTTTATAGGAGAGTAAAATCTCTGGTATTTTAAAGACATTTGCATGATTTCAGATTAAAAAAAAAAGTTCATGTGACATACCCAAAGTATAACAAATATATTTAAAAATAGAGCCCACTTATTTAGTTATCATTCAATTAAATTTAAGTGGAAATTGATTATTTGCAAATGTGCATGCTAAAGGTGGAAACAACAGATTTTTCTGAAAAAGGATCATCACTGACTTATTTGATGGACAATTACTTAAGGATCCTATAAGAAAATAAAAAGTGATGACATTTTCTTTGTTAAAGAAGGACCCTAAACCATTTCTTTTATAAATAAAGTCAGAACAAAGAACATTTTGGGTTTTTTGGTATCCTGAGAGAATTCTATTTTCCATTTTGCCATCAAGGAATATTAGTAGGAACCCAGAAGTCAAAGATAGTTAAGAAATGTGTGAGGGGGAACAAGGTCTTTGGCTACTTCATAAGGTGCTAGAGACTATTCCTTTTTTACTTTTTTTTAACTTTTTATTTTATATTGGAGTATAGGCAATTAACAATGTTGTGATAGTTTCAGGTGCACAGCAAAGGGACTCAGCCATACATATACATATATCCATTCTCCCCCAAACTCCCCTCCCATCCAGGCTGCCACATAACACTGAGCAGAGTTCTCTGTGCTATACAGTAGGTCCTTGCCGGTTATCCATTTTAAATATGACAATGTGTACATGTCAATCCCAAACTGCCTAACTATCCCTTCCCCCTACCCTTCCCCCCTGGTAAACATAAGTTCATCAAAGAACATTTTTGTAAATGTTAGGTAACAATTACAAATGAACTTCAGCTCTCTATCATGAAATAGTTATAAGAGTAAGTCCAAGCGTACTATAAATTCCAGTCCTCATCCACAGTATATGCTCTAAAAACACTGACATGAAGTCATATATAAAACTACATGTAAATGCGTCTTCATTACCTTAATTGAAACCAGCAGGCATTTTGATCCTCCTATGAATGCACTGAAATCAGTGGAAGTATTGGAGTACCTGGAAAGCCATCACTGGGTATTGAAACCAAACACAGTGCCCTTGTCAGTCTCACAGCTTGCATTGGAATCTTTTTGGGCAATGACCTTTGGATCCTTTTACATGAAAGTTGACTCCCGTCACATAAATATGTAATTCTTGGCTTCCTGTGGAAGACATCTGCTCATTTTATGGACAGATGACCAATAGCTTTGGAGTGATCACTGGTACAGTAGTCACAAAAGCAACTTTGTTTTTTGGAGCCACGTTAGTTCCTTTCTGAATTGGAAGTGGGAAAGGAGCAGTCTCAGTGACTTGTTTATAACTAATAAAATAGTCTTGACTTTTGGACAGCCCCTAGCAACTTTCATCAATTCTAATTTCTCTTTCATCAACTCCCTTTTACTCTCAAAAGTTGCAGGTAGCACACCTAAATTTGAACACTTTATTGCCTGGGTTTGCACAGATAGTCTTCTCAAAAGAACCACAGTATTCTGCCTCAAGGTTATTTCAAAGTTGTCAGCACAGTCAGATCCTAGCTCTCTTTCACTGAGCAAATTCACAATGATTCTACTGTTACTATACTTGACCCCAATAGAAGTGAGTGACGTAAGGAAGTATTTTGAACCATCTCAAGTAGTTGCCATAATATGTCCCAGTGTTGGCAACTTTCAGTTATGAAAGAAAAATGACTTTTTTATAATTCTAACATCAAACATGTTTTTTTTTTTAACTTTTTGAGATCACTGTAAACTCACATATAAATAATATAGAGAGATTCTGTGTACCTTTTACCCAGTTTCTTTCAATAATACATCTTGCAAATTATAGTACAATACCACAACAAAAATTTTAACAGTGATAAAATCTGCTGGTCTTTTTTGGATTTTCCCAATTTTACTTGTATTTATTTGTGTTTGTGTGTATTTAGTTCTATGCAGTTTTATCTCACGTGTAAGTTCTGTAACCATCACCACAGTCAAGACACAGAACAGTTCCATCACAATAGAATCTCTTCTGTTAACTCTTTTAAAACCACACATCCCTCTCCGCCCTCCCTCTCCCTTGTGATTAGCCCTTGGCAATCACTAATCTGTTCTGCAATTCTATAATTTTGTCATTTCAAAACTATAGCATAAATGAATTCCTAGAGTATGTAAACTTTGGGGACTGGCTTTTTTTTTTTTCACTCAGCATAATCCCTCAGAGATAGATCCAAGTTGTTTCACGTATCAATAATTTGTTCCTTTTTACTGCTGAGTACTATTCCATGGACTAGATAGATGACAGTTTCTTTAACCATTCACCCATTGGAGGAAATATGTAATCTTTCTAGTTTTTGGCTATTACAGACAGTACAGCTTTTTGTATTTACATATATTTCCATTTCTCTGGGATAAATCCCAAGAGAACAATTGCTGGGTCATATAGTAATTGCATATTTAGTTTTATAAGAAACTGACATACTGTTTTCCAGAATGACTGTACCATTTTACATTCCCACCAGGATTGTATGGTTGATCCAGTTTCTCTGCATCTTCATAAGCATTTTGTTGCCACTGTTTTTCATTATAGTCATCTGAGAGGTATCTAGTGATATTTCATTGTGGTTTTAATTTGTATTTCTGTAATGGCTAATGATTTTGAACCATTTATCATGTGCTTATTTGCTATCTTTGTGCAGTGTTCTCTCTAGCGAAATGTCTGTTCATGTCTTTTTCTTTTGCCCAGTTTGTACTTGAATTGCTTTTTAAAATTTTTTAATGCTGAATTTTGAGAGTTCTTCATATATTAGCCCCTTATTGAACATGTGGTTTGCAGATATTATCTGTTTGTAGCTTGCTTTGTCATTCTTTTTTTTTAAAAGCAAAATTATTTAATTTAATAAAATCTGATGTGTCAATATTTTCTAGTATTTTCTAGTATTTCTAGTCTCAAAACATTTAAACATTTTGGCTAGCCCTAGATCCTGAAGATTTTCTTTTCTATCCCTAAAGTTTTATATTTTACATGTTATACTTAAGTCCATGATTAATATTGAGTTAATTTTTGTATAAGGTATAATGTTAAGGTTACTAATTATTTTCTGCATATACAGAAATCCAATTATTACAGTACAATTTGTTAAAAATTGGTCCTTCCACCATTGAATTGTTTCTTGCCCATTTGTCAAAAATCAGTTGGTCATATTTGTGCTAGTCTATTTATAGTTTCTCTATTTTGTTTCACTGATCTATGTGGCTACCCCTGTGCCAGTGTCACACTGTCTTGATTAATGTAGCTTACAGTAGGCCTTAAGATTAGGTATATAGAATGATTTCTCTCACTTTATTCTTCTTTATCAAGACAGTTTCTGTTCTTCTAGGGCATGTGTCTTTTCCATATAAATTTTAGAGTAAGTATGTCTGTGTCTACAAAAATTTATGTAGTATGTTTATATTACATAACAGTCTGTTTTAAGGACATAGAATGATGAGATAAATGAAGATTATTCAGAGAGAAACTGAAAAAAGAGAAAATAGGAAAAGAGAATAGTGGAGGGAAAGTTGTTTTGTTTATGAATTATTAATGGCAAAGGCTTTTTGTAACTAAATAATGTGATTCAGTGCGAGAGATATGGCAGGTCTCTCTGGGAAGATCGTTTTACCTGTCACTATTGTAATCCCTCTATTTCATTCTTCATTGTCATCTGCTTTAATTTTCTCAAGAGTCACCATCTGGAAACAGTCATTGAGATTCCCCATCTATCTGGGATCTATAAGCTTGGAACTTGAACACTTCCTTAAAACAATTTTGTTTCTCTGTTATGTTTTGTTTTGATTTTCAAGAAACTAGGCAAAGGTCATGTTGCTAGCATCACTAAACTCTAACCATCCTAAATTAAAAGCATGCTGTGTATCATAGGGTGAAGTCTGAACCATCAAGCCTTTGAACAAAATAAGCTCGAAATTGTCACATGCCATAAAGTAATCTCTTGCCCTTAGGCCAGTACCTGGATTACCTCTTAACCTTAATATGTTTAAAGTAGATACTTTCAAAGGGGAATCCAGCATTAAGAATTGCCAGGGTTTTCAAGTTCTACGATATATTGATTGAGTCAACACAAAAAATAGTCTAATGAGCTTACCTATATTTATTAAACTACATTACCCTCTAAAAAATGGAAGAAAAACAGGTCATAGTTTGTGAGATGTTAAAGGAGAGTAACTTTTACCATCTAATAACACAACATAACTGAACTCTTGATAGTCCACAGACTAAAAAGCCTTTCTCATAGTCTAGGAACTGTAAATGGAAGAGAAATAAAAAGTCAAAAGATTGATGCATACAATTCATGAAAATTGTTGACATTTTTATTTTCGTAATGAAGAATTTAAGCCAAAGTTATAACCGTTTTCAAGCATTAAGAAAGTATAGAGAATAATACAACAATCATCAATATGATTCACCAGCCTGTTTTGCTGACTCAATATTTTGCCATGCTTGCTTCAGATTTTCTCCCACAAAAATCCTTACAGAGTGATATTTCCTGTGTATCCTTCCCTTTTCTCCCCTCTCTGTCTCCTCAGGTAACTACTATCCTGAATCATTCCTGTGGATGTTCTTACACTATACCAAATGTCTATACTACATAACACGTGCATATTTAGAAAAAAAATGTAATCTTTTTGTATGTCTAAATACTTTATATAAATGTTCTAATATTGCATATATATAGGCAAGTACTGCATATATATATATATATATATATATATATATATATAAATGCACATGATGTTTTTGAGTTTTTAAGTTTTTATAAATATAGCTCCAGTTCATGCATTTTAACTGCATGTAATTCCATATAATTCCATTGCATGAATATTTTCATATTAATTTATCCTTTCTCATGTTAGTGGGCATTTAGAATGTTTCCCATTTCACCTTAGAATAATGGTCCTGCAAGAAAAATATTTGTGTTCACAAATTTTGTGTACATGTGCATGAAATTTTATTAATTAGTGTATACCTAGATGTGGATGTGCTGAGTTATAAGATCAAATTACTCTCAGATTACTCTCAAAAGAAATTTTAGTCATTTATATTTTAAAATTTCAATTTCTTTACATTATATTTTTAACTTGAAATTGTCACACTCTAATTTTCCCAGTGTAGTGCGTGTAAATTGTATCTCATTTTAATTTTCATTTTCCTGATTCTTTGACAGTGGTCATTATTGCTACCTTTTCTTTGGCGATAATGATTGTTTGCTTATTCTCTTTTTTTCTGGTTACTTTTAAAATGTACTCTTTTTTTCTTTTAGTATTTTGCAGTTTTATTACCATGTGTATAATGTGGAATAAATTTCTCCTATATTTCTCAGGATCCCATCTTCTTCCTTAGTCTGAGGATTTATCTTTTACCAAATTTTTGAAAAAGTCAACCATTGTATATTTAGATATTGCTTCTCTTTCATATTTTCTTCCTCTGAAGTATCTATTTTATGTGATTTGGAAATTTTAATACTTCTTGCCTCTCAACCTCACCCCTATGTTTTCCAACTATTCATCTCTCTGTTCTACATACTATTTAATTTCTTTAGGTTTATCTACCAAGTTACTAACTCATTTATTCAATGGTGTTTAATCTTTAGTTTAGTCTTTCCTGTTAGATTTTCTTTTTAAAACTTTTGCTGATAAATTTGTCTCTACTTTTTTCATTTTTACTTGTTCTTTCTGGCACAGTCTCAAAACTTGCATCTCTTCTCATATCTTGTAATTAAAAAAACATTTCTTTGGATAGTTCAGTTGGTTCCTTCATTGACTGAATTCATTAAATAGTTATTTAACCATTGCAAACTAAGGGCCAGGCATTGTTCTAGTGATTAAGGAAAAATTGTTGAGCAAATCAGACATAACCATGACCCTCATGGACCTTACATTCTAGTCAGGAAGGAGACAATTAACCTCTCATTAATTTAATGTATCTCAACAATCACATTAATCATTAAGAGTTGCTAGTAAGCTGTTCAATTATCCAAAATTATTGGAGAATCAATCCTAATTTTTTATTGTGCAGGGTAGGCTGGTTCCTGGGGACAGAGCTGGCCATCTTGCTTTTCCATTCCATGAGTTCATTTGGATCACCCCTTCCTCAACCAAGAGCTAAAGCTCAAGAACTCCACCTTCTCTCCAGTTTCCACATTACCAGAGGAGAAGAGATGACACCCAGAACACTACACACTCCAGGAAGAATTTTCCCTCTCCCCTTCTCCCCCTCAACTCTCGCTAGCTCTTTGAAACCCACAGGAATAATATCACTGTTATCTATAACCTCGCTTGTATCCATCACCACAAGAAACACAGGACTCTAAGGTCATTCCCTGGATTCAAATCTCCATTTTGCTCAAGCCATCCTCTTTATTATTAACCTCATCTTATATCTCTTTCAACCCTTTAAACCCTTCCACTTTGATCTCTAGAACTCATGATTTGTCATTCCCCAAATATCCTACATCATCAGATTCTTCTTTGAAGGATCTCTTTACTGTCTTGCTCTAATTGAAAATTGGTTCTTAATGTTTACTCACAAATTCATTGTAGAATTGGGCCAGAGAGGGGGAAATTGTCTTCATTGATCCTTAAGGCTGCTTACATATCATTCGTGCTTTCTCTTCCCTAGAACCCTCAAACTTTGAATTGTACATAAAATTATATCACCCATTTAAGTTTGCCAGATGAAGACTAAATACAAATACAAGATGCCCAGTTAAATTTGAATTTCAGATAAATGAATATAGTTTTAATATAATTATATCCCCCCAAATATATTTTGTTTATTTGAAATTAAAATTAAACTGGGTGTCCTATATTTTTCTGTAAATGGTACACCCAGTGCATTCATTTTTGTTGTTATCTACTGCTATCATTTCCCTTTCCTCCACAAAGTTTAACTTTTGTGACTCTATTACTCCCTCCATCATTGTTCCTGTTGCTGTTCTTGATGATTTCATTATTCCCATAGACGATTTCTTCCAATATTCTGTACTCTTATTTTTTGACTTCCTCTTCTGCACTAATTTCATACTTCACCCAACCTCATCTAATGACTATACATCAAATTTCACCATTACTAGTGGCTACAAGAATTTCATAATCTCAATTTCAATCATCCTGTTCTAAATCTATCACCTTCTGAATTTCCAACTCACTGCCTTATTATATTAATTCCTAAAATCATACAATGTCATCAGGACCTAAATAAATTGATTTCATAACTTTTTACTCTTCTTTATCACCCTCATAAATACATTTTGCTTACCCAGCTTTAAATTATGGTATATCATGATATGATAACCACTTTTCACTCCCTTGTACATACCCTCATCTATCTTGTTTCTTCTTGCTTTTTAGTCACACTTGCCTAGAAAAACTCTAGTTTTGATTAAGTTTACTGTCTATGTATTCCATACTTATGCCACACAGCTAAATATGGCTGGCAAAAAAAAAAAAAAAAAAAACTAAAACAAAACACCCCAAAACAGAACAAAGCCAACCAACCAAACAAAAAAAACCCCAAACACACAACCGTGTTACATGGTCTCACTGTAAATCATGGCCACTAAATCTCAAGTGGGTCCAGAGAGATTTCCAACATTTTTCCCACATCCAGTCATTCTTCTAGACAACTATTTTATATAGTCTCTTTTCTTTTCAAACTTTCAACAACCCCTGCCCCCCACCAATCTATTTTCAGTTTAACTAGTGACTTTGCATTCTATTTCACTATAAAAATGTAATGAATCAGACTTTTTTCACAAGCTTCCCCATTATATATGGAAACTTACCTGTGTTTGAGTCCACATGATTTGGCCCTCTCTCCTCACAATATGGTTCAATTGTACATGCTCTTAGCTAAGACCAACCTTTCTACTTGTTCAGTTAAGCCCATTTCCTCTGCCTACTTAAGAATATGGCCCTAGTAATTGCTCCATTTCCTATGGATTAATCAGTTTTTCTTTAACTATAAAATCATTTCTATCAACATAGAAGTATTCTATAATTTATCTCATTATAAGAAAGGGTCTCTTTGACCCATAATTCTCTTCAACTACTGTCCCATTTCTCTCTTTTTGGTCAAAGTTATAAAAAATTTGTCTACATTTAATTTCTTATTTTGTCTTCAATTTTCTTTAGATTATATTATGATAAGGCTTTCTCCCCCAGAAGTCTAAAGAAGCAGCTCTTATGAAGGTCATCAATTACTTTCACATTGCTAAATCCAATGATTTGTTCTCAGTCCTCAATTTTACTTGGCTTACAGCAGGATTAGCTGTAGTTGGTCAATTCCTCTTCCCTACAATTCTCCAAAATCTGATCTTTTTCCCACTTTCCTGGCTACTTATCAGGCTGAGTCTTTTATGTACGTTTATTTACTTCCCAGATGGTCATGTTCAGACTTTAAATATCATTCATACACTGATGACTCCCAAGTTTCCATCTCCAGCCTGTACCTCTTCACCTAATTCCAAATTTGCATATCCAAATGCTCATTGAACATATTTACTTGCATAACACTCAGCATCTGAAATGTAATACATATTTCTGAAATTCAGTTTTATTACTCTTAAATATACTTTTCTCCCTTTCCTCCACATCTCAAGTTAATTGTGACTTAATCCTTTGTGTCTTTTTGTTCAAGTCAAAAATCTTGACTTCATCTTTAAAGAATTTCTCTCTTTTTCTGGTGTCCCATGCTCAACAGAGGAGGGATATCCTACTATCTCTATATTCAAAATATTTTCTAAAATTTCACTATCTCTAATCTGGTCCTGCCACTGTCTTCTCTTTTTTGGATTATTACAATAGACCCTGATTAATTTCTCCTCTTATTTTGATTCTCCCCAATCTATTTTGGACACAAAATGTAGATTAATTATTTTAAAATAAAAGACCAGTATATTCCATGAGGACTGATTTGTGGTCTGTTTTGTTTACTGTACATCCCCAATATCAAGCACAGTGTCTGGGACTAAAAGAATGTGTACTTTTCTTAAGTAGAACTTTATTTATTGGAATTCTTGAAGTTTGCATTGAGAGCATGTTTCTTCAAAGAGTTTTGTCTTTGTTTCTGCTAAGTGCCTTTGAGCTATCACCAGATTGGAACTTTTTTTTGGGGGGGGGGTGGGGGGTTACTGTCTTGGGGGAATTTCTTGACTATGTAGATTACATAAATTCTAAGTCTGAATCCTTAGTCTGATTCTTAGGCTGAATCTCTGATTATGGCATCCTAGTTGAGACTTTTTTTCCTTTATGAACCCAGGCCAAGAGTGACAACTTCCTTGTCATCTTCCTTTCTTTTTTTTTCTTTCTTTCTTTCTTCCTTCCTTCTTTCCTTTTTTATTAATTATAGTTTTTACTGAGAGTGAGCACTTAGAAGAATTGAGGGGGAGTCTGGAATTTTTGTAGGGAATCTTGATTCCAAACTTCCATCTTGCAGAAGTCCAAAGATGACCCAGACTGACACAGACCATCAGTCTTCCCACCAGATTTAGTGCTGTGATTTCCAACATTTTTTTTCTATTTATAATCCTAGGATATTTCCCTAATTTTCTTATAAGCTTCACTGTTAATTTGAAATGATAGTTATAACATTTGACTTAAAATTTCTAGGTGTTTATATACATCTTATTAACAATATTTCTGGAATTTCTCTCTTAATTTTTCTTAATTCTTATTAAATAACATTGGTGGTAGAAGATCTAAAAATATTTTGTACTTAACCACCTGCTGTTACTGCATGGGTTAAAAATAAACAAACAAACAAACAAATCCAAAGAGGTCTTTCATTAGAATTAGAATAGAGTAGTTAAACTGAATATGACTTTAAGTCTAATCATGTAGACATTAGATTTTGGCCTTTCAAAGAGGACTTAGTTTAGTTCTGTTTTAGAAAAATAATGACAGGGATGTTAATCTAAGGGAGAAAGTTAATAACAGCAGTTATTTCAAATGCCAATGATCAATGTACTCACTTTCTCTATTTAGAAAACAGAAACATTTACTTCAGGGCTGAGAACTGAGTTATTAGTCAGCACAAACCATACATTGATTTGAGAAAGTCACCTCAAATTCCTAGTAAAATTTGATGACTCCTAGTGGTTGTGCAGTAAATATTTGTTCACTATTACAAACTATGGGTTATTAAAAAATGGCAATATTTTGTGGATAATTAACATTTATTTCATAATTTTTCAGATGAATAACAACTGAAAAGTGATATCTGCTTATAGAAAATTCTTTATATCTTGTTTATGTGATAAAACTCTACACTAAAAAATTGTCTCATAATATATATTTATATACTATATATATACATATATGTATATACACATTATAAAATTGGTCTTGTATATACAAACAATGGAATGGATACAAATTGTTAGAATAAAAAAATTAGTATATCTCTCTGGGAGATAAATTTGAGTTAAGGGCAGATATCTAAAAATTATCCCTAGCCTGATATATCTTTAAACTTATGTTAGTGGAATATAACATATAGGGTACTGAGAAAATAGAATCACATTTCAGAAGAGACAAGTTTTAATTTAGAATTTTAGGAGATATAATTAAACAATGCAGCACTTGAGAGTCCAGTGCTGTTTCACCTAACTTAATGAAAAAACTTAACATGGTAGAACTTTTAAGCAACTTACTGTTAGAAAGGGGGGGAATTAAGTATAAATGCAATTATAATGAGTCTTTTAGATGATGAAGATACATAACCAGATTCAATTATAAAATCATATTCATATTTATATATCATACTGAGGGGTACCAGAATATGCTATTCTATTCCAAATACACCTCTTTGGCATTTATTTTGAGCTAAAGGCCATTGAGAATCAGCAGATGCAGGAAAAGCTCTAAAAACAGGACACAAGTTTTCTTTTTGTAAAGGGATTTTCCATTTGTAAATATGTCTTCTCCCATAACAGAAAGAGGAGAACCCTTAACAATTCATCCATGGAGAAGGCAATGACTTAAATCTGCATGACAAATCATACTAAATGACCCTTGTTTATACTTCTTCTGGTCATCTTCTCATGATTTACACACACCCCCACGCCCCTCCCCTGAAGCCCAAACTTTTTTCCTTTGTTTAGCCTAAAATGGTATAAAAATGCAAGGTCTACTCATCACTGAGTGCTCCCATATGTACAGCATGATGCACATGTTAATGCATTTCTGTTTTTCTCTTCTTAATCTGTCATTGCCACTCTAATTTATAAGAACCCAGCCAGAGAACCTAAGAAGGGTAAAATAAAAAGATTTTTTTCCTTTCCTACAATGTCATAGAAAAGTAGAAATTATAGACCTATACATGCTACAGTGGAAGGGAAAGATTTTTTAATGTCAATTTTAACTTTTTCACTTATTTAATCTTGGTATTCTACATTTAAAATGTAGATGATCAATCTATAATATGTATTAGGGCTGTTGAGAAGATTAACCAAGAAAACCTGCATAATAAATTGTCTGCTTGAAAAAACCTAGTACCAAGCTAGAATTTTGGGTCTTTGACCAATTTCAACTTTTGAGATTGACAAGGAAGGGTCCTCAAGAGTTTTATGAATTTCAGATGTTGAAGGGTGCCAGACTTTGCCACACCAAAATAAGTCATTTTGGCATAAGGATTATTTTGAGCTAAAGGCAATGGAGAATGAGCAGATGTAGAAAAAGTTTTTTATCTCTCCCTAACTGACTAAAAATATAAAATTTTCCTTTTGTAAAACTGTCTCTTTTTCAGGAAGAGACCTACTCCTGAAACAATTCTTAACACTTGAGAAACTCCTGTCTGCATTACAAGACATCCCTCATCTACCATACATTTCTTCCTTCACCTTCCCATAATGTTACCAGATCCAAGTTCAGCTAATTGCTGCTCAACAGTCAATACTCAAGAGACAAGTGTTGGTTAGAAAGGAAAGGTTGCTTTACTCAGGAGGCCAGTACCTGGGGAGAAGGTGGGCTCGTGTTTAAGAACAAATTCCAAAGATTCTGCTCAACCTTGAAAATTTTTAAAGGGAAAAAGGGGGAGTTAATTGCAGTTAATCATTTGGGGAAGGTGTCAGAGTCTTTGTTGTCTTCCAGTGCGTGCAGACTTTCTTCTGATTGGTTAGTGG
Organism: Mesoplodon mirus; assembly: GCF_964341445.2. Taxonomy (NCBI): domain Eukaryota; kingdom Metazoa; phylum Chordata; class Mammalia; order Artiodactyla; family Ziphiidae; genus Mesoplodon; species Mesoplodon mirus. Next base: position 115,656,789 of record NC_138982.1, read on the forward strand.
TGAGGTGACAGGTTGGTACTCCAGGACTCTGTGCTCAGCCTGAAGTTACCTTCCTCTGCCTGGGTCAGGGGGCCTTAGTTCCTGCAGAAGAACTGAAAGATATTGTTATGTATATTCCTTGAGGAGGAACCAGGACCCTGCTTTATCATGGCACTATTGTTTCTTGATTGCTCTTCCTCCACCCCCCCACCCCCCACCCCCCACCCCCACCCCCACCCCCCCCCGCATTCCCTCACTTTTCTGATTAGCAATTGTTTGAATCTGCCCTTTGGAACTCAGGGAAGGTCAAGGAGGCTGAATAAAGCCTCTTTCCTACAAACAAGAAACAGCAGAGATGGAAAGGATTTGTACCCCACAGGGCCCTGCTCTGTTTCAATAACTTGCCTCCCTCATCCAGAAGCCAAAACCTCCTTTTTCTTTGTTTAGCCTGCGATGGTATATAAAACTCAACCATCTGATCATCTCCTTGAGTCTCATTTCTTTGTGAAAGTCTCCTGTATATGCATATAATTAAAACTTTTTTCCCCTCTCTTGTTCATGTGCCTTTTGTCAACAATGAAATAAAATTCATATTTTATAGCAAGACAAGAAAAAGTTAAACATAAAAATTTTCTTTGACAGTTTGGGCGTCCTCCACCCCCCGCCCCCCTTTTAGTGTGTATTGTGCATCTGCATTAACTAGACCTCCTTAGGAGATAACATTCCTTCTTAATCATGAAGGATCACAACTCCTTAGGAGATAACCATCATTCTTAATCTTGTAAGGGGCCATAGTGACCCATGACCACTACTTTTTTGTATGTGTAGATCTGGATTGTGTAAACTGCCAATGATATGTCATTTAATGTATAGCTTTCTGTCTCAAAAGCTTATATAATTGTGCTTTGACCTCTAACAGGTGGAACAGTTCTTGGAGCTTTCTGAGAAGCTGTTCCTGGGTTATAATCCTCATTTTCGCTTGAATAAAGTTTTCCATTTCTTTCTTAGATTGACTGATTGATTTTTCATTGAGATCCGTATGATTCATAGGCCAGCCAGGTAACTAGAAATGTAGAAGAAAAAGATTTCCTCCCTTTGAGATAGGAAGGGAACAGGGCACAACCTTTAAAAGAATGATAGCCATCGAGGACATGACATAAACTGGTTAGAACAAACTAGGTCCAAGATGGCAGATGATTGACTTCCACTAGACCTTGAGCCTCAGTATACGCTCATTGTAATACATCAGCAAGCTAAATGATACACCCACCAGTGCCATGACAGTTCTGAGGCCAACCATAAAAGGCCAAAGAGTGGGTGGTGGCCCAATTCCTCGAAATCTCTGCCCTTCCCCAAATAGTTGGAATAATCCTCCCACTCATTAGCCTATGAAATTACCCACCCCTCTAAAAACAGACAACCCAGTACCATGTGGCCTCTCTTTACTTCTGAGATGGCCCACCCTCTGTCTATGGAGTGTGTATCTCCCTGAATAAATGTTCTTTTACTTTATTATGGCTTGCTCTTGAATTCTTTCCTGCACAAAGCCAAGAAGCCATCCCAGGGACTTGCCTGAAACCTGGGATGTGACCATACTCTTGCACCCCACTCTTTCGTGAAACACCCTACAACATGAAGGAAGAGACTATGTGCTCTGCAATGAAAGGATAATGACCTTAGGAAACCTAGGTTCTCAAACTAGCTGGAAACACTTATATGGGCACAGAGTCATCTCAGAATAGATCAATACTATTATAAAGTGAGTCAGAAGAAAGTTGCCAAAGACAACATATTTGTAGCTATAAAAATGCTGTCCAGAATGTACTTGCAAATAGACACACATTTAGATAAGATGCTTTGTTGAGTGACAGAAACTCAATCCCAAATTGCACAAATCAAAAGGGAAATAAACAGCTCTCACATTTGCAAGTCAGGGTTGACTCTGATTTCAAGCATAACAGAACACAAAGGCGGAAAAAAAAAATCCCAAAACAAAACGTCAATGTGTTAGCCTTATCTATTTACTGCTGGTGGGTTACCTCCTGTGATTGGGTACTTAGGGGTGTTAACAGCTCCAAGACTGCAACCCAGGAGGAAAGAATTTCTTTCTTTCAATGTCCAAAGTGAAAGCCCAGGACACATCTGATTGATTCTTCCTGAGTCACATTTGGACTATTGTTATAACCAGGGGAATGTGGCATTGCAACTGAGCAGAACCCTATGGGGCCTTCCTGGGACAGGTCCTTTCCCCATTTCCTCTGCTTTAGCTCCTCTCTGAGTTACCTAGGTAACCGTAGCTGATGCACATTTCCTGAGTTGTTTTACAAATGGGAAAACCCCTCACCACCACCAAATGGAAGATGTTAACTACTTGATGACCATGAGCACATAGCCCCAGGCTTCCTGGAGCCGAAGGACTGATAATGTGACACCACTCTCTGACACCACCCTGTTACCTCAGCAACAGCCAATCAGAGAATTGTGCATGAGCTGATCACATACCCTGCAACTCCCCTCCCTCACCTGGCTTTTAAAAATGCTTTGCTGAAACCCTTGGGGAATTCGCAGTTTTTAGGGCCTGAGCCACCTGTCTCCTTGCATGACCCTCCAATAAACCTTTTTCTGCTACAAACTCTGACATTTCAGTTTCTTTGGACTCACTATGGGGGGTAGGATTAGAAGTTAGAAGGAAGGAAGTCATAGAGAATCTTGGAGAACTGAAAATAGCTTCCATGGCCTAAGTAAGTAACTTCCATTTTTAATAATTAAAGTTCTCATTGGTCAAAAGGGTCTAAACTATTTAGTTGTGAAATTCCTTTTTAGATCTGAAATTTCCAGTTTTTGATTATAAACTTTGTCTTCACAGCAGCAGATACATTTGAAATGTGAAGAAATAAATCAGATATTTAATGTTCTTCCACCTTTTGAAAACATTTTTATTTATAGACAACTTCTTAATCTTAACCTCAAGATGCCTTTTAAAGGCACATTTTATCCTCAGCTTTTACTGTGTCTATTGCTTCCCTGGAAATTCTCACATTTTTTTTTTTTCTTTTATGTTTCCTCTTTGCCCATCTTATTTATTTGCTCCTTTGAAAGCTTCAGCTCTGCAGGGTTACTCGGTGATTTCAGAAGTCTGCTAGTAAAGTACTTAATTTTTCAAATGTAAATGGAGCTCAAGACTAGCTTTGTAATTGGTTTACTTTGCTTCTGTTCTTTCTAACCACATCCTGACTCCATATGTTGCACACAGTTTTAGGTGTTAGTGATGTCATGAACTACTAACTGAAACTTTGGCAGCAATGCAAAGAAAGAACTAATTCTCTAATATACCTTGAATGTATTTTCAATTGCTAAACTAATATTTGGTAGGTGATTTGAAATCTAAAACTATAAAATATATTTACTTAGGAATGGACTCATTTAACCTGTAATTTACCTTTTGTTAAAAAACAGAAAAAAAAGACTGGATTTCCCTGGTGGCACAGTGGTTAAGAATCCACCTGCAAACACAGGGACATGGGTTCAAGCCCTGGTCCAAAAAGATCCCACATGCTGCGGAGCAACTAAGCCCATGCGCCACAACTACTGAGCCTTGCTCTAGAGCCTGCGAGCCACAACTACTGAGCTTGCACTCTAGAGATTGCAAGCCATAACTACTGAAGCCTGTGCGCCACAACTACTGAAGCCCACGTACCTAGAGCCCATGCTCTGCCACAAGAGAAGCCACCGCAATGAGAAGCCCATGCACTGCAACGAAGAGTAGCCCCTGCTCGCCACAACTAGAGAAAGCCCACTCACAGCAATGAAGACCCAACACAGCCAAAAATAAAACAAATTTATTTTTAAAAAAGGTAATGTGCATGTGAATTCAGATATTTCATGGTGGCAGTCGAAGTCAGCAGAATATTTGAACTGAGATCTACCATATTATGCAATTTGAGGTTTAGCTTTATATTTAAGAGGAAAAAAATACTTGGATGATCAAGCATATTATATATTTATGGCAGTATAAGATGGTATAATTGGAAGTTTACTTTGAACAATATAAAATGTTGGCTACAGATGTATGCAAGTGTTCTTACATCAGAAATATGAGCAGAAATACATATGGAGAGGATGGTAGCAGAAACCAAGAAGTCCCTGTTTGCACAGAGACAATTACAAAGTCACAGCCTGGGTGGCCCACAGCCTCATGTTAGCAATACTTTTCATCCCAGGATAAATCAATACCATCATAAAAACTGGTCAAATAGGAAGGACAATGACAAAGAATAATACTTGCAGCAATTAAAATGCTGTCCACACTGAACTTCTGAAAGACAGTATTAGGGTCCCCTAACCTGGAATTTTAGTTACTGATAATAAATACAATGTCACTGAAAGTCCTACTGTGTCAGGCTTTCAGCTCTACATACCTTAACTAATTTTTCTCTTATATCCATTCTATGATGATAGAATTATGATATGTTGATAGATGAAGAAGCTGCCCACGTATATCCACGTATGACTTAAAGGTATTAAATTATAAACCTAGGGTAGGACTCTCTGATTTCAAAACTGAGACATTAAATATTAAAGTTTCCATATTTTTAATGACATCTATAAAGTCTCGATTAACAACAAGTTTGGTAATGAGCACAGATATTTCACATTCATAATACTTGAGTTATCCACTGAAATCTATTTGAAAGTACCTCTTTTAATAGCAAATAATTTGAACACAGCAGCTATTTCTCCATTAAAACAGGTTACAACTAGCCTAGTATCTTTTTAGGCAAATAGTGAAGGCTCTCAAGAGAAAGATGGCTGATAATGTCAAAGAGGATCAAAAGACAGTTCAACAGAGCTTCCCTGGTGGTGCAGTGGTTGAGAGTCCGCCTGCCGATGCAGGGGACATGGGTTCATGCTCCGGTCCAGGAGGATCCCACGTGCCGTGGAGCAGCTGGGCCCGTGTGCCATGGCCGCTGAGCCTGTGTGTCCAGAGCCTGTGCTCTGCAATGGGAGAGGCCACAACAGTGAGAGGCCCGCATACTGCAAAAAAAAAAAAAAAAAAGACAGTTCAACAAAGGATCAGACAGCAACTCAGAATTGGCTGTGGTTTACTGTTCAGCACCATTAGAATGTGGATTATCTCCTTCAAACAGTTAATGGGATGGAAATTGCATGTAAGATTTCTTTGAATCAATAAAAAGCTCAACAATGCAGTTTTGTACGAAAAATAGACAGTGGGAATGTGATAAAAGAAACACTTTGACAGATCAGCTAAACATCACATACTACTGAAGGAGCAAGACTTAATGTATATAAAGAGATTTCAGTCCTTGTGCTAACGGACCACAGTTATGAATTAAGAAGCATCTAATCCATATGATATTCTGATCTGTGTTGGTGACATTTATGAAGGAATGAATATTGGACTTCTATCTTTCAATTTCAGATGAAATTATTTGGTATCTGAGTAGACTCAAGTCAGTAAAGAAATGAAGCAAGACTTTTACTATCCAAATACAGAGAAACAGCAATACAAAAGATGTAGACAAAGAATAGCCTACTGACAGTAGATTTGTCCAGTAATGAGTAGCAACCTTCTCACTAGGACATCCAAAAGGTCAGAAGGGGCCACTCCAGCTCCAAACATCTTGATTCATAAATGAATGAATATAATAGTCTAATAAAGAACCTAAAACTCTTCTATTGCAATATGTAACTGGATGATTATTAGCCTTGTTTTTCTTTCTTTAAAGAATGGGCGAGATAATGATATGTTACAGTTTGTGGGAATGTTGTAATTTACATTTATATTCAAGGGTTGCTTTCCAACATGCTTCTCTCTTAAAGCCTCCCTTATCCTTTCACCAACAAAATAAACAAAAGAAAAAAAGTACTTGCTTTAAAATTGGAGCAATCAATGCTCTACCAATTTTCTTTTCATTATATGAAAATCTCTGGTTAGAGAGAATGAGGTTGCAGATTATACATAATATTCAAAGCACCAATCTGCATTTTACAGATACATATATAGCTTTTTTTTTTCTTTTAAGCCTTTTGCTTATCCACTATTAGAAGAAACTTACAGTGAAATTTAGTATCAATAATTACACTCTTGGAGGACTGGTCAAGTTAGAGCTTGATCTTATACTTCCATTTGTTTGAACAGAGTATTTTTTATTTTTGACCACTATAATGTTAGAAATATTTTATTTTTATGAATGGAAGTGAGAAGTTGAGCGAAGATGGAAGACAGAAAATAAAGCACAAATAATTTTTGACACTTTTGCAAACCCTTTGAAATATATATATTTTAAATCCATTTGCTTTAGTCTCATTTACAAAGGGAAAATCATGAAAGAGAAATGACTCCCTTATGTGATAAATCATTGTCTAAGTACTTTATCATTTCATTTTCAGTGTAATTACATTAACTATTTCAACAGTGGCTACCTACTGGAAGAGAAGAAATCCAATTACAGAGCCCAAGGTTCCTCCATTAGGGGGTTGTGGAGAAGAGGAGGGATGAATAAATGAGACTGAGGAGTGTCTATTAAGAAAGTAGGAAAGCCAGAAGAATGTAAGTCAAGTGAAGAAAATGTCTGGAGGGTGAAAAAAATCAATGAACTCTGTCTAATGCTGCTATTAAGTAGGCTGACTATACAATTAACATCAAAATCAGGTTGCTTTGAGGATAAAATTACAAGTTTACCTCAGAGATACTGTGGGTTCGGTTCTACACTACCACAATAAAACAAATATTGCAATAGAGTCACACAATATTTTTGGTTTCCTGGTGCATATAAAAGTTGTGTTTACACAACACTCTAAGTCTACTAAGTGTGAGATAGTATTACGTCTCAAAAATACATACCTTAATTAAAAAATACTTTATTTTTAAAAAATTACTAACCATTTTCTGAGTCTTCAGTAAGTTGTAATCTTTTTGATGGTGGAGGATCTTGTCTTGATGTTGATGCTGCTGACTGATCAGGGTAGTGGTTGCTGAAGGCTGGGGTGACGGTGGTGATTTTTAAAAATAAGACAACGGTGAAGTTTGTGGAATCAATTGATTTTACCTTTCACAAATAATTTTTCCATAGTACGCAAAGCTGGTTGATTGCATTTTACCCGCAGTAGACCTTCTTTCAAAACTGGAGTCAATCAACTCAAACCCTGCCACTGCTTTATTAACTAGGCTTATGTATATTACAGATCCTTTGTTGTCGTTTCAACTATCTTCACAGCATCTTCACCAAGGGTAGATTCCGTCTCAAGAAACCACTTTCTTTGCTAATGCAAAAGGAAGTTTTTCAACCTCTCATCCATTAAAGTTTTACCATGAGACTGCAGCAATTTAGCCACATTATTAGGCTCCATTTCTAATTCTAGTTTTCTTGCTATTTCCACCTCATCCATAGTTACTTTCTCCACTGAGGTCTTAAACTCCTCAAAGTTATCTGAGAGTTATAATCAACTCCTATCAAATCCTCTTAATGTTGATATTTTGACATCTCCCCATGAACCACCAATGTTCTTACTAGCATCTAGAATGGTGAATCCTTTCCAGAAGGTTTTTCAGTTTACTTTGCCCAGATCCCTCAGAGGAATTACTATTTATGGTAGCTATAGCCTTATGAAGTGTATTTCTTAAATAATAATACTTGAAAGTCGAAATTACCTCTTGATCCATAAGCTGAAGAATGGATGTTGTGTTAGCAGGCATAAAACAACTTTAATTTTCTTGTACATCTCCATCAGAACTCTTGGGTGACCAGGGGCATTGTCAATGAGCAGTCATATTTTTTTGAGCAGTAGGTGTCAACAGTGGGCTTAAAAGATTCAGTAAACCATGTTGTAAAGAGGTATACTATCATCCATGCTTTGTTGTTACATCTATAGAGCACAGACAGAGTAGATTTAGCATAATTCTTAAGGGCCCTATGTCTTTCAGAAAGATAAATGAGCATTGACTTCAGCTTAAAGTCACCAGCTGCATTAGTTCCTACCAAGAGCATTAGCCTGTCCTTGGAAGCTTGGAAGCCAGGCATTGACTTCTCCTCTCTAGCTATGAAAGTCTTAGATGGCATCTTCTTCCAATAGAAGCCTGTTTCATCTATGTTGAAAATCTGTTGTTTAGTGTAGCCACCTTTATTAATTATCTTAGTTAGATCTTCTGGATAACTTGCTGCAGCTTCTACATCTGATTTGCTACTTCACCTTGCATTTTTATGTTATGGGTAAAATGTCTTTGGCCTAAGGTGTGACTGATTCCGGAAACTCCTCCAGTGCAGTGCTTATCCTTATCTGTGGAGAACCTTAGTTGACTGTAGACATATAAATTGACAAACAAACCTGAAAATCCAACAACCTTGACCCCAAGAGAGCAGGAGGGTCTTCCTTCCAAAGACCCTAGGCTGTGCAGAAACCTGAACAGGTGAGGCTCCACTGCAGAAAGAACTGGAACATCCAGGACTTCCCTGGCAGTCCAGTGGTTGACTCCACGCTTCCAGTGCAGGGGGTGTGGGTTTGATTCCTGGTTGGAGAACTATGATCCCACATGCTGCACAGTGTGTGGCCAAAAACAAAACAAACAAACAACAACAGCAAAAACTGGGACTTCCAGGTGAGTATTACCATCTGCAGGACAGTGGAGTAGCAACTCAGACTCCTAGGAAGCCCAGAGACCTGCCTGCTTGGGGCTAAAAGTCAGAACATCCTGCATCTTTTGGATTATTTAAGCCCTAGGACTTTAAAAAATTGGGGGATATGGGAGACTTAGAATACAAATACATTTTTAGCTTAGAAATAATTGAGTATGTGAGACTCAGGATGCTCAGGTTTTGTTGCTGTTGTTATTTTTAAGTTTAGTTTAGTCACATTATCTCATTTGCACAGTTTGTGGATAGCCCATTACCAACACACAAAAGAGGGAGGGAGGGAGAGGGAGAGAGAGAAAGAGAGAGAGAGAGAGAGGGAGGCAGAGGCAGACAGAGGCAGAGACAAAAAAGACAGAAAGAAACTACAAATAATTTTCTTTCAAAATTGTGAAGAAAAACATTTTGCCCCATCTTTAATATTCATCTAGAGCAGTATAACTTGAACTGTATGTTTGAAGGAAAAAGTTAAAAGTTCTTAATTTTCCTTTCTATTTCTGATATATAACCCCTGAGTTCTTCTTAAACTATAAAAAATATGAGTATGGTGAGGAAAGCATGAGAGCCAGTTGGTTGGTACTTTATTCTAAATTAACTTGCAGTGTTTCTGGTGTTGTTACTAATTTTAAAACATAAGAGACTCTTGCCTCTGTAGATCACAGACTTTTTGAGGGTAGTGGCTTCTTTCACTGCAGCTCCTAGCACAGATCTCAATAAATATCTATTAAATGGCAAACTAAAAAAATGACCTTGAATATTTCAATTGGTAGTTTGAAGCTACAATAATTGTTTTGACATGGGCTCAAATAAAATTAATGCAGTTTGTACCCACAGAACCACGAAACAATGACAGCATAATATTATTCTTTGTGTTGTTTTATGGTTAAGTATGTTCTGAGCAGTCAGGTTGGTTTCTGTGCTAAACTTTTGAAGTTAGATCAATGTCTTCGATGCACACTGAACTGACAAATACTGTAAATATTTAAATTTGAAATAAAGCCTCCCCTTCATAAAGTGTGCATTCATCTTTGACTCCTCTGAATTTAGAATTAAAATGAAATTGATACCAACATCAACCAAGACCATAGAGTCAGTATTCCTTGAATGCAAATATAATAAACACATTCATCTTTTACCTAAGAACAGAGTGTTGACATTTCTACATTATAAATGGGGCATCCAATGGAACAGAGCAATTCTCCTAGGCTTGAAGTGTTCAGACCTTTGATCACTCTAGGCCCCTCCTCAGGACTCCTGGAATCTGCCTTCTTCTCCCAGAATCATCTGACTGGGAGGCAAATGAACATCAGATTTGTATAAAAGTCTAACTAGACCCTAGGGTTTATTGCCGATTTCATTTTGTATTTCAACAGCATTGATCTGGCTTCACTGTTGTAGCTCTCCCTTGCTTATTTATCTGTATCAGCTGAACGTTGAATGATTGATTTTGGATTCTGCACTTTAGCATTGTTATTATTTGTCTCCTGATAATCCTAACAACATATTCTCCTGTGCTCACTCCACAGATCCAGTTGCCTAACCATGAAGTATATTGTGTTTTGTATATGTGCTTTCTTTAGAACAAGGAAATTGGAAGATGGGATTATATCCTTGGCAAATTCCTTCATTAGCATTGTCTGTCCTTTCCTCCTGATCTCTTCTTATTTTCTCACTTATTTGTAAGTTCTTCCTAGTACAGACTACTCCAATCGTTGAAGGATGCCAGGGAGATTGGTAGCATCCCAATACTTAAGGAGTTTATGCTACTTTGTGAAAGATTAGAATATCTCCAAAAAACTCACAGTTTAAAAACACTGAGGGAAAGAGAAGGGGAGAAAAAAAATAAGAACAAACTCATGGGGGCTTCCCTCATGGCACAGTGGTTAAGAATCCACCTGCCAATGCAGGGGACACTGGTTCCAGCCTTGGTCCGGGAAGATTCCACATGCCCTGGAGCAACTAAGTCTGTGAGCCACAACTACTGAGGCTGCGTTCTAGAGCCTGTGAGCCACAACTACTGAAGCCCGCATGCCTAGAGCCTGTGCTCTGCAACAAGAGAAGCCACTTCAGTGAGAAGCCTGCACACCGCAACGAAGAGTAGACCAAGCTCACCGCAACTAGAGAAAGCCTGTGTGCAGCAGCAAAGACCCAACATAGCCAAAAATAAACAAATAAATTTATAAACAAAAAAGAACAAACTCATGATGATGGACAAAGGAGAAGAACTTTTGCTAGTTGGAAGACAATAAGAGAGTGTAGCCACCTTTGATGTTCCATACAGGGAGAGGTGATCTCAATGCTGATGAACTCTCTCACCTTATGGTTCATTACTTAACATATAAAAACATTTATGCCAAATTAAGAGAATTAAATAATATGCATGGGCTTAAAATGAAATGAAAGAGTTCCCTGTCTCACCCATCATACCCAGTTTTGCACTCTAGATACAGCTTCTTTTAAATATTGATTTAAATTAGATTATTTATTTATTTTAAATTAATTCACCTTACACATTATTGTAGATTGAATTTTGTCCCAGCACAATTCATATGTTGAATCCCTAATGTGACTGTATCTGAAGACAGGACCTTTAAAACTTATTTACTTATTACTTAATTAGTGTTAAATGAGGTCATAAGAGTGCAACCCTGATCCAATACGACTAGTGTCCTTATAAAAGAAGAGGAAGGGACATCTGGGATGAGTTTACACAGAGAAAAGCTAAGTGAGGACACAGTGAGAAGACAGCCATCTGCAAGCCAAGGAAAGATCACAGAAGAAGCCAGCCCAGCTGGAACCTTGATCTTTACCTCTGGTCTCCAGAACTGTGAGACAATAGATATTTATTATTTGAGCCACCCAACATGTGGTATTTTGTTATGGTAGCCCTCAAAAACTAACACATGCATGAGAAACTATTCAATCACTATAAACGTAGGTATGGAGAAAAGTGAAAGTCTTTCCAACTCCCATCTCCTAGTTTTCTTCCAAAGGAACCAATCTTATTAGATAATTATGATTCTGTAGAGGTAACTATCTCTATATATGTCTATATTTGGTCTTTCAGTCATCAAATCCATGTCTCCAAATAGTATGTTTGCTCTGCAGTTTCTTGATTTATCATTTTTAGACTTTTTATATTGTTTTTCTGCTATGATTAATTAATGAGGCTTAGTTTATCTCTACTGCCCTCCTCTCTCCTCCTTTCTCTCTTACCAAATAATTATATCACTATTCCAAGTTCTTTTACCAGTCCACTCTACAACTTGATTCAGCATGCTTCAATTCTTTATTATTCATCATAGAATTGAAAGCATCAGGAATTCCAATCTTCACCATACTTTTCTTACCCTATTTTACCTCCAAACTCTGAGTGCCATGCCTGTTGCACTATCATAGTTCAATCTCCTATGGTTTTTCCATAAGTTTATTCTAAATTTTGAAAACAAATATTCAATGGTTAGTTTATTACGAGACTGTAAATTATGTTCACTGTAGAGCTATGTAGTATGCTAGACTTACATTTCCTTCCCAAGGAGTCTGTATCAATCCAATTTGAATTAGAGAAGCAAATCCACTATGAGTATTATTGAACAAGGGATTCACTACAGAAATTAGGATGTATGAAATTGTGGCAGGAGCTAGGGAAGTAAGTTCTGGAAATCAAAGTAGGATGATTATAGAAAAGTTTCTAACCACCAACTGGCAAAGATGGACAAGTTGGACCTTGCAGAGGAATTTAGGAAGCCAAGCATGTGCTGCTTCCAAGGCAGGATCATAAAAGTGACTAGTGGAGAAATCTAAGGGGGGCATTGCTTCTGCATCTTGTGGTGGGACTAGGGTGACTGTAGATGCAGGACTTACAATCTGAAAGGACAGAGGGATTGAAACAGGGGAGAGCAAGGACTGAGTGTAAGGGGTTTTCTTCACGACTTCCCTGGGTTTTTAAAATAAATTTTCCTCTGTATCTTTTGACTACCTTAATTTGCTTAAGTACCCTTATTTAACTTTGTAAGCAAACTGGTAAATTTTCTCTGACCTAAGAGTCTGAAAATGTCTTTATTCTGCCTTACTCTTTACTGCTGGCTTGGTTGTATACAGTATTTTAGATCGAAAAATATTTTCTTATAAGTTTTAAGATATTGCTTCATGGTCTTTGAAGAAGGTATTACATCCTGGAAGTCTGAAGTCTGATGCCAGTCTGATGTTTGTTTCTCTGTGAGTGAAGTCTAGCCGTTTATTCCAAAATCACGTTCATGCTTTAAAGTCTATTTATCCTTTGTTGTTTATTTATATTTAAGAATGAGGTCAGTAGAAAGGTTTATTGGGGTTCTATATACAAAGACAGACTTTGTCAAATTACTTTAAGGTGAGTTGGTAAAGTGCCAGATGTTATTCTATGTGATACCTAAATGCCAAGGTAAAGAAGACTTTGCTTCAAGCTGGCCTATTTCTACCGAGAAAGTTTGTTCAATTTATTTAGGGAAGAACACTGCAGTTTTTGGATTGTAGATGAATGCCTATCTATTATATGGGAGACAGTAGGGGATGATGATTAGAGGAAATTAATCCCCGTAAAGATCTTCAACAATTCCCATGTTTTCTGTCCCCCTTCTGGTTTCTGCATAATTGGATATCACTGTCTCAGAATCCTTTTGTTCTAGGTATATTATCTGGGCACAGGGTCTCCCTCCTCTGTTATAGCTCTCTCTACCTATATGCAAAGAAAATATTTCCTCTTTTTTTCATCATTACCACTTGTCTTAGTCTTTAAGAAATGTGTTGAAATTTCTCATCCATTAATGCCTTAATCCCAATCTTTGTTTGGGTTTAATAACATTTATAATTTTTTTTAGTGTATTTTTACAGAAGTCCTATGTAGGAAAACATGTGTGTGTGTGTGTGTGTGTGTGTGTGCACTTAATCCTCTATATTGAAGCAGACCAGACTGTGATTTTGAGATTTGTGGAAAAGATATCTTTGGGTCCAGCAAGAGGTGATTAGGAGTTCCAACAGCAAAATAAATTGAATAGTACAGCTGAAATTTAGGAGCATTTATTGAGAACTTATTATATGACATTTCATATAAATGTAAGAGATAAAAATATGAATAAAATATAGTCTATGTACAGGAGAATTCACCATTCAGGGTAGGAAGAAGAAAATGTAAACAAAGTGAAATGCAACAGTACAAATTCTATGATAAAAGTTTGTAGAGTTCAGCCATGTTATGAAATGGAACTGATCAGTTTTACTTAAAAGAATCAGGACTTCATAGAGGAGGTGACAACTAAGATGAAAATATTTATTGACCCAGATGGGGAAGCAAATTGATGGCTGTGATAGGGAAAATCTGTCACTCTGGCAGAGAAATTCCTTAAATCTCTTCTAAAATGCCTCTTCAGCCCTGTCTTCTACAGTTCCCTCCCACACCTGGGCCCCATACTGTAACCAACGTAAACTATTTCCCTCCTGCCGAAGTAGTGAAACAACTTTTATTGAGCATCTAAGAATGATAGCCATATTTTTACCTGCCCAAAACTGAACGCTGTCAACTGACTGGTCAAGTTGCTGTATGCTCCATATGGTAGTAGCATTTTTGCAAAGCAGTACAAACACCTATCAATATAAACAAAGTTCACATAATTATAGGGTGTGATATCTCTTCAAAACTCAGCATACTCTTGAGGGAGTGTTATTGCCATAAGTTATGCCCAATGACATTCCCCCAGCACTATGTGACTGTTAGAAATAAACTCATTTACCAATGTATTATTTTTGCTTTTTTAAAGTCCTTACATGAGGCAGGCTCTTTGACTGAATATTTAATTTTATAAAAGATTATGACATCAATATTTTTTTCATTTTATACATGAAGAAATTGAGGGACTATATGTATAAGAAGGCAAATTGCAGGTAAGAAGTGGAGACTGACTTCAAATTTTTTATAAAAATTGCCAAGGATTCCTGACTCCTCTCTTCCCAGTTCTCAAGGCTTTGCAAATGCCATTATTGAAATGAATCCCAGGACTCCATCCTTCAGTTTCACCACCATTCAAAGGCCAACTCATGATGTCACCTCACTCAAGTATTCTGTGGTCACCCAAGTCCAAATCCCTCTAAAAGGATTATCTGGGTAGTATTTTTAAGAAATTTAGAACAAATACTTTAAATTTAGTTTTTCATTACTATTCCCATCCTCTGGGGCACTTTTTAGCTTCTTTGAGAAAGGAACATGCTATTCTTGTAGAGTTATGTGGCCCCAAAACAATTAAGAGAGACTCCTTGGAGAGGCCACATTGCAATTGCAGGAAGCATGAGCACTTCAAGGCCAAAGAGGCAGTGTAAATGCTAATATAGTGCCTCATATAAAGGTGATGTTCAGTAAACAGGAGCTGTCATTGGTATTATTCATTTGGCTTATTCTCCATGTTAAGACACATATGAAGGATTTCCCAGCAGTGATATTTGACAAGGATTTTCAAGGGAACACAGTAAAACCAGTTTTCAACTTTTTAAACCTGAGGGTGACTAGCTAATCCTCATATTTATTCTTTCCTAAATCACTGTTTGTGTTCAGATTTTCCATGTCTTTCCCTCATTAGACTGGAAACTCCTTAAAAGGGAAGGACCTTGCCTTTTTTAAAAAATGTTTTTATCTCCTACGATGCCTAGCCTGCTACCTTATATACTGCAGAAGAGAAATAAATTTACTTGAACCTATTTTAAAAAGTTTAATGAATGTATTTAGCATATGCTGCCTTGCACTGTTATTTATCTTATTTTTCCTTGCCTCCCTGACTAGATTATCAGTGAGTTCGGAGCAAAGATGTTTAATGCTTTGCACACAACAGGTTCTTGACTTCTTTATGAAGAGAATAGGCTTTTAGAGGTTAAGTTCCTTTGCCATACAAATTGAAGAAGAATATATGAAGTTTTTCTTCCCCCTGAATGATATCTGTGGGGCCTATATGAAGGGTAGCAAAGTCAAAGTCATTTGAAACAATGAAGAAATATAAAGTTCAAATGGAAAATACATTTGCATGGCTCAAATGCTCATTCATCACTGAGTTGAAAGGACGTGATTTTCTTGTCAGATGACATGTCATAAAAATAAAATGGTGGCAACGCTGACACTTTATATTTTGAATAAGCACAATTGCATGAGCCCAATTTCTGTTTCAACATTCCACCTGCACAACTGCTTCTTCACAGTTGACCACTGTGGTTTATTTAGGGCAATCCTAGGGAGACTAACCTATTGCAGACCATTTCTTTGAAGAGTCATATCTTTGATTCTATCATTTAGAGATGAACACAGTACAAAATTTGAGATTTTTTTAAAAAGGACAAAAATTAAAAGGAATGAAATATTGTATGTTTAATGTATTCATTTATTTAGAGCTGTCACCGTTCCTATTTCCTTCAAAGGTAATCTTTCTTTAGCATGTTTGGGAAGGAAGGAACTTTTGAATGCCCACTTCCGACTTGCCCCATGGCAACTCTTGCTCTATGTGAGGTTCTTCCAGACACTTCCAGGTCCCCTACAGGTTATAGCTACCTACTCTGCTGGTAATAATCTATGGAAACTTTCTCTAAATTTCCACACTGGATGGGTAGAAGTGGGGTAACCCACACTTCCCTTCACTGTCTCTTCTTTTAATTCTGCATACTGTTACTACACCAGGCTATACTGTGACACGAGACTTTAAAGAATTCAGAGTTGCTGAATGAAATGACCAAATAAAAGGTGGAGATATTTTCATACCAAGTGAGACTGCTATCATAAGACAAGGAAGAATATTTAAACTATTTGGAAGTGATCATTTCAAAGGCATATATCCTAGATCCTAGCCTTGACAAGGTCCACCTACAGAGAGTGTGCTTTCATCAAACCTCTATGTTATAAATATCCATCCCACCCCTGGAAGCTTTAAAGGAATACACAGCGTCTGCTTTCACTCTAGCTTTAATCCTTCTTCCTCCACTTGAAAATCTCTGGACAAAATATCCATCAGTAATATATAATCCAAAGTCCAAGTTATTCATTCTAGAATATATGGGAGAGGGTGAGGGTATTTTTATAATACTGTCTAGGATGAAATTTAGCACTCTGAATCCTGACCTCATTCATTTATTCTAGTCAATGCACGCTCTGTATAGTCCTCTTTATTCTTTCTAGCCACTTGGGGGACACACACACACACACACACACACCAGAAACACAGTTCTCCCAAAAACAAACAGTAAACCCTAGAGACAGTAAAATATAGATCTAGATTAAACAGAAACCTTTTTTTATTTATTTTTATTTTATTATTTTTTTTAAAATTTATTTATTATTTATTTTTGGCTGTGTTGGGTCCTTGTTTCTGTGCGAGGGCTTTCTCTAGCCACGGCAAGCGGGGGCCACTCTTCATCGCGGTGCGCGGGCCTCTCACTATCGCGGCCTCTCTTGTTGCGGAGCACAGGCTCCAGACGCGCAGGCTCAGCAGTTGTGGCTCACGGGCCCAGTTGCTCCGCGGCACGTGGGATCCTCCCAGACCAGGGCTCGAACCCGTGTCCCCTACATTGGCAGGCAGACTCCCAACCACTGCGCCACCAGGGAAGCCCAGAAACCTTTTTTAAAATACAATATAATCTTCATAAGCCTTGCCCATGTGGAGGATAAAATTTTATATATTTTTAAAGAGAGTGTTGTAGACATCTTCCCATCTTTTTGTTGTTGTTGTTATTTTACCATTTCCAAACTATACATGGAAATCTACAGGTGCATAAAAAAGAAAGCCTAATGTTGCACTTTGTCTTCAAGCAGCAGGACCATCTGGTTTTTGATGGCCATCCTCTGGCTAAACAAAGATAAATCCAAGGCTTTAAAATGACCACTTCTGTACATTTAAAGCAGGGCCAAATTCAAAAGAAAGACTTTCCCACATTATTGTTTTATAAGTAAATGGAAGACAATGTGAGGAATTATTATTCTCCAATTGAGGCAACCCCTGCTGTTGTGTGTCCACTTGTGTGTGTGTGCATGCTGGGGTGTTTGTGCATATGTGTATGTGTGCGTCTTGGGGGAACTTTGCATTTTCAGTTAAAATCACAGTAAGGAAGAAAGTAAATTGAAATATCCTTCATAAATTATTGCAAATTATTTTCATCTTTGTTTCTATAAAAACATAAGAATATTTCCAATTAATGCTTTATTCTCCACTTAAGAATAAACATATTACATAGAAATATGCAAGCCAAAAATGTAAAATATTTCTTCCCCTCCCTCACATATCATCTTTCTCTATGATTTTATATTTAACTAGGCACTGTTGGGGAAAAAAGTAAATTAAACACATGTTCTATGCTGTTGAGAAATCTGTTTTGGTAGAATGATCTATAAATATTGAAAAAAACTTGAGAACTTAAGTAAATACCAACCGTAAAATTGGTGTAACTGCAGTAATAAAACAGTGAGAGAACAATTATTTTGGATCAATAAGGCTTCCTAGAGTAAGAAAACAAAGTACCATAAAGAACATACAGTTTTGGAGGAATATATTTTGTATACAATGAAATGCATATATGTTATGTGTACAGTTTGACAAAAAAGTACCAAATCTGAAGTGTACAGTTTGACACGTTTTGAGAAATGTATGTGACATGTAACCACCATCCCAATCAAAATGCAGAACATTTTGCATTGAAAGGTAGCAGAATATGCCACCCCAAGGTGGCAGAATTTGCTGCTTTGGTATATTGATTATTTTAAATTGTGGGCACTTGAAAAGCAGCAGATGCAGCGAGAGGCTTTCTTTGAATGCTACTTACCTGCTTAAAGACAGATCTTCCAAAAGGAAGTCAGTTGTCACAGATCCTCTCCCTGAAAGCTTCATCAACCAGGGAAGATTGAGTCTTATCGAAGGAGAGGAGACTAGAAGTCCACACTACACCCAGACAAACTGTTACAAACTATCATATCTCCCACCTATTCTTCTAAAGGCCCATTTACCTTTCCTGAAAATCATTTACTCTCTCCTCAGAGGTCTATGTCCCTTCTCCCCTTCCCCTATTAAGATGGTATTTAAGCCTGAATTCTAAGCCACCTCAGGGAGTTACTCAGTTTTCCCTGGGTATCTCCCATATATACCTGAGGTTTACATGTTAATAAACTTCTGTTTGTTTTTCTCTTGTTAATCAGTCTTTTATTATAGGCATCTCAGCCAAGAACTCAGAAGAGTAAGGGGAAAACTGTCCCCTCCAACCTCAGTCATTATCCCATTGTTTCCTCTTACTACTTTCCAACCAATCCTGTTTCTTCTCTCACCTCTTGCAGGCCGCTGCTGCTCTGATTTCATCAGCAAGCTTAGTTTAAGAGCACTGGTCTTTGAATTGTCAGATCTGTGTTCAAATTTCAGCTTTACACACACTGCATATGTGAATACGATTAAGTTACTTCAAGACTTTGAACCTCCTTTTTTCCTTTCTATAACAGGGTAATATGCCTGCATTATAGGTATTTGCAAAGATTCAATTAGGTCATATATGTAAACTATTAGTAGAGTGTTTGGTAGGCATATACAAACATGCCTACATAGGTAGGCATATACCTATACATAGGTAAGAAGTAAAGCCTTCACTTTAGACTAACTAAAGAAAAAGGGTTAAGACCAGGAATACAAGGGAATACAAAGTGCTACACCAGTGTCTCCATGAGTGTATGCTTTTTGGGGAGTGGGAATGGGGAGTAGGCTGGGACAGTGCAGAAAAGGAGGTAGCATTGGCATTGCATTATAATAGCAACAATAAATAACATAGCGCATGCTGTGTATGGTTCCAAGTGCTTTGCATAATTGAACTCATTTAATCTTCCTAACACTATGCAAAATGTGTTATTATAACAGTTACCCAAATTCTGTAGGTAAGAAACCTGAGGCAGAGAATGACTAGGCATGTTGCTCAAAGTTATGCTTCTAGCAAGTGCTTGAGCTATGACTTGAACCTGGTCTGACTCCAGAATCTGTGATGATATGCTTTGAATCACTATGCAATGTTATCACTCAGTTAAAAATAACTACTCAAAAGATTAAGAAAGCAGCTTTTCTTTTAAGAATATTTATGTAAATACACTACCTGTGGCTTTTGTTACCAGTGTAAGGCTATTAATTTACTTGGATTAGCTGTTCTTTAACATTTGTGAGTGTCTTGGCCAGTAGATTAAGATGAATTTTGCAATTAAGTAAAGCTAATAACCTTCACCAATTAAAATGTTCCCTTAGGATATAAACATCTTTCCATTAGGATTTTGAGTACTTTGATTGGTTCCTAAAAAATCTAAGAAATTAATTGCTCTTAATTCATTTTACACACTTTGTGATTTACTTGAAAATCTCAAATTATTTATATCAGCTCCAACTTCTTATAAATTAATATTCTTTCCTCTGATATACTGCCAGTTCGCATTTAAAAAAAAAAACATATTTTAAAATCTTACAACTTTAAAACTCAGAAGAATCTTAAAGGTCATTGTGTTTCCCTGTCTTTTCAGAGATCTTGTTAAACCAATGAATACAGATGGCTTAGAATATTTTTTTTAAATAAAAAGACACCCATATTACTAGTAGTAAGCTTCATAATAATAACACCTTTCTTTATATTGATTTGTGTCTCATAATATGATTATAGAGATATTCTCTAATTCAATTTTCAAGATAAGTT
Source organism: Mesoplodon mirus (assembly GCF_964341445.2). Lineage (NCBI taxonomy): Eukaryota > Metazoa > Chordata > Mammalia > Artiodactyla > Ziphiidae > Mesoplodon > Mesoplodon mirus. The sequence goes on from NC_138982.1 coordinate 115,677,122, forward strand.
TGTAAGTAAACATGACAGATATTTTTCTCTCTAGTCCTCAGATATTTGGTTAAAGTTAATGATTTTAATGATTTATCCACAAGTCATAATATATAGTGGCAAACTAAGATCAAAACTAGGGTTTTCTGATTCTAATCTGAAAAGTTTCCACCTGCCCAAGCTTCATGAAGACAAGACACATTTCTTTCCATATTTTTTTTCATTTAAAATACAATTGTGCATTTAGTTAGAACTTAGTTAAGTGTTAAATACATTATATACTACCGAAAAAAATTTTTGTAGACATTATTATCTAATTAAATGGTATATTAGCCTTCTCAATTTTTTAATGCCCAAATTCAAGGTTGTCCTGTATAGACAGATAGATATGGGCTGTGATTCGAGATTTATTAGGAAGGCATAATGAACTCAAAAAATGTTGTTCAATTTGAAATACTGTCATTATCAATGTAACCAATTAGGTAAGGTTTATTGTCCCTCACAAAAATAAACATATTCTGATGGAATAGCAGAAGCTTGGAGGAACATGTATGTCAGTGAAGGACCCAGTAGAAAACAGATGGCACACTCAATTTGGATACTTTCCTAATAATACTCTGAAACAGATTCTATCATTATTATCACCATAGCCATTTTTCAGTTGAGGAAACTGAGGTCCAGAAGGCTTAAATAATTTTTCTACAATTAGTTACCTCATTTTTCCTGTAATACTTGGTTTAGCTGGGCTTAGTTCCCACATGATCTAGAAGAGTGTTTGTTTGTAGTGTTTGCCCATTTCTGTGGTGTAGATACTCCCACTAGAGCAGAGTTCAAACAATCAATGGTGGTTTAACAGCTGACTCATAAATATTCCTCAATATTTAACAATTGGCTCTTGTAACCACTATGAGCTGGCTTTGGCACACTACTGCCAACACCTCTGCTCTTAATCATTACCTTCTACTGCCTCTAAAAGAAAAGTGAATTGCTTTTCTCACCATCAAGGGATCTTCTGTTTATCCATGTAATAAATTTTATTAATTTCTTAAAATTGCAAAAGATGTATCAGTGTATTGTTAAAAAAAATGAAGAAAACAATTTAGGTGAAGTTAAGCTGGTATAAATTAAAATTAGAGTTTATAACTTTAGAATGTTAAATATAACCACAAAGAAAATAGCTATAGAATATACACAAAAGAAAATAAGAAAATTAAAACGTTTTACTATAAAAACTCAAACACAAAAGAGATATAATGCAAATGGCAAGGAAGTATGTACACCCTTATCAGTAGTTACTTTAAATGTAAATGGATTAAACTCTCCAATCAAAAGGCAGAGAGATTGGCAGAATAGATTAAAAAGAAGAAAATTTAGGTGATACAAACTTTATTTAACACTTTATTAAGCAGGCAGTCTCCATTCAGATAACTGAAAATGGGGTGGAAGGCAGGAAGCTTTTACAAGACAAAAAATAAAGAACAAGGCAGAGAAAAATTAAAAAAAAAAATCTGACTGGCTGGGGCAACATAGTCAAACTTATTTGGGGTGAGAAAGAACAAGGAAATAAGTTTAGAGCACAGAGTTGGCTTGACATTTGGAGATTTGCTGACTGGCTTTACTGCTTTTTTGGTCAAGCAGAGCATTTATAGAAACTGGAAAGTTCTGTTTGCTGATGTGTCACCCCAGGAGGAATGGCTCCATCTTGGGTCTAGAAATTTATGTCAACACTATTGAATAACATTATTTTTTTGGCCAGTAATTCCTGGAAAAACAGTCATGTTAAGCCGACATCAGGTGGGTACAGTTGTGTGGAAACACCCAAAGTTATTAGATGCCAAAGTCAGTTTGTTCTCTACATTTACTTTTATTATAGGCCCTGCTCTGATTTAATTCACAAGTCTGGTCTGAGTTCCTCCTTGATTTCCCTAGTTATTGATGAGTTTATCTTAGCACTCCTGACTCTACATCCCTAGCTATGTCACTTGCTCCTAGTTTTATCTACTTTAACCAAATTTAGATGTTGATTTCCCATTTTAATATCAATTCCTTACCTGGTAACCTGAATATCACAACTGTGTAGCAAGTTTTGGAGAAACTTTCTTCAATATATTTTAGTATTGAGCTTCTTTTCTGATTTACAAATCTTGGTATGTTGATTATTTTGAGCTGAAGGCAATCAAGAGCCAGTAGACTCAGAAAATACTTTTAACTCTTCCTTGACTACTTAAAAGAATTTAGATAGGGGGCCTGAAAGGGAGCTATTACCAGAGAACTTTTTTATTTGTAAAACTTACCTGCATGGCAAGACAAACATCTAATTACCAAACACCTGCTCTTTTTGTCTTCCTGTGAATTGCCCTCCTATCCTTTGAAACTCCAGGTTCCCATCTCATTCCATAGCTCAGGATGGTGTACAAGCCTCAGTTGCCTGTTTGCCTTTGGATCTCATATTTTTGTGGGATTTCCATAAATACAAAATTAATTTTTTTTCTGTTAATCCATTTTATGTCAATTTAATTTTTAGACTGGCCTAAAACCTAGAACGGAAGAAAGGAAAAATTTTCCACCCCTACAGGGACATGAGAACTCAATTCATAAGAGCTCAGGAGGCTAAGGGTCAATGTCCTGTGTTTATAGTTTTGGTGTTCTTGTTTTGTTTTGTTTGTCTGTTTTGGACAGTTTCCCTCCCAGTTCTAGTGTGCTTTTTATCAAGCTCTGTGTATCTTCATGCTCTTATTGAAACCATGCACCTCAGATTGGGATTTGAACCCATGTGCCGGGACTTGAACCCAGGCAAAACCCAGACTGAGACTTGAACCCATGATCTTTTAATTAGAATCACTCACCTGTTGTCTGAACTTACTGAGGCTCAGATTCTTTGTGTCTCAGCGGAGAAGGAATTCAGCGAGGGGCAAAGTGATAGGCAAGAAATAGATTTAGTTCTATAGAACACCTGTGAGGGATACAAGCAGGCAAGTAAGGGGGCTCTGCCCGAGAACTAAGTGTGCTACATTTTTATAATCAAAGGAAAGTGGGGGGGGGGGCGCCTTCTTCCTCATTCTTTGAGTAGACAGCAGGCTTGCATCACTAGCTCCTTTGCATTAGGCAGGAGAGTCTTTGATCCTATGAGGTCAAACTAGGACTGTCATGGCACGTATTCGAATCAGCAGAAGGGCAGTAACATATACTAAAATGTGTTAAATCATCTCAGGTTTCAGTATAATGAGGGCCTCCTACTTTGGAATGTCAACTTTCCCTTATATTCCTGTTCTTGGTTCTAAGGATCCTTTTCTTGCTGGACTTGACCAGCAGGATCTAGGCCTCATTTTTTCACTTAATGACCTGGGGCATATCTTGTGTTTTTATTGATGCCTTTATAGTTAAGTAAGCCTGCCTTGTTCCACAATGTTCCAATAGCTTTCTTGAGTGATCATTAACTTACAGTGGTCTCCCAAAGTTCCCTACATTTCCCTCTCTATGTATAATCCCCTAGTGGTACTTCTAAAACTACCTGTGTAACTATCCTACTCTATCCCTATCATTATGCAAGAATTTCAGAAAAAAAAATCCAAGCTTCTATTTGAAGTTTGCATATTTCTGCCTATCAGCCATCATCTATTGAGTCCATGGTAGCTATGCATTTAGGGTGTTTCATAAAAAATAGGTATGATCTCTGCTTAGTGGTTTCACCCTCTAATGACAAGGAAGAGACATACATAGTTGCAGTAAAAATTATAATTATAAATATATAAACATCAAATGGAAGGGTGGATCAGAGGTTGCCTTGTTTGCATAGAAAAGGGGTTAGGCAAGTTTGTTAGGCTTTTCAGAAGGAGATGGTCCATGAGTTATAATTTAAAGAAAAGAATAATATTGTGGAATGATGCACAGCAGGAGGTACATATGGCAGCTGAGAAGCCCCTGACTGTTGTGGTTGTGTATTATACCATTTTGGCATAATAATTATTTTGAGCTAAAGGGAATTATGAACCAGCAGACAGGAAAAGCTCTTTACCACCCTTCTAACTGCTTAAGAATAATGTAAAAATTGTCTTTTTGTAAAGGAAATTTACATTTATAAAATAAATTTCCGGGCTTCCCTGGTGGCGCAGTGGTTGAGAGTCTGCCTGCCGATGCAGGGGATACGGGTTCGTGCCCCGGTCCGGGAGGATCCCACATGCAACGGAGCGGCTGGGCCTGTGAGCCTTGGCCACTGAGCCTGTGCGTCCGGAGCCTGTGCTCCGCAACGGGAGAGGCCACAGCAGTGAGAGGACCCCATACCGCAAAATAAATAAATAAATAAATTTCCTATGTAAAAATGTCCCTTTGCCAGGAAAAGAGCTACTCTCTGAGACAACTCTCATCACCTGAGAGACTCTTATCTGTATAACAAGACATTCTTTACTTACTATACATTTCTCCCCCTCACTTTGCCAAGTCTTGACCACCCTACCCAGAAGTCCCAAACCTCTTATCCTTTGTTTAGGCTAAGATGGTATATGAGCCTCATTTACCTGTTCACCTCCTTGAGCCACCTTTTCTCTTTTTGAACCTATCTTTTATCAGTTTTATTCACAGACCCCAGCCATTATACCTAGGAGGGTAGAGGAAAAAAATAATTTCCTTCCCTACAGGCCAACCTTCTTGTTTAATTAATAAGGTTACATCCTAAAACAAAAATATTGCAAAGGTATATTTCTCTCTGAGTTGGAAAGTTATATAATTCAATTAGAGGTGAACTTAGGCAGATATTTAAAGAAATGAGCAATTTATGTTCCTGGAAAATGCATAGCAATAAGTCCTGTAGTCCTTGAAGTTTTTTTCTTCAAATATTTTTAGCTTCCAAAATCATGCTCCTGATTTATGATCAGTATTTTGACTGAAAAAAAAAGCACAACCTAAAAGTTGAGAATTATGTTTTAGTTGGTGGACAAAACTGAGGACTTAAGCCTGAGATGCAGCCTGTCAGATAGGTCTGAGGGACTGCTCCCAAAAAGTAAGGGAGAAGCCAGGATATCTAAGAATTTTTGCAACAAAGATCAGGTAGTTAGAATTTCAAAAGATTACTGTTTTTTTTTTTTAATTAATTTATTTTTGGCTGCGTTGAGTCTCTGTTGCTGTGCGCAGGCTTTCTCTAGTTGCAGTGAGCGGGGGCTACTCTTGGTTGCAGTGCATGGGCTTCTCATTGCGGTGGCTTCTCTTGTTGCAGAGCATGGTCTCTAGGTGTGCGAGCGTCAGTAGTTGTGGCTCGCGGGCTCTAGAGTGCAGGCTCAGTGGTTGTGGCGCACGGGTTTAGTTGCTCTGTGGCACGTGGAATCCTCCCAGACCAGGACTTGAACCCATGTCCCCTGCATTGGCAGGCGGATTCTTAACCAGTGCGCCACCAGGGAAGTCCCAAGATTACTGTTAATTAAAAAAAAATACAGATATTTTAAGTGAAGGAATTTAGTACTTTTCTATATATGGGAAGATGCAAGAGTCTGGGCTCATTGAAATCATTCTTTTGACAGCCTTAGGTATCTAGGGCCAGTATCCTGTTTTTTTCCCATCTTGAGTCTCCTCAGGGAGCACTACCGCGGGTGATTGCAGTGGCTGAGGGCTTGGCAGTGGGCAGCCTGTGTGTCTTGTTGACTGAAAAAAAAAAATGCACAACGTGAGAGTTGCAAGTTAAGTTTTATTTGGGGCAAAGTCAGGACTATAGCCCAGTAGACAGCATTTCAGATAGCTCTGAGAAATTGCTCTGAAGAGGTGGAGGGAAGGTCAGTATATATGTGATTTTGGTGAAGGGGGTATGTGCAATCAAGCACACAGTTTTGCAGAAAGTTGCTGCTCGTCACGAGGAGCAGACGTCACCATGAAGGATTTTAGTGCTTTTCTAGATACAAGGAGATGCAAGAACAGGGCTTATAAAATCTTCTCCTGAAAATATCTATCTGAAGGCCTGTTCTTCCAATTTTTCTCAAAGCACAGAGTGCCTCATTCCTGATCTCCATCCTGAACTTCTTTCAGGGTGAGTTGAAAGTCAGCGGTCACAGCAGCTTGTGACTTAATTCTTGTAGAGGCAGTTGGCAAGTGCCAATTTTTAGTTGGCAGTGCCCCCTCTTGGTCATAAGTTCTACCATGCTTTGGGCGGCATTTCATGACTATTTTGTACCATGGTGCTAGGAATGCTCATTCCTAGATCAGGCATGAATTTCACTGATAGACCACTCAATGGGCTATTACTGGACTAGGCCTTATTACCAGTAGCCAAAATCCTCTGGACCACCTGTCTTACTAGTCTTTATGGTCCAGAGGAAAAAAAAAATTCCTTCTTGTTGCATCTTCCCATATCTAGAATTACACTATTGCAATCATTGATCTCATATAGGACTATATATCTGATTCACTGCTTCAGGTTGCCTAGTCATCAATTGTTTTGTTGGAGGCTCAGACACACATTTGGTAATACAAGAGACAATAATCTTGTAAAACAGGCAAAATGCAAGTTATATAGCTAATAACATTAATAGACTCATTAGTAAACATTTAAGCCAAGAGCTTCCTCCACCAAACCAGTTTTTGAAGAGGTCGCCAACACTAGTGAGTGAGTCACTTAAGACAGAAATCTGATTTTTCATATGGTTCATTAAATATCTTACATTAGGGGATTCATCAGGTATGAAAACACAGCATTAAGTTTCAGTTATAGCACAGGTGCCTCCCTGAGATGCTGTAAGCATATCAAGGGCCATGCGGTTTTAGAGCACTGCTTTTCTCATCACAGAGACCTCAGAATTCAGTAAGCTAAAAGCCTGATTACTATCACTTAAAGCCTGTTCAGTGAATTTTTTTAAGGCTTCAATATGGCTGATTACATCTTCCAATCCTACTGAAGGCACAAAAATAGCTGCTAAATGGTCATATCAGTGGAAGCCTTGGCCATAAATTAGTACCACAAATCCACTGAGATGCATTAGGTGCAACCCAGTGAATCTCTGGTCATCTGACCCAGTCAGTTCCATAGCAATCACTATGTTTAAGGGTAATAATATGTAGACATTGTTCATAAGGCACCCAGCCTAATTTCCTAACATTACTAAGCTGATTATCCTTAGTATGATTTAATTGTTCCCAAAATAGAGGAGCCTTTGAATTTAAATGACCATAGCCTGGTGTTAACCACATAAATCCATCCCATAATTGTGGGAGGTTTCCTTCTAATAAACAAGAGTTTACATTTTTTTGCTTGGGACTTAACTCGTTGTTCTGAGTGAGCTTGAGTGAGTTGAGCTTGAGTGACCCTAAAAGAAAATTCATATTTATGGCCAGGGTGAGAACAGATATTATTAATTGGCCAGGTGAGGGGATCACACCTAGTAATATGAATAATAACCTGAACAGCATATAATTTTCTTTCTTCTAAAATAAATTTCCTAAGGGCTATCCAATCAGAGCCTTGGAGAAGAGAAATCCACCAAGGTATCTCAGAAGTACTATAGGTAATTGGTCACAAATCCAACAACTGGATTAATTTTCAAAACTAGCATAAGATTGTGCCCATGATAGAAAAACATGTGATTCATATGCAAAGGTCCAAGAAGTCAAGAAAGTGCTATAAATGATCATATGGGTCAGGTCCAGCATCTTGGGTAAGCCATCTACTTCTGATGTCATCTTCTTGTTGTGGTGTGAGTGTCATTTCTCCTCTATCTGAGCATCACTTTAAGGTGCTTTTGAGGTCAGCAGTCCACTCTGTAGTCCAGTTCAGTGCAGGGGCTCTTTTTAAGTGGGAAGTATGAATCCAAGAGTCAATTCCCTTTAGCTTTGCTGCACATGAGCTAGTAAGAGTACCTGGTGAGGGTCTTCCCATCTGGGTTGTAGTGAGTCTTTTAGATTATGTCTTTTCAATATAAATAATTTCCTGGTTGTAGATCACAGGATATCTGATCTTCATCCAAAGATAGATACCATGATAAGCTTAGAAACAAGCTTATATTGTCCTTTCTGAAGGGAATCCCCAAACAGAAATCACCCTTTCTAAAATTAATGTGCCTACTGACTGAATAGTGACCCTTCTGCATAGGAATGCCTTAACCCAGTGTGAATACATACAAATCATAACAAGTACATACTGGTAACTTTGAGAGGGAGGCATTTGGATAAAATCAATCTACCAAATTTCAAAAGGGCCTGCAGGTAATGGAAAGCTTCCTTGAGAACTATGTAATGGCTTTCCTGGCTTGTATTTTGGACATGTAGTACGTCTAGAATAAACCTTCCAAGCTATAGTGAAGGAAGGCTTCAAAAAATAACTGTTTGCCCCACAATACCATCTCATAAGGATTCCAGTGAGTTAACTCATGAATGTATTGTAAAGTGGGGTACTGAGCTCCAAACAGAAGGATAGACTCTCTGGGCCTATCCAGAGCCCTTTATTAGGGTCAAACCTTTCTCTTTTTTATTTCCAAGTATCCTTTTGTCTTTTCGGTGCCATTCCCTGAAAATTTAACAGGGCATCAGTAAAGTTACTGGGAGGCAGAAAAGATAAAACAGCTGTTAGTTGACTGTTATTTTTTTTTTGCAGAGCTGCTGTCTTTGGCGGCCTGATCAGCTAATGAGTTCCCTTTTGCTTCTGTGGTGTCAGCCTTTGAATGACCAGATATCTTAATAATAGCTAATGCACATGGTAGCAAAATTGCATCCAATAATTCTGCAGCTTGCCTCCCACTTTTAATACGCTGTCCTGAGGATGTTAAAAATCCCCTTTGTTTCCAAAGCATGCCAAAGTCATGAGCTACCCCAAAAGCATAGCAGCTGTCAGTATAAATGTTAATGGACTTCTCTTTTGCCAAATGGCAGGCTCTTGTTAGTGCTATTAATTCAACCTGTTGGGCAGAATAGGTGTTAGGTAAGGGACCATTTTCAAGGATTGACATTGGAGGAACGACAGCATAACCAGGCTGGTACTTTCCATGCGGTCCTCGAAGATATGAACTGTCAGTGAATAATACAAAGTCAGGATTATACATAGGGCTTTCTCAGAGATCAATCCTGGGAGATGAAAGACTGTCAGTTAAAACAATACAATCGGATTAGGAACCAAGATGGCGGAGTAGAAGGACGTGCTCTCACTCCCTCTTGTGAGAAAACCAGAATCACAATTAGCTGCTGGACGATCATCGAGAGGAAGACACTGGAATTCACCGAAAAAGATACCCCACATCCAAAGAGAAAGGAGAAGCCACAATGAGACGTTGCGGGGGGTGCAATCACAGTAAAATCAAATCCCACAACTGCTGGGTGGGTGACTCACAGACTGGAGAACACTTATACCACAGAAGTCCACGCACTGGAATGAAGGTTCTGAGCCCCGCGTCTGGTTCCCAACCTGGGGGTCCGGCAACGGGAGGAGGAATTCCTAGAGAATCAGACTTTGAAGGCTAATGGGATTTGATTGCAGGACTTCGAGAAGACTGGGGGAAACAGAGACTCCACTCCTGGAGGGCACACACAAAGTAGTGTGTGAATCGGGACGCAGGGGAAGGAACAGTGACCCAAGGGGAGACTGAACCAGACCTACCTGCTAGTGTTGGAGGGTCTCCTGCAGAGGCACGGGGTGGCTCTGTCTCACTGTGAGGACAAGGACACTGGCAGCAGAAGTTCTGGGAAGCACTCCTTGGTGTGGACCCTCCCACAGTCCGCCTTAACCCCACCAAAGAGCCCAGGTAGGCTCCAGTGTTGGGTTGCCTCAGACCAAACAACCAACAGGGAGGGAACACAGCCACACCCATCAGCAGTCAAGCGGATTAAAGTTTTACAGAGCTCTGCCCACCAGAGCAACAGTCAGCTCTACCCACCACCAGTCCCTCCCATCAGGGAGCTGCACAAGCCTCTTAGATAGCCTCATCCACCAGAGGGCAGACACCAGAAGCAAAAGAACTACAATCCTGCAGCCTGTGGAAAAAAAAAACCACACACAGAAAGATAGACAACATGAAAAGGCAGAGGGCTATGTACCAGATGAAGGAACAAGATAAAACCCCAGAAAAAAAAACTAAATAAAGTGGAGCTAGGCAACCATCCAGAAAAAGAGTTCAGAATAATGATAGTGAAGATGATCCAGGACCTCGGAAAAAGAATGGAGGCAAAGATCGAGAAGATGCAAGAAATGTTTAACAAAGACCTAGAAGAATTAAAGAACAAACAAACAGAGATGAACAATACAATAACTAACATGAAAACTACACTAGAAGGAATCAATAGCAGAATAACTGAGGCAGAAGAATGGATAAGTGACCTGGAAGACAGAATGGTGGAATTCACTGCTGTGGAACACAATAAAGAAAAAATAATGAAAAGAAATGAAGACAGCCTAAGAGACCTCTGGGACAACATTAAACACAACATTTGCATTATAGGGGTTCCAGAAGGAGAAGAGAGAGAGAAAGGACCTGAGAAAATATTTGAAGAGATTATAGTTGAAAACTTCTCTAACATGGGAAAGGAAAGAGCCACCCCAGTCCAGGAAGCACAGAGAGTACCATACAGACTAAACCCAAGGAGAAACACACCGAGACACATAGATTATGTAGTGGCTGAGCTATTAAAGAAAACTTTGGAATCCAATTCCTACAGTAGGCTGCAAGACCTAAAAATCCCCTTAACTGCTTTTTTGTATTTGGGGTAGGGAAGGCTACAGTGCCTTTCACTCTATCCAAGTCAATTAAAAGTTCTTCTTTAGATATCCTATGCCCTAAATATTTTACACTAGTCTTACAGAATTGTAATTTCTGTTTGGACACTTTATGTCCTTTTAAGACTAGCTTCTGAAGTAAATACAGGGTGCCTTGCTGGCTGTTTATCAAAGAATTTGAACACAGCAGCAAATTGTCTACATATTATATCAAAACTGATTTATGAGGAAAATCCAAATCATCTAGATCTGCTTTTAATATCTGGGAGAAGTAAGTGGGGCTTTCAGTATAGCCCTGTGACATTACAGTCCACGTGTATTGTCATTCATTCCACGTGAAAGCAAAAAGATACTGATCATCAGGATGTACTGGGATACTAAAAAGTGCACTACAGAAATCTATCACAGAAAAGAAGTCACTGTTTTTAGGAATATAAGACAGTAAGGTATGGCACTGCAGAATGATGAGGGGTAATAATATTGATAGATCTCAAGTCCTGCACAAATCTCTAACCCTTGCCATTAGGTTTTTTTTTTTATTTTTAATAAATTTATTTATTTAGTTTTTACTTTTGGCTGCATTGGGGCTTCGTTGCTGCGTGTGGGCTTTGTCTAGTTGCGGCGAGTGGGGGCTACTCTTCGATGCGGTGCGCGGGCTTCTCACTGCAGTGGCTTCTCTTGTTGCGGAGCACGGGTTCTAGGCGTGCTGGCTTCAGTAGTTGTGGCACACGGCTTAGTTGCTCTGGGGCATATGGGATCTTCCCGGACCAGGGATTGAACCCGTGTCCCCTGCATTGGCAGGAAGATTCTTAACCACTGCACCACCAGCAAAGTCCCTAGGTTTTTTAACTGGTAAAATGGGAGTGTTACAAGGGCTGGTGCAAGGCACAATAAGATCTTTCTCAATGTAAGCTGATATTAAAGGTTTTATTCCTTCTGTGGCCTCCTGCCTTAATAGATATTGATGAATATTGGGTAGGGGCTTATTCTTATCTATACTGATTTTAGTGGGTGATGCAGAATGTATTCTTCCAATGTCAGTAGAATTAAGTGCCCATAATTCTTTAGGTAATAAGCATAGCAATGTGTCTTGTTCAGCATCATCCTCATCATGAGTCACAAACATTATATGATAAAGGAAGTCTGATTGATTCTTCAGATCTAGAAACATTTCTCCCTTAGGAGTAAAGGAAATATGGACTTCATAAGCTTCTAATAGGCCTCTACCTATCCGGTGAACAGGAGCACTTTCTGTTAGAAAAAAGGAGTGCCTTCCTCTCATTTCCCCTAAGTAGAATTCTAAAGGCAATGATTAAAGAGCCTTAATAGGTGCATTAACAACCCCTACCGTCTGTACTGAGGCATTACTCCAAGAGAGAGAGCCTTTCCTTTTGGAAGCGTTCAAAACTGAAATGGTGGCCTCTGTATCTATTAGGACTTTAATTGTTTCTCCTTGTATAATCATTTCTGCTTCCCCCAGGGTGTTAGAGAGGAGAAGGGGAAAGATACCCCATGTTCCCTGGGAGCAGTCCTATTCTTGTTTAGCTTGAAATTCCAGTCTAAAATCCAGTTTTCCTTCTAGGTTTCTCCTTCTTAACTTACAGTTCATTTTCTGATACCCTGCTTTACTTCAGTAAAATCAAACTTTGGATTACTCTACAGGTTGGGGATTAATTGGGGTATGATTAACCTTTGACTGGCATCGACTACTTAATTGCTGCAATTGGAGGTTAATAATTTTTGTAGATATTCCCTTTTCTTTCTTTTTAATGGTTTTGAAAAGTTGGTCAGCCAGTGTAACAGGGCATTTGTATGAAATGGGGAGCAACCTGGATTGTGTCTTTTGACTAGAGTAGGCAAATCCCCATCTAAGCCTTCTAAAAAGGCAGAGTTAAGCCAAGGGTCATTTTGGTGGTTAGAGAATGATTCAGATGTCAAGCTATAATTTATCTTAAAAGTTTTTTCAAACCTTTCATAATAGTCTGGAATTGATTCATCCAGTCTTGCTTGCATTGCTGAATCTTTGTCCAGTCTATGTTATCGTCTTTGGAAAAAGCTCTAGAATAAGTTTGAGTAATCTCTGAGCTAATTCCTTGCATTCAGTGCAAGCCTGTGGACTACATAATTCAAAGTCCATTAATGGATGTTTCCATCCTGCTTTCTTTATCCATTCCTTCGCTTTGCTTTCAGAAATTAATAACTATATTAATTGATATTGATCTGAAAACCCAGGCTCATAGATCTGGATGGTTAACTCAAATTCCTTAGCAAATCCCAGTGGATCCTGACTTGGATTGGGAAATTCCTTAGCCAGGGCTCTCAGTTCTACTCTGGTCCAAGGTGTGTAGGTAAGCACTGAAGACGGTTCACCTCTCCCTATAATAGGTTTCTCCTGAAGGGAAGCTATAAAAATCACTTCTGAGTTTCTTATCCTCCTTTACTGGGGAAGAGGGAGCAGCAGGAGATGGAAGAGTCAGAAGAGGAAAAGAGATAACATCAGGGCCAGGCAATTCAGAGAGAAGATAGGTGGGAGGACCAAGGAAGAGGCAGTGTCAGTGCTAGTGGCCATTTTTGTTTTGATATAGTTTCAAGCAGTTTCTTGTTGGTTTCCTGCAAAGAAGTTACTCTATCATTTCCTCTTTTAGAAACTTCTAAATGCCAGTCAAAGTAAGCATTCTATTTAGTTGGTTTGATCTCACAGCCAGCTTGTTCTTTGTGGGCAAAAATCTCAATTATAGAATATCAAAAGACCCCCAATTTGGCCAATTTAGATTGAGACTCCGTTTGGTATAATTTCCCAATTAAGTGGGTACTTGCAAGTATGAGCCCCGTAGGTATTGTACGTGAATCCAGCTGGAGTGTTCATCAGAGGTTGGTTTTTGGATGCCCCTCATTTCTCTGTTTGAGAGGCTCTATTTCCCATTTTAAGTTGAATTTATCAGGGGTAAAATTTACTAATGAAATTTTGTGGTGGGCCAGTGTGCTGCTTGTGAGCTTAAATTCTCTAGGCATCACTCTAGAGTCGTTTCAGCCCTCTTACATGTCTCAGTTTCTCCCTGCAGTAGTCTAAGACCACCGCGGGTGCTCAGATCACTGAATGGCTGGTTCTTATAAGTGACCCCCGGATGAGCAAGTCTTTAATTAATGAGTGGGTTTCCCTATGGGACCCACTGCACAGTATGAGGACTATGCCTCCATCACTCCCATAAATTTCTCAGTTGCCTGAGAAAGCCGTAACCGTGCGGGAGTCTAGTCCCTTTTCTTTGAAGCAAAAGCTCTCATGTAATATCTTCACTCTTATCTCAACAAATTCTATTAAGGCAGCTGAATTGAGACCAGCCTCTTACCTAACCACTCAGCCCAGGCCACTCAGCCTTTTTCAACTGAGCAAACCCCAATATCTTTCAAGCAGCCTCCCACCACCCCTCCCACCAGTGTGTTTCAACGAGGCCTCCCCAGTACCTTTTAACTGGGGAATCGGGTACCTGTTATATACTTCCAAATAAAACTCAGGATCATCAACAAATACAGGAGATCCAAGAAACAGGAGAGACTCACCCAAATTTGTCTGAACTCCCAGAGGAGGTGGACAGGCACAAAGGGTCTCTACTGGTACCAAGATTCTGGTTCTTCATAGAGTTCAGATGAAGGAAAGAAGTCTACTCTGGAACCCTTTCGTTGGCCACCAAAACTGTCAACTGGGGCTTCCCTGGTGGCGCAGTGGTTGAGAGTCTGCCTGCTGACGTAGGGGACACGGGTTCGTGCCCCGGTCTGGGAAGATCCCACATGCCACGGAGCGGCTGGGCTGGTGAGCCGTGGCCGCTGAGCCTGCAAGTCCGGAGCCTGTGTTCCACAACGGGAGAGGCCGCAACAGTGAGAGGCCCGTGTACCGCAAAAAAAAAAAAAAAAAAAAAAAAAAAAAAAATACTGAGGCAGTATGAAGTTGGAGTTTTCACAGGAATATAAACAATAAATGATTTCAAAAAAATATTTCTGGAAAAGAATAATCAAGGTTTGCTGATTTTTGAATGTATGGAGTAGAGGGAAGAAATGAGTTAAGAAGTCCTATGAAAAATAAGTGATTCCCAGATTGACTAATACTTGGACCTACTTTAGGTGCTGAGAGAGTTACTAAACGTTAATGTGCATGCGATATACATTGAAATTCTTTTACTGTTTTCCCAATTGTTTTGCTTCCAAACTTGACGATATGTAATTTTGATTAAAAAGGAGAAATAATCAGGTTGCTTTCTATGCCAGATTTGTTCTTATCTGGTTGCTATGACAATCTCCTTCAACAGTTTTTTTTTTTCCTCTTTTGTGGATTTATCTTTTTTTGACATTATAAAAAGAGTTTTCCTAGGTAAGGAATTTGATTTCTTTATGCTTAAAGGATATTTAAGAAATTAAAAAAACTTTCCAGTTAAAACCTTTGCATTCTAGTGTGTCATGTTTTATTTAAGATTTAGAATGAAAAAGTTGATATCTCTTGTAAGAAAAAGAATAAAGAGCAGGTCTTTTGTGGAGAATCTAAATTTTTATTCCTTCCACATTGCATGAACTAATTGCTTCCTCTGACATTGTTCTGTGCACATAAAGGTTTATTTCTCTACTCGGTTTTCATGTTATTATTTTGTCATAGATAGTGTTAAACAATAAAATACTTCCCTAGATCTCAAATTCATCTGGAGGGGTGGATTTTAAACAAGAGAATATTGGACTTTCAGTTAGAAACCTAAATTCCTATCCTGATTTTGTCACTAAATATTGGTCTAACTTTGGAAAAATCACCTATGATACCCTGTGAGGTGTGACGTCTTTCTTTTTTTTTTTTTTTTTGTGGTACACGGCCCTCTCACTGTTGTGGCCTCTCCCGTTGTGGAGCACAGGCTCCGGACGCGCAGGCTCAGTGGCCATGGCTCACGGGCCCAGCCGCTCCGCGGCATGTGGGATCTTACCGGACCGGGGCACGAACCCGTGTCCCCTGCATCGGCAGGCAGACTCTCAACCACTGCGCCACCAGGGAAGCCCATGACGTCTTTCTTTTTAAAAAGAGCTTACTAAATAACACCATGTGATTCTCCTTACTTTGAAAACAATGTAGCTCTTTGTGTGGCCCCTTTTTCATTGGAATACATAAGTTATCCTCTTAATGCATTTTTTAAGAATTCCCTTTGTGTCTGGTGTGAAATTATAATAAATGAAGTCAACAAATATTTGTCAGGTTCCTTTTACATACAAAGCATTTGCCCGTGTTCTCCTTATGAAGCAAAGTCACCCGGATTCTTCCAGAGAAACTTAATGTGTACAGACACATCATTCATGTAGAAAATGGAGGTAACTTTTGGTGACCTATTTAAAGCAGAAAAGGGTAGTAATTAGATACAAGGATGATGAGTTTTTTCTATCCAGACATCTCTAAGTTTCCTGCCTAGATTATTTACTAAGTCATGTTGGCTGGAACAGTGGTTCTGAAATCTTAGTGTGCATCAACATCACCAGTAGGGCTTGTTAAAATACCAGAATCGTCTCAGTGTTTCTGATTCCATGTGTCTGAGGTGTGGCTGGAGGATTATCATTTCAGACAAGTTCTTTGGCAATGCTTATGCTGCAGGTCCTGGTCCTATGACCACATTTTGATAACCACGGGGCTGGTCAACCTACAGAGTTCTTTAAAATTTCGAACCAATGCCCAAACTGTAGTTAGTTATGTGGATCTGAATATGAGTTTGGAAACCATATTCCAATGAGAGCATCACTGTTGAGTTACTGTCATCTTTTTGGATTATATAACACATCTTGTGTGTTATACAACACTTCTTAATTTCTTAAGAAATTACTTTTCATTCTAGTATGTGTTTTGAGGAAGAAACATAAATTAGCGTTTGATTCCTAGGGCCACACAGTAGAGGGGAAAAAGAAAATATTATCTACGTTTATATATCCTGCAAATATGAATACATAAGAAGATCATATGTAGAACTCCATTATTTGTTTTTATTACAAAATCACTTAAGATTTATATCATGCTTTTCTAGATGTGTGTTCACATTTTAATTATAATTATTATGGGATTATTTGCCATACTTAAATCAATAATTAAAAAAAATAATAATATTGGTCTCTTCTGATGAAGAAAATGTTTCTGTAGTTGGCTTGCAAACAGATAAATTTTTCAGTTTTGGCTCCTACACAGTTTAGATAAGTATCTAGATGTTTCTAAATATCTTGACATTTGGGATTAAGTAGCCTAGTCGTTTGTATTTCCCCTTTTGTTCCTGTATTCATAGTCTTGTAGTCACTTGAAAGAACAAGTCTCTTTTCGTCATTCTTAGTGACTCATAGATAACTAGTCAAAACAGGAAGGAATATTGGATTTAATTTGGTCCAACGTTTAAAAATTACACAAAGAAACGTGAACTCAAATTCATGAACGAACTTATGAAAATCACTTGTGAGTCCTAGCTTGAACTAGAACTCAGCTCTTCTGATACCCAGACCAATTTTCCATCACAGCTTTGTAATATTTACCTGACTTATTTTGTCTTGAGATGATATAATTTTTTCTCTCCTCTCCCCCAAATTAGTAGAGAGTTACAGCCATCAAAACAGATCAGCTGGGCTTCCCTGGTGGCACAGTAGTTGAGAGTCCGCCTGCTGATGCAGGGGACACGGGTTCGTGCCCCGGTCTGGGAAGATCCCACATGCCGCGGAGCGGCTGGGCCTGTGAGCCATGGCCGGTGAGCCTGCGCGTCCGGAGCCTGTGCCCCGCAACGGGAGAGGCCACAACAGTGAGAGGCCCGTGTACTGCAAAAAATAAAAATAAAAAATAAAAAAACAACAGATCAGCTACCCCCTAAACACATGGTTTGGGTGTACACTGTAGAAGGTCTAAATCTGATTTAAACATCACGCACACTTGTGCATGTGTTCATAACTGTGTGTGACTCAGGGACCTAACATTTGTATATACTCCCTTCAATAGCTTGATCTGTCTTAAATTAACATCACATATTTCATAATAAAGTTGCTCTCATGTTTGTACTATAGTAAATTTATGAATAGTAACTCCAATTTTATTACCCTCTGTGATAGTTTTCAAAAATGGCAACAGTTTCTTCCCCTCCCTATATTGTGACTTTCCTCCCCATCAAGAGATGGAACGTGTTTCCTTACCTTTTAAATCAGTGCTGGCCTTGCAACTTTCTTTGGCCAATAGAATGTAGCAGAAGTGACACTGCAAATTATGAGGCTGGATCTTAAAAGACCTTGCACAGTCACCAGGTAAATAGGCTAAGTCTAGCCTGCTGAAAGGTAAGAGGAACCTGAACCTTGCAGCTGACCTATGCCACGTGAGTGAGCCCCACTAAGACCGGTTAAAACCATCCAGCAAAGCCCAGTCTTAATTTTCAATTCTTAGGATCACAAGCTAAACAAATATGGTTTTAGGCTGCTAAGTGTTGGGATAGTTTTTACACAGCAGTGGATAACTGATGCATGCACCTTCTGACATAAATTCATAATTGTCTTCTAAATTGTTTCAGTAATTGACTTTCTAAGTTTTGCCTGGACATACGGTAGTGGGCTATAGACATCATTTCCCAGTTGCTTTTGTGGCTAGGTGTGCTTATGTAATCTGGCTGATACAATGTAAGCAGAGCGAAGTGAAAAATTTCCAGGCTAATATGATGTAAGCAGAGTGAAGTGAAAAATTTCCAGGTAATATACTTTAAGAAAAGCAGCTTGGCCTGTCTTTCCTCTTCTCACCTCTCTACAGACTAGTACACAGACAGGAAGATGGTAATTCCTTCCACTGTATGGATGAGGGTGATACTCTAGGTACAATAGGATCAAAGGAGTCGTACTCCTGCATGGCCTCATACAGCAGAGCCACTTTCACTCTCTGGACAGCAACTTACAGTTTTGTGCAGGAGAGAGGCTTCTATCTTGTTCGTCATTGCTATATGTGTCACTGTTAAAGTAAATTAACAAGTTAAAGTTATTCTCCTTACTGACAAAGACCAAAATGTATTCATCTTCAGATGAAAAATCATTTGTGTAAAAGTATTTCATATGAATGAAAACGGTAAAAATGCATTGATAGATCTTAGGATTTCTTTATACCCTACACCCACAGCAGAGCAGAATCCCCTGAAAAAATTTCATAGTCACAATTTGTCATTTACTATGCTCTGGGCACTGGGATAAGCACAAATATATATTTTCTCACTTTATTCTCAGAACAAAACGGATAAGTAACTTATCTGATGTCACATATGTACCAAATGGTGAAATAATGATTTGAACCCAGATCTTTCTGGTTCTAAATTCATAAGCTAGTTGGTCAGTGAGATCCAAACTTTGTAAAACTTTATTTGCTACAGATATTTAAAACTGTGATGCTGAAAAAGAAATCCTAGGCTGGGGGGACAGCTAAAGCAATTTTCTAGAAGATAAAGTAATCAGTTAAATTGCTAGTTTTATATTTTTTATTTGCATATTTGTTTTGAAAGTCTTTACTTGCCCTAAATTTTCCTAATTGTCTTCATTCTCCATTTTACCTAGACTGTGCCTATCTAATATGACCTAATTTTTTGCAGTAGTATTTTCTACCATCTTGATGAGCAGCTTGATACTGTGTTTCAAGATGGTAATAATGAGAGCAAAAAAGCTGAATATACAATTGTTTGTATAGTTAACTCAATTGTACAAAAATAGTTCTGAATATTGACAAAGATTAAAATCGAGTAGTCTTGGATCTTGGATGAGTTAGGTACTTCACAGTCTGGGCTAACTCAGAAACTTCCCATCAAATTGTATTGCAATCGTGTGAAAACATGTTAATAAGAGTCACTGCATTTAGACATGGTATTCCAAGCCCAGAATTATTATGGGGATTACATGTGTGTGTACGTATATGTGGAGATATATATACCTACACATACGCATGCATACACATGCACACACACATACCCAAACACATCCATTTATCAGTATAAAATCAAACCATAAGAATCTGTTGTCCTTGACTATTAAGCATCATGATGGAATTGCACAATCTGGCACAATTAACTATGTTCTGCTCAGGGCTTTTCTATTGTGGCAATAACAGGGCTGTAGTAGGTCACGTTTCTGGAACACTGTCAGAGCTAGGACAGGAGGCTTTAACAACACCTGCCGGTGCTGTGAACAAAGGCTTATTGCATTTATATAGTGGTTTTCATCACAGGGTTTTCGTTAGCTTCAAAGGGGAATGCAGGGCTCCTATTCATAGACCAGGAGAATGCTTCTCTTTTCAAAGCTCAGCATGTGACTCACCTATATTCCACGTCCTATGGACCACCCTCCTATTTCAAACCCAGAAGGGCCAGAAAAAGTGATTTTCTACATAACATCTCCAACCCCCCTTTGCCTATTGTAAATGGGAGAGATAGTTCTACATAATCACATCTGGAAGGGATGTCAAATGTGCGATGTGACTGAGTCCTAAAATTACTTTCATTTAGAGGGATATTAGACTGTTCTTATTCAGTTAAGATAAGGACAAGCAGTGATGCAAGCCAAAGGGAGCTATTTAGAGAGAGCATGTAGCTGCTTCTCTGGAGGAGCTATATTTTTAGCAGGACAGCCCTTAGAAAACATGATTATTATTTTGACAAAATAGCCTCATTTTCTTTACAAAGATCTGCATGGAAGACTGACTGAGTTATTAATTGATTTTTTTTTTTTTAAGATTTCTGTTCTCTGTAAGGGTAGTTCTTCCAGGCAGCTGGTGATTGTTTCTGATTCCTCATCGTGACATCCATTTCCCTCACCTTGGAAATGTCTAAATGTATTCCCTGTATTGTGGTAGCGTTGTGTAAAATGCGACCCGACAGGAATATTTAAAATTGTTCAGAGTTGCACAGTAGGAACTGATGTGACTTGTGTGGGCTGCTGACTGTGCGGTGTGCATAACTTGGCTTTCTTATACTTACGTTGAGAATGAAGTTGAGGGCTCAGGCGTGGTAGGTGGACTCCTGGTAGGTCCCTTCTGGCCATTTCAGTACAAACAACAAACAAGGCCCAACAATGAGAAGGAGAACAGCATCGGCTGTTTGACATTGCTGGGGCATCGACACAGCTGCCTAGGCTTTGTTTCATAGCACAGAGCAAATTTTAGGAAATTTTCCAATAAGCGATGAAGAAACGAGCACAGGCGAGTCTTAAATAAGACGAATAGACTCTGAAAGGTGTCAGTATAAATGTTTTTGAACAAATGAAGATGAAACAATATTCACCTTAAGAATCTGAATTACCTCTTGTTTTTCCAATTGAGTAAATGGCAAAAAAAGAAACAATTTTTTTTTTTAAAGTTCTTAAGTTTAAAGAAAAGATGAAGTTATGAGACTATGAACCCTCGGAAAGAGGAGAATGAACAGAGAAATTTTGATTTGGTGTTTTTTCTTTATTAATTGAAGTATAGTGTACTTACAATATTAGTTTCAGGTGTACAATGTAGTGATCCAATATTTTTGTAGTTTTTACTTCATATAGAGCTATTATACAATGTTGGCCATATATGTTCCCTGAGCTGTACATTTACATCCTTGTAACTTTTTAATTTATACCTAGTAATTTGTCCCTATTAATCACTTTCACCTGTCTTGCCTCTCCCCCTCCCCTTCTCCCATTGGTAAATAATCTGAAATTATATCCATAAAATGCTACCGTTTTCAGTAAAGAATGATATTTTTTCTTTCATTTTATGAAGAGTTTTCATAAAACTAATATTTAGTGCATGCATTTTAACGCATATGTGTCTAATATGCACAAGATACTTCATTGCCATGATATATATTGTTAAGGCCTCTCATAATTCAAACAGAACCTTAGAATTTGTGTAATAAGAGATATAGACCTGATTCTATCAAGAGTTACTATGAACTTGGAATGAATTACCTAACTTATCCCCATCTCGGTTTTCTCATGTTAGAGGAAAAGATGGACAAAATTATCTTGCATGTCCTTTCCAGCTCTAGGGGTTGATAATTCATTAGAGTAAATAGTGGTATTATAGCAGATCCAGATTCTGCACTTTGCCCGTGTATCTGCACTCTTCTGTTTCACAACCTAATCTATTCATCTTTTCTGTGTCTTCTGATACTTCTAAGACAAATAATATTACCTGTTTTTTATTCTCTGTATCCCCTCATATGATGAATTTCTATTGTATCTGCAGTGAAAAGGCTTGCAAAATTAGTGCATGGCCAATATTGAAAGTGGGAAGAAAGTAACAATGTGAATGTTCCATCAATAGCAGGTCAGATGCATCCTATTCATTCATACTCATTTATTTTATAAATACATCTGCAGATGAGAATATTTTATGAACCATGTATATTTTGGATACATATGTGTTATATATTACATAATATGATTCTCAATATAAAATACATTGGATTTTATATAGTAGCTGATTTTCAATTTGTATACCTATGACCCAAACTGATTTGGATTAAGTTTCTTTTGAAATTTAAACAACCCCAAAAGATTAAATGACAGAAACAGCCAACCAGATGTAACAGGCTTTCTCTATACGCTTTCTTGTTTTTCTTTTTGCTTTCCACTTTATGTATTAAGATATGGAATATAAACATAAGATGAATTTTCACAAGAGAAATTCAACTCCTTAAAAATGTCATTACCTTACAAAATATATAAGTAAATCAAGAACAACCAAAATCCATATATTATCAGTGAGAATACCATAACATCATTACTATCCTCCATTACAGTAAAAATGCTCTATGTTCACCACTGGATTCAGGCTGTCAAGATATCACACACGACTCAATCCACTACAACCCAGTGGATTTTTACACATTGTTTCAAACTATTCCTCAATTTTTACAGTCGTCCACCTTTAAAAATACATGGTTACTTTTGAAAAATCTTATACAATAATTCCATTGTTAGATGCTTCTGGGTAGGCTTTGGGATAAATATTTGCCCTTATCATTAATATCTGTATTTTACTTCAACTACATTGCTTAGAGCATGAATAAGTTTTTCTCACCATTTTTACTTTAGGACTTTATACAAAATGGATTCAAATAAATGTTTTTGGTGAAAATATATATTTTCCAATATACTGTTGTTTGACACTGTAAAGCTTTTGTTTTCTCCTTTCCTTCTCAATTTTTGCCTCACTTGTACTTAGATAAGGCATCAAATGTAAATAACTAGTCCATTTTGACCTACAGAGAGTAAGTCCAGAAATTGAACTTAACCAAAGTTTTAATAATTGATCTGAGGAGAAAAATATGCTATGAATATTCAATATACATTATGTATATGTTTGAAAGACTCATTCTATTTGTTTTTTTAATTTTTTATTTATTTATTTTTTTGCGGTACGCGGGCCTCTCACTGTCGTGGCCTCTCCCGTTGCGGAGCACAGGCTCTGGACGCGCAGGCTCAGCGGCCATGGCTCACAGGCCCAGCCGCTCCATGGCATGTGGGATCTTCCCAGACCAGGACATGAACCCGTGTCCCCTGAATCGGCAGGCGGACTCTCAACCACTGCGCCACCAGGGAAGCCCACTCACCAGGGAAGCCCACTCATTCTATTTGTAAAACAATTCATATACAAAGTTCTTTTAGAGAAACTAAAGCCAGTGATGAAATTGTAGAGTATATCTAAAGTCAAGAAATGTTATTGCCTACATGAGAAACAGAAAATGGTGATCTCCAACATTTTATTATGTGCTCATCCCTTTTTTTAAAAATTTTTATTGGCGTATATTTGATTTACAATGTTGTGTTAGGTTCAGGGGTACAATAAAGTGAATCAGTGAATCAGAATATCCACTCTTTTTTTTTAAGATTCTTTTCTCACATAAGCCATTACAGAATACTGAGTAGAGTTCCCTGTGCTATATAGCAGATTCTTATTAGTTATCTATTTTTTATATAGTAGTGTATATATGTCAATCTCATTCTCCCAATTTATCCCTCTTCCCACTTATCCCCTGGTAACCATAAGTTTGTTTTCTACATCTGTGACTCTACTTTTGTTTTGTAAATAAGTTCATTTGTACCCCTTTTTTTAGATTCCACATATAAGCAATATCATATGATATTTGTTTTCCTGTGTCTGACTTACTTCACTCAGTATGACAATCGCTAGGTCCATCCATATTGCTGCAAATCACATTATTTTGTTCTTTTTTATGGCTAAGTAATATTCAATTGTATATATGTACCACATCTTCTTTATCCATTCCTCAGTTGATGGACATTTAGGTTGCCTTCATGTCCTGGCTATTATAAATAGTGCTGCAATGCATATTGGGGTGCATGTATCTTTTCAAATCATGGTTTTCTCCAGGTATATGCCCAGGAGTGGGATTGATGGGTCATATGGTAGTTCTATTTTTAGTTTTTTAAGGAACCTCCATACTGTTCACCATAGTGGCTGTACCAATTCACATTCCCACCAACAGTGTAGGAGGGTTCCCTTTTCTCCACACCCTCACCAGCATTTATTGTTTGTAGCCTTTTGATGATGGCCATTCTGACTAGTGTGAGGTGATACCTCACTGTAGTTTTGATTTGCATTTCTCTAATAATTAGTGATGTTGGGCATCTTTTCATGTGCTTTTTGGCCATCTGTGTCTTCTTTGGAGAAATGTCTATTTAGATCTTCTGCCCATTTTTTTATTGGGTTATTTGTTTTTTTGGTTTATGTTTCCATTTTTTGTTTTTGTTTTGTTTTTTAATATTGAGCTGCATGAGATGTCTGTATATTTTGGAGATTAATCCCTTGTTTTTTTTATGGTTTTTATTCTTCAATTTGTTAATACGGTGTGTCACATTGATTGATTTGCATATATTGAAGAATCCTTTTATCCCTGGGATAAATCCCACTTGATCATGGTGTATGATCCTTTTAATGTGTTGTTCGATTCTGTTTGCTGGTATTTTGTTGAGGATTTCTGCATCTATATTCATCAGTGATATTGGTCTGTAATTTTTTTTGTTTTTTTGTAGTATCTTTGTCTGGTTTTGGCATCAGGATGATGGTGGCCTCATAGAATGAGTTTGGGAGTGTTCCTTCCTCTGCAATTTTTTGGAAGAGTTTGAGAAGGATGGGTGTTAGCTCTTCTATAAATGTTTGATAGACTTCACCTGTGAAGCCATCTTGTCCTAGACTTTTGTTTGTTGGAAAGTTTTTAATCACAGTTTCAATTACATTACTTGTTATTGGTCTCTTCATATATTCTATTTCTTCCTGGTTCAGTCTTGGAATGTTATACCTTTCTAAGAATTTGTCCATTTCTTCCAATTTGTCCATTTTATTGGCATAGAGTTCCTTGTAGTAGTCTCTTAGGATGCTTTGTATTTCAGTGGTGTCCGTTTTAACTTCTCCTTTTTCATTTCTAATTTTATTGATTTGAGTCCTCTCCCACTTTTTCTTGGTGAGTCTGACTAACAGTTTATCAATTTTGTTTGTCTTCTCAAAGAACCAGCTTTTAGGTTTATTGGTCTTTGCTATTGTTTTCTTTGTTTCTATTTCATTTATTTCTGCTCTGATGTTCATGATTTCTTTCCTTCTACTAACTTTGGGTTTTGCTTGTTCTCCTTTCTCTAGTTCCTTTAGGTGTAAGGTTAGATTGTTTATTTGAGATTTTTCTTGTTTCTTGGGGTAGGCTTGTATTGCTATAAACTTTCCTCTTAGAACTGCTTTTGCTGCATCCCATAGGTTTTGGATCATCATGTCTTCATTGTCATTTTTCTCTAGGTATTTTTTTATTTCCTCCTTGATTTCTGCAGTGATCTCTTGGTTATTTAGTAATGTATTGTTTAGCCTCCATATGTTTGTATTTTTTACATTTTTTTCCCTGTAATTGATATCTAGTCTCATAGCATTGTGGTCAGAAAAGATGCTTGATATGATTTCAATTTTCTTAAATTTACTGAGGCTTGATTTGTGACCCAAGATGTGATCTGTCCTGGAGAATGTTCCATGCGCACTTGACAAGAAAGTGTAATCTGCTGTTTTATGCTGGAATGTCCTATAAATGTCAATTAAATCTATCTAGTCTATTGTGTCATTTAAAGCATCTGTTTCCTTATTAATTTTCTGTTTGGGTGATCTATCCATTGGTGTAAGTGAAGTGTTAAAGTCCCCCAGTATTACTGTGTTAGTGTCCATTTCCTCTTTTATAGCTGTTAGCAGTTGCCTTATTTATTGAGGTGCTCCTATGTTGGGTGCATATATATTTATAATTGTTATATCTTCTTCTTGGATTGATCCCTTGATCATTATGTAGTGTCTGTCCTTGTCTTTTGTAGCATTCTTTATTTTACAGTCTATTTTATCTGATATGAGTATTGGTACTCCAGCTTTCTTTTGATTTCCATTTTCATGGGATATCTTTTTCCATCCCCTCACTTTCAGTCTGTATGTGTCCCTAGGTCTGAAGTGGGTCTCTTGTAGACAGCATATAGATGGGTCTTGTTTTCCTATCCTTTCAGCAAGGCTGTGTGTTTTGGTTGGAGCATTTAATCCATTCACATTTAAGGTAATTATCGATATGTATGTTCCTATGACCATTTTCTTAATTGTTATGGGTTTGTTTTTGTAGGTCCTTTTCTTCTCTTGTGTTTCCCACTTAGAGAAGTTTCTTTAGCATTTGTTTTAGAGCTGGTTTGGTGGTGCTGAATTCTCTTAGCTTTTTCTTGTCTGTAAAGCTTTTGATTTCTCCTTTGAATCTGAATGAGATCCTTGCCAGGTAGAGTAAAATTGGTTGTAGATTCTTCCCTTTCATCACTTTAAATATATCATACCACTCCCTTCTGGCTTGTAGAGTTTCTGCTGAGAAATCAGTTGTTAACCTTATGGGAGTTCCCTTGTATGTTATTTGCCATTTTTCCCTTGTTGCTTTCAATAATTTTTCTTTGTCTTTAATTTTTGTCAATTTGATTACTATATGTCTCGGTGTGTTTCTCCTTGGGTTTATCCTACCTGGGACTCTCTGCGCTTCCTGGACTTGGGTGGCCATTTCCTTTCCCATGTTAGGGAAATTTTCAACTATAATCTCTTCAAATATTTTCTCGGGTCCTTTCTCTCTCTCTTCTCCTTCTGGGACCCCTATAATGCGAATGTTGTTGCATTTAATGTTGTCCCAAAAGTCTGTTAGGCTGTCTTCATTACTTTTCATTCTTCTTTCTTTATTCTGTTCCACAGCAGTGAATTCCACCATTCTGTCTCCTAGGTCACTTATCCGTTATTCTGCCTCAGTTATTCTGCTATTGATTCCTTCTAGTGTATTTTTCATTTCAGTTATTGTATTGTTCATCTCTGTTTGTTTGTTCTTTAATTCTTCTAGGTGTTTGTTATTTAATTCTTCTAGGTCTTTGTTAAGCATTTCTCACAGCTTCTCAATCTTTGCCTCCATTCTTTCTCCAAGGTCCTGGATCATCTTCACTATCATTATTCTGAATTCTGTTTCTGGAAGGTTGCCTTTCTCCACTTCATTTAGTTGTTTTTCTGGGGTTTTATTTTGTTCCCTCATCTGGTACATAGCCCTCTGCCTTTTCATGTTGTCTATCTTTCTGTGAATGTGGTTTTTATTCCACAGGCTGCAGGATTGTAGTTCTTCTTGCTTCTGCTATCTGGCCTCTGGCGGATGAGGCTATCTAATAGGCTTGTGCAAGTTTCCTCCCTTGTTGGTCTCTTCATTTGCAAGTATTTTCTCCCATTCTGAGTGTTGTCTTTTTGTAGAGCAGAGTATTATCCCAGAAATTCTTCATCAAATTAGAGAAGTGTTTCTGGTTTAACAGTTTCAGAGAAGTGTAGACATAAATACTAGATCCTGTACAATGGGAACTACTAGTCCTTTTCCTACCCCCAACCCTCAGAGAATAAATACCAAAAACTGATTTAGTATCACATAAACACTGATATGGATATCCCCATATTGGCTATATAGATGGCAGAGAGAAACATCAGGAGAAAGATGAATAGACAGAATGATATTACATTCTTCACAGGGAAATAACATGTACTAATTAGAGGCAAATGGCCTACAATGGTTTGGTGAAGACTTCGTTCTTGAGATGTTAGTTTATATTTGGTTTTTCTCTATTTTTTTTTCCTTCATCAAGGAAGTAACTAGTCATGGAAGGCTTGAGGCAGAACAGAAAAAAAAGGAAATTGCTTGAAATTAACTGTTCTTTCTTTTGAAGAGATTATGCCAGATGTCCTGGAGTGGAAGGAAATTGTGAACAGTAAAAGGAGAGACTTCTTTAAACTGTAAAGAAACTACTGGTCAGACTGGTTTCACTGATAGAAGAGATTCATGCCCAAATTGATAACAGTTCTAAGTGAGATGGCAAATCTTCAGATGGCTGCATGGGTGTCATTATGTGCATGGTGCATTAAGAGGCAGAACCCTAGGATAAGGCATTACCAGCATCAAAAAAAAAAAGGGGGGTCATGACATAAGCATGGAAGCAGCAGAGTCACCAAAAGAAATCAGAAAGGACAAAGGACATTGTAATCACACCAGTGCAGACCAATGAGTCACCTCAATGGTGGTGGGTGGTTGTTTCAATGCTTTAATGCTTTAATGCTGTGTGAGGCCAAGGAAACTTTGCATACCCATGAGAGGGAACTTGGACTTTATGTCAGCCTTACAATCATATAAAAAAATAAGGTACATATATCATGTAATAAACACTTGAATACATAGTCTAAGAGTTACATCTGCTATCATACCAATTTGGAATACAAATCAAGGAATTACATAACTTACCTATTTCAGAGTGGACTTGATGAGTTAAAACTAAGCATCTAGGAAAGCTTCATGAAGAAGGTGATGTCTCTCAAATTGGAATTTGCATACTCATGGAGATTCTTGACAGTGGTGGTATTCAAATTACAGGTAAATTTCCTCTTTAAGGAATATTAAACTCACATCTCATGAAAGATCAAACTGAAGATTATTTCAGTTTATATAAACCAAAGATTCTATACAGCTATTATTTCTATGAAGACAAAACAATTCACATACTCATCTGTATTGTGTAGCCACAGTGTTAATGTGCTTTTAAATGAAATATCCATTATTTAGAGGAAAGTCATAATAAAGTTATAGGCCCCTGAAGTTTTAAAGGAACTTAAAAGATGTCTAAATTCCCAGTGCAGTAATCCTCTTGACAACATCCCAAATAGATAGTCACCTAGCATCTCGGTGACCACTTTCAGGGATGGGAAGCTTGGGAATAAATCCAGCAAGTAATTGGGGAAAGGCTAGAAGATCCTAGTAGCACTGCTGTTTCACACACAGAAGCATTCAGGGCCTCTGGTGCATGGTGAAATTGAATGGCATCACTTGCAAACATCAGATCATAGACATATTTTCCATTCTAGTGATCCCCTATCTCTACAGGACTTTTCGTTTTGTTTGGGTCTTTACAATTCCCAATAGAATTTTGCTATGTTCTATACACATGTGATGCAGCTTAAAAATTCTTTATTTCTTGATCTCAATTTCTATAAAATGAAGTACTGCGTTACTTTATAAACTCTAAAAGTAGATATTCTATACAAAAATAATTCAGTGAAAGGGTCTTCATGTTTGACTTTCAGGTTTTTCTTTCCATGCTTTTCTCATTTATTTGGGCCATTTGATTAAGCGGTTCACAAATATGTCAGTGAATGCCATTAATTTTTATTTTTTATTTTTATTTTTGGCTGTGTTGGGTCTTCATTTCTGTGCAAGGGCTTTCTCTAGTTGCGGCAAGCAGTGGCCACTCTTCATCGTGGTGCGCGGACCTCTCACTGTCGTGGCCTCTCTTGTTGCGGAGCACAGGCTCCAGACGCGCAGGCTCAGTAGTTGTGGCTCACAGGCCCAGTTGCTCCGCGGCATGCGGGATCCTCCCAGACCAGGGCTCGAACCCATGTCCCCTGCATTAGCAGGCAGACTCTCAATCACTGCACCACCAGGGAAGCCCTGCCATTAATTTTTATGTCACTTTTAGGTTATCCTCAGATTCACTACCTGTAAGAGAAAATATCCTAACAGAATTTTTTTTCTTAATTATATCCTCTAGTGGTCATGGAAGAACATTATTTTCCTGTTACTGCACATGCATATAATTGGTTTAAATACTATGATAATTATGTGGCTAAGGCATTATTATGCTGTGGTCTAAACGTAAAGGGGTTACCCCCCAAATATAGTTATTGTTATATGTGGGAGGTGAGCCATGCTTGACAAGTGAAATAAATTATTAGTTATCACACTTCCTATACAACCCATTGCATTTGATTAAGATCGGCCATTTAAATTAAAGACTGGAACCAAAAGGAGACTTGAAATGGGTCTTTTGGGCTTGGTGTAGTTACAAAGGAAATGGAGAAACCAAAGAATAGCTCAGAATGGTGAGAAAACACTTCCCACTCTCTGCCAGTAGGCAGGCAGCCACAAGGGAAGAAAAACAAGAAAGGTGTCTCTGAAGTTGCAAAGACTTTTAGGTAGGGCCGGGGGTAACTAATGCTGGACCAGAGCTTGTTCTTTGAAAAGAAGACTGTACGTTTTTAGCAATTCTGTGATCAGCTGCTATTTGCTCTTTGTTCACTGAGTTCCTAGAATTCCTTTCTATTAACTGTAACATTAAGATAATTTCTTATAAACATCTATAATTATCAACAGAAAGCTTAGTGCTTCAACATTTGAATATTTTTTAATATTTATCTTTAGCCATGGAGAATTTACCTTTTTTTATTATTGAGAATTGTTCTTTTTCAGCCTTCAAACTCTGTTCCTTGATGTAGAACTGTATGTCCATCAAACTGATAACAGATGTAAAAGTTTATTTATTGTGGTACCTGTCAAAAGGTTATATCCATGTGTCAGAAGATTGTAAACTGATAATGTCATTTTTCAGGGTTCAAAAAGTTTAAGGAAATCTTGATAACTGAATAAAATCATTCAATGACAGTTTAATAACATTGAGTAGAGTAGAACATGTAACATACTTAGCACAGTGCTTGACACGTGTTAAATATTGTCACTGTTATTTTTTTATTATTATATTAATCAAAAGGGAAGAGACCTGAAGAGAATACTCACATATTTAATCAGAAAGCAGCAACATATTATTGGCATTTCAGGAAATTTTGAGTCATTTGAGAATAATGGCAAGGAATGTTCATTGCTATATTGAAGATGGCTATATTAGAGTGTAAGTAAATTGGCTAAGTTTGCCATCATGGGCTTTGGGTTCAAAACTTAATACCATTACCATTAACTAGCTATGGGGAGTCTTTGAAGTGCATCCCCAAACTTCCCTGAGCCCGTTTACTCGCATATATGATGTGGTGAATATCTCTCAGGGCCACTGTGGAACGGAACTGAGAAAATGCAGCAGTTCGGTAAATATAACATGATTCAATCTGTTTCTACATATTGCCTTAAATTTTAGAGTTGCCAATGATGAGGAAAAAAGCACCGATCAAACTCATGTCAGAAGATCATTAAGCACCTTTATTGTTAATCACCTTAGAGAACTAATCTTTATTAGAAATTGAGATTTGAGTTTTCATTCACAGTATATAATAAATAAACTTAGACCTAAGGACATATTTGAGAAAAGTATCACTAAACAATTGTAAAATTTCTCATGCAAACTTCTTAAGCTCAAAACAGAAATCACCTTTGAAAGTGAAGGAAGTTGGTCTTCTGGGCCAAGGAATAAAGAGTTTCATTAACCCCAGAAATAGTCAAGAGAAATCCCTGAAGGCTGAAATGAGGCAGGACTACAGTTGCAGATAAAATA
Organism: Mesoplodon mirus; assembly: GCF_964341445.2. Classification (NCBI taxonomy): domain Eukaryota; kingdom Metazoa; phylum Chordata; class Mammalia; order Artiodactyla; family Ziphiidae; genus Mesoplodon; species Mesoplodon mirus. The sequence goes on from NC_138982.1 coordinate 115,708,608, forward strand.
CAGGATATCCAGTCAAATTTGAATTTCACACAAAAAGCAATTTTTAAATATATCTCATGCAATAATTGGGTAATACTAAAAAAGGACTATGGTTTATATCCCAGGCAATATTTTGAACTATCTTATACTAAAAAAATTATTCACTGATTATAGGAAATTCTAATTTGACTGGACATTCTGTTTGTTTTGTTTCATTTTGTTGTTAAACCTGGCTACACTTGACAGGAGACACTTGATACTGTGTGAGATTGTGATGTGTCCCCAGATAATTCCTCTTCCTGCCACATATTCAGGATAAAGTAGTGGTCCTGGGAAAAGCCCTATTGTCCTCTCAGGAGAAATCTGGGAGGACATGATGGAGAAGGCTAGATCTCCAATGCAGCCTTATTTGCAGTTCTCAAAAAAACAAGGTGTCCTTGCACAAAATGCTACTTCATCCAACCTATTGATTGCTATGATTCTTTTTCATTTCTTTGCATATACCATTTACCTGTCTTAGATTTCCAGAAACACTCACTTCTGCTTATTTTAATTCTACCTTTCTTTCAAGGCCACACTTGCCTATTTGCTCCTGTGGTATAATAAACACATAATTATCATTTAAGTCAAAGAACTTTTTTTTAAAACTTATTTATTTATTTACTTATGGCTGCATTGGGTCTTTGTTGCTGTGTGTAGGCTTTCTCTAGTTGCGGCGAATGGGGCTACTCTTCGTTGTGGTGTACAGGCTTTTCATTGTGGTGGCTTCTCTTGTTGCGGAGCACAGACTCTGGGTGCATGGGCTTCAGTAGTTGTGGCACACGGGCTCAGTAGTTGTGGCTCGTGAGCTCTAGAGTTCAGGCTCAGTCGTTGTGGTGCACGGGCTTAGTTGCACCGTGTGGGCTTAGTTGCACCATGGCATGTGAGATCTTCCCAGACCAGGGCTCGAACCCGTGTCCCCTGTATTGGCAGGCAGATTCTTAACCACTGAGCCACCAGGGAAGTCCTTAAGTCAAAGAACTTTTGAGAGGAAAAGTGGGTCATATTAATTATTACACCAGGCATATAGGCATAAATTAGAATTCTTCCATTCAAATCAGGGCATGTGGTCACTCTATCTTATGGACACTTCCCCGACCTCTTCCTTGCCTGGCTCTCTCACTCTGCCATTATTTGGAGCAAGCATTTGGTATACATTTCCATATATTCCTGATTATCTTTTTTTTATGTGAATATTGTCTCACTTCCCATTTCAAAATAGAGCAAAAAATTTGAAATCAGAGACTATCTTATATTCTTTGTAACTAAACCTTTCCCAGGGAACCTCATACAAAGGAGACATACAATGGCTATTTGTTGACTAAAATATTTTTTAAACCCCAAACCTAACTGATGTATTGTAGTAGGTATAACAAACTTCATTATAACACAGCTATGACTGTATGGTTGGTTTGATCATGTTACATAATTTGCTATGGTAAAAATTTGATATATGTGGTTATATGCTGTGACATTTAGAGACCCAATTTTTATTGTCAGCTTTTTAATGTATCACATAATGCAGTAAAACAGTTTTTATTATTTCCTTTTTTTTCCCATTTAAGCATGTGTAGGGCTGCAATTATGACACATAAGGTTTATGTCATACATACCATTAGTAAGCAGTAACTTGAAGCTTAGAGTTGATAACTTATAGTGTAGATTCTAAGGAAAGATTAACTTAAATTATCCTCTTTTTATAAGTTATTTTGACTTTTAAATGCTAAGATTGTCTGAATTTGTACCTTTTGGGATTTGTGTATCTGTGTGTATTTGTATATTTCTATTATTTCAGTAATAAATTTGAGAAAATGAATATAAAAGGCTGATGAGAAATTTGGAATGTTCTTCTTGTATAGTTAGTATAATTGCCATGAACTTGGCCAGGTGTAGCTAAATGACATTTCAGGCAAAGAAGTAATAGCAAAGCTTTTTACACAGTAATTTCCTGGGTAAGTTTCAACAAAATTAAAACTCATCAGAAGCCCTGCTGGGATTCTATCAGCAAGCATTTATTTGTAGTTGCATGTACACCTGCTTACATAGTAATAACACAGTAGTGAGTTAAGTCACTATGTCAGCGCAATTTAGCTTTATTTTGAATCTAACACTGGAATCTAACAGATATGCTAACCAAACAAATGAATCGCCACTAGATGGTTAGGAAAAATATTCTATAGCATTTGCCTGTTTCTCTTATTTCTTTTGATTGCAGATAACCTTTTATGAAAAACCTTTCCTTCCCTCGCTCCTACCATTTAGATGAAGAATTTGCAGCATATGCCTTGCTCCATTGGTGCAGCAATATTGAGCAATACAAGCATGCCATCTGCAATGTGATTTTTCAACCCAAGAGATCCTGTACTACTTATTTCAAACTTAAAAATCTGTTCAGCAAACATTTATAGAGGACCAACTCGCCTTAAGGCATTATGCTAGGTGCTAGAGGTAGGGGCAGAACCTAAAAGATGAGCAGAAATACCTCCTGATCCGAGAGATTTCTTAAACAGTAGTGGATGTAAGATAAATACTCATAATAATACATGACAAAGCACAAAACTGGAAAAGCCACAAGAGAGCCACAAATTGCTAGAGAAGAATAACAAACCCAAAGTCACTGTAATCAGTAAAGGATTGACACAGGAAATGTCTTGTCAGATAGTTTTAATGTCTAGTAGGATTTAAGTATGTTGAGGTTAGTGAAGAGGGAAGAAAGTCAGTTCTTTAATACAATAGCCCCTGCATGAGTAAAGGAAAGATACTGGATAAGAGGAAGGCATGTCTGGGTAAACAGCCAGGAGCTCCATTTAGCTGGAGTGTTTTGGGGCAGCTGCACAAGATAAGTATAGAAAAGAAGGAGAATCATATGTCTAATTATTAGACATCTTTTAAGAGTTTATGCCATGCAGGGCATTGCTAGGTTGAGAAGTTAGGAATTCATTCTACACTTAACAGGGTCTCCCTTATTGAGATTTTTTTTCAGTAAGGGAGTTATGTGGTCAGAATCTTTAGAATATAACTCAAAATAAAACTTTGTAAGGGACCCTTTCTAGCCCAGATACACATCTTTTCCTGCTGGAAATACTCTAGCTGTGTTTACCTAAAGAAGCATAAAAGAGATTTATACCAGCATCCTCCAAATTTGCTTACTATACAAAATTAACCTACTCACTGTTATTTTTTCTCTCTTCTTTTGGGTGATATATTAGTTTCCTAGGGCTGCCATAACAAAGTACTACAAACTAGGTGGCTTAAAACAATAGAAATTTATTATCTCACAGTATGGAGCCTGGAAGTCCAAAATCAACGAGTTGGCAGGGTTGGTTTCTCCCGAGAGAGAATCTGTTCCATCCCTCTTCTAGCTTCTGGTGAGGGCCAGCAATCCTTGCTATTCCTTGGCTTGTACATGCATCGCTCCAGTCTCTGCCTCCATCTTCACATGGCATCCTCTCCAGATCTCTATGTCTGTGTCCAAATTTTCCTCTTCTTATAAGGACATCAATTATATTGGATTAAGACCCATTCCAATGACATTATCCTAACTTGATTAAACCTGCAAAGGCCCTATTTTCAAATAAGGTCACACTCACATGTATCAAGGGCTAGTACTTCAGAATATCTTTTTGGGGGAGACACAACTCAACCTATAACAGGTAGTTAGGCTTTTAAAGATATATATATACATATATATATATATATATACACACATATATATATATATATACCAAAGAATTAATATTCTTATACATAAGCCTCAGTTTCTTTATCTATACAATTGATATAATAATACGGCCCTAATATGATTTCTGTCAAGGTGAAATTTAATATCATGAGAAAGAACCTAGCATGGGGTAGGCTTAGCTATGTGGTTGGTGCTTGTATTAGTACACTTAATTCAGGTACCTATTCTCAGAAGTAGCTTCAGAAAAAGCCTTTCATTGTGTTCTACACAGCTATCTGATTCTAAGTACCACACCTCAACAGTTTAAAACTAAGCTATAAGCATCCTGGACACGGCCAAAAGAAGTACATGATTCAGAAAGGATATTAAGTTGTCCTAGCACGTTCTTTAACCTTGGAGTATTCCACTAGAAAACAAATATATAGAACACCTGCAAAGTTAGTGTCCAGCAATTCTGCTTTCCTACTCTATAATAGTCCTAACTATATTTATACCACAAGGCAGCTTTAGATTTTGGCTAAATGCTGAATTAGATAAATCTGGTAACTTACAGCTTTCTTCTATTTTTTTTTCTCTCTCACTAGTGGACAGCTGGGTTTTAATGCTCTGGATAATTACCTGTACTTTCCACTTTTCTTTGCCCTTTGGCACCAGCACATACAAAGTTAAATTTAATGCAAGGACATCATCTGGCAGATTTCTCCAATCTCAAAAAGGTAAATTCCCAAACCTCAATTGAAGTATTTCTATTTTAGCCTGAATTTTCAAGGTAATTGCCTCCTCATGTCTCCACTTAATTTGGTTTGTGCAGATACAATCACATGAACAAATACCTGTTAGTGGAAAGCCTTCTTTGCTGTCAGTGAGTTGGACATCCATAAGGAATGGTGTATGGGAATGCTGGAATTTATAATCCTTTTCACTCTGCCATTAATTAAAAGTGCCCCAGAGACAGATTGGGAGTGACCCAGGGTGAAGGGGCTGGAGGTTAAGCCTTTTAGCTTTGAGCCTCCAGTTTGAATCTGATCTAAGCTAGTAATAAGCAAGAGCTACTGCTATTTAATATGAGTTTGGCGACCCATGTGAAATGAATTAGTAATCTAAGGCTCGTTCTGGTGGACAGGTGTCCTCACACAGTTGGAGCTGATAGCCTCTGCAGAAGAACCCAACAACCTAAAAAAATGGAAATAAAATGGCTTCACAAATGCTCTCTTACCTTGCTAGGATCATTGTTCAGTAACATGGACAAGTATGAACCCTTAGGATTCCATATGGCCAGCTTGTAAAAGACTATGGGAATAAAAGAGATCTGGGCTTAATAAGACCCAGACAGTAGGTCAAATGAGAATCAGATGGTGGGTCTAAGAGAAATTTAATATCCCTGGCTTCTCATTGTTTTTTTTTTTTTTCCCCTTTCTGTTTGGTTGTCATGGGAGCCTGTGTTTGTGGAAGAAACATTGACTGTATTTGCCCAGGGCAGATGTGTATACCCTCTGGCCTTCAAATTCGGCTTTAGCAGAAGCACAGAAGGATGCATGGCTAGATAGAAAGAAAGGGAGTTTTACTGGTAACTCTGGTAGGCAAAATAAAACATTTCGAGCATTAAAAAAAATTTTTTTAAGACATCCTGTGACTAATTGAAATAGAGCAAAATTTTATTGCTAAACTGAGGAAGACTATTCAGAACTAGGTTTACTGCAATTTTGTTGTTATGAATAGTTTGAATCCAGTAGTACTTTCACTCACTTTTTAAATGATGTGTATTAAGGAAATTCTGTTTGTTTTTTTAATAACCAGAATGGGGAAGCCCTGGGGAATTAAATGGAGAAAAGAAACATCCAACCTCCATTGTACTTAAATTTATTTTTCTTTTTGTGAAAATATGAATCATAATATTAACTATAGCTTGCTATTTTTAGTAAGCTTCAATAGACAAAAGTTACTATTTCTTTCTAAATCAGGTTTCTGAGGTTACTTGGATGTGTGTGAGCGGGTGTCTGTGTGTGTGTGTGTGTGTGTGTGTGTGTGTGTGAAGTACCAGCTTTATTGCATATACCCTAATGCTGAAGAAATCTTGGCATTCTCCTCATCATTTTTTTATCTTATAGATTCTTCAAAGCTAAATTCATCAGCTTGTGGTGAATAACACCAGGAATTTCATGTCTGGCTAAGACCTAATCACCACAAATATTTGAAGAACTTCTGAGTCTGTTTTCTTGATTAACTTTTTTTTTTTTCATAAATGTATTTATTTATTTTTGGCTACATTGGGTCTTCGTTGCTGCTCATGGGCTTTTCTCTAGTTGCGGCGAGCGGGGGCTACTCTTTGTTGCGGTGCGTGGGCATCTCATTGCAGTGGTTTCTCTTGTTGCAGAGCATGGGCTCTAGGCACGTGAGCTTCAGTAGTTGTGTCTCGTGGGCTCTAGAGAGCCGGCTCAGTAGTTGTGGCGCAGGGGCTTAGTTGCTCCACAGCATGTGGGATCACATGATAAATGTTTTCATGCAAAAAGTTAATGCTTGATTATGGATTAAATATAAAAGTTGAACCATAGTAAATTGTCTATATTTGTTTGTTTTTAACACAGAACAGTAGTTTCAAATGGTTCAGACTTAGGATTCCTTAGTTTGCAATTAACAACAAAACTCCAATGCTTTCTCATGATAGTATTAGGGGATTGGAGTCACAGCAGTCAATGACAATGATATTTTCGGGGATGGAAACCTTTTACTGCAATCTTCAAAATCCCATCATGCGAGTTATTATGCACACAAGTGGCATCTATTTTTGTTTCCTAGGAATGACATAAGTGTGGTACCAAAACTTTAGAAAATGATCACAATATGCAGTTATTTATTGGTTCACTTGGGAGTTTGAAATTTTTAACATGAACTAGTACTTGCTATGGTGTTATTTCCATACCATTTTAATAAAATGTTAGTTTTAAAATTAGCAACTATTTGTCATAAAATTACTATTCATTAATTCTCTCATTAAACTGCCAATTCCTTTAGTGTGTGGATCTTGACAATATTCCCGGTGTCACTAGCCTTACAATCCTAGGGAGCCATCAAGGAGCTATTGAGATTTTGAAGCCATTTCCAGATAATCAGATAAACCAGGTGTGGTATTATCCCTTTTGAAAGTGAACAAATTCTGGCTTAGAGGCTCTATGTAGCTGCCCAGGGACCCAGCCAATCGCCAGAACTGGGTTTTAAACTAATTCAGTTGGACTTAATACACCTCTTTTAACACAGAGGAAACTTTCTTTTGATGCCATTGCATCACGTTTTCTGCTTTAAGTGTACTTTATTTAAACAAGCATAACTAAGACATCACTGAAAATCACAATACTACTTCTATTTACAATGTATTTTGAGACTGAAGTAGGGGAATGCATTTTCCAAATGATTAAGTTATTCAGAAATAATTTTTGCTTCAATCCTTATGATCAGAAATGTTTCTGAAATTTATTTGCTTGTTTCCCAGCTTAAAATTTTAGAATTAATTATTAAGTACATGCATTCAGGAAATACTTACTGAGCATCTACTATGCATCAAGTACTTCACAACAGGGATGATCAATACTACTTGTAATGTGATGTGTTTATATGAAGTGTGGGAGGTGAGGATGCAATGGTATATTGATTATAATTAATCTTTATTTTGGTCTGAACATCTTGTATATCTCAAGTTTATTATCATAGGGATCAGTTTTCATTATATTAAATATAACATGTATACAGTGTGGGAATATGAGCTGAACCGCACAATTCTTGGGCATGGCCAGTATGTAGCATTTGGGGCTACTTATATTTATTTATTTAAAATGATTTGATTTTTCCTTCAAAATTCCACTACTGCCCACCCCCCCAAAAAAAGGTCTTAAGCAATCCAAGTCCTTAAATGTATAAATATTTATAAATCATCAACTATGTATCAAATATGGTACTGGTCCCTGGGTGGCTAGAAAGGAGGTATGGAGATTAACATACAACAACACACAAATAAATAAATCAGTATCAAGTGTGAAGAGTCATCAAGGAAAAAAAAAGATTTGATGATAGAGTTAATGACAATGTGACAACAACTAGTAAAAGTTGAGTGGTCTAAATTAATGAGGAGCTAACATTTAATCTAAGACCTGAAGAGAGAGAAGGGAATCAACTGTTCAAAGAATTGGTGAAGAAATTCCAGGCAGAAGGAATGGCTTGTGCTGAAATTCTGAGGTAGAGCAGAGCACAGCACGATGCAGGAATAAAAAGAATGTCACTTGAGCTGGAGCAGAATTCAGGAGAATAAGAAAGGGATTCAATAGAGTGACTGACCTGAAGCAGAAATGAACAGGTACATTCATTCCAGTTATGTAAGATTTTACTGTATTTTTGCAACTAGATGCAGGGAGAAGTGTTTCACTGAAGCTTGAGAAGAATGCCCTGGAGCCTGTAATTCCCATTTGTCACTATAAAAGGGGCACCGCAAACTAGCTCACTTCTGCCTGTATTTTTTTTTTAAGGCAAAAATTGAATTCCTTATGACTCTACAAGCAAATATATCTGTTTCTAAACTTCTGTTATGAAAATACAACATAAGAGAGCTGATATAGTATTGTTACATCACCTATAGCAGTATTTCGTACCAAACAAATTGCAAGAATAAACTCTATTTTATCCACCCATTAATACAAATCACTTTCATTAAATCCTTAGTTTTAGCCAAAGAAGTAGATTAGCATAAGTCCCTTTGGACTAGCTGTTAATGCCTTTCCATGGACCATTTAAAAGGAGTTTTAAATTTAATCTCTTCAGTGCTCCCTGAACACACCTTTGAAAAAAATAATTATTTTCTGGCCTCATGGACACATACTACTTTTAGGTCAATAAAATTACTTTTTCTAGGCTTTACTTATTGGGAAGAATATATGTTGGCATACACTGGATTGCCATTTTAGCGATGCAGTTACTTAAGTGTTATATTTTGCAATGGATTTCCAAAAGTACAATCTCCAAGGACCTTTATTTGTAACTGCGTTTTCAATTGCCAGTTAGATAAAGATTATGTCACGTGAATCCACAGAAATGTGCTCACAGCTACACTGCTATCCACTTGTAAATATGGTATTCAAGGGGATTTTGTAAGCTTAATTCAGTTTCGATTGTAGTTGGCCTATTTCAAAGTTATGATTTGACTGTGATAAACACTAATATCTATATTATAATGAATATATTTTAATGTTATTTTCCAATATATAAAATATTTGTAATAATTTTTTACCTAAGAAGTACGGGTGAAAATACAAAATGAAGATAAAATTACAATGAAATATGAAATAAAACTTTCAATAGTAAATCAAGCAAAGTCTTTTGAGAAACATAAGTTTTAGGTTTCTCTTTATAAAGCATATAATTTGAAGATTAGACATAATATAATTCACTATGCCTTTAGTTTCTTGTTTGTAATAACGTTAAGGTCTGAGGCATCTATTTAATTATTTAACAAACAACTTTCGAGCATATAATACACGCCAAAGTGTAATCTAGAGAATAGAGAAAAGAAAAAGATTAATATGAAGTAACCCCTGCCCTCACAGAGTTGACATTAAAAACAAATAAATTTAAGAAAATGTTATAGGTTTTTTGATGGGAGTACAGTCATGGCACAATGGAGTCACAAGCTGTAGTGTTAAAAATGGAAGAAAAAGAAAAACAACTTCTTGTATTTATTTCTGACTATTAAAGACCTTAGATAATTATTTCACACTGACATTTAAAACTTTCGTGTTGACAATACAAAGAAAAGATCTCCCAACACCAATCTGATTATATAGTGTGTAACTAATCTTCCAAATATTTTGTCGTTCATTAAAGCAAAGAGTAGCCAGTTTCCAGGAATACAGATACAATTTTAATTAAATATGTGTATGTACGTATGTGAGACTTAATTTAAAGATCTAGGTTAAAATTATAGCCTTAACACTTACCAGGCTGTGAAATTAAGTAAAACACTCAAACTGTCTGAAATTCAATTTTCTGATTGATAAATATAAGTATTATGTTCCTACCTACTGGTCAGTGTCATCATCAGAAGTGAGATATGTGTGAAACGCACATGGAATATTATATGAAGTATAGGTAAGTCTATTTGAGCATCTTTTCCCATTGCAGTATAGTGTGTAATATAAGTCTGGACCTTCTTCCTGCTAATTATGTAATGTTCATCTTTGTATTCTTCACACCTAGAAGAGCACCTGGTGTCTGATAGGTAAATAAAAAATACTTGATGAAAAAAATTAGTCTACTGGTTACTGTTTCTATATAAGCTTGCATTTAAAAGTAAAAATTTCACAATGTATCTGAATATTTAGTCTTTATCTGAATCTTTAGAGAAAGCTTGATATTTGAAAATATTTGTATTTTTAGTGGTAATATTTAATCCATATATATAGATCTCCCAGTGTAGTCTAAATATTCAATTAATTTTAACCAACATTAAGGCTTTGCTTTTTATATTTGAATTCTTAAAGTTAGAATACAACATTCCATGGCACCAGTGTATGTCAACCAAGCAGAGGAATTCAATTTTAGTCCTGGTAACATTTATATTCTTCTAGAGGTTAGTCTAAACAAATAGACACACATACACCCACTTCATAAGTGTACTCATATTCTGCATGTTCTTTTAAATTTTGATATTCTCACTAAACAGAAAATAGTAAACAACATTCTATACCAAGTTACAATGATCATTTATAAAAGCTGTATAGGATTCCACTTTGTAGGCATACCATAATAACAGACAATTTTGTTTCTTGTGAGTCATAATTTAAAATAATATTGCATTGTCTGCCTTTCATTAAATTATTCCTACTAGTAAACAAATATGTCCTAATGTGTCCTATATTTAAAAAAGAAATCTTTCTTTACCATACATCTTCCTGAATCTGATTTATGTTTCTCATTATAATTCAATATCTCCATAAACTTGTCTACATAAATGTTCTTAAAACATTTTTAAAACTAATTTTGAAAAACTACGTATCCCCTGTATGTTTCAATTGACTTCCTTTTTTTCAATGTTAAGTATAAATACTTGCAAAAAATATAATATTTTCATATGGGTAGTTTAAATCACCAATAATTAGATAAATCAACATCATGTGCCTCCTGACGTGATGCCCTGAGGACACATCGTTTCTGTTGTATTCTGGCCCAAAATGCATAACATGAATTTAATCACAAATAAATACCATACAAACCCAAATTGAGAGACACTTTACAAAATCATCATCCATTGCTCATCAACCATCTCAAGATTATGAAAGACAAAGAAAGACTGAGGAACTCTCTGAAATTAAAGGTGATTAGGGAAAACAATATCTGAATGCAGTGTGTGATCAAGAATTGGATCCTGGACCAGAAAAGGGACATGAGTCAGATAGCTGGAGCTACTTGAAGATCTGTTAATTAACATTGAATCAATGTTAATTTCTTAGTTTTTACTATAATTATTTGTGGTTATGTATGAGGTTGACATTTGAGGAAGCTGAAAGAAAGATATAGAGGATTTATATTTACTATTTTTAATGTTCTTGTAATATTTAAACTTATTTCAAATTAAAAAGTTAAAAAATTCAAATTCTGAATTGTTTTCATTTCAATTGGCATTTGTATATAATTGACTAAAAAACTGTAAATATGTTAGTAATTTTGATAAATATATACTAATTTTTTTTGTTTGTTTTTTAAAAAGGTATTTTATTGAAGTATAGTTGATTTACAATATTGTGTTAGTTTCTGGTGTACAACAAAGTGATTCAGTTATAAACATATATAATAGTTTGCATTTGCTAATCCCAAACTCCCAATCCATCCCTCCCCAACTCTCCATCCCCCTTGGCAACCACAAGTATGTTCACTATATCTGTGAGTCTATTTCTGTTTCGTAGAGAAGTTCATTCGTGTCATATTTTAGATTCCACTTAAAAGTGATACCATATGGTAATTGTCTCTCCCTTTCTGACTTACTTCACTTGGTATGATAATCTCTAGGTCCCTTCATGTTGCCGTAAATGGCATTATTTCATTCTTTTTTAAGGCTGAGTAGTATCCCATTGTATATATATATACACCACATCTTTTTTTTCCATTCATCTGTTGATGGATATTTAGGTTGCTTCCATGTTTTGGCTATTGTAAATAGTGCTACAATGAACATAGGGGTGCATGTATCTTTTTGAATTAAGTTTTATCCAGATAAATGCCCAGGAGTGGGATTGCTGGATCATAGGGCAATTCTATTTTTAGTTTTTTGAGGAACCTCCATACTATTTTCCATAGTTATTAAACAATTTTACATTTCACCAACAGTGTACAAGGATTTCAATTTCTCCACATCCTCATCAATATTTATTATCTTTTTTTTCTTTTGATAATAGTCATTTTACCAGGTGTGAGGTAATAAAAGTATTGTGATTTGGATTTGAATTTCTCTGAAGATCAGTGATGTTGAGCACTTGCAGGGGCAGAAAATTTTTTCCTTCTAGGTTCTTTGGTTGGTCTAATAATTAAATTGACATAAGACAGATTTACAGGAGAAAAACACATATAAGTTCATATGTACAGGAGACTCAAAGATATGAGACTCAAGGGCAAGTTGGGCAATTGAGGCTTGTAGGCCATCCTAAGCTAAGGAAGGGGATAGGGACCCGGGGCTTCAAAGAAGAGGAGTGCAATTCACAGGATGATAAGAAGAACAGATGTTTGTAATTAGAAGTTTGCCTTGCATGCAGGCAGGTCTTTCATTTAAAAAGTTATCTCTGGTGGGAGTTATTTTTCTGGTACAGATCCGCTATCTAAATCCTTTTAGGTAGGTAAGGGAGAGGTAAAAATGTTTTCTCAGTTTACTGGGTCTTGATTGCATTCAGCTTAAAATAATCTACATGTCAAAGCAGTGTATTTGGGAACGGCATATTCTGCTCCCCTTCAGCATCTGTTAATATACCTGTTTCCATGTGTATGTCTTCTTTGGAGAAATGTCTATTCAAGACCATTGCCTGTTTTGTAATGAGGTTATTTTTACTTAATTTAAAAAAATTTTTGCTATTGAGTTGTATGAGTTCTTTATGTATTTTGAACATTAATCCCTTTGTGGTTTGCAAATATATTCTCACAATCCATAGTTGACTTTTCATTCTGTTGATTTTTAACCTTTGCTGTGCAGAAGCTTGATATAGTTTGATATAGTCCCACCTGGCTACTTTTGCTTTTGTTTCCTCTGCTTTTAGTGTCATATCCAAGAAATCATTGCCAAAGCCAATGTCAGGAAGATTTTTTTCTCTTGTTTTCTTCTAAGAGTTTTACCGTTTCAGATCTTGCATTTCAGTCTTGAATCCATTTTGAGTTGATCTTCCTGTATGGTGTAAGATAAGGGTCCAATTCATTCATTCTTTTACATGTAAATATCAAGTTTTCCAAACACCATTTGCTGCAGAGACTAACCTTTCCCCACTGTGTATTCCTAGCACACTTATCTGATATTCAGTTGACTATATATGTGTATATATATATGTATATATATATATATATGTTTTTATTTCTGAGTTCTCTATTCTTTTCTGTCTTTATGTCAGTACCATACTAAAGCAAAGCTTTTTTTTAAAAAAAACAGCTTCAGCCTGTCATGTTACAGACCTACAATTATAGTGCAATACATTGAATTAATTTTTTTACTTAGTATAAATGCTGCATAATTCTATTAAACAGAAGTCATTTCCTATAGGGAAAAAAAAAGAAAAAACAATTTACAGCAAGGTAATTTAAAATGTGGACACTGTTTAAAAGTGCAAAGCACAAAAAATACTTTTTCCTTTCTTTGACAAAAAATTTTACCACTGAGTGTACTAAGATTTGATTAAATAAAACTATGCAGTAAGAATAAAATAAACTGGACCTCACATCAAATTATTAGTAAGTAGAAAATTCCCATCAGATCTTAAACAAAAAGTGTCCAGCAGTAGCATAATCAATCATGGATATGCTAGTTAGGGAATCCAAAGGAAAAAACAACAGTAAATTAAAAAAGAAGGAGATAAAGAAGAAAAGAAAAAGGAAAGGAAGAAAGAGAGAGAGAGAAAGAAAGAAAGAAAGAAAGAAAAAGGAAGAAAGGAACGTCCTACTGGGTTGAGTGATATGAGTAAAACTGAATTATGAACCATTTACACAATTCTTGATTTCATCATGCCAGTTTTGGATTTTTGCACTCTCTTTTGTGGTTGCAAATGTCGTTTTCTTTTTGTTAGTACAACCCAAATCAACTTTGCCCACCCCTGTGAAAACCACAGTGAGACTCTATTCAGATGACTTATTTTCTTAGACCAGAAAAGAACTTCCACTTTAATCCAACTGGCTCACTGGCTCCCAAAGCATTCTGCACCCCCAGAATGGTGTCCTTGATAAATAGCTCTGTGGGATGAGTGTTTCCACTTCTTCATCTCTCTTTCTTTTCCAAATTTTTCAGTAATTTTCTAAAACAAGTTTGATTCTTTTCTTTGATCAAAAGATCACTAGTTACACATGATCTTGGCTACTTGCCTTTTCCATGTTTGTAATTCTATCCAGGCATAATGGGCCTAGAATAGAGAATCATGCCTGTATTGCTAGCAGCTTCTGTGAATACTAATGTTTTCATAACTGCTCAACATTTATGGTTCCATATAAATTTTAGGATTATTTAAACAAAGATTTTTTGGCTGTATCTCTCAGTAAGACAGAAGGATTTTTTTCAATTAGTTTGGGTGTTTATCAATGCATATTACTTAACTCTAGAATGAGGTTCAGAATCAATTTTACTCTCTTTCTGTTTTGTTTTTATTTTGTTGCTATCTAAGATACAAGCACTGAAATATCTTGTTTAAATAAACAAAAGATCGGAAAGGAGTTTTGTTATCAATGGGAATTCTTTGAACTCCTTTTAGTTTTTATATTCAAAATAAAAAAGTGTTTGTTGTAAAAATTATTTTTAATGACTTAATAGCTACAATTTTACTAGATCCTCCTTCAACTTTATTGAAGGCAAGTAACTGAGAACATTTTATTTGGGTCATTTTCTTTCTCATTTTATGGAAGAAATATCAAAAATATTTTATTGAAACATATAAAATAACTAGTAATTATATTTGCTATACTTTTACTTAGAGACACAATGTTCAAATCTATATAGCAGAAACTGCTGAGGAAATCAAAATAGTATTCATTTCAATATGACTTTGCAATATGCTGTTTTATAAAATGAAATACTTTTATCATATTCCACAAAAATATTTGTCAAAATGCTCAAACTTCAGATTTACCCCATTCATTTTAGGGAAAATGTCCACAATGTAACCTACTGTCAAAGCCAGTTTTCAATGTGAAACTAATCAGTCAAATCAGACATAATTTCTTCCAGGAAAAAACAAGCAAGAAAACAAACAAACACATGATGTAATTTAAAAATTCAAATAAATATGGTTAATATGTTCCAAGGAATATTACAAAAATACCAAAAAACTAATTAAATATTGAAAACATCCTTTAAAACAGAATACTGAAAGCAATCAATATAATCTAATTTAATGAAGCTATCTATGTTTATAAGTTATGAAACAATTATAAGTCTAATGGTTGTTTCTCTTTACTGATTTTTTAAAATAATCCAATGCTATATGAAGCTAAAACTGTCAATTATTTAGGAGGCAAAATGTTGTGATAATATATATGATGCTTCTTTCATATGTACATTCATATTTTGAATTCTAGTGTTAAGTTTTGACAAATAGTTGAGAAATAGTCATATATAAAAGTTCAGAAATATCTCCATTAATTTCATTAAACATCACAACCAATCTTTTCCTGTTTACTTAATGAAAAGGGTATATATTAGTAACAATTATGGGCTAGCATATAATTTTAATTTTCAATTATAAGAAGTAAAAACTGTTTGAATTTTATAAATTAAATAAGGTGGGTATTCTCTATTATTCAGAAAATATATTTCATATAATTAGTAAAACAGATTTTAACCTCCCTATTGAATAACACACTTAATCTGAAAGATCTTTTATAAAATTTTTTCATGAGTTATATTCATTATAAATTAACATTTTTTGCTTCTTATTATTTAGTGATCTGTATCATTAAATAGCCTGTCAGAAAACAGGTGCCAATTTTTCACACTCCCAGCAGTTTATAGGTGACTCCTTCTCCACACCTTTTCCAATACTGGTGTTAAAATTCTTTTTAGGGACTTCCCTGGTGGTCCAGTCATAAAGGATCCACCTTCCAACGCAGGGGATGCGGGTTCAATCCCTGGCTGGGGAACTAAGATCCCACATGCCACAGGGCAACTAATCCCGTGCGCCACAACTACTGAGTTTGCGCACGTCAGGTATAGAGAGCCAGCATGCTGCAAGCTGAAGAACCCATGCCTTCTGGAGCCTGCAAGCCACAACTGGAGAGAAGTCCATGCACCACAACTAGAGAGAAGCCCGTTCATTGCAACGAAAGATAAAGCATGCCTCAATGAAGACCCCCCATGCAGCAACTAAGACCTGACACAGCCTAAATAAATAAATAAATAAATAAAATATTAAAAAATAAATAAAATTCTTTTTAAAGTGTTTTGATTCATATGTATACACTGATAATACATTATTTTACTTTTAAACTTTTTCAGTTATCTGGAGATTGAATATATTTACCTATATTTATTGGTCATTTTGATTTATATACATATTAGCTTGCTCATTTGTGTCTTTTTCCCACTTAATGTGTAGTTTGCTTTGTTTTCTTATTAATTTTTAGATCTCTTTTTCTTTGTATTCCAGTGTGTGTATGTATGTGTATGTGTAAGATATTACTCCTGTCAGTCATATTTGTTTCAAAAGTTTTCCCAGTTTTTTTTTTTTTTTTACTTTTTATTTAGTTATTAACATGCAATTTCTACTAAAGCAATTAGGTAGAAAATGAAAGAGAAAGAAATTATATGACTAGTTGACTCCTGCTTAACTGGTACTCCCACAAATCCTTATTAATGTTTGTATTTGTCATCCCAGTGTGCTAAAACTCAGCAGCCAATTTTGAGACATGAAAACATTATTTTGCTGCAGATTGTCTCTTTGATCCTTTGATGCTCAGGTAGCAAAAATAAGGGAGTAATATTCTTTGAAGAGTTTGCTTTCTGCACGGGGATGATAAATGAGAATATGGCTCCACTTCTGCACAAGGATATATAGAGTGGGACTGATAGTTTTAAGTTGCTAAATATTTGGTCATGTAAAAGAGAAAAAAAGTAAATTAAAAGCATCTGTCAATGTTTTCATTATTAAACAGTGGAATCATAGAATATGTGGCTCTTTGGATAACAAATAATCCATTTAATAAATTTTTTACATACATAGGTATTCCCAGAGTGTATTATAGGTTTGGGAGTGCATACTGAAATAGCTCTGAAGTTAAAAGAATTAAAAATAGAAACTTATAAGTTATAAAAATGTGAAAAGAGTATTATGAGTGAAAATAAAATATTTGAGAGGATAGTGGCAAACAAACAAAACAAAAGCTTTTTGAAGCAGAAAAGAATATCCCCCCCCCGCCAAAAAAAGAACAAATAAAATACATTATTCAACTTTGCACTTTATCTTAAGTCCATATTAAATTATTTCTATTTTGATATCTATGGATGGAAGTGACATGATTCAGCTATGATTTGAAGTTATTACTCTAGTAAATGAATAGAAAATGGCTCATAAAGTTAGAAAGCTTAAAGGTAATATAGGTGAATGCAATAGTCTGGGTGAGTGATAAGAAGGATCTGAAATAACTAATGACAATGAGAATAAAAAGGAAAGGAGAAATTTGATAGATATTTTTTAAAGTACAATTAATATTCACCAATTGGATATAGAGAAAAGTGGCAATGAAAGAAAGAAATGAAAGATGACACTAAGATGTTTTCTTTGTCTTATTAACTAGAAGAATGATAATGCTGTTAACAAAAATAAGGAGGTCCTAAGAGGAAGTTCAGATGATGAGGTAGAGGGAAATTCGACAAATTCAGTTTTGAACATATTGGTACATGGATAATAGAAGTCTTTCCCATCATCTAATGGAAACCTTGAAGTGCAACAGTGCAGACTGGAAAAGAAATTGGTGATGGAAATGTAACTTTTGAAGTCATTTACTTGAAGTGATTGCTGAAGCCATGGGATTTTTTTCTCAAACTCAAGAGAAAAAAATGGTAAGGAGGAGGAAATCCAAAATGGGTTGAAGAATGAACATTGAAACATGCTTACAATGATCAAGAAAGAGGATTAAAGGTAATAAGCAATGAATACACAGAAATAGTGGAAGGAAGCAAAGCGAATGTAATCGTATGGAAGCCAAAGGAGGAAGGAGCTTTAAGAAGGAGTTCGTAATGAACAATTTTAAGTCCTGTTGAAATATTAAGGAAGGTGTAGAAAGAAAAAGAAATCACTGCAATCATTTCTTGCTTACCTTTGAAAGCTAGTTTTAGTAAAGTGCTGGCTAGAAAATAGATTTTATAGGAATAAGATATAATGAGTGCTGTAGAGTACTCTTAACCAGAAATGTGGTAATAGTGAAAAGAGGAGAGAGATGGCAGCAAATTGAAGGGATATTCATGTAAATTAAGGTTTTATAGTTGATTTGTTTTTAGTATAGGATAGATGCAAACATTCTGGGACTTACTGCAGACACGAAAATGAGCAGCTATAGTGTTGGAACATAGAACAGGAGAAAAAAACAAGATGGATCCTTTAGCACAAATGGATCCTTTAGCACAAAGACTGGCATTAGAATAAAGTAGAAAAAGCTGCTGTATTTTGAAGATAAGGTAGAAGAAACGATGGTTGAATAAGAAACACTGAAGTGGAGAGAAGAAATGTGGGAACTTTTTGCATTGTCTTCACGTATTTGAAGAAATGATGAGATGACAATCAGAGTAGTTTTGACAGTGTTAGGAGACTAGAAAAATTTAGTTGCTGCTTTAGGATTTATATATAGGCAAAATGAGGATTACAAAAAAGCAAAGAAACTCAACTCTAATCACAGATTTGGAATAAAATTTGATTATGTGGTTTCACAACTTTTTCTAGCAATACTTTGTGACAAGAGGAAAATAGACTGGGGAATTTGGGGAGGGATGAAGCATTCTATTTTACAGAATTGACAATATGTAGATGGAAGCAAATTAATGATGTGGAAGATATAAATCACTAAATGAGTCTCACTGAAATGGTTAGTAGTGGCTTGAGATTTGGGGATAGTAGCTAGAATAATTATGGTTGGGAGAGTAAAGGTCAAGAAGGTAAATGCCACCATCAGGTTGATGAGTGATTTTGAAGTTTTAGTAAAGATAAAGGATTGACATTCTCCCTTAGTTTAGCTCATTTCCAAATCTCCACTAAACAAATGGTAATTAAAAAAAATTTTTTTTATTGGTGTATAGTTGATTTACAATGTTATTTCAGTTTCAGGTGTAGAGCAAAGTGAATCAGTTACACATATATCCACTCTTTTCTTTTTCCATATAAGCCATTACAGAGTATTGAATAGAGTTCCCTGTGCTGTACAGTAGGTCCTTATTAGTTATATATTTTATATATAGTGGTGTGTATATGTCAATCCCAATCTTCCATTTTATCCCTCCCCCCTTACACCTTAGTAACCATAAGTTTGTTTTCTACATCTGTAACTATATTTCTGTTTTGTTGATAAATTCATTTGCACTCTTTTTTTAGATTCCACATATAAGTGATACCATATGTAGACTTTCTGATGGTGGCCATTCTGACAAGTGTGAGGTGATACTTCACTGTAGTTTTGATTTGCATTTCTCTGAAAATTAGTGATGCTGGGCATCTTTTCATGTGCTTTTTGGCCATATGTATGTCTTCTTTGGAGAAATGTCTACTTAGATCTTCTGCCCGTTTTTTGATTGGGTTGTTTGTTTTTTTGACATACACTTGCATGGGCTGTTTGTATATTTTGGAGGTTAATCCCTTGTCCGTCACTTCATTTGCAAATATTTTCTCCCATTCTGTGGATTGTCTTTTCATTTTGTTGATGGTTTCCTTTGCTGTGCAGAAGCTTTTTTTTTTTAATTTTTTAATTTAATTTAATTTATTTTTTTATACAGCAGGTTCTTATTAGTCATCAGTTTTATACACATCAGTGTATACATGTCAATCCCAATTACCCAATTCATCAAACCACCCCCCCCACCCCCCAGCGGCTTTCCCCACTTGGTGTCCATACGTTTGTTCTCCACATCTGTGTCTCAACTTCTGCCCTTCAAACTGGTTCATCTGTATCATTTTTCTAGGTTCAACATACATGCATTAATATATGACACTTCTTTTTCTCTTTCTGACTTACTTCACTCTGTATGACAGTCTCTAGATCCATCCACGTCTCAACAAATGACCCAAATTTGTTCCTTTTTATGGCTGAGTAATGTTCCATTGTATATATGTATAACATCTTCTTTATACATTCATCTGTCGATGGGCATTTAGGTTGCTTCCATGACCTGGCTATTGTAAATAGTGCTGCAGTGAACATTGGGGCACATGTGTCTTTTTGAATTATGGTTTTCTCTGGGTATATGCCCACTAGTGGGATTGCTGGATCATATGTTAATTCTATTTTTAGATTTTTAAGGAACCTCCATACTGTTCTCCAGAGTGGCTGTATCAATTTACATTCCCACCAACAGTGCAAGAGGGTTCCCTTTTCTCCACACTCTCTCCAGAATTTGTTGTTTGTAGATTTTCTGATGATGTTCATTATAATTGGTGTGAAGTGATACCTCACTGTAGTTTTGATTTGAATTTCTCTAATAATTAGTGATGTTGAGCAGCTTTTAATGTGCTTCTTGGCCATCTGTATGTTTTCTTTGGAGAAATGTCTATTTAGGTCTTCTGCCCATTTTTGGATTGGCTTATTTATTTTTTTAATATTGAGCTGCATGAGCTGTTTATGTATTTTGGAGATTAATCCTTTGTTGATTCATTTGCAAATATTTTCTCCAATTTGAGGGTTGTCTTTTCATCTTGTTTATGGTTTCCTTTGCTGTGTAAAAGCTTTGAAGTTTCATTAGGTCCCATTTGTTTATTTTTGTTTTTATTTCCATTACTCCAGGAGGTGGATCAAAAAAGAACTTGCTGTGATTTATGTCAAAGAGTGTTCTTGCTATGTTTTCCTCTAAGAGTTTTATAGTGTCCAGTCTTACATTTAGGTCTCGAATCCATTTTGAGTTTATTTTTGTGTATGGTGTTAGGGAGTGTTTTAATTTCATTCTTTTACATGTAGCTGTCCAGTTTTCCCAGCACCACTTATTGAAGAGACTGTCTTTTCCCCTATGTATATCTTTGCCTTCTTTGTCATAGATTAGTTGACCATAGGTGTGTGGATTTGTCTCTGGGCTTTCTATCTTGTTCCATTGATCTGTGTTTCTGTTTTTGTGCCAGTACCATATTGTCTTGATTACTGTAGCTTTGTAGTATAGTCTGAAGTCAGGGATTCTGATTCCTCCAGCTCCGTCTTTATCCCTCAAGACTGCTTTGGCTGCTCCGGGTCTTTTGTGTCTCCATACAAATTTTAAGATGTTTTTGTTGTAGTTCCATAAAAAATGCCATTAGTAATTTGATAGGGGTTGCATTGAATCTATAGATTACTTTGGGTAGTATAGTCATTTTCACAATGTTGATTTTTCCAATCCAAGAACATGCTATATATCTCCATCTGTTGCTATCATCTTTAATTTCTTTCATCAGTGTCTTATAGTTTTCTGCATACAGGTCTTTTGTCTCCCTAGGTGAGTTTATTCCTAGGTATTTTATTCTTTTTGTTGCAGTTGTAAATGGGAGTGTTTCCTTAATTTCACTTTCAGATTTTTCATCAGTAGTGTATAGGAATGCAAGAGATTTCTGTGTGTTAATTTTATATCCTGCAACTTTACCAGATTCATTGATTAGTTCTAGTAGTTTTCTGGTGGCATCTTTAGGATTCTCTATGTACAGTATCATGTCATCTGCAAACAGTGACAGTTTTACTTCTTCTTTTCCAATTTGTATTCCTTTTCTTTCTTTTTCTTCTCTGATTTCTGTGGCTAGGACTTCCAAAACTGTGTTGAATAATAATGGAGAGAGTGGACATCCTTGTCTTGTTCCTGATCATGGAGGAAATGGTTTTAGTTTTTCACCATTGAGAATGATATTTGCTGTGGGTTTGTCATATATGGCCTTTATTATGTTGAGGTGGCTTCTCTCTATGCCCACTTTCTGGAGACTCTTTATCATAAATGGGTGTTGAATTTTGTCAAAAGCTTTTTCTGCGTCTTTGAGATGATCATATGGTTTTCATTCTTCAATTTGTTAATATGATGTATCACATTGATTGATTTGCATATATTGAAGAATCCTTGCATCCCTGGGATAAATCCCACTCGATCATGCTGTATGATCCTTTTAATGTGTTGTTGCATTCTGTTTGCTAGTATTTTGTTGAGGATTTTTGCATCTATATTCATCAGTGATATTGGTCTGTAATTTTCTTTTTTTGTAGTATCTTTCTCTGGTTTTGGTATCAGGGTGATGGTGGCCTCATAGAATGATTTTGGAAGTGTTCCTTCGTCTGCAGTTTTTTGGAAGAGTTTGAGAAGGATGGGTGTTAGCTCTTCTCTATATGTTTGATAGAATTCAC
This sequence comes from Mesoplodon mirus, assembly GCF_964341445.2. Lineage (NCBI taxonomy): Eukaryota > Metazoa > Chordata > Mammalia > Artiodactyla > Ziphiidae > Mesoplodon > Mesoplodon mirus. The sequence goes on from NC_138982.1 coordinate 115,731,067, forward strand.
CTGTGAAGCCATCTGGTCCTGGACTTTTGTTTGTTGGAAAATTTTTAATCACAGTTTCAATTTCATTACTTGTGATTGGTCTGTTCATATTTTGCTTTTCTTCTTGTTCAGTCTTGGAAGGTTATACCTTTCTAAGAATTTGTCCATTTCTTCCAGGTTGTCCATTTTACTGGCATAGATTTGCTTGTTGTAGTCTCTTAGGATACTTTGTATTCCTGTGGTGTCTGTTGTAACCTCTCCTTTTTCATTTCTAATTTTATTGATTTGAGTCCTCTCCCTCTTTTTCTTGATGAGTCTGGCTAATGGTTTATCAATTTTATTTATCTTCTCAAAGAACCAGCTTTTAGTTTTAGTGATCTTTGCTATTGTTTTCTTTGTTACTATTTCATTTATTTCTGCTCTGATCTTTATGATTTCTTTCCTTCTGCTAACTTTGGGTTTTGTTTGTTCTTCTTTCTCTAGTTCCTTTAGGTGTATGGTTAGATTGTTTATTTGAGATTTTTCTTGTTTCTTGAGGTAGGATTGTATTGCTATAAACTTTCCTCTTAGAACTGCTTTTGCTGCATCCTAGAGGTTTGGATCTTTGTGTTTTCGCTGGCATTTGTCTTTAGGTATTTTTTGATTTCCTCTGATTTCTTCAGTGATCTCTTGGTTATTTAATAATGTATTGTTTAGCCTCCCTGTGTTTGAGTTTTTTACATTTTTTTCCCTGTAGTTTATTTCTAATCTCATAACCTCATGGTAGAAAAAGATGCTTGAGATGATTTCAACTTTCTTAAATTTACTGAGGCTTGATTTGTAACCCAAGATGTGATCTGTCCTGGAGAATGTTCTGTGAGCACTTGAGAACAAAGTGTAATCTGATGTTTTTGGATGGAATGTCCTATAAATATCAATTCAATCTATCTGGTCTATTGTATCATTTAAAACTTCGGTTTCCTTATTTATTTTCATTTTGGATGATTTTATTTTCATTTGGTCTGTCCATTGGTGTAAGTGAGGTGTTAAAGTCCCCCAGAATTATTGTGTTACTGTCGATTTCCTCTTTTACAGGTGTTAGCAGTTGCCTTATGTATTGAGGTGCTCCTATGTTGGGTGCATATATATTTATAATTATTATATCTTCTTGGATTGATCCCTTCATCATTATATAGTGTCCTTCCTTGTCTCTTTATTTTTAAGTCTTTATTTAAACATTCTTTATTTTTAAGTCTATTTTATCGGATATGAGTATTACTACTCCAGCTTTCTTTTGATTTCCATTAGCATCGGATATCTTTTTCCATCCCCTCACTTTCAGTCTGTATGTGTCCCTAGGTCTGAGATGGGTCTCTTGTAGACAGCAAATAGATGGGTCTTGTTTTTGTACCCATTCAGCAAGCCTGTGTCTTTTGGTTGGAGCATTTAATCCATTCACATTTAAGGTAATTATCGATGTGTATGTTCCTATTCCCATTTTCTTAATTGTTTTTTTTTTTTTTTTTGTAGGTCCTTTTCTTCTCTTGTGTTTGCCACTTAGGGAAGTTTCTTTAGCATTTGCTGTAGAGCTCATTTGGTGGTGCGGAATTCTCTTAGCTTTTTCTTGTCTGTAAAGCTTTTGATTTCTCCATTGAATCTGAATGAGATACTTGCTGGGTAGAGTAATCTTGGTTGTAGGTTCTTCCCATTCATCACTTTAAGTATATCATGCCACTCCCTTCTGGCTTGTAGAGTTTCTGCTGAGAAATCAGCTATTAACCTTATGGGAGTTCCCATGTGTGTTATTTCTCGTTTTTCCCTTGCCACTTTCAGTAATTTTTCTTTGTCTTTAATTTTTGCCAATTTGATAACTATGTGTCTCGGCATGTTTATCCTTGGGTTTACCCTGAATGGGACTCACTGCGCTTCCTTGACTTGGGTGGCTATTTCCTTTCCCATGTTAGGGAAGTTTTCGACTATAATCTCTTCAAATATTTTCTCGGGTCCTTTCTCTCTCTCTTCTCCTTCTGGGACCCCTATAATGTGAATGTTGTTGCATTTAATGTTGTCCCAGAGGTCTCTTGGGCTGTTTTCAGTTCTTTTCATTCTTCTTTCTTTATTCTGTTCCACAGCAGTGAATTCCACCATTCTGTCTTCCAGGTCACTTATCCTTTTTCTGCTTCAGGTATTCTGCTATTGATTCCTTCTAGTGTAGTTTTCATTTCAGTTATTGTATTGTTCATCTCTGTTTGTTTGTTCTTTAATTCTTCTAGGTCTTTGTTAAACACTTCTTGCGTCTTCTTGACCTTTGCCTCCATTCTTTCTCCAAGGTCCTGGATCATCTTCACTATCATTATTCTGAATTCTGTTTCTGGAAGGTTGCCTTTCTCCACTTCATTTAGTTTTTTTTCTGGGATTTTGTCTTGTTCCTTCATCTGGTACATAGCCCTCTGCCTTTTCATGTTGTCTGTCTTTCTGTGAATGTGGTTTTTGTTCCACAGGCTGCAGGATTGTAGTTCTTCTTGCTTCTGCTCAGAAGCTGCTAGTGTTGGAGGGTCTCCTGCTGAGGCAGGGGTGGCTGTGGCTTACTATGGGGACAAGGACACTGGCAGCAGAAGTGCTAGGAAGTACTCCTTGGCGTGAGCGCTCCCAGAGTCTAAAATAATGGTAAATTTGTATTTTAAAAACCTAAATCTTCAACACAAAGACAATATAAGCAAAGAAAATGGCAAAAACCCACCGAAACTGGAAAGTAGATGGATGCGTTATTGTTAAATGATATAGCAGTCCTGAGAAAGCAGAACTGTAATCAGTGGTTAAGAAAGTCTAGAAGCAATTATTTTATATTAGAGGTTCCTCCAAAGCACAAGTGTTGGTCTCATTTCAGTAGTATTAGGAGACCGTCTCAGGAGTATTATGAATTTGGTAGTATCAGACTACCACTTATCCACAACTGCCTTTGCCCAAGCCCACAGAACACTAGAGCTCTAGTTCATTCTCTGGGTTTGGTAAACAAGAGGCACCAAGCACAGCTAAGGAAAGAGACAATTTACTGAAAATAATGGATTTAATTGGAAGTTTATAAACTGAATGTCATGCCTCTCAGTCCTCTTCACTCATACGGCAACTAGAAGGGGCCCTATGGATAGGATAGTTTTGAGCCTTCTCTGGGTGTTCTGACCAAACCAGTGAAAACATAAAAAACTAAAATCAAAGATTCTGTGCAGAAATGGTTCAGCAAATTCAATCTAAGTGAAGAACTGCACTTAATAAGTCTTCTCCAATCTCAATACAAAAGAAGTTTCCAAACATTGTTTTAGTGCTATAGTTATAAATATAAGCAGGCAATCAAGGAAAATCAGACAGTTTAGGAAAGAGTCTGATATTAAGCCTATCACAAACTATTCAGGCAGAAAAAGCAACTTTAAAAAGAAACCATGCAGGGCTTCCCTGGTGGCGCAATGGTTGCGAGTCTGCCTGCCGATGCAGGGGACACGGGTTCGTGCCCCGGTCTGGGAGGATCCCACGTACCACGGAGCGGCTGGGCCTGTGAGCCATGGCCGCTGGGCCTGCGCGTCCGGAGCCTGTGCTCCGCAGCGGGAGAGGCCACAACAGTGAGAGGCCCACATACCACAAAAAAAAAAAAGAAACCATGCAATAAGAAACTTGAGGAAAGAAAACTCATTTATAAATTTACTGCAACCTAAAATGTTTTATTTAAAAAAGAAAACTATATAAATAATTTATCAGAAAACAAACATGGCTTTTGACAATTAAAAATATGAGCAAAAAATGACTGACTTTCCAGAATAGACAGAATATAAAGTTGAGAAAACCTCTCAGAAAGACCGGTGGACTGGAGAAAAAGAAAGGCTATGAGAAACTAAAAAGGAAAAGGAAAAAATATTAAAAGATTGGTCTAGGAGGTCTAATAGCTGAACAATATGAGTTCCAGAAAAGGAGGACAAAGAAAAGGAGAGGAAGAAATTATCAAATAAATAATTCAAGACATTTCCAGAATTCCGATATATTTCCCAATTCAATAGCAGACTGAATGCCCAGTAAAATTTATGAAAATTGATGCATTCCAAGGTTCTTTAGTGTGAAAGTTCTGAATACTGTGGACAAGTGTTTGTCTACAGATTTCCAAATAGGAAAAAATAGGTTTCATACAAAGGAACAAGAAACAAGAATAGTGTCAATCAAATTACTCAACAGTACTGAACACTAGGAGCTAAAGATAATGGGCCAGTGCACCAAAATTCTGAGGAAAAATTACCAACTCCAAATAAACTACCCAGTTCAACTATCAACTAAGTGTAAGGGTAGAAAAACATTTTCAGACATACAAGCTCTCAAAAGAACTAATTCAGATGAACCCCTATTCAGAAAGATATAGCGGATTTCCACCTTTGATATCAGGGAGTAAATGGAAAGGGTAATGTGGGATCCAGGAAAAAGGATATTCCTCACTGGATAAGTATTGGGAGTCCCCAGGATGATGGTGAAGGGAAATTCCAACACAATAGCTGTGTAGCATGCCTTAGAAGTAATCAGTTCATTTTGGGGCAGGGTAAAAAGCTGTGGGAGAGATTTCTGAAAGAGGATTAAAAATGATAGGGGAACTAATGTATTTGAAAATGTTAAGAGGGAATGTATTCAACTCAGTGAGCATTTGAATTGAATTGAAAACTGTGCAAATGCTTAAAACAATGCTATTAATTTCAGGTAAAACAAAACGGTGGGCAAGGAAGGAAAAGTATAATATTTTGCATGGATTAGATACAAATATTGATAAAAAACTGTTTCAAACACTGTATAATGATCTAATGAAATTTATATCAGAACTGTTTTGGGAAGATTTTATTGCCTAAGGTAGGAATAGTGAAAAGGCTAAATTCTAAGCTTTCATATAGAAATAATCAATAGATAATATCTAACAGATAAAATCAAGAGGCACTAATATCAAATTATTTATAGAAAAAATACATATTTTAAAATTTGCTAATAGTTATGGGGAACAGGAAATGAAAATCTTAACTCAGAAAGGCTTGTAGATTATTTGAGCTTTTAAAATATGCACCATAACCTTGCCAAAATAATAACTTCTTTTTAATAAATGAGTTTCGTTAAGAGTCAAGTAAATGTAGTATTGAAAGTACAAGAGATTGTAGGAAAATGCTAGGTTGAAGATTTTGGGAGAGGAGAAATTCAGAAAGATACCAGAATCAAATTGTGGCTATGGTGCTTGGGAGCAAGAATTGAATGCAGTTGAAGCTCCAGGGGCTGAAGAAGTTGAGAAACTGATGACAAAGTATTTGAAGGATTGGCATAGGGAGGATATCATGAGCAGCTCCAACTTTCAGGAAGAGCACTCATGAAAAACTTCTGAGGCAAGAATTCAATTTTCTGATTGATAGCTCTTAACTGTGAGGGAAAAAATGAATCACATGATTTAAAACTAAGACAATAAGGCACGTGAAAGATGGAAATTTGAACTAAATTGTAAGAACTCTTGAGCTAGAGGCTCACTGAAGTATTAAATACCAGCATTCAAACATTTTCTCATGAACCTACTCCTCTAATTCATATGCCCATGTGCTTATATGAGCCTCACAAGAATCATTCTCACGAAGAGGGAAGGTTTCACCATTTTTTACAAAACTGAAGAAAGCATGGTTGGACCTACCTCTCCATCACGTGTCATTGGATATTTTGTGCTCATATCCTGCCTTCCAAGATAGAAACACAGCCAAGGAGAAACATTCCATAAGAGTCTCAAATCATACTAAATAGATCATTGGAAATTGTTTCTTTGCCTCACACTTTCGATACCACCTTTATATTTTTATCGTTCTGATCAAAATTAGATCAAAGTGTGAGATATATGTGTTTGCTTTTTTGTCATGGTTTATTTGCCTAAGAATAACAAAAAACAAACATGCTCTTTCTGTAAAAGCTTTATAGAGTAGTCTGAAGTGTTGAAAGAAGCAGTCTAACATAGGTGGATTGTTGGTGTCATCTAACTCTTATGAGTTTTAAATGGCTAATATTTTTATGGTAGTGTCAGTACTGGGCGGGGGAGGCAAGCCATTTTCTTTTTATCTATTTATTCATTTTTAGCACTTTAGCAAACAACTGTAACAAATTGCCATGGGGGAAGAGGAAATGAAATGAGAAAACATGATTTTTAGATTCTATCTTGTTTGTCATACTAAAACCATGAAAAAAAATGGAGAACAAGTATGGAATTCCATGGTGGAAATTTTATAATCATTTCCCTAAAAATAACTACATTTTAATTGCCAAAGAAAAAATCTACATACGTAAGAACTATGGTGGAAAACGAACCATTGTGATGAAAGAAACAAATTAAATTCAAATCAGAGTATTTGCTTAATAGCTTAAGCAGTTGCTAATGTTTATATATTATAATATGAATTATAATGCTTGGAAAATGAATTTGTTGCTTTTTGAAAAGTCATGAACATTACAACTTCTCATACTAAACAGATATGCAAATATTGTTAGGATGATTGTCTATTTTACAATAAGGTTAATTTTGGTAAAAGGCACATTAACTCTATAATCATAATAGGGCTAATCAAGACTGGGCTTGATAACAAAAGCAACAAAGGTAAATGCTAAAGAAAAAAAATAGCCAATTTGGGTAATTTAGGCCAATACAATAATTTTTGTTTTTAAATAGAAGGGTTGGATTCTGTTGGCCTGATGTAAAATGAAAAACAGATGATTTCTTTTCACTTACCTTCTTTTGCAGAACTTATTCTTTTGCAGAATGTATTCTGATTGTGTGTTATTGTGGGCATGAAGATGGTAAGGAAATCTTGAAAGTAGATAGTTGCCATCTAACTAATGCTGAATATACATTTTGCTAAAAAATGTAATAAAACTCCCATGGATTATATTTATTTCAATCCTGACTTTTTTCCATATAACAGTGATTATATTAAAATATTTGAAGATACATGAATACTATATTCAGTGCACTAACTAGAAGCTAAATTAAGTGATCATTTTAACATTAGAAATCTTTTTAATGCTTAACTATTTTGAAATATTCTTTTAAAATAGAACATCATTCTATGTAATTCTGAATATACACCATATTTCAACCACAGATGCAGAATTTTGAAACTGGAAGGGTCCTAACACTCATAGGGTGTTATCTGTTCATGTTTCATGGAAGGGAATTGAGGCTCACAGACTTTATGAGATCTGACTAAAGACACATGATTAATTGAATAATAATTCTCTGGAGACATTATATACCTTACATTTCACAAATGTAAAATCATACATATATTTACAACTGACAAAACAAAGGCTTAAAGTGATAACACAGCTTGCCTCAGAAGACACAACTATTTGATGGAAGATCTCGGGCTCAAACCTAAATATAATTTTATTTATTACTGCATATCTTCTAGAGTGTTTTGTTATATCTAAACTTCATTAATTTTGTGTGATTAAATATTCAGCCCAATCTTTTCCTCGAGCTCTAGACTTTTATTTCCAAATGCCTATTTGACATCTCCACTTAAGGTCTTGCAGATATCTCAACTGTCCAAAATTAAACTTATGATTTTTTCCCATGCATATTGATTTCTTATTCCCACTCCACAGTCTGTTCCTCTCAGTTAATGGTACAATCATGCCCACCCCCCCAGCCTTGTCTTAAAGCCAGAAACTTAGCAATAATTAAATTCTCTCTTTTTCCCATTCTCCACATTTAAGCCATGTCAGTTCTATTTCCAAAACACATCTTGAATGTGTTGTCTGTTCTTTATTGCCACTGTCACCACCTTAATCCAGAACATTCTCAATTATCTTCCCTCTGTTATCATCTGATCACCACCAGTGCTATGACATCCTTTCCATTCTCCACACAACAGCCTCAATTGTCTGCTTAGAGAGTAAAGGAAATCATGTGACTCACCTGCTAAAGAATCATCAGTATATTTCCTTACACTTAGAATAAAATTAAACTACTTAGCATAGCCTATGAGGACTTACCTGACCTAACTGCAGTTCATCTTTTAACACTCTCCCCACCATTCATAATTTTCTAGCTATTCTGTTTTCTTGCAGTTTCTTGAACACTTAAAGGTTTCTCCACTTTGGGCATTTAGCATTTCCTTTTGACTGGGTCACTCCTCCCTTATCTTTCTCACAGTTAGACTGAGGTGACACCTTTTGTGGTAGGTAATATCTACTACAACCCCAAATGAACCCTGTCTCCTGATATCTCCTCCCCTTTAGTACCTTTCTTCTAACCAATAGGATATCTCAACCTAGAGGGGATTTCGCTTCCATCATTAGATTACAGAGATTCTGACTTCCATCTTGCAAGAACACTCTCACTCTTACTGGCTTTGATGAAGCAAGTTGCCATGTTGGCAAGTTCATGTGGTAAGAACCTTAGGCAGCCCCTGACCAAAAGCCATCTACTCAATTGCTTAGTCCAGTAACCTAAACAGAATTGAATCTTGCCAGCAACTACATAACTGAGCTTGGAAGAGGAGTCAAGCTTCCACATGAGACCTTAGCCCGGGTGGATACTTTGATTATAGTCTTATGAAAAACCTCGAAGCAGAGGGTCAAGCTGAGCCAATACAAGATTCTAGACATAGAGAAACTCTGAGATAATAAATGTGTGTTGCTTTAAGCCACTAATGTAGAAATAGGTATCTAATACATCTTCTCAGGGAAGATTTCACTGACTACCTAAGTAGATCACCCTCCATCTCAACCAGTCATTTAGTTTTTTTTTTCTTTTCTTTTAACTGAAGTATAGTTGATTTACAAAGTTTTAGGTGTATAGCAAAGTGATTCAGATATATACATATATATATAATATATATATTATATATATTCTTTTTCAGATTCTTTTCCATTATAGGTTATTATAAGATATTGAGGGCTTCCCTGGTGGCGCAGTGGTTGAGAGTCCACCTGCCGATGCAGGGGACTTGGGTTTGTGCCCCAATCTGGGAAGATCCCACGTGCTGCAGAGCAGCTGGGCCTGTGAGCCATGGCTGCTGAGCCTGCACGTCTGGAGCCTGTGCTCTGCAACGGGAGAGGCCACAGCTGTGAGAGGCCCGCATACCGCAAAAAAAATATAGTTCCCTGTGCTATATAGTAGGTCCTTGTTGGTTATCTATTTTATATATAGTAGTTTGTATCTGTTAATCCTAACTTATCTCCCCTTCCCCCTTTGGTAAACATAAATTTGCTTTTTATGTCTGTGAGTTTATTTCTGTTTTGTAAATAGGTTCATTTGTACTATTTTTTTAGATTCCACATATAAGAGATATCATATGATATCTGTCTTTCTCTTTCTGACTTACTTCACTTAGTATGATAATCTCTAGGTCTGTTCATGTGGCTGCAAATGGAATTATTTCGTTCTTTTTTATGGCTGAGAAATACATATACATACATATATATATATATATATATATATATATATATATATATATATATATATATATATATGTATATATATGCCACATCTTGTTTATCCATTCGTCTGTTGATGGACATTTAGGTTGCTTCCATGTCTTAGCCATTATAAATAGTGCTGCTATGAACAGTGGGGTGCATGTTATCTTTTTGAATTAGAGTTTTCATATTTCTAGATATGTGCCCAGGAGTGGGATTGCTGGATCACATGGTAACTCTATTTTTAGCTTTTTAAGGGAACTTCATACTATTTTCCATAGTGGCTGCACCAATTTACATTACCACCAGCAGCGTAGGAAGCTTCCCTTTTCTCTGCATACTCTCCCGCGTTTGTTATTTGTAGACTTTTTGATGATTGTCATTCTGGCCGGTGTAAGGTGATACCTTGTTGTAGTTTTGATTTGCAGTTCTCTAATAATTAGCAGTGTTGAGCATCTTTTCATGTGCTTGTTGGCCATCAGTATGTCTTCTTTGGAGAAATGTCTATTTAGGTCTTCTGCCCATTTTCTTGATTGGGTTATTTTTTTTTTTGCCATTTAGTTTTAATGTCACCTATTAAAAGCTCAAGTTGATTTATATACTCATTTCTCTGTGTACTTTTTTGGTCAGGCTTCCCTACACAAGTGTGAGGTCTCTGAGTTTGAAATGAGATATGCATCACTGGATTATGTGTGATCCAGCCTTCCTTTTTGTTTCTTTCTGGCCCAGGGTTCTTATGAAAACTATGTGGTCATTAGGGTCACAGCCTTCTCATTTCAAGATATTGGAATTTTTCTTCATTTTCATTGTATTCCAATATGTGTTTGGTTTCCTAGAATAAACCTTTTTATTTTGAAGGGAGATAAAGGCACAGCTAGAGTTTGAAGTTAGTTGTTCTTCATGATATTACTATTTTTTGATTGTCTATATAAACAAGATAAGGTAGAATAGTGTTATTTGGTGAATTCAATCAGCATAGATAGTATAGACAATCTGTATAATTCATGCCTTAACAGTTGCTCGTTTCTGACATGCAGAGAATTATTTTTTGCTTGGTTAATCAAGATCATAGCTTTACTTCTCCACTTCACCTTGCTTTTGTACACACAGAGACCAGAAAGGCTTAATCCACCTTGAACCCTTCAGGTAGTTCAGAGGGCTTCCACCTTACATGCAACTCAACAGTATATTAATTCTCCTTCTTTTGGGAATACTTGGAACTTAAGTGTCTCAATAGCTCATGTGAAGCAGCTGTCAGGATGGTCTGATTCTACATATTTTTTTATTCTACATTTTTAAAGCACATTCTAATTGTCATAATGCACTCAAGTCTTTGCTCACAATTATTTTAAATGAATATGAGCAGATTTATAGCCCTAAAGCTTAATGGAAGATATTGAATTATTTGATTTATTTTCCTTTGTTTATCGTTTTTCCAAAAAGTTGACTTTCCAGTGTGGTCTAATGACTGATGATAATTCCCGCAGCCCTCTGTTTGACCTACCTGTTGATATATATATTTTCCCAAAGGACAATCTCAACAGCTTAAGTTAAAAGCTGAACTTAATAAAAGCTGTATATTAGCACATTGGTATCTCATTGAAATTATTACCATCCCTCACATTGTCACATTTTCTTTTCTTTTATTCAATCCACCAAGAAACTGTAGCAGGTGGAGTGAGTTGAATATAGACCCTAATTTTGCACCAAGAACTGAAAGGTAGAAAAAGCACATTTACCAAAATTGTAGATATTATATTTCCAGGCCCAAACCATTTCTTCTAGGCTTCCATCATAAGAGAAAATGTACGATTGTATTTGCATTTTGAGTTTCTGAAAAACTGTAACTGTAAAGTATTTTTAACTACTCCATGGTCATTGTCACTGGTATTTCATGTAACTAAATTATAAGTCTGAATTTTTCTATTGTCAGAATTCACCTAAAACGTTAAAAGAAAATAGGTAAGAACTTCAAATAATTCATTTTAGCCACATTTTTCTTTCTGACATTGTAATAAAGCAAATCTATTCAAAGTTTGGTTGAGCATATTTAAAGAAATAATTTCCATTTATTAAGAAAATTTTGTATATAGCTTTCAGGTCAACTTATCAATTATATTAAATATAATTGATATTTGATAGAGTTACCTTCCACTAATGAGTGAAAAGGAAATTTCAGACAATTGAATGACTCTGTGGCACAATCTTCTGCATGTAATAGAATCTCTGGTTTATACAGCACCAAGAGATGTCCCGCAGATACAATTACAGAGGCCTCTCTGATATATGGATGTTGGGATAGTGATCAAACCTTCCCCAGGACATTCAAAAACTCTGTCACCAATTGAAAAATGAAGCAGAGAATTGAAACCTAACATTTAGTCAATTGGATTAAAATAATAGTAAAAAATCAGTTTTGCCTGATATAGACATTTGATAGTCCTGAGAATTTGGGGTTTTTTGTGCATTTATTTATTTTGCTATTTGGATCATAATAACTTTGATATACCTTACTTAGGTTAAGACATAAGTAAACTGTGGACATGAGATATGACTTTCAGGAAGTTTCTGGGGGCAGAGATTTCATAATACCCCTTGTTATGGCAAATGTGGTAGGAAACAGAATGTTTTTATCTCTGCAGCTGGGATATTACTCCTCTAATATAAAACATTAATAAAAATTAATCATTCAGCTCACATCTTCTAACACGTTAAAAATAACTACTCTTCAAGTAGCTTATAGCATGACCTCTCAAGAGTGAATTAGAAATTCAGTACTCAGAATTGTCAAACTACTTGTGATATATTAAGATATACCAACATTTCACAAGGTCCTGAACCCAATATATATTCCAAAACTCACTAGAATTCCCCATAGGGATCATATCTGAAAAGGGTGGCATGCCTAAGTGTTTATAGTGGTTTTTTTCCTGAAATTTTAGGATGAATTACATATATAATTCATCCTTCTGTGCACTATACCATACTTTGAAACCAGTGTTTTTCCTTTCCTTTTGGTATTGAGACTGAGGGAGATGTAAGGCATGAGTGAGCAAGTTCAAAGTGACCGATGTCTGATAAAAGTATAATATTTTATTTCCCCTTTTTAAAACTACCATTTTTCTCATTTCATTGAAATAGGAATTGAAATCAATACTCTCTAAACCAAACACCTCCCTGTACCTATCGTAACGGGTACATTGTTTAGTGTGATGTCTTGTCCAGTCTTTCCAAGATTCTTTCCTCCCATTTTTCATTCTGAAGTGTTTGGAAGTTAATGAAGCCCTCTGCATGGCCCCCATCTTCAGAAAACACTTCTATAGAACAGATCTCTACCCTGTGTTCTAATCTTCTTTGGTACAAATGGTCTGCAGGGCATATATTTTTGCCCTGTTGCTTTATTTTTTGAAACATTTTTATATAGCTGGAAAAGGCTAGACCCCCATGGAATCTTATCAAAACACTGCAGAGTGCTCAAATGCATCATATTATTGGTATTGATAAGATGAAAAATTAGCCACTGCAATAGACACTAGGAAATGTTTCAAATCACATAGAGAAGCTTTCTTCAGGGTAGAGCTGAAAGGAAATAGGACAGCAGGGAAATAGATTTGAGGAGGTTTTTTAAAGTATGGAAATCAAACAAAGCTTTTGGTGAATAACAGTTTCCTATTGGAGTAAATTAAAGTGTGTGGATGTGTGTGTGTGTGTGTGGTGTATGTAAGGACAATAAAGGATAGAAGGATAGGTCTCTATGGGAAATTAAGCTGAGCACTGAAGTAAGTTTTGGCTAGGAATATAATTAGTAAATCCAAGTAGGTTTTTTTTCTTAGACTTCTTCATGAATTCCCTCAGTTATTCATTTGTGTATCAATTGGCATTCTGAACATAAGAAGCTATACGAGTAGATTTTTACTTAACTACACATTAGGTAGACAAACATCTTAAATTTGATGGCTTCCTAAACAAAACCAGGTAAAGATTTAAGGAAATTATCCAGGATTTTATTAATTTAAAAATTGCTATTAAAAAGTACTTCACTGAAATCTTATTTGTTTTTATATTGACTCTCTACATAGCCCAAATGTATTAGGCAGTTGCCAGATTTATTTAATCTGTAGGTAAAAGCAAAAAGGAATTAAAATATTTTAGAAAAAACTAAACTGGTTAATAGATATATTCCTTCCTTTTCAATGAGATTATAAATTCATTAAGGGGTAATTTGGTATATTTTGTCTCTCCCTGTATGTTTCCTATAGTGTAGATATTTAGTAAGTAAACTATAATTGTTGGACGAATGAATGAAAAAACCCCTGGAATATAGATTGAGTATTTTTCTTTTTCTTCAGAAAATACAAATCTTATCTAAATGCTAATTAAAATGTTACTTCACAAAGTGACAAAATCAAAATATTAATAGACTATAGACTATGTATTGCTCAAACTTCAAGGTGGGCAAGATTGATAGCCACTATGCTGTGACAGGTGAAGTAGAAAAAAAAGGACAACCATACATCTGACAAACCTAGCACCAATAGACACAAACTGATAACTAGCTCAAGGGGGGATTTTCTCCTGAAGTCAAGAATAAATATGAAAATAGCAATCTAGGGGGACCTTCAAGATGGCAGAGTAGTAAGACATGGAGATCACCTTCCTCCACACAGATACAACAGAAATACATTTACATGTGAAACAGCTCCTACAGAACACCTACTGAACGCTGGCAGAAGACCTCAGACTTCCCAAAAGGCAAGAAAATCCCCACGTACCTGGGTAGGGCAAAAGAAAAAAGAAAAAGCAGAGACAAAAGATTAAGGACAGGACCTGCACCTCTGGGAGGGAGCTGTGAAGAAGGAAAAGTTTCCACACACTAGGAAGCCCCTTCACTGGCAGAGATGGAGGGTGGGCAGGCGGGAAGCATTGGAGCCATGGAGGAGAGTGCAGAAGGCAAAGTGGAGAGATTCCCACACAGAGCATTGGTGCCAACCAACACTCACCAGCCTGAGAGGTGAGTGAGTGTCTGCTCACCAAGGAGAGGACTGGGGTTGGCTGTGTGAACACAGCCTGAAGGGGGCTAGTGCACCACAGCTAGCCGGGAGGGAGGCTGTGAAAAACTCTGGACCTGCCTAAGACTCAAGAGATCATTGTTTCAGTGTGCGCAAGGAGAAGGGATTCTTTCCCTGCCTGCCCCAGGAAGGCAGGGCACCGCCTAAAGAAACTTCAGAGACAGGCGCAAGCCGCGGCTATCAGCTCGGACACCAGGATGGGCATGAGATGCTAACACTGCTGCTGCAGCCACCAAGAAGACTGTGTGCAAGCACAGGTCACTATCCACACCTCCCCTCCCAGGAGCCTCTGTAGCCCACCACTGCCAGGGTCCCTTGATCCAGGCACAACTTCTCTGGGAAACACACGGAGCACCTCAGGCTGTTGCAACGTCACGCCAACCTCTGCTGCCACAGGCTCGCCCCACATTCCAATTATAACTACCGTATCCCTCTCTCCCCTGGGCCTCAGTGAGCCAGAGCCCCTTAATCAGCCGCTGTTTTAACCCCGTCCTGTCTGGGCGGGAACAAAAGCCTGAGGGCAACTTACAAGCAGAGGTGGAGCCAAAACCAAGCTGAACTCTGGGAGCTGTGCAACCAAAGAGGAGAAAGGGAAATTTCTCCCAGCAGCCTCAGGAGCAGCAGATTAAATCTCCACAATCAACTTGTACCCTGCATCTGTGGAATACCTAAATAGACAATGAATCAACCCAAAATTGAGGCGATGAACTTTGTGAGCAACTGTAGACTTGGGATTTACTGCGACTGGTTTCTGATTTTTTATGTTTATCTTAGTATAGTTTTTAGCGCTTGTTATCATCAGTGAATTTGTTTACTGGTATGGTTGCACTCTTCTTTTTTAAATTACTTTTTTATATTAATAATTTATTTTATTTTATTTTATTTTATTTTTAAATTTTTTTCTTTCTTTTTTTCTCTCTTTTCTTCTGAGCCATGTGGCGGACAGGGTCTTGGTGCTCCAGCCTGATGTCAGGCCTGAGCCTCTGAGGTGGGAGAGCTGAGTTCAGGACACTGGACCATCAGAGACCTCCCAGCCCCACATAATTTCAATTGGAGAGAGCTCTCCCAGAGGTCTCCATCTCAATGCTAAGACCCAGCTCCACCCAACGGCCAGCAATCTCCAGTGCTGGACACCCTATGCCAAACAACTAGCAAGACAGGAACACAACCGCACCCACTATCAGAGAGGCTGCCTAAAATCATACTAAGTTCACAGACACCCCAAAACGCACCACCAGATGCAGCCCTGGCCACCAGAAACACAAGATCCAGCTCCACGCAACAGAACACAGGCACCAGTCCCCTCCACCAGGAAGCCTACAAAAGTCACTAAACCAACCTTACCCACTGGGTGCAGACACCCAAGACAATGGGAATTATGAATCTGCAGCCTGCAAAAAGAAGACCCAAACACAGTAAGTTAAGCAAAATGGAAAGACAGAGAAATATGCAGAAGATGAAGGAGCAAGATAAAAACCCACCAGACCAAACAAATGAAGATGAAATAGGCAGTCTACCTGAAAAAGAATTCAGAGTAAAGATAGAAAAGATGACCCAAAATCTTGGAAGTAGAATGGAGAAAATACAAGACACATTTAACAAAGACCTAGAAGAACTAAACAACAAAAAAACAATGATGAACAATACAATAAGTGCAATTAAAAATTCTCTAGAAGGAATCAATAGCAGAATAACTAAGGCAGAAGAACGGATAAGTGACCTGGAAGATAAAACAGTGGAAATAACTACCACAGAGCAGCATAAAGAAAGAAAAGAATTGAGGATAGTCTCAGAGACCTCTGGGACAACATTAAACTCACCAACATTCAAATTATAGGGGTCCCAGAAGAAGAAGAGAAAAAGAAAGTGTCTGAGAAAATATTTGAAGAGATTATGGTTGAAAACTTCCCTAACGTGAGAAAGGAAATAGTCAATCAAGTCCAGGAAGTGCAGAGAGTACCATACAGGATAAATCTAAGGAGAAAAATGCCAAGACACATATTAATCAAACTATCAAAAATTAAATACAAAGAAAAATATTAAAAGCAGCAAGGGAAAAGCAACAAATAACATACAAGGGAATCCCTTTAAGGTTAACAGCTGATCTTTCAGCAGAAACTCTGCAAGCCAGAAGGGAGTAGCAAGACATATTTAAAGTGATGAAAGGGAAAAACCTACAACCAAGATTACCCAGCAAGGATCTCACTCAGATTCTATGGAGAAATTAAAACCTTTATAGACAAGCAAAAGCTAAAAGAATTCAGCACCACCAAACCAACTTTACAACAAATGCTAAAGGAACTTCTCTAGGCAGGAAACACAAGAGAAGGAAAAGACCTACAAAAACAAACCCAAAACAATTAAGAAAATGGTAATAGGAACATACATATCGATAATTACCTTAAATGTAAATGGATTAAATGCTCCTTCCAAAAGACATAGACTGGCTGAATGGATACAAAAACAAGACCCGTATATATGCTGTCTATAAGAGACCCACTTCAGACTTAGGACACACACAGACTGAGGGTGAGGGGATGGAAAAAGATATTCCATGCAAATGGAAATCCAAAGAAAGCTGGAGTAGCAATTCTCCTACCAGACAAAATAGACTTTAAATAAAGACTATTACAAGAGACAAAGAAGGATGGTACATAACGGCCAGGGAATCAATCCAAGAAGAAGATATAACAATTGTGAATATTTATGCACTCAACATAGGAGCAGCTCAATAGATAAGGCAAAGGCTGACAACAATAAAAAGGGAAATCGATGGTAACACAATTATAGTATGGGACTTTAACACCCCACTTTCACCAATGGACAGATCATCCAAAACGAAAATAAATAAGAAAATGCAACCTTTAAATGACACATTAAACAAGGTTGACTAAATTGATATTTATAGAATTCCATCCAAAAACAACAGAATACACTTTCTTCTCAAGTGCTCATGGAACATTCTCCAGGATAGATCACATCTTGGGTCACAAATCAAGCCTCAGTAAATGTAAGAAAATTGAAATCATATCAATTATCTTTTCTGACCACAACGCTATGAGACTAGATATCAATTACAGGGGAAAAAAACTGTAAAAAAAATACAAACACATGGAAGCTAAACAATATGCTACTAAATAACCAAGGGATCACTGCAGAAATCAAAGAGGAAATCGAAAAAAAACCACCTAGAAACAAATGACAATGAAAATATGATGACCCAAAACCTATGGGGTGCAGCAAAAGAAGTTTTAAGAGGTAAGTTTATAGCAGTACAGTCCTACCTCAAGAAACAAGAAACATCTGAAATAAACAGCCTAACCTTACACCTAAAGCAATTAGACAAAGAAGAACAAAAAAACCCAAAGTTAGCAGAAGGAAAGAAATCATAAAGATCAGATCAGAAATCAGTGAAAAAGAAATGAAGGACACAATAGCAATGATCAATAAAACTAAAAGCTGGTTCTTTGAGAAGATAAACAAAATTGATAATCTGTTAGCCAAACTCATCAAGAAAAAAAGGGAGAAGACTGAAATCAACAGAATTAAAAATAAAAAAGGAGAAATATCAAATGACAATGCAGAAATACAAAGAATCATCCATTTATGATAAAAACTCTCCAGAAAGTAGGCATAGAGGGAACTTACCTCAACATAATAAAGGCCATATATGACAAACCCACAGCCAACATTGTTCTCAATGGTGAAAAACTGAAACAATTTCCTCTAAAACCAGGAACAAGACAAGGATCCCCACTCTCACCACCGTTATTCAACATAGTTTTGGAAGTTTTAGCCACAGCCATCAGAGAAGAAAATGAAATAAAAAGAATCCAAATCTGAAAAAAAGTAAAGCTGTTACTGTTTGCAGATCACATGATACTATACATGGAGAATCCTAAAGATGCTACCAGAAAACTACTAGAGCTAATCAATGAATTTGGTAAAGTAGCAGGATACAAAATTCATGCACAGAAATCTCTGGCATTCCTGTACACTAATGATGAAAAATCTGAAAGAGAAATTAAGGAAACACTCCCATTTACCACTGCAACAAAAAGAATAAAATACCTAGGAATAAACCTACCTAAGGAGCCAAAAGACCTGTATGCAGAAAATTGTAAGATACTGATGAAAGAAATTAAAGATGACACAAACTGATGAGAGATATACCATGTTCTTGGATTGGAAGAATCAACATTGTGAAAATGACTATACTACCCAAAGCAATCTATGGATTCAATGCAATCTCTATCAAACTACCAATGGCATTTTTTTTATAGAACTAGAACCAAAAATTCACAATTTGCATGGAAACACAAAACACCCCGAATAGCCAAAGCAATCTTGAGAAAGAAAAATGGAGCTGGAGGAATCAGGTTTCCTGACTTCAGACTACACTACAAAGCTACAGTCATTAAAACAGTATGGTGCTGGCACAAAACCAGAAATATAGATCAGTGGAACATAATAGAAAGTCCAGAGATAAACCCACACACTTATGTTCACCTAATCTATGACAAAGGAGGTAAGGATATACAGTGGAGAAAAAGCACCCTCTTCAATAAGTTGTGCTGGGAAAACTGGACAGGTACATGTAAAAGAATGAAATTAGAACACTTCGTAACACCATACACAAAAATAAAGTCAAAATGGATTAAAGACCTAAATGTAAGGCCAGGCACTATAAAACTCTTAGAGGAAAACATAGGAAGAACACTCTTTGACATAAATCACAGCAAGGTCCTTTTTGACCCATCTCATAGAGAAATGGAAATAAAAACAAAAATAAACAAATGGGACCTAATGAAACTTAAAAACTTTTGCACAACAAAGGAAACCATAAACAAGATGAAAAGACAACCCTCAGAGTGGGAGAAAATATTTGCAAACAAAGTAGCTGACAAAGGATTAATCTCCAAAATATACAAGCAGCTCAAGCAGCTCAATATCAAAAAAAACAAACAACCCAATCCAAAAATGGGCAGAAGATCTAAATAGACATTTCTCCAAGAAGATATACAGATTGCCAACAAACACATGAAAGGATGCTCAACATCACTAATCATCAGAGAAATGCAAATCAAAACTGCAATGAGGTATCACCTCATGCTGCTCACAACGGCCATCATCAAAACATATACAAACAATAAATGCTGGAGAGGGTGTGGAGAAAAGGGAAGCCTCTCGCACTGTTGGTGAGAAGGCACAGCCACCATGGAGAACAGTATGGATGTTCCTCAAAAAACTAAAAATAGAACTACCATATGACCCAGCAATCCCACTACTGGGCATATACCCTGAGAAAACCATAATTCAAAAAGAGTCATGTACCACAATGTTCACTACAGCACTGTTTACAATAGCCAGGACATGGAAGCAACCTAAGTGTCCATCGACAGATGAATGGATAAAGAAGATGTGGCACATATATACAATGGAATATTACTCAGCCATAAAGAAAACAAAATTGAGTTATTTGTAGTGAGGTGTATGGACCTAGAGACTGTCATACAGAGTGAAGTAAGTCAGAAAGAGAAAAAAAAAATACTGTATGCTAACACATATATATGGAGTCTTAAAAAAAATGGTTCTGGGCTTCCCTGGTGGTGTACTGGTTGAGAGTCCGCCTGCCAATGCAGGGGCACGGGTTCGTGCCCCAGTCTGGGAAGATCCCACATGCTGCGGAGCGGCTGGGCCCGTGAGCCATGGCCACTGAGCCTGCGCATCCGGAACCTGTGCTCCACAACGGGAGAGGCCACAACAGTGAGAGGCCCGCATACCACAAAAAAAAAAAAAAAAAAAAAAAGGCTCTGATGAACCTAGGGGGCAGGACAGCAGTAAAGATGCAGATGTAGGGAATGGACTTGAGGACACGGGGAGGAGGAAGGGTAAGCTGGGACGAAGTGAGAGATTAGCATTTACATATATACACTACCAAATGTAAAATAGATAGCTAGTGGGAAGCAGCTGCATAGCACAGGGAGATCAGCTCGGTGCTTTGTGACCACCTAGAGGGGTGGGATAGGGAGGGTGGGAGGGAGACACAAAAGGGAAGGCTTTTGGGGATATATATACGTATAGCTGATTCAGTTTGTTAATACAGCAGAAACTAACACACCATTGTAAAGCAATTATACTCCAATAAAGATGTTTAAAAAAAAAAAGAATCTAATAGTATAAATGGGAAGAAAAAAAAGGACAGTAAAACAGATGTCAGAGCAGGATGCTACATATTTGCTGTACAGCCTTGGAAGAGATAAAGAAATGTGAGGCACAATATATTGGGTCCTGGGAATTAAACTCCAACATCTATTGACAAGAGGGAAAGCAGTGAGTAATTGTAAAGAATTATAATGCAAAGAATTGTTTAAGTTAGGAGAGAGTATTTTATTACATTCAGATGTGCATGAAGTTAATATCAGCATTTATATATTGGGGAAGGAAAGGAGATTAGCTCCTAATGTGCAAATGGGAAATTTCATTCCTAACATCAGTGTGGAGGAATTTAAGAAAAAAATATTCACATTTTTCTAAGTTAATCATGCAAATCACTCTATTCTCTGAGACAACAGAAGGACACAAACCTTCTCCTCCTTCCATGATCTCTACTTCAGCTCATGGCAGAGCATTTACATGGAAAACTAAGGACCATCCCTGACCCTTCCTTGGCTTTAACCACTTTTCAAATGCTACTAGTCATTTAGCGGTTTTACATTAAAAGATAATTTTTTAAAGTTTCCAAAGAAAATGTCAAATCTACTGCTTCTCATAATTATCATTATCTGTAAAATAGTTTTTCTCTTATTTTATCTCATTTATTCTTCATAACCTTCAGTTGGGTTGACATTATTGACCTTATTTAAAGATAAGGGAATGGAAACTCAAAGAGGATGGTTTGCTTTCCTATCTGTAAATAACATAACCAAGATTACAATCCTGACCAGTAATTCCAGGTTTGATGTCCTTTTCTGTTATTTATACCTTGCTGATTATTAATGACAGAAATCTTTAGGTATAGTCATTCAGGGACCAAAGCTGATGGAGCAGCCACCATATTGAACAATGATAGTCATCATACCAGATGGAAAAGAGAGCTCTGGAAGTATTTTCAAAGTGCACAAATGTCTAAAATGTGGATTAATTTCCAGGTATGGCCATGGCATCAAAATATGAATTTTGCCTTATTTGATTATCTGTAAAAATCTACCACCAAATGGGTGAGGTTGAAAAGCCAGTATGTACATGAACTATATCTAGGCTCAACATATACATCGCCTAGTTTGCATATAGCCAATCATAGTAAGGGAATAAACAACACCAATCTTAGGGGAACCAATCTCAGAAATGGAAGCTCTTGTTACAGACATATAAAGCCTGAACTTCCATAGCTTGTGTGCTCTTGCTCCTACTGCAGAGGTAAATGCTGTCCCCTCATTCTTCTGTCATTTCAGAGACTAAATTTCTGGACATCACTCAGATAAGACCCCCTCATATTGAATACAGTCCACAATGACAGTGTAGGTAGCTGCCAGAGAAATAACCTCTATATCTATGAGGAAATTATGTACAACTGGTTGAGGTTTGGGGGTGGGAGCAAAACCTAGAGGTTAAGGCAATTTATCTGTAACCAAAAGGATTATAATATGACTCAGTTTATTGTAGGTCTTAGATCCCACATAGCATTGACAGTCTTGCACTGCTAAAAGAACACTCTAGCTGAGAAGGCACTTATATCACTTCCACAAGTGAGTTTTTGAATATAATTAATAGCATGTTCCCATTGAACCACATGATTTCCAGGAAGCAAAATTCTATTATGTGATAGGAAGTAGAGAGAGCTGGGAATATTTCACTGCCTAAAATTCAGATTGAGTCTTGAGCATGTGTGAACCCAAGTTTTACACTGGCAGAAAGAGTTTTAAAAGCCAAGTTATCTACCTTTTTTTTTCTTCTCATTTTATGTTGCAATTTGTTGGATTTCTGATTCTTCCTCTCCTACTAATTCCTGGTACCTACATGCTCCTTAAACTATAACTTGTTCTTTCTAGATAAAACTCCTTCATAACTTCTCTAGCCCAAAATAATATTGCCCAGACATTCCTGCTATTACCCATTCTCCAGCATCCTAATTTCTTCCTATTTTGTTTGTTTCCTCGCCCCACAGTGCACAGAATTCCAAGTTGAATTTTCTCACTACTGCTATTTCTCATGAGGACACACCTCTCCAATAGTATTCTTAAAATTTCTAGCAGCAGTGTTGACTGAAGGGAAAGCATTTCCACTCAGGAAGCACACACTGGGTCATGATCATACCGCTCTTACCGGGAGATCTCAAAACTCTTTGACTAGCAGCCAAAGTGAAACTCAAATTTTCCTATTTTCTGTGATTGTACAATTTTACTGCATCCAGGAAGTAGAACTTCTCACAAAGAAATTGATTCCATGTATAAGCTGGAGCAGTAGGTCAAATCTGAATGCCTGCTGGAGAAACTGTTGAAAGTGTCTTACTTTTCTTCCACTCAGTGAGGAGTCCTAAGCTTTGTGGAGCATCAAGATTGGTTCTCTGTGTCTACACACAAATCATCAAACACTGAATTAGGTTACTGTCTAGAGCTGGGTACAGTCTTTCTTAATTGCATAATGCACCAAAAGTCACTCAAATTATTTATCAAAGTCATTCTTAGCTTATGTAGTCAAAATTAATATAATCTGGGAGATAAATTTAAGAGGTTTTCAACTCATACACTGAAAATTAGATAATAGTTCTATTCTTAATTTTCTAGCAAAGCAGTTCAGTAGAAATATAAAGTGAGCTGCATATAAGTAATTTTACATTTTTTGTAACCACCTCAATAGACTGAAAAGAAAGGTGATTTAATTTTAGTGATATATTTTATTTAACATGATATATTTATTTTTGCACGTTTCAACGTGCAGTTAATACAAACATTTTCAATGACATGTTTTTGCATTATTTTTAGTTTGTTCCAAGCCTTTGAAATCTAGAAGGTATTTTAGACGTATAGCACTTTTCAAGTTAGTCAAGACACATTTCAGCTGCTCAAAAGCCACATGTGGTTAGTAGCTAGCATATTAAACATTGCTGTTCTAGTAGACTTCCCAGTAATTTGAGAAAGTTTGTTGCTCCACAGTAGGAGTTATAACTTGTCTATTAGTTAATCTTTTTGGGAAAAAAGACAACCTGCCTAACATATTTTGTCACAGTGCCAACACACAGCAAGTGTTCAATAAATCTTTACTGAATGGCTTTAAGCTTCAACATACAAATATTTATACGTTTATTTAGCAGCTACTATTTGCCACATACTTTTCTAATCACTGGGAATTGAGCAGTGACAAAAATATACAAAATTCTTTCATGGCATTTTGGGTTAATTTTTTTTAAGTTCATGCCAAATAAAATTATAAAAATACAGAAACATAATATATGGTGAGACAAGAACTTGTGCATAAGCTGTTACTATCTGGCTGCCCAGGATCTTTTATTGCAACACTGCACATGAGCTTGTCTTCTTCAGAAGGCCTAAAGTTGCTTACTGTTTTTCAAGTAGAAGAGTTTTTTGATGTTTCTAGGCCCCTACTCCTAATTCAATGCCAAGCTTAATTGATCCCTCATCCATGAAGTTTCTCCTGACTCCCCTTGTTTGTTCTTTATTCTTTATTTCTTGCTCAACAAGATTTTGTGTGGATCTCTGTTGTGTCATTTATTTTGGACTGTCATTATATGCTAATTCTTCCCCTAGATCTTTACTTACTTGCTTTAGTTCTTGTTCCGAACAGAGGGAGTGGCACATGACATTACTCAGAGAAGGTGTGTAAGATGGATAGTTTATCTATCCCATATTTTAGCCCCTTATAATCCCTCTTGATCCAAAGGAACTTGCATTCATGAGTTTATGTGCCACAACCCACCTACCTATATTTTTGACTCTTATCAGTGTTCCTACAGGTAGATTTAAAAGGATTGCTAAAATGGAGAGTTAGTGTCAAACTATGGGGAAACACCAGGAGAAAAACTGAGCCTATTGTACTATATTCACAGTTCTCTCCTCTTCCCACAAGAAAACCAGTCCTGACCTTGTATCTAAGTCATAGTCCATTATTCTATTTTTCCTGGCTGCATTGTTTTCTGGGCATCAGTGTTTCTTAGGCTTTGTGGTTTTCCAATGCTGATTCGGAAAGGATATTTATGAACTACTGACTACAATTTGAATAAAAATAATGAACCATGTCCCACCCAGCTTTGAAGGCAGCATTACTCAACACCTTGATGAGGCATTAAACACATTGACTGCTTTTAGAAAGCTTCATTGTAATCCAGCTTGGTATCTACACACTTGGGTACCTGCCTGAGTGCAATTAGACCACAGGATCCTACGAGAAGTTGTAGCCTGTGGCATTGTTTATCATTATTTATGATTTGTTGCATTTTCTGGGCTCCCAGGTTAGCTCCTCTCCAGGACTCAGGGAGTTTGTGTCTGTAATTCTAAGATTTTACCACTAGATGGTAACATAAGTTTACCTACCAAAATGTCGCCTCTGTTCACCAAAGTGCGGTACAGCTATAGTTGGCATAAAACACGATTCTGTCATTCTTTAGAAAATTACTTCCAAATTACTGAAATATAAATTTTAATATTATTTAGCTGATCTAGAGACAAAGAACATAAATTAAGGAAAAGCATATAATCTGATCCAACAAAGGACTAACAGTGTATTTTCACCATGTTATAATCTCAGTTTGTCTTTATTTGCTTTCCTTTTTTGCTTTCATTTAAATAAAGAGGTTTCTCATTAAATTTACAGTATTTTCAAAAGTCATACTGTATATTTTCTGTGGTTAGCTGGTTCTCAACACTAAGATTTGAATTTTCTGGATACAGATGGAAGGTACAGACATTAGTAAAATTTATTATGTAGTAGGAACAACAGAAACAAGAAATCTATATTATGTATTCTGTTTCTAGCCAAGTGAACTTAAGAAGATGCAATTTCTTTTCTGTAAATTGAGGATAATAATAACTTTCTTTTAGAAATGTCATTGATATTGAAATTAGATAGTGCATGTATAAAAAATTAATCCAATGGTGAGAATCCAAACAATTGCCTCTTCAACTAGCTTATAAATTCATAGAGAGAATGGGTCATATCGTGTCTTTTTGTTCAGCACTAACCACTCAGTAGAACACCCAGAATGCTCTCCCTAAAGTGAATAATGAATGAGAACAATATCAATGCTCTTTACTGAGTTCAGTAAAAAGGAAAATATTTAGAAATATGAATCATTCCAGGGAGATAAACAGATTCAAGAAACTGGAAAGGAAAAAGTTCTCCTCTGATCATCTTAGGGTCCCAGGCTAGGTCTGAAAATTAAAATGACAAAATCGGATTAATAGTATAAAAGCATGCAAATTTATTTAATATAAAAAATTTTACATAACACGGGAGACCTCATAAGGAAATGAAGACTTAAACAGTTAGACCTTAGTATATTCATGCTAGGTTTGATGAAGAGTATGAAGTTATGCAGAAATATAATAGGTTAAGGAGTATGATATAAGTGTAGGAAACTAGGGAAATCTTGGTAAGGCTGGTTGTTCCCATTTTTCTCATCATCTCTTTGTCTTCAGAGATGAGGATGCTCCTTTCAGGAGGATTGTATGACCTGTTGCAGGGCAGAAAACAGCTTCTGCTGTTTTCTTATATTCCTCTAGTTTAAAATATTCAATATGACAAGGTGTCATATTTTGGAATAATGTGCCCTGAACCCCATCATAATACTTCATGATATAGATTTTACATTACCAGAGGAGTTAGGCTCATATAGTATTTAAATCTGTTTTGAGTAAAATTCTTTGTTCTGAACTGGAAGGAGGAGTTTCAGACTGTAACATTGAACTAGATTTTTTTCTTTTTTTTTTGCGGTACGTGGGCCTCTCACTGTTGTGGCCTCTCCCGTTGTGGAGCACAGGCTCCGGACGCGCAGGCTCAGCGGCCATGGCTCATGGGCCCAGCCGCTCCATGGCATGTGGGATCTTCCCAGACCGGGGCACAAACCCGTGCCCCCTGCATGGGCAGGCGGACTCTCAACCACTGCGCCACCAGGGAAGCCCTGAACTAGATTTTTAAAATAAAATTAATGATGTATAATTTACCAAGTTTCTTTATGTTGACCTATATTATTTCTACCCATGTTTATTCTGGACTCTGTGTTTATCAGCCTTCCTCATTTTTTTTAAAATGTCACTTGCAAAACACACACATACACACAAAATTGTATCATTTTACATCTTTACCAGCAACATTTAAGAGTGCTGGTGTTTTACCTCTTTTTAAAAATTTTGGCATTTACAGTCTTTTTTTTTTTCCTTTTAATCTTAACCATTTTAGTGTGTAATTGTGGTACTCATTGTAGTCTTAATTTGCATTTCCCTAATGACTAATGATGTTGAACATTTTTTCATGTTCTCATTGCCCACTTAATGTAAGAGAGGAAAAAAGGTTTTCTCAGTCTTCTTAGGGTCTCTGGTTGGGCCTGAGAATTAACAAAAGAAAAGCATACAATTTTGTTGAACTTTTACATATACATGGAAGCCTTGACAAGAGAATAAAGACCCTGAAGAAGTGACCAGAACAGGAAGCTTTCTACCTTTTAGACAAAGAAATAATAAATATGTGAAGAATTGGCAAGACAGAGGAGCTTGAGCTAGGGGTAGTAAATGGTGAAGAAGTAACAAGGATGATAAGGATTAGTTTAACAAGGTTTGTTTGTAAGATTTCTCAGCCCCAAATTCCTCTTTCCTGGTCATAAAATGTCTTCTTTTTTTCTTGGTACAGGGATGGTACCTGACATGTGGGAATTTTATGACCTGTTTCAGGGAAGAAGGGCAAGGGGAGGGGAGATCAGTGTGACATTCCTGCTTCTGTCATTTTCTCAAATGCCTTCAGCTTATGATATTTAATATGCCAAGGTACCATGTTTTGGGATAATATATCCTGAATCCCATTAATAATTTAAACAGAATCTAAGACACATTTTATAAAAAAATTAGTTGCTTAATTTTTGTGTGTTTTCCCTCAAGAAATAATTTAAACAATTTTTTTTTGTGCAGTACCGTAGTCTCCTGCCTTCTCTCTCTCTCTCTCTCTCTCTCTCTCTCTCTCTCTCTCTCTCTCTCTCTTTTAACACCTTTATTGGAGTATAATTGCTTTACAATGGTGTGTTAGTTTCTACTGTATAACAAAGTGAATCAGCTATGCATATATCCCCATATCTCCTCCCTCTTGGGTCTCCCTCCCACCCTCCCTATCCTACCCCTCTAAGGGGTCACAAAGCACCCAACTGATCTCCCTGTGCTATGCAGCTGCTTCCCACTAGCTTATCTATTTTATATTTGGTAGTATATATAAGTCCATGCCAATCTCTCACTTCGTCCCAGCTTAGCTTTCCCCCTACCCGTGTACTCAAGTCCATTCTCTACGTCTGTGTCTTTATTCCTCTCCTGCCCCTAGGTTCTTCAGAACCATTTTTGTTTGTTTGTTTTTGTGTTAGATTCCATATATATGTGTTAGCATACAATATTTGTTTTTCTCTTTCTGACTTACTTCACTCTGTATGACAGACTCTAGGTCCATCCACCTCACTACAAATAACTCAATTTTGTTTCTTTTTATGGCTGAGTAATATTCCATTGTATATATGTGCCACATCTTCGTTATCCATTCATCTGTCGATGGACACCTAGGTTGCTTCCGTGTCCTGGCTATTGTAAATAGTGCTGCATTGAACATTGTGGTACATGACTCTTTTTGAATTATGGTTTTCTCAGGGTATATACCCAGTAGTGGGATTGCTGGGTCATATGGTAGTTATATTTTTAGTTTTTTAAGGAACCTCCATATTATTCTCCACAGTGGCTGTATCAGTTTACATTCCTACCAACAGTGTGAGAGGGTTCCCTTTTCTCTACACCCTCTCCAGCATTTATTGTTTGTAGATTTTGTGATGATGGTCATTCTGGTTGGTGTGAGGTGATACCTCATTGTAGTTTTGATTTGCACTTCTCTAATGATTAATGATGTTGAGCATCCTTTCATGTGTTTGTTGGCAATCTGTATATCTTCTTTGGAAAAATGTCTGCTTAGGTCTTCTGCCCATTTTTGGATTGGGTTGTTTGTTTTTTTGATATGGAGCTGCATGAGCTGCTTGTAAATTTTGGCGATTAATCCTTTGTCAGTTGCTTCATTTGCAAATATTTTCTCCCATTCTGAGGGTTGTCTTTTCGTTCTGTTTATGGTTTCCTTTTCCTATGCAAAACCTTTTAAGTTTCATTAGGTCCCTTTTGTTTATTATTTTTTTTTATTTCCATTTCTCTAGGAGGTGGGTCAAAAAGGATCTTGCTGTGATTTATGTCAAAGAGTGTTCTTCCTTTGTTTTCCACTAAGAGTTTTATAGTGTCTGGCCTTACATTTAGGTCTTTAATCCATTTTGAGTTTATTTTTGTGTATGGTGTTAGGGAGTGTTCTAATTTCATTATTTTACATGTAGCTGTCCAATTTTCCCAGCACCACTTATTGAAGAGGCTGTCTTTTCTCCATTGTATATTCTTGCCTCCTTTATCAAAAATAAGGTGACCATATGTGCGTGGGTTTATCTCTGGGCTTTCTATCCTGTTCCATTGATCTATATTTCTATTTTTGTGCCAGTACCATACTGTCTTGATTACTGTAGCTTTGTAGTATAGTCTGAAGTCAGGGAGCCTGATTCCTCCAGCTCCGTTTTTCTTTCTCAAGATTGCTTTGGCTATTTGGGGTCTTTTGTGTTTCCATACAAATTGTGAAATATTTTGTTTTAGTTTTGTGAAAAATGTCATTGGTAGATTGATAGGGATTGCATTGAATCTGCAGATTGCTTTGGATAGTATAGTCATTTTCACAATGTTGATTCTGCCTTCTCTCTTGAGGGATTTCTGTCTCTTACTAAAAAGCAGTGAGGTCTCTCTGTTTACCCTTGCACTTTCCTGATCTTCCCTGAGTGGCAGTAATGTGAAAGGTTGCATTCTGTTCTGACTTTCACTCCTGTTTTATCAGTTTCATGGTTGAATTAGGTCTGAGTGGTTTGTGTTAGCAATGGTCACTTGACTTGATGAAGATGTCCATATCTCACTTTCAAACTCCCTTCACTAGGGTGGAAGTTCCTATTCACATAATTTATACTTTTGTTCTTATAGCCCACAAATATAGTTATAAATCTATGTTCCTCTAAACACATTTATGAGAAAACTTAAAAATCAGAGTGGTGTTATTTTTACTTATTTACGGCAAGTGCCTCGTGTCACTGGACCAATTTTAAAATTGACTAGACTCAAAATATGTGAATGGATTAGAATCAGATCTGCAGATAAGCACAGGTTTGTTAAGAACCTCAACTTAGTATATTCATTGTGCTTCTTATAAGATGTATGCAATGCTGCTAAATTATGGCCACAAGCTTGGTGGGAGAGGGTATGAAGAAAAGTATAAAACTCCCAAGTGCTTCTCCACAGTGCCTCAATAATTTCCAGTTCAATTTCTGATTCAGGTCAGGCTGGAAAGATATTACATCGGAGATGGGAGGTGGATAAACATTTTTTTTCTCCTGCTTCATTGCTTTAACCATCTTAAGTGTGAACCTTAAGGTCATTGGCACTGCTCCAAAGTACGACATAAAATCCTGAGTGAATTTCACCTAAATCCCATTGAAATAGCACCTATCATATTAAAAACAAGATTGCCATTGTTGGGAGTACAACAAAGAGAGAAAAATTCCACCAATAGTTAATATATACAGGACAATTTTTAACATTTCAAAAAAAGAATGAGAATTCTTTGGTCACTATTATGGAACAATTAAAGCCAGACCAGCTTGAGAGAAGATCAGCATGGGTACAGAACAACTGGGAATGATGTAATTTTGGAGCATATAACTAAAGTCAACACAGAATAATTTGAATTAGCCAGCTACTGAAAGAATCTATAGGAATAAACACTTGTACTTACTTACAGTAATAAAGGAGCCTAATGTAGATGCTCAGGGCTTAATTATTGAATGCTTTCAATGTGAAAAGCACATGATGAGGTTTAGAACATGCTACTCCAAAATATGGCACCTCGGCATATTGAATGTTTCAAGCTAAACAAATATGAAAAATGGAATGGGAAAAAAGAACTCTCTGACTTTGACTTGAAGCAGGTCATAAGACGCTCATGTGAGGGGTGCCCTCCATACACCCAAAGGAAAGACACATCCTTATCTCTGCAGACTAAGGGACTCAGAGAGGAATGTGAAGGAACAGCCCTTGCTAAGTTTCCCCTAGTTTACTACACTTACCTCATACCCTTTGTCCTGTCATATCTTTTCTCATCTTTCCACTCTTCATCAGACCCAGCATAAAAACTCCCAGGTTTAACCATTTCTTTGGGTCTTTCTCCTTATGAAGCTTCCTGTGTCACACAAATGTATTAAATATTATATCCTTATATATTAAACAAATTCATATGTTTTTTGTGTTTTTGTTTTGTTTTAGTTTGCTGTTGCTAATCTGTCTTCTGTTACAGGGGCCCCAGTCACAAAATTAAGAAGGTAAAGGAAAAAGATGTTTTTCCTCCCTACACTTAAATACCTTCATAGGCAGTCTCATTTAATCCGCTCATAATCGTCATATGAGGTAATCACTCTCTTTTATAGGGGAGGCTTCAGGAACCTGTGTAACATGTCCAATGGCTCTTGGCCCTTACAAGCTGACCCAGGATTTGGACTCAGGTGTGCATGGTCTCCAGAGTCCTCATTCTTAAATAGCCCATTTCATATCTTGAAATTATCCTTTACCAAATTTGGGAGATAAGATGTTTCTTAAAATCTCTGGGCCTAAATTTCTTGATTATGATATAAGGATAATAGATTTCCACTGTTGCTTTATTTTATTTATTTATTTATTTATTTTATTAGTTTCTGCTTTATAACAAAGTGAATCAGTCATACATATACATCTGTTCCCACATCCCTTCCCTCTTGCGTCTCCCTCCCTCCCACCCTCCCTTTCCCACCCCTCCAGGCGGTCACAAAGCACCGAGCTGATCTCCCTGTGCTATGCGGCTGCTTCCCACTATCTATCTACCTTACGTTTGGTACTGTATATATGTCCATGCCTCTCTTTCGCTTTGTCACAGCATACCCTTCCCCCTTCCCATATCCTCAAGTCCATTCTCAAGTAGGTCTGTGTCTTTATTCCTGTTTTACCCCTAGGTTCTTCATGACATTTTTTTTTCTTAAATTCTATATATATGTGTTAGCATACAGTATTTGTCTTTCTCTTTCTGACTTACTTCACTCTCTATGACAGATTCTAGGTCTATCCACCTCATTACAAATAGCTCAGTTTCATTTCTTTTTATGGCTGAGTAATATTCCATTGTATATATGTGCCACATCTTCTTTATCCATTCATCCGATGATGGACACTTAGGTTGTTTCCAGCTCCGGGCTATTGTGAATAGAGCTGCAATGAACATTTTGGTACATGTCTCTTTTGGAATTATGGTTTTCTCAGGGTATATGCCTAGTAGTGGGATTGCTGGGTCATATGGTAGTTCTATTTTTCGATTTTTAAGGAACCTCCATACTGTTCTCCATAGTGGCTGTACCAATTCACATTCCCACCAGCAGTGCAAGAGTGTTCCCTTTTCTCCACACCCTCTCCAGCATTTATTGTTTCTAGATTTCTTGATGATGGCCATTCTGACTGGTGTGAGATGATATCTCATTGTAGTTTTGATTTGCATTTCTCTAATGATTAATGATGTTGAGCATTCTTTCATGTGTTTGTTGGCAATCTGTGTATCTTCTTTGGAGAAATGCCTATTTAAGTCTTCTGCCCATTTTTAGATTGGGTTGTTTGCTTTTTGGCTATTGAGCTGCATGAGCTGCTTATAAATTTTGGAGATTAATCCTTTGTCAGTTGCTTCATTTGCAAATATTTTCTCCCATTCTGAGGGTTGTCTTTTGGTCTTGTTTATGGTTTCCTTTGCTGTGAAAAAGCTTTTAAATTTCATTAGGTTCCATTTGTTTATCTTTGTTTTTATTTCAATTTCTGTAGGAGGTGGGTCCAAGTGGATCTTGCTGTGATTTATGTCATAGAGTGTTCTGCCTATGTTTTCCTCTAAGAGTTTGATAGTTTCTGGCCTTACATTTAGGTCTTTAATCCATTTTGAGCCTCTTTTTGTGTATGGTGTTAGGGAATGATCTAATCTCATACATTTACATGTCCCTGTCCAGTTTTCCCAGCACCACTTATTGAAGACGCTGTCCTTTCTCCACTGTACATTCCTGCCTCCTTTATCAAAGATAAGGTGACCATATGTGCATGGGTTTATCTCTGGGCTTTCTATCCTGTTCCATTGATCTATCTTTCTGTTTTTGCACCAGTACCACACTGTCTTGATTACTGGAGCTTTGTAGTATAGTCCGAAGTCAGGGAGCCTGATTCCTCCAGCTCTGTTCTTCGTTCTCAAGATTGCTTTGGCTATTCGGGGTCTTTTGTTTTTCCAAACAAATTTTGAAATTTTTTGTTCTAGTCCTGTGAAAAATGCCAGTGGTAGTTTGGTAGGGATTGCATTGAATCTGTAGATTGCTTTGGGTAATAGAGTCATTTTCACAATATTGATTCTTCCAATCCAGGAGCATGGTATATCTCTCCATCTATTTGTATCATCTTTAATTTCTTTCATCAGTGTCTTATAATTTTCTGCATACAGGTCTTTTGTCTCCTTAGGTTTATTCCTAGATATTTTATTCTTTTTGTTGCAGTGGTAAATGGGAGCGTTTTCTTGATTTCACTTTCAGATTTTTCATCATTAGTGTACAGGAATGCAAGAGATTTCTGTGCATGAATTTTGTATCCCGCTACTTTACCAAATTCATTGATTAGCTCTCTTAGTTTTCTGGTAGCATCTTTAGGATTCTCTATGTATAGTATCATGTCATCTGCAAACAGTGACAGCTTTACTTCTTCTTTTGCAATTTGGATTCCTTTTATTTCCTTTTCTTCTCTGATTGCTGTGGCTAAAACTTCCAAAACCATGTTGAATAAGAGTGGTAAGAGTGGGCAGCCTTGTCCTGTTCCTGATCTTAGTGGAAATGGTTTCAGTTTTTCACCATTGAGGACGATGTTGGCTGTGGGTTTGTCATATATGGCCTTTACTATGTTGAGGAAAGTTCCCTCTATGCCTACTTTCTGCAGGGTTTTTATCATAAATGGATGTTGAATTTTGTCAAAAGCTTTCTCTGCATCTGTTGAGATGATCATATGGTTTTTCTCCTTTAATTTGTTAATATGGTGTATCACATTGATTGATATGTGTATATTGAAGAATCCTTGCATTCCTGGTATAAACCCCACTTGATCATGGTGTATGATCCTTTTAATGTGCTCTTGGATTCTGTTTGCTAGTATTTTGTTGAGGATTTTTGCATCTATGTTCATCAGTGATATTGGCCTGTAGTTTTCTTTCTTTGTGACATCCTTGCCTGGTTTTGGTATCAAGGTGATGGTGGCCTCATAGAATGAGTTTGGGAGTGCTCCTCCCTCTGCTATATTTTGGAAGAGTTTGAGAAGGATAGGTGTTAGCTCTTCTCTAAATGTTTGATAGAATTCGCCTGTGAAGCCATCTGGTCCTGGGCTTTTGTTTGATGGAAGATTTTTAATCACAGTTTCAATGTCAGTGCTTGTGATTGGTCTATTCATATTTTCTATTTCTTCCTGAGTCAGTCTTGGCAGGTTGTGCATTTCTAAGAATTTGTCCATTTCTTCCAGGTTGTCCATTTTATTGGCATAGAGTTGCTTGTAGTAATCTCTCATGATCTTTTGTATTTCTGCAGTGTCAGTTGTTATTTCTCCTTTTTCATTTCGAATTCTATTGATTGGAGTCTTCTCCCTTTTTTTCTTGATGAGTCTGGCTAATGGTTATCAATTTTGTTTCTCTTCTCAAAGAACCAGCTTTTAGTTTTATTGATCTTTGCTATTGTTTCCTTCATTTCTTTTTCATTTATTTCTGATCTGATCTTTATGATTTCTTTCCTTCTGCTAACTTTGGGGTTTTTTTTGTTCTTCTTTCTCTAATTGCTTTAGGTGCAAGGTTAGGTTGTTTATTCGAGATGTTTCCTGTTTCTTAAGGTGGGCTTGAATTGCTATAAACTTCCCCCTTAGAACTGCTTTTGCTGCGTCCCATAGGTTTTGGGTCGTCGTGTCTCCATTGTCATTTGTTTCTAGGTATTTTTTTATTTCCACTTGATTTCTTCAGTGATCACTTCGTTATTGAGTAGTGTATTGTTTAGCCTCCATGTGTTTGTATTTTTTACAGATCTTTTCCTGTAATTGATGTCTAGTCTCATAGCATTGTGGTCGGAAAAGATACTTGATACAATTTCAATTTTCTTAAATTTACCAAGGCTTGATTTGTGACCCAAGATATGATCTATCCTGGAGAATGTTCCATGAGCACTTGAGAAAAATGTGTATACTGTTGTTTTTGGATGGAATGTCCTATAAATATCAGTTAAGTCCATCTTGTTTAATGTATCATTTAAAAGTTGTGTTTCCTTATTTATTTTCATTTTGGATGATCTGTCCATTGGTGAAAGTGGGGTGTTAAAGTCCCCTACTATGAGTGTGTTACTGTCGATTTCCCCTTTTATGGCTGTTAGTATTTGCCTTATGTATTGAGGTGCTCCTATGTTGGGTGCATAAATATTTACAATTGTTATATCTTCTTCTTGGATGAATCCCTTCATCATTATGTAGTGTCCTCCTTTGTCTCTTGTAATAGTCTTTATTTTAAAGTCTATTTTGTCTGATATGAGAATTGCTACTCCAGCTTTCTTTTGATTTCCATTTGCATGGAATATCTTTTTCCATCCCCTTACTTTCAATCTGTATGCGTCTCTAGGTCTGAAGTGTGTCTGTTGTAGACAGCATATATATGGGTCTTGTTTTTGTATCCATTCAGCCAATCTGTGTCTTTTGGTGGGAGCATTTAGTCCATTTACATTTAAGGTAATGTATGTATGTTCCTATTCCCATTTCCTTAATTGTTTTGGGTTCGTTATTGTAGGTATTTTCCTTCTGTTGTGTTTCTTGCCTAGAGAAGTTCCTTTAGCATTTGTTGTAAAGCTGGTGTGGTGGTGCTGAACTCTCTCAGCTTTTGCTTGTCTGTAAAGGTTTTAATTTCTCCATCAAATTTGAATGAGATCCTTGCTGGGTAGAGTAATCTTGGTTGCAAGTTTTTCTCCTTCATCACTTTAAGTATGTCCTGCCACTCCCTTCTGGCTTGTAGAGTTTCTGCTGAGAGATCAGCTGTTAACCTGATGGGGATTCCCTTGTGTGTTATTTGTTGTTTTTCCCTTGCTGCTTTTAATATGATTTCTTTGTGTTTAATTTTTGACAGTTTGATTAATATGTGTCTTGGCGTATTTCTCCTTGGATTTATTCTGTATTGGACTCTCTGTGCCTCCTGGACTTGATTAACTATTTCCTTTCTCATATTAGGGAAGTTTTCAACTATAATCTCTTCAAATATTTTCTCAGTCCCTTTCTTTTTCTCTTCTTCTTCTGGAACCCCTATAATTCGAATGTTGGTGCGTTTAATGTTGTCCCAGAGGTCTCTGAGACTGTCCTCGGTTCTTTTCATTCTTTTTTCTTTATTCTGCTCTGCAGCAGTTATTTCCACTATTTTATCTTCCATGTCACTTATCCGTTCTTCTGACTCAGTTATTCTGCTATTGATCCCATCTAGAGTATTTTTCATTTCATTTATTGTGTTTTTAATCGATGCTTGATTTATCTTTAGTTCTTCTAGGTTCTTGTTAACTGTTTCTTGCATTTTGTCTATTCTATTTCCAAGATTTTGGATCTTGGAAATAGAATCTTGGATCATCTTTACTATCATTAGTCTGAATTCTTTTTCAGGTAGACTGCCTATTACCTCTTCATTTGTTAGGTCTGGTAGGTTTTTATCTTGCTCCTTCACCTGCTGTGTGTTTTTCTGTCTTCTCATTTTGCTTATGTTACTGTGTTTGGGGTCTCATTTTTTCAGGCTGCAGGTTCATAGTTCCCGTTGTTTTTGGTGTCTGTCCCCAGTGGCTAAGGTTGGTTTAGTGGGTTGTGTAGGCTTCCTGGTGTAGGGGACTAGTGCCTGTGTTTTGGTGGGTGAGGCTGGATCTTGTCTTTCTGGTGGGCAGGTCCCCGTCTGGTGGTGTGTTTTGGGGTGTCTGCAGACTTTTTATGATTTTTGGCCACCTCTCTGCTAATGGGTGGCATTGTGTTCCTGTCTTGCTTGTTGTTTGGCATAGGGTGACCAGCACTGTAGCTTGCTGGTCGTTGACTGAAGCTGGGTGCAGGTGTTGAGATGGAGATCTCTGGGAGATTTTCGCCACTTGCTATTATGTGGAGCTGGGAGGTCTCTTGTGGATCCGTGTCCTGAAGTTGGCTCTCCCACTTCAGAGGCACAGCACTGACTCCTGGCTGCAGCACCAAGAGCCTTTCATCTTCCCGGCTCAGAATAAAAGGGAGAAAAAGTAGAAAGAACGAATTAGTAGAAGAAAGAAAGAGAGAAAGAAAGGAAGGAAGAAGGAAAGAAAGAAAAGAAGGAAGGAAGGAAGGAAGGAAGGAAGAAAGAAAGAAAAGAGAGAGGGAGGGAAGGAGGAGGGAAGTAAAGAAAGAAAGAAAGAAAGAAAGGAGGGAAGGAGGGAGGAAGGAAAGAAAGAAAGAAAGAAAGAAAGACAGGAGGGAGGGAGGAAGGAAAGAAAGAAGGAATGAAAGAAAGAAAAAGAAAGACAGGAGGGAGGAGGGAAAGAAAGAGAAAGAAAGAAAGGAGGGGCGGAGGGAGGGAGGGAGGAAGGGAAGGTAGGAAGAAAAGACAGAGAGAAGATAAAGTAAAATAGAATAAAGTATAAAATATAGTAGCGTTATTAAAATAAAAAAGTAATTATTGGAAAAAAAAAAAACGGACGGTTAGAACCCTGGGACATATGTTGGAAGCAAAGCCATACAGAGACAATCTCACACAGTAGCATACACATACACATTCACAAAAAGAGAACAGGGGGAAAAAATCGAAAATCTTGCTCTCAAAGTCCACCTCCTCAATTTGGGATGTTTCGCTGTCCATTCATGCACTCCACAGACGCAGGGCACATCAAGCGGACCGTGGAGCTTTAATCCGCTGCCTCCGAGGCTGCACAGAGAGATTTCCCTGTCTCTTCTCGGCTCTCACAGCTCCCGGGTCTCAGCCTTGGACCTGGCCCCGCCTCTGCACATAGGTCGCCGGAGGGCGTCCATTCTTCGCTCAGACAGGACGGGTTTAAAGGAGCTGCTGATTCGGGGGCTCTGGCTCACTCAGGCCGAGGGGAGGGAGGGGCACGCAGTGCGGGGCAGTCCTGCGGCGGCAGAGGCTGTCGTGTCATTTCACGAGCCCGAGGCGCTCCGTGCGCTTTCCCGGGTAAGCCGTCCTTGGATCCCGGGACCCTGGCAGTGGCGGGCTGCACAGGCTCCCCGGAACGGGGGGTGGACAGTGACCTGCGCTCGCACACAGGCCTTGTGGCGGCGGCAGCAGCAGCCCCAGCGTCCCACGCCCGTCTCCGGGGTCCGCACCTTTAGCCGTAGCTCGCGCCCGTCTCTGGAGCTCCTTTAAGCAGCGCTCTTAATCCTCTCCTCTCGCACCAGGAAACAAAGAGGGAAGAAAAAGTCTCTTGCCTCTTCGGCAGCTCCAGCCTTTTTCCCAGACTCCCTCCGGGCTAGCCGTGGTGCACTAACCCCTTCAGGCTCTCTTCCCGCCGCCAGCCCCAGTCCTCTCCCTGAGCTCCGACTGAAACCCGATACCGGAGCCTCACCTCCCAGCCCCGCCCGCCCCGGCGGCCGTGCAGACAAGCCTCTGGGCTCGTGAGTGCCTGAGGGCACCGATCCTCTGTTCGGGAATCTCTCCGCTTTGCCCTCCACACCCCTGTTGCTGTGCTCTCCTCCGCTACTCCGAAGCTTCCTCCCTCCGCCACCTGCAGTCTCCGCCCGCGAAGGGGCTTCCTAGTGTGTGGAAACCTTTCCTCCTTCACGGCTCCCTCCCACTGGTGCAGGTCCTGTCCCTATCCTTTTGTCTCTGTTTATTCTTTTTTCTTTTGCCCTACCCAGGTATGTGGGGAGTTTCTTGCCTTTTGGGGGGTCTGAGGTCTTCTGTCAGCGTCCAGTAGGTGTTCTGTAGGAGTTGTTCCACGTGTAGATGAATTTCTGATGTATCTGTGGGGAGTAAGGTGATCTCCGCGTCTTACTCTTCCGCCATCTTCTCCACTGTTGCTTTAAAATTGAGTTGATGAGAGTGTAAAATGGTTTAGCTGCTATGGCAAACAATATAGCAGTTCCTCAAAAAGTTCAAAATTGTATTGTTGTATCATTCAGCAATTACTTTTCTGAGTATATAACAAAGAGATATTTGTACACTTATGTTCATTGTCCTTCTGTATTCTCAGCTGGGGCCCCTTAGCATAGGCAGATTAATAAGAGAAAAACAAATAGAAGTTTATTAATATATATACCTCATTCATATAATGGAGATACCTAGGAAAAAATAAATGTCTCATTTAGCATTCAACTTAAATATCATCTTCACCTAAAGACAAGAGGAAGCAGGATGTCGGGGAGACTAGTTACAGGGAGATGACCAGGAAAAGTATGATAAACAAGAAAGAGTAAGGTTTGTTACACAGATTTAAGTCTGTGCCTTCTCCATTCAGAGTTTCTTGTGATTTAGTCATCTCTCTCTTCTTGATACAGAGAGGGTGACACCCTCACAAATGAAGGTTACCTTTATAAATGTAAATTTCTCTACACCCATTCTCTCTCTGACTACCCCCATCCTCTGGCAACCACATATCTGTTCTCTGTATCTATGAGTTCAGTTTTTTTTTCCCCTAGATTTCACATGTGAGATCATATGGTATTTGTCTTTCTCTGTCTGATTTATTTCATTTAGCACAATGTTTTTGTTAATGGCAAGATTTCATTCTTCTACATACGTATAAAACA
The DNA here is from genome assembly GCF_964341445.2 of Mesoplodon mirus. Classification (NCBI taxonomy): domain Eukaryota; kingdom Metazoa; phylum Chordata; class Mammalia; order Artiodactyla; family Ziphiidae; genus Mesoplodon; species Mesoplodon mirus. Next base: position 115,770,689 of record NC_138982.1, read on the forward strand.
ATCATATCTTCTTTATCCATTCATCCAGTGATGGGCACTTAGGTTGTTTCCATATCTTAGCTATTGTAAATAATGCTGCAGTGATCAAGGGGGTACATATATCTTTCTGAGTTCATGTTTTCATCTTCTTTGGATAAATATCCAAAATCCAAAACTGAAATTGCTAGATCATAGGGTAGTTCTACTTTAATCTTTTGAGAAGTCTCCATACTTTTTCCATAGTGGCTACATCATACATTCTGACTGTCAATGAAAAAAATGTTACCTGCCATATCACTAAACAAAGGATGTTGCAGCCATCAAGCTGTCGCCACCCTGATGATGAGCCCTGAGGAAACTCAGGATAGAAACAGGATGCCTGCCATCTAGTAGTCAGCTACTGTAGCCACACAGTCACCCCTGACTGTGTACCCAGAGGAGGCTCAGGATGAGAGAGCACAGGATTCTAACCCCAGAGAGCTGAGGTGCATATCAAAGGAATAATTTCAGTGAGCTCAGACTCTTTCATCTTCCCATACATAGAAAAGCATTAAATTCCTTAACTTGAAATATCTGATTATCTTTAATTAACAATAATCTTTTGAAGTTCTGACTACCTGGTCTTTGTTGCAAAAACTCTTGTATATCCTGGCCCCCTCCTTACTTTCTTGGAGCAGTCCCTCAAAGCTATCTGAGATTTTGTGTCCCTGGCTTAAGTCCTCAGTTTTGTCCACTTAAATGAAATATAATTCTCAACTTTTAGATTGTGCATTTTTTTAGTCGACACCACCAACAGTACATGTTGTAATTTATTGTCATTTTGATGATAGCCATTCTGACAGGTGTGAGGTAATATCTCATTGCGCTTTTGATTTGCATTTCCCTGATGATTAGTGATGTTGAACATTTTTTCATTGTGCCTGTTGGCCATCTGTATGTCTTCTTTGGAAAAATGTCTATTCAAATCCTCTGTCCATTTTTTAATCAGATCGTTTGGGGGTTTTTGCTATTGAGTTGTATGTGTTCTTTATATATTTTGGATATTAACCTTATATCAGACATATGATTTGCAAATATTTTCTCCCATTCTGTATGTTGCTTTTTCATCTTTTTGGTGGTTTTCTTTGCTGTATAGAAGCTTTTTATTTTGATGTAGTCCCATTTGTTTATTTTTGCTTCTGTTGTCAAATCCAAAAAATTATTGCCAAGACTGATGTCAAGGAGCTTACTGCAGATGTTTTCTTCAAGGACTCTTTTGGTCTCAGGTCTTACATTCAAGTCTTTAATTCACTTTGAGTTAATTTTTGTGTATGGTGTTAAAATAGTGATCTAGTTTCATTCTTTTGCATGTGGCTCTCCAGTTTTTCCAACACCCATTTATTGAAGAGACTATTTTATCCCCATTGTATATTCTTGGATTCTTTGTCATAAAATCCCTCACTTTTGATAACACCTTTTTAACTCTCTCAGCAATTACTTACACTAAAAATCAATTTTCAGTTTAAACTGGCAAATGAATATAGTTTCCTATAAATAAATTGCAGATAACAACTAGTGACAAAAAAAAGAAGGATAAAAACTAAAGTTGAGAGTAGTACTTTTAATGTAAAACATCTAAAAACATACTGGACTGTATTTAATATATATTTAGGCCTTTATGTGGGCAGCTGGACAAAATCTACCATGAGGACCTGTTTGGTTTGGCAGGCACAATGTTTTAAAATTTTTCAAATTAAAAATATCTTTGAATAGGACAGGTAATTTCCAGATTTATTTTAAAAACTCTCCCCTGGCACCTCCCAAGCTCAGCCTCAGCCCCAGACTTTGTCTTGTCTTGGATTACATATTTCTGTTATCTACATGGTTCCTCTGGATACCTCTGATTAACGGACTATCTTAAGAAACTGTATTTAAAACTACTGAGACTGTCTATAAATATAAATAACTTTGAAGTATCTAAACTTTACAAAAACTTTTATAAAACCTTAAAATTAGTTGAGTGTTTAGATATTTGAATCAGACATTAACAACTATGCCCATGGGCTACCATATAATTTTATATATATTGTGCCTTATGTATATTGTGCTTCATATACGTGTTTGTGTGTGTGTGTGTTTGTGTTGCGTGTGTGTATGTGTGTGTTTAACAAGCACTTACTGAGGTACTTATATATACCAGGCATTAAGGTTTGTTTTAAAAATATTGGTTCATTCACCTATCTCCTCCACCAATAAGAATTGTCTTTTACTCAAATTTTAGTACCAATGTCTAAGATATACAAGACCTTAAATGTTTTGTTGAGTGAATATTTGTATACATGAAGAGCCAATATGCACTTAGCAAGAAAAGCTTTTTCAGCAAATTAGATGCAAGGTATCTAAAGGACTCAAATGGCTTTAGGCATACAGTGGCTTTATATAGACTCTTATATGCTATAGCACCATGATATAGAGAACTAAACTCTGAGAACATAAAAAAAAAATAATTTCTGGATGTAGATCATTTTTTTTATGCAGTGCTGCCACTGCCAAGTCATGCTTAAAAAAATTCCCATGAATTAAAAAATGTTTTATTCAAGCATATTGGTTACTTTGTGAAGATACATTGTTGTCAGAAAACACTGCGGTACGATTGTTCTTTTTTCAATTTCTTAGAAGCAATTTCTCAAAGGCTGACGTCTTCAACATGTAGTTCAATATAGAACAAATGTTTATAGCTGAGATATAAACCTCTTGTAGCATGGAAGTGGTGGCAAAGTGTTAACTGTGAACAGTACCATGATAATCAATTACAGCAATGTGTGATGGACTTAATATCTTAGAACTATTCAGTAACCTACATTTTGAATAAAGATTTGCTCATTACATTGTGTCTTCCATTCACAACCTTAATTATTTATATGGATAAAAAAATTAGATGTATAAAACTATAAAACTTATGAGCAGAATATATTTGCATGGATATAAATGGGTGAGTGGAAATTTTAACTCTATTTGCTTTTAAAATCATTTATGATAATATTTTAAAAGCATGCATTAGAATTAACATAAACAACATTAAGAAAAACACTGCTTATTTTGCTTTAGGGAAACTCATTTTCCCATTGAAAATCTGTGATATAATTAACTTATGTTTCAGAAAAATTTTCAGAGAAATAGTGAGAGAATTAGAAACTATTCTATCCATAGTGATAGGTATTCTCGTTCTCTGTGAAGGAAATATTAGTTTCACAATTTTTTAGGATATTTTTGGGAAAGGTTGTGAAGAAAAATCCTTTGAAACTTTAGGGTTTTTTTAAAACTGATTTTTAGGTTGTTCTTTGGATTGAACCATAACATATGTAAATTATCAATTCATTACAAGCAATTTTTTCCCTCTTCAAGAGGCATAAATGAGACTTTAAAGATTCCTCATCCTCAGCCTAACATCCTGTTATTGGTCCTGCTCCAAAGTATAAATGGTGTGTACTGCTGAACAGTTGACCTTACTCATTGGATCTTGGAAGATAGCTGCAATCTAGAGGCATCTGATTAATACAATTCTAAATTATTCTGGAGCTCTTGTCTCTAATGAATTTCTGTTATTTCTTCACCAAAAGTATATGTGATGGAATAAGGTCTGGATGAGAGAAGAAAATATGGCTTTTACTTTAAATTATATTGAGAAGGTAATGTCTCTATTTTTATTTAATGCTCATGGTCAGTCCTTACATTATTGATGTAAATATGTGCAGGTATATGCAGGACTTTTTGTAATTAACTTGGCGTAGTCAGGTTTTTCCACTTGAGTTTTTCAACTCTGGTAAACAATCACACAATTTTTTAATATCTTGAAACTGTACCATACAGTAAAGAATAGTTAGAGATTTGAATGAATATGAATGTGAGCTCTATAAAACACATCACTGTATAAATGAGCTTTCTTTCTAATTCAACAGCCTATACCATCTCTATTCTTCCATGTATATTTTTATCATAAAGATAGGACTATTCATTTCATATTGCTCTCTATATAAATAAATTGCACATTTTAAAACAATTGGTATTATATTTTCTTGTGTTCATTGATATTAGAATTCAGGAGATTAGATACATTAACTAAGTAGATTAGATGTTTATTCATTCATTAACTAAGTAGTAAGTAGAGTAGATATTTATTCAGTGAGCTAAAGATGGGAGAAAGTAAAAATGTGTGAAGAATCAAGGAACAATATTTGGGGTTTTGGGGGCAAAAATTGATCTTCCAGTATTCTATAGAAAATGAAAGCTTGATATGACTAAGAATTACGGGGTAAGCAAAGGCAGCATTTCATGGAAAGATAAAAACTTTGCCTCATCATAGAACTTTGTCAAGGTACCAAACAATTGTACTTAAAGCAAAAGAGTGACAAAGTACATATGGATGTATATATGGAATAAAGTATTTTATACAGAAATAGTGACTGCATTTTAAATATCGATGGCTTATTTTGTGTTCATTTTCATGCTTCTATTTAATGGGAGATAATAGAGAATAATGAACCTCCTTATATCGAGATTAACAATGATTCACTTTTTGTCACTTTCTTTTCTAATACCTTTTAGCTAAAATGTTTAAAAAATCACTAACATGTTATTTACATCACCAAATATTTCAGTATGTTTGTCAAAAAACACAAGGATATTTCTTGTGTAATGACAGTATTAACTTTAAACTCAAATATTGTTACCGAACTCTGGTTTGGCGGTTCTCTAATCAAAGCCAATAATGGAGAAGCAAGTGTCATTAGAAAGGAAAGATGCTTTAATCAGAAAAGGTGGCAATCTGGGAAGAATGTCCTGAGACCAGCTCTGAAGATTCTGCTCAGCCACGACTGTTTTTAAAGAAGAAAAAGGGGGAAGAATATCAGTGACTCATAAAGGCAGGAGGCTGGGTTCTGCATCATTCTCCATTGCCTGCAGACTGGCTGACTCTCTCTTTAGATATTATCTTGCCTGCATGATCTGCCTGTTGGATTGCTAAGGGGGCCACTGGGGGTAGAGAGCTAGTCACTCTTTAACTATTTAATTCTTGGAAAGCATAAGTCAGAAGTTAGTTTAAATTGCCTAGTGATCTCGTTCCTATAATTAGGTTCATTCAGAGTTAGAAGGGGACAGAAATGGGCAAACAAGAAAAGGGCAAACGAGCTGATTTGAGTATCTGTAATAGTCACAAAAAATGTCCTGACTTGTTGATTTGTTTAAATGGGATGGATCTCTGCTAGTTTTTCTCTCTCCCCAAGCCAACAGGAAATAGCGCACTGATCTCTCTACCTTCAGCCTTCCCCTATCTCCTGGACTAGGCAGGGATAATAGGGCAGAGGCACTGTCATGGAGAACCTCAGTGATGTCGTTTACTCTGTCTACTGACTCTATCCTGCCTAGTGCCTAGCCTATGGGGGTTTTACTAAATCTGTGAAGAAGGAAAATTGTTTATTATAAAATCAGTTTTTTGCCAACTAATAGCCTATGACTTCAAATTTTGTTTGGTAGACTCTGGTACCCGAAAATATTCTTAGTCTCAAAATGATTTCCTTTGTATTGAGTTCCAAAAGTCACTCTTGAAACAAAAGGTAAATATTAAGCCAGTTTATGTTTTTCCTTGCATTTCTGCTATAACCTATCTGAAACTACTAAGTTCAGAATATCAGAGGAGTGTCAACCACAGAAACAAATAGTGTAAGGCCCACTCCTAGTCTATCCTTAATCTATTTCATTCTTGTATTTGAAATGATCTAGACTAAGAAAAGAGAACTATTGAATAACTAGATATTGACTTTGGAATTTTTGAGAAAAATATGATTTCTTTTGGATTAACACATTTATAAAGAATAAAAGAAAAGAAAACATCTACTTTCTTTTTGTAATATTAATAGGCCTTAACCCTCAAATACTGGTGTAAACAGAAACCATCACAAGTGGGTAAATTTCTCTTGATAGACACACTGTGTTATGTGGACATTTGTTAATTTATCTGCAATGTATAGCACGTTAGTTGATTTATGGTTATTTGGAAGAAAGGTCAATTAATAAGTGGGAATGTGAGGTGGGATTAAGAAGTCTTTTTTTGCCGTACGCAGGCCTCTCACTGTTGTGGCCTCTCCCATTGTGGAGCACAGGCTCCGGACGCACAGGCTCAGCGGCCATGGCTCACGGGCCCAGCTGCTCTGCGGCACGTGGGATCCTCCCAGACCGGGGCATGAACCCGTGTCCCCTGAATCAGCAGGTGGACTCTCAACCACTGCGCCACCTAGAATACAGTTCCGAATGCTGATGAGACAACATCTATTACAATGCCATCTATTAGAGTTAAGTAATTAACTCTGAAGGAAACACACAACAAAATATCTTTGCTACAGGCAGAAGTACGTGGAAAATCAGGTAGAAATGAGAAGAACTGAGTGTCACAATTATAATGAAGATTATCATGAGCCCAGTTCTTTGCTGATTCAAGATAAGATAATTATTCTCTTTGAATGGAATGCTGCACATCTGACTAGTATTAGCTTTTCATAGGCACCAGGAACCCAGTAACCTTTTCTGCAGCCAGTGAGTTGAAGTTTTCCACAGTGCTCATAAATAGAAGTTTTAAAGGAACAATTGTTTTAATACAACAGCTTTGGCATAGATCTTACTTTTAAGGCCAAATCTTCATATCCCCTGAGGATGAATACAAGCTGAGTTTTTGTAGTATGTTTTGCAAATTGCTGTTCCACTTTAAACTCTCTCCTGGGAAGAATGCACACTAGAAATGTAGACCAGACCCATTTTCTTTAACTCAGCATGTTAACTATAACGAAGAATTTTCTCTCCACTCTGCATTTACATAAGTCACTCAATTTGAATCACTTTTGAACCTACAGCATTTTCTTAAAGAACTGTGCTAAAATCAAAGGGGTGCTTGTTAAAAATGCAAACGAAAGACCCACTGAAGCACACTCTATGGGGACAGAGTTAGGCAACCTGTGTTTTTAGCAAGCAGTGATTCTTTTCCTCATAAACATTTGAAAAACACTGATCTGTAGATTTTTTAGGATTGTAGGAATCTTCCTAAGCTATTTGAGTGATAGATTTCCATATGGAAGACTAAAAGGAGTAAAACGGATCTCTTGCTTTGCTTTTCAATGGCTTCCTCAAACAAAAGTCAGGTACTATCTTAACATTTGCTATTCAGTCTCTCATTCAGTAGGGCGTTCATCAAATAGCTACTGAGTATCTCCACTATGCTTCTAGGTGAGGGGGCTAAGATAGCCAACACAACACACAAAAATCCCTGCCCTGCTGGAATCTTTATTTCTGGCGGGGAAGATAGACAAGAAGCACAATGAATGAGTAAGTACATAGAGTATGTTAGATAGTAAGTGAGTGAGATAGATAGTGAGATAGATAGTGAGTGCTTAGGAGAGAAAGTAAGTAGAGAATTGGACTGTGGAGAGGAAGAGGAAAGTGTCAAAAATGTAAATGGGATGACTAAATAAAGGTATATTAGAAAGTAATTTATAAATAGGGATCTGATGAAAATGAGGAGACTAGTATGCCAACATTTGCAGGATGCCCTCAATAAGGAAACAGCAAATGTGAAGATCTAGAGGTAAAAGAGAGTCCGGCAAGTTCAAGGAGAGGAGGCCAGTGCGGCTAGAGGGAGGTGAATGAGAAAAGCAGGGGAGGAGAGGAGTCGGTGGTGGAGATGGGTCCTTGCAGATGAAGATCAACAATCTACCTTTTACTCTCGAGTGGATTAGAAGTTAGTCGAGTATTTTCAGCAGGTTGCATTGAGACTGTTCTGAAAGCAGCAAGAGAAGAAACAAGGAGACAATTTAGGAGGCTTTTGCTAAAGTTTAAGCAAGAGATAGTGAGTTTTGGGAAGCTGAAGGGAGTGATAAGAGGAAGATGGGGAGAAATAGCTCTCCTCGGGGTATATGGGGAATTTTCATAAAAGAGGGAAACTAGGGCTTCCCTGGTGGCATGGTGGTTCAGAGTCCGCCTGCCAATGCAGGGGACACGGGTTCGTGCCCTGGTCTCGGAAGATCCCACATGCCATGGAGCGGCTGGGCCCGTGAGCCATGGCCGCTGAGCCTGCGTGTCCGGAGCCTATGCTCCACAACGGGAGAGGCCACAGCAGTGAGAGGACTGTCTAACGCAAAAAAAAAAAAAAAAAAAAAAAGAGGGAAACTAAGGACGACGCTGTTTCTGGCCTGAGCACCTGAAGGAATAATGCTCAGTAACTAAGGAAAAACTGTAGGGTCTGGCTATGCAGAGCATGTTCAGTACAGCAGTAGGGACAGAAACTTATTAGGGTAGATTTAAGAGAGAATGGGAGGAGAGTAATTGGAGACAGAGATCAACAAATTTGGCTTTGAAGAACAAAAATGGTGGGAAATTTCAAATACTGAAGTGAACATGGGGTTAAAAGAGTTTAGTTTCTTTTATTATTTTAAGAAAGAAGTAAGCATACATTTAAATGAGGATGAGAATGATCCACTTTAGAGAGAAAAGACATGCCTGAGACAACAGCAGAGAAAATTGCCAAAGCAGTGCCTTTTAGAACGCAAAGGTAGATGTGATTTATTGTACAATTGCAAGGTTTTGCCTTAGCTTATAACACACATAGCATCCAAATATGACAGGAATAAAGGCAGAGTTTTCTGGGACGAAGTCTTGTTGGTGAGTTAATGTTGTGGTAGCAGTTGTAGGGTATTTTTTTCTGATTGCTTCTGTTTTCTCAGTAAAGGAGGAAACAAAGTGTGATGGTTTACTTTATGTGTCATCTTGACTGTGCCACGGGCTTGCCAGCAATGGCTTAAACATTATTTCTGCATGTGTCTGTGAGGGTGTTTCTATGTGAGGTTAACATTAGAATTGTAGACTGAGTAAAGCACTTTGCCCTCCCCAATGTTGGTGGGCCTCATCTAATCCATTGAAGGCCTGAATCAAATAAAAGACTGAGTAAGAAAGAATTCTTTCTCTTTGCCTGACTGTCTTCAAACTGAGACATTAGTCTTCTCCTGCCTTTGGACTTAGACTCAGACTAGGACTAGGACTATAATAGCATCCACTCTCCTGGGTCTCCAGCTGGCTGACTACAGATCTTAGGACTTCACAGCTTCCATGATTGCATGAGCCAATTCCTTACAATAAATATGCTCACATGTATGCTATTGGTTCTGTTCTATGGAGAACTCAAACTAATACACAGTGTCAGTCTGTAAGAGTGAGAATTGTTGGAGACTTGAGTGGAGAAGCTCTAATATAGTTAGCAGAGAAGGTGAGGAAATGGACTAAAAGTATGTTCGATGACTTCCTGGAACTATTGGAGGTCAGTGGCTATATAAACTAACATAATTCTGCACAATTTATGCATGCTTTGATTTTGTTTTGTTTTACTTTTCTCCACTATGTATACCAACATGGGTTCACACATTATACGTGGAGAGTTAGATTTAACCAGGGCTATGTATGGCTCAGCCATACCGGCACTCAAAAGGACAGGGAAAGGGAAATTGAGAATATATTCAAAGGAGTAAGTACATGACTGGCCATCTAATTAAAACTGGGAAAGAGAGGACAAGATGAAGATGAGGATGGTGAAATGTTGGCGGTATCCAAAGATTGGCAGTAGGGTAAAAGGAATGCTGGAGTTGGTATTTGGTATATAAAATGGTGAGTTTAAAAGACTGAGTGTATTATCAGTCTCTATTTGAGATTGATATTATGGAACAATTACAATTATTATAATGACAGGTTCAAAAAATAACTATATGATTGTGATTAAGTGGCTATGACAAGATGGAGACACTAGAGGGAAAAATGTCAAGGAACTGAGAATTCAGGACACTGAAAGGATAAGTTCATGAATTTGAATTCACTAAGAATTATGAGAAGAATGAGTGACAATGGGCCAAGAATCTGTAAGTTTCAAAGTATAAAGTGAGGGTGTGGTGGGGTTGGTGTAGTAAATCATGCTACAAAGTGGGATGGTAAAAGGTGAAATTTAATGACATGAAATTCAAAACCCAGGACTATAAAGGGTAGTAAGGGGGAGACCCAATCCTGTGTCTAGTAGTACCAAGAGCATTGGAGAAAAACAGCCACCACTTGAGGGCTGCAGGGGAATCTGTGTCCTCAATAAAGATAAATGTTTTCCCTAGAACATTAAGGAAAAGAGATGGTATTGAGACGAATTTGAATTTGGAGGAGATTTTGCTGAGATTCGATCTTGAGTTCCAGCAGATATCCTGAAAGGGTTTTAATAACTGGTAGGAGTAGAGATGGAATTAGACAAGATGAACAGAATCCTATGTTGATGAGAATCTAGTGGATCAGGGTTAAGCTGGGAGTCTTGGTCTATGTGTGCTGAGTGTCATGGTTACAGATGAGGGCTCAGTGAGATGAGTTCTGATGATCTCTGGCAAGGAATTATGGAGAGGCTATGAGTAAGGGAACGAGGGTTGCAGGCATGTCCCGTCAGTCATACAAGGGACCTGGCGCTCCACTCATCTCCTACTGATGGAGGCATAAAGTTTTGCTAAGGAGTAATCTTAGTCCAAATTCTAAAGAAAGGTGGGTTTATTCAGGTACAATAGCCATCCTTTGTCACTTGCTGAATAGTGATCTACAAAGGAGTATTATTACATTAAATAAGTAAATAAATAAATAAATAAACAAATAAATGAAAAATACCCTCCCTGCTACAGTTTTAGCATTATATCTTAAATCCATCCTGAATAAATAGGCCATACAGGCCTATGTTACATTGACCTGCACAATTCAATTTTTCTAAACATATTAATGTGATTTATAGACTGAATTAACATTTTTATAGTATCCCTATGGAAATTGGCAGGAGACAAGTAATATATGTATAAGACCTTGTGCTAGGATAACTAAAGTGTGAGTCTTACTGTTTAGGTTAGTGTGAGTAAATCTAGGTAGTCTATGTTTCAACTTACACCTTAGCTTGTTTAATGCAAAACATTACATTTGAAAAACCATAACAGGCTATTATAGTTTGCTTAAACATAAATGTCTCATTACACTTTGTGAGTAATTAATAGTGAACAGAAGGAGAATACAATTAAAACTCTACGTATACAAATGTATGTGGAAATGCAGGCAGCATTTAAAAATACAGTGAAACTCAGGACATTGTATTAGATTATATAACTGAGAAGCATCCTTAACAATCTTTTCTTTATAAAGATATTTTCCAAGAATCACCATAAACAATACTCAAATAGTATACTGAAAACACTATTATATAAATGACCCCCTAAAATGTTCTAAATAATGAAACATTTGAGGCAAAGATTTTAAGCACAACTGTTTTGCTTGGCTTCATATCAAGACAAACTGTTCACTGAAAGGGCAGCTTCTCGAGAGTGTTGAGAACAACTGTTAGTCTCATGTGAACTGAGTGTGCTTTGTTCAACTCATAAAAAAGTGTTGTTTTTCTTGGAAAACAAAGCATACAACTTTTTTTGAGTTAGCTCCCTAACACTTAGGAGGCACAAATTATGTTTTGGTTTTCAGAAAAATTTCAGACAAAGGAAATTTTCATTCTTACTATATAAGTATTGTTGTTTGGAGAGAGTTGCTTGGGGATTTTAATAAACAGAAACTAAGATGTACTGTAGATCTCTATTACTAGCATTTTCAATTGCCCCATTTATTAAAAAGATAGTATTTAAAACAGCTCTATATAAAGTTAACATCTCATTTATTTCTCCTGGAAAATTGGTTTTATTAGTAATGGTAATATAACACATATTAGTTGTTTGACAGCCTATGCTTTGAGTTAAAACCTTAATTGACACATTTTAAAAAAATCATAAATTGACAGAAACCAATATGAAATCAAACATGTTTCTCTTATTATTTCCTCTAGTATTTCTCTCATTAAACAGTTATCTTTTATGTCCCTTGTGGTTCATTATGCATTGGGAAAACAACAGTGAGTGCAATCAGTATGGTCCCTGTTTCAGTGTATTTAGATGAGATAAAGAAAAACAAAGAGGCAATTACAATACTGAGTCATAATAGGAATTACAGAAATGGTACAGGATTTGGCATATAGAAAATAAAATTGACCCACACTTAGCAGTTTGGGAAAGACTTCCTAGATAAATGGTGGTCAAAGCTGAGATTTTGAGGTTAAATAGGAATTACACTGACAAAATAGCAAAGGAAATGTTTCCAAGAAGGACTATCATTATCTTTTCTGATTTTTTGATTGTAAATAATAGAAAGGCATCTTGAATGCATTTTGGTAAAGGAAGATTTATTTCCTGATGGAATCCAAGAAAGAGTTAAACAACTAACTTCAGAACATGAAGGTTTGTAGCTGAGACTAGAAAAATCTTTTTTCTTCTTTTTTTTTCTCTTCGTACATTGGCTTCATTCTCTGTTACTGCAAACTGACTTTTAGTTCAAATGGCAGAAAAAAAGCCCACTTGATATTGACTCTCTGAATTTAAAGTTCTAAAATCTGGGGATAGATTAATTGGTTCAGCCTGTGTCCGGTTCCCATTCCTAAATGAATAGATTGTGGCCAGAGTGGTGGGATCATGTGAAAATTTTAAAACTCCTCAGATATATATGTATACATATAAATATATAAACACAGACGTATATATTATATATGTATAATACAATATATAAATATAAAGGACAAAGATATGAAGATGTAAAGAGAAATAATGTATTAAGGCCTATTTGCACAGAATGTATTTAAAATATAATGCTAAACTAGAGCAGAAAAGTTTTTTTCTGCTAATTTTTTACTTTGCTTTTTAAAAAATAATTATAATAATAATGCTGTTTTACAGGTTACCATTCAGCAATTGACAAAGTGACATACATACCCACGCACATATGTGTACATCTTTCTAGCCATCTATTTATCTAATTGATTTCTATATAACTGGATAGGTGGGTTGGAGACTTAGTACTGGATTTGATAGGTGTAGGTCTTAATTATAGGAAGTCAGGTAGCTTGGGAGATGCACAGTACATCACAGAACGTACTGCACTCAATACCAAGACAGGAGCACTCCTGGTCATCCACACCACTGGCATTTAGCCCTCATTCTGCCTGGAGGTAGCTAGGAATTTGATGTAAGTATCATTCTTTTTTTTCTTGCCTTAATTCTTCTCTTAAACTGTTTGTTACCAGTATATAGTGACTCACGATTGACTTTGTGCTTTAATCTTTATGTTGATGACACATAATTCAGGGAAAAAATGAATTTGGACAAAACCAAATCAGGCAAAAATTATAATGTTATCCAAGTCCCTAGATATTTATACATTATTAGTCAGTGTCCGAAGTATTCTACTACATTAGGAAGATAACTGTACATAAAGCTAACATAGTAGATAGAACTCTACTACATTAAAAAGATAGTTGTGCAGAAAGTTATTACTAATTTTAAACAACTTTAGTTCATAACTTCAGAATATTGAATTCAGGTTCAGGTTAAAGGTTTTTTCTCAGAAGCATTTGCCACATATGTTCTGAGATTTTCCTATGAGGATAATGAACAAGAGCTATAAATTAAACCAGATGCTCATGTAGCTTCTGTCTACTTTCAAGTGGCTATTTCTTAGATCCTTTTATCATTGAACAATAAAATAAAATATTCAGATTTAACATAGAATTCAGAGCTGAGTTGCTAAAAGAATTTGAAGCAACATGAATTAAAAACACATTACCTCAAAATTTTGGCTTTAAACAAATAAATGTTAAAAATGCAAGGGCACTGATTTTTTTGATCCTCACATATTGCATTCTTATGTTTTGTTAGTATTATTTTCTTAGGATCTCAGATATTTCAAAGAATTCCCTCATTCTGAAAAAAAGTATAATCGTTAAACTAATAACATTTGTGTAGTATTTCATATACGTTATTTTATATAAACTGGTGGGTGAGAAAGACAGAATTTAGTATTAAGAGCCAATTCTTCATTTTAACCTTAAAGATCTGCAGTCAGAAGTATATATAATAAGGAGTAGAAAAATGAATTAAAAATTTATCTCAAATTAGATAAGGCAAGTCTTCATAAAATATGGAGAACACATTTTTTATAGCAAGAATAGGTGCATTACTATACCAAAGTAATTTTATTTTTATGATTTATGGTTTTATTTATGGAAAAAGGCTTTAAATGAGCAAAAATTAAGTTAAATTTGTTTTCATTTAAATAACCATATTTTTGGAAAAAATTCACTTATCTAAAGGATTCTTCACGAATCTCTAAGAGGTGAAAACATACAACCTTCTCTAAGTTCAGACAAACTCTAGCTATTTAAATAACCTTAGAAAAAATTTGTGTCTTAATAGTAGAAGTGGACCCAAAGAAAAGCGTCCCTAGCATAGAAAATACTAATTTTTCCTAAGAGGGTGAACATACACTTAATTCCATTTACATGATAAGTTACATATGCTCTTTGGTTTTGATTATGACCTCCATATGATTAAGAAAGTTGGTACCTCCCTATGATGTTTTTTAATTAATTTATTTTTGGCTTTGTTGGGTCTTCATTGCTGCTTGAGGGTTTTCTCTAGTTGTGGAGAGCAGGGACTGCTCTTTGTTGTGGTGTGTAGGCTTCTCATTGTGGTGGCTTCTCTTGTTGTGGATCATGAATGCCAGTAGTTGTGGCACACAGGCTCAGTAGTTGTGGCTCTCAGACTCTGGAGTGCAGGCTCAGTAGTTGTGGTGCACAGGCTTTGTTGCTCCGCAGCATGTGGGATCTTCCTGGACCAGGGCTCAAACGTGTCCCCAGCATTGGCAGGAGGATTCTTAACCACTGTGCCACCAGGGAAGCCCCCTATGTTGTTCTTAAGTCTCTCCTCATCCCTAACTCCACTCCTTACTATACACTCAGTAATAAATAAAATGATAAAGTAATTAAATGAAACCATCAAATATTCATGAATAACTGGAACTGATCCAAAATGCTACAATCTCCCTCTGTTACTCAGTTCTCAAAACTACCATGTTAATTCTGCCAAAATATGACCATTTCTAGTGGAGGGATAGAGATCCAAAATACCTTTAAGATAGGAAGTCTCTCCTGTAAGAAGAGAATAAATCTCAATGGGCTCAGAGGCAAGGTTTACTATGAATATAGACTTCCTTACTGTAAGTCACTAGTTTCTCTGCTGTTCTGTGATTCCCAGTCTCCCCAGAATTGTTGTGTATAGTTTGGTGGAGAGCTCTGAGTTTCTTTTCAGCTCACACTTTCACTAGAGATGAATGGATCCTTATATTTCAGTGATATGCCTTTGTGGCCTATAGCCTCTAGGAAGCCCTCCATGGGCTCCACCTCCTGATCTTCATTCTCTTTTATAGTTCTCTCCCCTTGTGTGTGACTTACTTCTCTGCTGTGGCTTGCTTATAAACAATAGAACATGGCAAAGTTGACAGGATACATGTGATTGCATGTGTGTAATTACATGATACATTACATAAGATTCTAGCATCCATCTTGCTGGAGTCTCTTACGCCCTTGCTGGCTTTGAAGAAACAAGCAGCCTTGTTATGGGCTGCCATATTGGGAGGCCCAGGTGACAAAAAACTGAGGGCAGCCTCTAGGGAGATGAGGACAGCTTCTGGCTGATGGCAGCAAGAAACTGAAGCCCTCAGTCATAAGGCTACAAGGAATTGAATTCTGCTAACCAAAGCATATCCTTCCCCCGTCAAGCCTCAGATGAGATTGCATACCCAGCTGACACATTGAATGAAGACTTGCGAGACCCTATCAGAGAACCCAGCTAAGTCATGCCCAGATTCCTGACTCACAGAGATTGTGAGTTAATAAATGTGCTTTGTTTTAGGCTCCCCATTCATGGTAAATTTGTTGCACAGTAATAGATCACCAATACATGCCTGTTCTTTAGTATTAAAGAAGAGAAAAAAGTAAACTTGGACAGGAACTGTGCCAAATCAGCAGGAACACAGTGCAGTTATACCTCCTCTTCATCCTCAGAGCATTGTTTGAATGTCTCCACACTTGGACAGCAGGCTGATCAGAGCAGGGAGGGTATTCCTAAATTTGGCTGTAAAAGTAAGTCTTATAAATATTGATGTGGCAATAGAGGGACTGCAAGGTCACGGTCTGAAAGGGATATATTGAGACTTCAAACTGACCAGACTAAATTTACTGGACATTTTTGTATCTGTGAGTCTAATGGTACTCCCTGAGTACCATTAAGGGAGGAGAGAGGGAGCTTTGATGAATATTTAAAGGTAGTGAATGGAGAAAACCACAACAATGTCAGGTTTATGTCCCACTGAGCCCAGTCTGCTCAATGAACTAGTTAATCTTGCTATAGTGCAAGGATCATAGACTGTGAGCCAGAGACTGGAGCTCTCAGCTCTGCCTCTTACAAGAATCATAAATCTGATATAGTTGTATAGCGAAATATTGAGTTCCTCTTATATACCAGGCATTTGATGGGATACTTCACACCTGCTATACTATGTATTTCTTGTAATAACTCTATCACTGTTGGCTTCATTTTATAAGTGAGGGAAAACTTCAATTAGTTGTCCAAGGCCATGGAGCTAGGATTCATCATCAGATTTATTGGATGTCAAAATCTTTCTTAATTCTGTCATTTACACTACCATTTTAAGAGGCATGTCTCTGTCCTTTCAAATTGCAGTGTGAGGTTGGGAGAAAATACATGAAAAAACTGGTTTGCACATAGTATGTACTCAGAAACTTAGCTTAGTTATCAATGACCTCCTATTCCCACTCATATCATAATTAGTATCCAGTAAAATTAGGCTGCAGTGAATACCTTGAGCATTCTTCAAAGTGAAAAGAAATAAAAGAACAGCATTCTATTTTATCAAGGTTTAAAAGTGAAATTTGAGTATCTCTAGATGAGTCTTAGGTTTTTAAAAATTTTGTATTTTTAGTACTAACAAACTGAGCTTTTCCTTTAAACCTGTTGAATCACAGTTGAACAGTAGAGGCAAAATGAGAATCTAGGGCTAATGCCTCAAATCTCCAAACCTTCCAGATAGCTCAGAAGTTTTCTTTCTTCAGGTATGAACATTGCAGCCTCATTGGTATAGTGGGAGATCCCAGAGGTTTCATCCCTCTCACACACCTTAAAACAGTGCCCACTGCATTTGATTTCAAGGATCAGTGAAATTTCAAAAATAAGTCTGGGGCTTCCCTGGTGGTGCAGTGGTTGAGAGTCCACCTACTGATTCAGGAGACACGGGTTCATGCCCTGGTCTGGGAGGACCCCATGTGCCGCGGAGCGGCTGGGCCCGTGAGCCATGGCCGCTGAGCCTGTGTGTCCGGAGCCTGTGCTCCGCAATGGGAGAGGCCACAACAGTGAGAGGCCCACGTACAGCAAAAAAAAAAAAAAAAAAAAGTCTGGGACCTGATATAAATTTGTCAAGCAAAGAACATAAAATAAACAACATATAGAATCTACCATTTATTATCACTATAATTTCATAAGAGAAAGGACATTTTCATTTTAAAAAGTAGAAAAAAACAAAATAAAAGACAGTGCTTCACATGAATAAATTGAATTTTATGGAAGACACACTCTTCCTTTTGTGTAGCTTTTTTGTGTCTTGCAGCAGACTCATGAAAACTTTGACATTGATGGACAAGAATCCTCAGACTGGCCTTGGGGAGCCACAGAGGATTCCTGAGCCCACCCTGGAGTGAGGAGTGAGGTTAGGATTTCCAAAGACCATGCTGGCTGTGCTCTACCATGCAGGAGTTTTGGTCAGTCAACTTCTGGCCAGCCACACTGCGATGAAAGGCTTCATGTGGACACCATGTTGTGGTTTGCTGTTGTATAACCCCAGAGCTCTGTGTGGTCCAAATCAGCAATCTCTAGTGGCCCCCAAAGGCCAGAAAATTGCCCAGTTCCACTGTTACATTATTTATTTATGCAGTTTCCCCTTCCTCCTCTTCCTGAGGTATAGGCCGGAGTGGCCACTGATGCTGTTTTTGTAACATTCTGTCCTTGGGGATCTGAGGGGTTGAATCAAACGAATACCAACTGTGAAGGAAAACTGAAGTCAGGAAGGGATCACATTTATGGTTTTCCACAATCTCCCCACCCTGAGTTTTCACCTTTCTTTTACTCCCAGCTTCCCCAACTTCTCAAGGTCCTGAGACAGAACACTCTCAAGAACACCAGCATAAGAAATATCACAGACTGCCAAGATCTCCAGGTCAACCTCATGCACACATACATGAGCAATCTGGCCTCCCAAAGACATATTTTGCAAAAGACACACAGCAAGTTAGCATACTCCACTGTCTTTATTGAGAAAGAAAATTCTTTCCCCCTTTATTTAGCTGAAACAAAGCTATAGCTTTTTAAAAGATGCCTTGAAAATAAGAGACAAAAAAAAAAGCCCAATAAATACTCAAATAAAGAAAAAAAATGAGTTTTCAGAAAGCACATATTTCATTGACATTCCTGGACCTTGAAAGGCAGAAGTGCTTGCTTAAAACAATATAGACTTTGGAAATAGGCCCAAATCCTACCTTCACCATTTGTAAGTTTTGAAACTCAGGGCAAAATAACAAATATCTTTTTGTCTCTCTATTGTCAAACAAAAAATGCGGATGAGAAAACCAACATTGTAGGACTATAGTAAGGAAAAAACTGGACAGTGTGTCTGAAACTCTAAGTCCAGTGGCTAGCCCATAATAAGTGCTATCATGGAAGAAGTCATAATGGACGGTGGTTACTGCTTCCATTGCTTCTACTGATACAGCTAATATCAACTCTATCAGCTCAGCACTTAGAGAGGTCCATGGTCTTGCATTTCCAGTCAAACTGCTCTAGAGACCCCCTCCAAGTCTCTATTTTCAATCTTAGGATGTTTTCCTCTTTCACCTTTAAAAAAAAAAAATTATCACTTTGTCCTATAGCTCATGATCGAGCTATAATTATAGAATGAAATATAGCCTCCTTCATCAGCCAAATACAGAAATACACTCAGTGACTAATGTTATACTCATAGAGAAAGAAATCTCCATAGTTTTCCAGTATTTATTAAAATGTTTTGGAGAAAATGGTTAAATTCTTGAATAGCTCCCTTCTGTGGGAAATAAAACAGAATTCCATGCATTCCAGGGATCTTCAAATCCTCAAACTTCTTGAGAATCAGCTATATGAAAAAAACACAGGTTTGCAGAGGATAATTTAAGTCACAGTGTTCTTGAAGGATTCAAGAACATTTCTTACTCATTTTCTTATAAAAGATACTCATCATCAGAGGGTCAAAAATCAGCTTCCAATTTAGTTGTCTAGCAACATAGTTTACTCTGTTGTGTTGGATATGGGTTACACATTTTCTAGTATTTTAGGGTTTCAGGCCTAAGTTTCCCAGGCAGGTCTCTGGCAGGGCTGAGACTGATGCTGGATGTTAAAACTGGCATCAGAGGCACCCTGGACTTGAGAGGGTGGACAAGAGGTTTGGGCAGCAGCACTCCCTTTTAAGGGCTTCGAAGCCCAGGACTCATCTCTGCTGACCTTCCCTCTTCAACTGGACTCAAGAGTTGGTATGTCTGTTTCAATTTCCTGTAGCTTGTACCAGGGATTATTTTCTTCCTGATCCACAGCCTATAAATATAATCAAGTTCTTCCAACACTTGCTTATCTTTAAATGTAAACATAAAAATCCTATTTAAGATTTTTGGAAGATTGGACCATAATGAAAAGATGAAAAGATAAATCCATTTGTAAAAGTTACTCTTACAGCCAGTTACTCTTTTCGCCTTTCCCACCACTGACCCACTCCCCTGCGATCTGTTAACGACTCAGACACAATTCATAGGCACCACTTATCAGCCAGGGGGTGAATACAGTATAAACAGGAACAGGTTTGTTTAGGTTTGTGTAGGAAAACAAGACCCAGCTCTTGTAAGAACTGCCTATGGCCGCTCAGGTAGGGGCCTCATTGCAAGTAGGGGTGGGACAGGGCCTAGGCTTGGGAGATTATACACAGCTGAAGGTTGAAAGAAGAACATGTGCATAGTTAACAGACTATGGCAAAGGTATGGGAAAAAGAGGGAAAATCTACAAACCAACTATAAAGAGTAGGAAGTTCCTAGGTCTGCTGGGCCACTTAGCTGTGATAGCTATTCCTAGGTTGTCAATTTATGTCAGTGGAGACTGTCTATATTATTATTATCATCTGTGTTTGTGTGTGTGTGTGTGTGTGTGTGTGTGTGTGTGTTTGCTGGGGGTGGTGGCATTGAGGGAGTGGGAGTTAAGGGAGAATCATTACAATTACACAGACACCAAAGCTACCAATTATCGCCACCTATGCCCTTGAGAGAAAGAGAAGAACATTTTCTATTTGAATGGAGCAAACATTAGAAGATACCTAGATTCTGAATGTTGTCATTTGCTGAAAGAATTTTTGTAAGCAAAAAAAAAAAAAAAAATTATCTTTTGGTTATAAACCATAATGATTCCATGTGTATAAACATGAAAAAATAGTGAAAGGTGTTTCTTAAAGTTCATTTCATGGTTTGGAGAAAGCTCTGTAGAACTTCTGTGTATCAATCTCTTTGAATGATTATTACCAACACCTTACTAAAGTTAATAATGACTCTGAGTCTCCTGTGAGACAAGGGGAATCATAAATTATGAGATTTTTCACCTAAAATAATTTAAACAATCACTGAAATCTAGAGTTAGAGCTGATTAGAAAAAGGGTAGAATACATGATTAAAAATCTAATTAATATTTTGATATTTTTAAAAAAGAAGCAAATTAAGAATGATGCTATTGAAATTTCTTTCCTATTGTAGAACTTAGTTCTGGTTTTCACAGCATGAGTTCACAATAACCACATATCTTTACTGACAATACTGTTTCCTAAGATAATGGATTGTGCTTAGGAGAAACCATAAACTTTCTTGTGAAAAATGTCTAGGGCTTTTATTCACAGGCAGATCACAAAATAAGTATATACTGGAGAGCTACATTCCTATCCTTAGTGACCCTTAAGACTTTTGTCATAGTGTTTCTAAAGTGTGAATCTTGTGTTTATGTTACAATAAACTTGCAAACAAAATAAGAGGGGAGAAGTCTAACAATAGTATAAGTGCTAGGGCAGAATATCTAGGGCACACATGAGTATTATTTTTGTGGAGTGCTAAGTAAGGGCTTAATCCGAAAGTAACATTGAGATGGTATATTTACAATTAATTATGGGGAAATGTTTTTCAGTAAAGGCTATTCTTTTTATTTCATAGGATTTGGGTAAAGTCATTTAGCTATTCATGTGCAAGGAAAGTAATGGTCATAGAACTAGGCCTCCATGAGACCCCAAAATGGTCAGCTCTTAGGGATTTGGTAGGTGAATAAGAGAACCTATGCATCTTAATTGTGAAGAGATTTAATCTATGGCTAATGGATACAAAAATGTGATACCATATCTTAGAGCTAAAGTGTAGACAGGTCATATGAAGAATGTTGATTAGAGATAATTTTTTATGGCACTGGTGAGCTTGACTCCATAGCCACAAAAGAATTCAGTCCAGTAGGAAAAATAGGCAAAGAAATCAATTTAGTTCACAAACCAAGCCTTTCCTGAGTGCCGACATACGCAGAGTGCTTTATACATGTCATCTTAAGAGAGGAGCACATTTTACCCAGTATTTCAGAGCCAGCTAATCTTTCCTGAAGAAAGAATCGACATTTAAAAATGTATAGACTACAGCTGTGCAGAGAAGATGACACCAAAGAAGCCATTTCCAGATGCCAAGAGTCAGCAGATAATTGAGGAGTAAAGTGATGCATTGTTTGCTCAGCTCACAACCAGTGGGAAGAATACTTGGGAAGCATATTAGTAAAGAAACTAGCATCAGGCAACCAGAGTAGATCCCAAGAGGAAAATGTGGCAGCTATAGGGTGAAGTGGATCCTGACCCAAAGCACAAAAGATGGGCCTGGGGGTGAACAGAGGGATTGGCTTGAAATCCGTGTGAAAGTTTGCCTTAAAACAGTGGCTCTCAGCTCTGAACGCTCATTAATATCACCTGGAGAGCTTTAAAAACCAACATTGCCCCCAAGGCTCCACCAGGGACCAATTAAACCAAAAATTACTGAGGGGAGGGCCCAGACAGAAGTCTACTTAAAACTCACCAGTTGGTGATAACGTGCATCTAGGGTTGAAAAGTATTGCCTTGAAGCTGCTGATCTTGAAAACTTCCAGAAAGGCGAAAAACTTTTGCTTCCAAAGACAGGTAGAGTTTCTAGCCTTGCA
Source organism: Mesoplodon mirus (assembly GCF_964341445.2). Taxonomy (NCBI): domain Eukaryota; kingdom Metazoa; phylum Chordata; class Mammalia; order Artiodactyla; family Ziphiidae; genus Mesoplodon; species Mesoplodon mirus. Next base: position 115,792,957 of record NC_138982.1, read on the forward strand.
GGCCAAGAAGGTTTCACAATCAAATTTTGCCCAGAGATATGACTTGATAGTCTTAATTCTGTAATCTTCTCTGTTGTCCTTTCAGTGTTTTTTCCTTTGCTTCCTGGGCTAGGAAGCAACTTTCTGAAAAGCTAAAGTATTCTGTTGTTTATCTAACCTAGAGAGAAGGTAGGCCTAACAGACATCAAGGATAGGAAAGCGCCCCACTTGCAGTACATTTGGGATATTAGCCTCTGTGTGTGGGCTTTTAGATTGTCTGGAATGACTGTATTTTAGGCCAAAATTAATTTTATGGAACTACAATAGGATTAAATGTCTAGAAAAAAACTTGCCAGGTTAAACATCTATTGTTCTGTTTCTCTTCATTTCTACATTACTGTAATTTTTCACTACTCCTAATAATAGCAGCTATCATTTATCAAGTGGCTACTTTTGCTAGACAGATGTTACACTAGTTTTTATATATGTAATCTTTAACACTCATAATAACTCTGCTAAATAAATACTGCTACCTTTTTTGTGGGGTCAAAGCTAAGACTTGGTGAAAGCAGGTGTTACTTTTTAAGGTCAAACATGTGATTAGAGGCGGAGCAAAGAGTTAAATTCAGGTGTGTTTGAATCAAAGCTGGTTCCATTTCAGTGAAGCTGAAGCTCACTGTTGAACTCTCCCTGTGAAATAACTTCTCTGATGCCTAATACAGTAAGTACAATCTTAATACAATTTAAGTAAAAATCTCTTGTCTTTTACTGAGGAAGAAAGTGATAGATAGAGATTAAAGTAGTAAGGGACTCTACCTAAAACCTATGGAAAGAATGACTGGGAACAATTTAATGATCTCTTTAATGTATTTTTCTTTATCTTTAATCCTCTGCAATTTTGAATGTGATATGCCTATGTGTAGTTTTTTTGGCATTTATCCTGCTTGGTATTCTCTTAGGATCCTGAATTTGTGGTTTCATGTCTAACATTAATTTTGGGGAAATTATCAGTCATTATTTCTTCAAATATTGCTTCTGTTCCTTTCTTTTTTCTCTGTCTTGTATTTCCATTACATGTATGTTACACCTTTTATAGTTGTGACACAGTTCTTGGATATTCTGACCTAGTTTGTTTGTTTTGCAGTCTTTTTTTTTTCTCTTTGATTTTCAGTTTTAGAAATTTTTATTAACATCCTCAAGCTCAGATTCTTGGCCATGTCCAGTCTACTAATGAGCCCATCAGAGGCATTTTCCATTTCTGTTAGTGTTATTTTTTTCCTATCATTTCTTTTAAATTCTTCCTTAGAATTCCCACCTCTCTGCTTACATTCCATCTATTTTAGAATATTGTCTACTTTTTCCATTACAGCCCTATGATTAACATATTAAGCATAGTTGTTTTAAATTCATGGCCTGATAATTCCAACATCCCTGCAATATCTGGGTCTGGTTCTGATTCTTTCTGTGTTTCAAACTGTGTTTTTTGCCTCAGTATCCCTTGTAATTTTTGGTTAAAAGGTGGGAGTGATGTACTGTGTAAAAGGAACTGTGGTAAATAGGCCTTCACTAATGTGGTGGTAAGATGTGGGAGGAGAGAAACATGCCATGGTCCTGTGAGTAGTGATTGGTGAGCCTGTGCCCTGGACTGTGAACTTCACAAGTGCTTCTCATTCCCCTCCCTCTGCCCCTCCCCCTCAAGTGGGTCAGGATGGGCTAGAGTGGATCAGAGGTGGGTATTTCCCTCCCCCCAGGTAGGTTAGGCTCATATAAAATCCTAGAAAGTTAGGTGCTGGTAAAATAGTTTCTCATGAGGACAGGCCTTCTTGAGAGGAACAGAGAGCTCTGGCATATTTCACAATGGTTTCTTCCTCCCCTCCCCCTGCCAGAAGCCCGAGGGAATTTTTTTTCCAGTTTTCACTGTGAAAACCTGGTAGTGTCTAGGAGGTAAAACTCAAAGTGTAGGGCTCCCCAGTGACTGGGTCCCTTGGAGTTTTTAACTCTCAGACTTGTTCACACTGAGCCTCTAGCAATTTATCAGTTACAGTTTGGGTTTTCCTCCCCAGCACTGGCTCCTACAGAGGTTTCTGCTCAAGTAAGCTGTGATTCTCTGCATCTACCTGTCTCTCCAGTTTGGGAGGCAGCAGCTTGCTCTGTGACCTTACTTCTATAACGAACATCAGAAAAGTTGATTTTTCAGTTCATTCAGCTTTTTACTTATTAAGATGCAATGGTGACTTCTAAGCTCTTTACATGCCACACCAGAAACCGAAGTCTCTTTAATGTAATTTATTCCTCATGTTTTTTTAAGCAAAAAATGCAAAATAAAATAGAAAACAGTAGCCCAACTAAAAAATAATCTTCAGGGACAAGCTACTTATTTCCTTGTTATTTCTGAGTTGGAGAGAAATGTTACTTCATACCATTTGTGTTTGCATTTGTCTCATTCTTGCTTCTGGCATAAATCCTGCAGCTTGCAGGTCACAGATAATCTCACTTATCTAATTTCACCCTCACATCCCAGGTTAGCAGCACTTCAGAATAAGTTTTTAAAGTATATATTGAATTACAGTTGACCCTTGAACAACAAAAGTTGGAACTGCGTTGTTCCACTTATACATGGATGTTTATTGCATAGTTCAAATTTGTGTTGTTCAAGGGTCAACGTATATGATCTGTGGTTGGTTGAAAATGTGGATGCAGAACTCATGCATAGGGAGGATTAATTGTGGGACTTGAACATTGTCAGATTTTGATATCCTAAATGGGTCCTGGAACGAATCCCCCATGGATACAGAGGAAGAGCTGTACATGTATGAAGTAGTTTGTGTGTGCCAGGCACTCGACTAGGAGAGAGGTTAATGTCCGTTACAAAGATGTGTCCCTGGGTTCATTAATATCATGTCTCTCCTTATTGATTATTGAATCTGTTGGATGAAACTGTCCTGCTAATATTTATATCTTACAGTTCTTAAAGATTATTTACTTATTCATTATTTGTACCAATCTTGAGTATTTGTGATTCTCTTTAATTTTTTAAACCTGCCTAGATTGTGACTTTATTATGACAAATCACTATTATATGCTGATCATCAATAATCTAATTGTTGACCACACCTAACTTAGACTCAAAGCATCTACACTCTTATCGTACTGGTCATAATTTTAATTCCTTTTTTAAATACATCAATGGACCAGGTGCTGATAAGTACTTGCTCTATGTAATGAGGTGACAATTATAATAATGCTCCATTTCACTCCAGTTGATAAACTAACTTTAATTGTTTTAGGAATATCTCCTTTGCCAGTGATTAGTTCAAGTTGGGCAGGCCTCGACAATTTGAACTAGTGAGCTCAGAATTGGTTTGCTGGGAAATTTAGGACAGTTTCCCACACTTACGAGAGAGGCATTGGAAGCCATTTATTGCTCACCTTTTAATCTACAACTAGGAAGCATGTACTCTGGATTGCTACTGGAAGCCCTGCTAACAATGCTGAGTGGCTAAGGATGAGGTGGGCAAGAGATCTGAGAGATGAGGGAAACCTGAATCCCTGGCACTGTTGAACCACTGAATCAACCAAGCCAAGGCCCCTTAATCTGGATTTTCTTCTTTTATGTAAACTTCTTTCTAATTGCATAAGAATATTTGAATGCGATAATCACCAGAGTGAGATGGTATGGTAGACATAATAATGGTTCCCCAAAGATGTCCACATCCTACTCCTCAGAACTGTGAATGTACTGCCTTACAAGATAAGAGAGACTTTGCAGTTATGATTACGTTTAAGGACCCTGAGGTGGGAAGGTTGTCCTGGATTGTCTGGGTGTGCCCAATGTTATCCCAAGGGTCCTTAAGAGTAGAAAAATGAGGTCAGAGTGATGTGATATGAGGAGTTGACCTGCTGGTTTTAAACATGGAAGAAGGGAACCATAAGCCCAGACATGCAGCTGGAAAAGGCCAGGAAACAGATTCTCTCTGAGCCTCCAGAAGAGAACACAGCTCTGCCGACGTCTTTATTTTAACTTGTGTTGGACTTCTGAGCTACAGGAATGTAGGATAATTTTGTGTTATAGCAGGAAGCCTCTGAAGACTTGTTATGGCAGCAATAGTGAACCAATACAGAAGGACAAAAACCACTGCAGAAATCAAGAGGCCAGCCTGGTGCTCACAATAGGGCTTAGAGTCCTGTTGAACTTAATTTCTCAAAACATCAACCAAACAAGGCTACCCTGTAAATATGATGGCTTGATTGAAAAAAAACAAGATCACTTTATTATATCTGAACACACACAAAAGCATGAACCAGGTATGTTAAACTACAAAAATGAACAACCATCCCCCTATCCTGGTTAATGAGTGACTACTTACTACTTCTTTACCAATTATTGATTTAGCTTTGCTTAGTGTTTGCTCCTTGATAAGACCTATTAAGATACCCAAATATAAAGCTACCCTCACTTCATGACAGCATCTAATCCAGAGTAAAGCCCCACATCCTTGAAATTTCCCTCAAATTGCCTCAAATCCAACAAGTCTTCTCTGATACCCTCTTGCTGAGATGCCCCACAGATTCCCTTGATGTTTGTCCTCCCTTTCTGCAATGAGTAATGTGTGAAACTTGTTAAGCTACAGGTGTGGTACTGTAGGTGTTTGCCTGGACAACAGGGACAGGAAGTATATCCAAATACGTTTTTAAAGCAGTTGCATATTTTGTGCAATTTATTTTCTTCTGTAATTAGAGGTCCAAAAAATAACAAATTACGTTAATCAAAATATAGAGAGAATAGTGAGTTTTCTTGTACTTACTTTCTTCCATTCATACAAAGGCCAGTTTTCTATCACATGTGAGTGCAGAGGGAGCGCACTGATCTAGTCTGTGAATATGTCCTTGTCAGGGAGAACAACTGCACTCAGGAGAAGCCAAGATTGTAACTCAGAAAGGGGAATATATGTTCACTCACAGGGTTGATGCAAAGGTATTAAATATCAAGTCAAACATCAAGATCATTTGTCAAGAAAATAAAGCGCTATGGATGAGATTTGATTTGGGTGTTGGCTTTGCTTTATTGGGTCAGATGAGAAATGATATACAAAGTGCTATATTTAAAATGCATAACCAACAAAGGACCTTCTATATAGCACAGGGAACTCTGCTCAATATTCTATAACAACCTAATTGGGAAAAGAATTTGAAAAAGAATAGATCCATGTATATGTATAACTGAATCACTTTGTTGTACATCTGAAACTAACACAGCATTGTTAGTCAACTATACTCCAATATAAAATAAAAAGGTAAAAACCACAACAACAAAGAGAGGTGACATAAATGTAATAACCCCTGATATGGCACCCTACAAATGCTGCTGGGGTGGCCTCTACTGCTCAACGATGTCAGGATGATGGCCGAAAATACTGTTACATAATACAGGTCTCTCTAATTCCAAATATAAAGTAATCTCTAAATTCCTATGAAAATGTTAATTCCATAAAGCTGATTCTGGCTATGTAACATAAAAAATGGGTAATAGACTACTTGATTTAATTAATTACAGTTCATAACTCAAACGTTTAAGAATATGCCTATAACTTTAATTGACTTTTATTTGTCAGTAATACTAAATGTTGGCACAATATATGCATAATTTTAAGAATGTATGTGATAATATAAGAATGCTGATCTATTTTTTTAATTGAAGTATCCTTGATTTACAATATTGTTTCAGGTGTACAGCAAAGTGATTCAGTTATATATATCCGGTTTTTTTTTTTCAGATTCTTTTCCATTATAGGTTATCACAAGATATTGAATATAGTTCCCTGTGTTATACAGTAGGTCATTTTTCTACTTTATATATAGTAGTGTGTATCTGTTAATCCCATACTCCTAATTTATCCTTTCCCCCTTTCCCCTTTGGTAACCATAAGTCTGTTTCAAGAATGTAGATCTTAAATACACATATTTTTGAGAAAAAGATTAAGAGTAGATAAGTATTAAAAATCTTCAGTGGCTTGAGTGAGAAAGTCATTTATTCCAGTGGCACACCAAGCATGGGGCATATGAGTGGTCCACCCTGGTGTGCAGGAGTATCCAGTGTCAGTATCACTGACATTGTTCATAAATACAGTATATGGTGACAAAAACCGAATGAATTTTAGCTGATTTATACCATTGTTTAACAACTTTCTACAAAAAAGTACCGTCTTGGTGCCTGCACTGGGTAGACTGAACCCATTGTTACACCTCCTTGGTACGTCATTGTTTATCACACACTGCTTGGATAGAGCCAAAGAAAGTGGTCCAAGGTTGTGGGGAATTATTGTTCGATTCAAGGACAGAGAAGTCTCCCACATAATTGTTTCCCCATCCCTTACGGTACTGTCCTCCTCTGCTTGGTGAACACCTGGTTTTATATATATTGCTGGTGGGAATGTAAAACAGTACAACCACTTTGGAAATTGTTCTGACAGTTTCTATAATACAAGTTAAACATGAACTTTCCTTATAACCTAGTAATCCATTCTAGGTATTAATTTGAGAAAAGTGAAAACATACAGTCGCACAAAAATTTTAACAAGAATATTCATTGTAGTTCTCTTCATAGTAGTCCCAAACTGGACACAACCCATATTCCCATCAACAGGAGAATTTATAAAATATTATGGATAAATGTATTATGATATAGTTACACAAGAGACTGTTACTTAGCAATGAAAAGAAATGAACTATGGTACGTACAACAACATGATTAGAAAAGTGACATGAGAAAACTTTAGGGGTAACAGAAATGTTCTGTATCTTCATTTGAGTGTTAAATGGATGTATACATTTTGTCAGAATTCTCCTCAAAAAATCTATGCATGTTACACTATGAAAAATATACCTCAAAAAGTAAAAGCTGGGTCATAGGCACATCACTGTTCTTTCTCATGGCAATGGGAAAGAATGCAGGAAAGAAAGCACTTTTACAAATTTTCACCTTATTTGGGGAAATTAAGTCAAGAGGGACCCCACCTAGCCATAAGGAAGTGTGATTTTTTTTGTAGTTGGAGATCATATGTCCAAAGCGAAATTTGTTACCTTAAAAAAACAAACAGAAAAATGTAGTTGGACAACTACAAAATTTAATAACTATATATAGATACATAAAATCCTGTATAAACATTATTTTATTAATAAGGAATGTTAAAACTACAAATGCAACTTGTTTTTAGAAAACTATAGAGATTCATTTTATTCCCCCAAAAACTTTCATGAACTGATCATGATCTATTTAAACAAAGAAATAAAAATGCCGCATAAGCTAACAACCTAAGCCCAGAGATCTTGCTGTAACAACACCTATTTTAAATTTTGGTTCTTTTCAACAGCTTTAATATAATTGTTTTGATGTATCCACCTTTCTTCACTTTGTAGTGTCAGTACTGATATTTGCTACATTTCCAAAGACTATGGAAACACTAATTGTAGTGCTTTGGGTTTATTTTGCCCACTTGTCCTGAATAACTAAGTTTAATCTTCAAAACTGGCAAGCTAATTATCTGTACTTAGGTATAGATTTTTCTCTGCATGGTAGGGGTTTCTTTTACAAACCTAGCCTCCATTGATTTCATACTATTACTTATAGAAAGTATAAAGTAAAAGAACCAGAATGCCTTGGTAATTACAATAGCTTTTATTTTGTACTTTTATTTTTCAGATAACTCTATTTTTATACTATAGCAATGAATATTCATCCTTTTGTTGCCTTTTGGGTTTACTTCTTGAAAGATTAGTTTCCTATGAGCTGTCTCCACTTCTTCCTTCCATTCATTCCCCAGTGCCCTGTAATATGACTTCTGTTTCCATCCCTCTAAGTAAACCACTCTCTTTAAGTTGCCTGGAAAATGTTTTTTAAATTCAAAGCATGCTTTTTAGTGATTTTTCTTAATTGAATTTGGCAGCATTTAACATTAAAAAAAAATCTCATTTCAGCTTGTTTTGCTATCACACTTTCTTTCCCATACGTATCAGAATACTTCTTCAGATCTTTTCCTGTTTCTCTCTTCTCTCTTTAAAAGCGGTGTCTTCAAGCTTCTTTGGCCCATAGTCTTCTCTTATCCCTCCACATGCTCATGACTTTGATTCTAGTTTAAACATTGCTGACCCCCAAATCCTCATCCTTGAGTTTTCTTGGGCACTAGTTCCCCACCACCACCCAATACAGATGTTTCAATGTGACCCCAAGCTAATCTTTCTAGAATCTAAACATATGTTCCTTATGAACTGACATTCATGTATTTGTTATCTATACTAGGAACATTATTTTCATTAAGTCTCTCAACTAGAAACCTTGAAATATCTTTCCATATTTAACCCCTCTCATATCTAAAAATTCTACTGAATTTTTTAGCTACTCTGTATTTCCATTGCTTCTATAGTTTTCCAGGTCTTATTTTTCTTTCCTTTAGATTATTGCATTGTCTTATGTATGTTTCTATTTTCCCCAACTTATCCACACTATTAGAGTTATCCTCTGAAAACACAAAACAATCCATCACAATCCTAAAGATACTACTCAAAGATTGTACATTTTTTCCCTAACATATAAGCATGTAGGCATATCTGTTTTATCAAGATTATTAAGAGAAACACGTCAAGATAACCTTCAAGGCATGACTCCTGTATCTGTATTTTACTGGCGACATTGGAAACTCTTTTTTTTTTTTTTTTTTTTTTTGTGGTACGCGGGCCTATCACTGTTGTGGCCTCTCCCGTTGCGGAGCACAGGCTCCGGACGCGCAGGCTCAGTGGCCATGGCTCACGGGCCCAGCCGCTCCGTGACATGTGGGATCTTACCGGACCGGGGCAAGAACCCATGTCCCCTGCATCGGCAGGCGGACTCTCAACCACTGTGCCACCAGGGAAGCCCGGAACCTATTTCTTTTTGAACCACAGGCTGCATCATCAACCATGCAGGCACCGAGAGGCAATGTGCTTCTCCACCTCACATGCCAGAGTGCTCATGATCTCTGTGGCTTGCCAGATGAGAGAAGAATAAAAAGATCAACATCAAAACTTGTGAACTGTATTTATTGGATTTACAAAGCATTCAACGTCAGTAAACCTGAACTTCAGCAAATGTTAAGCAAGTTTCTCATTTGGACAAAAAGAGCAAAACCCCGAGGCTAGGTCAGTGGAGTTTGAGGCCAGCAGAGCTGATGTGGTATCAAGTATTCTCTTTAATAGGCCTTTCTAAGAACTACAGCCCGGGATCTGACACATAGTAGGCTGTCAGAAAATACTTGTGGATCTGAATCTGAGCAAGAGAATAGAGAATGGTGATCTCATATTTCCATTTTACTGCATGCAGCCATGTACAAAAAGGATCTGGGTAACTCATTTCAGAAAAGAATACCAGCTCTGGGAAACTCTTGAGTCATTAAGCTATAATTGTGTTCAGCAGCCTGTGTGAAGAGAAGCCAGAAACCACTGTTTGTTGGCAAGTAACTTCTCCCTTAAAGGGCGCAGAGGAAGATATGCCTAAAGTTATGAACTAATGCGCAGGGTCAGATAATGCTATGAATTTAACAACATCTGAAGATCAAAGTATTGAATAGCTCTGATAGGCAGTATCACATGTTAGAAATAGCATTTTACCAGGATAGGAAAACCTGTATCCTCCTGGCTCTGACGCTTACTAGCTTTGAAAGCAAAGGCAAGTTTTGTTTCTTTGCTGCATTTCAATTTTCACATCCATGAAGTAGGGATAAAAATAGAATTGCTTTGAAGATTAAATGAGTTAGGAGTATTGAAACATGCTTTGTAAAAGTATGGGTTATTATAAACTGTCTAGTCCCATATTTAACAGCAAAGTTTACGTGTAATTATTTAGTAATGCAGAGATGAAAGTTGCTACAGAATTCTCCTCTTTAAACGGAAGATACCCTGGGTAATAAAAAAATTAATGAACTCAAAAGTGTTGGTATATCCACCTGCAGGGCAGCATCTTCAATATACCAACATTAGGATTAAAATAATGGCCGTATGGCAATGCCTGCATTTTAGACTTACCACAGTAGCTAATTTGTTTCATAATTATATTGTATTAATTTTTGTCCTTCAAATGCTACATTACTAGCTACAGTTACAATGCATTGAAATTCTGAAACACAGCCAGATCATGGTGAGTAAAGAAAGGAAGACTGAAGTTCCTCCAGGCAAGCTACCCTGTATATGTTCAGTCTTAAGAATAAGGAGAATGGTGAGTGCATTTCAAAGGCCAGGAGAAAAGTCACAGCATGGTGAGAGGCATTGCAGCATGCAGATAAACCTCCTGAGAAGCAAATGGCACTAGATCTTCTCTTCAACAAGAAAAGCAGTGCCTTATGACGTGAATTCATTGGAAATTTGAAAGAGATCCATTCTATGTCCTGTTGAGTGCATATAAGATACACAGCACTCCATTTTCCCACATTATTTAGTTTTCAACATGGTTGTAACATTATGGATGCAGTCTGTCGCAAATAAAGCTATATTTTATAAATGGATGCCAGAGGTCCCAAACAAAGAAATCTTTTTATATACACAAATAGAATGGCTCTGTTTTTGTATTTTTTTCCATTTATATCCCCATGTGGTATCAAGCATCCATCATCTAACATAAATATCTTCTAATTTTACATGTTGAAATGAGTGAGTAATCTTAAATCTTTCTCTACAGAGAACTGGATCAGGATCCTGAGTGCAATAAAAATTGGATTGAGATTTTGGCTGTGATAATGTTATGCAAATGACATCTTAGTTGCATGGAATGCATAGAAACCTAGCATCAAAATATATTACATAAAAATGTGCCACAGGATATGTGCAAAGGATATTTGAAGAATCTGGAACCCACACTGGAAACCACACTGGAAACCTTTGCAAAGTTAAGGATCAGTTGTTCTATTTTGGGCAAGAACTAACGTGGTTGCAGAATTCTGTACCATTCTATAAAAATTTATCAACCCAGTACTAAGATTCTGCTAGTCATCTGTTCCAGATTGAATTTAAACCTCATAGACCTTTAAGCTACTTCTCATGATGTAAATGGATATTTTAAAGCTTTTCCCTCAGCTATTTAGTAGTAAGCATCCTGAGGGAGAAGTAGCATGTTGTGAAAATACTGGACTCCCTGTTGGCCATACTTCCTAACTGATGTCAATTATGTTTGTTTCACTAATGTAAGTCATTTCCTGTTCTGTAGATCATCTAACCTCCCTCTATAGAATTACAGCATTGCCCTAAACTGCATTATACCACTCTAAAATGAACTTTTCATGTTATGAGCCTTTTTATTAATAGCGTTTCACTTTGAATTGCATTTAAAAATGAAGTGCTGGGCTTCCCTGGTGGCGCAGTGGTTGAGAGTCTGCCTGCCGATGCAGGGGACACGGGTTTGTGCCCCGGTCCGGGAAGATCCCACATGCCGCGGAGCGGCTAGGCCCGTGAGCCATGGCTGCTGAGCCTGCGCGTCCGGAACCTGTACTGGAGAGGCCACAACAGTGAGAGGCCCGTGTACCAAAAAAAAAAAAGAAAAAAAAAAAAAAGAAAAAAAAAAGTGCTACAGCACTTTCCTGAGCAATAATTAGAATTTACTGCTGCTTCATCTGGTCACCTTTCACCACATGCAGTAGATGGATGGCAAATCTAGCCAATTAAAATCCAGACAGTATATATATATATATATATTTTGCTTAACTGGAGTTGAGTTTGCTTGAAGGAGGCAGGCTAGCCTTAATTACTGTCACTGTTTACTTAAGACACAATAGCAAGTCAAATTTCAAAGGAAAATTCTAGATTATAGTGAAGATTCCAAGTTTTCTATATGGACTAATACCTTCTACATGCAGGTGTGGGGCTTCCTGCAGCAGACGGTGTGTTTCTGCAGCTGCCAATCTGTCACACCTGTCAAAATGCTCGGACTCTGCTGAATTTTGTACTTAAAGAATAAATGAACACAGTGATCAAATATCATCCCACACACAAATTTTCTTTATTCATTCTCAGTGTGGTAATAACTGAAAAACTCTTTAGGAGAGTTAATTACCAAGGAGAAAATCTCAGGTGTGTGTGAGAATTTCTTGTTTCAAAACTATCATTTTTTAGAATCACCAGCTTTTTGGTCAAAATTAAGAAAATTTGTAGAACCAGTTTGCCAGATTATTTATACATGTATTACAGAAAAGGTGTAATATACACATCCCCTAACTCAAAATTATCCTCTTCCCATATATAAAGAATCACAGGATATTGACTTTTTTTAGAACCTGTAAAAATTCTCTAATTCAAACTTGTCTTTTAAAAGACGAGTGAGTCTGGTGAGAATGAACGACATGGTCAGCTGAGATGAAAACTAAGTCCTATATGCCAGCTGCTTCTCTGATGAGTGTAATTTAGGTTAATAATCTCCTTGTTTTAAAATAAAAATAATTATGGGGGTAGTTGAGCCTATCAGCCAGTCATTCTTTAATGTGAATGAATTTAAATTATTTTCTTCTTAAATGATATCAGTTGCAGAAATGAGGGGGCTAATAAGCCTTTGGGGGAAGGGAAATTGGGTTATTGGCATTTTTGACAGAGAAAGCAACTTCCTGTCAAAAGTTGAAGGAAGGAGGAAAGAGGTTGGAGTTTTGAAAATAAAAAAAATAGTAAAGGTATGAATCGATCCCCAAAAGATAAAAGTATAAGTAGATTCGAACAGGAAGGTGGGGGCAAAGGGCACCAAACATGAACTCAATGTATTTTGCAATTTTACCAAAGACTCTAATGGCAAAATTATTTTCTGTTGAAATTCATCTTACATACCAAGTTGCTTTAAACATACGCTTGTCTTAAGAGCCTACAATACCACCTAAACAAAGATTTTTATTTATTTATTTATTTATTTATCCTTTTAGAAAAGGATTTGGTGGGTGAGTGGTGTTGTGGAAAGAGGGAGACTGAGAAGATAGTTGACAGGGCTGGGAAGGATCACCGATTACAGTATAGTAGTACTATGTACTGTGAATTTTGTCTGATGAATTATCTCCTAAATGTCTTTATTCAAAGATCTGAACAGAAGTTCTGAATGTTTTTCCTTTCATGGCTGCATTTATCAATTGATACTAACCACCAGCCCATTAATAAGTAACACTGAATTCTCTACAAAAGTTACAGAAATTTCATAAAACAGATTTGGTCCAAATATTCCTGTAAGAGAGGAAAACTTTTTGGGGAATTCCAAGTGTTTACCAAAGCTCTGATCTAACTGCCTTTTAATTTTTTTTTTTTTTAATTTTCAAAAATTTAGACTCCATTACAAATGTAAGCACAGATAATAATTAATTTAAAGCTTTGTTTATGATTACTTGTATGTTGGTGTCTAAGAAAATGTCTTTTCATCTGTAGCAACTAACGTGTTTGTAAGTAGCAGAAAATCTGATAATAGTAGCTTATGTAATAAAAACTTTTTACTTATTCAAAGCAAACATTTAATTACTTCTTGAGTAAGACCAAGAAAGGCAATCCAAAGCAAATTTTTCTATCTCTCTATTCTACCCTTCTGGTCATGTAGGCTTTTTGTATTTGTGCTTCTCTATCTCCCTATAGCTGCAAGATGGATGCTGTGGCTCCTGGCAACAAAATTTCGTCCAAAAGCAAAAAGTAGGATGGAAAACTGTTCTCATGGAAATAGGGGTCCCCTAAAAGATTTCTTCTTGGGTCTCTTTTGCCACAAGTAGGTATATATCAACACTAGACCCACCACTAGCAAAAAGGATAGAGCCATAGTAATTGTAGTTTTAGTCCAGTTATGAATCTTTCTCTGAAACTGGCAAAGGGTTCCACTTGTTTCAAAATTGGGGAATTTGTGGAGAAGATGACAGGTAGATATGAATATTTTAAAGTAATGACAGTATCTGCCACATTACTACTGGAAGAAAAAAACAATATTTATGTTAGGAAGTTTACCATGTTATACCAACTACACTTTAAAACAGTACAGTTAAAACAAACTTATTAACACATCTACAAGCATACACACTTTAAATAATTATAGGTTGGATTTATTTGAGCAATATTAATTTACCAACAGGTTGGTTTTGACAGAAGTACATTATTAGAATATACAAATATATAAAATAGTTTGAATGTTGGCATTGTCTAAATATGTATCTTCAGGTGTGGTTGGTTGTAACATTGTATATAAATAATTGAAATTAAAAATGCCCAAAATTCAGTGGTCTAAGAATTACAAGTTTATTACATTCCAGTTTTGTAGGTCAGAAGTCCAACATAGGTCTCACTGGACTAAAATCAAGATGTTGAAAGGGCTGTGTTCTGTTCTGGAGGCTCTAGGGGAGAATACATTTTCTTGCCCTTCTCAGCTTCTAGAGGCTGCCTGCATCCCTTGGTTGATGTCCTTTGTCCTCTGCCTTCAAAACCAGCAATAGCAGTTTGACTCATCTTCATATCACATCTCTCTGACTCTTCTTCCATAGTCACATCCCCCTCTTTGGAATGGTTCTCCAATTTTAAGGACTCATGTAATTAGACTGGGCCCACCCAGATAATTCAGGATATAGTCTTCCCTATCTCATGATCCTTAACTTTAATCCCTTTGCAAAGTTTCGCTTATGGTGTAAAGTAACATGTGCACATGTTCCAGCGATTAAGGCATGAACATCTTTGGTGGGACAGGGCACTTTTTTTGCCTACCACAGTTGACAATGTTTCTTTTTTCTTCCTGAGATAATAATTTTGAAAGTGTATGTTATTATTTTGTGTTTAGAATGAAATAACCCATGATCAATTCCAAGTAACTTTTATTAGACACATAGCTTTTGAATATATATTTGCATATATATATATATATATATATATATGCATAGATTGGGTCGATTTTATTTCTAAAAGGTTATTTATTTTATTTCTAAAAGGTTTCTAAAACTGTTCAAAAAAGGATTTAATTTTGATTGTAGATATTTGTATTTTTTATGTTCCAATTTGTCTTTCCTACCTTGTAGATTAATTTTTATCTCTTTAAGGGGAGTGTAAAAAGAAAATCTACTGATCAAGGTGTTTTATTGTTTTGGAGGGTTTATTCAGTTTTTGGTGGAGAAGAAGCTTGTGTGAAGTATTCAAATCTAACAAACTTTACAATTTAGGGAAATGATGATAATGAGGGAAAGTGAGAGGTCTTCTCATTTTAACAGAAAGATGTCAAAATTCTCTGAAGGCAATCTTCAGACTGAAATGATGGCCACATTTTTGTTGATCAAAGGTAATTCTGCCTTTTAGTTTCTGCTTGGTACTTAGCTCTTGGATAATGGTAAAAGACATTACACATCCTCCCACCTGGTATTACGGCCTGCTTAGCAATAATGAAGACAGATTAGTGCTATTTACCTACTGACACTGACAAGAGTAGCTTGTCTTTGTTCCTCTATTTTATCATTAAAGTCTTGTTTTTCAGCAGTACATTGCCTGAAGATAGCATGCTGCAGTCTTGAGTACCAAAGGAAAGGTGTTTAAATAGCATTAATGGCTTAGATCACCTCCTAAAACCAAGGATATTCAAACTTAATGTTTTCCTCTGTCCTTAATTTATACTTCTATGGAAACATAATGAACTTGAAGAAAAAAATCATTTTTTAATGATACAGATAGTAATAGAAATGGGAAAGGGGTCAGATAATTCCCTGTATTATAAATAATATATGATATTTTGGTTTATTAGATGATATTTGGTAAGAAACTTACCAAAATCCTTATGTTTACCCTAACATAGATTGTCACAGGTGCCAGATAGGAAAGAGATAAAGTTGATTGACAAGTTCAAATTTTTGACAGACTACATTGAGAGGAATATTGGAAATATCAGTTTGAATATCACTTAAAATTTTTCTTTTGGATTCTGCTAATTTTTATTGATTCATCTCTGGATCCTCTCGGCCACCAAGAAAACTGATAACCTTTCTTTTTGTTATTGTTTCCTCCCCACATGAGAGTACCTATTTATTTCAAACACAAGTCTTTGATGCAGAATATGAAGATCTTTGATAAAGTTTAAGTGGATTATATCATCCTGCCCTATTTCTGTTGGCTGTCACTGTCATTTCCTTAAAGCAGTTTATCAGATTTGTTCAGCTTCACCTCCACCTCAACCTCAGGTTGATAGCAGAAGCAATGTCAGGTAACTGTAATTTAGGTACAGCTTAGTTGAAACTATTTTCAAGTATTATAGCCTGCTGTGGGGAATTGAGTAGACATTACTTAGGTTCTTTCTGACAGCCAAGTGCTTCACTTTGACACTAGTACCCAATCCATTTTCCCTTCCCACTAATGATCACAGAACCATTATTTACCCATGATATCAGTTTAAAGTTGAATTTTTGTTAGTTGCATATTTTTAGCTTGCTTTTATTCTCCTCTTGAAAATCTTGAAGCAGAGACTGTATTTGTTTATGAACATAAATCTTAGCATTTTAGAATCAGAAAGGACTTTTTTTTTTATTGGAGTATAATTGCTTTACAATGGTGTATTAGTTTCTGCTTTAGAACAAAGTGAATCAGTTATACATATACATATGTTCGCATATCTCTTCCCTCTTGCGTCTCCCTCCCTCCCACCCTCCGGATCCCACCCCTCTAGGGGGTCACAAAGCACCGAGCTGATCTCCCTGTGCTATGCGGCTGCTTCCCACTAGCTATCTGTTTTACGTTTGGTAGTGTATATATGTCCATGCCTCTCTCTCGCTTTGTCACAGCTTACACTTCCCCCTCCCCATATCCTCAAGTCCATTCTCTAGTAGGTCTGTGTCTTTATTCCTGTCTTACCCCTAGGTTCTTCATGACATTTTTTTTTCTTAGATTCCATATACATGTGTTAGCATACGGTATTTGTCTTTCTCTTTCTGACTTACTTCACTCTGTATGACAGACTCTAGGTCCATCCACCTCATTACCAATAGCTCAATTTCGTTTCTTTTTATGGCTGAGTAATATTCCATTGTATATATGTGCCACATCTTCTTTATCCATTCATCCAATGATGGACACTTAGGTTGTTTCCATCTCTGGGCTATTGTAAATAGAGCTGCAATGAGCATTTTGGTACATGACTCTTTTTGAATTATGGTTTTCTCAGGGTATATGCCCAAGTTTTTGAGTGCAGGTCTATATCGTACCACAAGGATGAGTATGCTACATTCATACAAATGTATGAATTTATTCCCTTCTTAGGGGAATGAACAGATGGGAATGGGAATGGGAACAGTGTCAGAATGGTTTCTTAACTGGAGCTAGCACTAGAAGGATTGTTAGTTTATCCAGAGATCATGTCATTTTGTAAGAGAGTGATATGTGTTCCTTCCTCTACAGTGGCCATGGAAGGTAAAGCTGTGTTTAAAACTTCAGGCTCTAGAGACAAACTCTTGCTTTTGAATCCAGTATTTTATTTCCTTGCTAATGATGAGCTAATTGTTAACTAATCTATGCCCCAGTTTTTTCATCTGTAAAGCTTGAGATAAAATATTATTCACTTGACAGAGTTACTTTGCAGATAAAATGAGCTGTATCTGTAGAGCACGTAGCACATTGCATAACACATAATTATTTATATTTGAGAAATTGTTAGTTGTTCAACAATTATGTGAGCATCACCAAAATTTTTCTTTTAAACAGAAAACTATTGTAGAGATACTATAAACAAACACAGAAGGCCAGTTTATTCACAAAGCTACAAGCCACATAGACTTTTTGGACTTGCTATTGGAGAGAAAAATTATGTGTTTTAATCTGACAGGTTTCAATCACATGTGTAGGATAAAAAACACTCTGAGTTACTCTCCTGCCTTCAGTATAACCTATAACCCAGCCCTGCATACCCACATTGTCCAATACACACATCTCACCTTCCGAAAAGAGTCAAGAAAAAGATATAAAAGTGGAGCGCAGTGGTTGAGAGTCCACCTGCTGATGCAGGGGACACAGGTTCATGCCCCAGTCTGGGAAGATCCCACATGCCGCGGAGTGGCTGGGCCCCTGAGCCATGGCCAGTGAGCCTGCACGTCTGGAGCCTGTGCTCCACAATGGGAGAGGCCACAAAAAAAGTTATAAAAGCTACTTACTCTAATTTTTTTTTTTAAGAATGCCAGGAGGTAAACTGCATTTCTAGGAGGGACACACAAGTGAGGTTATATGACTGGTCAGTTTCCCATTACTTAAAAGGTCACAAAGTGCAAAAAAGTCTATGACTTAGGGTATAAGGTGGTAGGCATGAGATCCGTTGAAGTTGAAGATTTGCTTTTTTGTAACGTAGGTGATTGGAATTTTCTGGAACTTGGGTGCTCTAGAATGGCTAAAGAAATACATAAATAAGAATTCCCAAGGGCCATGTTAAACTCGGTCCTCCTTACAGTTTCAAAGAGATGTCTGTAAAGAATTTCTTTTTGAACAGAGTCACTTAAATATGAGATCCTTTTTACACTACACCATGTGGGACACAGTTTTACATGAAATACACTATCTGTAACAATATTTGAGAGAAACATCTCTCACTGTAGAAACTTATGGGATAGGAATTTGTGTCTGCAGAGCTTCTCAGAAAGTCAAGCCAATAGTAAGAAAAGTAAAATCATATCTATAGAGAGGGGTCAGGAAATAATTTACAAAGTATGAGAAAAGATCTTTCCATATGGGAAAATAACTTTGCAATTTAGTATGATGATGTTAATAGCGTATTTATAAAATCTCTTTCTCAAAGGTGTTCAGCTCTTCAGCTTGCTTTGAAAGTTACATGGCTCCAGGGTAACGTATATTCTCTTTCCACGTTTTGAGAGTCTGCTGTGGAGGAGGCAATGACTGGGTGGGCAACAGCTATACATGTATTTTTCATCTGTCCACTCATACCCTCTTTTTTTCTGATCTTTTTGAGATATTTTTTAGTTTGTCAGTGTCATACGATTTGTGAGAGATTGTTCTTTTGTTCAGTTGGTTTCTAGCTTACTGAATTTGGGAAAGATACGGTAGCCTTTAAATTATCAATAAGACTGCCGAATAGAAGTGAGTACTTTTGTAAATTGCTCCCTTCCATCATTCTTTGGGAAAATTTAAATCATAAAGAAATACTGATTATATTTCACAGCAGAATTGGTTGATTCAATCTCCTAATCCCTTCTTTGCATAAAACATACCTACTTTCTTTCAGAATCCTGAATATTACTAATAGAAGCAAATCACTGAAGCAAGTTAGTGAAACAGGCACATTTTGAAACAGTATATTCAGGAAGTTTTTTGAAGACACTGAAGCAATATCTGTTTCTTTTCTAAACAGTTTCTTTAGTAAGACTATTTGCAAGCAAACAGTCTTACTACAAGTAATGAGAAGCTGGATCTTGCACCTCCAGGTCAGCAGTTCAAATCTGGCCTAGATCAGTGATGACTGAAAATCGTTACCAGTGGATGGCTTCATAATGTTCTCAATAAATGAGTCAATGGACTTGGTTGCACTCTGTTAGTAGACAGTTGCTCAGGTGACAAATCATGTCACAACCCGGGTGACACACCCTTGATCACACTGGCACTAAATGACACTTTCGTTGGTTATTTCATTAAATTGGTTCAGTATTTACTGAAATGAAAACCATGTATCCATGGCGCCTTCACAGATCATATCCGTTAATGTATAATCTGATTTTACTTAAAATAAACTATAAATATTTTATATTTGAGTGAGCCTACTTAGAAGCATGACCTAAATTTTATGTTTCACATGGTATACTCAAGAAAGAGCTTGGAATATTTCAGACATACGTTATTTTTAACACTGAGGTGTTTAACTTATAGATTTATTCCAATGCGTAGCATCAGTCTATAAATTAGAAAACTGCTCTTTTGTTCATTGCCTTACTATAATACAACAAAAAAGGAAATGAAATTATTTTAAAATCTTTCACTCATTTTTCCAATGATATTCCAAAGAAAACACTTATACCATTGTTGGGGAGGAAGAAATTTTTCTCTACCCTTCTAAGTTCTTCTGGCTGGTCTAGGAATTAAGTTGACATGACACAGATTAACAGGATTAAATCACACACAAGTTTAATATGTGGAAGAGACCCAGGAAAACTGAGTAACTTGCCCAAATGGCTAAAACTCTCACCTCAGACAAAAGAGGATGTTGGCAGTGAGGGGGTGGGACTTCAAAGGGGAGGAAGACAATTCACTTGCAGATGGAAAAGCAAATGTTTAGTAAATGATTGTTTGCTGGACCATGAAGACAATGAGACACAGAGTAGATTTTTAATAGTCTTTGCTGGGTTCTTTCCAGTCTACACACCTAGTTCATACTATAGATATTTATGGTGATAGCATCCTTCCTGGAGCAGGTCCTCTATCTACATTCTTTTAGGCAGTTAGGGAGAAGGCCAAATGTTCTTCCTGAGTCTTTGGGCCTTAAAAATAATCAGCCTAAATTAACCCTCACAGCAAAGAGATACATTTTGTGGTGGCAAATTTTGCCTCCCTGGACCATTGAGAACTGTGCTGTGCTTTCATGTAGGGAAAATGAGTTTCGGTGAAAAACCTGGGTAAGAATGATTCTTGGAAGTGATGGAATTCAGGACACACTATCTCAAAACAGGATACTTGGCATGTTAAATATTTCAGGCTAAAGGAAATTGAGGAATGACAGATACAGGAAGGACTGTCTCACCTTCCGTAAAGAAGATCTTAAACCGTCATGTGAGAGGTGCCCTCCCTAAACCCAGAGGAAAAGAGCATCTTTATCTTGGAAGGCTAACAGACACAGAGAGGACTCTTAAGGGACAGGCCTTGCTAAGTGTCCCCCAGATAATTACATTTAGCTTATACTCTTTGTCCTGTCATTCCACAACTTTCCATTCCTCATCAGACCTAGCATGAAAACATTCATTTTTACCCATTTGTTCAGGTCTTCATTTCCTTATGAAGGTTCCTGTGTCACATAAAACTTATATTAAATAAACTTGTATCCATCTGTCTTTTGATACAGGGGTCCCAGTCAAGAACTTAGAGAAGAGTAGAGGAAAGGGATTTTTCCTCCCCTGCAGAAGGCATTAAAAATGGCACATTATTAAATGTGGGAAGGAGGGACCGTGATAAATTGAGAGGGGCTGCCCCACTCTGCTGTCACTGTCCTAGCAAGAAGAGAGTTTGGGTTAGGACAGAGGAATCCAGAATGTATGTTCTGCTCTCCATAAAATACTTCCACAATGGTATTTCTCCAAAGGGGCCTCTAGAAACTTTTAGCCCTCTATCACTTCACGAGCAATTCTCACGCGGGCCTTTTCCACTTGTCCTTTGAGATAATGATAGTTTGCATGTATATCCTGTTTGATGGTGCATAGTGGGCTTTTACATGCATGATCGATTTAGTTTGAAGCCTCACAAAACTCAAGGACCTAGGGGCCTAGGTGATTTGCCCTAAATTATATAGCCAAAGGGGGACATATAATCCAGGTCTCATTTCTCCAATTGGTTTCCAAGTTGTGGCTGTCAAATCTGAAGGTTGAATGAGGAGAAGAGCTAAATCACTACTGCAGGGGTTATAAGACTCCAGATACATAGACAGTATATCCTGTTGACAGAGTATGCAATCTATCCTTCCCACATGTGTACAGATTGTCAAAAGTGTACAGGCGCTACTGTCTAATGGAATATAGTTCTATTTCAAAATTGTGTTTATATAATAGTGTTTATTATGTAGTTTTTTATGAATGCATCTTAAATGTATAAATATGTGGGGACTCACTTTGTTTCTATTGCGAGAGTGTCCTCATGTATTAAATGGTTGGGCACACCAGCACTGTAACTTGGTGCCTCCCAGACGTATCTTATACATTGCCTGAAATTTGCAATATCACAAAGACCTTCTCAAACTAAGAGTATATCTCTAGAAACTGTGTTGCCATTGGATCTCCCTTCTCATCCCCCTCCTGAATTTTGCACACCAGGTAGTAGGAAGGAGCAAGCACATCCTAAATATCTAAGAAAAATCTTCTGTGGCAGAGATAAGGGATGAGAAATATTCTGGTTTCTGAAAGCAGTAGAATAATAGCACCTGAGGAGCAAGAACAAATGATAAAAACAGTCTCTACTGTTTTTTTGGATAAGCATTTGGATTCTTATCTATAGAAGAGTGGATTAATAGACTTTCTTCTACAAAGGCAAAGATCAAAAATGGCATTTTAAAAGATGAGGAATTAGAGCTGGGATGACAGTCAAATTAGAATGGTAAAACAATCATTCCCAAGTTAGGGAATACTTCTTTCTTCAAAGATGTGAAAGTGGTGGTGTTACAGAGGCTAAAACATAAATCATATGTTCACAAGTACTTAACAACCATGTAAAAAATGAATCTGAACCAGGGTTATAGGTGGAAGGTGGATTTGCAAAATAACAACTTGTTTGATAAGAAGAAGAAAAAGATAGAATTATTTATATGCTTGTGTTGCAAAATGAGCTATTTGTATTCAGAGCACAGAACTGAAATGGATATGATTAAGGCTAAGATGTCTAGGAGTGAGGATTGGAAATTCAACCAGGAGAACACTAGGGGAATATAAAATATGGGTGTAGGGATAGAAATCTGTTATTGTAATATTTCATTAAGTAAATAAATAACCATTAAATTTTGATGTGATGTATAGACTGGTTATCAGGAGATTTGAAAGCAGCAGTTAATAAAGAAACACATTTAACTTTTTAAAATATGAAATCACTGTGAAAATTTTACATAAAAATGTGCCTATAATTTTAACTAGAAATGTTGGTGTTTTATAGGAGATGAATGGCAACCACAATGTTAAACTTAGCTCTAACATTTGTTACTTTGTCAGCTTTCACACTATTTACCCAAGAGGACAGCAGAGCTCCAAGGGTCAAAAGAGGATGACAGGAAGAAAAAAAATGACAAACACAGTTTGTGTGGCCCTAGGGGTTAGTCTGCACACAGGAACGGTAATGATTATTTACAACGTTGATCTGCTGGATTTCTTAAAAAAATAAGCTTATATTAGCAGAAACCCAGGTATAATAACAATGAGGGAAGTTTATCATTATCATTGCACAACTACAAAAAATGAATTCTGCTGGGTCTCCTAAACACTATAGGAGTAAATATCATATACTTATTGAAACTGACAGCATAGTTTTGCTATTCAGGTGGAGTTTTTTCTCTTTGTGGTAATTGGTGATATAAGAAAATTTGAACTTCTTTTGTAGACTGAATTGTGTCTCCCCAAATTCATATGTTGAAGCTGTAGCCAACAATGTGACTGTATTTAGAGATAAGACTTTTAAAAAGATGGGATAGGGAGAGTGGGAGGGAGACGCAAGAGGGAGGGGATATGGGGATATATGTATACGTATAGCTGATTCACTTTGTGATACAGCAGAAACTAACACACCATGGTAAAGTAATATGCCAAAAAAGATGTTAATAAAATAAAATAAAATAATTATTCACCCACATTAAAAAAAAAAGATGATTAAGGTTAAATGAGGTCATGAGGATGGGGCCCTAATTCAGTATGTCTGGTGTCCTTATAAAGGAGAGGAAGAGACACCAGGTACTTGTATGCACAGAGAAAATGCCACATGAGGACACAGTGAGAAAGCAGCCATCTGCAAGCCAAGGAGAGAGGCCTCAGGAGAAGTCCAATTTGCCAAAACCTTGATCTTGGACTTGCAGCCTCACTATTCAATCTACAATATTTTGTTTTATACATATATATATATACACACACATGCACACACACATATATACATACACACATATTTGATTTAATTTGCCTTTATCTTCAGACAAATAAAGTATGTTACTGTGTAATATAGAGACTAATAAATATCACATTCCATTTATGTTGAAATGAATATATAATATTTGGGAATAGATGAATATATCTAGTTTTATTAAATCTGTCTTTTATAATGTGCTAATAGTGGGGTGTGTTTAGGTAACTGATGGGTTGTTCTAGTACTAGGTTATTCCAGCTTTTGTAAGTAAGTACATATTGTTTTCTTCATAGACCATTCTGAAGAAACTGATACAATACCAATACATAAATAAGTTGCTTTTGACTTCCATATATCTTTTTAGTGTTTCATTCAATAATCAGGTAGTTTTGAGCATTTGCTACCTGCTGTGAACTGAACTAGGTGGGGAAACATAGCAGGAAGGGAGACCTGGATCTGAAACTGATGGAACTCAGAGGGAGTTATGGAAAGCTGATATAACACAGAGCAGATATATAAGAAATGAAATGTTGGCAAGAATCTTGGCCTAAATGGAAGGTAGGCAAGGGAACCAAAAACCCTTCTACAATTAAATTTGAAACATAAAAGTCATTATGCAGACAGATAGTGGCTTGGGATACAGGGTTTCCAGAAAGAGGTAATAGCATTTTCTAGGCTGTCAGGAGAAGGTCCCTGATGCCCTGGAGGAACTAACAGAAGGTCAGAGTGGCTGGAGTGGAGATGATAACAGGAGAGGGGCTGTGGTAAGGATGTGGACTTCATCTGATAGCAAAGGGAAGTCACTGAGCAGTGTTAAGCAAGGAATATACATGGTCAGATTTGCATTTGAAAACATCATTCTGCCTCTCTATACAGTGGGATTGGAAGGGAATTTGAGCAGATGTAGGGAGACTAGTGTGGAGTCATTAGAATAATTCACATGTGAGATATTGGATGTTTGAATTGGAATGTTGGGATGAATTTGTTAAAAACTGAATAAACACAGTACTTTTTACAGTGGAGATGACAGGACTTTATGGGAAGGAAACATACATACAGACAGCCAGGGAAATTCCTGGGAATACAATTTTCAGTTAGAGAAAGTGGGTAAAGGAAATACATGGAGAAGTTGAAAAAATGTAATAATAGTTAACATTTATTGATCTCTTAGTATACCAGACATGGAACTAAGAATTTTATAATGTCATTTAATCATCCCAGCTGCCTACACAGTGGATGTTTGGTGGGGATTCTGAGAATATTTTTTTCTGGGGGTTCTGAGATCTCCTTTCATCAACAATTTTGTGAGACTTTCTCCCTTTGTCACTAGACTGTCCCATGCGTTAGATGAATTCTCAGAAGCCTTAAGTTAAAAACAGGCTGTAAAACAATGGATGACTTTAGGCCACTATGTTTGGAATGTGAACATGTGATTAGTTTTTTGAATATATAACTTAAAAGGATTGCCCATGGGTGCTCTCAAAAAGAGCTATGGCTTTTTCTCAGGGATGGCCCAGGTAATAGTGGATAAATGCAGGCCAGCCTATGTGGTTGCACTTGCTGAGACCTGTCTGTGAAATTCCTGACCAGAGCATTCAGGCTAGCTCTGCAGGGACCCACAGGCTGCCAGCTGCCAGAGCAAGGGCACCAGGAGGTTTGTAGTCAGGTTGGAGAGATGAGAAGTTGTTACTGTATTTTTCTTGGAGCTACAGATCCTGCTGTTTTCTATGTACTGTGCCAAAGGATATTAAAATGTGACACTAAGGAGATGATTGCATAAACCTCATAGAGATATTTTATTTTGCAGAGTCGTTTATGGAAGCACTCCCCTGACCCCCTCAAAAAAAGAAAAAAAAATGTCTTAATGTCTATCACTAGGGAGCAGGTTGAATACATTTTGATGTGTTGGTATAAATGACTATGTAGCAGCCATTAAAAATACAGAAGTGTATTAGTAGATTCATTGGAATGTGTCTGAAAGAAAGTGCACCAAAATATTCCCAATAAATATCTCTGGAGAGTAAGCTTTGGAGTGATTTTTACATTCTTTTGTTTATTGTAGCAAGCAACAATCACAGAAATATACAATGTTCATTTTTATTGATGACTACTAGCATTATTTCAGTATATTTAATCATAACAAATATAAGACAGGTATGTTTCCAGGCTTATAAATCAAATACTTGCTTACATTAAAAAAATGAACTCAATTTAGACAGTATTCATTAGTCTATTTGTTCAGTCTTAGGTTCAAAGTTATTAGGTATCCAAAAGAAATAATCTCATTAGAATTTGCATTTTATCAAGACAGGAAACATTTCTATTTTGTTCATGTTGACCACTACTTTTTTGAAGGAAAG
Source organism: Mesoplodon mirus (assembly GCF_964341445.2). Lineage (NCBI taxonomy): Eukaryota > Metazoa > Chordata > Mammalia > Artiodactyla > Ziphiidae > Mesoplodon > Mesoplodon mirus. The sequence continues at coordinate 115,819,074 of NC_138982.1, forward strand.
GAATGTAATCAGTGGATACATTTGGTGATTAAGACATAGGTTTTATGAGCAAATATGTATATAAATATTAGGTCAGAAGTCAGTCACTTATCTTTGTGAGCCTTATTGTCTTAATCTACCCCCTCCCCTCACAAAAGAACAGGTGCTAATGGATTATCACAAAGGATTTGTTAGACTTAAATAAGATAATGTTTATAAAGTATTTAGCACAGTGTCTGTTACCTGCTAAGCATGGAGTAAATTATTATTTATATTTGATTCCCTATAATTCATTGATAAGCTCTTAACTGCTATGTTTACCTAGGAAGTTGTGTGGTCATTCTAATTTTAGTGTTTATTTCATTGGTATTTGATTAGCTTTATTACTATGAAATTCCTATACTTATTAAGTCCAAGAAACAGAATTCAAGTTGATCAGTAACATTTAGCTGAAACATAGAAGTGTTTTTTTTTAGCATTGCATATCATCTTTTTTTAGTCCCACCCCTATAGTCAATTCCTTTGTGATGTTGTCGCTCGGGGTTTTTATTAAAAAGGCTGTGGTTACAGGCATGTGAAACAGATCTTTAACTGTCAAACAGGAACCCATCCTCATGTATTAAAGATCTAAAAAACAAACTTGAAAAGTAACTGATTTTGGTCTATATCCTTTTAAAGAATTCTAAATGGGTGAATGGTACAGATGTGGGAGAACAAATTATAGAATGAGCGATTTGGCAAAGAGTAAATATAAAAATGCCTTAAAATTATCATCATCATTATAAATTTATTCATATAAAATTGTTCTCTTCATGCACAGGTTCTTATTGACTAACCTAACAAATTTATGAGGAGGCACGAAAGTAAATGAAAGTTGGGAAAACATAATCTGAGTGTACATGTAATCATATAGTGAGACAGAAGAATATCACTCAAGCCAGGTGGCTAGGCAACAGGTTGTTGTGTGTTGTTAAATCATAGACATATAGAACGAAAAGTAGATACCTCATAATTATAACGCTCCACGAGTTTTCGCACACTGAATATACTCCTGTAAATCTGCTCCCAGAAGCTGTCCTTCAGCCTACCTCCTACTACATTTGATGATTAAGGACGCAGGTTTTATGAGCAAGTAGAGGTTTGAATACCAGGTCTGTCACTCTATCTTTGCAAGCCTGATTCTCTTTATCTACACCCCACCCAACCAAAAATGAAAATAGATTTTAACTATTCTGCTGACTTCTAACAACATAGATTAGTTTCACCCGTTTCTTTTTATAAGTGGAATTATATGGTGTATACTTTTGTGTATCTTCTTTTCAACATGTTTGTAAGATGCACCTATATTTTGTGTACTGTGATGGTTATGATTGCTCAGTATTCCCTTGTATGGATATACCACAATATATTTGTTTATTCTGCTCTTGGGCAGTTTCCAGGTTTTGATTACTACCAATAGTACTGCTATGAACATTTTAGAACATGCCTTTTAGTGAACCCATGTGTGCATTTCTGATGGGTATATTCCTAGGAGTGGAATTACTCAGATGTAGGGTATGCACATCTTCACCTTTAGTAGGTTTTGGTTTCCAAAGTGGTTGGAGCAATTTATAAACCCTCCTCCTCAATATCAGTGTAGGGGAGTCACCGTTGTTCCATGACCTTACCAAGAGTTGGTTTTGTCTGACTTTTCCATTTTGATTATTACCTTTTTATATTGTTGTTGGCAATTTCATGATTTCTAATAGAACTGAATAGTTTTGTATATGTTTACAGGCCATTTGACCACTATATATTAATCATGAATTGTAATACCTTATAATGAATATAGAATAACAAATAACAGTGTCTGTTAAGTTGTGTAGACATTTTGTCTCTTTTTTGCTTTATCTTGCATCCCTTTAATATTTCTTTCATTCAATATTTCTATTTTCAGAAGATATTATTTTCTACCCACAATTACTTCAATCACAAATCTTTGATTTTATTTATCTAACTAGTTTATATGGATTATTTTTTTGTAATTTAAACACATGTTGCTGTGAAATAAATTGTAAACTACAAAAAGATGAGGAAATAGAGAAGAGAAATAGAAAGTGACAGTTCCATTTAAGATAGAATTTAAGATTTTTGTGAAGTATTTATTAAAGAACTACCTTGGGAAGGAATACCACAGAGGTAAATTGCCATTCTCATCACAACATATCAAAGGTACCTACTGTCAACATAATTTATTTTTTAGGGTAATTTTGATCACCTGACTGAGGTACTGTTTGTCAGGTTTCTCCACAGTAAAATTACTCTTCCTTCCTTCCCTTTCTACACTGTACTCTTTAGAATTAAGTCACTACATGCAGTTCACAATACAGGAAAGGGGTGTATATTCCACCTTCCTGAGGGTGGAGTATCCACATAAATAATAGGGGTTTCTCCTGCAAGGGGGATTTGTCTATTCTTCCCCATTTATTTATGTATTTATTTATATCAATATGGAGAAATGGATATGTTATACCTTGGCTTATCATCTAATACTACTTGTATGTTGCTGAAATCATTTCAGCATTGGCCTTTGAGAGCTCTTTTAGTTGATTCCTCTTTCCTTTGATATACTAGTCTCAGGTGTGGGCATGTGAACACACACAAAGGCATATAAAAGATTCTTGGCCGTTCCTGGTGTCAGTTAGAAAAATTGCAGGCTTTGTGATGAAGAGGCTATTTGCCACAGGTGATATCCTTTCAACTTTTTTCTGTGACTGTGTGTATGTTTTGAGCACTTCTTTACTTTCTGGCACTGTAAAATGCTCCAGGCTCATCCTGTATATATTGGACCCTGGTCCTAGAATCAGCCATTTCCTCTTTCATTGGAGAATGGTATTAGAAACAAAGATCTGGGTGTCAATCTATTTAAATGTAACATACTTTAAGAGACTACATAAAAATATTTGAGTTAAATTTGGAAAAGTTAGTGTAAGTATTCTTAAAAAAAAAAAGAAACTTGAGTGTGTTTTCCACCTAGACTAGCATGCATTTCAGAATAGTTTAGAATAAAATGGAGTAACACATAACAGTGTTTCCAAAGTTATTTGTTAGATTTATCAGAATTAATGATAAGGATTTAACTTAGGCTAGAAATTATTCCATTGATCTAACTGATAGACTTTCTAATTAAAAAGTAAATTAGGCTGGAAATAGCAAGCACTGCAAAGCACATGTGTATTCTGCTTGATAACATTTTTGTCATCTTAATGGAACTGAAGAAATGAAATGATTATTATTTTTGCCTTAAGCATTAAATACTCATCTTTCAAACTCAAAGCTTTAGTGGCGTGAGAGAGATCTATGTTTATGTACCACCAAAGGAATATATGGAGAGAAATTAACTAAAAATAATATCTTACTGAATAGATGCAGATTTAAAGCTTTATCTTCAGAGAAGATGGCTATAAGTTATAACTGCATTTTGCTGTTCATTATAAAAAGGTCCGTATTTATGGTCTCTCAGATAAGAATATTAAAGTCCACTTAATGATAAATAAAAACTTTAATTTTTATCATAAAAATATTTTTAGATTGTTGGATGCTTAGATGTCAACTGAAGGTGATTCTGAGCAGAACAGTGGATTTTATTAGAAAAAAAGTACACTGTTATGTGGAGCTCACCTAGTAGAATATACTAAATAAAACATTGTATATCCTGAGTTCGATTTTAAAAGAAATATTAACGACAATGCATTTGAAATATTTTTAGCAACACCTCCTTTTCATGTTTAATTATTATTTATTCTATTTATTAGTAAGTTTTATATTCTATCCAAAACACATTGCTAGAGTTTACGTCACTACTCTTTACACCACTTTCTCAATGTGCAGGAGTAATATCAACAGGCAGCAACCTTTTCTAGTACATGCATCCCACCCCCATTTTATTGGTTTGGCCAAAAATTTCATTTGGGTTTTTCCGTAAGATGTTATGGAAAAACCCAAACGAAATTTTTGGCCAACCCAATAAGTGAGAGCGGCGTATACCTTGGCAAGAGGTGGCAGATCCACATTTTTTGGAGTCTGAATTTATATAATTTGGGAGTCCCTCTTGAAAAAGAATACAAAATTACTAATAAAAATGAAGTACAGGGCCTTGGAAGAAGCTCCAAAGTTTAAGCTTCACTGGCTTCATAGTAAATCTGCCTCTCTAGGCAAGAGGACAAGGATTGTTCTATTACCCGCCCTACCTATTCGACTGTCCATGGACTCTTCTTAAGGATGTAAATCTGAATCAGTTCATGTACTACACCTGAGATTATCATCCCCTCCCCTCTTTCTTTCTTCTCCTTCCTTGCCCTCCTTCCTTTCTTCCACAAATAATTATGTTTCAAGCACTGTGACCAGAACTGAGAATCAATGGTTTACAAAACCAGACCCACTCCCTAAGGTTGGAGATTTCGCAGTTGAGTCTGTGAGCCTGTCTCCTCTGCTAGACATTGGAACTTCATAAAAGCTGGGTTATATCTCTATCCATTTTTACTCCCCACTTTGTCATAAGGCCTGGAACATATTACTGCTCTTTTTCTAACAGCTTTGGTGAGATATAATTGACATACAAAAAAACGCACTATTTAATGTATACAATTTGAAGAGTTTGGACATATGCGTATATGCATGAAACCATTGCCACAATCAAGTCATAAACATTATCTATCCCCTCCAAAAATTTCCTTATGCCTTTTGTGTGTGTGGGAGGGGTGGGGGGTAAAGACTCTTTTTAAAAATTTTATTTTATTTATTTATTTATTTTTGTCTGTGTTGGGTCTTCATTGCTGCACACGGGCTTTCTTTAGGTGCGGCGAGCGGGGGCTACTCTTTGTTGCGGTGTGAGCAGGGGCTACTCTTCGTTGCGGTGCGAGCGGGGGCTACTCTTCGTTGCGGTGCACAGGCTTCTCATTGCAGTGGCTTTTCTTGTTGAAGAGCACAGGCCTCAGTAATTGCAGCACATGGGCTCAGTAGTTGTGGCATGCGGGCTCTAGAGCGCACGCTCAGTAGTTGTGGTGCATGGGCTTAGTTGCTCTATGCCATGTGGGATCTTCCCGGACCAGGGATCAAACCTGTGTCCCCCGCATTGGCAGGCGGATTCTTAACCACTGTGCCACCAGGGAAGCCCCTAAAGACTCTTAAAGTGAGATCTGCCCTCTTAACAAAAATTTTGAGTGTGCGGCACAGCATTTTAAGCATAGGCGCTATGTGGTACAGCAGGTCTCTAGAACTTACTCATCTTACACAGTGAGACTTATACCCACTGAAAACAACTCCCCATTTTCTCCTTCCTCAGCCTCTGGCAACCAGCATTTTACTCTCTGCTTCTATGAGTCTGACTACTTTAGACACCTCATGTAAGTGGAGTTATATAGTACTTATCCTTCTGTGGTTGGCTTATTTCACTTAGTATAGTATCTTCCGGGTTCATCTATGTTGTTATATATGGCAGAATTTCCTTCTTACTGTTCTTAATGTGTATTGACTTCAACTCAACTCGTCTCAAAAACTGAAATACTAATAATGAAAATAGATACCTTTGGGTGCTAGGCACTGTACAAGACACTCTATGTAAATTATATTGTTTGATCATATTTTACCCCTTTGAGCTTAGAATTCTAGTTTTATAGACAAGAATTCTATAAACTCTGCTTGGGAATGTTTAGGAACTTGCTCAAGGTCACAAACTAAAAGTGACAGAGTGTGAATTCATGCTTAGGCATCTCTGTGCTTGTAATTTAAAGGCTACTCTCCACCTTTTCTATCCATTATGATTTATATTAAAATCATTGATGCACCCTCAACCCCTGCCCAGGAATGTGGGCTGTTTCCTGCCACCTGATACACATGTGGAAAAGGGAGAAGCAATAATTATAATGGATTTAGACTTTCATATACCCTTGTATATACTTCCACACCTAAAATTCCAAGTATCTGAGATATAATGAGAATTTGAGTGAGGAGATATTTTTTTCAGAAGAATTCTTACAGATAGGAAACAAAATAAATGGCAAATTAGGAGACTGAAGTTGAGATTAAGGTATCCTGGTATTATTGCTTGAGCAAATCTGACATTGTTGAAAATGATTTGAATAGGGTAATTCTTGATGAATTTTCTAATAGACTCAACCTCTTCCACGAGAGTAGAGGTTTGGTATGTCCATTAACTAGTTGTTTTTTTTTTTTTTAATCGGTACAATGCTCAGCATGTGATAAGCATTTAATAAAAATTTGTCAAATGGATAAATAAATTAGGAAATATTGAAAGCAAACAATATTTAAAATACATTGTGAGAATGGTTTATTTTCCTCTATATATTGTATACAGTATCTAAACTTGTAAACAGCTGGAAGGACAACAAAGCTGGAAAAAAGAAATCATTTGAAGAGAGGTTAGCACATATGTGACTCCTTGATCTAGAATGATCTCAACTGAGAAAAGGAACACTCAATTCTACAAAAACAAAGCATATTGTTAGAGTGAGCATGGCTTTAGCACATGTCTAGGTTAGAAAGTACAACATGTAGACACTCCTTGAAGCTCCCCTAGGAGAGGTTAAATCTAGAGCAAATGAAAGTAAGCAATAATTGGCACACTGGATATATCTATTGCTCTCCAAATGCTATCAATCACCCTTTTCAGGCCTCCTTCGCTTTATGCCTTATCTATGTCAACCATTTCAATGTATAGCGATCAGACTGATTATTCGCAAATCCCAAATCATACCCCTCTCCTCTTCGAAAAAAAACGTTAACCTGACTTAACTATATGATCTCACACAAACTATGTAAAGTAGTTTTCCACTTTCCCAAGCACTCTCTGTCCTGGTCACAAAAGCCTGCTTAGTGGTCCTGGGGCATGGGTGTTCCTGCCTAGGTACCTGAACTTGTTTTTGTTTTTGTTTTTGTTTTTTTCCCAACCTAGAATGCCTTCTTTCTCATTACTGCTATCATTTACCCCAAGTTCAACAAGCTTTGATTACAGTGTCCTAAATGTGGATGCTCTTTGAATGTTGTGTCATTTAATTATTACAGTAAATCTAAAAGGTAGATAATATTTCAATTTACCAAAAAAGAAAACAAAGTTGAGGCCAAGAAAGGTTAATCAATTTGCCTATAGATACACAAATAATAAGTGGCAGAATTGAGATTCAAACCAGGTGTGTCTGGATTGGAGTCTGAACTCGGTGCAGTAAGTGGTGGCTAACTCTTCACTCTTCTCGATGAATTTCCTATATAGTGGGAGAGGCAGGCATGTAAACATCTAATTTTAAACACAAGTTACAACTAAATAAGTACCAAATAATTGCAATGAATAGTCTGTTGACACATTAGGAAAAGAACAATTATTTCTGAATAGATGGAATAAAAGAAGAGAGGTTGTGATATTTGAGGTGGGTCTGGAAGTATTTCAATAGAATGAGAGAAGTGGAGAAGCTTTTCATACTCAGGGACTGAGGTGATTAGACATAAGATGAGGAAGTTGTAAGATGGGATATACAGGGCTTCCCTGGTGGCGCAGTGGTTGAGAGTCCGCCTGCTGATTCAGGGGACACGGGTTCGTGCCTGGTCCAGGAAGATCCCACATGCCACGGAGCGGCTGAGCCCATGAGCCATGGTCGCTGAGCCAGCGTGTCCGGAGCCTGTGCTCTGCAACTGGAGAGGCCACAACAGTGAGAGGCCCCTGTACCACAAAAAAAAAAAAAAAGAGATGGGATATACAGAGTGATACAGGAAGAAATGAGGTTGGGATAGATGTTGAGGGTCAGGCTATAGAAATTCAAAGTCATGACAGAGATTTGTTTAGGCAACAGAGCTGCTGAAGAAAATAGTAGTGTTTCTATACAGTAATAACGAGCTTCAGAAAGAGAAATTTCAAAAAAAGTTGCATTTGCAAATGTCTAATCACCTTGGTCCCTACTGATTTTGTATATTGATTTTGATTCCTGCAAGTTTACTGAATTCATTAGATCTAAATTTTTTGGTGGAGTCTTTAGGGTTTTCTACATGTAGTATCATGTCATATGCAAATAGTGACAGTGTTACTTCTTTCTTTTTGATTTTGACAACTTTTATGTCTTTTACTTGCCTAATTGCCCTGTCTAGGACTTCCAACACTATGTTAAATAAAAGTGGCAAGAGTGGGCATATTCTTGTTTTAATCCTAATCTCATAATCTGCTGAGTATGATGTTAGTTGTAGGCTCGTCATGTATGGACTTTGTTATGTTGAGATATGTTCCCTCTGCACCCTCTTCATTGGGAGTTTTTGTCATAAATGGATTGAAGTTTGTCTATGCTTTTTCTGCATCTATTAAGAAGATTATATGATTTTTATCTTTCATTTTGTTAACGTGGTGTATCACATTTATCTTACAGATGTTGAACTATCCTTGCGCCTCTGGAATAAACCCCACTTGATCATGGTATGTGATTGTTTTAATGTATTATTGAATTTGGTTTGCTAGTATTTTGTTGAGGATTTCTGCATCTATGTTCATCAGGGATATTGGCCTGTAATTTTATTTTTTTTCTTGTTGTGTCCTTGTCTGGTTTTGGTACAAGGGTAATGCTGACCTGGTAAAATCAGTTTGGAGGTGTTTCCTCCTCTTCTATTTTTTGGAGGAGTTTGAGAAGGAATGCTATGGATTCTTCTCTAAATGTTTAATAGAATTCGTCAGTGAAGTCATCTGGTTCTGTACTTTTATTTGTTGGGAGTTTTTAAAATTATTGATCAATTTCCTTAATAATTGGTCTCTTCAGATTTTTAAAATTTTTAATGACTAAATCTCGGTAGGCTGTATTTTTCTAGGAATTTATCTATTTCTTCTAAGTTGTCCAATTTGTTGGTGTGTAATTGTCCATGGTAATCTCTACGATCCTTTGTATTTCTGTGATGTCAGTTGTAATGTCTCCTCTTTCATTTCTGATTTTATGAGTCCGCTTTTTTTTTATTGTAAGTCTAACTAAAAGTGTCAAGTTTGTTAACCTTTTCTGAAAATCAGCTTAGTTTCATTGATCTTTTCTATTCCCTCTTTAGTCTCATTTATTTCTACTTTGATCTTTATTTCCTTTCTTCTACTAACTTTGGGCTTCTTTTTCTAGTTCCTTGAGGGGTAAAGTTAGACTGAGATTTTTCCCATTTCTTGATGTAGGTATTTATAAGAACTTTCCTCTTAGAACTGCTTTTGCTGCATCCCATAAGTGTTGGTATGTTATATTTCCATTTTCACTGGTCTCAAGGTATTTTTTGATTTCTCTTTTGATTTCTTCTCTGACCCATTGATTGTTCAGTAGCACAGAGTTTATTCTCCACATATTTGTGAATTTTTTAAAATTAATTTATTTTATTTTATTCATTTTTGTCTGTGTTGTGTCTTCGTTGCTGTGCACGGGCTTTCTCTAGTTGCAGAGAGCGGGGGCTACTCTTCGTTGTGGTGCACGGGCTTCTCATTGAGGTGGCTTCTCTTGTTGTGGAGCACGGGCTCTAGGCATGTGGGCTTCAGTAGTTGTGGCTTGCAGGCTTAGTAGTTGTGGTGCATGGGCTTAGTGGCTCTGCGGCATGTGGGATCTTCCCAGACCAAGGCTCGAACCCATGTCCCCTGCATTGGCAGGCAGATTCGTGACCACTATACCACCAGGGAAGCCCTGTGAACTTTTTAGATTTCTTTTTGTAATTTATTTCTAGTTTTATACCACTGTATTTGGAAAAGATGCTTGATACAATTTCAATACTCTTAAATTTATTGACTTGTTCTATGGCCTAGCATATCTATCCTGGAGAATGTTTCATGTGCACTTGAGAAAAATGTGTATTCTGTCACTTTGGGGTAAAAGTTAAGTACATTTCTTGATGTAAAGCCTTGATTTACTTAAAATTACTTTAAGGTGAAAAGTAACAAATACAATTTACCTAGTAGGATGTTTGTTTGGTTGTTTTTTTGTATTTAAATGAGGAATATAAAATACCAATCATAGTGATATTGTACCTACTGACTGAAAATAGATCTGAAACAGTGTGACAAACCTTTGAAGCTCTCTGAATAGAGGAAACAACAATGCCAGTGTCAGCAGGTTCTAGAATAACCTACCCTCTAGGCCAATTCAAAGCCAGATGCATTTTACAAATTTCAGTTATTGTATTGTTCAACTCTGATTGGTTCCTTTCTTCAGTCATCCCTTGGTATCCATGGGGAATTGGTTCCAGGACCTACCATAGACACCAAAATCTGCAGATGTTCAAATCTCATAGTCAGCCCTCAGTATCTGTGGTTCTGCATCTGCTGATTCAGTCAACCACAGTCATGTAGTACTGTAGTGTCTATTGAAAAAAATCTGCCTATAAGTGAACCCACACAGTTTAAACCCATGTTGTTCAAGGGTCAATGGTATTTTCTAGTTTTTTGTTCAAGTGTTCATCCATTTTTCTCCTAATATCAGTGAGTATCTTTATAATCTTTACCTTGAAATCTTTTTTGGGTAGATTGCTTATCTCAATTTTGTTTAGTTCTTTTTCTGAATTTTTGTCTTGTTCCTTCTTTTGGAACATATTCCTTTGTCTCCTTAATTTGCCTAATTCTCTGTTTTGCCTAATTTGCCTAATTTATTTCTGTTTTGCCTAATTTGCCTTATTTATTTCTATGTATTAGGTAGGTCTGTTACATCTCCTAATTTTGGAGAAGAGACTTTATGTAGGAAACATTCTTTGGGGCCCAACAGCATGTTCCCCTCTGGACACCAGAGCTAGATGCTCGGAAGGTGTCCCCTATGTGGTCTCCATGGGCCCTTCTGTTGTTCTGGACCAACTACTGTAGGTGCACTGGTAGCTGGGGCTGGCCCCCAGCCTGGCTTGCTGTGCAGCCCAGTGGCATGCACGGCTCCAGCTTAGTGGGGCCAGCTCCTGCCACTAATAGGCTAGAGGGAGGATTAAGAAGGACGATTTGGCAATCCGGATAACAGAGTAGTAAAAATCAACCAAGCTCAACAGAGAAAAGAAAAAATACATTTAAATGGAAGATAGTTCAACACACCTCCGGTAGAAGTCATCAATAAATAGGCTACTGTATACATAGGTGGTTATATATAAACCTCATGGTAACCACAATCTAAAAACCTATAATAGATACACAAAAAATAGAGAGGAATCCAAACATAACACTAAAGATAGTCATCAAATCACAAGGGAAGAGAGCAGAAGAGTGGAGGAACAGAGAAGAGCTACAAAACATCCAGAAAACAATAGCAAAATGGTAATAAGTACACATGCATAATTTCAAAAACTTGGAAGCAACCAAGATGTTTTTCAGTAGGTGAATGGATAAACTGTGCTTCTTCCAGACCGTGGAATATTATTTATCACTGAAAAGAAATTATTTATCAAGCCATGAAAAGACATTATAAAACCTTAAATGCATATTACTAAGGGAAAGAATCCAGTCTGAAATGGCTAAGTACCATATGATTCCAACCATATAACCCTCTGGCTAAGAAAAAAATCATAGAGACAGTAAAAAGATCAGTGGTTGCCATGGGCTGGGGGGGGGGGAAGGGAGGAGTGGGCAGAATAAAGATATTTTTAGGGCAGTGAAACTGCTCTGTGTGATACTATAATGGTAGATACATGTCATTATATATTTTTTGAAACCCCTAGGATATACAGCACCAAGAGTGAATCTAATGTAAACTATGGACTTTGGGTGATAATGAATTGTCAATGTAGATTCATCAGCTGTGACAAATACACCTCCCTGGTGGGGGGATGTTAATGGGGGAGGCTATGAATATGTCGAGGCAGGGGGTATATGGAAAATCTCTATACCTTCTGCTCAATTTTACTGTGAACCTAAAATTACTCTTTTAAAAATAAAGTATATTCAAACAAAATACAACAAAACAAAAAATGAGATGCAAGTTGTTGGGACTTGCCTTGTATTTTTCTTTTCCGGGGGACCATTTTTTAAAGTCTTTATTGAATTTGCTACAATATTGCTTTTGTTTTATGTTTTGGTTTTTTGGCCCCGAGGCATGTGGGATCTTAGCTCCCCAAGCAGGGATCGAACCCGCACCCCCTGCATTGGAAGGCAAAGTCCTAACCACTGGACAGCCAGAGAAGTCCCGGGACTTGCCTTTTATTTTTGATGTGAGGTTGGTAAACAGATGAGAGAGTATTCACCTCCAAGTTTTTATTTGCTTAGGTCTGTTAGCATTGCTTTAGCACTGCCACGTGGCAGGGAGGCAACCATATCTCTTCAGACCAAAATTTGCGAGGAAAATACCGGGCTCTCCATACACATAAAGCTTCTTTAGATATAAAGAGCAAGATGAACTTCAAGCCTTCACAGATTTGTTTTGCAATGTAATTTTCCAGAAGAATGACTGGTGCTCCAACTAGGGAGATATAGGAAAGTGACTTTTTTCCTTCCACTCACTGATCTGCAGGCCACATGAGCTTTCAATAGCCACTTTCTTTCGGAAACATATATCTCCAAATAACGTGAGGGCTTCTGGGTTCCAGAGAATGAGGGCAGTAAAGATATTTTGCATGAGTTTCCAGGAATGTTCCTGTATTTCCCGAACCCAAGTATTTGCATTTAAGGTATAAAAGGTTTGATTTTATGGCTGCGGGCAAAAAGCTGGCTGAGCCATCGTGAGAAAAAAACCTTCTGGAAGGGCATGCAGGAGGCGAGTGTAGTTTTGCAAGGATGGAAAAGTAGCAATTAAATGTGTAGCATTACCCTTCATGCCCTTGAGGGTTAGCACATATTCTCAGGACTCTTAGTGAGCAATTTTAATCAGAAGCATAATTACACATATATCACTTTAGTGTTTACAAAGTATGGTCACATAAATTATCTTATTGTTATATTTGGTGTTTTAGACATTTGCACCTTTTTCTTTCATGGTCTCACTTGATCTTTATATCAGTGCCATAGAGCAAGAGACCAGGGATCCTCTCCATTTGACAAAGAAGGAAACTGAGGCGCAAATATTAGTGACTTAATTAAAGTCGCTGTGTGTTGGCAATAAAAGCAGAACAAGAAAAAAATTCTAGACTTCTGGGCTTGTAATCATTTATATGGAAAGCAGTTTTTAAAAGAAGCAGAGAGGCGGTGGCTGACCTCAAATCTATGACCATATAAAAACTGCCTTGAAAAACATTTGCTTCTAGCAGGCAAGCATGAGCTGAGCTCCAGCAGGAAATGTAGGAGGAGAACACACGGGCTCCTCTCTTTCGCTCTGTGTATGTGCTTCCTGTGCTCCCAGATGCCACCTGGAATGATTTTTGTTCATGAGGAAAATTCTGAAAAGATGTCTTAAGTACAAATTTTGTAGGACAAAACCCAAAAGCCTAAAGCAAAATTATTGTTGTACTACTCCAGTTTGCTCAGATGAAATCAATACATCTTGTAACTTTCAAGGGAGAGAGAGACATCCCCTTGGAAAAACGGAGGCTGCTTGGAAAAGTACAGGAAAAGCCAAAAAGAAATGAACAGTAGCTATTATTGAATCCAGAAGTTATAACTTTGAGGAGGGCAGGACATGGAGAAGTAGAAAGTAGTTGGAAATTCCTATAGAAAACCAAATTGCTGTTCCCTCAGCTGGCACTGTGTTTTCGCCCTGGCTATATTTTACCTCCCTTGAGGGCTTCAGTGACCTAATGCCCCATGACCTTTCAACCAACAAACAGTAGTGAAACAATATCTGTTTCTATTGAAAAGGAAGCAATCATCGCGAGGCTGCTGGGCTTAGGGTGTCCACCACCAGAAAGAAGTTCCGCTCCATTTCTGTGCACATGAAGGGGGGGGGTGAGGGAATGGGCCCCGCCATGTGTGACATGATTATCCCTCACTCCCGGGAGCGCTAGCCCCCTCGTCCAGTTTCTCCTACTCTCTGAAAATGAGAACATCCATCCCAGTGAGAAATGGGACTCTCAAAAGCCAAGTTTCAATTCTTCTAGCCCATACTTTAAGTTGTTTCTTACTTCTCAGAGAAAATATCTAATTCTCTGGCGCCAACACTCTGCAGCATTTCAGGAACATCCACCAACCAGGAAGGGCATTAAGTCTCACAAGCAAACTGCTGCTGCAAAGACCTTGATGTTTTTTTTCTCTAGGAGAGAGAGAGTGACATCTTCAGGCCTCCCCACAGGCAACAGATTAAAATAAGGCTGCTGGCGGAAAGAGTCAGAGGATATAGAACTTTCTGAATCAAATCTCTGCAGTTTGTAGCCATGCACTCTAGAGACAAAGAACTTGACGTGCCTTAGTGGTTCCTGAGGGCATAATAGCCCAATACAAAAATGTTAGTGAATTTTTCCCTTAATCATCTGAAAATATAAATTATATGATCTAGCATTTTAAGGAGGCAAAAATATGCATAATGTAACTTATTTAAAAGTCGCCCAAGTTTCTAGCCAAGTCAATTCAGTCTGCACACATTTGTTATTGAAAACACCATAGACTAACTGAAACAAAGTGGAATTTTTCTCTTGCCTCCATATGTCCTTATTCTAGGGAGGGGACAGCTGTCCATGAAGAAACTTAGTAGAATGTAACATGTGCTATGATTTAAACAATCTTATGACAGTATAGGAAAGAAGATGAATTCTGAATGGTGATATCGGTGGTTTGTAGGAAAGTGAGATTTAGTCTGAATGCTGAATCTGTTAGATCATTTCAGATGAAAGAGGGAACTTGATCCAAGACTGATAGAACTGGAAGAATATACCAGGCAAACGTGAGAATTGCAAATAAATAGATAGCTGCACATGAGGGTGGACGTAGAGGGAGAAGGTTAAAGTATAGATTGTGGTCATATAATGGGGCACTTTATATGTAGCCTAAGTAATTGGTTATTTATTCCAAGCACTAAGAAGTCAATGTTTTACAGCCGGGGAATGGCAATAGCTCTAGCAGTCGTGTATAGTATTGATTGGAGAGGGAGACCAGTTAGGCGACCATTGTAGTATGTAGACAAGAAGTTAAGAGGGTCGGCACTAAGTTAGTGAGAAAAGAAAGAATGCAAGAGACATTTTGGATATGATTCAGATTTTTATAAGTACTTGGAATCCCTCATAGACCACTCAAATACGTGTATTTAATTATAATACTCTTACAGTGATTTGATACACAAAACAAATTGTTAGGAATGAAACTTTATCCAAAGGAAGAGAAATGCTATAATAACTTACCATTAAAATAAAAAATTAAAAAAGAAAAAACGGCACCAAATTGTGTGTGGTTAGGAATAACAGGATGTGTGTAGAGTGGAAAAAATCTTGAATTAATTACACATTATGATGCTCTGGGCAAGTTTTTCATTCTCTTGAGTTTCAGCATTCACAAATTTAAGAGTATTGGGTAAAGTAATTTCAAATGTTGTAATTCAATATATCCTCTGCATATATGAAATTATATTTTAATTAAGCAGAATATTCTAAATCAAAATATTTTCCTAAAAAGTGCAGAATTTAAACATGTTCAGTAGGATAATTGCCCCTAATGATGACAGTTTGACAATACGTGCATCTAATATTTAAGTTGCCCCTCATGTCTATAACTCAAACACATAAGTTTATACACATTTCTAAGGGTACTATGAAATGGATCTAGGAGTTTTTATATTTCAACTTTTACTGCTCAGTTTTATGGTTAGATATATTTTATGAAATGCATTGCCCTTTGGATCAATACTGTGTTTACAACATTAATCTAATAAATAATGAAAACAACCATTAAACTTGGCAACCATATTAAGCAATTTATAAATAACCATTTTAAAGCTGTAGCTGAGTAATTGATTATGACATAAACCACTTTTTGCCTTTACAAAATTCTCTGTCCCCTAAAAAAGACTGCAGTTCTCACAAAACATAAAATATGTGTGTCTGTCAAAATATTTATTACACAAGAAGTTTGCAGGAATTTTAGGATGTAACCGATTAGATCATCAGGGTATTATTGACTTTCTCTGATATATGACCTATTTGAGGCTAGTGTAGCATCAGGCCTTCTAGAAGAATCCAATTTAATAAAAATGGAACAAGTGAATAGTAAATTTGTGTAGTTTTGGACATTTTCTGATTTTTACATCTAAAACAAATAATCACAAGGACTTAATCATGTAGAAGTAGCTCCAATAAATAAGAAAAGTCCCAGCATCAAATTTATTTCCTTATAAAATTACTATATTAAATCAAATATCACAGCCAAATTAAAAATGCAGCTAGCCATCCCATCAGGTAGAATGAATTGTGAAAGAGAAAAATAAGTCAATATGTACATTTTTCTTAAATTTCTCACAAATTATGTTATTTTTCCCTACCCTTCTGGTTTCTTTAAGGATGCTGTTTATTACTACTCTGGTTTCAAAATTAAAAATAAACTATTCCATAAAATTGGTGTACACAATCCTCCAAACAGTCCCCAGGATGGGAATAGATGCAGCTATTTTTATAGTATATACAATACTAAATACCTAGAAACATCTGAGTGACTGACCAAATATTTCTTTTTTCATCCAGGTGCCTGGGATATAGTAATCCCAGTTTAAAATTGATTGCATTTAAAATTCATTAGTATCTGCCTTACTGATCGAGTGCAATCATTCAGTTTCTAGAGACAAATGATGGTAGAAATATAATATGATTCCAGGTATTTAATTCTTCTCTCATACACTCTGACTCTGTGACTTTTCCCTCTTCGATTTGGCTCTTAGAGCCACCATTGCTGTAGGCCTGGGGATGGAGTTGTCAGAATAGACAAGTTAAGCAAGGTGGCAAATTCTACCCTTTAAGCTCAAATGACCTGGGCCAGCAAGGGCTAGCATGTGTCCCTCCCTCCCCATGTGATATAAAATAGCTTCTGTTTGGGGAAGGAGAGAAGAAGAATATTCTATACAGAGTTAGAAGAAGACATCCTACCTCTCCTTCCCAACAGCCACCTTCACCCACAGATGAAGTCTGAGGGGAGGGATGAAATTACACAGTGTCTTCTTAAATTAGGGGATCAGAAACTTAAGAGAATCTGTGTCCCATTTCCTAGATGGAGACTAAGGAGATGACAAGCTTCAGAGCAAAGTCCCACATTTGTCATGGTGTTTTAGCTACAGAATAGAAAGGCTGTTGCTATGGTCTGAATGTTTGGCTTCCCTCCAAGTGTACCTATTAAAATCTAACCCTCAAGGTGTTGGTATTTAGGAGGTGGGGTCTTTGGGAGGTGATCAGTTCAGGTTCCCTCATTCCTTCCACCGTGTGAGGGCACAATAAGTCAGCAGTCTGCAACTGGAAGAGGGCTGTCACCAGAACACGACCATGCAGTCGCCCTGATCGTGGACTTCTAGCTCTGGAACTGTGAGAAATAAATTTCTGTTTAGAAGAAATCCAGTTTATGGTATTTTATTATAGCAGCCTGAACAAACTAAGACAGCTGTTGTGGCATATCTAGGAACAGGAGTGTCAAAGACAATCCCTCTGAGTTTTCCAGAATGACATGGGAAGGCACTCTGAGATGCAACAGTCCCTACCAGAAACTGCTTCACTCTCAGCCAGTTGCCAATAGGGATTGGAACATGACCAGATATTAAATGGGACAAGTTACAGCCAGAGCAAGGGCCAGTTTTAGACCCATTAAACAGAGCTGTTTCATGATTCAGAGATAGACAGCTCCCTCCTACCTATAGCTAAGTACTATGGGCATAAATCTTCTTACTTCCCTACTCAAAGCTTAACAACTTAACACCAACCCCAGGGTAAGTCTTGAGGAAGTTCATTTTACAGCCGAGATAACGTAGAGATCTCTGAAATTTTCTGTATTTCCTAGTAATAGCTGGATAAAACATCAAACCCAATGGGGCCTAAGTTAGGTATTAAATTCCTTTGTAGAACAAATGAAAACATTTATACATTTGCATATCTGCTGTTCTTACCATGAATTTCACATTTGCCATACAAAAGTAAATAGTTAATGGTGAACATCCTCAATATCACATGATATTTTTATCTTTGCATCATTAGATGCTCAAATCCATCTGTGGCTGAAAAAACAAGGTGCTATTAGTTTTGAGTACAAAGTTCAGTTATTTTGTACAATATTTGTGAATTTGATTCATTGATAAACTGTGTGGAAATTTGGTGAAGAACCTGTTCAAATCACAGGTCCAAGATTTATAGTTTTATGGAGGGGTTTGATCTAGAGCAAATTACCTAACTTCTCTGAACCTATGGAAAAAGGGAATATCAGTATTCACCGTATATGCTTGCTGTCAAGTTAAATAATATGTATTTACAAGTGCTTAATAACAACTTTCTATTCCTCCTTAGAACCTGAACTTTAAGGCATAAAATACCTAGTACAATGCTTTGCAAGTAGTTGGTATTTGACAAATATTGTTGAATAATTGGAGCAAGGCAACTCCTCCTAGTACAGTGTAGCTAGAGGTACTTTGTCCATCCAGTCTTCCCACTTCTTTCTCTTTACCTCCTTTGATAACGAACTCTTACCCTTTTGCTTCTCTGGTTATGTCATAGTAGACTTTCCCCCTCAAGACTTTGTTAAATATGCTGACCAGTTCTTACCCCACCTAAGACTTCCTGAAACCAAGTTAAATGTTAAGGTAGGGCATCAGTCCACCTAAGCCACGCTATGCAGTCCCCTTTGATAATTCCTTAATCTACTCCTCTTCTACTTTCATATGTTCTATTCCAGAAGAGTCCATTTATTGCGCATGTGGAAATAATAGAATGTGGTTCGAGGAAAGATACAATATCTTATGTCATATCAAGCATTTTAGATAAATGCCAAGATTTCTCCTCTCATCTAAAACTGACAAAAAGCCAAAAGTACATCATGTTGAACTCTGAATAACAAATATGATTACTTCATTGCTAATGAGGCTAATAAGTCTACTTACATAAATAATGTTCCAAGGATCTAGTTAGAAAGCAGTTATGACCTAATGAGGGTGTGGTGCTGTTTTATGTCTCTAAATCATTCCAAAGCTAAAGTTCTGTGCAAAACCAAAAGTAAGACTCAACAAATAATTAACAAAACCATTATTCATTGATTTATGACAACAAATATGATTGCTCATGCAATTGTACCGTAACCTCACAGCCTCATAACATAATGCAGTGGGACCTCCTTGAATTATGAGCTAGGTCCTTGCAAGTTTCCTTCAGCCCTTTGTCCCTGTCAGGAGTTTCAACATGTAGCGTCTAACAACTTATTTAAGAATAGAGAGCAAATGCTTTTTCATACACACATTCTTTCTTTACATGAGTTGAGAACAAGTCATAGCACTTCTCTGGAACACAAAGTACTTTTAAAAATAACCAGCTCCACGAGTACAACTTCTGTTTTCTGAAAATAGATTTATTTGTAAGGTGCATAGTTATAATGCAAATATGGGCAGCAAAGACAAAATAGAAATTATAATAAACTTTATTATTTATAATGTCCAAGAAACTCTTGATTGTGTAACTTAAAATTTGCCTTTTCCTGGGATTCAAACAAACACAAATCTTTGGACAATCTATGAATATCATAGAGGTTTTGTTTTTAAATCCTTATTATACTTCAAATGTGAAAAATTCCTCTTCCCTTTGAGATGTTTTAAATATATTTTTCTCTAATAAACCACAAGAACCCTTTGTTCATTTTCCTCCAGTCTTCAAAAAGTACCTCAGGAGAGTCTTTCAGAGGAAATTGGGTATACACTCATAAAAACAATTCTGTCAGAACACACATGTTTTTTTAAAAAATCATTCTCTTTGTAGGTCTGTCTGAAAGAACTTCCCATTTGGCATGTTTGAAGGCTTTTAGGGATGATTGCCTTTGCTATTTGCTATCTGTGGATTTGGACTTTAACCCATTTTGCAATCCAATCAAAATTGTATGTCGTGCTATGTGTGTATTGCTCGATGTTGGGGGAAGGGAATGTGGCTTGAAAGGAGAGGTGCCCTAGTTGAGTATGTGCTATGTCCTTTTTATGATTTAGTCTCATAGGAGTTCTGTCTGAACAGATTAGGGAGCTGTCAGTTCCACCTTTCTTGGACAACCCTGCAAGCCCCTTACTTAGCTGCTCGGGGTACTGTCTTTCAAAGCTACACAGGGACCTCAGGAATATTCTGGTGTTGTTTTACCAGGAAAATTAAAGTCAGATGGGATGGTCCTAATTCAATGGCAGTTCTTAGGATAAAATAGGCTCTAATAGCATCACTAATTTTGGATAGTAAGATTTCTGTGTTCTTTTCTGATGACAACTGATTAAAGTCGGGCTAAAGTTCCCCTTGCTGACCACATCCATCTCCCACTATGGTGAGAAATTGCTTCCGTCCTGTACTCAGTATTTAAAGGACACACTAACTTTTGGGTCTACTGAGGAAGTGAAATCCTGCTCACTACCCAACCCCTTGAAAACCACAAAGCAGGCTTAACCTTTTATCCAGGATAAAAGGGTCTTTCAATAATTCAGTAATGATTTTCTTAGAATGATTTTCTTTTTAGAAGAGAAAATCAGACTGAAAAATATGGAGGAATTATACTGGTGCAGGGAGAGGATGGGAAACAAAGTTTAGAGACAGGTGAGGTTGCGTGTGTTGTTGTTCTAAACTTGGCAGAAAAGTCTGTGGGTGTAAGGGGAGCAACAGAACTCATCATGTCTGACACAGAGAGGAATGATTCTGTTTTTCTTTGAAATTTTTTTTGTGTGTATTGAATGTTGTGCCCATGAAAAATTGAGTTCCCTTAATAATAGGAAAAGGTGACACATTTCAATTTGTTGAGATCATCAGTTACTCCAGGAAATATTTTGTGTTAGCAACCTTGTGCCCTACATGCCTACCATTATGCTTCATGAATAGTGGTGACTTAAATGTTTGTTAAACATGTAAACACAAAGAGCTACAAATGTCCAAGTTTTAAAGACTTTAAAGGGTAAATACTAATTTTAAAAATTATTATTTAATATTTACATTTTCTTGAATCCGTGATGGTATTTGAGATACTGTATATGTTTTTCTTTTTTTTTTTTTTTTTTTGCTGTACACGGGCCTCTCACTGTTGTGGCCTCTCCCGTTGTGGAGCACAGGCTCCGGACGCACAGGCTCAGCGGCCATGGCTCACGGGCCCAGCCGCTCCGCGGCATATGGGATCCTCCCAGACCGGGGCACGAACCCGTATCCCCTGCATCGGCAGGCGGACTCTCAACCACTGCGCCACCAGGGAGGCCCTGTATATGTTTTTCTTGATGATGAGTCCCAAATTTAATCTCCTATGAACTAGAGTAAGTCCAGTTTCTGTAGATGTTCCTTGTTGATACAGAAATATTTAACTATATATTTTTTATTCCGATGCGTTCAACTGTGGCAGAGAGTAATTCTGCTGACATTCAAGTATGGTGCTAGGAACAAATTAATGCTAGAAGATAGAAGCCGAGCCTAGGAATACAATAGCATAGGGCCATTTCCTATCTTTAGTATGCATATATTTGGACACTTCACCAACCTCACTGGCCTTATCTCTTGCCCATATCCAAGGAGATTCCAGCTTGAGGACATTGCATTTGAATATGTTTAGAGTAGCTAAGGAAAATATTATCAAACCCTGGGGTTTGCATTCCTATGTCTCACTGATAGTGTCTAGTGTCTGTAATTTGGCTCTCCATGGAAACCATTTCTAGCTTCCAAGTACATTGGTTATTGGTTGAGAGCCTTGTTTCTCTACCATGGGGCTTGAATATAAGCCAGAAGGCTGGAAGTCTTATCTTTGCAAGTTCTCTTCTGTTTGAAATGTTTCATTTTTATAACAGTTATTTGCTGAACTATGAGATGTTACACACCAATGGGCACAGAAGCAAAGAGTGAGGACCAAACAGCTTGCTGTGAATGAAGATAGACTCACTAAAATAAAAATAGAATTGAAGAGAGTTTGGAAATTGTACATTAGAACAGATAGGTACCTCAGGGAATACTGGTATAATCTCTGCCCTCTCCCAAGTGTCAGACTAGAGGAGAATATGGAAGTTCTACTCAACACGTTCATTTGGCTCTTCCAAGAGACCTTCGAAATCAGCATGGTTAATATGGCACATAGCACTTTTTTCCCCCAATTTTTTTTCTCTTCTTGCATTTCTCACTTCAATCAACGATGATATATTATCTATTACTATGTAATAAATGATCCCTGTAATCAGTGGCCAAAAGCAGCAATAAACATTTCTCTCACAGTTTTTGTGAGTTAGTGAGACAGGAGGGGGCAGGGCACAAACTTTAAAAGAGTGACATAGCCATCGAGGATACAACATAAACTGGTAAGGACCAACTAGGTCCAAAATGGCAGACGAGTTGACTTCCGCTAGACCTTGAGCCTCAGTACACACTCATTGAAATACAGCAGCAAGCTAAGAGACACACCTACAGGTGCCATGATAGTTCTGAGGCCGACCACAAAAGGCCAAAAAAGTAGGCAGTGGCCCAATTCCTGGAAATCCCCACCCCTTCTCCAAAATAGTGGAATAATCCTCATTAGCCTATGAAATTACCCACCTCTGTAAAAACTGACAGCCCTGTGCCCTGGGGCCTCTCACCTTCTGAGATGCCTACACTGCCTGTGGAGTGTGCTTCTGGATTTTGGTTCAGGATCTCTTATGAGGTTGTAGTCAAGATGTTGGCTGGTCTTGAAGCCAACTGAAGGCTCCAGTGTTTCCCAGGTGGCTCACTCACGTTTCTGGATTTTTGTTCAGGATCTCTTATGAGGTTGTAGTCAAGATGTTGGCTGGTCCTGAAGTCAACTGAAGGCTTCAGTGGTTCCCAGGTGGCTCACTCACATTGCTGACAAATTGGTGCTGGCTGTTTGCGGAAGGCCTCAGTTCCTCTTCCCATGCAACTCTCCTAGGGCTGCTTGAGTATTAATAGTATGGTGGCTAGCTTCTTCTAGAGCAAAGATGGTCAAGAGGGAGTTATGTTCTCTATGACTTTGCCTGGGAAGACATATATCATCACTTCTGCCACATTGTATTGGTAAAAAGGAGTCCCCAGGTCTGGTTCAATGGAAGGGTAGTTAGGTTTCACCTTTTGAAGGGAGGAGTGACAAAAATGAGCAGACGTATTTGAAAATGAAGAGAGAGACATTTCAGCAAATCTTGCTCATTATACTTACTAAAGAGCATCTGTAGAGCCCCTCCTATTCATGCCTTTTCTTTGTACTACTTCAGGTCCTCAAAATATCTCGCTTCTTAACTGGTCTTTCATTTGCTATCTTGCATTTCTTAAATATCTCCACAGTGTAGCCAGAGTGATCTTGCTAAAATCTGACCATATCACTCGGCTCCTCCAAACTCACAATCTGTTCTCCATGACAGAAAGAATAAAACACAAGCACCTTAACCTAACACAAACAATTCTTCATGTTTCCGGCTTAAGATTCCAGACTCAAACCTATTTTTCTCTGCTTTTAATTTTATATTTTATCATATTGAATTCTTTAAATTCCTTGAATATACAGTGGTATTTCATATATTATCATCCTCTCTATATGAGAGGTCAGAAAACTTTTTCTGGGAAGTCCCAGATGGTACATGCCTTTGGCTTTGCGGGGCATACCATATGTCCAGTCAACTAAATTCTGCTGTGACAATGTGGCATGAATAAGTTCAAATAAAACTGTATTTACAAAAATAGGTAGTGGGCCAGATGTAGCTCCTGTGCGAGAGTTTGCTGACCCTGTACTATGCTACTGTCCTCTTGAATAACATGCCCACATTTCTTTGCCCAGATAACATTTATGATTGATGCTTTCAGAGTCCTTTTAGGTATTGTCTCCTCTATGAATTCTTTCAGGTGCTTCTAGTTTGGAATAAGAGCCTTAGTTCTGTGATCCCATGGCAGCCTAAATAGTGTTATGGCTTTGTCACGTAAATCTGAAATTGCCAACTTCCTGAAAACCTTCTTCATTAAACTGGCAGGTCTTTTTCTTTCTTTTTTTTTTTTTTGCGGTACGTGGGCCTCTCACTGTTGTGGCCTTTCCCGTTGCGGAGCACAGGCTCCGGATGCGCAGGCTCTACAGCCATGGCTTATGGGCCCAGCCGCTCCGCGGCATGTGGGATCCTCCCAGACCGGGGCACGAACCCGTGTCCCCTGCATCGGCAGGCGGACTCTCAACCACTGCGCCACCAGGGAAGCCCTCTTTTTCATTTTTGAAATCCCCTTGCCAAACAGAGTTCCTGGCTAGTGTGTTGAACTGAATTGAACCAATTAAGGACTAATGCACAGAAGACTCTTAGAAAAATGTAATATAGAATGGGATTATATGATAGAATAACTCTTCTCTTTTTATCTTTATCTGATATGCTCTGCTGTTTTTATTTTTGGTCAAATATGGTCTGTTCATATTCCATTTTGTTTTATAGACACAAAAGCAATGGGGTCTGAGGACAGATCCAGAGTTGAATGTATGAAATATTTCTTAACCTGTGATTGTCTGTTATAAAGCAACATCCCTCCAGGGAACATGATCCATATCAATAAGGCTCAACACTGTCTGCTCATATGAATTACACGTAGAATTGGTATATGTGTACATAAATGCATACTCCCAAATGGAGATTCTCATTTAAGAGGCTGCAATGGTGCAAAGGATCCTGTGATTCCAGAGGAACCACAGGTGATTGTGTCCCAGATTCAGAGTTGAGAATCAGTGAACTATGGTTCATATCTAGCAGTATAAATCTGTGATGCTAAAACTTAAAATCATATTTCAGATATGATGAGGAAATGAAAAAAACTATGCATAGGAGGAATTAGAGTACCCAGAAGTGACTTTTGGGTACAAGATGAGAAATGATTGTATGGCTTTAAGCAATTTGCTTGAATGAACTCACTCTGGATTGTCTCCTCTTTAAAATGAGGTGATTGGGTGATATAACTCTTCATACCTTGAATGAATTAGTTCTTAACTGGTGTACTTTTACAGGTATGTTGCTAAGTTTTTATCAATACATACGTTCCAGTTATCTAGTGCTGCATAACTAACCACCCCAAACTTTAGTGGCTTAAAACAATGAACACATGTACCATGCTCAGTAATGTGCACTTTGGGCAGGACTCAGTGAGGACAGCTTTGCTCTGTTCCACCAGGTATCAGCTGGGATAGCCCAAAGACTGGACTCAGTAATCATCAGAAGGCTCTCCCGCTTACTGCTCTAACAGCACATGTTCACAGTTAGCTGGGACAACTCAAGCACCTGAGATTGTGGCTAGATACTTATTTGTGGTCTTTCCATGTGGCCGCTTGACTTCCTCACAGCATGGCTGCTGAGCTCCAAGGTAAAGCATTCCAACAGAGGAGGCATCTGGTGGAAACTCTTTTGCCATAACTCGTGGATCTAGTGTCAGAAGACATGCAGCATTATTTCCATTGTATTCTGTTCATCAAAAGTCAAAGATTTTCCCGGTTTCAAGGGGAGGGAAAATAGGCTTTATCTTTTGATAAAGGAATGGCCAGTTTCTGGATGAAAACACAGGTCAAGAAATACTCTTGCAGCCATTTGTAAATACAATCTACTGTAGTATAAAGTCATTTTTACTACAGTTGAATATAACATTACAATAAAATTTGAGAGAGAGAGTGTGGAGAGCTTAGTGGTTCTTAACAAAACAGTTAGTACACAATCTGCTTATATTCAGAAATAAAAAGCAGAGTGTAACTCTAGTAAATCACAAAGAAGAAAAGAATCTTATGTTCAATATAATAGGTAAGAATGCTGCCCTTTGACTATTTAAAGGAACATGGCCAGGGCAGTAAGAGTTGTAATCCAAGAGTGACATCAGTGACATATTGCAGAGGACAGTGTAAGAGAGTTCTTGGCAGAGACTCCTGTCATCCCGCCCCAATATCCATTTTCCCTTTCTTCTATTAGAGTGTCTTAGATTTTTAGCAGCACACATGACTGAATGGGCTAAAGACTCTATGTACAAGCCCCTCTTGTAGCTAGGTGAGGCCATATGATAATGCACTGGCTAAAGTGTCCTGTGCAACATCCGGGAAGGGTTTTTCAAGGAAGAGGAACACGCCCCTCTTGTGCCCTCTACATTTTTCTGATGACTGGAATGTTACAGCTGCCTCCTGAACAGTCATGTTGAAACATGAAGCAAAACACTGTGGGTGGATCACTGATGATTGTCAAGTCACTGTCCCAGCAATGGACTGTGCCCTCCCCCCCAGAATGTGTTTATGTGAGGAAAATATAAGATTGTGTCTTAGTAAGTCACTGTTATTTCGGATTTGGTCATATTCAGTTGAACCTAATCTTATATGTACTGATGGCTGCATTTTAATTATTGCCAATTTTTTGGTATTGTCTTCCATGCCATCATCAGCATTGCTCGTATTAAGTCCCTCAGAGGCTTAACATCTATGCTATACAATCACCACTTCTCCTACTATTACATGTGAGGTCTTTGATTGATCTACACACACTTCAAAACTGAATAGCCTTTGTAGTTTTCGGTTAGATTGTTCAAGCTGTTCACATACCATTTCAGTCTTCTCATAGGTAAAGCAGAAAGAGTCTACTTCAAAATATTTAGAGGAGAATCACATGAGAGAATGTGAAAAACACTTTGCACAATTGCCCCGCAGTAAGAAATAACTGTTATTGTGTGTGTGTGTGTGTGTGTGTGTGTGTATGAGATAGTGGTGGTTGTGGTGATTCATAGCTATTATTCAGTAAGAATTTGTTCTGAATTGATCACATGGATGTTGTAAACACTGGAAAGCCATATGGTTTCATAAAAGGGGAAGTGATGATGGTGGTCATGAATGTTTGTCTGTTCTCTTTGTCGCCTTCACTTCCTGTCTTTCTGCAGGTGAGATGCTCTGGCTATGGGAACAGGTGCCTATGTCAGGGTGGCTCATGCCATGGCTCAGAGGACCCTATGCTCATGGCCACAGTGATTATTCCAGAAATAGGCACATGCACATGTACCAGGTGGTCTAATCAAAACACTGACCAGGGATTTGGGGTGGGAGGAAGCGTGGAGAAAATCATGGTAATGATGTGCAAATAATCAGCCTCCCAAAGCCACTATCTACCCCATCAGTAGCAAGAAAGTCCACAATCATATGTGGAGAAAATCAAAGGTGTGAGAATGTGAGAGAGACACTCTTGATATTTATCAGATCCATAGTTCCAGATAGTTTTTATGCTAGCCTCACTCCTGATTTTCCCAATTACACGAGCCAAAAACATTTTCCTATTTTGCTCAAACTGCTTGCATTGAATATTTGACTGTTGAAGAAATTAGTCCTAGCTATATCAATGAGGAATTAAATTACATGAACAGATCTATTGGGAAATGTTGGGTGAATCTCATATTTGAAGAGCAAAATGAGTTGGAGATACTGTGATTATATCGTGTGCATGTGTATGAGAATGTGTGTGTGTGTGTGTGTGTGTGTGTGAGGGTTTATCATACAAACAGTATAAACACACCTAATAAAAACAATGTTCTCTTTTCCAGTTTTAATTTTCAGATTTTACCATATTTTCTAATATTCATTTATTCACCTATGTGAACCCTCAACATGAAAGCCATGCATTTTAACTCCAATCAATCAATTTATCCAGAAGCCTGATGTGCGTTATAAATAGTCTGCGAGGTTATTAAGGACTAGTTGTGTACCATGCGGATTTGAGAAGGTGCACGTATTTTCCTGCAAGCCTCATGTAACGAGCATGTGGCTTGGCTTTGAAGATCAAAGTCAGTCTTATCTTTTGATTTTAATACTTTATTTTCTCCATAAAGCATAATTTTAAAAATTAAGAAACTATTTTAGTTTTGAAACCTTAAAATACTTTCAAAATTGTTTCATATAAATCAAAGTCAGCCTTTTTTCTCACTGAATTGGTTATTAATGAAGAAGGGCAGACATAGCTTTTGCCAAAACAGTCTGTTTTAGATAAGAAGAGAGCAAATATTAACTTCAAAGACTTTTGTATAAGGATTGCATGAATGAAATCCAAGTGTCAGAATATTTGTCATATTATTTTAATGTAGCTGACTGTTTTTTGAAGGGGAAAGAGTTTTGCATGCATATGGTACTGCTGTTTCAGAGACCTTCATATGCATGTGTGTGTCTGTACATGTGCGTATATATGCATCTGCCTATATAATTATAAAATATCTGCTTTTTTTTTAATACACTTAATTATAGTTCTATAAAACAAGTGAAAGTATTTTCTATTATTCCTAAAGTAGATAAATCATCACTTTAATATCAACCTGGATGGACCACTGATATATGATACTTCTAAAGTATTCAGTCTAGTCTAGACAGTTAACCTATCTGGCAAAAATGTAGTCAGATTAGCAAAAATCTAAAATCTCCATTAAGATTGTTATCAGGTAAACATTCAGATTATGATCAGGTGACCATTCTTCCTAGCTGTCCACATTGAGACTCAGCTCTGAAATCTCATGATTCTCTGTCATTCATTTTTCCTTCTCTTTCTCATCTTTTCTGATTCTTTCCTCCCCTCTCCATTTCCTATCTCACTCTCTTAAATCCTGTACATTTTCCTTGCCTTGCTCACTACGATTTCCCTTTTCTTTTTTCTTTTCTTTTTTTTTTTTTTTTGTGGTACACGGGCCTCTCACTGTTGTGGCCTCTCCCGTTGGCGGTGCTCCGGACGTGCAGGCTCAGCGGCCATGGCTCACAGGCCCAGCCGCTCCGCGGCATGTGGGATCCTCCCAGACCGGGGCACGAACCCGCGTCCCCTGCATCAGCAGGCAGACTCTCAACCACTGCACCACTAGGGAAGCCCAACTTTTTCCCTTTTCTGTAGAGACTGAAGGCACTAACTTCTACGCAACTGAGTGAGCTCTGGACACCTTGCATGATAGCTATACCTGATTATAGTGCAGAGCTTGCTGCATGAAAGCTTTTCTGCTTTTTCCAGAGTTGGTTTCCCATTTTCCTTCTCTCCACATTCTCATTCCCTGGGACTTCATTTTCAGCTCTGTTCCACAACAGACGCTCATTTCCACTCCCTGGGGAGATCAAGAGCTTGGAGCAGAAATAATAGCTCCTCCTCACAAAAACACAAGATAAACTGTAATAAAGTATAGGAGGCTATTTAGCAAAAAACTTAAATGTTTCTGTGCCTTAATTGCTATGTGAAAAGCAAATGGTTTCTGTCTTGATTAAGGCTATAAATGTGTGGAAGTGTATATAAGCCAGGGTTTCTGACTTGAAATGCAAAGCATGTGTCATTGCAACACGTGTGTGATATAAATATGAGTACCAAAAAGTACATTTTAGGAAGTTCTTAATTGTTATTCCCTCACCGTGACCATTAAGATTTTAATTTTTAGTAAGAGATGTGGATAAGCAGGTGGAATTTCAATGTAGCAGATTTAAAAGGGAATCCAATTGCTATGCTAAATTCAAACATAATTAAAATGGAAACATGTCACTATGCAGTACAAAGCCAAACAGCACCTCATAGTTAAAAGAAATATGCGTTTGGCATGTACTGTGCTTATGAGCATTCCAAGCTTCTGGAAGCTATGAAAATAGAGCATTTTGAGGTTCCATAAGATCTGTAGTCTCTGCTTCAAGAAAATTGAAAATGGTAGTATTCATTTAGAAAGTTGATGTATTTTCTGCTATCTCTTTTTTAGTTAAGAAAATATAAACATTGTGAGTACTTAGATACTCAAAAATTGGTATAAGTATTTTGAGGAGATACTTCTCAGAACATAAATAAGAGTTTGTGAGATTATCATTTCAAGTGGCAAATCTAAGTGATTTTGGAGTCTCTCAAAGTTTCAGAGGGAGTCAGGGATAAAATTAGAAAGAAAAGTCTAGGTTTGACATATGGAATTTGGGTGAAATAGGTAGAAGGTGAAGAGATGAATACAGAAGTAAAACCAGAATGAAGTAAACCCAGAAGCAAAATATGAAGATGAACCTCCAAACAATTTGAGTTAAAAGCATAAACTAGGTAATATTGCGAATTGTTTTTATATGATCATTAGTCCCCTGAAATATTCTTCACAAAATTACTATAGGGTCAAGTATATTGGAAAACACTGTAGTTTTGTCTGCTCTTTGAAGATTCACAGCATGAAAAAGCATTATTTTAGACTTGGAGAATTTCAGGAAAGTTTAACTAAGTGTTCCTAGTGATCTTTCAATGTTATAGAGAAGTCCATTCAAATTCATTTAAACAAAAAGAATCATTTGGAAGAAGAGTACCAGCATTGTAATATAAGGATAGGAAGTCACTAAGGCCTCACAGAGATTCACATGTGGGTATTTTAGAATCCTACTTCCAACTTTTAGGAGTGACAATCTGACAGGCCCAGCTTGGAAAGGTAGCCATTTCTTTTTCAGTCAACTACAGCTGCTGAATTCACACTTATCTGATGCTATATCTTCATTAAAAAAAGCTCAATCGTATCAGGGTGATTCCATCTTTTTTTTTTTTTTTGCGTTACGCGGGCCACTTACTGTTGTGGCCTCTCCCGTTGTGGAGCACAGGCTCTGGACGCGCAGGCTCAGCGGCCATGGCTCACGGGCCCAGCTGCGCCGCAGCATGTGGGATCTTCCCGGACCGGGGCACGAACCCGTGTCCCCTGCATCAGCAGGCGGACTCTCAACCACTGTGCCACCAGGGAAGCCCCCATCATATTTTTATTACATTTCTACTACTATATATCTTTAATATCTCTCCACTTAAAAAAATCTTTATTCTATATCACCTCTGATTACTGCTGCATTTTTTTTGCATCTTTCACAGTAAAACTCCTTAAGTGAGTTTTTTACCCTTATTGCCCTACTTTATAACAAATAAATTTATTTTTCACATCCTTCAAATCTGGCTCCCCTCCCTAAAACTGCACTGATGCATCTAGGTCAGCAGTCATCTTCATGTCTTGTTTCATCATAATCAGTCTCTCAGCAGTGTTTAATACAGTTGATCATTCCCTCCTGGAAAAAAAAAACAAAATCATAAACAAAAAGCCCTCCTGTTATTTGCTTTTATGCCATCGTGGTGTCCTCTTTCTGCCCGCCACACTTCATGCCTACCTCTTCTTCAATGGCTCTTTATTTCATATCTCATCTTTAGATGCTGAAGGGCCAATGTCACTATTCTTTAAACCCTTCCTCTGTGTCCTCATTCATCCCCATTCCTTTAAATCTATTTGTTGATGACTCTCAAGCCTCTCTGTCACTTTTACCTCTCCTTAGAGCTACAGATATCATGTTACTGGACATCTCCAATAAATATGTCTTTGGCATTTCATATTTAGAATGTTCAAGATGGAGCTCTTCGTTTTACTGCCTTATCCCTATGTCAGCACATGGTCGTAGCATCCACACAGTAGCTTAAGCCAAACACCAAGGAGTTGTCCTGGATTTGCCATCTCCCACACACAGAGTTCATTAACATCTGTTTCAAAGGAGGTATCGAAACTATCCCTTCCTCTCTACCTCCACACAGGAGAATGCATGATTAGCTCATTGATCTGACCCTCTCTAGTTTGAGAGTCATCACTCTGCTTTGCTCTTTCGGTTTTATTTGAATCGTATAAAAGAGCGTTTGGTCTCTTCGTTGCTCTGACTTATTCAAGTCTACAGATAATAGCCAACACACTGAGATCCTGTTGTATTTAGCAACCAAATCCTGCAGCATACAGTCTGTTAGTCTATTAGACTATCGATGATAGATTAACTACTCTTTTGGGGGTTTTGCTAGTTTATATAAACTACCGGCCTTCCCATTCTGAGGAAAGTGTTTCTTTCCAGGGTCCCAGCAAGTAACTTAGATGGAAATGTATTCAAACTGCATCAATACTCCCCCCAACTGTCTCTGAACTGAGTCTTTCCTTTCCATTTCTCACCTAGACTCCACCTTCTCTTGAAGTTCTGTTCCCCCTTCTCTGATCTGTGCATATTCTTTCTACTCCTCTGGACTCTTAAGGAAACTTCTGATCTTTAATGTTGCTTCCTTTTGCTTACATATAAATATTTCCATAGTGTAAAGTATAAGCTCCAGAGCCAATACGTTTCTACTCAACGGTCTTGAGCATAGAGACAGATGCTCTAAAATTAGTATTTGCAGCTTTAAGAGTATAAGGACAAGTCTTAACAGTCCAATAAGAAAGTTATCTCAGTTTAAAGCCGTCAGTGCTTAGGTAAGAGCTCTTTGCATGTGCCCATAGACTTGAGAACCTGTACAGTGCTCCACTCCCAAGTACAGCAGGTGGAGGGAGGGGAGAAGAGAAAGGGAATGGAAGTGTGACTGAACTAGCAGCCTCTGTGAGTTGGGGAGTCTGTTGAACAAAGGTGGCATGTGAGTCCCAACCGTATGGGAACTGTAAGCCCTCGAATTCTCTGTGGCCTTTTACAAGAAGGTTTTTTTTTTAATAAGCAGAGTAGAATTAAGTGGGCATATAAGATGGTATCCAGAGAAACAAATGATTGCAAAAAAATTATTGGAGTATAGTTGATTTACAATGTTCTGTTAGTTTTAGGTATACAGCACAGTGAATCAGTTATACATATATATATATATCCACTCTTTTTTAGATTATTTTCCCATCTAGCTCATTACAGAGTATTGAGTAGAGTTCCCTGGGCTATACAGTAGGTCCTTATTAGTTATCTATTTTATATATAGTAGTGTATATATGTCAATCCCAACCTCCCAATTTATCCCTTCTTCCTTTCCCCCCTGGTAACCATAAGATTGTTGAGAAACAAATGATTTTTAAAAATCTTCAAAATTTACCAAATCAAAACTGTGGCTTAGAAATTGTATTTATTTTTGAGAACAATCATTGAAAACACAACTCTAGCAAGACAGGGGAAACGTTTCCCATCTGTTGCAGACCATAGGTCATGTGGTTGAACTCTATGGAGCTAAAAGGGATCATGAGCTCAGTGGGAATGTAGAGCTTACACTTCATTGCTTCAAAAAACCTGTAAAACCGCAAGAGAAAATACTTGAGCCCAGAATAGGTAGTGACATTTTTCAACTAAAACCTTGAGATGTCTTGATTCTTATGAACTTGTAAGACCTTTCAGAAAAGGAATGATCATGGATCAAAATACTGAAGAACTTTAGAGAAAGGATAGGATCTGTGTTCTTCAAAAGAGTTTTCCACCAAACCTGTAGGATGATCTTAATAGTATTTATCACTAATTTCAGAAACAAGGGCTGTTACATAACTCCGATTGACTAATGAAGTGTCAATATGATTTTAAATCAGTTCTTTTAGATAGATTTTTACCCATCAATCAAATTGGTCTTGAGACTGCTCCTGAAAAACATTATATGTACCCAGAAATACAGTAGTATTCCTTATCCATGATTTTGCTTTCTGTGGGTTCCGTTACCAATGGTCAACCACAGTTCAAAATATTAAACAAAAATTTCCAGAAATAAACAATTCATGAGTTTTAAATTTGAGCTCTTCTGAGTAGCATGATGAAATCTCTCACTGTCCTGTTCTGTTCCACCCCATCCATCAACATGGATCCTCAACCATCAACTTGGTCAGCTGCTTATATCTAACCATCGACATTGCCCTGGCTTGATGATCCAGTATAACACAAGGAGATGATCCTCCTTCTAATGTAATCATCAGTAGGTCAGTAGTAGCCTAATGTTAGGTCACAATGCCTACATCATTCACCTCATTTCATCTCATCACATAGGTATTTTACCATCTCCCATCATCACAAGAAGAAGGGTGAGTACAGTACAAAAATATATATATATATTTTTTTTTCTCTTTTTTTTTTTTGCGGTACATGGGCCTCTCACTGTTGTGGCCTCTCCCGTTGCGGAGCACAGGCTCTGGACGCGCAGGCTCAGCGGCCATGGCTCACGGGCCCAGCCGCTCCGCGGCATGTGGGATCTTCCCAGACCAGGGCACGAACCCGTGTCCCCTGCATCGGCATGCGGACTCTCAACCACTGCACCACAAGGGAAGCCCCAAAAAGATATTTTGAGAGAGAGAGAGAGAGAGAGAGAAAGGGAAGAGCCACATTCACATAACTTTTATTATAGTGTATTGTTTTAATTGTTCTATTTCATTATTAGTTACTGTTTTTAATCTCTTACTGTGTCTAATTTATAAATTAAACTTTATCACAGGTATGTATGTATAGGAAAAACTATAATATGTATAGGGCTCCTTATGGTTTTAGGCATCTACTGGGCATCCTGGAACATATCTTCTGTGGGTAAGGGGGGGACTAACATAATCACATTTTTGCCTGGCCTGACATTTAACAAAGTCTTCAAAACAGTTACAGTTGCATATTGAGTTTATTTTTAGGTGGCCTCTTAGAATATTTGCTAAGTTCTCAATGGAATGAACATCACAGTTATTTTCTAAAGAAGCAAGAAGGGGAAATGATATAAACTTAGATTTTAGATTTGTATCTTTACTTAAGAAAACTGTTTCAAACCTCCATCCTTATGCAACTGAAGCCAATATAAAAAAATTCATGAGGAAAAAACTGAGACTTATGGTTGCAAAAGTTTTTTGAAGGCCATATAAGTACATATAGAGTAAAATGGATAAATGAGGCAGCTGTACATATGATTTTTTAAATATAAAGAAATCATTTGCTTCAAGTGTTGAGATTTTTTTTCAATGAAAATTGTTCAAAATATTTCCAGGGCTCTCTATTTCTATTCGTCATTGACTAAACTGAAACAATTACAGAGCTGCAGAAAATTTTCTGGTGGGAATTAGGCTATTGTGTGGGGTTGAGGGAGGGCAGTTCCTTAACCTGGGAAGTGATTCCACTTTTCATTTCACCTTCATTTCTACACAGGTTTGATCAACACTTGACCTTACCTTACTGGTCCTCAAGAAATATGGGTATCTCATTTGGGGCTTTAAAAACCTTTTAAGAAATATATCTTTATTTTCACATTTATTCAAAAGTAGGGAGAACCACATAATGCCTTTACCCTTTGGGGAAAACGCTAGAGCTCTAAGACAAGTCAGCTTTATTCACTTATCTCTCTGCATTTATATATTGCTTGCATGGTAACTATAAGTAAATTTTACCTCAGATAATTTGTAATCCCTGAGAAAAGGAAGCAGAGAACACCAGGATGACCTTAGTTAAAACTGGTCATGCTTGGATACTCTTTATATTTTGTGGGAATAACCTTGTGGACATGTAGTCTATAAGATGAATGGTAAGATGCACCAATCCATAAAGCTATGCATTATTAAAAAATGAGATCTTGTTTTAAACTCAAACTTTATCATTCATTATCATCAGAAGGGATTTTGGTATAATAAAAGTGCCACTGCTATAAAAAATACAGTAATTTTTTTTTTAAAGTTTACTAAGTACTTTGACATTGTAGAGCTATAAGAAATGTAATTGCTCTTTTAAAAATTAGCTATTCAGACATGGAGAAGTTCCAAGTCCTATTCCTGACTATATTTTTACAAAATTATGGTGTTGCGTGAAGGTCAAACATTTTTGGTGTGGCTAAGCCTTTTCCATTCATGATGGAAAATTGGCATCAAAGTGCATTCCCAGTGAGACAAGTGCACAGTATAGGACTGTTTTTTTGATGTGACTTTCTTTTACCTCACAAGCCTAGCTATAAGAAGATTCATGAGCTATTAAGAATAACAATAGTGAGTAGAATCCCTGATCATAAGGAAACGGATCACTTGTTGCCAAATCATGGGTCACTATTAAGGAATACTTATTGAACTCAGTTTTCTTA
The DNA here is from genome assembly GCF_964341445.2 of Mesoplodon mirus. Lineage (NCBI taxonomy): Eukaryota > Metazoa > Chordata > Mammalia > Artiodactyla > Ziphiidae > Mesoplodon > Mesoplodon mirus. The sequence goes on from NC_138982.1 coordinate 115,854,854, forward strand.
GGGTTTTCTGCCTGCAAAAAGAATTTTTGTGTCATATTTTATCTTTTAAGGGGAGGAAGGTTTACAATTTTATTTCAAAAAGTAGTTATACTCTGTAAAATCTTATTCATGGTCCAGATCCTGTCAATATTATGCTAGTCTCTTAATTTTATCAAAATCCTGTTCTCTGCCTAATAATTTTTAGTCTTTGTGGTGTTTACACCTTCACATACTTGTAGACAATCAATATCCTGCAGCTTGTTTGGTACTTAGCTCTACTTTGCCTATTAATTACTTTTGATTTTTCCTTATAAATTAATTAGTCTTAATTTTATTTCAATGGGAAAGGTGTTTGAATATGAACTACCAGTTTGAGAACTTAAGGAAACTAAATGTTATTCAAATGTGAACCCAGGGAAATAAGTTAAAATTTGCAGAGAGAGGTCATTCAATTGACTTCAGAGATGGTTAAAGAATAAGTAATAGATATATTCCTTGCTCATTTTTAGTTTCATCAACCAATATTTATGGGTTTCATGACATGCCACCCCAAAATATGGTACCTTGCTATATTGAAAATTTTAAGTTGAAGGAGCTTGAGAAAACAGCAGGAGCAGAAGGCCACTCTGCTTGCCTTCTCGCCCTCCTCACCTTGTCTTTCTCCGCTCAAAGAGGCCATAAAACCTTCTTGTGAGAGAGGTGCCCTCCCTATACCCAGTGGAAAGGAGCAATATTATCTCTGAAGACCAAGGGGTGCCAAAAAGAATCCTAACAAGCAGGGCTTGTTAAATTTTCTCTAGTGTGTTACAACTACCTCATACTTCTTAACTTATCACATTCCTCCACCACTATTCACTCTTTATCAATTCTGGCATAAACTTACATAGATTTGTTTCTTTGGGTCTTCATTTCCTTACGAAGTCTCGTGTGTCACATAAAACTTACGTTAAATAAATTTATATGCTTTTCTCCTGTTAGTCTATCTTTGTCAGTTTACTTTTCAGACCCAGCCAGAAACCCTAATAGGGTCAAGGAAAAGTTTGTCCTCCCCTACAATATATTCATTTCTCAGACAGATTTGAGGGTGGAGAAAACCTAGCTTTGGACAATTGACTTAGGTGGCTTCTGGTCAATTCAATTCAGTCATTTTCTTATGTTGTAATTTGTTTTTGTCTGTTTTGTCTTTTCTTGGAATCGAGAGAAAAATTCTTATCCAAAGAATTGAATCCATTCAGACGGTATATTTAGTCAGCCCAAGAGGAGAGAATTTAGGCAAATAGCTTTTCATGGCATTCCTCAAATCCCACAACACATGCGTCTTGTGCCTAAATTATTGCTATTCCTTCATTGTATAGTTTAAAAATTGCCATTTCTGCTATATTTGCAAGCCTGTTCTGGAGTTCCACAGTTTGGAGGTAGAAAAGGAGGAAAGAAAACAGCAAGAAAAGGGAATCCTTTGGATCATCATGAAAATCTGTACGCCCATCCATCTTTGGAAGCCTGCAAATTGGATGTACTTAACTGTTATACCACTGATCTAGCCTTGTCCCAACTTCTTGGGGAAGTTTCAGGAAATTTTTGCAGTTAGTTTTCCAAATGGTATCTTTTTAGCCAAATTTTACTATTCTTTACTCTTAAAGATTTAATCTAACAATGGTTGACCTGAGTAAAACATTCTATATTCTTTAATTCTGTCCTAAGAAATCTAATGGCATAAAAGCTCTGTGTATCTCATTGCCTCTCCCAGGTTGTAGAACTAAAGCTATAAATAAGAAAGCTTCCTTGTTATCTCTAAGGAAAATTCTTCAATATCTTCCCATTATGCTCAGAAAAAAAAAATCAAAACTCATTTTCATCACCTACAAAGCTTTACGTGGTCTAACCCATACATACTTCTCAGTTGAATGAATGAAAGCAAACAAACACAAGGTCTTTTGACTATGAATTCTGTGTACTTAAAGATCTTCTTTTCAATCTGGTATTTGATTATATGGAGTCAAATAAGCATAGCCACATAACTCAGAATTTACTGAGGGAAGGAAAAGGGAATTGGTTTTTATTGAGCATCTACCATTCTTAATAAATACCAGGCACCCTTGTGTATACATCAACCCTGTGAGGGTAGGCATTATCATTCTTATTTTTCAGTTGGGCCAACTGGGAGTCAGAGTAATTAAGCGATTTTTTCAAGTTAACAAAGCTGATAAGTAGAAGAGCATGAATTCAAACATTACATAAGTCTGAAGAGCCAAAGCCCATGATATTGAAATGCATCAACCTAGAGGTACAGTCAACATTTATTAAAAGTGTTCATGCATCCATTTTTTTTCTTTCAACAAATATTTATTGAGTGTCAATTGTCTGCTAGGTATTCTGCAAGATGCTAGAGGTAGAATAGGTAAGCAAAAACCAGAAATAGTCTTTGTATGGGAGCTTATGGTAGTTGGGTGTCAGACTTTCAGCAAATAATGATACTGACTATATGTAATATGTAATTACTGAATATAAAAAGTACTTTGAAGGAATGGAATACAATTCTATAAAAGTGTATTTAAAAAGGAACTGAGATTAAGGGGTCAAGGAGGGCTTTCCTGAGGTAGTGATAATTGATATCTCAAGGATGAGGAAGAGTTAAATAGATAAAAAACAAGAAATCAATGTGGGTGGGGTATTTTTCAGGAAGAAAGAACAACATTTGCAAGAGTCCTTTGGTATATTTGGGGATAAAAAACACCAGTGGATATAGAAGTTGTAGAGTAAAGGGAAGAATGTTAGAAGACACAGAGGGAGGGCAAGTAAACCTGGAGCTGAACTTGCAGGCCCTTGTAGGCCATGCAAAAATTTAGGTATTTCCATATAAGGGGGATCAGATAGTCCACAGTGAAACACTATGAAACAATATGATGGAGACATTAATGAAACAGTTGACTAGACCAAGCTGAAGGCAGGTGTGTCTTCAGTGGACCTAGTATTTACTACTGAGGCATTGGTACAATGTCACTGAACATACAGTGAGGGGAATGATAAGCACTTCCTCATTCATTCTTTTTTTGATAAATTACATGTAAAAGTGAATCACTCACTGATCCTCTTTTAAGAAACTTATGATTTACTGAGGAAAATAATTCTTAACGTCAGTATCTCTTGTCTAAGTCACAAAGTTGTACGTGGCATAGGTGGAGATAGGCTAGAGTTGCTAAATCTTAAGGATGCTCGGTGGTGATGGTTGGAGGGGCAGTTGGAGGATAGGAAAGGTCCCTGGAGGAAGTGCTAGTTGAGTTAGGTCTTAATGGATGGGTAGTGCTAGGACATTCAGAGGTGACAGAGAATGGCTTTTTAGTCTGGCATATAGAGGGTGTAATGTGACAGGAAGGCTATTAAAGAGGAACATTATACAGTTGACCCTTGGACAGTACAGGCATCAATCTGCCTATAATTTATGGAGGGCTCCCTGTATCTGTGGTTTCTCTGCATCCACGAATTCAACCAACCACAGACCGTGTAGTACTATAGTATTTACCATTGAAAAACATCCAGGTATAAGTGGACTTGCACAGTTCAAACCTGTGTTACTCAAGGGTCAGCTGTACATATGTAAAGATAAACTGGTGCCACAGTAGGGAGTTCCTTGAAAAGTGTCAGTAAATAGGGATTACTCCCAAAAGATAGGGATCATCACCAGGGGAAGACATAGAAAAACATATATTGGGTTGGCCAAAAAAAATTTGTTCGGATTTCTCTGTAACATCTTATGGAAAAACTGGAACGAACTTCTGGGCCAACCCAATATATGCGGTAGGGTTGCAGAAAAGAGTATGTTCCTGGAAGAACACACCTGAATCAAGTTGAATGAGATTCCCACCTGGAAATAGGAAGCAGTTTTGCTACAGCCAAAAAGAAGCTTACTCTTTCAATTGTGGTTGTTTTCCTCCTCTTGTCCAACTGCTGGGGCAGGGGAGTGACTCACTACCTCTCTTGGTTTGGCTTGGACAGTCTGAGAAGTAAAGAGTGCAGACAGGCAGGGGCAGAGTCGTCATGTCTTACAGTTGTCTTCTGTTAATGCATCTACCACCCTATTAAGTTATTCACCTTGGGAGGAACCACATATTTCCTAACATGATCCATTAGGGTAACTGCCACAGAGACTTACAGGAGAAGAGGATTCTAGAATCCGAATGATTTTTTCCTGTGTTCTATGTACTCACCACCACCTCCAGATTTCATCCCCTGCTTTACTGATAGATTTGCTGCCTATGATTTTCGCAAACTTCTTTTTATTTTTACATCAGTGTTCTTGTAATAAAAGTTGAGTATTTTGATTTGCTGATCACATTCCTCCTTGTGACAATGGCTAGTATTTGAGGGTCTCCGTTATACTGGTTTCCCTGTGTAGGCACTGAAAGATGCAGGTGAATGTCACAAATGATGTTCTTTTTTTTTTTTCCTTTCAGAGTTTTTCAGTTTGGAGCAATGAAGCTTCATTCTTCAAGTAATATCTTAAGATATTCTGTTTCTTTGTTTTTTTCTTTTGTTTCTCGCTCTATTTCTGTACTATCTCATATTTTTAGCCTTTAATTTTCTCAATAGTTTTTGAAATGTTTATGATGTCTAGAACCCCTTTCTTAATATACTTGCTTTATAGACATTTAAGAAGTGTTGCAATACTATCATAGCAAAAACGTGGAAAAAACTTCTAAGCAGCAGTTACTAATTTGTGCTAAATAGTCTTTCAGCATTTTATTTTACAAGCCACCCGCTCTCACCTTTTTTTTTTCCCAGTCCGCTGTAGCTTTTCTATGATACAACTTTTTGCTGATTTCTAGCGCACTAAAGATTCCAGGAGAATAAAATACATTTCCACATAAAGCAAGGGTCTTGCTCTCTCCGGAAATGAGACCCAGTAAGAATGAGATGGATCCCTTTTGTTTGATGTCTGTTGCTCTTCTGGGATCACTTACTGGTTCCATCTGTAGTTACTTCTTTTTGCTAAATGCCTGAGTATTGAATCAGAAACAGCCTGCTTTTGATACAACTGGAAAATGTGAATGCTTGTGCTTAACTTTTAGTTCTTTTCTTATAGCCTCACATTAGGTTTCATTCATCCATTCATTGAACATTTCAGGAATACCCAAGGGGCATTGGGGGTGTTGGCATAACTTTATATTCTGGAAGAAATGAAGAGATGGGGGTCCTGTCAAACACAAAGGAGACAAAGCCCTATATTCATTGTTTGGGGAGAGTATATTCTTTTTGGTATCATGGATAAGAAAGACCATTGAAGGGGAAGCTCCCTTTCACTTCAAAGGGTGTTTTGTGTATATATGAGACTCCCTGAGGGGCCAAAGAGAAATAAGGTTTAGATTCTAGTGAGAGTGGGTGAAGCTGAATGTAACAGAGAAAAAAAGCCTGATGTTAAAAATATCCCAACAGGAATAAACAAACAGCATCAGCTGTGTCTCATTATCCGGTCTGTGAAGACTGTAGAGGACAGGATGGGGAAGAAAAGGGTGGATCCAGAAGTGAAATAAACACTGATTAATATTTGGAATGCACCAGGGATTCACAATCTAAATAGAAACAAAAGCATGATCTCTCTGCTGTTGGTTTTGGGACCAGACAGAAAGTGGAGAATTAGCTGTGAACTCCCACTGCTTTGGTGACTCTCGGAATGTAAACAAGACCATTCCAAAAGCAGCAGTAAAACTCTTATAGACATGGACATATATACACTACCAAATGTAAAATAGATAGCTAGTGGGAAGCAGCCGCATAGCACAGGGAGATCAGCTCGGTGCTTTGTGACCACCTAGAGGCTTGGGATAGGGAGGGTGAGAGGGAGATGCAAGAGGGAGGAGATATGGGGATATATGTATATGTTCAGCTGATTCACTTTGTTATAAAGCAGCAACTAACACAGCATTGTAAAGCAATTATACTCCAATAAAGATGTTTTTTAAAAAAACAAAACAAAAAAAAACCTCTTATAGACCAACAAAGTATCACATAGCAAATTATTTCCTCATTGCTTTATGAAGTCGCTTACAACTGTACCCAGTTATTACAAAGAGGCATCGCAGTTGTTAAAAAAATAAATACTCCAATTTTAGAAATCTATCATGGTAGAGCTTTATTTTATAAAAATAAAATCCTATTGTAATAAAAAACAAATGGAAATACACTAGAATTATAAATTACATAACTTTCCTAGGAGGTAAACATTACTTTATGTTTGTCCTTGAGAATTTAAATTGAGTGCTCAGGTATCTAAGCAAGTATGAAGATGTGTGAGAAGGAGTTTTAATTTCCTTCCCTAGCCCATTTTCAACATTTTTCTAAATTGTACTTGGGTTTGTTAGCTTTAATGGGATTCTGTATGTAGTCTGTCATTTTAATGTGAAAATCTCATTTACTTTCATAGCCGAAAAAGACATGTTCTATGCTTGTAGCCTGAGTTCTAAAGAAAAGCTAAAAGATTTCTGTAGCGTTATATTCATTCCTTATATTTTGCAGAGGATTGGATTTCTATTTTATTGTAGCAATGCCAATATATGTAAGTAAAGGCTATTAGATTTGGGGTATTTTGAAGAAAAGTAAATTAGGAACTGATGCAGAAGCAAAGTAAGCAGAGAACATTACTAACATGTAAAAAGAGAAGAAGAGAACAGAGAGATGGCAGCAAACCCAATAAACAAACACATAATTTTGGGAAGCCTCAATGCTACCACAACTACTGAAATTTAACTGTATACAATTTTACCTCCACAAACCACAGAAGTTATAATGAATGTATTTTAAACCATCCACATTTGGGAGACAGTCAGCTACATGCAGACAGAGTATATTTTGATATATATATTTGATATTTTGAAGTCTCTACCCTATAGTTTATAAATCAATTCATTTCAAGGGAGTAAAACAATACTGCAAGTACTGTAACATGTCAAAATGTAGCAAGCACAGGTTTACAAAAATCACAACTAACTTTTTTAAACATATCTATGTTAATATTAAGCATTTTCAAATATAGGAATATTTTGCCCAAAGCATATATTCCATTCTAGAAAGTATAAATCCTAGTTAAATCTGATGCATGCTAGTTTCCTGTAATGAATCACCACAAACTTAGTGGTGTTTATTCTCTCAAAATTCTGGTGGCCAAAGTATTACTGGACTGAATCCAAGGTGTTGGAAGAGTGTGCCCCCTCTGGAGGCTCTAGGAAAGAATCCATTGCTTACCTCTTTTAGCTTCTGGTGGCTGCTGGCATTCCTTGGCTTATAGCCACAGCGCTAATCTTCAAGGCCAGAATCTTCAAATCTCTCTCTGCTCTATCTTCACATAGTCTCCTGTTCTGTGAGAGTCAAATTTCCTTTGCCTCCTTATTGTAAAGATAAATATAATGGCATTTAGGGTCCAGCCAGGTAATCCAGGATAATCTTCCCAACTCAAAGTCTTTAACTTAATCACATCCGCAAATACATCTTTTCCCCAATATAGTTCCAGGCATTCGTACATGGATACCTTTTAGGGAGCTATTTTTTTAGCCTACCACAGACATCAATAGGAGAGAGCTGATATTAACTGGAAAAGATTTGTGTAATAGTATTTACTTGACAACTACTGTGTGTTAGCACTATGGTAGACAGAAGCGATGTGACTGCAAACAAGACTGTGAATTGTCCCTGTTCTCACAGAGCTGACCACCCTAGAGAATCTGATGGCTTCCACTTCTCCACCAAGTAAGTGGAGAGAACATCTTTACAGCCTTGGGGTGGTTAGTAAGAAGTTTGAAAAATATAGAGAAGGTTGGAAATGGCTGTTGTGGGAGAATAAAAGAGAAAAAAATTGGGACAAGTAGGATTTCTGGGACCATTAGAGGGTCCAGATATAGCTACCCTTAGTGTTCATCATGTATTTCCAGCTCTTTACCCTCTGGACCCATGGCTGACATTCATCTGCTGTCTCCATTTCCAGCTGATGAATTAACAGAAGAGCCAAGTGTTACTGCTGGAAGGAAGGTTTAATTGCCAATGGAAAATCTTCCAGAAACCTTTTCCTCTGTCACAGCAATAAACAAATATCCCAAGGAGTGGATACTTGGTCATGCTGGGTCTCATGTTTGACATGGAGGAGAATCCCCAGCCCATCACCACTGAATGTGCTGTGTGAAAAAGTAGTATACCTTTGCCTTAAGCTATTGAAGTTTTTGAGGTTATTTATTATTTCAGCCTAACATAGCCTATCCTATCTGCTGTACCAGATAGAGTCAGAAACCAGGACATTTGTCAGCTGAGTTGTTTGGTTTTCTTTGTTAGTTTGCAGGAGGGGACACAGCTCCTGATGGCTCATTTTATTCAGGGTTGGTACATGCTAGGGGGAGGATTGAGAAGGACAGAAAACAAAGTATAATTAGTTACAAAACTTTTAGCTCTAGAATCTTATTGTTTTTGAATCTCGCTTTAATTAATAACAATAGTAATAACATCGCCTAATATGGTGTCATATTTGAGAATTTAAAACTATGAAAAAAAATATTATCTCCTTTGATCCTCATACTAACTCTTTGGATCAGATGCTACTTTATTTTCCCCTTTTATGAGATGATGAAACTGTGGTATGGTGATAGCAAGTCAGTTTTCGAAAGTTTAGTTATTTAGTTAGCAGTATTTGTAAGCACCTACTCATTCTTAGTTACTGTTCTAGGTTCTAGGGATGGTATCCTGGTGCTGAGAAGAGTTAATAGTGAATGAGTCATCCCTAGTACAGATCTTGTGGTGTATATGGCAAAATTGGGGCAAAGGCTTTCTGTCTTCTAGAGAAAACATAGTTCTTTTGTTTTCAGATTCCATTTTTAATCCTTATGACATGTGTCCTCTTAAATACTATAAACCCCAATTCAGCTAGCAGGAAGAGACGATGTGTCCATGAGCATGGCGTTTGAAAGAATTAGTTCCAATCTTGGCCCATCACTCTCTTCCTACTATCAAGATTTTAGAGTGCTTTCTGGAGTGAACTCAATAGTCCTGTTAGATTTATGCATGCTATGTAGAGTTGGTATGAAACAATAACAGAAAAGCAGTTTTTTTCTTGTCAATATAAAGATGAAAATAACAAGCCTACAGGGAGATTGAACTGCAAGTATAAGAGCTAGACAAACCTATGCTTCCAGCTTTGTGCTCAACTCTAATACCTAAAGCTTCTTGCAAGTCACTAAATTTACTGATGGTAGAAATAAATAGCTTTTACATCAAGTTATTAAGTTAATCAAGGCTAAGCACTGTGTAAGTTCCTAGGTTGCTGAATTTCTATAGCTTTTCTCCTATGAGAAAAGGAGAAAAGAAATTTCTTTTCATTTCATATAGAAACCAAATATGATTTTGTTATTAGAATTATAAAAATATAGTTCCTATATTATCTTTAAATTGCTGACACGTTTCATTAGGAAGAGAGAATAACACTTTCCCTGCAATCCATACAAACTAATAGCGTCACCACTGTCTGGAGGTGGCTTGATGAATTGCTAGTGCAAGTATCAGAAACTTTATAGTTGGATATAGAAATTGTAATGAAGCTTGAGATCTAAGTTTGGAAGTTGTGGACATTTCAATGTTAATAATGATCATAATGATTGTTGAGATCGTCTAGAGAAAGTGTGATGCTTAAAAAGAGATGAGAACCTAGAATCCATCTCCGAAAAACTCGAACATTTAAGAGGTAGTAGAAGAGATTTAGAAAGCTATTGTGAAATAAAACTTGTCTTTTATGGAATACAAGAAAATTTAAACATTAAACATTTCTCTTTGGCCTTATCTCTCCCCTCTACCATGCATTGTGTATCTGCACTATGCATTGACCAAACCTCTCCATTGGCAAAAATACCTGCTCAACCATAAAGAGCAACATACTCCTAGCACTAACAAGAAAACTCCTTTAAAGATTACGTTCCTTCTTAACCTTGTAAGGGGCCGTGATGACCCATTACCCACTACTTGATTTGTATGCTTAGACTTGGATTGTGTAAACTGTCTATAATACAGCATTTAATGTACAGCCCTTTGTCTCAAAAACTCATATAACTGTGCTTTGACCTCTAAGTAGCAGGTCAGTTCTTGGAGCTTTTTGAGAGGCTGTTCCCAGGTTATAATCCTCAATTTGGCTTGAAAAAAAATTTCCATTTCTTAGATCAACTGATTCATTTTATCATCAACAGTATTTAGAAGAATCGATTTCAGAAAGCAGGAGAAAAATACTGTTTCTGAAGATAATAAAATTTAAGATCAGATTTTTATTATGTCCCCACACTGTGCCAGAAAATAATACATAGGTCCAAGAAATGTATACCTACACAGTTGCCTTGAAAGTCTTCTCTTAAAAGAAAGCAACGTCCCCGTTTTGGTGGGGGAGGGTAGGACATAGAAGAGGAAGAACTTGAATACAATAATATGAGCTAGCCATGTTGCCTTGGTTTTCTGGGAAGCCAATGGTGCCATGTCCAACAGATTAGCACATGTTGTAAACCTCGTGTTTATGTAATTGAACTAAAGAAAATTATGATGAGATATTTGTAAGTATCATAACCCATGGTATTCTATCCTTGTCTTTCTGCATTAATGACCATCTCTACTTGTACTGAAACCGAGAAGGACCCTGTGGGCCTCCTGGGCATGGAAGCCCTTTCATCCCCTGTTTCTTGTAGGCAAGACTCCAGCCTCCATGACCCTCCCTGAGTTCCCAAAGGCATATTCAGACAGTTGCTAATCAAGGGAAGAGCAGCCAAGAAACCACCTGAGGCAAGATTAAAGGGACCAGAGAATCTCACCAAGATTAAGAGAGGAGATTAAAGGAGTGCAGGCCCTGCACATATCCTAATCTTGTCAGCAGCCCTGCCCTTGAACTATTGCTATAAAACTCCTCATCAAATCCTCCCAGGTTGGGACACATAGTTAGTTTTGGGGGCATGAGCCTGCTGTGCCCTCCTTTACCTGGCAAAGCAATAAAGCTATTCTTTTCTACTTCATCCAAAACTCTGTCTCTGAGGTTTGATTCAGCACCAGTGCAGAGAGGCTGAGCTTTCAGCAACAATACCATTATCTGGAATATATACTTTTTGTTGCAAAAAGTCTTCCATAGAAGGAGAAAATGTTAAAGTCCATCAACTCTGTGGTGTGTTGTTTCCTTGTTGTTGTTTTTTAGAGTGGAGGGGAAGAAAAGTATTCAATAATTTTCCCTCTACTCTTCTGAAGTCTTAGCTGAGACCCCTGTAGTGAAAGACAGATTAGCAAAAGAAAAACAAGTTTATTAAAATATACACCTCATGTATACATGGGAAATACCCAGGGAAAAATTAGTAACTCCTTGAGGTGGCCTAAGTCACCAGCTTAAATTCCATCTTCAGCTAAAAACTAAAGAAAGAAGGGCGTGTGTGTGGGAGGCAGGGAGCAGGGAGGCCGGCTACAGGAGGTTACCAGGAAAAGCAAAGGTAAGGCTTGTTATGCAGGTTTAAATGGATGCCTTCTCCATTGAAACTCTCTGTATGAGTTTCTTGTGATTTAAGAGTTGTCCTTCTCTATCCATAGGAGGGAGACACCTTTACAAATAGAGATTTCCTTTAAAAATGTAAATTTCTCTTTCAAAAGGGTAAGTTCTACTCTGTGTTCAGAGCTTCTCCTGTGTCTGCTGTTTTTCAAAATAATCCTTAGGGCAAAAATGCATATTTTACAGTAGCATATTCAGCTACCCTTCAAGAGTCTACCATTTATCACATCAGAGAATTTCATTTTCTAACACATAGCACAAAAAGATTGTTTATCATTACTTATAATAAGATGTATGTTGTATAAAAAGCAAATGTTGAAGTGTTCCTAAATATTTGTCTATCATTTTAAATAAAATTTAAAAAGAGATGAAATAAATAAAGGTTAGTGAAAGTACACTGCTAATATTTTAGAATTTCAACATCTGTTCATGTTCTGTTTTGTATCTATTTTTACCTGGTATTTGGAAACAGATGATATGCATTTCTACTGTGCAATTATTTAGAGAACACTTCAACAAATGTGGGAATTAGCCAAGCCCATATACCTACTTCTTTTCTTTATTATTCCTTACATATTTCAGTACTTAATCTCTAGAAAAGTATAGAGCAGGAAAAAGAAGATTACTGTCAATACTACCCCTCCCCCAATTTTAAAAACATCTGAATAAGGAGATAATGTCTGAAGCAAAACTTTGGTTTGAAAAACAAATCCATGGTTTTAATTATCTCAATTTGGGATTTTCCATATATTATTCAATAACTTCATGATCATCCCAACTTGCCCCCCATACTAATACCTTTGTCCTGCATTTATCCTATTATAAAATTTTCAACCTCTTTATGTGCTAGATGAAACCAGACTGCTTCACACCTTTTCTCACTAAATACTTTTAACATCTCTGTATTATAGGAGGGAAATATTTTACCAGTATTTGTTAATCTATTTCTGTATCCCCCTGCATTTTGCTCTATCCTTACTCCTGTTCAAGCAAATGATTTACTGTGAGCTTCTTGCCTCAGAGGAGGAATTTGGAAGGATTAAATGTAGAAAACTATTTTTTTTCTTCTCATTCTAATAGTTCAGCCTCAGAATGTTCCTGAGCATAGAGAGGGTGCATTGTGAAAATAAGAATCATTTTCACTCTTGGCCCACCACTCTCTCCATACCATCAAGCTGAGCAAAGATGAGGATCTGTGCCCCATTGTCTGGCACTAGCCCAAGAATGGCAGCAAAACCCAAGAAGAATAGATCTATACCGGAATTTCTCTATCTGGGTGCTGTGGAGATTTTGGAATGGGTGGGAAGCTGTCTTGTGCAGTGTGGGTTGTTCAGCAGCCATCCTCACCTCTGCTTGATAGATGCCATTATTACCCTCCTGCCCAGTTGTGACAACCAAAAATGAGTCCAGAGTTGCCAAATGTCCCTGGAGGGGAGTGGAGGAGCTGAAGTAGCCTCAGTTGAGAGCCACATGTGACCACTTAGGACCAGGCGGATTGGATAGTCCCAATACAAGCTTCCTATTCTCATGCTGCTGGAACAGTGAGCCTGATTCAGTGTCTCTCAAGAATTCTTGAAGGCTATATAACTTTCCAGGTGGGCAAGTTTCTAATGTGGGTCAGCTCTAAATATGTGTTCAAGATATGCCTGTTATTTATCCTGCCCAGAAAGTCTTTTGCTTTCTCATAAGACTTATCCGCAATGCCTTTCAAAGCAATTTTTCTCTAATCACTGAAGTTGTATTCAGAGGAGTGTGCACTTTTTTTTTTCTTAAGAGAATTGATATGCATTGCCATATTTCACTACAGAAACACATACAGTTTTACCTAAGAGTTTTTGAAAATATTGACTGTGTATTTGTTGCCCAATCCATTATTCTACTTGGTTTAGGTTAAATTTAAGCAATCCCTACTGCCAAAGCATATTTGAGATTGTTAATAATAAAAACCACTATGGAACATAGTTGCATAAACATAAAGATCAAAACAGATAAGAATTTGTAGAAAGGAAATGGGAAATACTGCCAGGAGCTATAATTGAACATTGCCTACCTGAGTTTCCTGGCAGATAGGGAAAAATAAAAGAAAGATAAGGCATTAAGAAATTGTTTTCTCATAATCAGATCAGAACTTTTCTTTTTTGATGATGATTCCTGAAGGCTAATGGGAAAAAAAAAAAGATTTTGGCCTATAAGACTTTTGGAATCTTTACAGTCCTATTGTCTATTTAGAAATAACAAGTTTATGCAATAGTGCCATCTATACCACTATCTAAAAAAAGCTAGAAAGCAGCTGCTCTAAATCATTTATTGACATTTTGTATAGAGTCTTTTAGTTTGATGAAAAATGGGTTTTAAAAACACTAATATTTATTTTGTTCTATTTACAATTATATTTTATGGGTTTATGAGCAGGAAATATGTTCATGGTAAAAATGCTCAAGTCATACTTATGTAAAAAGTTCAAAATAAGTTAACTTCCCCTTCCCGAACTACTTCCTAGGTTCCCCAGAGGCAGTCACTGTTTTCAGCTACTGGTGTCTTTGTCCAGAAATATTTCATACATAAACAAACATAAACACACAAAAAACTCTTTACACACATGGTATTGCACTGTGTATAAAATTCTAACCAATGAAAATGAAAGAACTGTAGGATTTTTTACATAAAAATCAATTTTCATTAGTAAGCCAGATTTTAACTGTGACTCACATTTGACCATTTAGCCCATGCTCCTGGGACACATTAATCTTGGATGTACAATTAGGGACACATTCAGATTCATGTATTACCTTATTCTGTGGAGTTTTGCTTCAGTCTAAACTTCAGTGCTTTTAGTTCCCTTTACATCTCTTCCACATATCTTTTGGAGTCCACATGTGATGTCTCAACCTGTGTTCACATACAAATCTTCTCAGCTTCCCTTGTCAACTTAAAGTCTGCAGACTTAAGTGAACTCGCAGAGAAGCTGAGTGAGGCATTTGGATATTTCATCTGTTGCTCCCAATTAGATCACTCCATTTCCCCACTCCAGCAACTTGGTAATAAGGAACTCGGTTGCTGCTAAACACAGCTCTCGGGCATCACTGCTCTTCTGGAGCAAAGCTAATTCTCTGAAACTTTCAACACAGTCAAACTATGTGCAGTGTTTCCCACAGAACTGAAGAGGCACTGATTCTCCATTTGGTTTCTCATGGGCTCTCTTTGACAACCACCCAGCCTCCCTTTAGATTTAGTCAACCACTAAGCACTAATAACAGTGCGTGGGGTTCCTTTAGAAGAGACCTACATATGTAGAGCATCGCTGTTAGGCATCACCTATGTGTTTGATTCTCTTTCCCCTTAGGAGGAGGGCTGTGGGGGAAGGATGTAGGAGAGGGGTATATAGACCCCCCTACAAACAAGCTCTATATGCAAGCAAGCTCTGCCTCATCAGGCCACTAGACATATCTAGGCTTCTTTGACACTTGAAATAAATACAATTTATGTTAAAAACTAAATTTCTTAATGTGTAAGTTTCATATACAAATGCCCTTCTTTCATAACCTATGTCTCAGCCTTTTCCCTTTCCCTCTCGTGTTTCCTAACCTGGTACTATTTGAAAAAAGGGAAGAAAAGAGCAGTCCACAGTAGCTTTGGCCACTCCTCCCCACTTCACTTCCTACCTTTGGTTAAATCTTGTGGAGTCACTAGATGTTTCTTCTCATGCCATTTAGACCACTTAGCTTAACTCTGACATTTTTTTGGCAATAGCTAGACATATTTTATTGTTACTGTTGTACACGCAGCCCCAGGATGTCTTTGCTTTCATGGTAATCTAACATGGCATTTCCCAAAGTTATTTATCTGTGCAGCAGTTTTGAAATCGTAACATTTTGGTGGAATGTTGGCTGAGATTGTGAGCTATAATGATTGCATCTAGCAATACTACACTTAGCATACCAACTTGCATTTTAAATAAGGTATCTATTAAGTGACAAGAAAATATTTTGGTGTTATGAGTCTAATTCTTGTTTCATTTGAGTGGATTAAGCAGTTTTTCTTCTCTTTCTAGACTTACACCTTCAAAGTTTAGCTATAAGTTTGATAGCCCCAGTAGTGGAGAATCCTTCCTACAACAAAGAGGTAATGTTTTAGCTTTGTTTTACAGCTGACTTTTGTGAGTTATAGAAAAACAATACTATCCGTAACTGATATACCATATCAAAAACCAATCCTATCAAACAAGCACATGGAGCTTTACTGTAGACCTGGGTAACTCAAGACCTCACATAGAGATGATGGAAAGCCCAGCCCTTCTGTCTAGAGAGAACATGAGAAAAGGAGTGGAAGGGAGCGGTCACATGTGTCCTCATCCCCCTTTTCTGAACTATAAGTGGTAGAAGGAGAAACCAAGTTAGCTTGATTGATGAGAAAACCTAATAAAAAAGGATAATTTTTGCCTTGTAGACTTTTGAAGACTCTTGGAAGAAAAGAGTCTTGCAGAAAACCTACCTCCTTCCATTTCCAACCCCAACTTGGGGAAGCTGCTTGACAGTAAAACATGAATTATCCTTGGTTAGGAAGAGAGAGAAAAAGGAAGTCTGTCTAATTTCCTTATCTCCCCTCTGGAGTTGGAGGTACTTAGAAATTCCCACCTGCCCTTCAGTAGGATATGCTTCCGTCAAGCTATGCATGGGCAGAGGGGTTGGCTGGGTCACCATGCATGGTTGAAATGATTTTGGCCAAGGGTAGCAAAGCAAGGTACTCTACTGGGAATTTAAAGAGGCTAAGCCTATCATTGCCAAAATGGGGCTGAGTTAGCAGGATGACTCTAGGGGATGTGAGAGAGAACAGATTAAACAGGCCCAGGACACAAGTACAAATGAAGATCCACACACCATGTTCATATTTAAAAGCTATAAATAATGCTAACAAATTATTAGATGAGATGTGTTCTATTGCTCCACCTTCACCACAACCAAGAAGGTCACATTTAGATTTATAGTTGTAGGGCTCCTTGGAGATCCATATCAGATCATAGCAATATAGGAGAAGGCAGTCCCAGCTAGCCTCTCCTTTCACTCTCTTCTGCACACCACCCTGTCTCCTGCACAGTCTACAAGGAGCCCCTTTCAATGCTTGAGGACACCCCAGCTCACATATCCAAACAGCATTCAGTCCTCCCAGCCACCCCCCGTTGGCCACCTTTTGACCTAGAGATGTTGTGTTAGTTTTTTATGTAACACAAACTTGGCTCAAAACAGCTACATTTATCATTTCATAGTTTCTTTGAGTTAGTAGTCAAGCCACGTTTAGCTGGATCCTCTGAAGAGGGTCTTACAATGAGGGTGTCAGTCTAGCAGCATTCTCATTTGGAGGCTCGAATGAGGAAGGATCTGCTTCTATGTTCCCTCAGCATATTGGAAAAGTTCATTTCCTTAAGGGTGTAGAATTCATGGTTTGCTTCTTCAAAGGTGACAGAACAGTAAGACTCTACCATGAGTCACCTAGAAAAACCAAGTCTTACATAACATAATCTTGGGACCCATATACTATTGCTTTTTCCATGTAACATAATGTAGTCATATAGGAGTGACATCCCATTACCTTTGCCATCTTCTATTGTTTAGAAACACTCATAGGTTCTGCTTACACTCAAGGGTGAGAATTGGGGATTATAGGAAGCAATAACATCAGAAGGAATTGATCGTGGGGACCACTTTAAAGTCTGTCTGCCCCAGATACATACACAAGTGGTATGGACTATCCTCAGAAGATGGACCAGGAGAGGAGGGTTGGGCCTGCTGGGAAATGGGTTCAGAGCCCATTTGGGCAAGCAATACCGGGATCCTGTATACTTGGTCTACGTTTTAGAAGATGGCACCTGTGCTCCAGGTTGTCATGCTCCCAGGGGAGAGATGCAGTCAGAATAAGGCCAGAGTGGAATGCTTTAAGGTATAGGACCCAAGACAGAGGCCTTTCTCTCCTGAGGTCTATTCTTTCTGAGCCTAATATTAGTATTGGCCATAACTTTGACCAAATTACACTTGGGCCATGTGTGATATCACTGCCCTAGAGTGAGATAGAACCAGGAGGACAAGGATCACCATCACTGAAGAGAACAGCTAAGACTCAGAGAGCAGCAGAGGGATTCTCAAGTGAATGCAAGGTCCTTTGTACCACCTCCTTGAAGGTAAAATGCAAGCTCTTTCATATAGCAAGACGGCATCTTGAGAAGGACATGATGGGAGGAAGCAAAGTGGAAGAGTCAGTATTTACCTGAAAGGGACTATTTAAAACTAAAAAGTATCTGCATTTACCAGAAGAGACAGTGACAAGATGAATTGGTAAGTTAAATTTTCTCCCTCACCCCATAGCTTGGTAAACACACAAGGAAAATCACATCAGCTATGGAAAATTGAAAACATTTTATTTGCCTTTTTGATATAGTATGAATAAATACTTCAATCTCACTATATCAGCCTTTGACTCAGAGCTTACAACTTGCCATGTGGTTGGTAATTTCATCCTTAGCCATTCTTGAATATTTCCCAGGACCTGGGCTGTGCCAGAGTTCTTATGCAAGGCCAAGTCTTATGCAAGGCAAGACCAAGACATATGAAATCTCCCTGCTGCTACTGGGTATTTGAATACACTTTTATTTGGCTCACTTTTCTCAATCCTTCTATGTCCAAGCCTGTGTTTTCAGGTATGTCCATTACAATTCTTGCTGTTCATAAGATGATTGTTATTTCTGTGTTTGTTTTCTTTCCCTTTTCTGTTTCCTTGTTTTTTTTTCAGCTTTTTAATCTCCTTTTGTCTTACTATTTTTATTTTTTTTTCTTTGATACTTTGTCTTAGGCCAAGTTTTTAAAGATATCTTAGATAGTATTTATATGGAATGTTTTAAGTTTTTTCTCACTAATTCTTATTCTAATAGCTACTCTTCATTTGCTCTTCATTTGTTGTATTTTTTCCTTTTCTGTTATGATATCTTTATCTAGTTTGTGTACAAAGTTCTTTTGACCTTAATTCATTTTTAATGGGGTCTATTCTGTCAGTATCAGCAATTTGCTGAAAAAAATAAGATGGGAGAGAGATATTTCTCAGAAGACTTTCTTACACCATCTACACTGAGCACATGTATACAGCATCATCCACTCAGTGCTCCGAGCATTTGGGGCAAAAAGGAAAAAAGCTTGGACCAGAGTGAGTCATTCTCTCATAGCTTTTGTTTTTGATGATCTTGTATTTTTGCAAATCTCTTCAGTTGATAATGAGCAGCTGTTGTGATTGTTTCCTTCACTCCCTTCCACTTATAGCCTTGTTCTTGAGAATGTCAGCTCCTTGTTTAGCCTCACTCTCTGACTCTCTGCAGTGTGGAATAAGACTCACGTATTTTCCCATAACTCATTCAGTTCCTTAAACTTATTTCAAATAAGCATCAATCATCAATTGTGTAGGTCACAGGCATTTCAGCTCTGTGCTGTCTGGTTATTAACATACATAGATGAAAATGCAGACATAGATACAGACATAGATATAGAGGGAGATCTAGTCTAGGCATCCTGCCACGAATTGGTTGTCATGTCAGTATTCTTGGCAGCTTATTTATAGAATATGGTTTGAAGTTGAGTTGGCTTTTCATGTTTTCATTGAAGACAGAAAATTTTTATTTGCGTTTCATGCATTTTGTAGTTTTTATAGATTTCAGAGAAGAGTCAGATAGAAATGCCTTTACTCTGGGAGCTCCAACAATGTCTTGCACATATATTAAAAAAAAAAAAAAAACCAACAACTAAATTTTTGAAAAAAAATCTTACCTAAAATGTCTTTTTTATTTTTATGGCCCTCTTATTGACATCATAAAGACTAGTACTGTTTAGAAAATATTAAGAAGACTCAGTGGGTAGTCTGGAAGGCCCTGGTTTGCACAAACTATCTGCAGTGAATGATGGGTTTAATATTTCCGATGAGCCCGCAGTGCCGGAAACTGGCTGACCCTTGAATCATTCATATTGTAGTCATTTTTACTTAGTGACTATTCTTAAGCACATTCAATTCTTGACCATATATACCTATTCTTGGTGATCTGAAAAGCCAAGTACAAGGATCTCAGAGGTCTCTCCTCTCTATTCACTCAAGAAAAATCATGTTTTGAATATGCTTACCTGGTCTTTTATCTCCAGTGAAAGAATGATAAAATGCAGAGAAAATGTCTCTCTAGGGTGTATGACAATAGTTAACCCAGGGCTAAGGGTTTAGTGGGCTCCTTGAGAAAACTGCAAATATTTCTATTTCAAATAATTTCTTTTGAGATTGAATTTAAAGACACGAATACAAGGAATACAAAGTGCTATTTTAATTCAACTTATTTGGACCACTTACTGTTAACTCTTCATTTGTAGGGGACATTAACTTACATGCCTTGATGTTGGTATCACTAGTTTTATTAGAATAAGTTAAATTTCTATGATGTGCTTTAATAACATATTAGGAGAAGATAAATTTTACAATGACCTTTCTATTACTAACTCTACTGCAGATGGATAATAACAATCTCTCTTTCCTCAAAGTTCAGGAGAGGGCAAATATTCACATATCCATGCCTACTCCATTGTAGTGTGATGCAAGATATAAGATAGCACTAATACTTCCATGCTTTTAAATTAAGATTTGGGTTTAAATCTCATTTTTAAAATTATTTTACATGATCATGAAAAAAATAAAACCATATGTTCTGTAGTTTATGACCCCCATTTTAGAGATAAGGAAATTAAAGTTCAGAAGTATCAGGTAACTTCCATAAGCTCACATTGGTAACAAGTGGCAGTAACAGGTTTCTAAATAATCACCACAGTGTGTAGTGTAAAGAAGGCTTCTAAATTTTGAGCTGGAAGGGCCTATGTGGGAGAATGAAGTCATATTGAGCAAATGTCTTGTGAAAGACTTTCAAAAACAGACATGAGAAGTAGCTAGTAAGTTATCCCATTTTTCACTGTTAGTAGATGCTAACTAGTTATGTTGAGAATAGCATTCTATTTTAAACTTACACAACAACTTACCATTTGAGGGAATTGTATATAAAGCAAGAATATTTCACTGAATTGTAGAAATCAAATCCTTAGGAGAAATCCATCTTTATAATCCTGCTGTTGGGTATAACTAGGCATGGGCCAGGCTTTTCATAGGATATGTTATGAATATGTTTATTCAGTACTTATATTAAATTTCTCTTGTGAAATATTCTCTGGCTAACTTTAAAATATAATACTGAAAAGTATTTTACCTGCCATACAGAAAGTTACAGCCTCTTAGAATGATGCTCTTTTTGTTCAATAGAAGTTAAGCATATGACCAGTTAAATTTTAGCCACTGATGGCTAGAAATGGGGGTGAGGATGGGGGGGGAGATAAAAGATATATTAAACAAAAAACTTCTTCCCATCCCTCAAATGCTTGAGGGGTATAACATACTTCTGACTTTAATGAGTCTTGTGATCATGAAACATATTAGTGCAGAGTCATGATTAATTCACACTTGCTGCCATAATTTTATTACAGAACTACAGCTATTATGTAAAATTGAAAGTTGTAGCTGACATTTCAGCTGTTGAGTATGGTCTCATTCTGGCTGAATCATTGTCTCAACTTGGGGAACTTGGACTTATTATTCTCAAAAGCCTACTTTTGCTGCTGCAACATTTATAGTTGACCATTATTTCCTGAAAATGGCATAAAAAAACAGGACATTAAAGTAATAGGTGACCTACTTAAAAGTGTTTATTCAGTGTTGTTTTGACAGTTCTCCTAAATATGAATGAAAAGAGCTGTGTATTAGTCACCTATCACTGAATAACAGCAGCCTAAAACAATACACGTACATTATCTCACAATACCTCACAGATTCCTGGGTCAGGAATCCAGGTGCTTTTTAGCTGGGTCCTCTTGTTCCAGAAATATCACAGGATGTAGTCCTCTCAAGGCTCTTCTCTAAAGGCCCTTAGTTGATGGTCATTGGAAAATTCAGTCTTTCATGGAGCTGTTGGGCTGAGGCCTCAGTTCCTCATAAGCTGTTGGCTAGAGGCCCACCTCAGTTCTTGTCATGTGAGCTTTCCCATAGAGCCTTCTACACTATACCAGCAAGTTAGCAAGAAGGCAAGAAAAAGTACCATGAAGAGCGAATGCCAGCAAGATGGAAGTCACAGCCTTTTGTAACCTAATCACAGAAATATCATCCCATTAATTTTGCCACATTCCATTTCTTTCTTTTTTTTTTTTTTTTTTTTTTTTTTTTTTTTGTGGTACGCGGGCCTCTCACTGTTGTGGCCTCTCCCGTTGTGGAGCACAGGCTCCGGGCACACAGGCCCAGCGGCCATGGCTCACGGGCCCAGCCGCTCTGCGGCATGTGGGGTCTTCCCGGACCGGGGCACGAACCCATGTCCTCTGCATCGGCAGGCGGACTCTCAACCACTGTGCCACCAGGGAAGCCCCACACTCCATTTCTTACAAGCAAGTCACTAGGTTCAGCTTACACTCCAAGTGAGGGAATGACACAAGAGTGTGTGTACCACCAAGCAGATGAGGGTCATGGGGAGCCTTTGAGAAGATTGCAATATGTTTATAACTTCCATGAAAACAGAACTTGATTTCATTTTTTGCAATTTTCCTCTTCTTTCTTTTTTCTTAATTTCAGACTGTAACTAAAGCTTATAATGTCAGTCACCACCAACAAAAAGCAATTAGTAAATGTTTCTTTTATTTGAGCAAATAGGCACAAACATGTTACTGCACTGAAAACGAGGAAAAGAAAAAAGGTAGGGGTTGATTTTCAGCCTTGTGATTCCCATAGAAGGACAAAACTCTGAAATTATATTTTTAAGAGACATGTATGCAATTTTATAAGCATTACAGGTTTTTTTCCTCTCTTTAATGTTACCTGAGATTTGGGGGTTGATTTAGTTTCCCCCATCACATAAGTATAGCACCAGGGCAATATTTAGCATACTATAAATAATGCATAGGATAAAACTAGAGACTGCTCTTAGCTTGATCAAAGATGGTTTCACTGATATTATGAAAAATACAGCTGAATTCCTGACTCTGCAATTTTCTTGGGAGCTCTTACTAGTTTATCTATTGATTTCTTTGGATTTAACCTGGAGATAAGATTAAGGGAGTAAAGACCCACTTGGATTTTATTCTCTGTCTCTAAAGCTTTCCAGTGTAATTTATATTAATATGTGTTTTACCTTCCAAATATTTTCAGAATTTCGACAATTCCTCACCAGCTCTATTACTGCTACCTTGTTTTAAGATGCCACTACTGCTCATATAGACTTTTGCAATCTCATTCTTCTTGCTGATTCCATTCTCATGCCATCCCCCTACAATCCAAACTCAAAGAGCAGCCAGGGTGATCCTCTTAAAATGTAAGTCAAATTATATCACTTCTCTTTCAAAACCCTTCAGTGCCTTCTCACCTCACTCAAAGTGTAAGCCAAAGCCTTTCAAAAGCCTACAAAGCCTTGTGATTGTGGCTACCATCCTGTCTCTGACAGCTCCTTATTATTTTGCCTCTTGATCACCATGTTCGATAGACAATCCCTTTCTCGCAGTTCCCTGGACACCCCAGTAATGTTCCAGTCTTTGCACTGGCTGCTCATTCTGCTTGGAATGCTCTTCTTCCAGATATTTGCTTAGCATGTTCCATCATCTTTTTCAAATGGTACCCAAATATTTTTTCACTCTGTTGTATGACCCTATTTAAAAAAGTGAATATCCTGTCTACCTGGCTTTCTTTTTTTTTTTTTTTTTTTTGCGGTACGCGGGCCTCTCACTGTCATGGCCTCTCCCATTGCGGAGCACAGGCTCCGGAAGTGCAGGCTCAGTGGCCATGGCTCACGGGCCCAGCCGCTCTGCGGCACGTGGGATCTTCCAGACCAGGGCACGAACCTGTGTCCCCTGCATCAGCAGGCAGACTCTCAACCACTGCGCCACTAGGGAAGCCCTACCTGGCTTTCTTGATCCACATTCCCTGATTTCTTTTTTTCCCCCTCTTTCAACATCAGTTAACTATTTAATTTTTCTGTTTCTCTTTTCTGAGGAGTTACTATTTGTTCTGTTTGCCTAGAGACTAAGCACATTCTATGGTAGGTGATCAAGAAATTGTTTTTGAATAAAAGTTCTTATTTCTTTTCTCTCAGTAAAATAATTGGGCTCGTGTCTACTTTGTCCTACCTCTCATTCAAATAGAAATTTTGCATTCGTTTATTTATTTACAACAATATTGTCATGCCAGTTTTACTTTCTTGGTATTAAGTGTACAGAAAGACCTAAGTTTGCATATGGGCTCCATTATCTAAATGCTGTGTGAATTATGTAATCTGCCCTCTCTGGGCTAACTTATATTCAACACATAGAAATAACAAACTCTGTGACTAAATTTATTTTATCTTATTTTTAGTAACTGTACTGCTGGCTCATAAAAACTGTTTATTGTAAGGGTCAGTATTCAGTTTTTATCAGCTTATCAGTAACTAGCCCATAGTTAATTAAATGCAGTGCCTCACACTATATATACCTGTTTTCTACTATATGCAGAAGAACACACAGTTTTTTAGTCTAAAGGCTGGGAAAGAATTTTCTTCCTCTTTTCATTTATTTCATTCTTTTCTCAGATTTGCCATCAGTAAGTGAAAAATAGGGCCTCTCACAGGTTATTTTTAAAGGCTTCTCAGCTGCACCACAACTTGATTTAGTTTTCTCACTCAGGTTCACAGTTTCTTGATCAGGTGCTTTCGTGGGGTTCTCTGGGAAAGTGTAGGTCAAACCTAACAAGGGGAAATGAAATATAATCAAAATGGATGTAACATTCTAGTTTGGGTACAGAACTTTACTTAGATTCTATAAGGCGTAAGTTATGTAATTTGACTTTAGTGATTTTAATTAGCAAGAAATTACAACGTGATATGACTTCCCCAAAAAGGTAATTCTAAGCTTAAGTTACACTAATTACAGAACAATATACGGAATGCAAGAAATGATGGTACAATTATGTTTTATTCTACATATAACAGTATAATTTCTTGGTTTTGTATGTCAGGAAGGCTGGCAGCCTGGAGCAAATTAAGAAGACAAGGTTTTTACCACTGGGAGGGCTGCTTGATAATCTTGTGTAAGAGGTGAGGAAGTGTTTGCAGCAGGCAGAGCAAAGTGTAGGAACTGTCATCAGGCGGTGTCCTGGGGAAGAGAATTCAGAAGTTCTGTGTTACTCAGAAGTTACAAAGAACAGTCAAAGAAAGTAACAGATTCAGTTCTGATAAAAAGATAGACCTTTTAACAATTAGAGTCTTTGGGAAATGAAAAGGTGTTTCTTAGTGAGGAAATGAATTCTATATAACAGGACATATTGAAGCAGAACTCCAGAAGTTCAAGCACTAAATGGAGCCTGAGGTTGCTGATTTTTAGCTCCTTTCCAATCCTGAACTTCCATGTTTCTTAAAGAGACGGATAAAAGAAACTCAATGGCTGAAGACCAGAGTTGTTTTTTGTTGTTGTTGTTGTTGTTTTGTGGTACGCGGGCCTCTCACTGTTATGGCCTCTCCGGGTGTGGAGCACAGGCTCCGGACACGCAGGCTCAGCGGCCATGCCTCACAGACCCAGCCGCTCCGCGGCATGTTGGATCTTCCCGGTCCGGGGCACGAACCCGTGTCCCCCGCATTGGCAGGCGGACTCTCAACCACTGCACCACCAGGGAAGCCCCAGAGTTGTTGTTAATAGAAAGATGGTATTTATTTAATATGATAAAGTCACCCCTGAAATTTACATTCCTCTTAGTGTCACGGGAGACGCAATGTCAAAAAGCAAATAGAACTTAAAAACTTGATGAAAACACACAGTGAAATATGTAGGCACCGGTGCTAGTTTGAATTTAGAGGAAGGCAAAAAATAAATCAAGCAGTTAATGAAGTCAGGACTCAAATCTCCAAATAATAAGCTCAAGCTGAAAGAAGCCCTGACTTCTGTAATATTGCATAAGTACATGAGAGAAGCTGTTGTTCACTGTGACCCTCATACAATCTGGACAAAGGGAAGGCAAGAACAGCCTGTATCCTGGTATAAATCAAGACTCAGTATCTTGTGCTGTCTAGAAAGGCAGAACTGAAGGAGGTAGGGTATTAAAGGAAAAGGTCAGTAGACTCATAAGAGAAAAATTCCAGCTGTGTATCTGCTAAGATGGTTATCAATGGGCCGACTGTGAAATCAAGCAGGATTTAAAATGGTGATATTTTAGGAGCACATATTCATTCACCTTGAAAGTTTTAATGAGAAAAGCAAGAGCAACTAAATAGTCTCTCGAGATGACCAGGCATTTCCGCAAACGTTTTTTTTCAAGTCACCAGTATGTGACCAGGTCTTTGACTTGTAAGGACATGTTGTCACGGAACCATCTGACATCCTTTCTCACTGGTTTTATTTACTTGATAGATAAATGAAGAAAGAAGAAAGAAATATGAACAAAATTGCTGTTTCTTCTAAAGTATTTAGTAATAGATTCTTGCTTTTTCCTTTTGGATTATAGCTCAGTAGGGACAGCAAAGAAATTTATTCCATGAGAAAAGCCAGAGAGCTTTTTAGTATCTGTTAAAGAAATTACATTATTGGGGAGACTTAAAAACAGAGGCACTGGGGCTTCCCTGGTGGCGCACTGGTTGAGAGTCCGCCTGCCGATGCAGGGGACGCGGGTTCGTGCCCCGGTCCGGGAAGATCCCACATGCCGCGGAGCAGCTAGGCCCGTGAGCCATGGCTGCTGAGCCTGCGCATCCGGAGCCTGTTCTCCACAACGGGAGAGGCCACAAGAGTGAGAGCCCCGCATACCGCAAAACAAAACAAAACAAAACAAAAAAAAACAGAGGCACTTATAATTGAGGTAAGTGAAATTGATTATCAGAAGAAGGCGTAGGGACCTAAGTGAAATCTATCCTGGGCAAATCCCCCTCATCTCTGTTATACTGTCCTCCACCATTTTATGTTTTACTATGAGACAACCAGCAAAATTAGTGATAGTTTGTTTTCCCTTAATTATAAAAATATCTTCCTTCATCTTTTCCTAGTTCACATGTAGGATTTATATTATTTTGATAACCAAATCATGTGTTAATGCTAGCCTATGTGAAATCAGGAATGAATGAAAGTGATATCCTTGTTCTCAAGATACAGGGAGCATCAAATCCACCTAAGATTTCTCTATTCGAGAGAAGTTGTCTAAAGCCCACAATAAAGTAAAATTATCAGATGCAATCCCAGGGGGACAACCTTCCAGAATCATGACTAAAAGTGTATTTGCAAACTTGATTCTCTTTGAATCTTTCCTGAAAACGCTTTTACCAGTTGCTATTCAATATTAAGTGTTGAGTTAATGAGATAAGAAAATGGGAAAATATTGCTATGGCAAAAGGTATTTTTTAACATATTTATATATGCACTGGATGTGAGATATCACATTGTATTTGTACAGATAAAAGATGAGAGTCTGAGCTTCAACAATGGCAGTAAAGAAAGATTATGAGAAAATTAGGTAATTGGAATAATTTTTTTGATACTGACTTTCAGAATTACTCTTATTATCTTCTTTATTCAGGTATAAGTTCTAGGATATAAGGCTATGGAATTGGAGCTAATATTTTGCAATCAAAATGAAAATATTTATACTGTTTTTTAAAGCTCTTTAACCATGGAACTCAATGCCCTTTTTAATAAGTTGTGAATAATCTTTATTTCTAACCCAGTATTCACTAAATTAAAAGAAATTGCTAAAGTATATTAACAACACTAGTTAATAGTTTTCATATGGGATTTAGAAAGAAGAAAAATTTGGTGAGTTAAGAAAGCAAAGAAGAATGTTAAAGGTGAGGAAAGTTTAGGATTTGTTCATATAATTGGATAGAATTATCACATTTATTTCTCTGGGTCTTGAACTGAAGAAAGAAACTCATTAAGAGAAGATTACAAACTTTGCTCCCCTTAACTTTTGCTAAGGACTTTCAGTTATTTAAATGTATTATTTACCTTTTTCTCCTTTTGCATGAATAGGAACACTTTAATTTATTTTGATCATAACACACTCTAAGTGAAAAGAAAGCCTTTGATACAAATCCTTAATCATAAAACCATTAGTGGATCTTTTGTTATGGTGCTATTTTATAACAATAAATTTCATATACTCTTCCTGTTTTTCTTTCACTTGCAGCCAATTTATTATCATATCATAAGTCTGAACAGCCCCCCTCCTTAATCTCATTCAAATAGCAGTTTTAATCTCTTCTCCCTGGGTTTCTTATCACCAAGAAAACATAGTCAGTAGCAGAGATCATAGTGGAGCTGTCTTGGATTACTGAAATTTCATTACTTCCATAAAATTTGTCACAGCAGATTTACAGATAGGTAATGAATTATCATTGAATAGCTGTCAAAATAGATGGTTTGGACTCCTTTGAAGATTGGACTAGGTAACCTCATTACGCCTTCATACCCAACTTTTCTGAGAGTCTGTGACAATGCAGACGTGAAGCTTAGACTAAGCTTCATTCCTAAGGAAGAACATAACAGGAACTAAAAAGAAGCAGCAGATAGACCACCCAGAAGCCAATTGAATTTAAACCAGGAGGAAACTGCAAGGATAACTGGATTTCACAGAAATAGAGTGATTATCTCATCTAGTGGCTTTTCTTTTCCTAGATACTTAGTGAGGTTGATAAACAGGCAAAATTGTGAATTATAGAAAAGTACATTTTTTTTCCATTCACACATTTTTTTTTAATGCTTTCAAGCAATATGTATTAAGAGCCTCTATACTAGACATTGTGCTAAGTACTTGGGATCTTGGGATGCTCAATCGAAAAAGGACCATTCACTGCCCTCAAGAGTTCACAGTTTAATCAACTGCTTTATTTTAGCGCAGTATGTAAATGCTGAGAAATAGGCATTCAAAGGTGAAAAGAAACAGAAAAGAAACCTCAAATTAAAATACAGAGGTCCAGGGGACATCACGGGACATTCTTAGAAGATGGGACATTTGAGTTGACAACTGGAAGAAGAGTAGAACTTGAACCGAAAGATGGAGTCTCTACACCTAGGGGCAATAAGTGTGAAAGAATGAAAATTTAGAAAGTCTTAATATATTAGGAACTGCAAGTAATGCAACATGACTGGAGACAGTGGTGGTTATGGAGTACTTGAGCAAAAGATAGATCCCTAAAAGTGAAGAACTTTAGAGGATAAGCCACAGCATTTGGACTTTATCCTAAAGACTATTGGAAGCCCTAGTAGTATTTTAAGGCTTAAAAATAATTAGTAATGTTTCCCTTAGTAAGGTCAGTGTCAGTCATGAGAGTAGAACTTAGAGGGAGTTATAGTTCTAATTCTATGTTGGAATCTGGAAAAAAAGATGAAAGACTAAACTATGGCAGCAGTAAAGGGAATGAAGGCTGGCCCTAGGGAAAATTGTGACAGAAACAAGGGATATTTAGGAAGCAGGATACATAGGATTTGATAACTGGTTGGATATTTAGATGGGGGGTAACTCATAAAATATGAATAACAGCTTCATTTTCTGAAATAGAGAAAATAGGAAAAGGAGCACTGATGATGTTTGTTTTTAGCCACATTGTTTTTGTTTTATCTATAGGACATTCCAGAGAAAAGAACAAGGAGGATTTCAGGAGATAGCAAAGCCTGGCACAGTGAGGAAAACATGTCTGAAGAGAGGTGAATTCTTGTTCTGACAATCACACCCCTGAACCTTAGAAAAGTTACTGGCCCCT
Organism: Mesoplodon mirus; assembly: GCF_964341445.2. NCBI lineage: Eukaryota > Metazoa > Chordata > Mammalia > Artiodactyla > Ziphiidae > Mesoplodon > Mesoplodon mirus. Next base: position 115,884,169 of record NC_138982.1, read on the forward strand.
CTGAACCTCAGGTTTCTTTATCTGTAGAGAGAAACAGTGTCAGCCTCAGGGACATACCTCATTCTAAGGCATGCCTCTCTAGTGCAGTTTGCTTCTTCTTGGAGGACATTGACCGCATGCCAGACCATCCCAAGGTGTCGGATGAGGTCCAGGAGGAGCTGCCCACAATTCACAGTGTAGTTACATCTATTTAATGAACAATGTCTAATTGATAAACTAAACTTTTCAAAATTCCAGAACATAATGGATTTTTAGATACATTCTAGTTTGGCTCCCTTTCCTATAATAATTATTCCAGGATTTTCTTGGTAACTAGCTAGGTGATCAGAAAACATCATCTACCTCAGATCAATAAATCAAAAAGCAATAAATAAGCATTTTAAATGGCAGTTTTTAAAAAAGTGCCACAGGGGAATTTCATTAGCTTTTGGGAGCTAAAGGTGACGGGAGCTCATTTTCCATATTTACTAGATTTTAAAGTTTTAAAATGTCTCTCAAGCTATCCATCAGTAATTGATTTAATAAATATGTACTGACTCTCTTCTATGTGGCAGGCACTGCTTTTGGCACCAGTTACTTGAAAGTATGCTTTGACAATAGACAGGTAAATAAATAATAATTTCAAGTAGAAGTGAATATAAAATTCAAAACAAAATAATTTTAGGTAGTGATAAGTGTGAAGCAAATAAAACTGGGAAAAGGATAAATGTCATTTTTAAAAACGGTGGAAGATAACGGGTCTGCTTTGGTTATGGCGGTCAGGGATTATGTCTCTGACATAGGAGATGACAGTTAAATGGAGAATTAAATGATGAGAAGAAGTCTGACACAGACAACCAAGGGTCAAGTGTTCCAAGCAGAAGGGACAGCAAGTTCAAGGCAGGATCTGGTCTATTTATTTTGAATTAATAGAAAGAAGGCTCCTGTGTCCAGAGCTTTAGTAACCTGGGGGAACTCTGGTGGGAGACGAGATTGGGAAGGGAGCAGGGACAAAATGTATGAGACCTTAGAGACCCTTTTAGAGAGTTGGGTTTTATGTTAAATAAAATGAAAAAAAAAACAACTTAGAAAACTTAATTTAATAAAAGAGATTTTTTTCCTACTGGAAACTATCATTAAATCATCTTTTAGCATCATCAAACAAAATCCATAAAGAATGTCATCTTTTTTATCTTAAAATATTTATTTTTCCCAGATTCAACTGTACGTTTGATTTTTTATAAAAAAACACGTTTTAAAATAGTAGCAAAAGTCTCCTTTCCATCTTTCCTTATATTCTCTGAAGGAAAATATAATGCATTGTGATTTGTTCAAAGTGTTCAACTCTTAAAAGTAAATTACATTTCAAAACATCTTTATTTAAGAGCTAAAAAGCTAAATAAAACCATATTTTACATTGAAGAAGAAAAAAACTACAAGGAATTTATTTAAATAAATCAGCACTATAAATCTAACCCACTTATAAGCTGCAAGAAACAGTTTAACTGCAAAGTAGCTGGTGAAAGTTTGTTAACTACAATTTCTTTTGGGGGGGTAGGGAGAATGAATAATATTTTGATACAAAATGATCATAAAACAAAATATATTTAATAAAAGAAGAACTATCTTTCTGGTAGGGTTTCACCTGAATCTGTATAATGGGTACTAAAGTGTCAAAAGGCATTATTTTTTAAAATACTGACTGGAAATATCATGAAGAAAAAAAAAATTTTAAATTATTTGTTATATTTTATAACATTTAATTATTAATGCAAATATGTGAAAATTATTACATTGAATAAGAAATTATTCAAATGTGCCTTTTTGGTTTGGGGCTTTTTAATTTTTACTCTGAGTTAGCTATTTAAAGGGATGATACTGTACCCTTCCCTTGACATTGGATGTTAGCAATATGATCATAAAGTAGATCATTTACTTTTCTAAGAGCATTTCTCAGTCTCTTAAACAATTCTAAAGCATCCACAGCATTATCATTTTTCTCTGTCATTGATTTGCCCTGAACCTTCCCCTGAAACTTTAGACCTTTTTCTCTTGCCTACTTGACTTTTCCACTTAGATGACTAATAAGCATTTCAAACTGTAAATGTCCAAACCATAACTCCATATTCCTAGTACCCTTCTCCCATCAAACTGCTTAATGCTGAGTCTTCGCCACTCAGAAAATATGACTATTGCCTATCCATGCGATCAGAGATTTACCAGGGATCCATCACCCTTCTCCCACTTTGTTTCATCCCTCTCATCTCCCACATTCACCCAGTGAATCCATCTACTTCTTTCCATATCTATATTAACATCAGAGTATAAGCTATACTCATTTCTTGAATGGATTCCTACAAGCCACCTAATTGAGTCCTTTTTTTAAAACTCACTATAAACCATTATTCATTTAGGAGCCAGAGCAATATTTTTAATAGAAATATTGGAGCTTAAAAATGTAGATTCCTTTTTATTGCAATTACAATAATTCAAAAACTCTTTGTCCTGGACCACAGAGCCCTCCATCATCTGGTTCCTGTCTCAGTACCAAGTGTCAGTAACAGTGTTTTTCTCTGTTCCTCTAACACACAGAAATAGGTGTTGATGGTCTTTGTACTAACTAGTCTGCCTGGATTCCTCTTCACTTCATTTATTTATTTTTCTTCTTGATGTTCTCCTCTTATCATGCATGATTCACTTTAAGTACCATCTCATCTTAGAGGGTTTTGCTGAACTCAGTACCCAAGCATGTTATTATCACATCACCCTGTTTAATTTTCTGGATAGTACTTGCTATCCAGATCCCAGGAGTGTCTCATATATTCTCATGGGAACAAGAATTTTGTCTGTCCTATTACTGCTGTATATATTCAGTCTTAGATTAATGCCTGGCATATAGCAGAGACTCTGTGTGTGTGTGTGTGTGTGTGTGTGTGTGTGTGTGTATGATTGAATAAATGAATGACGAATGGACATTTGGATCTGATTGTATCCAGTGACATTGAAATGCCAGCTTTAATTACCTCACTGTACTTCATTTTATGGTTAAATGATTTAAAATCATCCAGTATATGCCTCTGTTATCTAATTTTTTAAATTAATATGTTCTTAAAAGCCTCTTATTCAGAGGAGATTGGAGATTGCTAGGTATTCATTCACTGATTTCTGTTTGAAAAACACTGATCATGAAGAGACATTCTGCAAGGCTCAGATGATATTTATATCAGTGTGTCTTTTCCCAAAAAGGTCCCAGATGCACTGCCTGTGGGGCAGCTGCTTTTGCCCTTTGTTTCTGATCCTTAATTATTTGGCTTTTTTCTTCTGCATGTGTTAAATTTTTCAGACCCTTTGGAACCCTCCTCTCTACTTACATGCCATCACTGAGCAATTTTTACTTTGGACTTTCCAACAGCTTGTTACAAGTAAGCATCTATTAATACTGACCCCACCATCTGCTGCAAAGCTTTAAGTACAACTTAATGGCTAGAGCCCGAATTTTACTAAAGAAAAGGCAGCCAATAATATCAAAACACATGATAGGCATTCTCAAATATTTTGAAGTCTTTTTGATCTGTCCTCTTTCTTATTTGCATTTTCCTTTCCTGTTTAATGGTGTTCTTATTCAAGAATTCCTGCTCTTAAAACCCCATCTGGTTTTACATTGATTTTGATCAGTAATCTGACAACATTTAAGGTGGGAGACTTGAAAGTATATGAAGACTCTAACCCTCCAAACTACCTGTAAATCGCAAAAATACCTCTACAAAGCTCTCAAAACATTCAGAGAATTATCATTGCCTGTTGTAAAAGGAAAAAGACAAAACTGGAGTTTGCTTAATTGGGATATATATAATCCGAGAGTCTACAGCACATTAAATACTATTTGTAGCAGTTTATGCTATTACCTACCTCTCTCTGTAGCCATCATTACAGCATTAGTGGTGTATATATTGAGTGGGAGGGAGAGACAGGAATACTACTCTCTTACCTTAATTTTATCTGCCCTATTTGTATGACTGAATTCTTTATTTTCCTCAGACTTGCATTGAGTTTTATTTTTAAAAGTTAACATAGATGAACAACAATCTCTTGGATTAAAAAGAGGACAATGAGGTAAAAAGGGAGTGGATGGAAGATCCACGGAGTTATAAAACAGACGAGGGAATTATAAATGTATACTGTTTTCAACCTAAACAAATTCATTTGTCAGCAGGGGAAACTTGTTTTGAATGAGGAAGTTTATTTTCGCTGCATATATGCAACGTGTGCATAATAAGTCATTTAAATCAAGGTTACACACTGTCTTTAGGCAATTATTCTCTTCTGTGTTTGTCAGATGTAAAAAACCAATTGTAAGCAGTTTTGGACTGTTGTTTTCTTGCAATTATGCACTCCTTTGACAAAGGATAATGCTTTATTTTGCAAAGAAAATGCTGCAGGGTTACTTTGTGCGATTTATAGTGTAATGGAGAGAAATAATTAACCAAACAGATACACAGGCAAGGGGTGGATGCTAGTGTGCAGTCTGAAATGAATCAGCTCTTCTAAAGATTGATACGTGCACCTGAAGTTCTTCACAATCCCATTAGATCTGCTTGCAAACATCTAGGGCACAATATTCACCCAAGATGAAAATTTAATTATGACCTCTCCCTACCCAATGAGACTAGCTCTGGAAACAGAGGCAGGTGGTGCTATATTTTGAAATGCCACTTAGAAGGTGATGTTAAATGTTTAATGTTTTTCTTGTGTTGCATAGCACATGCTTTTGCATTAGCCAAGAGGACAATGAGGAAGGCATGATCACAACAAGAATAACAACACCAGACATACTCTGTCTCTGTTTTGCCGAGCAGAATTGTTAGGATTCCAAGTTCTTCCCATAGATCCTCCCATTTCCTGGCAGAGAGTTGGGTTAGTGGTTGATTCTCCTTAGCAGCCTTGGTTGTTTGCTTCTGTAACCCTGTGGGATCAATTTCTTCCGCTACGTCACCACCAAGCTCTGCTGCTTTGCTGCCACTTCCCACTTTGTTGCCCCATCTTGGGATGTTTTGCTGTCACAGTGGTGTGACCCTTTCATAATTACTGGTAGTGATCTGCCTACCTTTGTCACTGACTGTGTTTCTCTCACTAAAACAAAAGAAGGGTCTATTTCCACCTGTGATAGAATAATGCTTGGGCTCCCTATAATGGAAATAGAAGTTCTTGATTTTTTAAATAATATTTCAAATGTTACAGCATTTATATTTATCAATTTTTTTTCAGTTTCTCAAACTTCTTGTTTTTGAGAACCCTGTGTCCAGTTGCCTCAGACGTGGATAGAAAGATAAAACAAGTTTCAACCTAAAATTATTCTCTTATTCAAAAATCAACTCATGCCCACTGAGTCTTTTCTGCTCCAGTGAATTCAGTTTTCATCTGAGACGATAAAGGAGCTTCTACACACTCCTTCATGACAGTCTAAACCTGGTGTCCTCGGATCTGAGAACCATGTCTAAATCTCTTTCCTATTTTCCCTCCAAACCTCCCTCCACCCCCAACTTCTTTGCAAATATAACCCTTGCCTCCACTCTGCTCCTGCAGTTACCACAGGGTGTATTCAGATTCTCTTCCCTCCCTGCTCTCCAGTTCTACACCTATAGTAAAGATATTTGCATTCTGATCTAGATACTATATAAATTGCTCTTTAAATTAAAAAAATATTCAAGTGTCAATACATTTTTAAATTTTAAAATTGTTAGGAAAAGGAAGTTTTAATCTTCAAAAATATAGTCAAAATTAGTATTCAAACTGAACAAAATCCATAGTCTATTCTTGTGTTTTCATTTCTTCAGCATGTTTTACTAAGAAGAATTGGGAAAAGCTTTGTGAACATTAACTCATTTTAACAAGATATGAAGAATCTGTAAAATTCAAAAGACCGATGTCTTTTCTGAGCATGTAGAACAGGCTGAGCAAGAATAGAATGTGGAAATTTGCCAGAGAATCTGAAATATTTGTATGACTTCTATGTCAGAGGACACTCAGTAGCAGTACAGTGCAGGGACTGAAATTATGGATTTGGAGTTGGACATTTCTGAGATCCACTCTTGGCTTTCCTACTTATTAGCTGTGTGACATTAATCAAGTTACTTAACATCTTTGAATTGGACTTTTGTCACAAGTGGACTGGGACTAGTGATAGAACTGCTTTATAGTCAGTGGGTTATAGCTAGGTAAGTAGATTAGTAAAAAGGTAGATAGATGAGAGATATAAGATACGTAGAAGGACGGTAAAAGGAGGTCTGGAGAGAGAAAACAGGGCTTTTAGATAGCTGCCTTAGGGATTTAGAACTTCATGCAGTAGGCATATACAATTCAACTTGGATTATATGAGATAGTTCCATTTAAATTAATTAATTTCAGAAGAAATTATTTATTCATTTATTAGGTTACCAACCAATTTGACAATAAACCTTCTGACATTAAAAATTAAAAGATGAATAATAATGCCTACAATTTATTTTCAGGACACTGACATTTTATTATAGTCTATGAAATACTAATACATGCAAATAAAAGAAAGTATTAAAGATAGAATAAATGAATGGAGATAGTTCTTGGTGAATCTAAATGTTCTTTAATATTGTATAAGTAATATATTAATAATATAATGTATTAATATATATTATGATAATATTTTCCTCAAGTCTACAAAAATATTCTGTCTCAGTTGAGTTTACAAATATATGAGAGCTGTTATTTGCCCTTAACTCAGGCAGGCCACTTTCCATTTATTTACAGTATTAATTTGTGTACAGGCTCGTTTTCCTAATTGACTATCTAGGGGCAAGCATGAATAGAACTTTCTCAAATATTCAGAACTTATAGAAATTAATGATATTTTATTGGCCCACCCAGTATTCCAGGAAAAAAGTAACTTTTTTTGCGAGAATGATTCAGATGAATGCCTTAATTTGTGCCATAATTTTTTTTTACAGTAGCTCCTTGATGGTTATCTATTTTAAATATAGCAGTGTTGCTCCATAATTTTTAATGTATGATACATCAGTAGGATTTAAGAGGGGCAGACAGGAAACATGTGTTCTAATAGGACAGATAATCAGTTGAATATATGTAGGTGCTTTAACCTGTATTACGTACCTGCTCAATAAAATATATGCACATGATTGCATTTTTGAAGGTGCATTACAAATAAAAACACCATGAAATTGAAAATCAATTCATAGAATTGTTGGAAACATTCAGACGTGTTATTTTAGAACAATTACTTTTTTCCTGTGTGTGTTTGTGTTTTCTCAACTATAAAGCTAACTTTTAAAAGATACACCAAGATGACTTGGGGGTTCTTTTTGTACATTGTACTTCAGCAAATACACAGAACAGAAAATAACCACACAGTGCTTATACAAATTTCACCTTATTATTTTTGCAACTCATTTCAAAGTAAATTAACTTTGATAATAATAACATAGTTCCTTGACAATTTATACAACACATTTTATTATTTTTATAATTAATGTGAATTCTAAATGAATAATCAAATTCTAACAAAAAGAATACATATGGCTCATCCTTCTGTCTTCCAGTTTATTTTCTCCATAACACTTTGCACAGCATCTTTTGGTTCATCGATCCCCTCTTTTCCTCTCCTTTCAGTTCACTTCTATCATATCCATGGAAATAGCTATTCTCCTTTGAGTGGCTATCTTGTCATAATTTATAAATATTTCAGGCATGTATTTAAAGAATGTTCCTGAATTCTTGGGCTGAGTTTTCTAGATATGTCTCAACTCAAGCCTTGTGTGGGTTCATATATCTCTGTGTACATTTATTTTTACACTGTATATTTATGAAATATATGTATACTGTATATAAATATAGTATATGTATTTATACTATATATAAACACCCATATAGGTTGAGACAATAATGTTAGGTAAATATACATTCAGAAGTATAAAATTGTCTTAGTGGATTGATACCTAAATTAATTTGAAATTATGGTTCATTATTAATGATGCATTTTGCCCCAGAGTATTTTGTCTGAAATTAATATTTTTATATTAATACCATCCTTACTTGATTAATGATTACTTACTATATTTGTACAAAATTTTTACTTTCAATTTTTTTCTCTCATTATAATGCTTAGGTATAAATCTATATGTAGATGTATCAATAGGTATGTGCAAATAACCTATACCCAGATTTTGGTTATATTTATTTGTAGAAACTCTATGTTTTAATGAGTATATCTAAGTTTTTTACATTAATTGTGATACTGATATTTTTGACATTATACTTATATTTTAAAAATGTACTGTGCTTATCCTTTAATATCTTTTTTCTGATTTTTTTTGCTTTCTAGTATATTGATAGGGTTTTAAAAATCTTTTTACTTTTCTATTATCTTAGACTATATATTCATTATACTTCTGTTATTCCTGTTTACTTTAAATTTATAACTTGCCTAATTTATTTTATCAATTATTGCCAGAATTTATTATTTCAAATTTTCTTACCTCTATGCTTTCATTATTATTTTCTGTTTTACATTTTAAAATCCCCCCAAACTACTATTACCTTTATTATTTACAGTTATTATTGTTATTTTTAATTGATGTCTTCTAAAAACATAACACACTAATTTCCTTGCATGCTATTGCTTTTTCCAACAACTTTTCAACTCTAGGTTGTTTCCTTCTTTCTTATTAGCCTATCTTAGTATTACAGAAGTTCTTTTGGCAAGGGTTATGGATGATAAATTTTAAAAATCTGTCTGAATATGTCTCTTAAACAATAGTTTGGGTGTATTATTCATGGTTGACATTTATTTTCTCTCAGCTTGATAAGATATTATTCTGTTGTTTTCTGATGTCAGTCTTGCTAATGTGAAGTCCTCTGTACATTGAGTAGCTATTCCTTTGTCTACAATTTGTCCTTTTTTTTCCTTGCTGCTTTCAATATTTCCTTTTTGTCTTTTAGCTGCTTCAATTTCATCATAATTTACGATGGTGGTGAGTCTTAGTGTGCTTTCTCTACAACAATGGCTTTCTTCAATTGCGAAAAATGCTCAATCTTTATCACTTCAAATTTTGCCTTTTCTCTCTTTCTCTAATTTCTTATTCCAAAATACCTGTAGATTTATTTTTGAGACTTCTTGTTCTGTTCTCAATATCTTTTACTTGTTCTCCTTTCTTTTTTATTTCTTTACCTCTATAATGCTAACATTATATTGGAGGATAAAAAATCTGGGGAAGGAGGAGTGAAGAAAAGATTAAAGTGAGCCAAGAAAGGAATGGGAGCAAACGCTAGATAAGGCATTACTGAGCTGTCCACAGCCTTGCAAACAAAACAGAGCTGGCGCTTAGTCACACATAATCTCTCTAGAAAACCTTTATGGAACAATGCATTTGGAAGAGGACACTGGTGAAATGATTAAGAGAGAACAATTTACTTGATGTCTTCTTCCTGTCTCCTCTCTCTAACTGATCAAAAGTCTTTTCCCAGGGGAAGATGTTCCTTGCACATAGGCAGAGTTTCCACAGGTCCATTCAGACCATGTGCTGCTGTGATAGGCTTTCTTTTTTCATTGGTGTTGTGTGCATGTCATCTTTGGTCTATGTGGTGTGCATGACATCTTTAGCAGGTGGCAGGGATTTTTGACTATAACAGTATAAGTCATCATTAGGGTTATTCATCCAGGAACTGAGGCAATCAACTGAGTCCTGAGTAGTAGAGAGGCCAAACTGAATGTGGGATATACATAAACTAAATCTGTAATAAGTGTGTGTTTATTTCATAAGAGTCCCATGTGTCCTAGATTCTGCAAATGTCCCCCAAGGAGGTCTTTGTATGGATTTCTGCAGTGGCCTAAGAGGTCCTAAACTAGTTTTTGTGTTAATTTCTTGGCTTGGGATTACAGCACCATGATAGAAATGAAAATTCAGTTTCAATACTTACGCTTAGAAGGAGTTAGGTGTTTTGTTTTTATTTTCCATAGGTGACTTTTTTTCCCCTACTTAGGCCCTAGGAAGAAATTAAAGTTTTCCCATTAGCTTTTCAGTCTTTTTCTGGTCCTCTTTTCAGAATTGGAGCAACTTTTTTGCAACTTTAGTCTTTATGTACAAAAATAATTTTTGGCTATGATTGTCTTCTGATGGCATCCACTTATGGGTATGAAAGACTAAACTTGAGTAAAAAAAATCACAGTAGCTACAACAGTGTGAGTTTCTGCTTATTGCTATGGCTTTAAGGTTTTCTTCTTTAGCGTTGATACCTAAGGATATACCTTTCCTTCTTTTGAGGTTGTTTATGAAATTAAACATTTTTTGATATGTTTATCCACCATTTTGGTGTGTTTGTAAAAAAAAAAGGGGGGGTTCCCATCAGTTCAGTCCATTATTTTTCTATATGTATTTCCATATATTTCTGCTACATTTTGAAGTGCCAATCATTACTCATAATGCCATTTGGTAAAAAGAAGGGAAGACAAATGATATGAGACCGTTTAAGGGAGAGGAACTAATCCAGTGGGGAAGAATGGCTGTAGGAAAGTTAATGTGGTTGGTGTATTGAGGACAGATTATAAATGATAATGGCAGAGCTAGGTGTGGTCCAGCAGACAGAAGGGCATGTTAAGAATTGTGTTTACCCCAAGAGTAATGGGATGGCAGTAAATAATGGAGTAAAGCAATCTTATTTTTTAAATTTAACTCTGACTTCAGTGTTAATGAAGTGGTGGACAGAGTAGATGAATGTGGGAAACCAGTTAGAAGACCATTAAATGGCTGATAACTGATCAAACAGGGAATAATCCACTGAAAGAAGAAAGTACAATAATTATTTCCTATTGCTGGCCACATTCACAGCCAGTTGTAGCAACTGTAATAGTGACTGAGCACCCACTGCCCTCCACATTACTACAATGACTACATTCTCTACATTACTACTGCACTTACTGTGTTACTATTGCCCTCCCACTGGACTTCCTGACTCCAACCTTGTCTGCCTGAAGATGATCTATGATGCTGCAGCCAGAACAATTACTCTAAAATGTGAAATGGATCATAGCACTCCCTGATTGTAGACTTTTCCATGGCTTCCCACTGATCTCAAAAGTCCAAACTCTTGAGGTGTGCAAGGTGTACAAAAGGGGTGTACAAACCCTTTGCATCTGACCTTTATTTTCCTTTTCAGATTAAATTCTTTTTCATTTATTTTTTAAAAATTTTTGGCCGTACCACATGTCATGCGTGATCTTAGCTCCCCAACCTGGGATCGAATCCACACCCCCTACAGTGGAAGCTGGGAGTATTAACCACCAGACTGCCAGGCAAATCTCTCTTCAGATTAAATTCTATCCACTCATATCAAACTCTGAGATCCAGCCAGAGTGAAGAATTTCAGTACCGCAAACAAGCCACATGCTCTTTTACCTCTCGAACTTTAGACATGACCTTTATTCTGCCTCCGAATACCTCTGATGACATACCCTTTTGTCTGCTCTAACCCCCATCACACGTGAAAACACATTTTACCTGGCAGAGGGTGTTAACTTTCAGATCACAGGTTTTACGTCGCTCGTCAACTCTTCTAGAAAGAGACTAGGTCTGAGGTTGGTGGTCTCAGGTCATTACAGTTATAATCATTTGATTCTGATTGCTTACTTACTCTTGGAAACTGCCACTAGATTCTCTCTGAGGAGCAATATTATCAATACTTTCTTGTTCTCAGTTGTAGTCCCAGAACCAAGCATGGTACCTGAAGTGCCTGAAAAATACTCGTTGAGCTAATGAGGAAATGAGTGACTAAATGTTTGACTAAATGAACAGATTTAGGTATTTTATAGTATCTACCCCATAGCAGTATTCTGTTAAAACTTTGTCAATTAGGAACCATATAATCACAACAAATGATTTATTCACAGTTTCTCAGAGAAGCCCTCATAATTGGTGGCTGAAATATATGTGGGTTCTCACCTGATTTATTTTTTTTCCCTGATGGAACTATGGAAAGGAAAAAGAGGTATTTTTAACCATAGGTCAACATGTAATCCCCAAAAGTATTAAAAAAATGAGAGCAAGAGATTCTCTAGACCCGGGTTTATGTTCCTGTTATTTAGTTTCATGTCTTGAGATAAATATATTTGAGGTTTCTGCCTTATACAACTTTGGTTCTGGATCAGGTTTCAGGAGACTGTTGGTTCTACCTGGGATATAATCGTCTCCACTTGGGACCTTTGGGTGAAATTAGGGATTATTCGGTCTGAGCATTTGATCCTACTTGCTGCCTATATCAACATTCTTTTCAGCATCTTGTTTCCTAAATCTTGTGACATGATTCAGCTATGATAGATTCTATTGGTACTTGATATTGACATTGTTCTCCAGTGATTTTAGAAACCCCTGATGCCCTTTGGAATATCTGAAAACAAATGTAATAGCTTGCCAAGGGAGTCTGACCAGACCCTGAGGTCAGATTGAGATATAATTAGGAAAAAATAAATAGATTAGCCCTAATTATCTGAATAGTTCAATGTCCCCTGCCTATTATTCATATCTCCTTGTCTGTGTTTATTTTAGCTTTAGTCTTATGTTTATTCTGTTAACATATTACATCTTTAAAACCTGCAGATTTTATAACTCTTTGCTTTATAGCTTTGCCTCCTTAAAAAAAAGTCTCATTTCTTATCTCCATATGATAAAATGTCTTTCTTTACTCATTTGTTTCTATAAAATTTTGTGGTAAAGATGAAAAAATGATTTCTTACTTTTGTTTATGTCTCCATAATACAATTTATTTTGAAATTCTTAGTAATAAAATATGGTCCAAAAGTGTTGAGTGAACAAAAATATTTGAAGGTTTCACAGTAATAGAAAACAGAGGGAGCATTTAAATAATATGAGTAAACTTTCTCATTAAATATGACATCATTCTGAATTAATTTCTTGATTTATTTTGATTTATACAAATTGTCCAAATATGAAATGCTTGTAGAGTTCAAGACAGATGTGAATAAATTCTGAATAATTCTTTATGTAAAGCTGCACCTTCAAAGAGAGCACTTATTATTCACTAATGGGGATGAATTTTGATATAACTTCCTATAAACTTAATCAATCAGTAGGAAAATCTATAATTTTCTTCCATATGAAAAAAGTTACTATCAACATTGTAATGTCAGTGGAAGCACTGTATCAATATAAGGACATGTCTGACACAGAGTAGGGGCTCTAAATATAGCACCTAGTTTTAATGCTTCATAATCTTTTACGGTAACAATTCATTGTAAAATTGTTTTGTGATTATATTAAGCCCTTTTGTCAATTTGTTGAATCTGTATCTTTTTATTTAAGAAAATAAAGATACTTATTATTATTTTTTTTTTTTTGCGGTACGTGAGCCCCTCACTGTTGTGGCCCCTCCCTTTGCGGAGCACAGGCTCCAGATGCGCAGGCCCAGCGGCCATGGCTCACGGGCCCAGCCGCTCCGCGGCATGTAGGATCTCCCTGGACCGGGGCACGAACCGGTGTCCCCTGCATCGGCAGGCAGACTCCCAACCACTGCACCACCAGGGAAGCCCACTTATTAATATTTTAAATGAAAATAGAAGTTGTATCTACTAGAGAAAATCTAAATCTGTTAAAAAAAAAAAAGAGGCTCCTTTATCCTCCTGCTACTCAGGATTATTACTTTTAACATGGTGACATATTTCTCTTCTATTACTTTTGATGTTTAACACAATTAATACTTATTTTTTTCAAAAAAACCGCAACTGTTTTTGCACCTTTTCAGTAGATGAACTTTAGAATCAAGTGTTTCAGTTTCCGACAAGGATTTTAATTGGGGAGACATTTAAGTTAAAAGTTAATTTTGGGAAAAGTGATATCCTTACACTGTTGATTCTTCCCTCTCCAGGATATATCTTTTCAGTTTTTTTCAATCCTTTTTTAGGCCTATATGTTAACAGTGATAATTATTTTTTTATATAGACCTTAAGCATGCTTTTTGTAGAACAAAAAATATTCTAGTTTTATTGCTGTTGGGAATGCACCACTCCCCCACCCCAAACACATTTCCTGAATTGATTCAGATGTTTTTGTTTGTATTTGTGTTCAGAATTTTTAAATTTAGACATGTAGTTCTACTTCCTAATTCATCTTCTTTTTGTTTTTCTTGTTTGACTTAAAGTCATATCACAGGAAGATGATAGTTTTATCTCAGTCTTTAAAAATTTTAGAACTCATTTTTTTTTAAGTTACTGATTTAAGAGGTGGTGCTAAAAGACAATATTGAAAAGTAGAAGTGGTAGCAGACATCCTTGTTTTATCTCCAAACTTCCAAATATTAGAATTAGAAACTATGAGAAAATTAGAAACTATTAAAATATTTTTAAATATTTCTAATTTGCTGTAGATATCTTTATCATGTTGCTTTTATTTGTAGCTTACTATGATAATTTTTTATTCAGGAATGGGCCGTCAATAATTACTTAAACATGTAATATGTTGGAAAATGATCATATGTTCATTTCTCCCTTACTCATTTAATCTAGAGAATTTATATACATATATATATGTGTGTGTGCATATATATGTTTGTGTGTGTGTATATATATATATACATATATATATATATTTTTAATGCTGAACCTTTCTTAAATTCTTGGATAAATCAATTGGTCACAATGTGCTATTTCTCTAATATGCTATTGAATTTGGTCTATGAATTAGTTAAAATAACTTAGATGAAAGTATTAACAAATTCAAATTGATTCAGACAAGAAAGTAAATGTATCAGCTCACAAAACAAGGAGTCCAGTAGGGCTTGCTAAAGATTGGTTGAGTTAAGAGCTCAATGCTTTTTTTTTTTTTTTTTTTTTTTTTTTTGCCGTACCCGGGCCTCTCACTGTTGTGGCCTCTCCCGTTGTGGAGCACAGGCTCTGGACGTGCAGGCTCAGCAGCCATGGCCCACGGGCCTAGCCGCTCCGCTGCATGTGGGATCTTCCCGGACCGGGGCACAAACCCGTGTCCCCTTCATCAGCAGGCGGACTCTGAACCAGTGCGCCACCAGGGAAGCCCTAGGTAACATTTTTAATAGCCAAATTCTATTCTATTTCATAAATGAACTAGAATTTATTGAATCATTAGCTTTGTATTATCGATGAAAAAAATAATCAGTTGCTCCAAGAAAGAAATGGAAAATTTTATTTGAGGCAAATTGAAGGTTATAACCCGAGAACAGACTGTCAGATAGCTCTGAGAACTTTTCCACCCATTAGAGGTCAAAGCACAGATATAAGTTTTTGAGACAGAGGGCTGTACATTAAATGATATATTATTGACTGTTTACACAATCCAGATCTATACATACAAAGCAAGTAGTGGGTAATGGGCCATCATGGCCTCTTACAAGATTAAGAAGAATGGTTATTTCCCAAGGAGTTATCTTGACACTAGGAGAATGTTGCTCTTTATGGTTGAGCAGGTATTTCTGTTGAAGGGGAGGTTTGGTGGATCCATAGTACAGATACACAATGCACAGTAGAGGGAAGAGAGGAGGCCAAAAGGAAGACAAAATTTTTATGTTTAAATTTTCCTCAACTTGCCTTAGAATATAAATTTTTTGTTGTTGTTTTTTTGTTGTTGTTTTAAATTTTATTATTTATTAAAAAAATTTTAACATCTTTATTGGAGTATAATTGCTTTACAATGATGTGTTAGTTTCTGCTTTATAACAAAGTGAATCTGTTATACATATACATATGTTCCCATATCTCTTTCTTCTTGTGTCTCCCTCCCTCCCACCCTCCCTATCCCACCCCTCTAGGTGGTCACAAAGCACCGAACTGATCTCCCTGTGCTATGTGGCTGCTTCCCACTAGCTATCTATTTTACGTTTGGTAGTGTATATATGTCCATGCCACTCTCTCACTTTGTCCCAGCTTACCCTTCCCTCTCCCTGTATCCTCAAGTCCATTCTCTAGTAGGTCTGTATCTTTATTCCTGTCTTGCCCCTAGGTTCTTCATGACCTTTTTTTTTTTCTTCTTAGACTCCATATATATGTGCTAGCATATGGTATTTGTTTTTCTCTTTCTGACTTACTTCATTCTGTATGACAGACTCTAGGTCCATCCACATCACTACAAATAACTCAATTTTGTTTCTTTTTATGGCTGAGGAATATAAATTTTTATTTCATCAGTATTATGTATTTAGATTGTTCAAATAATTTATACTTATGAATGACACTGAGAAAAATGCAGACTGGTCTTCTCTGCAGTGTATATTTTTTTCTTTAAGTTTAACTCAGAGAAGTGGAAGTACGGGATCAAAAGATATGAGCAAATTAAAGGTCTAGCCTCGAAACAGTCATCCTCTCAGCAGCTGCTGTGTATGAGAATACCTGTCTTGCTGCTTGCTCTCACATCACCATCGCCAGCATTCTGTTATTGAAAAGGAAAAGCACAACGAAATCTGCAGTTATAAGAATATGTATATCTGGATGCTAAGTAGATAATTTCCACTCGTATGACATCATGTCCATTCTGCATAATTTTATCTCATAGTACTTACAGTGTTTCAGAAAATTCATCTGTTTTCATTGTTTCAGGATAAAATTGTTAGTGATCTGAGACGATTGAACTAATTTTTTGGTGATTCGCATTCTTGCAATTCAATTCCCCTTAAATTCTTTCATTATAAGGACAAAAAGTATTTAATGTAAAAGAATGGGTAGCCCTTCCCACCTCTTAGACAATGAATAGGAATTTCATGTGTAAAGGCCCATATAGGAAGAAATGGAGTAAAAGTGCCATAGGCTAGAGGAAGGAGCAGAGTGCTCAGTTAGTTTGATGACAGAGACAAAGAGTGGAAAAGTACATAAAGTCTGAGGATGGCAGAGAAAAACAAGGGGGAAGCTAAGAGGTATTTCTAGGGATTATGATTCCTTCTCGGTATTTGACAAGTAAAGGATTTGATGCATGTTGAAATTATTTTTGATTGCATGGATTATGTTTTATGGTCCACAGCACCTCTATGAGACTGAACCACATGATTTTTTAAGCTTCTCACGCACATTTTGATTGTGCCCAGCATGGCCATTATTGAATCCAAGATAACAAGTCCATTTTTGCCAGCATTTTAATATTTACTCTTCACTCCTCTGTTGTTCCTCATTTCTTATCTACAGTAGGGATGCTTCCTTCAAATTCCCCATCAGGCAGGACAATGAAACATCTGTGGAGCACCAACCACGTGTAAGCCCTCGTGCTGGTGTTGCAATGGGGGACTATGAGGAATGTACTTAAGAGCACTCAGTGGAGACAGACCCACAGTTGTAGAAACCGTGGCTATTTGCCCAGCTTGAATCTATTCCCCACTTCCTCTTTCATAACCAAAACTTGATTTGTTCAGATGTTGATGACAAACTACTCATCCCATTATATTTTTGGAGAAACTGGATCCATCCTCAGTTTAAATGCTATTTCATGATCTTTAAAAAATCATGATGTAAAAAAAAAATCATGATTTAAAAATAAATCTGGGCTTCCCTGGTGGCACAGTGGTTGAGAGTCCGCCTGCCAATGCAGGGGACATGGGTTCGTGCCCCGGTCCCGGAGGATCCCAAATTCCACGGAGCGGCTGGGCCCATGAGCCATGGCTGCAGAGCCTGCGCGTCCGGAGCCTGTGCTCCTCAATGGGAGAGGCCACAACAGTGAGAGGTCTGCGTATCACAAAAATAATAATAATAATAAAATAAAAAATAAATCGACACCTACGGGCTATTCTCCTGGTTATTGAAATCCTAGCTGTTCTGACTTAGGGAAAGGATCACACTTCCCGAGTGAAGGAGAGGCTCCCTTCCATTAGATGTTAGTAAGGAAACATATTTTCATGTGCTGCTGAGAGCCTTTCTATGATCCCAAGGGAAACACCTTAAGATGAAACCAACAGTATGCAGTCAAATGCTATTCCCCTGAGCTATACTATCCCCAGAAGCCAACAGTGTGAACAGCAGAGCAAGGGATGGAGAGAACTGAGTTCCTGGTGATATCATTAAGCCCCTGAATCAACAATCCATGACATCTACCTTCCTCTTGACTTCCTGTTTTAGGAGCTAATAACTTTGAAAACATTTTTCGTTGGACTTTCTGTTAGTTACAGTTGAAAGCATCCCAACTGATATAACAGATAATAATTAAATAAGAAAGTTTTGATAATTATTACATTATTTTCACCTGGAAGCCTTTATTTACTGCTATTTCAATATGTACTTTCTGGTGTGCATAATTTTTAGTGCACAGGGTAATATTAGTTTTCTTCCCAGACATGCTTGCATTTGTATTAGTAACAGATACTTTTTTGTAAAACTACCAACATCTTCCGCTCCTCTCCTTTTCCTCTACTTAAATGTTATGGTTTGAAAGTAAAATAAAACCTAAATGTTAACGTGAACAGATTTGAAAGCCTGTACTCTCTTCTATCTTAATGAAATTTGACTATAGTATAGACTTTTGATCAATTGAAACTCTTTGATATTGTGCAATGTATTAATGAATGTTTTAATAGTCAATTAATTTGTTGGAAAATTAACTTGGTGGAAAAATTTATTTTAATGTTTGTGTAACTGCTTTGAATTTATAAAATCTAAGGGTTTGAGAGAACACATTTGAATTTTTAATTACTGTTAATAGCATGATAATCAGTGATTTAAAAATTATCAGTCTTCTCAATATCCCCTGTTGTTAATTTTTACTATAAAATATGAAAAAAGAGAACTCTGATAAGGTCAAATTGATTAAGTCACCAATAAGGAAAGACTGAGTAAATGTTTCACATTTTGCAAAATAAAATTCAAAATTACAAAATGCCTTGGCCTGAACATTTTATTTATTTATTTTTTATTTTTTTTAAATTTTATTTATTTATTTATTTATTTTTTGTGGTATGCGGGCCTCTCACTGTTGTGGCCTCTCCCGCTGCAGAGCACAGGCTCCGGATGCGCAGGCTCAGCGGCCATGGCTCACGGGCCCAGCCGCTCCGCGGCATGCGGGATCTTCCCGGACCGGGGCACGAACCCACGTCCCCTGCATTGGCAGGCGGACTCTCAACCACTGCGCCACCAGGGAAGCCCTGAACGTTTTATTTTGTAAAATGTAAAACATTCTTTGCTCGGTTGTTCCTTTTATGCAGTAGATATGTCATGTGGAGAGTCAAATAAAACCTTCAAATATGTAAAAACGAACATTAGAACACGTACTTTCCTTTTCATAACCTTGTGTTTCCACCCAGGAAATATTCAGCTTGATGCTCCTCCAGTAGAAATTTGCATTCAGGAATGAAGGCAAATGGGCCAGAGTTTAGGCAGGACTCTATATCTGTATTTAAAGAGTAAGTACCTGGTAAGGTTATCTGATAATAAACTTGGATTTTAGGTGAGCAACCTCAAATCTTATTCTTTTCTAGAACATGAAGAAGACACACATGGTGAAGAAACTAATTTCACACACTCAAAGGGCCATCTGGAAGGAAAACAGAAGATAATAATACTCAGATTCATGTGACAAACAAAAACTATGTTTCTGGATTACAGTACAATGAGCAATCAAAGATGATTCTGAGGTATCTAGTCTGGGTGATGGGCTAAATCATCACAGCATAATCAGATAGAAGTAAATCGAAAAACAGTTTTTAAAAAGGAAGAAGGAGGATGTTATTTGTGGGGTTTTCAACATCCTCATGAAAACCATTACTTCATATATTTTGTACATTTGTGTGTGCGTGGGTGGGTTGCTCGGGTGGAAAATTTAGGGCCCATGCCTTATCTCTCGTGTTCAATACTGTATGCCCGGTGCCTAGAAAAGTGCATGGGACAGAGTAAATACTCTATATACTTGGATGTGTGAATAAATATAATATAAAAGTATATGTGATGATGTCAAATATTTTTCTGTTATAATACCTATTATGGATGACATTCACAAGGGCACTACCTTGCTGTAGATATATGCTTATATTGTCATTCAAAAAATATGTTCAGGAAACTAAAACACTACAATAATGTGTGATCACAGGAATCATTAACAGCACAGTGTCTTGGCAAAGATGAGAGTCTTCCGATTATGTATAAATATCTAGTGCTCCTTGTAACCCTATTTTATTCAATAAAAAATGTATGTGATATTTTATAAAAAGAACTTTAAATTCACTCGATTTTACTTAAAAATAATTTGCATCCTTGATTATTAGTAGACATGATTTTCTGCACACTTCACAATCTCAGAATGTTGCAGCTGAGCTATACATTTGCATAATATGTATAACCGTGCAGCTTAGCTTTCCTTTCTCAAATGTGAGCTCTAGACCCATGAATTGCATTTGAATTAGTGGGATTCATGATTTTATTTTAGTGCCTGACAATGACTTGGTTTAATAATCTTTACCTCAAGAGTTGATGGTTCTGAAATTATAATCCAAATGTTTTGACCTTACCATCACTGCAAATATGTATGAAATGTAAGGGAAATTTAGCCCTCAATTTTCTGATTCATTTACTCATCAAACTATCTTGTTAAAGCCACTTCATATTCAGGAAACTTCTTAGCAAATTATTTCCAGCTTATTTCATAGTCCCAGGAAGCTGACACTTATTAACCCAAGCTAAATCCCCGTAGATTCTCCTCTGTGTATAATTCAGAGCTCACGCAGATTTTACGTTGCTACAATTAAAGGGGTGGTGGATCTTCAAATCCTCCCTGAAACATTTATTGTAAGCAACTCAAACCAAATTTCTACCAGCTTTCACTCCCAATCTCCCACCCTCTCCACACATTTAAAGGAATAATTTTCAATCTCTTGCTGTTTCTGGAACTGTGTTCCCTAATATTTATCTGAATTTCACCACTGTATATGGTTTCTTTAAAACACAGTATACTCTGTTTTTTAATATTCTCTTGTTATTTGTGATGTTTCCTCTTTTCCTTACAAAACAGTATAGCTGTCCTCTTTTTATTTTTTCTTAAAAAGAGACTCTAGACCTTGATTTGTCCAATATAGATAAAAAATCATAACAATTTAAATGAGATCCAAAAAATAAAGGGCACCTGTACACACAAAGGAATTTGATTCAACCAGTGCCAGGGGAAGAAAAGTAAAGCCCACTTGACAACATGTTAAGTCCAGATTGAAAATCATATGACCAAAATAAATGAAAGAAAATGAAAGACATATTCTGGGTCATTGGACTAAGGTGACCTGGAAGGAAATGGAGGTATAAATTTGTGTACAAAGATGTGAAAGCATAGTTCTATGAAGTGGAAATCTATAGGATTTTTATGTAAATTCTGTAGGAAATATGAGGAGAGGGATGAAATGAGACAACCACAGTCAACTCTCAATTTACCAGGGTATTATGGGGGGTGAGGTTGTGGTTTGCCTGAAATCAGTTGTAAATAGACCACTAAGCTCTCAGCATATACTGGCTAACCAGTAGTGTTATAAACTGCCAGCAATAAAAATGACAGAACATGCCTTCTTGAAATATTTTGGAGATACAGCAATTTTAGACAAAAACAAAATAATGAAATGTTGAAAAAGAGAAATTCAGTTGTGTTTTGTAATAGTTAGAGTAGTCTTCTTTTTAATCATATGCCAGAGAACACAGTCTGGGGTTTGGACTATGGGGTTGTCCATAAAGGCACAGAGTCTGAGATTCCTTTGCCAGGGGAAGTAGGATGATGGGTTCTTTTTCTCTCCATAGATCTACTCAGTTTGGCTCTTGCCCTACTTTTATTGAGGTGTAATTACATATGATAAATGCACAGATCTTAAAAGTACAGTTTATAAATTTTGACAAATGAATATTCCCATTTAATCTACACTCCCATCAAAATATAGAACATTTCTATCATTCTAGAATGTTCTCTCAAACTCACTTCCTATAAATCCCCTACTCTGCTCCCCCATTCAAACTTAATTACTGTTCTTATTTCTATGTCTATTGACTTATTTTGCCTTTTTCTGAACTTCATATAAATGGAAGTATACAGTCCATGCTTATGTTGTCTGTCTACCTTTGCTCAGCATAATCTGATGAGGTTCATCCAGGTATACCAATTGTTCACTCTTTGTTTTTTGCTGAGTAGTAGTCTATTATATGACTATACCATAATAGTTTATCCATTCTGCTGCTAATGGGCATTAGATTATTTCCAGTTTATTGTTACTACTATGAACATCTACGTGCATGCCTTCTTTGAGAGTTCTTACCATTTAAGATTAAAAAAAAAAAGTCCCCTTGGTAATAGGCTTAACAATGGCCACACAAAGATAGCAAGTACTAATCACTGGAACTTGCAAGTGTTACATTATTTAGAAAAAGGGTCTTTGCAAATGTAACTATATTAAAAATTTTGAGATGAGAAGATTCCCCTGTATTACCCCAGTGGGACTTAAATACAGTCACATATACCTTATAAGAGAAAAGCGAAGGGAATTTTAAGGGATACAGAGAAGCGGAGGTAGCAATATATGTCCAGGGAGGCAGAGACTAGAGTGATGATGGCCACAGCCAAGGAACGCCTGGAACCACCAGCAGCTGGGAGGTAAATAACAGATTCTCCCCTAGATCCCTGTGACGCAGAGTAGCCCTGTTAGATTTAGGATTTCTAGCCTGCAGAACTGTGGAAGAATATATTTCTGTTATTTGAAGCCATCAAGTTTGTGGTAATTTGTTATAGCAGCCATGGGAAACTCATATACACTTCCTGGTCTTTCCTGCCTTGCTGGCTTTTGATTTGAAATTGGGGATATTGTTTGAGGAAAGAGCTATGCCTTTTCATACACATTCTCAACTTTAACTTTTGAATTTCATTCCTGGATAACAAAAATTAATTAGACTGATACTAAATATACTTAGAAAACTTGAGTTACCACATCACTTGTTTTTATAAGGAGGAAAAAATTCTCATCATAGTGCAAATTTTTCTTAACTCTACAGGTAGAATTAGACCATCCCAAGATCTGGAGAGAAAATGCTGGGATAAAAGCATTACTGCAACACACTGAGGTAAAAGAAAATTTTTGGTAGAGACTCTTGTTCTCAGTAACCTGATATCCGTGTTCTTCTACAACACACACCACTTTACTTAAGCAACTATTACCTTCTGACTTCTCACCAAAATACTTCTATTAGGTTTATTGGGAGACTCTGCAGAATGGCCACAGGTCTTTAATTTTATTATTAAACTCAATTCAACAACCCATAATTAAGCACATATCGTCTAAGATACGTTCATCTGAGTAGTGAAAAAGGTTGGTGTACAGATCAGAGAGAGCCAGTGCCTAATCTCAAGTTGTTACCACTCAATAGTAAATGGATTTGTTATATAAATGGTACAGCTAGAAATATGTGTATATATATATATATATCTATCAGATAACATTTTTACAAATGAAAAAAATTCTTCATCAAACATTAACAGTAATAAAAATGCTTTTATAAAAACTGTATTTCTATGATTTAGATTCAGGGAAAAATAATGCTATATTAGTCTACTTGGGCTGCCATAGTAAAATGCCATAGAATGGAGGCTTATAAAACCAAAATTTATTTTCTCAAAGTTCTAGAGACTGGAAGTTCATTGACATGCCAGCAGGGCTGGTGTTTGATAAGTACTCTCTCCTTGGGTTGTAGACAGCCACCTTCTTGCTGTGTCCTCACATGGTAGAGAGGGAGGGAGAGATCTCTTTTTCTCTCTCTTCTTATAAGGCCATGGTCCTATTGGGTGAGGTATCCACCTTATGACCTCATTTAACTTTAAATTACTTCCTAAAGACCCAATCTCCAGACAAAGTCACATTGGGGGTTAGGGTTTCAACATATTAATTTGGTAGTAGGGGGACACAATTCAGTCCATAGTACAAGCTACAATATTCTCTAACTTGAAAAACATATACATACACACACACAAACAAAACACTCATACTTCCCTCATGACTCCTAATGCTTACGTCTCTTCAGGACTAAGCTCCTTCAAGCTCTATTTGTCATCATGCAATGTCTTCATTTCCTCTCCTCCCATCAACAGGAGGAGGCTGAAATCCAGCTTCCTATCTCACTACTCCAGTGATACTTTTAGGCAAATGACATCACTGATCTACTTGCCAAATTCAATTGTCATTTTTAAAAAATCCTCTTTTTGTTGTTCTTCTACTACATTTGACACTGCTGCCTTTTTCAACTCGAAAGTTTCTTCCTTTGGCCTCTATGAAATCATTGAGGTTAGAATAATTAGTCTATTTTTTGTCCATAATATGAACTCAGAAAATGTTTGTATAAAAGAATTGGTAAATTATTTTCCTAATTGTATTAGTTTACAGCTTCTATACGTAGTATGGCATGTTTCCAAGTATGAGCATATAATAAAATTCATGTACACATTAGTATATAGGAGAGATCATTTGATAATTTCAAGTTACCTTGTTATTTATCTCCTAACTATACTTACAAAAATATTTTCTATAAGCCAATAGTACCCCAATTATATACAACACAATTATTTCCTATGTCATCTCTTCAAGAATGAGATTTTAGAGACAATATTTACTAAACTTATGTTATAAATTAATGATTTTTAACAAAATCACCGTTATTTTTTATGCGGGGAAAAAGGTTGGCAACACTTCACATTTAATCCCTTATTATTTGCAAAGTTATATTTCTGTTAAAATCATGAAGGTTTATACCAGCTGAAGCTTCATGCTGCTTGGTTACTTTTTATTGTAGTACATTAGTATGGCTTATTATTTATACTCTTTTGAATCAAACTATTTTCTAAGTGGTTTACACATTTCAAATAGTATTACTTCAGTTTCTTTTGCATTCTATTTATATCCTCAAACTAAGATAACCTTTAAAATATTATACATGTCTAAATCTCTGTAACCCAAAGATGAAAGGCGTTTTTAAATCTTGATCTTCATACTTTTTTTCTATGATTCTATATTTTAATTAATTTTTTTAAAATCTTGAAAAAATATTTAAATTGCAAAATACTTTATTTTCAAAGTAAATAACTTTATGTTAAGAATTTTAATGTTTATCTCCCCAAAGTTGTCTGCGTAAATTTCCAGAAGATATGGACTCCAGATATAGGATGAGGGTTTGAGAACCACTCCATTTCTGAAAAAAGTACATATAGTGCAGGTTACCCAAACCCCTAATGTTTCAGTTTCTCTGACATAGTCTGGATAGAATGCTTGACAAATTTTGTTAAAAATTGTGAAATATATATAAAAGAGATGAGTAAACATATACGTACGTGTACAGTTTAACAATCAATAATTAGGTAATCCTCAAATTCTTAGCCATCAAATTAAAAGAGAAAACATCACCAGTATATTAAACTGCCACTCTGTGTAATATGGTGCCCCTTTCCTATTTTCCAGACAAACGGTTATGCATAATTTGGGTTAATGATTCATTTGTTTTTCCCAACATAATCCTGTTGGATTTTCTCCTAAAGAAAAAGCAAGATAAGAAATGGTAGTTCAACCCAAGACAGGGATGAAGGGAGTTCCCAGGAAATTAGAGAAAGGAAATATCAGTAAAACACTCATGCATCAGGGCAGAAAATCAACCAATTCAAATTGGAGTGGAAGGATGGAGGTTTTAAGGAATAATATCTCCAAGAAAAAAAACAATTCATGGGGGAATTAAAGGCGTTTACACTTCTGACAAAGATTTAGAGAATGAATAAAAAGACTAAGTATGTGAAAATTTATGCAGTTTTCAACTCCAACAAAGGAATTATAAAATAAATATACTATATAGATATCTGTAAATAACATTTACAAAGATGAAATAATACAAATCCCAATTATTATTCAAAAAGAATAATGATGCAATACATTTGGTAAGATGTGGAACCTGTGGGATTTTATGCGCGTATGTGTCTGCACATTTGTGTACGTGTGTTTGTGCCTAAAATGTGGACTGTGAATGAGAGCTAAAACCTTGTCCACCCTATTAGTAAGTCAGTAAATTGGAGGTTAAAAAAAGAAAAAGCACTAAAAATATCAGTTATCAAAATCTAAATATTATAAAACACAGCTAAAGTTTGAAAATAACATTAAAAAACAAGAACACGTTCAATTATCAATATCTATAAAATATCGGTAGAACCAGCTAAAGTTTTAAAAATGTTTTTCTCTCTAGAAGAATCATGAAGGATAACTATTTAACATTTAAAACTACATCTAAGGATTCCACAAAAATATATTTGCTAAAATGTTATCATAAAATAAATATATTTATATGCATATTCCAATGTTATTTTTATTGAGATACTGATGAGTAAATATAAAATGCTGGCCCTCATGAGTGGAAATGATTTGTTTCTCTAGACCCATTTTTGTCCATCGACAGAATAATTAAAATAATTTGGGGCTTTAACTTTCTGATTTATTTTCTTTGAAATGAAATTCCCAGTAAAGACAATTATTATACACTATCTATAGTCTTTACATCATTTTGTGAAAAAATTTGTGTTAATGGTAATGTTACTGGCACTACACTATAGAAATAGAAATGTTTGCCATAATATTTTCTATTAATTTTTTTCTTTAATAGCCTATCCTTACCTTCCTACATTCTAAGAACCAAGTATTTGCTACCAGTTCTCCATAGGGTAGAAACAGAAGTAGAACCCCAATTCGAATTCTTTTTCATCCTAAATTATGACCTACTGCCTTCCTGTACTACTCAGAGGTTCATAAAAAGGGATTAAAATTATATCATTTTTGATATAATAACTTTTGTTGAAACTACCACTTATAGTTTTTTTAAAAAATTATTTTCTTCTAACTTACTCATTTATGGGCAAGTGGCTATAGCATTTATATTTAGTCCCTTTGTACCCTCTAGAATTAGATTGGTTTACCCTTTAGAAAAAAATTGTATTTTACAGCAGTGATTCAAAATGATTCTTATTAAATTCTAAAATATTTCTGTTAGGTCAGTGTATCTGTAGTTATTAAAGTCATATTTTTTTTATTGTCTCCACAGCACACCCAAGATGCAACCAAAGATATAAGTGGTTTTCCACTAAAATGCTGTTAATTATTTTCACAAATTTGATGACAGAATAATCCAAATGTAAACAGTAAATACAATTATCCTAACTTTTCTCCTTCTTATGGAATATTTAAAATCCTTACTTAATTAAAAAATATTTGAAGCCCCAAAATTTATTGTAATTTTGAGTTAGAAAATATCCCATTAACTAGATGAATAGGTCTTTTCTCACTATTGATCTCTTTTGCTTTCAATAAATAAAAAACAAAGGCATCTGCTTATATCCACCCAAAGCTTTGTGTGACTTCTAAGTACTGAATTATGTATTTCATATAAATGGATTTTTCTTTTATGGCTTATTTTTCCAACGTAATTCCCAGCTGAATTCAATTTTCATGTTAAGTGAGGAAACAGCTATCCTAGCTTAAGGTAGACAGCTACATAGGATAAAAAGGAAAATTAATGCATATTACTAATACAGATGAACAAACATCTCATCTATATTTGGATTAATATACTGGGAAATTGCTCACCCATGTAGTTTATGAATGTGGCAATCAAATGTGATCAAAATGCACAATACTATAACAGAAAGTCTTGCAAAATAAAAGCATGTTCAAGTATAGTTTAAATAAATCCATCATCATACAATAGGTTAAACAAGGGAAGTATACAATTTTAGTAGGGCATTCTTATTTTCTGAGAACAGTATTATTAATAGAAATCAATTGTGCTTATTCTGTAAAATATCTTTTTGTTCTACTATAAAATAAAATGTTCTGGTGTAAATAAACTACAGGTTTATAAACTATGGCATTTTAAAATATTTTTATATTTCAAACAACATGTCTTACCAATTGCAGAGTAAACAAATGAATATAATTTATAAAAATGATTTTCATCTTTGATATAACTTATGACCATGCGCTTCTCCCTTAGTTCCCAGGTACATCGTTTTCATATCTGATAGGACAATATTTATACTCACATATTTTAACATCATGATATTTGCAATACAATTGATCTATAATAAAGGGTCAATTTCCTTGTAATATAGGTTGTTAGTACTGCTAAATCTATCACTAAATTGATTCCTTTTTCTTTATTCAAAATTTATGTAACTACCCCATTACATATAGGTTTAATCAATTTTTAAGATTATTGGCAAAATCAATATAACATTCCATTTTTTGGCTATATACAAATCCCCTTTATATCTTTATTTATATATTTTTATTATATACTGTTAAATCTTTATTATTATCTTTAAATATTAAAAAGAGGTAATAAACAAGTAAAAATAAATTATTTTCAATAAAATTTTACACATTAAAATATACTTCTAGTGCATCAGTCACAGAAATGATGCCTAGAGATGTGTATCTAGCATCACTGCTACTAAGTAAACTACTAAGTAAACTGCATAATCTCACTATATTGTGTGCATATGTGTTACAGGTAAGTGGATGCTTTGTTATTCAGAGAGAACATAAACTTCTTTAATCTTTATAACGTGTTTAAGCGTGGATTTCAGAAAGTCAATTTTGCTACATTAAGGAGACAATTTAATAAGTAAAATAATGCAGAATGCTTAAGAAATACTCTTCTTTTGAAAATGGAAAATCAGTTCTATAAAACTTGAAGGTTTATTTGAGCTATGTCTCCTGTTTTTTATACGGAATGAGTTGTTCTGGTGTAATGCTAAGAATGGTTTATGCTAACTTTATGAAGGTATCTTGGGAAAGTTAAACTGCAGTTCATGTATAAAATGTTCATTATGAAATGAAAAAAAAAATCCCTTCTTGTTATTTGTAAGTTTTTATATTTTTTAATCATTTTAAAGGTAGCCTAAAGACTAACAATGTAAATAATACTAATAATTGACATTAATAGACATTATGTGTCAAGTATCAACAAGCACTTTGCATGAACTATTCAATTTAATTGATTATGGTTGTGTCTGCCCAACAACGATAGCTAAAAATTCTAGTGCATAGAAAAGATGACTCACAAATTTACAGATACTTGAAAAATTTATATAACTGTAATATATAGCCTGTTTAATTGATGTGCATGTACAGATGGTTAACTCTTTTTCTCCTTGGGGCTTCTAACATTTTTTAATAAAAACCAAAAAATATTTAAGCACTCAGTCAATTGCAAAATCATTGGGAAGTGCTGTTTTGTTGTGACAGTAGAGTAAGTTCAAGCTATGATGCAACCCTCCTGCAATGATAGAAAAAAGTATAAAGAGTAAGAGTTAAAGTCAAACAGCTGTGATGAGTAATTTCATATATTCATGGCCCAGCTAGTGAACAGACAATTGGCATGAATACCTTTAAGATTAGAGAAAAATCCTATTTTTTATGACCATGGCATAAAATATAAGATTCAGTCACGCTAGCTCAGTGCAGTTATCTTAGGTTTTTCTGTTTATGGTCTGTGGGTATTGGAGGAGGGGGTGAGGAATGAAGGCACGGGCAGCAGAGACAGAAGATACAAGCACAGGAGTGCAGCTTTCAAATCCTCCTGATCATGACCCAGTAGTATGGATAAAAATAGAGGTCTACTTTCATATGTAAATATTCATTAAGCTGAGATTAAAAAATAAATGGCAGGACCAACATTTAGTGAATGCTCAAAGAGGAAGAGCATCTGAGAGAGCCAATGTGTTGGAGAGGACTATAAAGTCATTCTAAAACGGGGATCTGATCTTCACATTTCTCACCCAAGATTGAGAAATGTGTCAACACTTTCATCTATTGGACTGCAAGGTTTGTGTAAATAAGCTTGCAAACAATAGCAACAAGACTGAATTGGAATGGACATTTGGATATAATAGGTCACACAAAGTGTGTGTGTTGCTAGAATCCCTCCTCCCTCCTGGGAGGATCTTGGAGTGGCAACTTTTGGATGCTAAGAGAATGAGATGAAAAATCACTTTGTGGACGCTGTGTTTCCAACAAGCAGAATTGAGGTCCAACTTCTTGGAATCTTTCACTTTGAGATGATATAGAAATCTTATCAGGCTGCATACCCCTAAGAAGGAGAAGCCTCTCTCACGATTGGATCAGGTTTCTTTCTGAGACTAGGAAAAGACATCATTACCCCAGGAGAGAAATCCTAAGTCATCCTGAACTTCTCTTACTCTCTTTGATGCTCTAGACCAAATGAAAGGAAACAGGCCATCAGCTTTTAGAAAGAGTGGTATACAGGAAATAACTGTTTACTAGACCAGAGTGTATATTAAAAGTTCAAAGACTGGGGGGGACTTCTAAAGCTTGGTGCTTTTTAAATTTGATTTAGCTGCTCTAATCTGTTTACTATCTCTTGTAACACTGCCCCATGAAAAGATATGATTATCTAATGGTTTGTAATGTATCATATGAGGCATGTAAAACCAAAAATTGTTACTCCTAAATACCAAGGATTTGTTACCCTTAGATATGCCCTTAAGCAAGATTGGATTTTGACTTATAATTAGTTTTTCATATACTAATTAATAATGTACTTCTAAAACATACAAAATAAATAACCAGCAGAGAGTGTTTTCTGCTGATTTCAATTGTGAGCAAAAAGACTACACTAGCCTCCTAAACACTGGTAGTATGTTTTGCTTCCCTTTTAAATAAAAAATGTGAAAGTAGCTTGATTACCATCTCTGTAAATCTGAAATGTATATTTTCTGGCCATTTAAGCAAAAGTATTTTTCTTTTTCTTCCATTACTAATGTTTATTTAGTCCTTCACATGATTCTTGCTGGTGCATGTTAGTTAGACAACTTTTGTTTTCTAGTTATAGAAATGCCTGGGTAGGTAGGTCCCTGTGGCATAATAACTGGATCTGAGGGTTCAGATGAAGTTTGTTCTCTCTCTGTTTTTGTGTCTGTCTTCTCTCTCTCTCTCTCAAAATATATTTTCCTTCTACTGTAGATAAAAATTCCATGCAAGAGGGTAAGTTGAAGCTAGTTCCCACAACTTCTGTCCCTCATATGACCATGTCACCAACTCGAATAGAAAAGTCCCAGGGGAGACTGTGATTGGCCCACCTACATCTCATACCTTCTCCGTAAATCTGTGTAGCAAAAGATGGGTGAGATCTGATTAGTCAACCTAGATCCTGAGTCCACACCTGTCATGGGATGGGTTATTATATCTGACAGCACCACTACTCCCACCAGGACCAAAGCATTAAGGACGGGGTGGTCTTCAAAGGAAAGGATGCTAGACAAGCAATTTAAGTCCACCATGGTGTACACCAAGCCAGAATCATGAAATGTAGAGCAAGCCTGCATACGTCAATATTAAAATAGTTGTTTACTTACCATATTAGTCAGGGTTCAGTCAGAAAATAACACCAGTTACTTTTGAATGTAGAGAATTAGTTAAACAGGTACTGGAAGATGTAAAAGACAAAGGTAATACAGAGCTATTTCAGAACTGGTAACTGCAAGAAGCAGCTAGAGCCTCCATGTCTGGGGGACACTTATCCCCCAAAAAGAGGGTGAAGTTATTAGAACCTAGAAGGTTGGAGGGGTGTACCTGCAGTTCTGGGAGCCAGACCTCTGAGGAGAGAGTATTGACCCACTAGAGCTGGTGTCTGTGAGGGACCATGATGGGGTTCATTCCTGGATGTGAAAATGCAAACTGGAAACAGGTGCTAGATGCCACTCTGAGGGTGAAGAACATTTGCTGAAGGGACAATGAAAGGAAAAGAATGAAAAACAAAGAGGAGCAAGTCCTTTCTTCATCCTCCAGACTTCTTGTTCTCCTTCTAGTGGCCCCTGTTGGCAAAGCTTAACACGGTTCCTGCTGGCAAAGCAGAAATGTATTTCATACAGTCCCAGCCTCAGCATGACAAAGAAGAGGCTAGAAGGGCAGATTTAAAGCTAAGAGACAACAGCTTAATAACTAGCACGTCAGTGATGGCAGCATCAATTCTGCATCAGCTGGAGAATATTTATGCACTAGCAATGGGGTTTTGTCTATCTATGGATAAACTAATAATTAGAAACATACACACCTAAGTGCAAGTTACTACCAGACATCTCCTGGGACTCAGTCCAGTCTCACGACCCACTAGGTACTTAAAACTTTGTAGTCTTACATCAAGTTCTTTCTCCTCTAGTTGGAGAGTTTTGGAATCATAATCTACTTAGACCTTGGAGCGTGTTTATCACCCTTTCAGGGAAGGAGGTATCTGAAGCTTTTCTTTGGATTATGAATTCAGAACTGTCAGCTCTGACTATTGCTTGGATGCAGCCTATTTGAACAGAAACAATTTTTAGGTAGGTATTTTTTCCTTTAAATTTATTCTGAACTTAAAAAAAAAAAGGAAAACCAAAGTCTTTGAATTATCAAAAAAATCAGTTTTAATTCAGTTTTCTTTGTTTTCCTTTTTTTAAATTTTCTTATACTTCTACTCTCCTCATAGAACATCCCAAACATGGTTTTAGAAATACTAAAGTATTTAGTTGATTTTTTTAGTCAACCTTAAAATTAATGATAGATACAAGAAAAAATAGAAATTAGGATTTTATTATGATAAAGATGTCCTGAATTCCTTTAGAAGGACTGTAGCAATCTTGATAAGCCTGTATAAATGATTTGTTTTTGAAAATTCACTAAATAGCAGTGGAAAAATTTAATGTAAAATCTCACCATGGCTAATTATATGTATTAGCTCTGTTGAGTAGTTTGCTAGCCCAGATAACCTTTAAACTTTGGCTGTAATGGTAATTTACTTAATGGAGGGTCTTAATAGAAATTTTGAAACAAATGTACCTCCTTAGATTTACTGAGATTGGATTGGGAAGTTAGAAGACATGAATGTGCTGTACACACATACTGACAGAAAACCATGTCATTTTAATGATTCATAATTTCTAATTAGCCATGATTATTCTGAGTGGTTGTGGATATACATTTTAATTGTATCACATACAGTAATTTCCAATTTCCGTGGAGACGCTGATGAAGTGAAAGTCGTACTGCAAAGTCATCATTTAAATATTTGAGAAATGGAAGGCTTTGAGAGGGATAAATATCCGCAGCTTAATTATAATTTCTATTGATCTCTGAAGTTAATTTTGTCCCTGTAATACAGATGGCTGTCTCCTTTCTCTTCCCTAGCTCAACGTCATGGTGGGGTTTTGGAATTGTGAGGCTCTCTTCTCAGTGGATGGAGAGAATCCTATACTTCCATCATGTATCCGGCTTTTCCAAAGACAAAAATGTAGTCAACGTTGTAGAGGCAGGTCAGGCGGATCAAGTGAACAAAATCTCATTGTAGTTGGAGAGTTTACTTTGAATTAGGACTGAGTGCTGAAGGCAGAAAGGCCTCACCTTGACACTCATATTTCACATGATTTTTAAATAGAATTATTTGGAGGGTACTTAGTCAGATTTATCTTGCATTTAAAGGCTTTAAAGACCAAAGTGAAAGAAATAGTAGGTCTGCAAGCAAAAGACATGTGTCTCAGTGGTTTCTGATGTGAGAAGAGGAAATAAAGCAAGTTAGCAGATGTGTACCTCCATGATGATTAAAACAACTTAAAGCTATTTGTTGGCTTCTTCTAGGTACAGGGATATTCTGTGTATCTTCTAGGTCTTGGATTATATGGCACAGAAAAGCTTAAATAAGCATACCTAAGATAGCCTTCTTGGAAGTGGTGCTCACCTCTATTCATTTGGAGCCCAGAACCTGAATGCAATTATCAAGGAGTCTATCCCATTTCAACATCCATTTGTAATGGCGCACAGAGCATTTCTTAACTTGAGGTTTCATGAAGACAATGGGGAGATGGGTTATGAACAAATATACCTACATTTAGATTGAGAAATGGGTGCAATTTATGGTAGAGTTAACCAAAACAAAAAATTACTTGCCAAAACTATAAATGATATTCTGAGGATTTGATATAATCTTTCAGCTTCTCCTCATCAATAAAATGGTGATGATACTTAGCAAGATATGACCAAGTGAATAATCTCTGCCTTTGATTAATCAGATCTGGATTTCTTTTCTTATATTCTATTTGACTTAGTGTACCTTTCATGTTTGTCTTATGCAACAGCAATAGGCTTAATTACATAGTGTCCATATATGTATCCCAATTACTAATTGCAAAAAAAATGCTTGAAATTTATTTAAATTACTATAACGTCACTAAGTAAAATTGTTATAAATTTTGAAAAGTGCATAAATACATTTATATAGTTAACAAATATATATTAATGCATAGATCCTCTATGTGCTATTATATTTACTTCAGATTACCAAAACATTCTTGTGCCTATTGCAATGAAAGGAAATATAAGTGAGAATGTACTTACTTAGTACAATGCTTGGCACATACTTATAATTCTATTTTTTATTATTACTAATATATAAATGTGTTCCCTAATAAGTATTATAAATGGAATGAAGCATACATTACAATGATATATGTGATCCTTACCTCCTTAAAACTTATGGTTTAGCAGGAAAGTCATCTAATTAAACAACAAAGCCAGTAAAGGTTAATAAATATTGTGATAGACCAAGTCTAGGTTTTGTTGAAAATACATTAACAGGAGCAAAATATCCAACCTAGTGGCTACTTTTCTTTTTGTACTAAAGCTCTGCATGCACGTAGTTTAAATTCTCTCTCTCTCTCTCTCTCTCTCTCTCTCTCTCTCTCTCTCTCTATATATATATATATATATATATATATATATATATATATATATATATTTTAATTGAAGAAATGGTTTAATCTGAGCCCTCCGATTTCCAAATAGTTTCCAATCTTTTCAGAGATTAAAGGGCCTTTCATTTTGAGTTAGAGTTGAAAACTGACATCCCATTGGGCAAGACTGTATGCTCTTTGACAGCTATTTTTAAAACATAATTATACTCTCTAGGTAAGCAACTTAAACATTTAATTGTTTTGCCATTTCACACCCTATGTTAAGTAATTTTCTCTTTATATATAGTATTCTACACTTTATATAGATCATGAGGTAGACATATAGAGAAATATATATAGAGAAATTAGTTTAAAATTAACTTTCCCAAGAAAGCACAAAAACAATTATATTGAGAGTAGAGTCACCAGTGATCAATGACCACTTTACAAAAAAAGTTAAGGTTATCAAAAAAGATTCTTCAAATTGCAGTCACAACTTAAAGGGTCATTACCCGATTCCTCTGAGTGATGAAGTTTAACTGCAAGTTCATGGCTCTCCAGGGTTTCATTACGGGGCATGGTGAGAAGTAGGGGTAGTGTCTATAAATTTTGTGACAACTTTTGCTCTGTATATACATTATGCATCTTTTTGGAGAGAGGGTCTATACTTTTAATCTGTTTCTCAGATAGACCATAAAATGGCAAGAAACCCTATTCTCGAGTATGTGTCAACTTAAATCTATAGAAAGGGACCAAATGACAGAAGTAGCCGTCCATAGCCTCTTCCAGTTGGAACTAGATGACTACTGGTGAGCCTCTGTTCTAATTTTCTTTCAAAACCCCACAGGATTGATCACGAGTCATTTTTCAGTGTGCCACAAGCAGCCATAAAGTCCCTGTGACAGTTTCCTTAAAGGTTAGGTTGTTGATTTGTGACTTGGAAAGTCTTTTATTCCAGCATGTGATTTTCTCAAAGAGTTTGTGGGGAAATATCACGACAAGAAAGGAGGACATTTATGACATGATAAGCAGTGCGTGCTGTGGCTTTCACGCTGTGTAGGGGATGAATGAGGGCGGGCATTATCTTATACCTAGTAACCTGATATCCTGAGGATGCCTTGAGCTTTTAAGAAGGACACTCAGTCCTAGTGGAGTGTCACCTTTATATATAGGTGGCAGAGCTGTGCCATTAACTTTGTGAGGTATTGAATAATCTCAATAGTTGTCAAAGCTCAGACTTGGAGCAGTTTTTCCTGGGTTCAAATCCTGGCCCTCTCACTTAGATGCTCTGTTACTCTGGGCAGCTTTCTTAATCCTGTCTGCCACATTTGTAAAATAAGGACGGTAGTAATATTACCTACTTATTGCATGGGCTTGTTCTTAGAATTAAATGTTATTATTTGTTAAGTACATAGAAGAATGTCTAAACACTGTTTAAAATAATAAAATCAAGTTCTAAAAGTCCATGTTGATGACAAGTAATATCTAAATTGCTGGGAGTTGGGAACTATACTCAATACTCTGTAATAACCTATGAGGGAAAAGAATCTGAAAAAGAATAGATATATGTATGTATAACTGAATCACTTTGCTGTATACTTGAAATTAACACAATATTGTAAATCAACTATACTTCAGTTTAAAAGAAAGAAATAAAAGCATTTCCCTAGCTTACTAGAAACTATACAAAGTATTTTCTCTAATGATTGCATTAATGTTCTACCGTGGGAATATACTGAAATTAAAAAAAAAATGCTGGGAGTCATATTTTCTATTGATTTGATTGCCTGATACCACTGCCCTCCATTAAGTATTTTAATGGCTCTACTGCTTGCTGCTTTGGTTTAGATGTGAGGAAAGAGGCCTCAGGTCCCACCTTTGTGGTCCTGGCCACTAGAGCAATTGACAAGAGCAAGACATGTTTGAGAGACGTCACTCAAATGTTTGTGCATTGGGAAATATTTTAGTTCAAGTTGTTGGGGTCTGGGATGGGTTTGCAGTAAGGAGTAGGAAAGTGCTAGAGAAAGAAAAGACAGTAATGGTAGGAATATGGGCTTTGGGGAGCTTATCAATTTGCCTGAATTCTGATCCAGCTGAGAAAATCTTGGACATTTCAAACATGTATTGCCTTAAGATTATCTTGGGAGTGTGGGTGTACAAGGGGTGGTGATATAATCTGACTCCAATTCAAGAGGCAGCCTTTAATATATTCTTTAAATTCAGAAGAAACACTTTCCTCCTAAACATCAAGATATACAAATAAACAGGGATACCATGTCTTATTCTTTCATCTTACACCTGTTGAATTAAAATATACATATATCACTTCTAAATCTCTTAATCTAATTTGAGCCAAAAGACACCAGTTAATTTTTCAGCAAAACTGTCTAATTAATCTCTCTTTTTTAAAAAAAAATAATTAATTTCTTCATTTTTGGCTGTGTTAGGTCTTCATTGCTGTGTGCGGGCTGTCTCTAGTTGCAGTGAGTGGAGGCTACTCTTCATTGTGGTATGTGGGCTGCTCATTGCAGTGCCTTCTCTTGTTGCAGAGCACAGGCTCTAGGCACGCGGACTTCAGTTGTTGCAGCACATGGGCTCAGTAGTTGTGGCTCGCGGGCTTAGTTGCTCTGTGGCATCTGGGATCTTCCCAGACTAGGGCTGGAACCCGTGTCCCTTGCATTGGTAGGCGAATTCTTAACCACTGCACCACCAGGGAAGTCCCTCTAATTAATCTCTTTGAATGACAGTTGTCAAAAGTTTTCCTGCATATTGTCATGCAGTTCTTGTCTCAATATTGAGCTGCTGCAACTATAATTCACAGTTGTAATCACTCACCATCCTGGAGACTTCTAGTTGCTAAAGATTTTAAATTAAAATGTTCCCAGTGGATAGTAGAGTAATATCATAGATTCCATTGAAACTCATGCTCAATAAGGTCTATCACTGGAGTGAATTTTCTAGATAAATCAAGTCCTCAAATGCCACTATTGATGAAATTGATTCTGCAAAGACCATCTGCATATGTAAAAGGTATACTCCTCATTTATTTTTTTTTCCGTATACATGGTAAACAATGATATGTGAAGTAGTGTTTCCCAAATTTGGCTCATCCTGAGAGTTACATGGGGAAGTGATCTATGCTGGGCTTGAAATCTTTATTTTAAACCAATGTCCCAAGTGATTTGAGAATCAGGGAAGCATATCGATGTAAAGTAAGGTGCAAAATGGTTCAGACTTACTAGGACATTTGGGAGAGAGTGAACAGTTTCTTAAGACTTCACAGAATTATTCTCTTCTGGGATTTATAAGCATTGATTTTTATTAATCAGAGAAATTAATGGCAGGAAGTATGAATAAAAATAGAAGTCTAGGGCTTCCCTGGTGGCGCAGTGGTTGAGAGTCTGCCTGCCGATGCAGGGGACACGGGTCCGTGCCCCGGTCTGGGAAGATACCACATGCCGCGGAGCGTCTAGGCCCGTGAGCCATGGCCGCTGAGCCTGCGCGTCCGGAGCCTGTGCTCCGCAACGGGAGAGGCCACAACAGTGAGAGGCCCGGGTACCGCAAAAAGAAAAAAAAAAAGAAGTCTGGAGGATGCAGGCTTTACAAACCACTTCTATTTAACAAAGCTGACACGTTTCTACATAATGAAAACAGAAACATAATTGCCAAAAAATTATAGCTTTAATTCAAATCTCAAAACAATAATCATGTAGATTTACTTAAAATCTCAGTATTTTAAGAGAATTGTGTGGGATTGATAACACAAGAGAGAAATTATGTATTTGTTCAAGTAATGGAAACTCACAAGAAGCCTGGAGACTAATACAGTTTTAAATACTAGCTGGGATTCCTCCATGGTAGTCAAATAGTTAAATCAGACACATCACTTTATTGGGGTTGGAGAAAAACATGGGATGGGATAAAATTCTTTTTACTTATTTAATTTAGAGGTAAGAAGGTAGATTATGAACATATAATTTAACCCCCAAATAGACCAGAGCTCTTTACTGATAAAAATCAGTGAATAAGAAGCTACCCATGCATCCCTCCAATGTACCCTCTAGCGTCTGTATATAATCCAGAGATCTGACTGTTCCAAAACTGGAATCTTAATTGACACCTGCCTTCCCAGATCACTGATCTGCACTTTTTAATAGTTTCGTCACTGAGATTTCTAAATTATTTCATCCTCTAGGTCTCAAACTGTCCTTGGATAGTTTCCTAGGACCTCACTTCCCTAACTCCTTATCAACCATCAAAATGTCTTGTAGGGCTTCCCTGGTGGCGCAGTGGTTGAGAGTCCGCCTGCCGATGCAGGGGACGCAGGTTCGTGCCCCGGTCTGGGAAGATTCCACATGACGCAGAGCGGCTGGGCCCGTGAGCCATGGCTGCTGAGCCTGCGCGTCCGGAGCCTGTGCTCCGCAACGAGAGATGCCACAACAGTGAGAGGCTCATGTACCGCAAAAAAAAAAAAAAAGAAAAAAAAAAGGTCTTGTAAACTGAAGGAGTTATGCATAGATGCCAAAGATGATCTTTATAAATCTTTATATAGATCATTTTTCCTGACTCTTAATAGTCTATTAACCAGTAATCCACAACTTTAT
Source organism: Mesoplodon mirus (assembly GCF_964341445.2). NCBI lineage: Eukaryota > Metazoa > Chordata > Mammalia > Artiodactyla > Ziphiidae > Mesoplodon > Mesoplodon mirus. Next base: position 115,923,503 of record NC_138982.1, read on the forward strand.
CTCTCATTGCATGTCTGCTCCTACTTTTGCATACATCACCATCAATATCTCATGTAGCGTTAACCACTTTGTCATGATCATAAACTCAAACTGCACTGGAAGCATAATAACAGAACTATTTTCTCCTCATTTCTGCTTTTTTTGCCCCCAGCAGTTATGTTCCTGAAATGAGCGTCATTCTCATTAAGGAGAATTAGGGACAGACTTCAAGCTCTGGTCTTTATATAGTTCCACAGGCTTTGGAGAGCACAGCTGGTCAGGGAGAAGGAGGTGTTTCCATTTGTGCGAATTGCTGTTCATTTTTATTATTTTGGCCAGATTTGTTTCAGATATGACTAGATCTTCTTTATTTCTTACTCCAGAACATGGCTGACTAGGAGTCCATACCAGGAATACAAATATGGCAACTTTGTTATTTTCTCAGTCACTTGTGTTTGCTCGCATATCACCTGACCTGGTTGCTCTGCAGGCAACTATTAAACACTTGTATACTTTTACCACTGTTTGTGAATCCAACACTCAGGGCTGAAACTTTTAAGCACTCGCCTATTTCTAATGTTCTTATGGATTCATGCCCTCATCACCTCTCTTTTACATGCTTAGCAGCCTTGAAAATAAAGAATATGGTCATTTAAATACCAATAAGTCAAAATACACTAAAAGCAAATAAGAAAATGCAGAAGCCACTTCCAAACCTTCTTTCCTGTCAATACAGCATGCAAGTCTGACTGACACACAAACCAATAGTCTTCCCCCTACAACAAATTTCCTCTTGTCTGTGGGTTGAATTTAATTTTACTCCTCTTTTCTTTTTGTTTTAAAACTACCAGAAAACAAGTAACAAAAATCCAATTATGATTTAACTTACTGATATGAAATACTAGAAGAAAAAATAATGTCTTTATTATAGTTAATTTACTTAACTGTAAATTATATAATTGATTAAATGAAGCGATTCCATTGTAGATCATTTTAAAATAAGCACTCTAGAAATTAGTAACAGAAATAACATTAAAATTCCTATGGAAATGAATCTACATAATCTACTTTGTTGGGTGACAGAAATTTTAAAAGATAATATCTACAGGCTAATCTCTTTTAAAGTATGAGAGTCTTTAACAATCACTAATATAATTTATTTATATTAGAATACTTTCTACTTTTTGACTGAAAACCTATCTATATGCAGGTAACAGGAAGAAAAAGAACCACCATAAGACAAGGGAAATACACCAAACACTTAATCAGACCTTTGTGGATACACCCAGAATTTACTGTATGTTTGTAGTGGTATAACAAAAAAATACTCTGAATATTGTCAAGAAGGAATAAATAGAAAATTATAACAATCAATAGGCTCTGATTATCCTTGAAAATATAGAATTTTCATACTTAATAAAACTCAGACGTCCAAGTCACCCTCCTGCGGTTCCATTAAAGTGTTTTTCAGATATCAACTTAACATTGTAAGAATTCAGAATGAGACTGATTGTAACAATATTCAAATTCCCAGAAATGGTATAAAATTATATCTTTAATTACAATAAAATTTCTAAAACTAGTGATTCACTTTGAGAGTCTATATTCTTTCACAATACTATAACATATTTGGAGCAAATAAGTTCATCAGTTTCCATTTCTGTAATGTTCACCATCTAGTCCAGGAAGAGAGCCTTTGATTGGCCACTCATATGATTTTAGGTGGAAGTTTTTGCGTTAGAGGATTATCCAGATTAATCATTTTCTTTCCATTCCTGTTCTTCATAACACTAAAGATGCTGCTTTAGCCTTTCCAGGCCATTACATATGGCTAAAGGGTTTATTCTCCTCCCTGGTCTCCTGTTCTTACCCCTATTTCAAGATCCAACCTACTCCCCATGGTTTCTCCTAGCCTCTTTTCATAGATTCTTATCATTGCCATATAACCAATTGTCCATAATGAGATATTCTTTTATTTAGGGCAGCAGGAGTGAAAAGAGAGGGGAGTTAGAGAGAAAAAGGAACATCTATACTTGTCTGTGCATGACTTTATTAACAAGCTGATTCCACATTTTGGATATTTTGTCAACAGACTATGATTCATAGCCTCAGCACTGTTTCAAAACATGTCTGGTTTCCCAAGGAGCATATCCCTGCCAAATTAATTTACAAAAAACATGTTCCAACCTACTTTCTTAATATAATCCTAATATAATCTCCTATTACAGCTTTATTTATTCAAAATCCATTGAGTACTTTTTCTAATGAATACAAACTGCCTTTGCACACTTTAGCTAAGTGCCACAATTTTTTTAGGATTAAAACACATTAGGCAGGCTCTGTCAATTGACTCTTCATTACATATCTGGAAACACACACACAAACGTATACACCTGTACCACTAGCTTTTTTACTCTATGATTTTCGTGTGCACATGAGACTGAGTTTAAGAAGATGCGGTTTTAGTCAAGGTCCTGCCACTAATTGTATGACTGTGGACAAATCCAGGGCAGATTACTATGGAACTAATGAATGCTAGCTCATTAGTTCACACCCGTCACTTGTATAGGCTTCTTTCATGCTACTGTAAGAGACCTTATAAATGTGCTCATATGATTGTATGCCTTTGTAGAAATTTGCAGAAGTAGATATTTTAATTATAAAAGATTAAGATTACAGCTTCTTTCCACTCTAAATTTCCTTCTGTGAGACTTTCCCTCTTATTAGGTGGCATTCTGGTCATCTTTAATGGTTTTTGGATCTGGCATGAGGAAGTTGAGTTGAGGGCAGATTGAATTTAGGTTATATGGGATATATTTATGTGGTTTGCATTCATTTTTGTGAATAGTTAGGTCGATAGCCCAGTGTGGGATGAGTTTTAGAAATACCCTTCCTACCATGTGTTCACATATCCAAGATGATAGCACAGTATGTCAGCCAGTTAACTAAATAACATTATTTTACTTTTCTGATTTTTCCAATATTTGCGGTATTTAAAATTTCCAATTTCTCATATTTTTCCTCGTTCTTAATATGTATTTAATTTTGTATTCATAATTGTTTATTCTTCTTATTAAAGAAATTTCCCCTTGTATAAGCCTCAAATACCACAAGACCTTACTCTACCTTTGGACAAGTTAGTAATCTTTTGTAGGTCTCAAGTTTCCAAATTGTAAATAAACATTTGGATGTTATTTCTGTCTAATAAATCTAAGAAATAATGACAAGAGGGGGTAGAAAAATATTAAAAAATAATATTTCTTTGAAAAGTAAGTCAACATCCTAAATTCTTACCAAAATGAAATTTTCACCCTTCTTCAAATATGCCATGTCCTTTCTCAGTATATTCATACTGTGCCTTCACATAATATCTACTTATCTCTTTTCTTTGTGTGAGCAACTGCAACTTATCCTTCCAAGTGGAGCTCAAGGTAAATCCTTCTGTATTAGTTTTCTACTACTGTGTACAAATTACCACAAATCTCACATCTTCTCAGAGCACACACTTATCATCTCACAATTTCCACAGATAAGTCTTATCACAACTCAGCTGGGTTCTACGCTCAGCCTCACAAAGCTGCAATCAGATGCAGGCCGAGGCTGTGGTCTCATCAGAGGTTTGTCCATGATACAATCTATCAATACCCCACACTCCTTCAGGCTTTAGCGTAAGTCATCTTCCAGATGTACTATGGAAGTCCCCGTTTCCTTTCTGCCTATCAGCTGGGGTTTGTTCTTAGCTCCTAGGTGCTGCCCACAGTTCCTTGCTACACTATATAGACCCTCTCTACACATGGCAGCTAGCTTCTTCAAAACTAGCAAGGGACTCTCTGGCCCTCCTTAAAAGTCTTCTACCTGATAAAGTCAGGCCCACCGAGGATATTCTCCCTTTTGAATAATTCAAACCCTACTGATTTGGGACTTTAACTATATCTGCAAAATGTCTTCCCCTTTGTATATGTTACAATATCTCTAAGCAGTGTTTATTTTTACTTTTTTCTCCCCGAGGTAGTTACAGGACTTATTTACTTTCAGTAATGTTATATTGTACTGTAACGTATCTGCTAGTGCTTTTACATCTACCCCACATACTCCAGACCAAAAACTTCTGAGTATTGTATGTCCCATATGTTGCTATAATTTCAGGATCTAGCAGGTCCTAGTATACGATAGGCATGCAACAGATGGTTGTTCAGTGAAGCACTCCTTGTTGAAATATTTAATGTAGTCCACTAAAAAGTCAGCAATTGAAAACTTCAGTATTGCTGTAGGGGTGGGTGTTTTTAAACTCAATCTTACTGCAAAATGGAAATTAAAGTTAGTACAATGCCATTGTTTATTTAGTGAATGAAATGATGAAGGAGGAAGTTTTTAAAAAAATAAAAAGGAAGACAATCATAACAGTCACCTTAGAAAATAAATTAGAAAAGGATCGGGTGATCATTAGGCTCATGTTTTCAGAGCCTCGTTTAGCACTTCATACGCTTTGTTGATGTACTTGCAAGTTTTGTTCCCTAATCTTTCTTATCTTTTCCATGCCTTATTTTTTTCTCTCTATGTCTACCTATCTAATTGCCTATCTTCATCAAGAAAAATGAACCTCATTAGTGAAAGTTATCTGCTTTAGAATTGCAGGTGACAAAACTTTTTCATAGATTATAGGCAAACCATGACACTAAATAATTACATCTCCATTCACTACCTTTATGAGTAGTTCAGAAATTAGACTGATACCTCCAAAAATGAGCAGAAGTAAGGTTTAGTCCAATAGCTTATATACTCTTGCCCTTAGTTAAAGTGTACTTGCTTCCTGGGATGGCAGCCATTCAGTTTTCTGCTTCCTCTACTCCTAATGATGCAGGAGCAGAGCTAGGGAATGATTGTGAGTTTTCTAGTCATTCAATTAGTAACTGCTTGGTGAATGACAATTATGTTCTAGATGCTAAACTAAGCATTATTAATACATCAACAAACAAGACTGAAGAAGTTTTGACTATATGAAATTTATGTTCTAGAGGAGGGAAATAGCAAATATGTAACAGATAAATTGATAGATTATGATGAAAGGAAGGAAATAAAACAGGGTAATTTTGGTAAAGTATAATAATCTGTGTTACTTTATATAGGATAATTAGGGAAGACCTCCTTGAGAAGATGATTTTGGTACCCAGTCTTGAGAAATGAGAATAATAAGGGGAGATATCTGAAAGAGCTATGCGTAAAGACCCAGAGTTGGAAAAGAATTTTAGGTGTTAAAAAAATCGAAAGGATGTTCATGTAAATACAGCACAGTAAAAGAGAAGAGAGTTTGTGATGAATGTGGGAGCCGATCATGCAGACTTCAGGCTTAATTAAAGAATTTGGATTTTTAAGAGGAATGGCAAAAATCACTACAGTCAAAGAAGTGATATCAATTGATTTATATTTTTAACCATTTTGCAAAAAATTGCTTATTGTAAGAAAAGAGTAAAAGCAGGGAGACAAGTTAGAATGAAATAGTTCTGGACAGATATCATGGTGTCTTGGTATCTAGGGAGAAATGTGAAAATGGAAAGAATTATATATGAGATATGTATTTTGGAGGTAAAACATTAGATTTCCTCGTTAATTGGATATGCTTAGTGAGACTAAAAGAAAGGGAAGATTCATAGAGAGATCTGTAAGTTTCTAGGTTAAGCAGCTAAGTAGATAGTGGTACCATTTACTAATAAAGTAGAAATAAGGGTCAGAGAAAGAGTATGGTATTAAAAGACTCATTCTTGTAGATATATTAATTTCGAGATTCCCACCAGACATCCAAACAAAGATGCCAAGTAGGCAGTGAATACATGAGTCTGGAAATCAGGGCAGATCCTGGGTTGGAGAGACACAGTGAGAAAAAGGCATCAGTGTGGAGATACTGTTGGCTAAACTTGGTTTCAGATTCCAACAAATACATTTACCAGTGATGTAACTTTAGACAAGTATCTTAATACTGTTCTATCTTCATTCCATCTTTTATAAAGTGGGAATAGTAGTTGCTATTAATAATTAAATGTCTGGAAAATAGCATATAGAAAAATACATCCAGTAAACCGTGCCTTAATATGAATGATGGTATCTTGTGTTTAATGACTTCTGTAGAATTCTAATAGGTATAAGTGGGAAGAGAGCATAACAAAACTAGCCATCTAAAGGAGAGAAAAGTGCCATATCCAAAAATGCAGAATTTTATAAATGGGAACTTTAAGAGTAAGTCATATGAATCAGCAACTGGTGTTGCTACCAGTTCTGCCAGGAAAGACCTGTGTATGTTCATTTCAATGTGAATCAAGCGCTAGTTTGATTTGGGACCTTGTTTCCTAATCGAACTAGACTGAGCTTGAAAGTCAGTTCAGGAGAGTGTGTGGTTTGAACTTGTTTTTTTTCACAGCAGTTTCATGTTATAATAGCTTCCTGGAGCCAAAGTAAATACTCAGGAGGGAATTTCCAGTTTTCTGCTTATTAACAAAGGCTGCCTGAGGTTAATGGCATCCCAGATGTGTCAGCCACTTCAAATCCTTTGTCAAAATTTAGGGACTTCCCTGGTGGTCCAGTGATAAAGAATCTGTCTTCCAATGTAGGCAGATGTGGGTTGGATCCCTGGTCGGGGAACTAAGATCCCACATACCGCAGGTCAAACAAGCCCGCCCACCACAAGTATTGAGCTTGTGTGCCACAACTATTAAGCTCACATATCTCAATGAGAGAGCCTGCATGCTGCAAACTACAGAGCCCACGAACTCTGAAGCCCGCGCACCACAACTACAAAGCCCGCGCACCACAACTACAGAGGCCGCGTGCCCTGGAGCCCATGTGCCACAGCTAGAGAGAGAAAACCCACACGCCACAACTAGAGAGAAGCCCGTGGGCCACAACGAAGAGACCGCATGGTGCGCCACAGCGAAAGACCCCGCATGCCTCAATGAAGGTCTCATGTGCCGCAACTAAGGCCCGACACAGCCAAAACAATAAGTAAAATAAATAAATTTTTAAAATAAAAATAAATCTTTTGCCAAAATTAAAAAGAGAAAGAGAGAGACAGAGACAGAGACAGAAGAAGCATAGAGGAAACGTAAATTTTAAGAACAAGGGGTGTTCGGTAAGAATCTGGAGAAAAGATGGAAAGAGGGACTGAGCAATAGGACCAGTGTACATTAAACTACGAACAAGGTTTTTCTATTTTAGAAAGTTCAATTCCAATCAAGATTTAGCAACTCTTTTCCTTCTTTCTTCTTCCTCCTTTCTTAAAGTTTCTCCACATTTTCAAACCTCCCTTTAATAGAAACATAGATCTTTCTCAATGTTCAATCTCATGTTTGGAAAAGTATACAGAATAAAACCTGGAGACTTTATTTGTATAAGCTACATACCAGAGACCTCCTCTCTCTTCTCAGCTCTGCCATCTTCTCTGTGTTTGTAGCAACCTTTCTGAATGATTTCCTTATCTATAAAATAAGCAGGTGGGACTGGTATATAAGGAAATTTCCAGCTCTGGCATTTTGTGATTTGATTCATCTCATGTTAATAAAGCAGGAAACACCTGGTCATAGTATATGCGTTTGGAATCAATTGTTTGATCTCTCTTTTTTTTCTAAAATGAGGTGAGAAGGGAAGGGTGAGGAAGGAAAAACAGACTTCACGTGGTAGGGCATCTTCTTTTCCCTGCAATGTCTTTTGTTTAGGCTGTGAGTGTATTCATGTGTGCGTGTGTGTGCATTAATGACAAAAAATTAAATAACAGAAAAAATTTGTTTTGATTTTTAAGGTAGTTATCTAATGGGGAGGTGGAGGCAATCCTCAATCTATAACTCAAAGATATATTAAAAAATCAGTAAAAATTTAAAATTTAAAAAAGTAAATATTGTTGCCATAGTGATAGTGGCAATAAAATTTATCAATTTTTGTATAGTTTATTCTTAAGTATTTTTAGACAAGAACGTACAAGAAGGGTTTATTAAAAATTCTGTAGGATTTGAATGAAGTATATGAAAATATGACTGACTCTTTATTACTCATTCAATAGTTCTTTGTTTCCATTTTGTTTTCTTTTTTCTCTTTTCTTAAAAAATTATTGAAGAGGAGGGTAATTAATCCTAATTTGGAGCAGGGAGCATTTAAAGAAGAGGCATCCCTCTGTTGTCACCTAGTCATTTAATTCCTGACCGAGGGATTGGACAGGTCTATATACATCTGGAGGCAGGAAGATGGCCCAGAAGGGATACAAGAAGGTTCTGGAGAAAAATTTTTCTTACTTCTTTAGGGGGTGCTGCAATTTCACATAAGCTTTCCAGTGGAAAGAGTGAGAGATTTTGATGCTGGTAATTCTAAGATTTTGTTGAAATGGAAGAACATTGATTGATTTTTACATTGATCTTCACCTCAGCAAAAATCAATGTTTGTTTACTATAATCTCTGTAAGCCATATACATCTCCAGCTAATAACATATTTTTTGATGCCAGTATTATTTTGAGTTCTGAATAGAATCGTTAACAAATTATCATTTAAGGTTATATGCATATTAGAATTAATGCAGCTAAGTTTTATTTCAAACACTTAGTACAATGTGGAATTATTACATATTCAAGGAAATAATAAACTACTTTACAAGAAGCCCATAATTTTAATTCTGTCCTTTTGCCTTTCTTCCTTTCATTACTGTTTCTCCCTTCTGTCTGAATATATTTCTAATGTGGCATCAATTTCTGGATCTATAAAATAGAGGTCATGTTTTTCCCAAAAGAGAACTGTGAAACTTTGACTAACCACAAAAATCACTTCTAGCCTTTTCAACGCTACAATTTTTTTTTTTTTTTTTTTTTTTTTTTTTTTGCGGTACAAGGGCCTCTCACTGTTGTGGTCTCTCCCGTTGCGGAGCACAGGCTCCGGACGCGCAAGCTCAGCAGCCATGGCTCATGGGCCCAGCTGCTCCGCAGCATGTGGGATCTTCCCGGACAGGGGCACGAACCCGTGTCCCCTGCATTGGCAGGCGGATTCTCAACCACTGCGCCACCAGGGAAGCCCTCAACGCTACAATTTTGTCAGCTCTCTAATTTTAGCTATCTTTCATATGATCAGGAAATTCAGGAAGTTCACACATGCAAATGCAAGAGTACTACTTAGAAAATGGCTCAGTATTATATAAAAGTAAAGTAATAGAGGCATGATCTTTACCAGTAGGTTCTCTAAAGATGTGGTTATGGATTTCTGGCAGTCCCTCAGCCTAATATCCACGTTCCCCTCAGCTTCTGACCTGGACGTGTAACAAGAGGAAGAGGAGAAACAAGATCGCTGGGCACTTTTTTTTTTTTTTTTAAATGTATGCTGCTTGTGTGTATTGAAGCGTTAGATTGTTAAGGGGCAGTGATAGGTATGAAATCCTTACAAGGTGGGAATTTCTAGCCTAAGGTCAGGCTAAAACTCATCAAACACCATATGATGTTCACTTCTGGTGGGAAAGCTAAGTAGATGGGCCAATTCTGACATGAATCAAATCAGAGACAAGTTGACTTATTTGGAGGAGAAATAACAGAAATCTAAGAAGGCAAAGAAGCTCAACAGTAAGCAAAGATGGGGTCCGAAAATAGAAGTTATTGCCACATGATAGAGAACATGCATGATGTATGGTAAGCTTTCACATCTGTCCCCAAGTATAGTTTCTCTTAAAAATGAGGACAGCAATTCAGTATTCTTTATTGATTTAAAATTTCTAATAAGCAGCTGCTAATAATTTGCTTTATCCTGAGCTATCATTCTTAGCATTTTTTCCTGTCATTGTAATTCTAAACAGCCTCCATAAAAGGTGACATGTGTCCTCAAACATACGTTGATTTGTCCCTTTTTCAACTCTACTTTTTTCTTTCTTTACTGAACTAACAATACTTGATGGGTCTACTTTACAACACCTTGGTCGCCTATATCTATTTCCACAACATTCCACATTTTCCCTTTAATTCTCAAAATGTTGCCTCACTTCAGTAGGCAAGTGGTACTTTATAGAATGGGTTTCAACTTCTCCACTGGGTTTTGAATTTCCCCAGTCTCTTTCAGAGACAATCTCTAGTCTTATCATGACTTCTATCATATGTAAGTTGCTTACGCCCTGTGTACACCCTCATATGAAGCAACAAATTAATCATATTACTCCATTCACAGAACCTATCAACAGTGGACAGTATAGAATGCCCTTTTGCTTTATTTATTTAATTTACGACTTTCTTCACTCTTTTCCTACTGTCGGCCTCCTTCCTCTCCCCCATGGTCAACTAAATTAAATGTGTCTGATATATATCCTCAAGTTTGTGTGTATCCTTGCACTGTTTTCTAGTGTAGGCATATATGTTTAACTTATGTAAATGTTATTGTGTCCAAAACCTTGTTATCTTATTTCTTTTTCCACTCAGAATCTAATTATCCATCCACCTCTCTGTGCATATTCTAGCTCCTTGCTTCTAAGTGCTGCAGAGTGTTCCACACAAAACCTATAGAATATTTTACATCTCCAAAAATCCTCTTGAAATGGACACCTAGATTGACTATCTGCTACCCCACACAAGCATTGACTGTGTTTTGAAAGTCATTGGCATTGTTCACAGGTATTTCTGGTTCTTGCAGTGTATGAATACATGGGAGGCATTTTGTATTGTCTGATCAATTTTATATACAATTCTGGCCAATGAGTGTGGACAGATGTGACGTGTATCACTTCTGGCCTAGAACATTTAATTGCTGGCTTGAAATCTCCAGAGTTCATCTTTCCCTCTTCACGGTGGCTAACGTTGTTTGAGATGGGTGGCTACATCCTCAGTCTGAGTGAGTGCACTGAGCAGACTTAACCTGCCAATCTTGTGATGGACCTGCAGTGTGAACAAAAAAGAAACCCATGGTATTCCAAGTAAGGGGGTTGGGGTTTGGAGGTTATCACAGCATAATCTCATCTCTCCTGACTGATATAATCATCATATAAACCCCTTCCTAGACCTGTGTGAGAATTATCTTGGGGCTATGTAACCAGAAATAGGAATATTGGGACATAGGGTACATGCACTTTAAATCTGAGTAAGTATTGCTGGAGTGCTCTTGAGCAAGATTAAGCTCATCTGCTTTCTCCACATCCCACTAATAATTACCATCATTCAACTTTCTAGTTTCTGCCAATCAGATGGTTGTAAAGTGGTAAATTATTTGACTTTAATTTGCATTTCTCTGATTACAAATGAGCTTGAGAATCTCTTCATATACTTGATAGCTATTTGTGTTTAACTGTCTGTTTATCATCTGTTCATATCATTTGCCCATATTAGCTTCTACTCACAGAATGTATGTTTAATATGGTATCGTATATTTACTCATACAATACAGGTACCTTATTTTAACATGTATTCTTTTTTTCCTGAAAGGGGAAAAGTATATTTCCAGAAAATTTTCTTTGCAAGGTCACTAATAATTATTTCTTGTCAAATGTAAAGGACTTTTCTCATACACATTCATCCTTGATAGCACTGTAAAATCTGGGATTGCTGATCCCCCAGTGTTGCTTGGAATGTTTTCTCCCTTTGAGTACTTTGTGCAATCAATATTATTTGTATATTCTATTCTCATTGTTACCTTTCTGTTCTTTTCATGACTCTGTTTAAAGGTTTGTGTTCAGCCTTTTGGTCCCTTCTCATTCCATTCCTTCCCCACAAGAACTCATGGATCCAGCTATTACCTATATACTCATAGTAATGAAACAATCAAATCTTCCACCTTAAGTTTTGCTTTTCTTTTCTTTTTTTTTTTTTTTTTTGCGGTACGTGGACCTCTCCCATTGCGGAGCACAGGCTCCGGACGCGCAGGCTCAGAGGCCATGGCTCACGGGCCCAGCCACTCCGCGGCATGTGGGATCCTCCCGGACCGGGGCACGAGCCCGTGTCCCCTGCATCGGCAGGCGGACTCTCAACCACTGCGCCACCAGGGAAGCCCCAAGTTTTGCATTTAAGCCTGCAACTCTGATTACATATATATCTCCACCTGATTGTCTTATCATGACCCCAAACTTAACCCGTTAAGATGGAAATAAAAATATCACCTGAAAAATATGTTGCCTCACATATAAGCTATTTATTTCAGTTGTAAATCACCACAACTGTCAAGATGGAAACCTTGAAGTTACCTTTTTTCATAAACCTGTTTATTTATTTTGGGTTGCATTGGGTCTTCATTGCTGCACACGGCTTTCTCTAGTTGCGGTGAGTGGGGACTACTCTACGTTGCAGTGCATGGGCTTTTTGTTGTGGTGCCTTCTCTTGTTGCAGAGCACAGGCTCTAGGCGTGGGCTTCAGTAGCTGTGGCATGCAAGCTCAGTAGTTGTGGCTCGTGGGCTCAGTAGTTGTGGCTCACGGGCTCTAGAGCTCAGGCTCAGTAGCTGTGGCAGATGGGCTTTGTTGCTCCACGGCATGTGGGATCTTCCCGGACCAGGGCTTGAACCCGTGTCTCCTGCATTGGAAGGCAGATTCTTAACCACTGCACCACGAGGGAAGTTTCTACCTTTGATATTTCATTATCTTTCATCTGCTAGGCTGGGTGACTTGTTTGGATTTTCTCCATTCCAAATGTGTTCTGGTTTTGCCCCTTTTTCTCTGCTATCCTGCTCCCTTATCCATTGATGCTTCCCTCTCCAGAAGTTTACCACCTCAGACCCAGGCCAGTGGAAAGCCCTCTGACTAGTGTCTGTGACCAGGCTCTTATATTGTATCAGGTAGATGCCATATATTTTATTATACTGTTGTTGCTGTATGTATTTCCAGACATTGTTTTACTCTTTTCTAATAGCACACATAATAAGCAGTGATATTCTATGTTATTAGAATAAATAATATAGAATTATGTGGCATAAAAGATAACATTCTACCTTCACATTCACTTACCCAAATTAGTCTTCCTGTCTTTTTTCCCCAAAGGTGACCACCGTTAAACATTTGGTATTTCCAAATACTTGTAAGCTTCTTTTATCCATTTGTATGCATGCATGCCTACATCTAGATCATTCCCTTTTTTATTATTTATGTGAGTGGGCTGATATATTTTTCTTTGCATATAAACGCTTTATATTCTATGTTGGCAGTTATGATTGAATCTAGGTTACTTCCTGCCTAGTGTGGATGGGATGATGGGTGGAGGAGAGGGTGCCTGGTGGCAGGAGACCTGTAAGATGCTTTTACAGTAGTCCACTTGAAAGGTGATAAAAGTTTGTTCTCGGCAAATGTAAACTAAAATAGAAGAACTGGACACATGTACAGGTGATTTAGGAGAGAGAATCACCTGGATTTGACAATCACATGTTTTTAGGATGTGTAATAGATGACGGAGGTCACTTTCAGGTTTCTAGTGTGAGAGACCAGAGTGAAAGTGGCAGTAATAACAGAAATATGGAACCCAGGAAGAAAAGGCAGCAGAAGGTAGGGATATTGATTTGGGGAATTTGAAAAACAGGCACTTCGATTTCTTTAGACTTTAACTTGTGAGGCATGGTAAGTTCAGAATTCAGGTTCTCTCTAAAATTCTGGGAATTTGATAATGGGAAGAGAAGATTTGCACACAAGTTCGGCATACCTTTTTATTAATGGCAATTTATTTTTGAAGTTCTGGTATTCATTTTATTATGGCAATACTATAATGGTGTCCTATAATTTCATTGTTTATAGAAGCTCAGATAGACTATAACAGACAACTTTGTACTGAATGTATAGCTTTGGTGGCACAGTGGATTTGGAGTATGTTTTGTTTGTATACTCTTCTGAGATATTTTAGGGCCTTGTAGGTGAAAAATCTATGTGCCATACCAGTTATGCCAGGAGGAACCACAAAAGACCAGTGGCTTATGTTCAAAGAAGGTGGGGCAAGACTGTCCATGTGCTGATGGCTTCCCTGAAGAGGATCATCATAGTTCTGATTGACTTGTTGCTTAAGGCCAGAGGGTGAAGAAAACAAAATGTTGGGGGTAGCTGGGATGGAATATATATCTCCCAGTCCTTTAACTTCCATGATAAGAAAACAGAAGTGGCTTTTCTCTATCCCTGTGATGACTTCTCCTCTGTCTCCTGTTCTGTCATATGTCATATGGTAGAAGAAGCCTGCCCACCCATATAGGAGCCCAGAACTTCTTTTAACTTAATAGGTGAATCTCTCCAAAATGAGAATCACTATTAGGAGGTCCCCTAGCCCACTGATATAAAGCTTGTTTTTTTAAAAATGAGCTTTATTAGTTAGTGTATATATATATATATATATATATATATATATATATATATATATTTTCTTTTTTTTTTTTTTTTTTTTCGGTACGCAGGCCTCTCACTGTTGTGGCCTCTCCCGTTGCGGAGCACAGGCTCCGGATATGCAGGCTCAGCGGCCATGGCTCACAGGCCCAGCCACTCCACGGCATGTGGGATCTTCCCGGACCAGGACACGAACCCGCATCCCCTGCATCGTCAGGCGGACTCTCAACCACTGTGCCACCAGGGAAGCCCAGAGCTATATTTTTGTGTCATTTAATATACTCTTTCATTTTTTTTTTTTTTTTTTTTTTTTTTCTTTTTGCGGTATGCGGGCCTCTCACTGTTGTGGCCTCTCCCGTTGCGGAGCACAGGCCCCGGATGCGCAGGCCCCGGATGCGCAGGCCCAGCGGCCACGGCTCATGGGCCCAGCCGCTCCGCAGCATATGGGATCCTCCCAGACCGGGGCACGAACCCGTATCCCCTGCATCGGCAGGCGGATTCTCAACCACTGCGCCACCAGGGAGGCCCCTACTCTTTCATTTTTTAACTTGCCTAGAACTTGAGGAAAAAAATTGGTCCCACTTATTGGTAAACACCTCAAAACACAACTACTTACCTACTCAAGTCCACCATTGTAGCACGGGCACAGCCATAGACAATGCACTAAAATAATCATGGCTGTGTTTCAAAAAAACCTTTATTTATTAACACTGAAATTTGAATTTCATATAATTTTTTATATCACTAAATATCCTTTTTCTTTTTAAAAACTATTTTAAAATGTATAGAAATTTCTTACTTGAGAGGGCCAGTTTAGGCCCATAAACAGTAGTTTGAGGAACTCACTTATAATGTCAAATCTAATACTTTTGTTATTTTCTCTCTCAAAAAGTTTTAAAGGCTTCATTTTGCCTATTTAAGTCCTTATTTCTACTACTAGTTTCTTGGCCTTCCAAACCTATTCAACAACAAAAAAGCATATCTTCCCATTATAGCTCCTAGCACCTAGTTGTTACTAAATAAGTATTTGTTTCTAAAACAATCAATAATTAATTTAAAAAATAAACAATATGGGCTCTCCACTCTAGAAAACTTGTTTCTTCAGTATGCTTCCTTACTTCTTTTTCTCTTAATTTAAATATTACCTGTTCTAAAACTTCCTTATCAACCACTTTTATTCCATAAAATTCCTCCTTTATGATGAGAAATATATTTTGGAGGGGTAAAAATTGAGAATGCTGGATAGTTTCTATATGATACCATGGTTTTGATAGAGGAGAGAGAAGGAGTAAATACAAAGTGAGTTCCAAAATCAGGAAATGTGGCATTGACATTAAGAATTTATTCCTTTTCAGGTCTTATCTTGTTCTGTTTTTTATCCAAGAAGATAGTGGCAAATGCACTGGTTTAGTGCTTTTCTGTGGACAGAGCAGAAAAAGCATGGGAGATATCATTTATCAGGACCATTGACTAAGCATATATTTCTACCACAGAAATTCAGTCCAATTTAGGTTTGGGCCAGCCAGTTCAGCAGAGGCCAGGGGACAGTATACTTAAAAAGAAAATAGAGTTCAGAAAGACAGAAGGGAGACATGTCTCTTTATTCACTCTTCCCAATAGCCTGTGGCAAACTAGTCCTTCTCTTAACTCTCTCTTTTGTCTGTGAAAGACAAAATACATTCTGTGTGGTAATGGTTTTCTGTAGTTTTTAAAAGGAAAGATGCATTGTAGTGAAAGAGGGAAATTTTAAAGGAATGCTTATTTTTCTCTGCATCCCTCTTGGGCAGCTAGGAAGCTTGGTGATATTTTTAATACTCTAGATGAATCATGACTGCTGTCATACTTGTCATCTCAAAGATGAAAGTATTGTACTGAGGAGAAAATTATTTTGTGAAAATATTTTTGATGGTTTTCTTTTTTGCAAATTAAGAAATGTTCGGTTTTACGTCTCTAGATAACTGTTGCCCAGTTATCCTCCAAAAATGTACCAGTGTACGTTTTCCATGAACTGTGTATCAAAATAACACATAATTTTCTTTAAACAGCATTTTAAAATCCACTTTCATTTTTGTTAATCTCAGCTTGCTCTCCCTCACTCCTCCACCTCAATTTCAAGATGAACTACTATGTTCAACATTATATCATTTCCATCACCATTTTTATTTCAGCTATAAGCTTGATGTTCCTTTTTTCAATTTTTTTGATGTTTAATAAATTGTTCTTTCTTAAATCTAGGAAAATTATAACTAATCCTTTGGAAAAAATATATGATAGTCTCATTTGTACCTTCATTTCCTTATATCTACCTGGTATAATTAATTACCTGAAACATTTACTATATATATATATATATATATATATATATATATATATATATATATAAAATTTATAGTCTATCTTTCTTACAAATATTGGCATAATTATTTTCAATAGACCAATAGTTTATTTAATATCACACCCTGATTTTATTTTATTCCTTATACTTACTTTTGGAATTAAATTATTGACGCCTTCCATGTTCAATGCTTTTCAGACAATATTGACTATTTTTTTCAGTAACATTATCCAAATTACATTTGAAAAGTACTTTCTAAATAATTACCTTTAATATAGTAAGACTACTTCTTTTCAAATACCTTAAAAAAAACTGAAGTAGGGAAAAGTTAAATGGAATTTCTTAGTAGTGGAATTCATCACATGTCCTATTCTTTCTATATAACAACTCTGTTTCATGTTCCTGGTGCATGGGATGCATGTTCTCTTGTCAACAACACCTATAAACACAGCTGTGTGCTGCTGCTCCGGGCCAAGATGTCCTTGATTTGGTCAAGGAACCAAAAGAGATGTGAAAAGGATAGATGCTCCATAAGGAAATAAGCTGGTGCACATTTGTTGTCAAAAATAGAGCATTTAATGAAAATATTTGTTTCAATAAGCAGTCCTGAGGCTAACTTAACAGTTGTACTGGAATCTTTATATTGCTTACAAGGCTAGTATAGAAGCAGTTTGCTTCAGACATAAAAACAATGATACCAGTTTAATTCAAAACATGTATAACATGTATCCTAAAGCTACTTTTAGATGAAGATATATTTATAGTGGAACTACATCTAGTCCCACTATAGCATCTTGTTTACTGGGTGGATGGAAAAAAAAATAAGACTAAAAAAATAAGATTAACCACACTATTACAAATATTTTCCTGTTGTAAACACAGGCCTGGCTAAATATCTGCATGTTTGGAAATTAAAGGTATATGATGTTCATGCAATTATCTTGTGGATGTAATTGTTTTTAAACAGTCATGTTTAAGGAATTTCTTCATATGCTTTTATGCTTACACATTTTCATATACTTATATATTTTAATCATGAAAACAGAATTAAAAATATATTTTTAAAATTCTTGACTTCATGGAGATAAAAGAATAATAATCTAGAGTTCAGAAACATTGACAGAAAAGAACTATATGTAAAACACAATATCTGATTTAAAACAAACTCATTTTAATAATTTTTTCAAATTTAAAAAATTTTTTTTCTGAACTTCTTTTTATTTTTCTTTTTTCCTAAAGTCATTCCTCCCTTTTCTTTCTTGCTTTTCTCTCATTAACTGCGTAAGTGAAAATAAAGGTAACACTTGAAAATGACTGGGAATCAGATCTTATTTTTCTCACAAGTTTAAAATGATGGGAATAATTCTTTTTTTAATTTTTTAAAAATTAATTAATTTATTTATTTTTGGCTGTGTTGGGTCTTCGTTTCTGTGTGAGGGCTTTCTCTAGTTGTGGCGAGCGGGGGCCACTCTTCATCATGATGCATGGGCCTCTCACTGTCGCGGCCTCTCTTGTTGCGGAGCACGGCTCCAGACGCACAGGCTCAGTAGTTGTGGCTCACGGGCCCAGCTGCTCCGCGGCATATGGGATCTTCCCAGACCAGGGCTCGAACCCGTGTCCCCTGCATTGGCAGGCAGATTTTCAACCACTACACCACCAGGGAAGCCCGACGGGAACAATTCTTGTGATGGTTTTATATAGAGTGCAAAATTGAGCATATAAAGGATGAATGGTATATTTTTCAGGCACTGATGATTTTAATCCTATTGAAATTTCTAGTTTTTAATTTTAAAGATAGATCAGTCAGCAAATCCCCCCCACACACTGATATTAAGTGTTTGGGTAGAGACATGGAGTAGACAGATAGATTTAATAGCCTAATAAAGATTGTACTTGATGGAAACATATGATAGAAGAAATAACCAAAGTAAACATTCTCACTCAGAAAGGGGAAGAAAGGCAGATGCACTTCAGACAGTGGCAGTAGCAATTTTGATGTCCTGAGGGGTTAGACAGTGAGGGATCCCATCCTCTGGATGGAGAATGTCTTGAGTTGACCGCAAGTCCATCCTGGTCATGCTTGCTTTGTCCAGGGCCCAAAACAGCACTTTGCTTTGCCTATGGGACACTGTCTTTTCCATTATCTTCCTTGCTCTAGCTGAAATAGGTGACACTGATGAATGTGTTCATCCTGGCCCTGAACTCTTTCTCAGATTAGTTTCCAACTATTAGCTGCTGGTTGGATGGAGCCCCACAGGTCACTTTAACTTGTGAACAATCACAGTTTCTTTTTGTCGAGCTGCTGGTTCTCTTGGCAAGACAACTCTCTCAAAAAATTTCTAATGGTTTTACCTAGTTGATTCCAGTGACCTCTGTGTGTCAAAATTCATGCTTAGAGTTCTTTTAAGAACAGCATTCTTTTCTAGATATTATTCTTAATTGGTGATTTTTCTTTGCTTTCTTAATCCTATCCTTTCTCTCTAGACTTAGTAATGTCTACTTTGAGCCTAGTGTTTTTGAGAGGAAAAAAGGCAAATACTTTGTCAGTGTTGCTAGGGCATTTTTTTCTTTTCTAATGGAAAGTATTTGCTCAAGATCACAGCCTGTATTCTTTCTCTGGGATACCATAACCAAAACAGAAGATTTACCAGTATGTAAGTATATCGGCATTTTCCTTGATTTAATTCCGGTGCAAGGTGAATTTTAACAGTCTTCCGTTGCTCAATATTCTTCTCATTTTTGTTGGAGTGAGAAGTGATAGCCTCCTTCCACTCTGAAAGTCTTGATTTTATGTACTCTACCAATTTCTTTAATTTCTTCTCAAGCTGATCAGATTTTTTCTGAGCTTCTCTTTCTTTGAACATATTGTGAAATGCAGGTATTCTGTTTTCAGACTTCTAGAACTACAAGCTCCTGAACTGCTTTCGTCCACTGATCTTCTTTCTAAGTTACAAGAGAAGACAGCTTTACCAAATCTTTTATTTCAAAACATTGAACTTCTGTTTTCCACCTTCCAAGATATAAATATATATATTTTTCCTCACCAATTGACCATTATGACCAATGCCATATATTTTAGATTTTTGTTACATTAGCACTGCATCTCAAAGTACAAATTTCAGTAGTTTTAATAATAAATAGCTCCAGAGTCTCAGGTATGTTGTTTATTTAGACCACAAATCCAACACAAGTCTCACTTAATCTAGGCAGAATTAGTCTCTGTCTTTGCATGGGCTTCTGTGATCTGTATGGCAATAAGGAGAATGGGGATGGGGGGCTTGCTGCTTGATTCTTAGAGCGTATTCCTGGAAATGAAATGAATCACTTTTGCTCACATTTAACCAGCCAAAGCAAATTACATGGCCTCACCTAACTTCAAAACGGTCAGTGGAGTGCAATTCTATCACACCTAGTAGGAGAAGAATATCAGAATATTTTTGAAGAGTCATAACAATTATCACATAGGCCATTAAAAATATTCGTCAATTGAAAGAATGAAAAGATGCTGCAAGGAAATAAATAAGAATAACAAAACAAAACACAGATACTCTTTTTTTTTCCAGCAAAAAGAGGCAATGGCAGGGAACCTAAGGGTTTGGTTAACCCAGAGCCACAAGACAAGAAGGAAATTATTTACTTGGGTGGTAATAAATGATAACCTTCCGATGACCTGATCAAGACAGAAATGTGAATTCAGAAGCAGATGTGTATCAGCAGTCAAGTAGACCAACATATGATTAACTGAAAATCTCTTGCTGAGAGTGAAAACACCATCTCAAATAGCATTCTTACGTATAGCCTCTAATCACAGAAGTATCCGGTTGTAAAAGAAACCATTACATAATTCACTTTTTTTTTCTCCTTCAAAGAGAACATTTTACTTATATAGGCAGAAGCCAAGGCAGGTAATGTAACGGAAAGAACTCTGGACTGGAATAGCGAGATCTCTGCCAACTTCTAGCTGTATGAGAACTGATGTACTGCAAAGGAATGTCTTTCAAACTTGAGCTGCTTACAGGCTCTCTTGTGGTTTAGTCATTTTAAACATATTAAGTTCTCAATTCTCATAGCAATCTGGTTTCTGCCTCCATCACTTGATCAAAAATAACCACCCTAAGTTTTTCTCTTCCTGTTCCCATTGCCCCTTTCTTGTATCATACTCTCAGCACATCTCACTTAGTTTATTGCCAACTGATCAGTCTTTATTGCTGGCCCTCCCCCTCACAGATTTACTCTCCACATGGCTTCAAGAGTGATCTAAGATGTAGTAGCTGCTCATTAATTGTTTAATTGAAATTGATGTTCTTGAATGATGTTCTCTACAAATTTGGGTTGAGAGGGGAGGGAAGGTGTAGGAAGGGGACAAATCTATTTTTTTCTTTGGTAGATTCACACTTATTTTCTCAAAAGATAAGAACTTTCCTGCTATACTCCCTTTCTTTCCCTTCAGGATGAAGTTCTAAGTGTTTTTATACACATAATCATATCCAGTGGTGTGCTCCCAGGTACTATGCCCCAGCAAATGCATTTTTCTCCATCCCTGTCAATAAAGCTCACCAGAAGCAGTTTGCCTTCAAATGGCAAGGCCAGCAATTTACCTTTGTTATGCTATCTCAGTGATATATCAGCTCTCCAGCCCTGTGTCATAATTTAGCTCATAGAGGTCTTGATTGCCTTTTCCATCTACAAGATATCACACTGGCTTTTTACATTGATGACATTATGCTTATTACTCCTTGTGAGAAGAAGTAGCAACTACTCTAGGCTTACTGGTAAGAAATTTGCCTATCAGACTGTGGGAAATAAATCCCATGTAATCTCAGGGATCTTCTATCTCAGTAAAATTTCTAGGGATCCAGTGGTGCGAGACATGTCAGTACATCCCTTCTAAGATGAAGGATAAGTTGTTGCATTTTGCCCTTCCTACAATTGAAAAAGAATCACAATGCCTATTGGGCCTCTTTGGGTTTTGGAGGCAACATACTCCTCCTTTGGGTGTGTTATGGAATTGGAACTCATTTACCAAGTGACACAAAAAGCTGCTCATTTTGAGTGGGGCCCAGAATAAAAGAAGGCTCTGCAAAAGGTTCAGGCTGCCATGTGAGCGATTCTGCCATTTGGTCCATAGGATCCAACAGATTCAATGGTGCTTGTAGTGTCAGATAAGGATGCTGATTGGAGCCTTTGGTAAGCCCCTGTATATGAATCACAGTGCAGGCCCTAAGGATTTTAGAGCAAAACCCTGCCATCTCTATGGATAACTACTCCCTTTTGAGAAGTAGCTCTTGGCCTGCTACTGGGCCTTAGTAGAGAATGAACACTTAACCGTGGGCCATTAAGTTACCATGTGACCTGAGATGCCTAGCAGAACTGGGTGTTATCTGACCCACCAAGCTAGATAAAGTCATGTGTGCATAGCTACACTCCATCAAGAAATGGAAATGGTGTACATGATTGGGCTGAATAGGCCCTGAAGGCACAAGTTAGTTACAGGAAGAAGTGGCCCTAATGCCCATGGTTCCAACTCCTGCTACACTGCCTTCTCTCTCCCAGCCTACATATTTGGCCTCATGGGGAGTTCCCTATAATCAAACGACAAAGAAAGGGAAGACTCAGGCCTGATTTGCAGATGATTCTGCACCAAATGCAGGTACCACCTGAAAGAGGACAGCTGTAGCATTATAGCCCCTTTTTGGGACATCCCTGAAGGACAGTGGTGAAGGGAAATCTGTCCAGTGGACAGAACTTCAAGCAGTGCACCTGTTTGCTCACCTTGCTTGGAAAGAGAATTGGTCAGATGTACAATTATATACCAATTGATGGGCTGTGTTTGGCTGGATGGTCAGGGACTTGGAAGGAACACAAATGGAAAACTGGTGACAATGAAATTTGGGAATGAGGTATGTCAATAGGTATCTCTGTATGGGGGAAAAAATGAAGATAGTTGCATCTATATGAACTTCACAAAGGGTAACCTCAGCAAAGAAACAATCAAGTGGATAGAATGACCCATTCTGTGGGTATAAGTCAACCTCTCTTTCTAGTCATTACCCTATGGGCTCATGAAAAGTGGCCATGGTGACAGGGATAAAATTTATGCATGGGCTCAGCAACACAGACTTTCACTAACCAAGGATAATATGGCTATAGCCACTGTTGAGTATCTAGTCGGCAGCAGCAGAGACCAACACTGAGTCCCCAGTATGGAACCTTCCCCAAGGTGATCAACTAGCTACCTAGTGGTAGACTGATTACACTGGATCTCTTCCATCATAGAAGGGGTAGATTTTTGTTCTTAATGGAATAGACACTTTGGATATGGATTTGTCTTCCCTGTACTCAGTTTTTGTGCCAAAACTACCATCTGTGGGCTTATAGAATGCCTTATCCACTGTCATAATATTACAGACAGCATTGCTTCTGATTAAGAAACTCACTTTATAGCAAAAGAAGTGTGGCAATGGGCAGATGCATATGAAATTGATTGGTCTTACTATGTTCCTCACCATCCTGAAGAAGCTGGCTTGATAAAATGGTGGAATGGCCTTGTGAAAATGAAGTTACAGCACCAATTAGGTGGTAATACCTTGCAAGTCATGGACAAGGTTGTCCAGAAGGCTGTATATGTTCTGAATCAGCATCCAATATATGGTCATGGTTCTCCTATAGCCAGGATTCACTGGTGCAGGAATCAAGGAGTGGAAATGGGAGTGACATCACTCATTATTACCCCTAGTGACCCATTAGCAAAATTTTTGCTTTCCGATTCTGCAATCTTATACCCTGTTGGCCTGGAGGTCTTAGTTCCAAAGGGAGAAGTACCACCATAAGGAGACACAACAATGATTCCATTGAACTGGAAGTTGACTTCCAGCTGGCCACTTTGGACTCTGCAAGCCACTGAATCAGTAGGAAAAGAAGGGAGTTACTGTGCTGGCCAGGGTGACTGATCCTGATTACTAAGTGGAAACTGGACTGCTATTCTCCGGTGAAGGTAGGGAAGAGTATGTCTGGAATACAGGAGACCCCTTAGGGCTTGTCCTAGTATTACCATGCTCTGTGATTATGGTCAATGGAAAACTACAACAACCCTATCCAGTCAGGAATATTAGTGGTCAAGACCCTTCAAGAATGAAGGTTTAGACTTCTCCACCAGGTGAAGAACTAAGACCAGCTGAGTTGCTTGCTGAGTGCAAATGGAATACACTGAGTAGTGGAAGAAGATAGTTAAAAATACCAGCTATTCAATACAACCATGTAACTGGTTACAGAAATAAGGACTGTAATGTTAATGAGTATTTTCTCCTTATTTTGTTATGAATGTGTATATATACATATGTGTATATACCTAAATATGTATATACACATAAATATATATACACTAAGAAAATATCTTTATTTTCTTCTCTCTCTTATTCCCTAACCATGTAACATAAGTTACATTGAACTTATACCATAGTATTTAAGTATTGTTAATTTTATGTCATTGCATTTTTTTATAACATTGTGTAACTCTTTTTTTAACATCTTTATTGGGGTATAATTGTATTACAATGGTGTGTTAGTTTCTGCTTTATAACAAAGTAAATCAGCTATACATATCCATATATCCCCATAGCTTCTCCCTCTTGCGTCTCCCTCCCACCCTCTCTTTCCCACCCTTCTAGGTGGACACAAAGCACTGAGCTGATCTCCCTGTGCTATGCAGCTGCTTCCCACTAGCTATCTGTTTTACATTTGGTAGTGTATATAAGTCCATGCCACTCTCTCACTTCATCCCAGCTTACCCTTCCCCCTCCCCATGTCCTCAAGTCCATTCTCTACATCTGTGTCTTTATTCATGTCCTGCCCTTAGGTTCTTCAGAACCTCTTTTTTTTTTTTTTTTGGATTCTATATATATGTGTTTGCATATGGTATTTGTTTTTCTCTTTCTGACTTCACTCTGTATGACAGACTCTAGATCCATCCACCTCACTACAAATAACTAAATTTCGTTTCTCTTTATGGCTGAGTAATATTCCATTGTATGTATGTGCCACATCTTCTTTATCCATTCATCTGTCGATGGACACTTAGGTTGCTTCCATGTCCTGGTTATTGTAAATAGAGTTGCAATGAACATTATGGTACATGGCTCTTTGTGAATTATGGTTTTCTCAGGGTATAACGCCATTGCATTTTAATTATGGGATATCATGGAGAAGGGTAAACATCACTCAAGGACTTTACCTCCTCTTCTGGAGAAGGAGTTACTGTGTTTTCAGTTCTATGTATGATAGTTGTATCATGTTAGGTGGAATTATGATCCTGCTATTATCTTTATTTGGAGATTAAATATGGTTTAAAGAGATGCATATGGGTGCCAAATTTACAAGGTGGGCTTGTAATGGTTAATTTTATGTGTAACTTGACTGGGTCACAAGATACCCTGAAATTTCATTAAACATTATTCAGGGTATGTCTATGAGGGTATTTCTAGAAGAGTTTAACATTCACATTGGTAGACTGAGTAAAGCAGATTGCCCTGCCCAATACGGGTGGGCTTCATACAACATTCAAGGCATAAATAGAACAAAAAGGCTGAATAAGGGAGAAGTTGCTTTCTCTCTGCCTTAGTGTTGTCAGCCTAGGACATTGTTCTTCTTCTGCCTTGGACTTGAACTCGGACTGTACCATCAGCTCTCCTGAGTCTTGAACTTGCTCACTGGGACTTCTTAACCTCCATAAGAGAGCCAACTCCAGTTTTTAAAATGTCGTTACAATTGAAAATGCTATTGGTTCGGTCAAAACGTTCATTCATTTTTTTTTCCGTAAGATGGTTCTAGTAGCACTTAGTTGTCTTTAACTTCATTCCAAACAATTTTGTTAGATTGTATGTGACAGCTGTCATATCAGTGTGCATTAAAAAAAAGACATCAAAATTGGTGAATTTTTGTGTAGCCATTTTCATGTTGAAGATGGAAGAAAAGAAGCAACATTTTCAGCACAATATGCTTTATTATTTCTAGAAAGGTAAAAACGCAACTGAAATGCAAAAAAAAAGATTTCTGCAGTGTATGGAGAAGGTGCTCTGACTGATCAAACATGTCAAAACTGGCTTGCGAAGTTTCATGCTGGAGATTTCTTGCTGGCTGATGCTCCGTGGTCTGGTAGACCAGTTGAAGTTGATAGCGATAAAATCAAGACATTACTTAAGAACAATCAATGTTATACCACGTGGGAGATAGACAATATACTCAAAATATCCAAATCAAGGGTTGAAAATCATTTGCACCAGCTTGGTTATGTTAATTGCTTTGATGTTTGGGTTCCACATAAGTTAAGCGAAAAAAACCTTGACCGTATTTCCACATGCAATTCTCTACTTCAAAGTAATGAAAACGTTCCATTTTTAAAACACATTGTGATGGGTTATGAAAAGTGGATACTGTACAATAACGTGGAACAGACGAGATCATGGGGCAAGTGAAAGGAACCACCACCAGCCACACCAAAGGCCAGTCTTCATCCAAAGAAAGTGATGTTGTGTATATGGTGGGTTAAGGGAGTCCTCTATTACGAGCTCTTTCTGGGATAACAAGCAATTAATTCCAACAAGTACTGCTCCCAATTAGACCAAATGAAAGCAGTACTCGATGAAAAGCATCCAGAATTAGCCAACAGAAAACTCATAATCTTCCATTAGGATACCATAAGACCACATGTTTTCTTTGATGACCAGGCAAAAACTGTTACAGCTTGGCTGGGAAGTTCTGATTTATCCACCATATTCACCAGACGTTGTACCTTCAAATTTCTATATACTTATGTCTTTACAAAATTCTCTTAATGGAAAAAATTTCAATTCCCTGGAAAACTGTAAAAAGCACCAGGAAGAGTTCTTTGCTCAAAAAAATAAAAAGTTTTCAGAAGATGGAATTATGAAGTTCTCTGAAAAATGGCAGAAGGTCGTGGAACAAAAGGGTGAATATGTTGTTCAATAAAGTTCTTGGTGAAAATGAAAAATGTGTCTTTTATTTTTACTTAAAAACCGAAGGCACTTTTTGGTCAACCCAATATATTTTATATTTCCCATCAGGTAGCTCCATGACAAACCGCAATGTTAATGCTCACATTTCTTTAGAGGTCTATGCTGTAATTTAACCTGATATGTGCTTTAGGCTATTTCTCAAAGAAATGAGAAACTTAATTTGATATATGTACATTTAAGTATTAGCATGGATATATTCATATTGAAGCTAAAGATTTTTTTCCTCTCAATATATTTCACAATAATTATTATCTTGAATAGGCAATCATAAACTTTTTTGGCAGCCCTCAATTTCCTTTAAAATGTTTCACTCTTTTATTTATTTATTTATTTATTTTTATTTTTAATTTTTTTGCGGTATGCTGGCCTCTCACCACTGTGGCCTCTCCCGTTGCGGAGCACAGGCTCCGGACGCGCAGGCTCAGTGGCCATGGCTCATGGGCCCAGCCACTCCACAGCATGTGGGACCCTCCCAGACTGGGGCACGAACCCGTGTCCCCTGCATGGGCAGGCGGACTCTCAACCACTGCGCCACCAGGGAAGCCCAAAATGTTTCACTCTTGACATGAAATATTAGAGCATAGAAGATTAAAGCATGAGCCCAGTACAAAAAGACTCTCACTCCTGGACTTAGATTTACAAAAGTATGCTATATATATGTGTATATATGATTGAAAAGTAAGAAAATGCTCAGAACAAAACTCCTTACTCAATTTCACTTTCATCATAAGAGAAAAAATTATCGGTCTTTGATCTTGGTTTACCTGTTTCTCATTCAAATATATAGCAGTATTCTAGTCCATAATAGAAAAAAAGTAATTAAAGTATATTTTAATAGCAGAATCATAATCTCTACCATTAAATTCTTACATAATGACTGAAATAGATATGATTTCATAACCAGTCTGCTTCTTATTTAGAAATAGTATCATAATTTGATCCAGCTCAGAATTAGAATGTGTTGTCAACAAATGGTTAAATTAAAAAATTTAATAGTAGAAACTTAGGGAGCATGAAAAAGCTTGGTTAAAAGTTGTACGGGTGTGATGGAAGGATGGCCTACTATGTAGAATCAACATGCCATGGAGAAATATATGCATTTGTAAGCTTACCACAGAAAACCAATTAACAAAGCAGTATCAGGTCTTGATCATACACCTTTACATAGCTTTGTAGAGCTGAGACTGTCATTAATATGTTGTAATTAAAAGTATGTCTATAAACAAAACTAATATTTAGTTTGAAATGACTCAGCAAAAATGTATTATTTTTCTCAAAAGAGAGAAGAAAATATATTTGACTAAGTTTTTATATAGAATAGGAGAGTTTAATGATAGAGCACTGTCTTTACCTCCTTTTAAAAAATTTGTTACACGGCACAGAAAAGCAGTACTGTTGGTTAGAAAACCCCTCATCCTGAACTGTCAAGACTTGGATGTTTCTTAGCTAGGTCTGAAAACTTAAGTGGAAGAAAACTTGATTTGTGAATTGAGTTTTCCCTAATTTAACTTCTGTTAAACCATATTCTGCTTGGCAAATTTCTTTAGCTTAAATTATATAGTTTCAAATAACCTTGGCAGATATCCTAAATCAACTATCATCTAACAATCTATCTTTAAAGAAGGAAACAAAACATGTCTTTAATTATAAAAATCATTGTTTTATAAGTTAAGAACTATGGTAAAGGTTTTTATTATTTAATGTAATATAACCCTCACTAGGTGGCATTTTGAGTTTTAAATTTTTGACAGGACATTTAGGAAATAAGTATCAAGAAACCTCAAGAAAAAAATATAATTTGTAATATTTATTTAAAAACCATTTTTTTCTCTTTTTGTAAAGTTGAGATAATCTGGAAAATGTTGCAATGACATTTTTACAGCTCATCCAGAAGCACTAATGTTGAGTAAAAATGTGCTTCTTGAGTGGCTTGTTTTTCTACTTAGAATATAATTCATATTGCAACCATAGGAATAATTCATCTGCCAAGATTAAGGAATTATTCCTAGATATATGGGCCTTGAAACAAATATTTAAGAGCACTAATTTACTGCATTGTTTGCTCATATAAAAATTTTACATTCTGAAAATCAGAGTCCCCTAGAGAACACAAGTTGGATTAGAAGTGGCAACAAAAAGTATTCCTTAGTTTATGTTTCCACAAATTGTCAAAACAAGACTTTAGAAAGTTTCCATGCATAAAAGGGCAAAGTTGGTCATTTCTGTAATCAAAGCAATGAAGACATTGAGTTCTGAATGTATGTTTCAGGATTTGAACCCCCAAAGATCTTCCATTCTCTCTTAAAATTTTTTTCTCAAAGCTGTTCAACTAAAGTTTGAAACAAAATATTAAATTTTGCTTTTAGTGATAGAAATCCAGGGAATAACAGAGAAGATACGTGAGGTTGTGGATGATGATGATTATAAAGAGAAGGAGGAGAAAGGGGTAGGATTGTAGAAGAAGGAAAGTATTACAGGTGTGATAGAAAAATGAGAAGAGATGCTATCAGCTGGAAACAATTTTCAGAAATGCCTATAGACTTCATGTTAATATTTATTAATATTAATATTGCAAAGAGGGCCCTAATAGTAATATTAATATTAGGGCCCTCTGTGCAATCTTTAATTAATAAATTAATTAATTAAAGAAAAAGATTATGAGTGACTGAAGCCTATCTTCATCAGCTTGCAAATGTCCAGCTACTCCAGAATAAGTTTTGACTAAAGCCACACAATTGTTGTCTTAACTGGGAGTTCTTTTAGAAGAACATGCATTCAATCATTTATTTATTCACTCAGAAAATATTTATTCAGCCTCTCTATATGCTAAGCACTGTGCTAAGTGTTTTAGATAAAGTGGAAACAAGACAGATAAGGACTCTGCCTTATAGATAGGATGAGATGAACAGTAAAATAATAAATCAGTACATGAAATAATTATAGATCAGATAAATGTCCAAAAGATATCCAAAGGCTGCTATGATATAGACTAATTCTAGAGTAAACTATTTTAGAGATGTGGTCCAAAAAGGCATTTCTGAGAAGTTCATTTGAGGTCTTTTAAGATGAAGCACCAATAAGATGAGAAGGATTTCATCATGCAGAGTGCTAAAAAGAGAAAAAGAAACAAATAAAAATCACTTTATTAAGCACAGAGAATAATAAACTCAAATAAAAGTGTCCTGTATCTCTGAGAAACAGAACAACAACAACAAAAAGCCTACAGGGCTGAAGTCTGGCCAATAAGAAGGACAATAATACACAAGATGAGTTGGGAAAGGAAACAAATCAGAAAACTCAAATTGGAGGTTTTTGGATTTTATCCTGCCTGAAATGGGATTTTTAAATGAAGGAATGATATGATTCCCATGTTTAAAAGATCACACTGACATTTCTATGGAGAATGAATGGTAGGTAAACAAATGTGTGGGCAGTGAGACCAAGTAGAAGAGAATTACAGAGAACCAAAGAGAGATGACACTGGCTTGGAGTGAGAAGGCAACTGTGGAGATGGAATGACATAAACATAGAAATATATAAAATATGAGTAGGACTTCATGATAAATTGGGAGAGGTGAGAGAAAGGAAATAATCAAGGATGAATAACAGGCTTGAGTAACAATGCAAATTTCTGAGATGGGAAAGATTGGGATAGGAAAAATTTTGTTTTGAAATGTGTGAAGAAGGAAATTAAAGCTTTCCATTTTGGACAGTTTAACATTGATATTGTTAGTTGTCCTGAATTTTGATTCTCTCACCCCCCTTTATTTTTTTTTAATTAATAGAATCTCAATTTTTAGCTATGCATGTGGCCACCTGGAAGAAAAACTACATTTCCCAAACTCTCCAATATAGGTGACCGTGTGACTTGGAATGTAGGCATAAGCTGGAGTGCTCAACTTTGGGAACTATATTAAATAGAGGGACTGTGCTCTTCTGATTCCTTTATTTCTCTCCTTCTAAGTTGGACATTGGTGGGTTAAAGACTGCCAAATACATTGACAGTTCTTCCACCAAGCTCTATTTATCCTTCCCTTGTATCCGTGCTACATTTCTAATAAACTAAGTAATGCTGTTTATTCTGGTGCTTTGACCATACTTTGAGTAGGAAAGAGGTAATGCTCATCAGTGTCATCATCAATGACTTAGAAAGGAAAATTGAAAAATGATTTAAGTGGTGGGGAAGAATTAATACTGAAATGAATTACAGAGTGAATGGAAGATAGGGAAGAGTCTATGAACCTTAAACCTTTTGTCTGAGAAGTTTTACAATAAAGGGTGAGAGTGAAATGCTGAGATGTCCAGAAGGAGATAGAGGATAATGGAGGTAATTAAGGCATGGAATATGATGAGAAACACTTCTATTATGAGGAAAATAATCTAATGGGAAAAAAACATATTGAGAAGAAGGAAAGCCAGAATGAAATTGAAGAAACAAATTCTTAAAGACTAGTTTTAAGAGAAGGGACAGTCTTTCCACAGAGAATAGGAGGCAAAAGCGAAAAGATGAATTTTTAGTCTTGTAGTGGGAAGTTGAGGGAAGCATGTAGTTTAATGTGGCCTAGCACAGGCTGTACCTGATGGAATGACAGGAGTTACCTTACTGTCCTCAACATGAGAATGCAGTGCTTCTCCTCTGTGGACTCATTCTCCTTTTTGTATATTAGTCTATACTATTACATACACATTCCATGTAGCTGATATTGTCATCTTTAAAAAATGATAACTTTTCCCCCTAAAAATATATTGTTAAATTTTTTAAAAAGCAAAAGGCAAAAGAAAAAAATATATATGTAAATAAGCATGCATATATCTGCTCTTCGAAGAAAAAATATAAGAAAGATAAACAAGAAAACTATGAAATTATTACAGGCGAGGTATGAGTGGAAAGGAGAAGAAAAAAAGAGGGAGTTACACTTTTCTGAGTGTACCTTTTTATATGGATTTGACTCTTGGGAGCATGTTAATGTTTTACATATTCAAAAATTTAAAATAAGTCAACAACAATGAGAATTTTAAAAACTAAAATTAAAACAGATGAACTCAACTGTATTTCAATATCACATCAGAGGGATAAAGGTAAACTGAACAAAAAATTTAATCAAAGTAACTTTAGAACACAGTATGTGACTATGTACCCTCAGTCCAGGGGTGGGATATTGGGATTTGGGTGGAAATGCAAAGAAATATTGAACTTTTTTAGTAGAATTCCTTTTGTACTAGTATGGATGAAACAATTCTCAGATTATTACACAGGATTTGTAGGTTTGATCAAATGAATAAGTGTATTGTTATTGCTGAGAGCCAGGGTCCCTACTATAGATGAAGGAAAATATAAACATGGCAGGGGGCAAGGAGGGAAGGAAGAATAATGTTGAGGTGGATTGCAGTTAGAAGTATAGTATGAATTTATGGTATAAATACTACTTCTGTCTGTTGCAAAGCCAATATATAGAGAAACTCCAGTGGTAACAAGCACATGTAGAACCCACACACCTCTATACCACTCCCCATGAAAAATTAAACAGGAATCTTCAGATAATTTACCAATTTATGGTCTAGAACAGGGTAGGTTGAGTCTGGAATAATTTACTATGCAAGAAAGTAAAAATGTGCAAAAAGAAATGATAACCTATTAAAAGGACACCATCACCAGCTTGAAGGTGATCCCACTAACCAAGCCTGGAACAAGTTAGTTAAGCAGGGAGAGTAATGAATTATAAATAGAAACAAATGTATCCATACTGATAATCAATAAGTAAGTAAATAAGGAAAAAGAAGGGAGGGCTCTTCTTTAAAATAGAATGCTGATCAATAAATGTAGAGAAAGTATAGGAGTTAGAAAATCCTCATTTTGCACTCATCATAAAAAGTATTTTTTTCAGTTAAATATGGAGGGGAAATTTTTGACGAAGAGCAGAATTTCCATGGTCTTAGAGGGTCTCCCTACAGATTGCTTTTAGCATGCAAAGGGAAATACAGTAACTTTACAGTGGAGAAACAAGACAGTATTGGCTATGTTGATCCAAATTGCCATCATCATTGAGGGATAGAGAGACATAGGTGCATTTCCTAATATGACACCTTGAATAGTGCACCAACTTTTACATAGAATTTAGAGCCAGGATACACATCTAAGTGTGAACCTAAATGTGAAGAAAGTTCTGACAAACCCATTAAGACACATTATTAAAAAGAAAAGAAAGGGAACCCTGTTGCACTGTTGGTGGGAATATAAATTGATACAGCCCCTATGGGGAACAGTATGGAGGTTCCTTAAAAAACTAAAAATAGAACTACCATATGACCCAGCAATCCCCCTACTGGGCATATACCCTAAGAAAACCGTAATTCAAAGAGTCATGTACCAAATGTTCATTGCAGCTCTATTTACAATAGCCAGGACATGGAAGCAACCTAAGTGTCCATCAACAGATGAATGGATAAAGAAGATGTGGCACATATATACAATGGAATATTACTCAGCCATAAAAAAGAAATGAAATTGAGTTATTTGCAGTGAGGTGGATGGACCTAGAGTCTGTCATACAGAGTGAAGTAAACCAGAAAGAGAAAAAGAAATACCGTATGCTAACACATATATATGGAATCTAAGGGAAAAAAAAAAAAGGTCATAAAGAACCTAGGGGCAAGACGGGAAAAAAGACACAGACCTACTAGAGAATGGACTTGAGGACATGGGGACGGGGAAGGGTAAGCTGTGAGAAAGTGAGAGAGAGGCATGGACATATACACACTACCAAACGTAAAATAGATAGCTAGTGGGAAGCAGCTGCATAGCACAGGGAGATCAGCTTGGTGCTTTGTGACCACCTAGAGGGGTGGGATAGTGAGGGTGGGAGGGAGGGAGACACAAGAGGCAAGGGATATGGGAACATATGTATATGTATAACTGATTCACTTTGTTATAAAACGGAAACTAACACACCATTGTAAAGTAATTATACTCCAATCAAGATGTTAAAAAAAAAAAAAGAAAGAAAAGAGAGGGTCTGAAGTCTTCCAAAATGTTACTGTCATGAAAGATATTCGCAGATTAAAGGAAACTACTTCCAACCTGTGATTTTGGACTGGATCTTAGATTGGAGGGGAAAAAGCTGCCGTGAAGAATGTCATTGACAAAATTGGAATATGTAGAGAAGAAAACATGGAGAGTGAGTCAATATTAAATCCCCTAAAAATTTAAACTGTACAGTGGTTATGAAAGAATATTATTATTCTTAGGAAATATACCCTGAAGCATTTAAGAGTAAAAGGGTAAAAAAAAAAATGTTCAGATAGACAGATATCATGTGCTCAAAATGTAGCACACTTTCATAAAAGAATATGAAACTAGGCTGATATTTATTTGGATAAAACACAAGACAGAAAATAGAAATAATGCCAATTACAGAAGGAAAATATTTTTGAGGAGGTTACTAAAAATATAATAATTCCACATTAGGGAAGTGTACATCAATATTACCATGACATTTTCCAATGTTTCCCAAGCACACATGCCTAGATTAGTTATTTTAAAGAAATATATAAGTTTAGCTCTTCAGAAGCTGTCATTCTGAGTCTCCACTTGCCTTGACCCTAATACCCTAAATTTACCAATGAAAGCAGATTTTATCCTGATTTCACAAAGCAGGAAACATTCTAAACTTCAAGATATATAAATTCTGCAGTCCACTTGTGTTGGTGATAATATGAAAAGGGTTGTAGCATTCTTATTGGGTGCTAAATTCAGCTTATGGTAGTTGAAGATCGATATCCATTAGAAAGGGGAAATTATAAGGAAATAAACATTTACTAGTATGTCATTTTCCTTTTATTGTCATATTTTATCCAAACAGTGCAGTGATGTTTAAATTGTCCCTATTCTGAAAGGTTTGCTTTCTTCTTCCCACCCTCCTCCCCCAATCCCAAAATGAGTTCTGGTAGATCATCCATCTACTTTCAAGTGTGAATTAATATTTAGTTTTATTTAAATTAAAATTAAAAACAAACAAAAAACCAAACCATTTCCAGTATGTTATCATTATTTATAAATTACAAACAAGGCATATTGATCATCACTTGAATATGTTGTTTTTGTTTGTTTTTTCATAAATTTATTTATTTACTTTTGGCTACATTGTGTCTTTGTTACTGCATGCGGGCTTTCTCTAGTTGAGGCGAGCAGGGGCTACTCTTCACTGCGGTGCACGGCCTTCTCACTGTGGTGGCCTCTCTTGTTGCAGAGCACGGACTATAGGCTCACGGGCTTCAGTAGTTATGGCACGTGGGCTCAGTAGTTGTGGCTCGCAGGCTTCAGTAGTTGTGGCATATGGGCTCAGCAGTTGTGACTCACAGGCTCCAGATTGCAGGCTCAGTAGCTGTGTCGCACAGGTTTAGTTGCTCTGTGGCATGTGGCATCTTCCCGGTCCAGGGCTCAAACCCATGTCCTTGCATTGGCAGGCGGATTCTTAACAACCGCTGTTTTCTCCTTCATGTTATACATAAAGGAATTTTATTTTAGGGGTTGAATTAATGTGTGAGTTCACACATCTCAAGAGTGGCAAAACCAGGATGTATATTTTGTTGAATTACTCTAGAGTTGTATGTAAATAAGATTTATTTCTTTTGATGAACTGGTGTTTCCTAGGAGAGTCATAGAGCTCACTGTTTTTTCACTTCAAGCTTTGGAGTGTCAGGAAAACTGGGACTCAGTTTTACACATGGTTGTGCCTCTCCAAGCCCAGATAGAATAGTCTGTCCCAGTATTTGCAAAATCAGAGTTTGAACTCATCTCGATCTAGCTCCGAATTCCATGCATGTTAAGTTGATAAATGTTTCATACTCAAACAGGGGTCAACGGAGCCTCCTTACTTTCCTTAAGCCAGGTGGCTTGTATGGGATCCTCTGTCTACAGGAGCTTGAGTCTATGAGGAAATGTAGTATCACTTGCTCACTGGAGTCCAGGGTGGGTCATCTGGAAGGAGGAAGATTTTTAGCAGCTGAAATAATCATCTGATTGTCTCAGCCAATGAATCATTCACCTGAAGGAGCTATACAGTGAGGGAGAATTCAGGTACAAGTACAGCAACAGAGCAGGTATCACTGAAAGTGGAAAAATAAACTTGTACAACTACTTGAGCTGAGTAGTAGGGAACTGTAACAAGACTTATTGGAGAAGGAGGCCAAAACCTGGTTTTGTAGTATAATTTTTGTTGTATCATTACTGTTGATACTACTTATTGTGGGTTGAATTAAATGTGACCTTATTTGGAGATAGAGTCTTTGTAGACTCAAGTTAAGATGAGATCATAGGGAATTACAGTGGGCCTTAAAAAAAAAAGTAGGGAAGATCTTAACATAGAGATAACCAAAATTCTGAATTCAGATGTTTGTAAAATTCTGTAAACAACCTTTAAAGCATAAAAATTTTGCTTGCTTCTGGAGAAATACTATCCTCACAGTAGTGGATCTGGAAATCAGAGGAAAATTTGGATACATTCATAGGGAAGAATGCCACATGAAGATGGAGACAGGTATTTGAGTGATGTGTTTACAAACCAAGGAATGCCAACCACCAGAGGCTGGGAAGAGGCAGGGAAGGATCCTTCTTAGAGCCTTCAATTGGAGCATGGTTCTGCAGAGACATCTTGATTTCAGACGTCTAGCCTCCAGAACTGGGAACTGATGTACTTCTGCTGTCTTAAGCTACCCAATTTGTGACACTTTGTTATGGCAGCTCTAGGAAACGAGTACATACTCGTATCACCTTGGCTCTCTTACTGCGACCTGAGACACTAAGAAATATCTTTCTTCTAATCTGCATGAAGACACTGGGTTGAATATCCTCAAGTGATTCAACATTTCTTTGGTTCAGTAGTATCCTCCAAACCCCAAATCTGAATCTACTCTTTTCCAGATCCACTACTGTAAGAACAGTGCTTCTTCAAACATGTTATGTTTCAAAGGGTATTACAGACTCTTACAAACAACATCTGTGTTCAGAATTCTGGTTATCTTTCTGCTAAAACTATACTTTGAAACTATATTTTCACCATTTTAATTTTCATTTTTGCTGAAGCCATGTTGACCCTACTTCATCTAGAAAAGATTAAAAGCAAGATACATGAAATGTAATAAACAGACTGAAGAACAGGCAAAAGAATAAAGAAGAACAAGAACGGGGCTATCAAATGAAGCAGAACTATGCCTGGGCCACAGATTTCCTTTTTAACAAACTGTGTTAAAATTAAAATCTCATCAGTTGCACAATTTAGAGAGTCCATACAACAAAACCAATTATTAAGCAGAAATATTTCTGGAACTAAGTCTAGACAACAGTTTCTCTCAGGATCCTATGTTATAAAGAACAAAATCATTGACCACTCTCTACAATAGACTCAATGTCATATTTCGTAGTTATTTTTATAGTTGTCTTTCATATAATTTGAGAGTTTTACTCAAATCTCAGTATAGTAAAAGTAATTAATGCAGGGGGTCAATGTGCCGCAACCCAGAAATCTAGCTGATAAAGTTGATCCTCCCTTGAGTGGCCAGCTTAAAGTTTACCATTTTCACGTTTGTTGTCCCCTCAATTCTCCATATGTATTTTCCTGTTTTGATTCTCTGTTTAATAATTTTTTGGCATTTAATAGCGTCTAAGCACCTATATTTAAATTCAAGGAATTTGCCTTATTCCTATTTATATTCCGCAGAAGCTTGGCACAGTGTCTTGCCCAGAGTTAAACACCTAACTCCCATTGAACAGAAAATTCTCAGACCACACTAGAATAGAGACAGTGAGTAAAATCACTTACTCCCATAACTTACCTTTGTTCTAAAACATAAAATTCTCCTTCTCAGGACCGAATAGGCATTTTTCCAAAGAAGACATACAGATGGCCAACAGGTACCTGAAAAGATGCTCAACATTACTAATCATCAGGGAAATGCAAATCAAAGCCACAATGAAATATCACCTCACACATGTCAGATTGGCTATCATAAAAATGACAGGAAATAACAAGTCTTGGCAAGGATGTGGAGAAAAAGGAACCTTAGCACCCAGTTGGTGGGAATGTAAGTTGACACAGCCATTCTGGAAAACTGTATGGAGATTCCTCAAAAAATTAAAAATAAAACTACCATATGATCCAACAATTCCCCTCCTGGGTATTTATTTGAAGAAAACAAAAACACTAGTTCAAAAAGATACACACACCCCAATGTTCACAGAAGCATTATTTAAAGTAGGCAAGATATGGAAGCAACCTAAGTGCCCATCAGCAGATGAATGGATAAAGAAGACGTGGTATATATATATATATATATATATATATATATATATATATATACACATACATACACACAATGGAATATTACTGAGCCAAAAAAAGAATGAAATCTTGCTATTTGCAGCAACACGGATCAACCTGGAGGGTATTATGCTTAGTGAAATAAGTCAGAGAAAGTCAAATACTGTATGTTTTCACATATATGTGGAGTCTAAAAAACAAAACAAATGAACAAATAAAACAGACTCACAGATACAGAGAACAACTAGTGATTACCACAGGGAGAGGGACAGGGGTAGGGGCAAAATAGATGAAGGGGATTAAGAGCTACAAACTACCAACTATAAAATAAGTTACTGTATGTAATATACAGCACAGGGAATATAATCAATATTTATAACCACCTTGTATGATATATAATCTATAAAACTTTTGAACCACTATGTTGTACACCTGAAAGTAATATAATAAGTCAACTGTACTTCAATAGTCTTTTAAAAGTTCCCTCTCTGATGAGGCTACAGTGTTTTTCCTCATTCACTCTCAAGATGGGTTCACTTTTAGTCCTATAACCACCACCCAGAGGGTAGATCAACTACTCGAAATTTCTTTGTCGAGAACTGCTGGCAGGACACTTTACTGATTTTTGTGCCTTATCTATCCCCACTTGTCTTTACTTTCTGGAATCCAGATGTTGAAGTTGATGATGAGAAATAACTTTCTCTTCTGGAATTACACCCTGTTGCCTAGACACAAAACTTGTAATCTTAATTTTAAACGGGAACCCTACTGATGAAGCATTTTATTTGATCCACTTTTATTATGGTCTCCACCACCAAGGCTCTTGCATTGTTCTAAAAGAAACGGGCCAAAAGACAATCTGAGGATAACCAGGTATTACAGTGAGCAGGATTTGGTTCATTGAATTGGGAATTCATATCTAGACATTGTCCAAAGGAGTTAAGAAGCATATGGTTTTGAATTAATGTGACAGTCAAATTGCCCTTCCCAACATATACTCTTTCTTCTCCCCTTCTGACTCTTGCTGCCCACCTACTTCCTATAAACTTAGCCCATTCATTCTCTGACTTATTTGCATTTCCAATGGTTATTCAGCTTATGACCTACTGCTGGAACCTTTGCTGCACTGAATAAATGGATGTGTAAGAAAATAAATGACTGTATTTAACTTGGAATAAAGAAGTTACTCATACTGTAATACTCATTTGGGGCACTAAAATGGTGACACATACATGGTGGGCATTGATCAAGTGTCTTGGAACTAAAGAAAGTCCCATAGTGGCCAATAAAACAGATGAACCAGAGGGATGTAACAGTGGCCCAAAATAATGGGCCATTTTAAAATTCTGCTCCAATTTTTAAGCCACTGATGATGATTGTTAATATGAATATGTTTAGGACTCTATGATACAACATACGACCTTTTTGCAAACCAGAAATTTAGGTTTTAGTCCTGGCTCAACTACTACCATTTTACTTATGAAAATTTCAGCAAATCTGTATGAGGCTTAATTTATACATCTGTAAAATAGGAGATAATTGTCTGTTGTTATCTTTATGACACACAGAAACATAGAAAAATGAGATAATTGTGAAAGTACTACAAACATTATAAAACATAAATGTAAGATACTCTTAGAATTTCAGCAAGAATTTTGCAGGAATGTAGTACTAGGGAAAGTTGGATGAAGGGAGGCAGGGATCTCTCTAAAGAAGTAAGTATATATCTGTGAGACTATATTTTATAATGACAATTTAGGCATTAATAGGATAACAGGATTTCCCTCACTGTAGCATCTTTACAAATATGTTAGTAGAAGGGTTTTCATATTCTGTATTGAATAGTATTATTCCACTAAATAAAGTCTAAAAGAGTTGTATGATTTCACAGTACCATTTTTATTATGTACAAATATGTAAATTTGGAAAAAAGAAAAAAAGCATTTTATTTTGGGGTGGTAGAATTATGGATGGTTTTGTTATATTTGGAAATGAAATAGCAATCAACAAATATTACTTAAAAATTGTTTTCATAGGAAAGAACGCCTGCATGTTAAGCTAATGATGGATAATACTATTTATGTAAAATTTTGCTTTTGGCACCACTCTGAAATGAAAACTTTTCATTTTAAGCCCTCAATTATCATGAATAATACTTCACTTTTAATTGATCATCATCATAACTCATCATCAAATTATCAACTTGAGCTCTTCTTGTGAAAGGCACTACACAAAATAAAATAATGAAGATGAGCCCTGCCACTTTTCTATTCTGTGAAATAATTGTAGAGGAGGAATCTATCTGCAGACTTTTAGTGTTCATTTGTATTTATTCCTAAGGAGAAGGGTCTTTCCTACCTTTCATCCTGAAAATGCTATAATGCAGGAGAGATTTCAGAGAAGGCAGGCCAGGAGGCAGCATCCAAAGTAACTGTCTAAAAATGGGATCCATTTCCCTATCTCTGTCCCACAGATGTGGGTGTGAAGGTATCTCCCCTTAAATACATAAAACATTCTATGCCAGCAAAATTAGCGGTAAACATCTATGGCAAAAAGAATACGCTATCATTCCTCCTGAGTTCTTGCCTTCTTTTCCGTTTATCTCCCTCCTTGCCACTGCTGGAAATGATATTTTGGAGATACAGTTTAGCAATATAGCAGATTAAATACAAGGAATAACAAGTATCATTGCTCTCCAAAAGAAGGAATCATCTTTACTCATTGCTGAGTCCAGGGATAGGGGACACTGACTCTCTTCCACATGCTGCCATTTCAAACAAACCCCCTCGCCCATGATGCTCTGTTTTTGAGGAAACCACCTCCCGCCATTGAGACCGTTACAGGAGAAAGAATCTTAAGTGGATATATAGGCATGAGTACTTCTAAAGCATGTGTGGGTGGTCTGTTAAAACAATAAGGTATGAAATGAATCTCATTGCAAAGAGGCCACCCTGCATATAAACATGAAATTATATATATATATATATATATATATAAATGTATATATACACATATACCTGTGTATATAATTACCTGTAATTAAAATAATATGAAGCCTCTGGGAGAGATGATATGTTATTGAGAGGCTTTCAAGGTTTTTTTCTTTCTACAGCAAATTAATTTTACAGAAGATAGAAGTCTTTGTGAAATACATATCACAAAGGATATATTTTTCCCAACCTCCACATTTATCTGTTTAGCTAATTATTATTTCTGTATATACACATACACATACATTCATTCATATATATCCTGCTCAAAAATTATTCTGCATCTGTAACTCTATTTCTGTTTTGCAGATAAGTTCATTTGTACCTTTTTTAGATTCCACACATAAGCAATATCATATGATATTTGTCTTTCTCTGTCTGACTTACCTACAGAACAGAAATAGAGTTACAGATGTATAAAACAAACTTATGGTTACCAAAGGGGGAAGCGGGGGAGGGATAAATTAGGAGTTTAGGATTAACATATACACACCACTATATACAAAATAGGTAATCAATAAACACCTACTATATAGCACAGAGAACTATACTCAATAATTTGTAATAACCTATAAGGGAAAAGAATCTGAAAAAGACTGGATATATGTATATGTATAACTGATTCACTTTGCTGTACACCTGAAACTAACACAACATTATAAGTCAACTATACTCCAATAAAAATTTAAAAAGAAATTAGTCTGGAAAGAGAATTTCCTAAGTATTTTTTAATCTTAAACTACAAATGAACCTAGATTTTCTAAGGGAAATCAGAGTTTAGATATATCAAATATAAATGGTTTCAGCATTTCACTGTGCAAGAAAGCATAAATAAAATATCACTAGGGCTTCCCTGGTGGCACAGTGGTTGAGAGTCCGCCTGCCGATGCAGGAGACACGGGTTTGTGCCCTGGTCCAGGAAGATCCCACATGCCACGGAGCGGTTGGGCCCGTGAGGCATGGCTGCTGAGCCTGCGCGTCCAGAGCCTGTGCTCCACAACAGGAGAGGCCACAACAGTGAGAGGCCCACGTACCACAAAAAAAAGTATATATATATATATATATATATATATATATATATATATATATATATATCACTAGATCATCATATCAACCCACACTCTACCCAGAAGTTTTTGCAATGGTGTTTGTTTGTTTGTTTCTGCGTGTAGGGAAAGGGTAGGGATCCCTTTGAAACTCCACCCACAGATATTTTCAAATTCATACTATGTCCTCCATATCTGTATTTCTTTCCATATACATTTGGTTCATCACAATATTTCCTATTTCTTTTCTTTTTTCCTATCTGTATTAGTCAAGGTTCTCCAGGAAAACATAACCAATAGGATGTGTATCTACGTAGATACACATAGGGCTAGAGAGAGAAAGATTATTTTTTAAGGAATTGGTTCATGAGATTGTAGAGACTAGTGATGCCTTCACCTGATTGAATGAGGCTTACCCATATTATGACGAATAACCTGCTTTACTCAACATCCACTGACATAAAGTTTAACTCCATCCAAAACACACCTTCACAGAAATATCCAGAATTATGTTTTACTAAATCTCTGGGTGCCATGATCCTACTAAGTTGACACATAAGATTAACCATCACACCAACTACTGAAAAGAGTTGTCTCACTATAGACATCTGTGTATCTATAGAATGTGTTTAAAAACGACAGACTAGTGAATGTTTCTCTGTGATAAAACCAAGGGGAACAAGGGAGAAAAATATGCCTTGTGAGTAATTTAAGTCCTAGTTCTGCTGTTCTGTAGGTGATTTACCTCAATTAAATTAGTTACTTGAACCCTGCTTTTTCATCTGTAAAATGAGGATAGATCTTTCCACTAATTCACATTTCATTGATTTGCACCTATTTGAGAAATACAGATTGAATCACTAGCTTTCTGCCATATTTAAGGCTAAAAAAATTTTATCCAAGTTGGTTTTTTTTGCTTGTTAATTTTTAAAAATTTACATTTGTATGGTACCTAATGTTTTCAGTTATATTGGATAGAGTTAATTATATAGGGAAAATATCTGAAATCCTCCCTAGCTATATCCCTCTCCCTTTGTTTATTTTCCTCACTATATAAGCTTTAAATATAGGAGACTATGAAAGATAACTAAATAGCAATTATCTGTAATGGTCTTAAAAGTACACATTAAAAACTTTAATAAATATTAGAAATTATCTTTCTTCAGAAGTTAAACTTCTCTAGTGACTGACTGAGGTCTATCACAGAAGCAACTTCATTTACAAGGGAGTAAAGGGAGGACAGAATATACTGAATTTTGCTCAATTCCAGTTTAACGATTTGGTGTCTCCTTTTCTCTAACCTTTTTCTGAGGGCAACCACTTGCCCTTAAGGAAGCTTAACTTGAAGCTTAAAGAGAAGATTCAATTATAGTCCTTTGATTAGGAACGGTCTTTGAACTTTAAGACAGAGTTTAAGTTGTTTTGCTATTTAATTTTCCCCGGTCTTAAATCTCACATTGTAGCTACTCTTTTGGCAAGAACTGCAGTGATGTGCATACAGGATATTAAAAACAATAAAATAAAACATTTACAGTGTGATCATTACAGTCCCACCACCTGTCATTATTTTAAGGAAATTATAATGGGGAAAACAAAAGTGTATTTTTGGTTTATTACTGAATAAAGAATTAATTTTCAAAGAAATTTTTATTCATGTGCATTCTCCAAGTGGTATAAAGGAGGAACAGATGTATAGTAGGAGAAAGAAAATTTGCTCAATCTTTGTTTTTCATAATGGAGAATGTATCTATAATTAAGAATGGCAGTCCTTAAAATCTTCAACTGATACGTAATATATTCACAAATTATAAAAAAAATTTAAAAATATATTCACAAATTAAGTATGTTTATACGT
The DNA here is from genome assembly GCF_964341445.2 of Mesoplodon mirus. NCBI lineage: Eukaryota > Metazoa > Chordata > Mammalia > Artiodactyla > Ziphiidae > Mesoplodon > Mesoplodon mirus. The sequence goes on from NC_138982.1 coordinate 115,967,331, forward strand.
TCCAAGGACAAAAAATAAGATACAATCCTTGCTCATCTGTCCACATTAAGTGTTTAGATAAATATATATACATACACACGATATCATATTACATATATGTCAAACATATGTCATATTCCTCTCCACTGAACAATATTTTTCTCTCTTGGTCATACTTCATCAGTCTTAGTTTTCTCAGTCACAAAACTTTACAGGCAGAAAATAATCAACAGTTTTACTACAGAGAGTGTGCAAATGTTTTCATACAGCTCTGTTATTAACAATAATGACCTCAGCACAAAGTATTTCCAGGGGAATTAATGACTGGGGTTAATGGCCTGAAGCAAAGCCATCCAGTCATGAATCCCTAAGAAATACCCTGTGCTTTGATCATTATTGCTTCATTACAACATAAAAATAATTAGCATCAATTACAGTGGGAACTATGGGAACAGTTCAGCCCTGAAAATTAACTCTTTCCAGTGCCACTTTGCTGAAGATTTTACTGCTTCCAGTGAATTTAGTATAAACAATTCTGTAACAAAAAAGAATTGATACAAATGACACTGAAAAGTAATGTGATCCTGAGTGGCCAATATTCCAACTGAAATTAGAGATGTGCATGGCTAACCAAAGAAAGTGAAATGAACCTGTGTAGTTAAAACACCAAGCTAGTCAATCTAAACTAAGAATTTTAAAAAAGGTATTTACCTCATGCTCAGAAAGAATTTTTAAATGGATAGTAAAATCATGCCCATATTTTGATGAATCCCAGGAAAATATTAATAGGGAAGAAAAAAAGATAATCTGAAAAAAATCATGAAATTCATTTTTGCATAAATTTAACTAAAATTTTGGGGGCAAAAGGCAAAATTAAAATAAATGGTTTTTTTATTGTTTAAGATCTAGTTCTTTTTATTTTATTTTTTTATTGATGTATAGTTGGTTTACAATGTTGTGTTAATTTTAGGTGTACAGCAAAGTGATTAATTTTAAATATATATATATACACACACACACACATATATATGTATTCTTTTTCAGATTCTTTCCCTTATAGGTTATTACAAAATATTGAGTATAGTTCTCTGTGCTATATAGTGTTTGTTGGTTATCTATTTTATATATAGTGGTGCATATATGTTAATCCTAAACTCCTCATTTATCCCTCCTGCTCTTTTCCCCTTTGGTAACCATAAGTTTGTTTTCTATGTCTGTGGGTCTATATAATAAATGTGTTTTAACTTTGCATATCAATTTTCAAATTATTCTCCATTTGCATATAATGTAAACCTTTTCCAAAGTAATGCATGTGTTGTTGAATGAAAGGAAGCTTGGGTAAATTCTCATAAATTGAACATGCATATTTAATAAACATCGATATGAGAATACAACTTCCTGCTTTATGGCTTCTGCCCCACAAGACTACTTGAACGATTTTTCACTAACAATGTCTTCATCTAAAAGTTCAGTAACCTTTTCACATATTACTTTCCCCTACTCAGTTCAAGATGAACATTTGACATGGTTAAACTTGCTTTTGTTTTTGTTTTTGTTTTCTTTAAGCTCTCTCTCTTCCCTTGGCTTTTATGACAAATGTTTGTCCTTTCTGTCTCATTACTTACACACTGAGTCTTTGACTATCTCCTTTGGACTTCATTTCTCTTCCCATTCTCTAAATATAGGTATCCATTAAGGCTTGTTCTTGATATTATTTTCTTCCCTATAAGCACCCTAATAATTCTAGAATATCATTTGCTTCCACAAGTTTAATGATTTTCCTTTATAGATGTATACCAAGCCTATTTCTCTATTTCAATCCTCTCACAAATTAGTACTTCCTAACTCTCTACTAGACATGAGGCCATATATATGCTTTTGGCAATTCAAGATACTATATTTAAACCTACCTCATCACTTCCCTCATCTGCCCCTTTATTAATCCTCCCCTTGTTCGAAACATCTATCTTTTGACATCACCATTTCTAGTCACTGATCGAGTTCTATTTAACTCCACATCCAAGTTTTCTAGACTTGATCTCCGGATAGCTCTAACATTCATTTGTCTCTTTTAATTCCATAGCCACATCCCTAATTAATCTTTAGTCTGAATTATTTCAGTAGACCTTATCTGTTCTTAATATTTCTCAATCTACCACAAATAAGGTATCCTTAATAAGACTTTTTCTCATTTTGCCACCAGCCTCCAACTGAATGTAAAATTTGATGGATACATGAGTTTTGGCATGTAAGACAGGGGTCTGAATCCTGGCTTCAATAGGTACCGTATATATGACATTGGGGAAATTATTTATTCCATTGTATTTTCAATACTGACACAAATAATAACACCTGTATTATAAGCTATTATAACATGTAAAACTACGAATAATTTTAAAAAGCCTCTGATTTCACATTGATTATTTTGCTTAAACTTTTGTTAGATCTGGCAATATAGATACATGATAAATATGTCTTAAATAAAATAAATGAATCATTTTATAGCTTTTGGGTATCGGTTCCTTTCTGATCCCCCTACCTCACTCCTGCTACATATATCCACCTAGATCTATATGCTGCCTCAAAACAGAGATGATTTTACTTATTTATTAAAAGTATACAGTACTGGTTTTGGTTTCCACTTGGGATATATAAAGCAGGAAAGAGTAAAACTTCCACTATTAAAATAACCAAACTGACAAACTTCAAATTCACAACTTTTCCTAAGCCCATCAGAAAGCTGAGTTTGCAGAGTGATTAACCAACATGAAATAGCAAAAAAAAGACAATGTACCACTGTTAAGGAAAACAGGAATCTCTGGACCAAATTCAGAAATGACATGGAGGTTGGAAATATTAGACAGTGAGTTGAGAACAACTGTGATTACTGTCATAGTTAAACGTTGCAGTGGAAAAGATGGAAAATGTGGAAAGTCAGATAGATATTTTCAGTAGAGTGATGAAACTATGGGAAACAAGTGGAAATAATAGAAATGAAAAATATACTAAAAGATGAGGAATGCCTTCAACATGCTCATTAGTAGACTCAAAACAGCTAAGGAATAGGTCAGTGAAATAGGTTTGTAGAAATTACCAAACTGAAAAGGGGGGAAAAAACCCACAGAATAGAACAACCAAGAGTTGTGAGGCAATTGCATGTGATCTAACCTACATGTATTTGGACTTCCAGAGGCCAAAGAAAAAGAACAGAACAGAGAAATAGGTAAAGAAACAATGACTAAGAATTCTCCAAAGTTAATAATATCAAATCATATATTTAAGAAGATCATAGAACAACAGCAGGATAAATAAATGAATAAACTCACACATCTAGACGTCCCATATTCAAACTGCTGAAAATCAAAGACAAGGAGAGAATCTAGAAGGCAGCCAGGGGGAAAATAATGACACATTACTTACAAAGGAACAAAGATGAGAATCAAAGACGACCTCTTGTCTTTTAAGTGCTAAAAGAAAAAACTGAGAAGCAAAAAAACTATACTCAGTGAGAATATTTCTCACAAATGAAGGAGAAATAAAGACTTTCTGAGGCAAACCAAAACTGAGAAAAGTCATTGCCAGTCATTCTGCACTACAACAAAATGTTAAAGGTAATTTTTCAGCAGAAGAAATATAATACCAGACAGTAACTTGAATCTACACAAGAAATAAATGGTACTGGAACTAAAATAAATGAAGGTGCAATTAAAATTTATTTTTCTTGCATTATTGGCTCTGAAAGATAGCTGTCCAAAAGTAAGAATACTTAGCAATACATTCTGCTTATATCATATACAAAATTAAAATATATTAAAGCAGTAACACAAAAATAAGAGAGAGGAATTAGAAATATATTGTAAAATTATTTGAAAGTGTACTCTATGTGTACTGTATACAGTAGGAAAACTCCGTTTTTAGAAAAAGAGATATAAATAATAGGTCTAGTAGGTCAGTGATGGAGATGAGACAGAATCATAAAAACTGCTAAATTACCCCCAAGGAAGGCAGAAAAGAGAAAAAGTGAAACAAAGAACAGATCAAAAAATAGAAAATAGCTAGCAACTGGTAGATTTTATTCTAACTATAGCTATAATTACATTAAGTGTAAGTGGTTGAAACACATCAATTAAAGGAAAGAGTTTGTCAGATTAGATTAAAAAGATAGACACACACATATGCTATCTACAGGAAATACACTTTAAATATAAACATATAGATAGCTTAAAAGTAAAAGTATGGAAAAAGATATACCATGCAAACACAATTCAAAATCAAGCCAGAGTGACTATATTAATATCAGGCAAGGTGACTTTAGAAATAAGAAAATTAAGAATGTACGAAGAGTGACATTACATAATGATAAAGTGGCCAATCTTCTAAAAAATATAACAGTCCTAAATGTGTATTCACCTGATAACATAATTTCAAAGTACAGAAAATAAAACTGATAGAACTGAAAGAGAAATTTATCAAATCTATAAATATAGTTGAAGACTTCAATACTCCTCTTTCAATAATTGATAGAATAAGCAGACATAAAATCAACAAGCATATAGGAGACCCAAACAGCAATATCCATCGCCTTAACATTTATAGAATACTTTACCCAACAATGGTAAAATACACATTTTTAATGCACTTGAAATATTTACCAAAATCTATGTAAATATGTGCCATATAGCATGCTCTAATAAATATTAAAAATATAAATATCATGCAAAGTATGTTTTTAGGCCATAATAGAACTAAACTGATCACAAAATATTAACTAGTAATCAATAACAGAAAACTGTCTGGAAAATTTCAAAAGTTTGGAATTTTTAAAAAATCACACGTCTGGGTTTCCCTGGTGGCGCAGTGGTTGAGAGTCCACCTGCCGATGCAGGGGACACGGGTTTGTGCCCCGGTCCGGGAAGATCCCACATGCCATGGAGCGGCTGGGCCTGTGAGCCATGGCCGCTGAGCCTGCGTGTCCGGAGCCTGTGCTCTGCAATGGGAGAAGCCACAACAGTGAGAGGCCCGCGTACCACAAAAAGAAAAAAAAAATAATCACACTTCTGTGGGTCAAAGAGGATGTCTCAAAAATTTAAATAAATTTAAATGAATTTTAAAAGTATTATGAATTAAGTGAAAATAAAAAGTATAGCATATCAAAATGAATGGAATCCATTTAAAACAGTGTGTAAAGAGAAATTTATACTATTGAATATTTATAGTAGAACAGATAAGAGTCTTAATTCAACAAGCTAAATATTCTCCACAAAAAACTAGGAAAAATAACACAGAAGCAAATTACAACTAAAGCAAATGAAGGAAAAAAAAATAATAAAGATAAGAGCAGAGTCAAAGCAATAGAAAAAGTCAACTGAGCCAAAGTCTTCTTTAAAAAAAATTAATAACATTAATAAACTTCTAGGCTAATTAACCAAAAAAAGAGAAAAGTCATAATATACCAATATTAGGAATGAAATATGAGTTATCATACAGAATTCATGGACAATAAACTGTTAATTCAGAAACAGCATGAAAAACACAGACATGGACCAATTTTTTGAAACACACGAACTACCAAACCTTTCCCAAGAAGAAATAATCTGAAGGTACCTACAATGATTAAAAATTTGGACTAACAGTTATAAATTTTCTAATGATAGAAAATTCCAGATACAGATAATTTCACTGGTGACGTCTATCAAACATTCAAGGAAGAAATAATTCAAATTCTATGCAGTCTTTTTAGAAAATAGAAGAGGGAAACTTCTCAAGTTATTTAATGAGGCCATAGTTACATTTATATCAAAACTAAAAACATTAGAAAAAACAAAAATTACAGACCAATAGCTTTCATAAGTATAGATAGCAAAATCTTCAATATTATAATGAAACCAATTCCACAAACATATAAGTAAAGCATAACACATCACGAACAAGCAAGATTTATTATGTGAATTCAAGACTGATATAATAACTGAGTATCAGTCCATGTACATTATCATGTTAGTAGACTAAATAAGAAAAACCATGATTATTTCAAAAAATGCAGAAAAAGCATTGACAAAATTCCACATTCCATTGATGATAAAACTCTCAGCCAAATAGGAATAGAAAGAACCTCCTCAACCTGATAAAGGGCTTCTACAAAAGACCTGCAGCCAATGTCATACTTATGACTTATTTCTCCCTCTCAACATGGGGAACAAGGCAGGGACGTTTGCTCTCACAATTCCTGTCAACAACATGCTGAAAGTCACAGACAATGCAATAAAACAACAAAAGAAAATAAAGGCATCCAGACTGGAAAAGAATGATCAAAACATTCTCTATTCACAGACAATATAACTGGGTGTGTGTGTATATATATATATATATATATATATATATATATATATATATATATATTCATGAAAATTCTACAAAAAGTTCTAAAGTTAAATGAATTTAACCCCATTCAAAGTTGCAGTATACAAGATCAATATATTTTAAAACATCAATTGTATTTCTCTATAGTAGCAGTGAACAATTGAAATTCAAAATGTAAAAGAAAAACTACAATTTACAATAGCACCAAAGAAAAAGAAATACTTAGATATAAATATTACAAGATATTTGCAGAGCCATTATAGTGGACACAATAAAAAAATCAAAGAAAACCAAAATTAATAGAAATTTATACAATGATTATGGATTAGAAGACTCAATAGTGTTAAGATGTTAATTATTCTTAAATTTGGATTTTTCATCTCAATAAAAATCCCACCATGACATTCATGAAATTAATAAGCGTATTCTAAAATTCATATAGAAAGGCAAAGGAATTAGGATAGCCGAAACAACTTTATAAAAGAAAAACAAAGTTGGATAATTCACATTACTTGATTTCAAGCTTTGCTTTAAATCTATAATAAAAAAATTTAAAAAAGAGTGTGGTATTGACCAAAAAGAAACATATCAGTTGAGTAGAATAGAGAGTCAAGAATAGACCCACACAAATATAGTAAATTGATTTTTGATAAAGTTGCAAAGGTAAATGAATGGAAAAACGATAGTCTTTTTATCAAATGATGCTGGAACAAGTGGACATTTATATGCAAACAAAACAGAACAAAAAAATTAACCCATATCTCACACCTTATGCAAAAATTAATTCAAGATGCATCATAGCCTTAAATATAAAACCTAAAACTAGAAAACTTCCTGAACACATATAAAAATATCATTGTAGCCTTTGGTTAGACAAAGAGTTCTTAAATATGACCTCCAAAAGGCATAATTCATAAAAGAAGACATTGATAGAAAGTGGGCTTTATCAAAATTAAAAAGTTTACTCTGTGAAAGACACTATTAAAAGAATGAGAACACAACCATAGACTGTGAGAAATTTTTGCAGATGATATATCTGAAAGGAATTACATCCAGAGCACATAACACAAAAGTAGTAAAACAATTTTTAAAACGGGCAAAAGATTTGAAAAGATATTTTACCATGGAAGATAAATAGGTTGTAAATAATGTGAAAAGATGCTCAACATAATATTTAGAGAAATTGAAATTAAGTCAACATTGTCATACCTATTTGAATGACTTTTTTAAAAAGACAAATGAAAAAAATAAAAATAGCAAGTGCTGGCAAGTCATAGAGCAAATGGAACTGACACACATAGCTGGCAGTAAAGCAGAAGTGATGCAACCACTTTAGAAAAGACAATTTGGCCATTTATTATAAAATTAAATGTATGACCTATCATTCCCACTCGTAGAAAGAAATGAAAACTTAGGATCATCAAAAACCTGCACATAAATATTTATAGTAGCTTTGTTTGTGATAAAAATTTAGAACCTACCCTAACCTCTCTTAACTATGAATGGATAAATGAACTGTGGTACATCCATGCCATGGAAAACTACTCAATAAAAATGAATGAACTATTGATATACTTCACTATGTGTTTAAACCTCAGCTGCATTTTACTAAGTAAAAGAACTCATATCCAAAAGGTGATTATACAAATTATTATATGATTCCACTTATATGGCATTATGGAAAACATAAAACTGTAGGAATAAAAGACAGATAGGTGGTTGCCAAAGAATGGGGCTGGGGTGGATGCTTGACTACAAAAGGAGAGCATAAGGGAATTTGGGGGCTTTTGGAAACATTCTATATCTTGATTCTGGTGGTGAACACACAGATATATGCAATTCTCAAAACTGAAGAGTAGATTTTGTTTCAGGTAAATTAAAAAGTAAAACTTTTCAAAGTCTACAATGCTTCGGAACATACTTGACCAAATATTGGTGAAGTATTAAATTTAACTGAGTGCCGATGAGGTCACAAGTGATTACAAGTTCTATTGATCAGTATTAGGAAGTATTCCAACCCAGGGTTACAAGGCTTCTTTTGACATAGACCTAAATCTTCAGGGATTATCCAAATCAGGGGTATCGTATATTCAAGTTGTCTTTGCAAGTTTTTTTGGACCTTCTAAAAGGTAAAAACAGAAGTTCTAGGAAAGTTTTACAATGCTTTGTTTCAACAAGCCCTTAAGACCTTTGTGAAGATTGATAAATTTCTTTAACATAGCAAAATGTTCTAATAAATGTAAAGTTAGCTTATACTTGAGTCTTTCCCCATTTCTTAACAGGTGTCAGTGTATTGTTTTCTTATTGCTGCTGTTACAGATTACCACAAATTTAGTGACTTAACACAATCCACATTTATTATCTTATACTGTTGGAGATCAGAAGTCTGAAATGGGTTCTGCTGGGCTGAGATCAGTGTATGAGCAGGGCTTTGCTCCCTCCGGAGGCTCTATGAGAGAATGTATCCCCTTGCATTTTCTAGCTTCTCGAGTCCACCTGCATTCTTTGGTGCATTCTTTGGCTGGTGGTCTCTTCCTTCATCTTCACAGTCAGCATAGCAACTTCGAATCACTCTCTGACTCTGACCCTCTACTTCCATTGTCACATCTTCCAAGTCTGACCAATCTATCTCCCTCTTACCCTTGTGATTACATTGGGTCCACCCAGTTAATCCAGGATAATCTCCTACCTCAATGTCCTTAATTTAATTATATCTGCAAAGTCCCTTTTGCCATGTAAGATAACATATTGACTGGTTCCTGGGATTAGGATATGAACATCATTGGGTGAAGTTGGAAAGAAGGGAGAGAGTTATCAGACTATCATAGCCAGCCTTCTACCCCCCTGGCACACATTGCCCCATCAACCTGTATAGTATATAACTCAATTTATGTCCAATTACTAACAAATCATGAATTTCATGTTGTCTTCTTCACTAAGACAGCCTAAAACTAAGTTACTCTTGCCAGAAGATCAACATAGTAGAGACCCCTTTATTATGTATGAGAAAGGCCTAAGGGCATAAGACCCCCAAGTTTCCTCTGGAGAATTTCCTGTTGGAATGCAATATCCAGCCACTTCCTGTATGTCTTACCAACAGGGAGCTCAGACTTAATTGGTTATAATGTCCCTGAGTAAATAGACAAAAACAACATTGAAGGCAAAACACAATGTTACCTCTTCCCAAGATAAAAGAATGTCACCAAGGAAAAATTATATACAACATGTAATATATAATATTATATTTTATTATACTATGTAATAAACATATACAACATTCATACAAAATGTATATCATAATATGTAAATTTTAAAATGTATAATCTATATTGTATAAATCATATCACGTATAAATTTTTAATAGCTTCTCTGTCCCTCCCTTACTAGGTATTCCACAAATATCAGAAAAATACAGCAAAATACAAGTGGAAAGGGAATAAAATTTTAAAATTCTATAATAGAAATTTTAGAAAAAATATCTATAATGTTATAAAGATAGCCAAGAGCAATTAGCCCTTCAAAGACATCTAGTTTACTATTTTAAGATGAATTTACTGTGATTATTGTCACAGTGGTTTTACCCATTTTACGATTTCTTAAAATTTTGGTGTAATACTTTAAACATTTCTATGCTCCCCCCAAGTTCATTCCAAGTTTGTGACCCCAAGAAGGTGTCCCTTGTTATGGTTACAAAAATGACCCTTTCCCTCAATAATATCAGTAAAATGTATGACTAACAGTATCCCATTAAGGCAAAATAATAAACACTTTGACCTCCCTCCCTAACAAGAAGAGCTAACAAAAGATGGCAGGTTTTGTCTGTTTGTTGCTGTTGCACTTACTGTTAGCTCTGTTTGTTTATACTCCATCAGAAATAAAACAAGATTCAGTAGTTATATCTCTTCATAAATCCATCTGCTTCAACAAAAAGTATTCTCTCTATATGACTTTTTATATATACTTCTCTTAGAAGGTCACATGATAACTGTTCTCAAGATTATTGTCATCTGCAAATATTTATTTTTGTTCACATTCAACATGCACACAAATTCATAAGATACATTTTAATTGTAAAAACAAAGAAGAGCTGAATGTCTTAAGCAATCAGGCAATGATTAATTTTTGACCAATATTGTGTGATTAGCACTGTGAGGAATGAAGGAAATACAGGTAATGTTTCGTGTCCTCTTAAGGCTTAGAATCTAACTGAGAACACATGTTTAATATATGTAAAGCACTAACAAGGTCAAAATGTGTTTGATCTCTTATTTTGATCAAGAAGTAGAGGCATCAAGTTTCCACATGGAGTAACTTCATGTAGATTATATTTACAGCTTCTGACTTCTCTCTGACCCAAGAGGAAGGGGAGAGGCTCATCTGGTTGGGGAATTTAGGAAAAGGAGCTTAGCCTCCTCTTACTTGTCTTGTCTTGTCTTGTCCAATCTGCCTGCTGGCAGGGAGCATGGGCTCCAGGCAGTGATCTGCCAGACCCTAGGGTGGGGTTGTTCAAATGTGGGCTGAAATAATGGATGTCAAACTCCCTGCAACCTTAGCTCTAGGTAAGTCATAACTTCCAATTCAGCCTTTCCTTATCACAGAGATCACATTTCAAGCTTCATTTTTCTCATTTGTTTTCAAACTCAGGAAGGAGAAGCACTAAGATGTATCTCCCAAAAATGCCACTTTGATCTAATGCAAAGAGAAGAGAAACTGGGGAGCCCTATGAGATCCTGGGAGGAAGCAGCCTGAAGGACTTTAAACTGGGTTTGAAGGATGAGCAGAACCCAGTGAAATCAAGTATAGGAGAAAAGAGATTCCAGGCATGTAAATGACAGGAGGAGGGAAAAAGGGGGATCACTGAGAAATAAAGGTGACGTATCTCAGTCAGTAAGGAAACTGACCTGGCAAGGGTGGATGATTCTGGGGCATTTATAAAATTTAATCTTAAAAAATGAGGATCTTGAAAGCTAGACCAAATAATTTAGACTTGATTTCACAGGTAACAGAGAAGTATTTCATACCCTGGAAAAGGGGAAGGAAATAATGAAATAGTTTTTTTAAAGATGATTCTTGTTGTGATGTAAAGGAGTTGGATGAGGGAGGGCAGGGGGCAAGGGCAGGTAGACTTAAAGACCAAAAATACCAACCAGAAAATGTATAGAGCCCTGGACTTGAACAATCAAAGTGGAATGAAAAAAAGGAGTGATCTGATTAGGCAAAATTGCTCTTTTTCACAGGAAAATTTTCTCTGTGAACGTATAACTTTTAGAAGAGCAGAGAAACTTAGTCCTATGGACTTTGACTTTGAAAGATATTTGTAATCATTTGGAAAGATGATTAGATTGCAATTGTGCTGATTTGCAGCCTTGATAACTAAGCATTAATTTGGAGAAAATGGCATTTAAAAACTTAAATGAGTTTTTGGGTTATCTTAGTTCCCACTTTATAGATAAGGAAACTGAGTCTTAAAGTGAGTTTGTTCCAGTTACATAATTTGTGTCCAGCTGGGACAAGCCCAGCCGTATAAACTTCTACATCAGTTCTCTGTCCACTAAGGCTTGCTGCCATGAGCTAATGCCAACCACATTTGATGAGACAAATACCCTAAATAAAATAATCCATTATGGTAAATTACCAGTAGGTTGTCCCTAATAATAAGGAAACATATATGATATAGGAAGATGAGGCCAGTGGTATATTTTGATTGACAGTGCCCTAATAAGAGATTGATTTTATCTCCCATATAATAATCCCTATAGCCTTTGCCCCTTCACGTTTGTTCCCTCATTTATAAAGATTACATTTTTGGTAGAGAGAGAAATTTGATCAAGTCGCTTTGGTAGTAGCGTCAGGCTCACCAAACGACATACAGGAGTTGTTTTAGCTAATGTGTGTTATGTGAATAGCAGTGATGGAAATGCCCCATATGTAGCTGGGACTGAAAGAGTGTAAACATATTTGTGTAATGTTTCTGGACCCTCACACAGCAGCAAACTTGACTGCAAACATCATCCAGAAATCTGCAGCTCCTTTTCGTCATTCCACAAAGAGCTGCCATGTCTTCAGTTTCAGTGAACAAACAATTTGCTCTGTGAACAGCTGAAGCAAGCTGTGTCAACAAGACAGGGTTTGAATTATGACATGCTGCTGTGTCTATGAAAGCAGAAGAGAGGAGTACATGATTACGGCCTAGAGCATGTGGTAGCTCTCCAGCATCAGTTGTTGATGGAAAACATCTGCTTTCTTCCCCTATCCCTTGAAAGTTTCTCTTGGGAAATAGGCCCCCGATGCTATCACTCCAAACCAGCTTGTTCCCTCATCAGAGCTCTGAGGCAATATTTGAGTCTGTTGAGAAATCGTTAAAAAATAGCACGAATAATATGTTGGATAGAATAAAGGGGGATGTGATAAGGAAATGTGAAAACTTAGTGCGTTCTCAGCCCTAAAATATCATCTGTGCTTTAACTCCTAATTTTCACACTTCACAGATGCTAATGGATCTCAGCGGAACTAAAGTAAGACTGTTCACAGAAAGAGATGTCTTTTTGTCATCTCTGTCAGATTTCTTTCCTTATTCTCATGTAGAAAGTTTTTATTTGCCTCAAAGTCCCTTGATAGCAGCTAAGCTGCTTTTCTTTTACTTTTCTAAATTGAGACCCTCTCCTTTCTTTTTTTTTTTTAAATGAATGTCTTCTGTAGCCAACAAAATGATGTAGATAATAAAGGAAGATGAATATAAACAGCTTCTCCTGTATGGATTGCCACGAAAGTCATTGGAAACAAATCATGGTAGGGGATCTGGTGATGTGCCCTGGCGCCACGAGCTCGAGGCAGATGTTCCAGGTGTTGGAAGACCTCATAAGCCCTCATATCTGGGATGTTTCCAAATCAAACAAACAATTTTAAGATCCTTATTCAGGGCTAGGAAAAGAAAATTCAAGTTGACTCACTAATAGCACAAGCGATAAGCAGTTAAGGGAAAGAGAATTTATTCTCTTTAAAAGTTCTGATGGCCTTGCATAATGACATCAACCTTTCTTAGAAAATGACAGATTCCTGGGTTTCTCAGCTGAACACAGACTCCAAAAAGTTCTAAATTCCTTTGCTTATCCATTGCATTTTCCTTTAACATTCTGGAGTTAAAATGTCATTCAGATATACTGACATAATCTGATTAAATTTGAAGATTTTCAACCTAATAACTCCATGGTCAAACTATTTCTATTCTACATGGGTTTCTTTTTCATATATATTTCTCAGGAATAGTTATAGCTGATGCAGTAAAACAAATACTACCTCGCTGACCCAGTTTTTCTACTTACATGATACTTCTTTGTCTTGTGAGGTTTGCTCAATTTTTTTTTCTCCACCCTAAGGGTGAAAACATATTTTATTCACACAAAGTAAAATTGGAAGCTTTTATATGACTTCTTTTAACATTTTTTCCATTTTCTGTCTTTCACATTTTCTATGAGATAAATATTGTAACATTCCCTTTAAAACGACCTTATTACTAAAACACCCATAATTTATTCAGGTCATCTAAACAATACTAGCAGATTTTCAAGATGTTCTAGTTTTATTACTCTGTTGTTTGTCATTATGAGATAAAATTTCTTCCTGTACTTCTTGACAGTTTCTTTTTTCAATCATTTGATCTTCAGGGTTTTTTTTTTTTTTTTTTTTTTTTTACCGAATAATACAAACCTTGACTTCTATTATACGGAACTTCACAGGTTGAAATGGCATTTTGGGGCAGGCCAGAAGGACATTCACTGCCAACGGCAACAGCAACAAAATAGCAGAAGACGGAGAATTCTTTTCAGAGTGTAGACTCAAAGTTAGGCAGAATATTTATAAACAAATACTGGATATCATATTAAACCAATACAGTCTTTTCATTTAAAACAATCATTTCACAAGTATTTGGAATCTTCCAGGTATAATGGAAGGATTATGGGCTTTGCAATCAAACATAACTGGTTTTGATTAGCTCTCTGACCTTGGAGATTTAACCTCTCTGAACCTGAGTTCTCATTTATTTAATGGCTTTAATAATGACAACTGCCGAGTGTGGTGGTGATCATTAAATGAATTTAGGGTAGCACCTGGCGCCCAGCAAACGCTCTGAATATATAATATTCAGGCACTGTAAATGTGCAATTGAAATATAAGTCTACTTCCCTTCTGGCAATAAATATTTTTATTTAATAAAGCACCTGACAGCAGGAATTTCACAATGTAGTTTAAAAATAAATAATAATACTTGTGACCAAATACTCAGTGGTGGTACAGAGTAAATGTTACCAGAGAAAGGGAAGACAAGAAAGGTATAATAATGGGGGAATGATCCCTTGATGAAATGGGACTTGAGTTTGGCCATGAATAATATGTAGAATTAATAATGGTACAAGCAAAAGGGAAGAGCCATCGAGGTGAAGTGAAGCAAACCCGATTTAAGAAGCTGTGCTGACAGGCATCATCATGCTGTGTCAGGCACTATGCAATCTATGCGATGAAAGGAGAACCATGTGTTGGAATAAAAATAAGATTGACACATAAGTTTGGTCAAGTTTATGAAGGATTTTGAAAGCTTTAATGAAGAATTTATAGTTGGTGTGGTATACTGATGGGAGAAAATTTGATTCACTGAGCAGAAAGTAACTTGATTAGAATTTAATCCCTATATTGTTGGCAAATAGAAAGTGAGGCATCATTTACTTAGAGTAGACAGCTTTAATGTTAGCTTCTGCTACCAGGGAGGATTTGGAAGTGAGAGATGGAGAACCATAGTGAAGGCATTCCTTGGACTTGTGCAATAGCAATTACAAACAGAAATGGTTGTGCTACCGGAAGTATAGTTGCTGGGTTTTATGAGGCAACAGAAGAAAGGGCTCTTTATTTTTTGGAATGAGTTTCTAGAAATTTCAGAGAGTGTGCTCCAAATGAGTTAGACCATATGTGTCCCAGAAGTGGACAAAGTGGAACTGATATAGGAAACAGGATAAATGAAGATGGAGATACAGAAGAACTGGGACCCAGATACTAGTTAAAAAGGACCTCACCAGTACCAATGTGGGACAAATATATCGTTAACAATTGAACTACTTGGTTGTCATGGCCAAGCATAATGTATAATTTACTCAGTTCCTATTGTCACATGAGTGTGTGTGTATATGTGTGTGTGTGTGTATGTGTGTGTGTGTGGAGAGGGAGAGAGAAAGAAAAAGAGGTATAAACCATCAGCAAACAGAATATAATTTATTTTAAATCATGAATTTCTCCTAGCATTTTTTAAAAAAATATTTATTTTATTTATTTTTGGCTGTGTTGGGTCTTTGTTGCTGCACGCAGGCTTTCTCTAGTTGCGGCAAGCAGGGGCTACTCTGTTGCGGTGTGTGGGCTTCTCATTGTGGTGGCTTCTCTTGTTGCGGAGCATGGGCTCTAGGCACATGGGCTTCAGTAGTTGCAGCACACGGACTCAGTAGTTGTGGAACATGGGCTCTAGAGCGCAGGCTCAGTAGTTGTGGTGCACAGGTTTAGTTGCTCTGCGGCATGTGGGATCTTCCCGGACTAGGGCTTGCACCTGTGTCCCCTGCATTGGCAGGTGGATTCTTAACCACTGTGCCACCAGGGAAGCCCTCTCCTAGCATTTTTAAATAGGTTCATTAAAAGAAGAACTTTATTTATTTTTAGGGAGAGGTATTTGAACTAGGTGAGCCCAATTGCAATTGTTAGCCATTAACCCTTTCAAAAAGAAGGGCAAGGTAGAACAGAACTTTGAGAAGGAAGTGGAGAAGGACATAAATCAGTGATGAAGATATTCAAGAACAAAATACAAGGTAAAATGGAATTCAAGTACAGAATCCAAGTCAAGGATAAAATTTTGAAACACAGAGTAAGAATGTCACATGACTTGACAGTTCAAGATGAAGAAAACAGAAAAATCATTGTTTTTTGATGAAAAAGTCAGAGGTGGCCTTCCTGAAAGCAGCTTCCACAAATGGAGGGTTTAAGTGGTTAAGGGGCCAGGGGCTAAGAATTTACAATTGAAGAAATAGAAATAATGAGTGCAAGCTTGTCTTTAACTTGTTTGAGTTCACAGTGTTGGGGCGGGAGGGGTACCATGGAAAAAATTTTTGAGTGGCAAATATGTATTTATTTTTTGAGAGAGGAGATCTGAGTAACTGTATAGAAAGAGAGAAAGGAGGGTAATGCAAACAATATCAAAAATGCAATGGGGGGCTTCCCTGGTGGCACAGTGGTTGAGAGTCCACCTGCCGATGCAGGGGACACGGGTTCGTGCCCCGGTCCGGGAAGATCCCACATGCTGCGGAGCAGCTGGGCCCGTGAGCCATGGCTGCTGAGCCTGCATGTCCGGAGCCTGTGCTCCGCAACGGGAGAGGCCACAACAGTGAGAGGCCCGCGTACCAAAAAAAAAAAAAAAAAAAAAGCAATGGGCAGGGGAGGTGGCAATGATTGATACAACTTTCTCTTTTGTAGAAGCCAGGATGAAAAGGAATCAAACATTGACTCATTATTATTGGAAAACAGGAGAGTCATTATTTTTCTCAGGAAAGAAAAAAGATTGGGAACATAATATTTGAAGAAATTTTAAAATATTAGATTAGCTACTGTAGAGGTAGAATAGGAATAGAACACAAGATGAATATAAGACCTGTTGAGGTACAGCTAGGTATCTCTGAAATAGCTATAGTAATCATTATATGTAATCAGACATTTGTATAGACTTCTTACATCAACTTTCAACAAGGTGGAAGAGAGAACAGAGGAAACCACAGGTAAGAGTGATTAAGGGTTCAGGAATGCAGTACAGGCCAAGGGGATGAGTGATTCTAGGGTGCCTTAAAGGGGACATTGAGAAGACAGATCACAGTGTGCAGCCAAAGCAGAGAGGTGAGTGGATTCAATTCAATTTAGCATTTATGGGAGGTCTCCAGTTTCAAGGCCAATGCTAGATCCCAATAGTGAAGAAAGAACAAAACCAGGAAAATGAGCAGGTGGTGAAGGATCAGAGGTCACAATGGGAGCCAAGAGTCAAAAGGCCTTAGAACAGATGTAAAAGTGGAAAATGGAGAGAATTAAAAGCTATAAGTCAAAGAAAAATCATTCAAGTTCCAGCTTCAGGAAAAGTCTGAGATGGGGATTTGCCAGATGGCAACTCTTTAATTGTAAGTCAGTGTGCAGGTGAGAAGGTCAAAGAACTGTTGTGCAATATAGGTTATCAAAGCAGTCAATAAAAGCACTAAGTAGAAAGGCATAAAACAATCTAAGGAAGAAAACTTGTCAGTAACATCAAGATACATCTGGACAACAGTAAACATTAGCCACAGGATTTAGAAATGAAGGAATATGGAGGATATAATGGACTTCAGAAGAGGAAGCAACAGCAGTAATGAAAGAGTAGTCCAAAGCATCAATGAAAAATGAGTTTTACTGTGTGTTTAGTTTTATAAGAAATTGCCAAAGGTAGTTGTATCATTTTATAATACCAAGGGTAGTTGTACCATTTTGTAATACCACAAATAATGTACTAAAATTCTAGTTGCTCATCAGCCCCATCAAAATTTGGTGTTTTTATTCTTTTGAATTTTAATTATTTCAGTGGCTGTATAATGATATACCATTGTGGTTTTAATTTGCATTTCCCTGATGACTACTGATCTTGAACACTTTTTCATGTGCTTAAGGCCATTTATGTACCTTTCTTTATGTAATGTCTGTTCAAATATTTTGCCCAATTATATTGAGTTGTTTGAGATTTCATTATTGAATTGTAATATTTCATTATGAATTCTAGATACTGTCCGGAAGGAGGAAAACGTTCCTCTGCCCTTCTAGATTCTTCTGGCTGGCCTAAGAATTAAATTGACATGAGACAGATTAACAAGAGAAAATCAAATTTATGCATACTGGAACCTCACATATGTGAATGGTTCCAAAAGACAAAAGTAAAATAAGGTATATATGCCATCCTGAGGTAAGGAATGGGATAGAGGCCTGAGGACAGAACAGGAGGGTCATTCACAGGAAGATAAGAAAAGCAGATGTTTGATAATCAGATGTTTGACCTGTTACATAGATGGGGCCATTTGGGTACAATTTATCTCCAATAATAACTCTCTTCTGGGAAAAATCCCCAATTTAAATTCTTCTAGGTAGTTAATGGAGGGGTAATAGTTTCTCTTGAATCCACAGGGTCTCGATTATCTTTGGCTCAGAATGATCATCATGCAAATGTGACATTTTGGGGAGGCTCATTTTGGACCCCTACAATACCGATCCTTTGACAGATAATATGTTTGTGAATATTTGTTCCCAGTCTGTAGTTTATCCCTTTTCTTTTTTTTTAAAAAAACTTTTATTGGAGTATAGTTGCTTTACAATGTTGTGTTAGTTTCTACTGTACAGCAAAGTGAATCAGTTATACATATACATATATCCCCTCTTTTCTAGATTTCCTTCCCATTTAGGTCACCACAGAGCACTGAGTAGAGTTCCCTGTGCTATACAGTAGGTTCTTATTAGTTATCTATTTTATACATAGTAGTGTATATATGTCAATCCCAATATCCCAATTCATCCCACCCCCTCTTCCCCCCTTGGTATCCATAAGTTTGTTCTCTACATCTGTGTCTCTATTTCTGCTTTGAAAACAAGTTCATCTGCACCATTTTTCTAGATCCACATATAAGTGATATTATACAATATTTGTTTTTCTCTTTCTGACTTACTTCACTCTGTATGACAGTCTTATCCCTTTTCTTAAGAGAATCTTTTAATGGACCAAAGTTTTTACATTTGGTGAAGCTGGTGAACATCTTGATGAAGTTTATCATTTTTCTTTTATGATTATTACTTTCTGTGCCTTCTATAATACACCTTATTCTACACTTAAGTCACAAAAAATTTCTCCTATATTGTATAGATTTAGTTTTACAGTTTTCACTTTTATAATCAAGTCTATGATTCATCCTAAATTTCTATGATATGAGTTTAAATTTGAATTATTTTTGGTTTTTTTTCTTTATGGATATTCTTTCCCCATTAGATTGTTATAGCCCCTCTGTCAAAAATTGATGGAATTAAATAAAAATTAATCTAAGATAGGTCTATTTCTGAGTTCTTTATTCTGTCCAAGTTGATCTTGTTTATCTTTAGACCAGTACCACACTTTATTGACTACTGTAGGTTTGTAGAAAATCTTAAAGTCAGCTAGTGTCAGTCATCCAACTTAGCTCTTCTTTTAAAAGAATATTTAGGATATTCTAGTTCTTTTTATTTCTACCTAAGTTTTGGAATCAGCTTGCAAATTTCTACCAAAAAAAAAAAAAAAACCTGATATAATCAGGATTGGAATTGCATTGAATCTATAGTTTAACTTGGGGAGAAGTGACACCTTAAAAATATTGAGCCTTCTGATCCATGAACATTGTATATCTCTTCTTTTATTTAGATGTCCTTTAATTTTTGTCAGCAATATTTTGTAGTATTTAGTGTAAAAACATTGTACTTCTTTTGTTATTTTATTCTTTTTTTTATTCTTTATTTTTTTATTTTTTGCTTTATAACAAATTTAATCAGTTATACATATACATATGTGCCCATATCCCCTCCCTTTTGCGTCTCCCTCCCACCCTCCCTATCCCACCCCTCCAGGCGGTCACAAAGCACCGAGCTGATCTCCCTGTGCTATGCGGCTGCTTCCCACTAGCTATCTACCTTACATTTGGTAGTGTATATATGTCCATGCCACTCTTTCACTTTGTCACAGCTTACCCTTCCCCCTCCCCATATCCTCAAGTCCATTCTCTAGTAGGTCTGTGTCTTTATTCCTGTCTTACCCCTATGTTCTTCATGACTTTTTTTTCTTAAATTCCATATATATGTGTCAGCATACAGTATTTGTCTTTCTCTTTCTGACTTACTTCACTCTGTATGACAGACTCTAGGTCCATCCACCTCATTACAAATAGCTCAATTTCATTTCTTTTTATGGCTGAGTAATATTCCATTGTATGTATATGCCACATCTTCTTTACCCATTCATCCGATGATGGACACTTAGGTTGTTTCCATCTCCGGGCTATTGTAAATAGGGCTGCTATGAACATTGTGGTACATGTCTCTTTTTGAATTATGGTTTTCTCAGGGTATATGCCCAGTAGTGGGATTGCTGGGTCATATGGTAGTTCTATTTGTAGTTTTTTAAGGAACCTCCATACCGTTCTCCATAGTGGCTGTACCAATTCAGATTCCCACCAGCAGTGCAAGAGTGTTCCTTTTTTTCCACACCCTCTCCAGCATTTATTGTTTCTAGATTTTTTGATGATGGCCATTCTGACTGGTGTGAGATGATATCTCATTGTAGTTTTGATTTGCATTTCTCTAATGAGTAAAGATGTTGAGCATCCTTTCATGTGTTTGTTGGCAGTCTGTATATCTTCTGTGGAGAAATGTCTATTTAGGTCTTCTGCCCATTTTTGGATTGGGTTGTTTGTTTTTTTGTTATTGAGCTGCATGAGCTGCTTATAAATTTTGGAGATTAATCCTTTGTCAGTTGCTTCATTTGCAAATATTTTCTCCCATTCTGAGGGTTGTCTTTTGGTCTTGTTTATGGTTTCCTTTGCTGTGCAAAAGCTTTTAAGTTTCATTAGGTCCCATGTGTTTATTTTTGTCTTTATTTCCATTTCTCTAGGAGGTGGGTCAAAAAGGATCTTGCTGTGATTTATGTCATAGAGTGTTCTGCCTATGTTTTCCTCTAAGAGTTTGATAGTGTTTGGCCTTACATTTAGGTCTTTAATCCATTTTGAGCTTATTTTTGTGTATGGTGTTAGGGAGTGATCTAATCTCATACTTTTACATGTCCCTATCCAGTTTTCCCAGCACCACTTATTGAAGAGACTGTCCTTTCTCCACTGTACATTCCTGCCTCCTTTATCAAAGATAAGGTGACCATATGTCCGTGGGTTTATCTCTGGGCTTTCTATCCTGTTCCATTGATCTATCTTTCTGTTTTTGTGCCAGTACCAAACTGTCTTGATTACTGTAGCTTTGTAGTATAGTCTGAAGTCAGGGAGCCTGATTCCTCCAGCTCCATTTTTCATTCTCAAGATTGCTTTGGCTATTCGGGGTCTTTTGTGTTTCCATACAAATTGCAAAATTTTTTGCTCTAGTTCTGTGAAAAATGCCAGTGGTAGTTTGATAGGGATTGCATTGAATCTGTAGATTGCTTTGGGTAGTAGAGTCATTTTCACAATGTTGATTCTTCCAATCCAAGAACATGGTACATCTCTCCATCTATTTGTATCATCTTTAATTTCTTTCATCAGTGTCTTATAATTTTCTGCATACAGGTCTTTTGTCCCCTTAGGTAGGTTTATTCCAAGATATTTTATTCTTTTTGTTGCAATGGTAAATAGGAGTGTTTCCTTGATTTCACTTTCAGATTTTTATTCATTAGTATATAGGAATGCCAGAGATTTCTGTGCATTAATTTTGTATCCTGCTACTTTACCAAATTCATTGATTAGCTCTAGTAGTTTTCTGGTAGCATCTTTAGGATTCTCTATGTATAGTATCATGTCATCTGCAAACAGTGACAGCTTTCCTTCTTCTTTTACAATTTGGATTCCTTTTATTTCCTTTTCTTCTCTGATTGCTGTGGCTAAAACTTCCAAAACTATGTTGAATAAGAGTGGTGAGAGTGGGCAACCTTGTCTTGTTCCTGATCTTAGTGGAAATGGTTTCAGTTTTTCACCATTGAGGACGATGCTGGCTGTGGGTTTGTCATATATGGCCTTTATTATGTTGAGGAAAGTTCCCTCTCTGCCTACTTTCTGCAGGGTTTCTATCATAAATGGGTGTTGAATTTTGTCGAAAGCTTTCTCTGCATCTATTGAGATGATCATATGGTTTTTCTCCTTCAATTTGTTAATATGGTGTATCACATTGATTGATTTGCATATATTGAAGAATCCTTGTATTCCTGGAATAAACCCCACTTGATCATGGTGTATGATCCTTTTAATGTGCTCTTGGATTCTGTTTGCTAGTATTTTGTTGAGGATTTTTGCATCTATGTTCATCAGTGATATTGGCCTGTAGTTTTCTTTCTTTGTGACATCCTTGTCTGGTTTTGGTATCAAGGTGATGGTGGCCTCGTAGAATGAGTTTGGGAGTGTTCCTTCCTCTGCTATATTTTGGAAGAGTTTGAGAAGGATAGGTGTTAGCTCTTCTCTAAATGCTTGATAGAATTCACCTGTGAAGCCATCTGGTCCTGGGCTTTTGTTTGTTGGAAGATTTTTTATCACAGTTTCAATTTCAGTGCTTGTGATTGGTCTGTTCATATTTTCTATTTCTTCCTGAGTCAGTCTTGGCAGGTGGTGCATTTCTAAGAATTTGTCCATTTCTTCCAGGTTGTCCATTTTATTGGCATAGAGTTGCTTGTAGTAATCTCTCATGATCTTTTGTATTTCTGCAGTGTCAGTTGTTACTTCTCCTTTTTCATTTCTAATTCTATTGATTTGAGTCTTCTCCCTTTTTTTCTTGATGAGTCTGGCTAATGGTTCATCAATTTTGTTTATCTTCTCAAAGAACCAGCTTTTAGTTTTATTGATCTTAGCTATCATTTCCTTCATTTCTTTTTCATTTATTTCTGATCTGATCTTTATGATTTCTTTCCTTCTGCTAACTTTGGGATGTTTTTGTTCTTCTTTCTCTAATTGCTTTAGGTGCAAGGTTAGGTTGTTTATTCGAGATGTTTCCTGTTTCTTAAGGTGGGATTGTATTGCTATAAACTTCCCTCTTAGAACTGCTTTTGCTTCATCCCATAGGTTTTGGGTCGTCGTGTCTCCATTGTCATTTGTTTCTAGGTATTTTTTAATTTCCTCTTTGATTTCTTCAGTGATCACTTCGTTGTTAAGTAGTGTATTGTTTAGCCTCCATGTGTTTGTATTTACAGCTCTTTTCCTGTAATTGATATCTAGTTTCATAGCATTATGGTCGGAAAAGATACTTGATACAATTTCAATTTTCTTAAATTTACCAAGGCTTGATTTGTGACCCAAGATATGATCTATCCTGGAGAATGTTCCATGAGCACTTGAGAAAAATGTGTATTCTGTTGTTTTTGGATGGAATGTCCCATAAATATCAATTAAGTCCATCTTGTTTAATGTATCATTTAAAGCTTGTGTTTCCTTATTTATTTTCATTTTGGATGATCTGTCCATTGGTGAAAGTGGGGTGTTAAAGTCCCCTACTATGATTGTGTTACTGTCGATTTCTCCTTTTATGGCTGTTAGTATTTGCCTTATGTATTGAGGTGCACCTATGTCGGGTGCATAAATATTTACAATTGTTATATCTTCTTCTTGGATCGATCCCTTGATCATTATGTAGTGTCCTTCTTTGTCTCTTCTAGTAGTCTTTATTTTAAAGTCTATTTTGTCTGACATGAGAATTGCTACTCCAGCTTTCTTTTGGTTTCCATTTGCATGGAATATCTTTTTCCATCCCCTTACTTTCAGTCTGTATGTGTCTCTAGGTCTGAAGTGGGTCTCTTGTAGACAGCATATAGATGGGTCTTGTTTTTGTATCCATTCAGCCAATTTGTGTCTTTTGGTGGGAGCATTTAGTCCATTTACATTTAAGGTAATTATCGATATGTATGTTCCTATTCCCATTTTCTTAATTGTTTTGGGTTCGTTATTGTAGGTGTTTTCCTTCTGTTGTGTTTCTTGCCTAGAGAAGTTCCTTTAGCATTTGTTGTAAAGCTGGTTTGGTGGTGCTGAACTCTCTCAGCTTCTGCTTGTCTGTAAACGTTTTAATTTCTCCATCAAATCTGAATGAGATCCTTGCTGGGTAGAGTAATCTTGGTTGCAGGTTTTTCTCCTTCATCACTTTAAGTATGTCCTGCCACTCCCTTCTGGCTTGTAGAGTTTCTGCTGAGAGATCAGCTGTTATCCTGATGGGGATTACCTTGTGTGTTATATGTTGTTTTTGCCTTGCTGCTTTTAATATGATTTCTTTGTGTTTAATTTTTGACAGTTTGATTAATATGTGTCTTGGCGTATTTCTCCTTGGATTTATTCTGTATGGGACTCTCTGTGCCTCCTGGACTTGATTAACTATTTCCTTTCCTATATTAGGGAAGTTTTCAACTATAATATCTTCAAATATTTTCTCAGTCCCTTTCTTTTTCTCTTCTTCTTCTGGAACCCCTATAATTCGAATGTTGTTGCATTTAATGTTGTCCCAGAGGTCTCTGAGACTGTCCTCTGTTCTTTTCATTCTGTTTTCTTTATTTTGCTCTGCAGCAGTTATTTCCACTATTTTATCTTCCACCTCATTTATCTGTTCTTCTGCCTCAGTTATTCTGCTATTGATCCCATCTAGAGTATTTTTTATTTCATGTATTGTGTTTTTAATCGATGCTTGATTCATCTTTAGTTCTTCTAGGTCCTTCTTAACTGTTTCTTGCATTTTGTCTATTCTATTTCCAAGATTTTGGATCTGGGAAATAGAATCTTGGATCATCTTTACCATCATTATTCTGAATTCTTTTTCAGGTAGAGTGCCTATTACCTCTTCATTTGTTAGGTCTGGTGGGTTTTTATCTTGCTCCTTCTCCTGCTGTGTGTTTTTCTGTCTTCTCATTTTGCTTATGTTACTGTGTTTGGGGTCTCCTTTTTGCAGGCTGCAGGTTCATAGTTCCCGTTGTT
The DNA here is from genome assembly GCF_964341445.2 of Mesoplodon mirus. Taxonomy (NCBI): domain Eukaryota; kingdom Metazoa; phylum Chordata; class Mammalia; order Artiodactyla; family Ziphiidae; genus Mesoplodon; species Mesoplodon mirus. The sequence continues at coordinate 115,992,416 of NC_138982.1, forward strand.
TTTGGTGTCTGTCCCCAGTGGCTAAGGTTGGTTTAGTGGGTTGTGTAGGCTTCCTGGTGTAGGGGACTAGTGCCTGTGTTCTGGTGGGTGAGGCTGGATCTTGTCTTTCTGGTGGGCAGGTCCACGTCTGGTGGTGTGTTTTGGGGTGTCTGCGGACTTTTTATGATTTTAGGCCACCTTTCTGCTAATGGGTGGCGTTGTGTTCCTGTCTTGCTAGTTGTTTGGCATAGGGTGTCCAGCACTGTAGCTTGCTGGTCGTTGAGTGAAGCTGGGTGCTGCTGTTGAGATGGAGATCTCTGGAAGATTTTTGCCGTTTGATATTATGTGGAGCTGGGAGGTCTCTTGTGGACCAGTGTCCTGAAGTTGGCTCTCCCACCTCAGAGGCACAACACTGACTCCTGGCTCCTCAATTTCGGATGATTTGTTGTCTATTCATGTATTCCGCAGATGCAGGGTACATCAAGTTGATTGTGGAGCTTTAATCCGCTGCTTCTGAGGCTGCTGGGAGAGGTTTCCCTTTCTCTTCTTTGTTCTCACAGCTCCTGGGTCTCAGCTTTGGATTTGGCCCCGCCTCTGCATGTAGGTCGTCGGAGGGCGTCTGTTCTTCGCTCAGACAGGACAGGGTTAAAGGAGCAGCCTCTTCCGGGACTCTGGCTCACTCAGGCCGGGAGGGAGGGAGGGGCACGGAGTGCGGGGCGAGCCTGCAGCGGCAGAGGTCGGCGTGACGTTGCACCAGCCCGAGGCGCGCCGTGTGTTCTCCCAGGGAAGCCGCCCCTTGCTCCTGGGACCCCGGCAGTGGTGAGCTGCACAGGCTCCCGGAAGGGCAGTGTGGACAGTGACCTGCACTCGCACATAGGCTTCTTGGCGTCGGCAGCAGCAGCCCCAGCGTCCCACGCCCGTCACTGGGCTCCGCGCTTTCAGTCGTGACTCGCGCCCGTCTGTGGAGCCCCTTTAAGCAGCGCTCTTAATCCCCTCTCCTCGCGCACCAGGAAACCAAGAGGGAAGAAAAAGTCTCTTGCCTCTTCGGCAGCTCCAGAGTTTTCCCGGACTCCCTGCCCGCTAGCTGTGGCACATTAGCCCCCTTCAGGCTGAGTTCTCGCCGCCAGCCCCAGTCCTCTCCCTGCGCTCTGACTGAAGCCTGAGCCTCAGCTTCCAGCGCCGCCCGCCCCAGCGGGCGAGCAGACAAGCCTCTCGGGCTGGTGAGTGCCGCTCGGCACCGATCCTCTGTGCGGGAATCTCTCCGCTTTGCCCTACCCAGGTATGTGGGGTGTTTCTTGCCTTTTGGGAGGTCTGGGGTCTTCTGCCAGCATTCAGTAGGTGTTCTGTAGGAGTTGTTCCACGTGTAGCTGTATCTCTGGTGTATCCGTGGGGAGGAAGGTGATCTCCGCGCCTTACTCTTCCGCCATCTTACCCGGAAGTCCTGTTATTTTATTCTTAATATTTTGTTTTTCGACTCTATTTTGTTTTTGCTTTTCTAATTCTAAATGCAATTTTTAATTGTCAGCTTTATTTTCTGATTGTTTATTGCTATTATATACAAATACTATTATTATTTATACTGACCTTGTATCCAGTGACTTTGCTAAATTCACTTATTTGTTGTAGTGTTTGTTTTATAGATAACATAGTCTACATTTAAAAAAGAAATATTATGTCATTTGTGAAAAAAGAATGTTTTACTACCTCATTTTTGATCTATTTGTCTTATAGTTCACTGTCTTGCCTTATTGCATTGGGAAGGATTTCCAACACAATATTGAATATAAGTGGTGCAGGCAGACAGGCTTGTCTCATTCCTGATCTTATGGGAAAAGTGGTTAGTCTTTGACCTTTGTCATGTTAGTTGAAGGAATTTGTATACTCTTTTCATCAAATTGGAGGTGTTCTCTTCTATTCGTATTTGCTGAGAGCTTTTATAATGAACGGACATTGAATAGTCTCAAAGGCTGTTTCTTAATCTATTGAAATGATTATATGATTTTTCTCTTATTCAGTTAATAGGGTATTACCTTGACTTTTATTAATCTACTAGTTTACTTTGTGAGTGTGGGGCATACAATGGGGCCTGTAGCTTCTCCACTTCTCAGAGGATCTCCTTCTTCAGCTTTTCTGAATTCCAGTCCAAGTGCAAGTGCAACCCTGGGTTAAAGATACCACCTTCTCCCACGGGTAACCTGTGAAATGAAAGTAGGAGGTGGTAAGAGAGGAATGGGTTCTAGTTCTCCATTGAATTTTTAAAATGTTAAACCAACTTAGCATTCCTGGTATTATTATCCTCTTGGTCATCATGTCGATTTGGCATGTATTGCTGAATTTTATTCGCTGATATTTTGTAGAGAATATATGTATTCTGAATTTTATTAGCTGATATTTTATAGGGAATATCTTTCTATTTTCATGAAAGATATTTGTCTATAGTTTTTTTCCTTGAAATGACTTTGCCTAATTTTGTTTTCAGGGAAATTAATATTAAATTGGAAGTGTTTCATACTTAATTTTCTGAAACAGTCTGTGTGAGATTTGTATTATGTTTCCCTCAAATATTTGCTAGAATTCACCAGTGAATCTACCTGCAGCTTTCTTTGTGAATACGTTTTTGATAATAAGCTTAGTTTCTTTAATGTATGTAGGAAAGGTAAAGTTTTCTGCTAATGTTGTATAAAAGTTTGGTATGTTCTTCACAGAATTTGTTCACTTCATCTAAAATTTTCTCCCTAATTTGTGTTATTTGCATTTATTAGAATTCTATTTTTATTTAACTATTTGATTTTGGCTAACTCTCTTTGCAATATGTTTAGTGGTTTATCTAGGAATTTCAAAATATATCTTTAACATTTCACAGTTTACTCAGTGTTAAAATTGTACTATTTCATGTAAAATTTAAGAAACTCACAGCCATGTAGGCCCACTTACCTCATCTCCTCCCTCCTTTCTGTTACAGTTGTCCTGTGTGTTACATACAACACATAATACAAGTTTATATTTTTTAACAAAATTATGTATTTTTTAATTAAAAGAAAAAAGGATACATAATATTTATTCTCATATTTATTTTTTCCAGTAATTTCATTTGCTCCTGAAGACCTGGGTTTCAATATAGTATCATTTCCCTGTAAACTAAAGAATTTCCTATAGCATTTCTTGTAGTGTAGTTGTTCTGATGATGAATTATTTTCTTTATCCTTTATATGTAAAAGTCTGTATCTCATTTTCCTTCTTCAACATTATTTTCAACAGGTATAGAGTTGACAACTTTTTGTCTCAGCACTTTTAAGTGTCTTTCCACTGTCTTAGGGACTTCATTATTTCTCATGAAGAGTCTCCAGTAATATGTGTTTTGAGTCCCTTATTCTTAGTGTGTCATTTTTTTTCTCTAGCTAATTTCAAAGTTTTCTCTCATATTTAGTTTTCAGCAATTTGATTTTCATCAACTTTGGGGAAATTTTTGCAATTATTCTTAATTTTCATTTTTTTCCCCATTATTTATCTTCTCTCCTTTTGGGAGGTCAATTACAGGTCTGTTAGACCTGCCCTATGCCTTTCTCCAGGGGCAGATTCCAATCCAGTTTCTCCCTAATTTTGCTTGTTCTCCAGTGCCTTCAAGTAGTATTTTGTTGGTTTTCTCCCCCAAAGTTTATGGGTATTATTATATTTCAAAATTTAAGTTAGTAATATTATGCATATATTCTGTATGGAATATTTTTTATTTTTAACTTAGTTTGAACTATGAAGGCAAGGACTCCCCACCACCACCCCTTCCAATGATTAGGTGATTTAAAATGTTACTAATTGCCTCAGGAATGTGATTTCAGGGAGACTTTTCTAAGGATGCATGTAGGCAAAACAGGAATAATATTACCCACCTCAAAGAATTGTTGTTAAATAAAAGAGATAATGTTTGTAAAACTCATAGGATGTGTCTTGCCCATGTATTTCTTAATAAAAACTATATATTGTGATCATCATCGTTGTTATTATTTTTGAAGAATAGTACTAATCTACTATTTAACTAAGCATGAATTTTTATAACTATAGTGCTATTTCTTTGTAAACATAAAAGCCCTGTCCCTTAGCAATATTTTGACCCTTCATCATTTACATCTCAGTATGAATGAATTCATCAAATTCCTTTCTAAAAGGAAGTTCTTATGGGTTGTATCAGGCAAGAACTAGGTAAGTTCTTGGTCAGAAAGACAAAGTTAAAAGCCATGGGATAAAAGCCATCTTATTTTTCTACCACTAATATTTATACTCTTTAGTTTTGTCATATGACTCCTTAAGACACTGTTCTTCATGTAACAACTTCTCTGCCCTAAACATATAGACACACACACACACTCACACTCAACAACTAAAATGCACACCACAGGAAGTGGCTGGCATCAGTCAGAAAGCTTGATTAGAATGATGAATTGGAGGAAAGTCATCAAACTTCATGATAGGTTGCCAACCAAGGACCAAGGAAAAAGAATTTGCTTTACACAAAACTTTATCTTATTCAAGTATCTGCCAGAAAGAGCCACAGTAGACAGAGCCATTAATTTCTTAGTTTAATAGTTTGAGGTGAATTGCTTTAAGGAATGTTCTGTTCAGTATCGAAGCTATTGTAAGCCTTTATAGGCAGAATAATTAAAGGTAGAGTGATTACCTCAATGCTAATGACTGAATTTGGGGCATGACAATGAACAAACGACTTTGCAGATTTTTATCATCACATGAAAACACAATTTAAGCAATAACTTTTTTAGGCTAATGAGTTTATTAATGGTAAATGAAACAAATAATTTGAAAAAGGATGGGGAGATATAAAAGGATTAGTATTAAATGATCTAGCAGAGAAATAAAATTAATTTCAGATCTGAATAGCTTTGAGATGTAGTAACTTTTCACTATATTGTTAGAAATTATAGACTAGAATGAGTGTAACCGTTCAGTTAATTAAATAAACAAACAGTGGACAAAAGTAAGAGTTCTTTAAAATTATTCTTAACATTAAAGTCAAATACATTTTATATATGTATATATCTATATATATATAGATCTTCTCAGCAGTTGGAATCGTTTTATATGTTTTAACGATACACATGTAATACATGTGATTTGTAAGCTCAGTGGGGATTATGTTCATTTTATTTTAGAAAAACTCCTTCTGATGCACAAATAAATATTTGAGGTGTTACTAAATGTGAAATGCAGAATAAATGTCTTTTACTAATTGTAGAAAAACACTTATACTAAGAGAAGAATATGAAAATATTAGTCAGCAGTGTTTAGGATCCCAGTAAGTAGGTAAAAAATATGATTCAGCAATTTCTTTGCAGCTACAGCTTCTGTCAGGTAGCTTCATATATTTATGCTGAAATCGCTCTCACATTTATTTAGTATATTTTTCAAATCACTGGCAACTAAGAAATCAGTTTCAAAAAATAATAAATGTCAACTTAAAAAATCCTTCTGTTAGCAATTGATTATAAAAATAGCTTGCTAATAATAATAATAAAATATAGTAAATACTAAAAAGGGATAAACTGAACTATTGTTGATAAGAAAAATACTAGTCTATACTTTGTCCTGTAGATATTTTTGTGGTTCAGGACAGCTGTTCTGGGCAACAATTTACTAAATTGTAAATATTTTCAGGTTGATGTAATCATGTAACAGTAATAGTTATCTCCTCATTTTGAACTTTCATAACACAAAGTTCTCAACAGTCAGTGCTCACAGGGAAAGGTGATTAAATCAAAATCAATGAACAAAATTATTTTTAAGATTAAAGTATAATTTAAGTGTCCCAAGAAAGAAGCCCTTACTAACCCAGAGAAGAAAGCAATTACATGTATATTTTTGTTGTTGTTATGAACCTTGTTAATTAAGACTAATAAAAAATGTGATTTTCTCCTAGAATAGTCTCCATTTTTGCTGCTTCCCCTTAAATGCTGCCCTTACAGGATATTAAACACTTCCCTTAGGAGTCCAAATTGTTGATGCCAACACACATATTGAAGGCATTAGGAAGAGGGAAGACTCCTTTCTTCAAATACCAAGACAAGGAAAATCTTCTTTAATAACTCAGAGAAGTCAGAGGATGTTACTAGAAAGCACAAGTTGCTGAATGGCCAGGAAGGATAATCTGGAAACAGGTATTCACTTTAGAAGAGCCCTTCTTTTAAGCACTGGAGATCCCAGTTCCTTTAAACAAGCTTTTGAAAAATAATTATTAAGCATACACTAATAATTACCATATGAAAAAGGGTTCTTTTTCCCCAATGGCATCTAGATATTCTACTGGTAATTTAAGTGTATGTTGGTGGAATTATCAAATTTAGGCTCACAACTTTAAAAATGATGTAGGAATTATATTATGTCTCTAATAGTTATGCTTTAGAAAATAGCATTTTTCACTTATAATTTATCATCAGTTTTTTTTTCTTTTAGGCTATGGGAATGGGAGGCAGGATAATCCCATCAACATGAGATTATTCAAGTTAGATAATTCAGGATCGAATTAGCTGTTTTTTTTCTTTGTTTGCTTGTTTCTCATTAGAAGGACTTGAGACTGACATAGTCTCAATAAAGGACTCTAATTTTGCTTGTATAGACATAGATTTTGCCATTATATCTTAGAAAGGTTTTTTTTAGGACTCTCTTATAAGTTGTACCAGAATTTATTCTCAGTAATTTGTATAAAGGTACAGCATGGGAACATTACAATAGAAATGCAAAATTAGATGACAGACACTCAGTAATAATTTATAGAATTAGAAGTTTTATTCTGTCTGAACCTGAGCTCATCTCTTTTGCCCTCTACATCAAGCTCAGGGCCCAAACATACCCAATACAGGAATGAGCAACAAGAACAGCAAAAACCCAGGAGGCTTCATGTTCTCATTTTCCCCAATATCTGATCATAGTGTAGGTTAACAGGTAGATGAGAACACAAAGGTACTTATGCAGGTTAACTGGTGATTAAGTAAAACTATTAGAGTGTTTCTTAGTGAATTTCTGTCATTTTCTAAGGATTTTAGGCTGGATGGAACCTCGCCAAGCCTTCAAGCTTATGAAACAACGATTCATGGTTATTAAGAGCAAATGCCCTAGAGAGATTAATCTGTGCTATCCCAGCTGACCTTTTCCCAAATACATAGCAATTTAATTACCTACTTTGAAAATCACAATTACAGTAAAATTCAAAACCTGTTTTATAGACAGGTTTTATATTTTAATCTATAATGCATATAAGAGTCTTCGGGGTTTATCTTTTCTAGTTCTGTTGTGTGTGTATTTTGTATAACTAATAAGTGCTAAATAGTTCTTGCTTTAAAAACCATGGACTTTTTAAATTAAATATCTGCTATTAGTAAAAATAATATTTCAAATTATGAGTGTTTTACAGTCTGTGTTCTAAATTTCACAAATCACTTGCAGTATTTTAAGTAAACAGGTGTTTCTATAGTCTGTGAACCTAGGAAACTTGCCCTGAATAGGATTTCTATTTAAGCACAAGCTGATAAAAATGATGTCATCTTTTATTTTCTACTTAATGATTCTATATTTTATCTTATAGAAGCATAATTCATTTATGCTTGAAATAGCATAAATTATGCTCTTAGTTAGCTAATCAGTTTCAAATGTTTACTGAAGATCCATCTACCTACCATGATAACCCCAACCAATCAGAGAAGGAAGATATTTGAAAGCACAAACACCCCCCCTCCACACACAACCCGCCCCACCCCTGCAAAGGACAAGCCTAAGGTACCAGTGCTTTTCTGTTTCTTTGTTTCTGTGTAGGTGTCTTACTTACACCACAATACTGACTACTACTTGCTAGCCATGTACAATGTCAATACCAACAGGATTCTTGGAAAATCCTCTTTTGCTCTTATAAGGTAGCATCCACATTGCAAAATGGGGATATAAGGGTGATTATTTTGTATAACTGTAGCTATTTATGTTAAAATGTAAATGTAAATTTTAGGACTTTTTGCTTTAATGAAACCTATTGTAGAAATGCAAAGGTGGCAATGTAGATAAGAAAAAAGTTGGAGACTGTCATCAGTGTCAAAGAGGGAATAAGCCAAGAAACTGGCTCAACTAAGACCTGATGGCACAGGTGCTCTCAAGAGCCAAAGAGATGTTGCAGGGGGAAAGAAAGAACAGAGAGAAATCAATAAAAAAGAAACAACTGTTTGCAAATTAGAGTCTGGTGGCACACAGTAAGCCTGAAACTACACTATATAGCTAAAACCTGAACCAACACTTAATAGAGTGTACCCAAGAATTCCCTTACCACTGAAGACCATCAAAGAGTTCCTCCTTCCATAGTCACCCAAAATTTTATACACACACACACACATATTTGAAACTGGACTCTATAGGAAAATGCAGAAATTCAAAGGTAATAAGATATATTCCTAGTCCCATAGAAACATTATTTAGCTATAAGACATAAATGCAAAACACAACATATGCAGATATATATTAAGACTGAACAATGTTACCTGGAAGATAATCTCGTCTCAGAGGCATAATCATGGAGGTGGAAAAAAGCTTTCACTTGGAAACCTCTGAATATTGAGAGCATATGTTGAGAATCTATATAGAATCAATGAGAGACTCCAGGAAGAGAAATAGGACCTAAGTATCAATTTTCTTTCAGATCTTCATTATATGATACATTCAACAGTGTCAACTGATTGAGAGAGTTGGTGTAGTTTCAGAAAGTTCTGATTTATGATCGAATGATGTAAGGACCCTTCTCCACAGGCATAAATGTCCCTTATGCTTTTTCCCCATAATGTGAAGTTTGAGTATTAATGGGAAAAATTAAAATGTGGTTAAAATAGATGAAAGGATAAAATCTAAAGCAAAGTTATTTATGAAGTATTTTAAATACATTTTAAATAGCCATAAAGGTAGTGATTTTATGTATTTTAAAGCATATTTTAAAAGATAGCATAAAATCTCAATGGTTCTGAATTGTTTAGAGATAGGAAAGGCAAGAAAGTCCAATGCCTATATTCATTATATATATATATGGAGGCTGTATTGTACCCTAGTTAACAGCATGCATCCACAGAAAAAGAAAATGAGATATGAAGCATGAAGCCATGATATTAAACATATAACTGGGGGTGTTCTGGAGGGTGGTGGGGCTATGAGTGGGACTAAAAAAATGCAGAAAAGGAAATGCAAGAAAAATGAGAGAGAATTTTCCAGAGATGAAGAAAAGAAGTTTCGACCAAAAGAATTGACCAAGTGCCAAGCAGAATAAACTTTTAATTATCCAACACTGGACACATCATTGTGAAATTATAGAATACTAATACTAAAGAGAGAGTCTGAAAAGCTTACAGAGAACAAAAGCAGCTTATCTCCAAAGGAAGGAATAAACTTAGACTATAATAGACAACATGCTATGATTCACAACAGTGGATTCTAGAAGTCAGTAGAACAGTTCTGTCAAAGATTGAGAGAAATTATTTTAAACCTAGAATTCTGCACCTATGTTAGTCCATAATTAGTGAAGGGAAATTAAAGATAATTTTAGAAATACAGGAGTCAAAAATTTTATATCCTTTGAATAATATTTTTAATTATTAAAGGATATTATCTGGAGAAATGAAAAAGGAATACCAAAAGAACAAAGCATAGTATATAGGAATGGTATGGATCTAACCCTTGAAAAGAAAACTTGAAATGACAGCTATGCAGCAAATATAGAAGAAATAAAGAGATTTGGCTTAGAGTAAAATGCCACAAATTATAACTAGAGACTCAGAGAAGTATGTCTTCAGAAAATAAATTTTATTAAACAAACTTTGTGATTAAGATGGATTATCTTAGCAACATGATGAAGAAGTCATAATATATTTTTGTCAACAAAAAAGAAAAGCTTTTACAAACTCTAGAAAAACATCCCCACAAGAAGTCTTGGTCCAAATAAGAAGTAAATGAAATTGGTGTTAAAATTGGGTGTAACTGGACTTCCCTGGTGGCGCAGTGGTTAAGAGTCTGCCTGCCAATGCAGGGACATGGATTCGAGCCCTGGTCCTGGAAGATCCCACATGCCGTGGAGCAACTAAGCCCGTGTGCCACAACTACTGAGCCTGTGCTCTAGAGCCCACGAGCCACAACTACTGATCCTGCGTGCCACAACTACTGAAGCCTGTGTGCCTAGAGCCCGTGCTCTGCAACAAGAGAAACCACCACAATGAGAAGCCCGCACACCACATGAAGATTAGCCCCACTCACTGCAACTAGAGAAAACCTGCACGCAGCAACTGAGACCCAACACAGCCAATAAACAAATAAATAAAATTAAAAATTTAAAAAAAAGTTTTAAAATCGGGTAGAACCAGCCTTTCTGAGCTATGCTTTTTTTTTTTTTAATAAACATGACAGAAGTTTCAAGACACCAAGAAACAGAGACCAATAAAGTATACCATAATTTCGTCATAAAACAATGATATATAAGTCAGAATAAGCCAGTTTATGTCACTGAAATGAAAAGAGTCTCATGACTTTTTAACAAAATGAAATTTTATTTCTTGATTTATCAGTTTTGATCAAGTTACCCTTCTGTGTACTTTTCTGCAAAGAGTGACCCAGAGAACCATGCTCCTTCCACTGTGTGATTCTCAGCTTTCATAGTTCTTGATTTCCAGATGACTAGCAGGGGAAATAGAATGTGCAGGACATTTTAGGGGCCTGTCCTAGAGGTGGCGTCCATCACTTCTATCCACATTCCACTCAATCCCATGGCCAACAGAAGTGGAGTAGCACTTGGATAAAAGTGAACATGATAGTTTCAGCCACAAATGTCAAGCAACATTATGATATCATCTATATTGTTTGACTCCTTGTCATCTAAGGAGAAATTACCAAATGGCATGGTTCACTTGGTCTAAAGGGACACCAAGGAGCTCGTACACAACTTGTCACAGAGCTTTGTATGATCAACAGGGAACTCTTAAAATGGAGAGATTATTCCAACTTTTTAAATCCCTAGAGCATATATTATGAGCCATGATGATACCCAGTTACAGCTCTATGACTTCACTTGAGACTGTGCAGATCCCTCTCTATTCTTTAATAGAAAATTAAAAGAGAACACAAACATAAGATTTGGATAGAATAAGATGTTGTACATGAATTCCACATATTTTTATTTTCTTGCCCCTCATTATAAAATGCATAATGTTTCTTCTGGAAGGTGAGCAAACAGATCTTACTGTGACATATTAAAAATAGATATGGTTTTCAGTTCCAATCTAATTTGCTTCCCATAAGAAAGAAAAATATTGCTAATTGTAATGAGTGTTAGGGAACTTGAATCTCTCAAATCAGGCATTCTTTTGAGCAACTGGAAAGATAAAATAAACATATCTGACCTTGAAACTTGTAACATTCTCCTTTAAATGGTACATAGGATAGCATAATTTTCTCTTCAGCTCCAATCACTCTGCTTAGTTGAAGTGTATGATATGTAAATAAACACAAAATTGAAATCAGAGTTTATTGAATTTCAATTTTTAGACTCTATAGGCAATGCACAGAAGAATTAATCACAGTAACAGAATATAAATACTATAAACTTTGATGGTGTACAGGTAAAAAGAGGGAAGTTCAGGTGTTTATTCAAGTGTAAAAGTGGAGAGTAAACTGTTTAAAATTGATGGAACTCTAACTAGAGGTTAGAACTAGAACAGAAGGTAGCAAATAAAACACTGAATTATAATAACTTAAACGCGGACAACTGGAGGCAGGAGACGTAATAGTGATGAATTCATTATTTTTATTGGCAGGAGAACAATAGTATCTAAATTTAATAAAGAAAAATGTTAGACATAAGCATATTATTCTGATTTTGGTTAACTAAAAATATTAAAAAGTGATGGTTAAATCTGACTACATCTAGGAGATGGCAATGAAGATAAGGGACAACATTTTATTTTTACTTAATACTCTCTTTATTGCTTGATTTTTTTTAACCATGTGAATGTCTTATTCTACATGTACTACTTGTATGTAAAAAAGTAACAACTTTGCAATTATAATAATATTGATAGAGTATGTTGCACTGTCCTAGACACACTGTTTTGATATGGATTCAAAACTGACCGTGAAAGGACAGTATCTCAGATTCATATGTAATATTAAAGGCAACTTATCCAAGCCTCTATACATATGTGAAGCATTTCTACAAATAAATTTCTCAGCACTGTTTTAATGCCTCTGATAAAAGGAAGCTCACTATATTTTTAAGGATTAAAAATATTAAGCATTCCATCTCAGTATGGCTTGAATCATTAGTAGGTTCTTCCCTACTATACATCAAAAGCTACCTCATTTCAACCTTGCCCATTTGTTCTTAAGTTAATTACTGACAAAATACTAATATTTGAATCCGTGGAGATTAAAATATTAGAAATTCAATTTATAGAAATATTTTTATCTCAAAAGTGGCAATAAAATGCATTTATACAATATATACCAGTTTAACAATTCACTAAATCCCATTTAACCACTATAAATGAGCACCAAGGGATGCATCAGGTTTGTCATCTGGTAGAATCACTCTCCCCCGTTAACAATAATAGGCCTTATTATTAAAGTGTACTATGATGTGTAAAGAAGTGCCGATAGTTTATTTTAATTCGATAGAAAATTACCTCTGTTACTACTTTAAGAACAAGCATAACTAAGAAAGGACTAATCTAAATATCCACATTGTTGATAATTCATGATTATTTAGGGGAGATTTATGCTACTTGGTAACTATTTTATAAGCTTTTCCAATAGCAGTATCAGTCTTGGATTTTCTCTGTTATTACAAATTTATACTCATTCTTATTTCCTGGTAAGTGAAACTTTTTGTTGTTGTTACCACCTCTATTTGGCTGCTTTTTATTCCAAAGACAAGAGACTATGTCAGGGACATTTTCATCCTAATAATGCATGTTTACAGATTATAGTAGATCTGTTGTAAGATATTCATTATAATATACTTGTAATCAGAAGTCTAAACTTAGAATAAGCTGTAAAAGGGTGGCTCAACAAAACTTTTTTGTATTCAAATATTGTAAATTCCTTCCAAGGTGAAAGAGAATAAATGAATTCAAAAGTTTATGACATACCTTCTTGCCTCAAAATTAGGAAAGAATGTTCCACGTTATGTGTGCTTAAACCTGAGACTAGGTATTATGTGGCCCAGTCTGCTTACTGAAATTACTTAACCATCCCCCAAAATTTCCTTAAAATAATCAACATGATATGTTCTTTTAGGCAAGAAAGAACATATACAATAAAGATAATTCCTCTTCTTCAAAAATAAACAAAGGGGATTCTGAAAAGATGGTAGCTGTGGAGAGGTCCTTTTTGAACCTCTCCCATATCCCTGTAAAAATAAACAGACGGGCAACATCTACCACCAAACTAGATGTAAGTTATCCTCAGTAATGAAAAACATGAGAGAGAGCCACGCCAGGATTCCAATCCAGGCAGTCTCACTCCAAAGCCCAAACTCTCACTAAGCACGTAATGCTACCACAAAGTGTATACAAAGCTACCATCTAGTATTTCCATCTTCTTGGGCTTGCTTGGTTACTGTTGTGTAAAGATGACTTTTTGTTGAGGGCAGAAAAGCAGGATCATTCCCTCCTCAATGTATTCTAGACACAAAGGAAACAGAGCTTTTTAAAGGCAGCTTACCCTGAGGAAGGTCACTTGTCTGCTCGTTTGTGCTGTTCTCCCCCTTTTCCAATAGTGAGCCCTGGAATCTGCTCTGTCAACCCCCAGGAGGGACTGCTGAGGCAGACACCACTACCTAATATCACAAGAATATTTTCAAACTACAACACCCTAGTGACAAGAAAAGGATTAGCGGAAGATGACTGAATCCAACAATCTAGAGTGTGAATTCTGTATTTTGCTATACAGAGAATTTGAGCATAATTATACACAAAGCGCATAAGGGATGTGCTGTGTAAGTCTGGTATAAAACTGTGGCGATATTTTATTAGAAAAATAATGGCAAACTTGAACCAACGTGGATAAAAGAATCTGCATCCAATTTTTCCTTCTTCTGGGAACTGTATATTCTTCTTTGTTGCCTCAAACCTTCCACGCCTTGACTGGCAATTATTTGTTTTAATGCTCTCAGTACTAGTTCTTAGTCTGCATTTCGAGACTTTAAATCTCACTAATTATGTCCTCCTTTTGGGTGAGCAAAAATGTAGCTGTCTGCCTGCCTTGTTAGTGCAGGAATGGCTTTCTCCTTTTCAAATCTGAGCCTTCTTTGTGCACATGTGTCCTGAGAACAGTCTGCTTTCTCTTTGCCCCTAGGAATAATGATGTTTTGTTCTGATGTCTTTGGCAGAAAGAGCCATTTACACTTTGGGGCCTAACCTGAACATAGAGTCTCTCTTGAGATGTTTTCTGTGTTACGTCATCAAACATCCTCCTAGCGATGGTGCTTTAGGAACATTATTATCCAATTCATTCACTTGTAAAGTCATTAAGGCAAATGAAAACATCGACACAAGTTTTCAGTACACGGTTTCTTCTCACCAGACGTGAGGGGTCAGGATATATGAGTGCCCTCAGGGGTTTGGGCAGTGCACAAGACATTCAAACCTGGAGTTTAGCAGCGTGAAACTCACAGAGCCAAATGGCAGTGCAACAGGCCAAAGGATACTATATGGGAAGCAGGTAGACAATCAGATTTCAAATCAACAGCCCAAATCAGGCTAGGCAAAATGACGGCTCCTGGTTTGAAAACAAGCAAGGGGACTTAATGATGAAGAATTTCCAAACAGACAGTGGTAATGAAGAGGTGATTTCCATATATACGCTACCAAATGTAAGGTAGATAGCTAATGGGAAGCAGCCGCATAGCACAGGGAGATCAGCTCGGTGCTTTGTGACCGCCTGGAGGGGTGGGATAGGGAGGGTGGGAGGGAGACGCAAAAGGGAGGGGATATGGGAACATATGTATATGTATAACTGATTAAATTTGTTATAAAGCAAAAAATTAAAAAAAATAAAAAAATAAAGAAAAAAGAGGTGATTTCCAAACAGAATGTGGAAAAACTGGCACACAGCTCTGGGGCTTTGTTATCCCATTCAAAAGTATTTGGGCTTGGGAGATTTAGAAGTATCTGTGGGAGAGCAGCAGAATGGACATCGTTTTAGTTCTGTTTTTCTTTGTGATTCCTTAAGCAAAGAGACCATTTCAATAGGTAAATATCAGGGTGAGACCTATGCTTTGAGAGATTGAATTCTGATTTGGCAAATCAATTGGGAAGTACATTCACGTACTATGGGTAAAGTCAATGTGAAAATATGATTTAGGTGTTGCTCTCTAACAAATTACTCTTGGTAAATTTAAGATATATGAGTATTCTGTAACCTCATAGATGTTTGCTCTTCATTTGTAAAACCATATTTGAACTATATTTTACTGGAAGAATGTGTATGTCTTCCAAAATATCTTGATATATTTCAAATTTAGCTAACATCTCGTGAAAAGAAGGATTTGCGTATTACCGTATCTATATAAACATCATGGGACATAAAAATTAATTTTGGCTTTACAGGGCACAGAGAGCTGGTCTAATTTCTTAGATTCTATATTAACGCAAAAATGTCAGCCTTTCCCTGAGTCTCACAGAGAGATTTTTTTTAAATTTGTTTATATTTTTAAATATATCCCAATCATGAAACATTTGCATTTGAATAATAAAATTTAGCCTTGTAGCTTCAAGTAAAAAGGGAAACTTTGGATCAAAGATATTGAGAAAGTAATTTATAAAACATGTTTCTTTTGGCCTAAAGAGAAGTAGAAAAAATTTAGATGCCACAAACATATTCTTCAAGCCTACATATTCAAGAATAAGAATTTTATTTTAATTTAAATTTTAATTCATTCTAAAATTTTATTTTATTTCTGAAGCAGAAGAAAATATTTCTAGTTAGTTCTGAATTATCATGAAAGACTTGTTCTCTTCAGTACATTCTCATTAATTTTACCACCACCCTATGTCCTCCCATCCTGCTTTATACAGGAACACAGAAAGTTATGGAGTTCACCAGATGGGACTCTTCATTTAATGGTCTGTTGATGAATGGGAGTCAGCCCTTTCCCTCTAGGATCTGAGCAATCTGCTGTTCCAGGAGGCCCATGTTCTGACAGTTAAAGAAGTGAGAGGCCAAGATCCAAATTACATATCCACTGAAAATCACATACCTGGCTAGATGGCACTAAAAGTGCTTGCTGAGAGATTGAGTCAGCTGTCGGAAAATAGTGATGTCGTTGGAAACGTGAGTGCTTGACTTGTAATCATCGCTCTCTGTACTGCTTTCAGCAGAAGTAAAAACTGCAGTGGAGTCACTCCCTTAACCAATCCCCCACCCCATCCCCAGCAAATGGGCAAAAAGTTATAAGGGAAAATACAGAGCATCATCACAGGTTGTAAAGCCAGGTTTGCAGGTTGACCAGGTAATAAGGCCACCAGAAGAGAGAAGAGGGCTAGGAAACACTTTTGTACTATTGCAGACAAAACAATGCTTGAGGGGATCCTCTGCTGATAAAGAAGGTAACAGTGGCTTATGAGTATTCTCATATAAACATTGTAGTAGATCTCACACGAGGAGATGTATTCATTCTCTATTAGTTAGGAAAGAATATTTCTCTTTCTTGTGAAAGAAGTACATATAATAATGCAAAATAGTATTTGAGCCATAAATTTGACCTTTCCAGTTATTTCTTATAAACATGAAATAATTGTTTGGGGGTCAGCACAAATAATAATACATGTGTTCAAAGTCTAAGTATATTCTTCAAATGTATCCTTCAAAGGACAAGTACACATTTATTCAATTTCTATCTGCACAGATTTTTGTCACTGTATCCTATAACAACAAACTTATTTAATTACTGAAATTTACGGATTGTTTCTGGTTAACAACAGATAGCTACATAGTTCTTGAGTTTAGTTCTTATCCAGTAATGATTCAGTTATTAGAGTAACTCAACTAAAGCAAGATTACACTTACTATCTTAGAGATAATGGATATATTAGAAAGTGTTCAGACTTTGAAATAATTAGAAATATCTATATTCAAATCTTTGTTCAACCATTACTTGATAACACGTTATTTTATATAATGCTTAATTTCCTCAATGATAAATTTAGGATTTTTTTGGCAGAGATGTGCGAGAAATAAAAATAATAAATTTTAAGTTCCTAGCACATAACAGGTGCTCAATGTATAATATACACAGCAGCCATGATCATTTTGCGGTTGCAGTGTTATTATTTTGTAGTTGCAGTGTGGAAGTAGGAATCATGGTAATAAGGTGTATTCGTTTCATATTGTTGCTGTGACGATACAACAACCTTAGTAGCTTAAACAACACAAGTTATTTATCTTCTAATTCTGAATATCAGAAGTTCAACGCAGGTCTCACAGGGCCATGATCAAAGTATTGGCAGGGTATATTGTTTTCTGGAGGCTCTAGGGGAGGATCCATCTTCTTGCCTTTTCCAGTTTCTAGGGGTTGCCCATATTCCTTGGCTCGCGGCCCTCTTCCTAGATCCTCAAAGACACCAATGTCAGCAGAGCTCTTTTCATGCTGCTACCCTTCGGTTCTTACTTCTACCTCCCACTCCAACTTCTAAGGATCCTTGTGATTATATTGTGCCCACCCAGAAAATCCCGGATAATCTCCCTACTTAAGATCAGTTTATTAGCAATTTTCATTCCAACTGCAACTTTCATTGTCCTTTGCTATGTAACTTAACATATTCACAGCTCCCAAGGATTGGGACATGGACATCTCCAGGGGCCATTATTCTGTCTACCACAGATGGCTGCAGATATAAGCAATGGCTAGATTGTACAAAGTCAGATATGTGATTTCAGTACTCATACTGACTGTTTATGTTGTCTGGATTATTCCTGAGAAAAAAAATTTGGCATAGTTATGGCCTGAAGTCTTAGAAAATTGAAATCCTGCTTTCTTCTTTTCGTGACTGAATCATAATTCCACTTTCTAGTGGTTCCCTTGTATTTACCATCCATCAATAATAGGCCTATTATAAACATATATACCCACCTAAAACATCTGTCCTTTCTTAGAGGAAATCAATATTAATTTCATTTTGGGGCTTTTCATCAGATCTAAAAGAGAAGAGGAATAAAGCTTTTTGCTTTCTCTTTTTTTGACCTTAACTTAAGCAAGCCTCAGGGAAAAAAGAAATCTATTTGATTTATGTATTTATGACATATTAAAAAGGATAAAGTGAAAGTCGGTCATTCTTCTAAGCAGAATGAGATACTTAAATTTTAGTTGTTCTCCAAGACAATAGAGAGCATCTTTTTAATATTCAAAATAGTTCGTTAACATTGATGTAATTTACAAATATAACTGAAAACAAGAAATAAGATTTGTCACAAATTTTGAAATTGCTTAAAGAGTATCATGGAGGCATTCAGTTATAGCTGGGAAATTTCCCTCCAAGCAACTTCTGTCTTCAGGCAAAAAACAACAGCCATAATTCTTATTTTATGCCCACTGCAAATAACACCTTTAAACCTCTCCACAGCCTTTTTGCAGCAGACTGGTTGTGATAAAAAAAGGTCTTTTAGATTGCTTCACCAGATGCCTAAACTGAGAAATGCTAACACAGAAATTGATCAAAATCCAGCAATCGAATCTTTGTAGTCTGAGAAACTCTGTAGTCTAAGACAACTACTCCCATTTGGGAAAACTATTACTGAGAAATTGAAAACAAAAAAAAAAAGGTCCTCAAATTTATTGGAATTTCTCATTAACCATTAAACCAATAACTCTGGGTGAATTAGATTTGGAAATTGTGTCTTTCTTCTCTCTGGATTAATGCGATTGAGTAAGAAAAACCAGTAAGTTTGTACGTTTGCTTCCCCATTGGGAACTATGAGACAGCTCTGGGATTCGTACAGGATCCTTTGAAATGGACTTGATGTCCTTAGTTCAGTGCTTATCAAAAGTAAATGAACATGAATCACGCTGGGGTCTTGCTGAATTACAGATTCTGATTCAGTAGTTCTAAGGTGGTGCCTGGGATTCTGCACCTCTGACAAGTTCTCAGGAGAGGTTATAGCAGGTCTGCCAGCAGCAACACTTAGTCCAGGCAATCCACTTCTCCATGGATTTCTCTACTTCTCTTTCTGTTAAATGTCCTTCATGTATTTTGTTTTTTTTCCAGATCTTTCCACAGTTCTGATAGTATTGCAAGACATACTCAATTTTGCTGACAGAGTTCATAACATAGTATGGTTTGCAACCCAAATATTTATCAAATATTTGTTATATTTAACATGAAAGAAATATGGCTGGCCTCTGCCCTTTTCAAAAGAGGGGGTTTTGTTTTTTTTTTTGTTGTTGTTTTCAATCTGCTTTTCAAGAATTCCTGGCTTTAATTCGTCAACTATTTTATTTTTCCATCTCTTGCTGTGTTAATCATTTTAAGCCAGATATATTCCGGGTTTTTTTCCTATTTTTTCCTAGCTTTATTGAAATATAATTGAAATATAACTTTGTATAAGTTTAAGGTATACAACATGATGATGATACATGTGTATAAATGATTATCACTTTGTGTGTGTGTATGTTTACATGTGTGTGTGTGTGTGTGTAGTGAGAATATTTAAGATCTACTCTCTTAGCAACTTCCAGTATATAATACAGTACTGTTAACTATAATCACTGTGCTGTACATTAGGTCCCCAGAACTTATTCATCTTATAACTGGAAGTTTGTACACTGTGACCAACATCTTCCAGTTTCCCTCACCCCCCCCCAGCCCAAGGCAATCATCATCCTACTCTCTGCTTCTGAGAGTTTATAAGCTAGATATATTTGAATATGTCCTATGCATTATACTTGATCCTGGGAATAAAAGATGAATAAGCCATTTTAATGTTTTTAATGAGCTTGCTACCAAGCACAAAAGACTGATCCATATATGTGAAGCTATGTCTGCTGGGAAGGGTTGGTGAATGTCACAAAATAAATGACATTTTAATTGTGCCTTCAAGAAGGATAAGATTTTGCCAGGTGACATTAAAAGTAATACAACTTAATAATAAACCTAATAAAACTTAACATTTAATGAGGACCTAACATAGACAAGATACAATGTTTAGGAACAATGTTAGAAGTTAAATTTCTAAAGATATTTTCCTATTCAACATGGTATCTCTCCATTTACAATTAACATCATCATAAAGTTGAAGAAGAAGATTTTGCTGCCATAACTTCTGGCATGGAAACCTTCCCCATACTTACTACCAGTTCTGGGATATCTCTAGAACGCAAGAATTGAGATCAGAGGAGATAGGTATATTGTAGAAAACTTTTAACATTGTTAAGCATTCACTGTTTGGGATTTAATTGAATTGAGTAGAAGGTCATGATTTTATTTGCTTGAACACTCTCTGTTTGACCCCTGAACAACAATGAATGAAGTCTGACAACCTTGAAGCTTTCATGCTGTGAAGGAAGGTCTTGTGTAGGCACTGCAGTTGGCAGTTCTAACTGTGCCCAGCCATGGAGCCCTCCCATGTGAGTGAAAATGCCTTCAATGGCTGCAGTCCACAGTCATATGTGTCCCTCAAGCTGAGGCCCCAGACATATTGCAGCAGAGGTAAGCCAATCTCACTGTGCCCTGTCCAAATTTTGGACTGGCAAAATGCATGAGCATAAAAACAAAAAATGTTTTTGTTTTATTCTGTCTAAATTTGAAGTGGTTTGTTGTTCATCAATAGATAACTGGAAAAAGTAATAAGGAGATAATGTTTGTAAATTATTTAGAAAAATTCATGGCTCAGACAGTATCCAGCTGATGCTATTTTCTTATTATTTTCAGGAATAAATATTCCATTTATTCCCTCCATCATCTCACTTTAACTTCACCTGTATTTTCTCTTACACTTTAAATCTTACAAAAGATATAGGATTATCTCCATCTGCTCTATTATAACTCCTGGCCTCCTATCTTAATAGGTCTAGGCTATATAAAAACTTTTGTAAAGCGCATATTTCTTTAAGTCAATATATTCTAGCTATTATAGTCTAAATGGAGTAAGCTAATATCCAAGAGAAAACATTCTTCAGTAGGTCTAAGGAGGTATACTTTCTTTCCTGGTACACCTTTACACATTACACAGAAATCAGTTTTTATAAACCATTACACAGAAATCAGTTTTTATAATATTACACAAAAGTCAGGTTTTATAACATTAGAAATTACTTCTAGATTTCAAGGGCTTTATTTTATTGTTAATTTTTTCAAAATCCCTATGGATACATTCTTTCTTTTTTTTTTTTGACATCTTTATTGGAGTATAATTGTTTACAGTGGTGTGTTAGTTTCTGCTTTATAACAAAGTGAATCACCTATACATATACATATATCCCCATAGCCCTCCCTCTTGAATCTCCCTCCCACCCTCACTATCCCACCCCTCTAGGTGGTCACAAAGCATGGAGCTGAATAACCTTGTGCTACGTGGTTGCTTCCCACTAGCTATCTATTTTACATTTGGTAGTATATATAAGTCCATGCCACTCTCTCACTTCGTCACAGCTTACCCTTCCCCTTCCCCATATCCTCAAGTCCATTCTCTACGTCTGCATCTTTATTCCTGTCCTGCCCCTAGGTTCTTCATAACCTTTATTTATTATTATTATTTTTTTAGATTCCATATATATGTGTTAGCTATGGTATTTGTTTTTCTCTTTCTGACTTACTTCACTCTCTATGACAGACTCTAAGTCCATCCACCTCACTACAAATAACTCAATTTCATTTCTTTTTATGGCTGAGTTATATTCCATCATATAATCATATATATGTACAACATCTTCTTTAGCCATTCATCTGTTGATGGACACTTAGGTTGTTTCCATATCCTGGCTATTGTAAATAGAGCTTCAATGAACATTGTGGTACATGACACTTTTTGAATAATGGTTTTCTTAGGGTATATGCCCAGTAGTGGCATTGCTGGGTTGTGTGGTAGTTATATTTTTTGTTTTTAAGGAACCTCCATACTGTTCTCCATAGTGGCTGTATCAATTTACATTCCCACCAACAGTGCAAGAGAGTTCCCTTTTCTCTACACCCTCTCCAGCATTTATTGTTTGTAGATTTTTTGAAGATGGTGATTCTGACTGGTGTGAGATGATACCTCATTGTAGTTTTGATTTGCATTTCTCAAATGATTAATGATGTTGAACATCCTTTCATGTGTTTCTGGCCAATCTGTGTATCTTCTTTGGAGAAATGTCTATTTAGATCTTCTGCTCATTTTTGGATTGGGTTGTTTGATTTTTTAACATTGAGCTACATGAGCTGCTTGTGAATATTGGAGATTAATCCTTTGTCAATTGCTTCATTTGCAAATATTTTCTCCCATTCTGAGAGTTGTCTTTTCGTCTTGTTTATGGTTTCCTTTGTTGTGCAAAAGCTTTTAAGTTTCATTAGGTCCCATTTGTTTATTTTTGTTTTTATTTCCATTTCTCTAGGAAGTGGGTCAAAAAGGGTCTTGCTGTGATTTATGCCATGGAGTGTTCTGCCTATGTTTTCCTCTAAGAGTTTTATAGTATCTGGCCTTACATTTAGGTCTTTAATCCATTTTGAGTTTATTTTTGTGTGTGGTGTTAAGGAGTGTTCTACCTTCTTTCTTTTACATGTCCCTGTCCAGTTTTCCCAGCACCACTTATTGAAGAGGCTGTCTTTTCTCCTTTGTATATTCTTGCCTCCTTTATCAAAAATAAGGTAATCATATGTGTGTGGGTTTATATCTGGGCTTTCTATCCTGTTCCATTAATCTATATTTCTGTTTCTGTGCCAGTACCATACTGTCTTGATTACTGTAGCTTTGTAGTATAGTCTGAAGTCAGGGAGCTTGAATCCTCCATATCCATTTGGCTTTCTCAAGACTGCTTTGGCTATTCGGGGTCTTTTGTGTTTCCATACAAATTATGATTTTTTTTGTTCTAGTTCAGTTAAAAATGCCATTGATAGTGTGATAGGGATTGCATTGAATCTGTATATTGCTTTGGGTAGTATAGTCATTTTCACAATGTTGATTATTCCAATCCAAGAACATGGTATATCTCTCCAAGTGTTTTGCATCATCTTTAATTTCTTTTCTCAGTGTCTTATAGTTTTCTGCATACAGGTCTTTTGTCTCCTTAGGTAGGTTTATTCCTAGGTATTTTATTCTTTTTGTTGCAGTGGTCAGTGGGAGTGTTTCCTTAATTTCTCTTTCAGATTTTTCATCATTAGTGTATAGGAATGCAAGAGATTTCTGTGCATTAATTTTGTATCCTGATACTTCACCAAATTCATTGATTAGCTGTAGTAGTTTTCTGGTAGCATCTTTAGGATTCTCTATGTATAGTATCATGTCGTCTACAAACAGTGACACCTTTATTTCTTCTTTGTGATTTGGATTCCTTTTATTTCTTTATCTTTTCTGATTGCTGTGGCTAAAACATCCAAAAGTATGTTGAATAATAGTGGTGAGAGTGGACAACCTTGTCTTTCTCTTGATCTTAGAGGAAATGGTTTCAGTTTTCACCATTGAGAATGATGTTGGCTGTGGGTTTGTCATATGTGGCCTTTATTATGTTGATGTAAGTTCCCTCTGTGCCTACTTTCTGGAGGGTTTTTATCATAAATTGTTGTTGAATTTTGTTGAAAGCTTTTTCTGCATCTATTGAGATGATCATATGTTTTTTCTCCCTCAATTTGTTAATATGGGTTATCGCATTGATTGATTTGCATATATTGAAGAATCCTTGCATTCTTGGGATAAACCTCACTTGATCATGGTGTATGATCCTTTTAATGTGCTCTTGGATTCTGTTTGCTGAATCAGATATTGTTGAGGATTTTTGTTGATGATTTTTGCATCTATGTTCATCAGTGCTATTGGCCTATAGTTTTCTTTCTTTGTGACATCTTTGTCTGGTTTGGTATCAGGGTGATTTTGGCGTCATAGAATGAATTTGGGAGTGTTCCCCCCTCTGGTATATTTTGGAAGAGTTTAAGAAGCATAAATGTTAGGTCTTCTCTAAATGTTTGACAGAATTCGCCTGTGAAGCCATCTGGTCCTGGGCTTTGGTTTGTTGGAAGATTTTTAATCACAGTCTCAATTTCAGTGCTTGTGATTGGTCTGTTTATATTTTCTATTTCTTCCTGGTTCAGTCTCGGAAGGTTGTGCTTTTATAAGAATTTGTCCATTTGTTCCAGATTGTCCATTTTATTGGCATATAGGTGCTGGTAGTAATCTCTTGTGATCCTTTGTATTTCTGCAGTGTCCGTTGTTATTTCTCCTTTTTCATTTCTAATTCTATTGATTTGAGTCTTCTTTTTTTTTCTTGATTAGTCTGGCTAATGGTTTATCAATTTTATCTTCTCAAAGAACCAGCTTTTTAGTTTTATTGATCTTTACTATTGTTTCCTTAATTTCTTTTTCATTGATTTCTGATCTGATCTTTATGGTTTCTTTCCTTCTGATAACTTTGGGGGTTTTTTGTTTTTCTTTCTCTAATTGCTTTAGGTGTAAGCCTAGGTTATTTACTTGAGACTCTTCTTGTTGCTTGAGGTAGGATTGTATTGCTATAAACTTCCCTCTTAAAACTGCTTTTGCTGCATCCCATAGGTTTTGGGTCATCGTGTTTTCATTGTCATTTATTTCCAGGTATTTTTTGATTTCCTCTTTGATTTCTTCAATGATCTCTTGGTTATTAAATAGTGTATTGTTTTGCCTCCATGTGTTTGTATTTTTCACAGATTTTTTCCCTGTAATTGATATCTAATCTCATAGTGTTGTAGTCCGAAGAGATATTTGATATTATTTCACTTTTCTTAAATTTACTGAGCCTTGATTTGTGACTCAAGATATGATCTGTCCTGGAGAATGATCCATGAGTACTTGAGAAGAAAGTCTATTCTGTTGTTTTTGAATGGAATGTCCTATAAATATCAATTAAGTCCATCTTGTTTAATGTATCATTTAAAGCTTGTGTTTCCTTATTTATTTTCATTTTGGATGATCTGTCCATTGGTGAAAGTGGTGTGTTAAAGTCCCCGAATATGATTGTATGACTGTCGTTTTCCCCTTTTATGGCTGTTAGCATTTTCCTTATGTATTGAGGTGTTCCTATATTGGGTGCATAAATATTTACAATTGTTATATCTTCTTGGATTGATCCTTTGATCATTATGTAGTGTCCTTCTTTGTCTCTTGTAATAGTCTTTATTTTAAAGTCTATTTTGTCTTGTATGAGAATTGCTACTGTACCTTTCTTTTCATTTCCATTTGTATGGAATATGTTTTTTCATTCCCTCACTTTCAGTCTGTACGTTTCTCTAGGTCTAAAGTTCTCTTGTAGACAGCATATATACGGGTCTTGTTTTTGTATCCATTTGGCCAGTCTGTATCTTTTGGTTGCAGCATTTAATCCATTTACGTTTTAGTTAATTATCGATATTTTTGTTCCTATTACCATTTTCTTAATTATTTTGGGTTTGTTTTTGTAGGTCTTTTCCTTCTCTTGTGTTTCCTGCCTATAGAAGTTCCTTTAGCATTTGTTGTAAAGCTGGTTTGGTGGTGCTGAATTCTCTTAAATTTTGCTTGTCTGTAAAGCTTTTAATTTCTCCGTCAAATCTGAATGAGGTCCTTGCTGGGTAGAGTAATCTTGATTGTAGGTTTTTCCCTTTCATCACTTTAAATATGTCCTTCTACTCCCTTTTGGCTTACAGAGTTTCTGCTGAAAGATCAGCTGTTAACCTTATGGGGATTCCCTTGTATATTATTTGTTGCTTTTCCCTTGCTCCTTTTAATATTTTTTTCTTTGTATTTAATTTTTGATAATTTGATTAATATGTGTCTTGGCGTGTGTCTCCTTGGATTTATCCTGTATGGGACTCTCTGGACTTCCTAGACTTGACTGACTCTCCTTTCCCATATTAGGGAAGTTTTCAACTCTAATCTCTTCAAATATTTTCTCAGTCCATTTCTTTTCCTCTTCTTCTTCTGGGACCCCTATATTTCGAATGTTGTCCCAGAGGTCTTACAGATGTGTTCTTTACCTCTTCTACATTTGTGCTTCTTTCCATTACAAGTCAGTATAAATAGTTAGTAGAGGATGAAAGGAGTCTAAGTAAATATGCTTGCTTTCCATTTTAGATATGTGTTCTCTATAGACTGTGCCTTCCTGCTTGATCATGTTAGTTTAGAACTATAACCCTCTATAAAGCCCTCAGAGCAAATTATTATGAATTTTGATGTGTATTTTTATTGCTGGCTGTAATAACAGGTTGACTTACACTTCCCAACTGGACCCTGGTGCCCAGAAGAGTTATGCCCATCACTTGTCAGAAGAGCCTTGCAGTTCTTTCCACTGGAGCAGAGTTTCCTCTCTCATCCTCTCATCTCTGATGTTGACTCTATCCATGGTCTCAGCTAGATTCTGGTTATTCAGAGTGTGCTACTGGTCTAGGAGGGCTTTGAAAGGACCCCTTACTCATTGTGCAGGAAGGTAAGAGTAGAAGATGTAAGAAAAAAAAATACCTAGCAGTCATCATATGAGCTTTGGAGCTGTATTATTTGGATTCGCATCCTAGTTTCACAACTTACATGTTATATGACCTTGGGCAAGTTACTCGTGTTTCCTGTGCAATGGAAATGAGAGTTCCTATCACACGGGGTGCTTGTGATGATTGTTAAGTTACACAAAACACACAAATGACTGGCACATAGTCTGTACTTTGACGCAATGTTTGCTCTCCTCAGGGGTCTCCAGTGTAATGGAGGTGGTTCTTGTTTTTCATCTATACATCTCCTATATTATCTCTTCATTCCTCTAAACTTTGATTCTTATATTGTTTGGTTTTCTTTCTATTATTTTTTTTCTATTCTTTATAAGAACTCTGTTGTATTTGGTGAGATTTGTTATACAGAAGCAAAGGTTTGCATCTTTTTTGCAAGCACAATGACCAACTTGTGTTTAATGCAGACAGTTGTTATAAGTAAAAAGCTCAGAATTCAAATTAACCCTTCTATTTCTATGCCCACTATTAAGTTTATCTTTAACTTGAAAGATAGCATGTTTGGTTTCAGTACTTAATTTCTTAAACCAATCACTTCTTTAACATGGCACAACCAGTTATCTTTTGGCCACATTGATTTGCTCCCAGATTCAAAGATATTTTAAAAGCCATACCCTTCTTGCACTATTCTAAAGTTAACTGTGCTTCAGAACAAAGCTAAGGCTGTGAACAGAGTTATATTGTGTGACAGGTCTACTTTCATTTCCAGGAAATTACCATGATTTCACAAGGTTGCTCAATTCCTTGCAGTTTGCAAACAAAGCCAAAACCATGACGGACTTAGGTTTAACACCTTTCTTACCTGTTTTAGCAAGGGCAACTTCAACCCTACCATTGCTGGGTTCAGTTTTCAGGTGCTGGGATATAATTTTCATAAGATGGTGATCTCTTAATTCCTATTTATATGCCAAATTCATATCCTAGAAATCTGCAGAAGATTACCAAAGAAGAGCATTCTGAAAATTACTGGCCATAGCTTTATGTTCAGCAGTGTAATTAAAACACAAATCAAAGGTAAATTGTTTATGGATGCCCTTTAATAAAATTAGAATAGGAAACAGTCAACAATCTTTTTGAGATATAATAGAACATAACTGATAATAATAAAATATAGTAAGTTGAGAAATGAATACTTCATTTGTCTTACATATTAAAATCCATATAATTTTATTTCTATTCAAATGAAAATATCTTTGTTTAATTTTCTCCTTATAATTTCAAATCAATTTTATTAAGGTATAATTTACCTATAATAAAATGTACCCATTTTAATAGTGTAGTTCTATGAGTGTTGACAAACGTGTACAGCTGGGTAATCACCAACACAAACTAGAATATTTCTATCTTTCTAAAAATTTCCCTCATTTTCCATTTTAGTCAGTTCCTGACCTATTTTCAGCCTCAGCCATTAACTGATCTACTTAGGTCACTATAGATTAGATTTCTTTTTTCTAGAGGAATTATACATACTCTTTTGTGTCTGGCTTCTTTTGCTCAGAATAATGTTTTTGAGATTCACTCACGTTGTTGTTACCGTGAGTTCATTCCTCTTCATTGCTGAATGATAGTCTGAGTACGAATAAAATACAATGTGTTTATCCATCTGTTGATAGGAATTTATGCTGTTTATACTGTTTGCTATTAGGAATAGAACTACTGTGGATATTTAGTACAAGTTTCTGTGTAATCATAGATTTTTATTTTTCTTGAGTAATTATTATAGCAGTGAACTTATTGTGTCTTATTATACATTTAACTTTATAAGAAAATGTAAAAGTATTTTCCAGAATGGTGGAAACAATTAAAATTACCAAGAGCAAAGTATAATAGTTCAATTTGCTCCATATCATTACCAACACTTCTACTTTTTTTTAGACATTCAAGTTAATATTTAATGATATATAACTTTTCTTTAAATTTTCACTCCCCTTTTGACTAATGTTAAGCAGACAGTATTTCCATGAATTAATCAATCATTTGTACATCTTCCTTTGTGGAATGTTTATTCAAATTTTTTGCCCATTTTTAAATTAAGATTTTGTCTTTTTACCATTAATTTGTAGAAGTGTTTTCTATTTTATGAATACACATCCTTTGTCAGATATTGTACTGAAAATATTTTCTCCTAGTCTGTTATTTACTTTTTATTTCTTAATAATGCCTTTAGAGAGCAGAAGTTATTAATTTTAATATAATGTCCTATTTGCTATTTATTTTACTTTTGTAGTTAGTGCTTTTTACATCCTCTCCAAAAAAATCTTTACCTAACTCAATGTTACAAATATTTTCTCCCATATTTTCTTTTAGGTGTGCTTAGTTTTAGCACTTAATTTTAAGTGTGTGAGTAATGTCTAGCTATTTCGAATTTGAAGTGAGGTAAGGATTAAGTATCATATTTTGGCAATGGGTATCTGATTGTTCCAACATGATTTGATGGAAGATTATTCTTTTCCCCACTGATTTACACTTGTTAAATAATCAATTGACCATATATATGTGGGTCAATTTCTGGACTTTCTATTCTATACTATTGATATAGTTTACTTATACCAATACCTCCCTTGTTTTGATTACTGTAATTTCATAGTAAGTCTTAATATCAGGGAGTATAATCCTCCAATTTTATTGTCTTTCAAAATTGTTTTGGAGTTTTGAATTCTTCAGATTTCCTTATGGATTTTAGAAGCAATTTGTTTATTTTTACAAAAAAACCCTCTATAATAATGTCTTTATTTTGATTAGGATTGCAATACATCTGTAGATCAATTTGGAGAAAACTGACATCTTAATAACATTAAACATTCCAGTCCATGAACATGGCATTTTATATATTTTTTATTTAGATTTTCTTTAATTTCTCTCAGCAGTTTTATAGTTTTCAGTGTACAATACTAACATACATGTTACTTAGTTTATACATAATTATTTCATGATTTTATATGCTATTGTAAATAGTATTGAATTTACAATCTTATTTTCCAATTTTTAATTGTTATTATATAGAAACACAATTAACTTTGTATATATCATGCAACTTTGCTAATTTCAAATATTTGTTTCTGCAGTATAGTAGCTATTTTGTAGATACTGTAGAATTTTTCATGTACACAATGATGTCTTCTGTAAATAAAGGTAATTATATATTTTTCTTTCTAGTATGACTTTTTTCTTTCTTTCTTTCTTTCTTTTTTCTTACTAAACAGTCACACACAATGTTGAAGAAAAGTGGTAAAAACAGAATTTTTTTTACCTTCCTCCCAATCCTGGTGGGTGGGGTGGAGGAAACCATTCCATCTTTCATCAGTAAGTTTGACGTTAGCTGTAGATTTTTCATAGATGCCTTTAGTCAAGTGGGGGATATGCTAAGAAGCTTTTTTGTATATTATAAGTGGATTTTGAATTTTGTCAAATGCTTTTGCTTATATCTATTGAGTAAAATTATATGATTTTTCTCATTATTTTATTAATATCATGTATTATTTTTTACACTTTTTGACTGTTGAGTCAATCTTGCGTTCCTAATGTAAATTCTACTTGGTCATAATGTGTTAACAACTTTGTGTTTTGCTGGATTTTCTTTGCTAATATTTTGTGAAGAGTTTTGATTCTGTGTTTATGAGGGAAATTTTTTTCTTTCATGTGATACCTTTCTTTGGTTTTCTTATCAGGATAGTGCTGACCACATAGAATGATTTGGAAAGCACTTCCTCTTTTTTCCTGAAATAGCTGTGTACACTGACATTATTTATTCCTTAAATGTTGAACGGAGCTTTATCACTAAGGCCATTTGAACATGAAATTATCTTTATGAGAGGGATATTTTAGTTATGAATTCAATTTCTTTAATAGATTTGGGGCAATCAAGGTTTTCTATCTTTTCTTGTGTCAGTTATGGTAATTTATTAATTTATTTCTTTTCTTTCCAGGAACTTGTCCATTTTATCTAATTTATTAAAAATTTTTCATTCTTTACTATCTTTAATGACTTTTAGAACTATGTGAAGTCCACTCTTTTATTCCTAATACTGACGACCTGTATATGATTTTTTTTCTTAATCAGTCTACCTAGAGGTTTATCAGATCTACTGATTTTAAAAAACAGGTTTTTATAAACTTTATTTAAATTAATATAAAATGTACATATATTAAAGTTCACAAATCTTAAACATAGTCCTTAAGAAATTTTTATGAATGAATGCACTCAAATAACCACCACACTGGTTCAGATATACAATATTACCAGCAAAAGGAAACTTCCTCATCATCTTCTAGCCAATATTTTCCCAAAGTTAACCACTCTTATAACTTCTATCACCTTTAGTTAGTTTTGCCTGGTTTGCAATCTCATATAAATGGAATCATACAAAATGCACTTTTATATGCCTGGCTTCTTTGGCTAAACATATTTGTGAGACTCATTCATGTTATTATGAATAGTAGTGGTTAAGTGGCCCAAGTTAAAAAAAAATAATAGTGGTTAACTTGCCCAAGTTAAAAAAATAAGCAAATGAATAAAATATAGCCCCTGGGTTTCCTGTCTTCTTATAGGCTGTTCTTTGCCACCATCTTCTCACCTATTTTTGTACAAGTATCCAGTTACATTCCAAAACTCTGGAGGGTAGAGAGTATTTTCTAATACTTAAAATATCTACATAGTCCTGAGCATAAGGCTATTCTCAATAAAGATTTATTGACCTGGCTGGGATAGTCAGGATTCTTTATCACTGAATGAAGTGGAAAGAGAACAAGGCTTGGCATTAAAGACTAATACTGAGTCTCCTCTAGTTATTATTATCTTACTGAGTTTGGATAAGTCACTTAATTTTTTGTTTCACTTTATTCTCCATAAAGTGGGAATAATATTACTTACCTTAGCCTGTTCTGAGATACAGTGGAAATCCAATACAAGCATGATGTATTGTCATCAGTAATCTAACACATTCTTTACAAATGCTTTGTTAATAAATAAAGCACTAACTTTTATGACTCGAACCTTAAAAGGTAACAGAATCCCTGGCTGTCATTTTCTGCCAAGCCTGTGCCTGAATCCAACTGGGCAGGCAGTAGGAATGATCAAGCTGGGCTGAGTCCATCTACAAACATGTCATGGCAGGGTGTAGGTGCCATGATGGGGCCATGTGGAAAGATAGAAGTGGGAAGTTCAACATGGGATTTGTGTGATCGTTCATGAAATATCTTACTATAAAACATATTGTCATAGTATCACTTCAAGCATTCAAAATTTTTATTCATTTAAAAAATTTACATACAGTAAAACTCAGGCAGTTTTTGGTGTGGCGCTAGCTTTAGGTTTCATTAATTTCCCCTATTATTTACCTAATTTTGAGTTCATTTTTTATTATCATTTTAAGTTCCATCTTTTTATTTATACAGAGGTTAATTTGCTTTTCTTTTTTCATTCTTGAGGTGGGACTTTAGAGCATTGATATTTGGCATTTTCCCCTTTCTTATAAAGCATTTATAAATTTATCCTAAGCATTACTTTAGCTATATCCCACAGATTTAGATATGCTATACTTTCAATATTATCCAGTGTAAAATATATTCTAATTTCACTTATGCTGTCTTCTTACCCATGAATTTTATAGAACTGCAATGTTTAATTTCCAAATATTTGGGGAATTTTTATATATCTTTTGTATTATTTACACCTAATTTAATATTTTGATGTTATTATAAACAGTATTATTTTAAATTTTATTTTCCAGCTTTTCATTACTAGTATATAAAAATCCAGTTGAATTTTATATATTGACCTTTTTTCCAGTGATTTTGCTAAACTCAAGTATTTGTTCTACTACCCTTTTTTTTTCTAGATTTCTTAATATTTTCTCTGTTCATATTATGTTTTCTGCAAATAAAGACAGTTTACTTCATCCTTTCCAATTTGTATCCCTCTTAGGTAAGTGTCATAGAACACATTCAGTATAATTTTCACACTTTAAAATTTTTTACCCCTTTAAATGTGGTGTGTTCTATGGCCTCATATATATCTATTATGGTGAATATTCCATACACACTTGAACAGGACATGCATTTTGTCATTGTTGGATGGGGTTTTCTCTAAATGTCAATTAGGTCATGTTAGGTAATAATATTGATCACATCTTCTAGATTATTTCTGATTTTTTTCCCACTTGTTCTGTCAATTACAGAAATAAGAGTGCTATAGTCTCCAGTTCTAATTGTGAATATGTCTATTTCTCCTTTCAGATCTATCAAGTTTTGCTTCAAGTATTTTGAAGCTGTTTTTCTGTGCATAGTCTTTAGGATTATCATGTCTTCTTGATAAATTCATCATATTTATTTATTTGTTTTGTTTTGTTCTTTTTTCTTTATTGGAGTATAAATGCTTTACAATGTTGTGTTAGTTTCTGCTGTACAACAAAGTGAAACAGCTATATGTATACATATATCTCCATATCCCCTCCGTCTTAAGCCTCCCTCCCACCCTCCCTATCCCATCCCTCTAGGTCATCACAAAGTATTGAGTTGATCTCCTGCTGCTATGCAGCAGCTTCCCACTAGCCATCCATTTTACATTTGGTAGTGTATATATGTCAATGCTACTCTCTCACTTCATCCCAGCTTCCCCTTCCCTCCCTCGTGCCCTCAAGTCCTTTCTCTACATCTGTGTCTTTATTCCTGCCCTGCCACTAGGTTCATCAGTACCGCTTTTTGAATTTCATATATATAAGTTAGCATACAGTATTTTTCTCCCCCCAACCTACTCCACTCTGTATGACAGACTCTAGGTCCATCCACCTCACTACAAATAACTCAATTTCTTTCCTCTTTATGGCTAATATTCCACTGTACACACATGCCACATCTTCTTTATCCATTCATCCACCGAGGGACACTTAGGTTGCTTCCACATCCTGACTATTGTAAATAGTGCTGCAATGAACATTGTGGTACATGCATCTCCTAGACCTATGGTTTTCTCTGGGTATATGCCCAGTAGTGGGACCACTGGGTCACATGGCAGCTCCACTTCCAGCCCTTTAAGGAACCTCCACACTGTTCTCCACAGTGGCTGTATCAATCCACATTCCCACCAACAGTGCAGGAGGGTTCCCCCTTCCCCACACCACCCTCCTAGCATTTATTGTTTCTAGATTTTTTGGTGATGGCCACTCTGACCGGTGTGAGGCAGTGACCCACCGTGGTCCTGATAAACACCTCTCCAATGACCAGCAATGCCGAGCATCCCTCCATGAACCTGCCGGCCATCTGCCTGTCCCCCATGGGGAAATGTCCACTCAGGTCCCCCACCCATCCCTGGATTGTGTTGTTTGCTTTTGTGATATTGAGCTGCACAAGCTGCCTGAATATTCTGGAGATCAACCCCCTGTCAGCTGCTTCCATTACAAATATTTTCTCCCATTCTGAGGGCTGTCCCTTCATCCTGTCCCTGGTCTCCCGTGCCGTGTAAAAGCTCCCAAGCTCCATTAGGTCCCGTTTGTTCACCTTTGCTCCCACCTCCCTCATTCCAGGAGGTGAGTCAAAAAAGATCTTGCTGTGATTTATGTCATAGAGTGTTCTGCCCATGTCCTTCTCTGAGAGCCTCACAGCGTCCGGCCTTACAACTAGATCTCCAATCTATCTTGAGTCCACCTTTGTGTATTGTGTCAGGGTGTGTTCCAATCTCATTCTTACACATATATCCGTCCATTCTTCCCAGCACCACCCACTGAAGAATATCTCTCTTTATCCCTGATGATGTTCCTTTACCTAAATTTGATTTTGTCTGACTCACACAGTCAGTTCAGCTCTCTTATGTGTAGTGTTTGCATGGTTTTGTTTTTTCCATCCTTTTACTGCTAACTTGTGTGTTTGAATTTAAATTTTTTTTTTAATGAGCACAGTTTTATGCTGCTTTTTATGTCTGAAAAGAGCTGTTTTATAAGTTTTCCCCAGTTTTCTGTTTGTTTACATTGGGGTGACATGTATGGTACTATTATTTCCTCATGGCCGATTTTCTTCTATACATTTTTATCCTCTGATTTGTAGTGTACATGGCATTTAGTCTATACATATTGTCACCTTCATGTTAATGACTACAAGACATAATACATTTCTTATTTATTGGTAATATCCCTTTACACATTGAATAACCATTTGCATTTGGTTTTATGATTCCAAGGGAAATGAGTATTGCCTGTGTAGAAATAGCATTTATCATCAAGATGCATTTGTAGAAACCTCTAGGGACTAAAATACATATCTATCTACATAATTCAAAATATGAGCCAAACTATGGATGAAAATCTCAGCTCCTCCATCCATGAAGTATAAGCAAAGGAAGCATAGCATTTCTTAAATAAAATGACACATGCCTCCAACATTGCATGATAAGGTGATGACTAAAACTTGCTAGCAGCCAATTCCAAATGAAAAACTAAATGATTAAGTATATACTTAAATGTTAAAAATTGATTTCTTTTCACATATGATATTCAGATATACAGGCTAGTCTCGGTTATGTTAACAATTTAGTAGAATTATATTTAAAAATCTTGTGGTGAAATTTTATTGAAAGGAGTAATATAATCACATATAATTTATGGCTTAAAATGTTTTACATCACTGTAATTGGATAAGTCAAATTTCACTTAAATATGTCAGTATGGTTTCTATATTTTATAATGTTCCTTTTTTACTGAGCTAGTGAATTTATTCTGTAAAGAGTTATTTTTTCAAATTTCTGCCTTAAACATTATTATATTTTTCTCAATTTTAACAAAGGTTCTTAATGAATAATTTTCTAAATGTTATAAAAGTCTACTGATTTGTCATTCCTTTCATCTTCTTTATATATTGATGCAATACCCCCTTTGTTATCATCTTTGTGTACTATCTATAACATTTTTAAATGGTAGAAGTTGATTTCTTACTGCCCTGAAACTGATTTCCAAGTTACTTTATTATTTTTTTTACATCTTTATTGGAATATAATTGCTTAACAATGGTGTGTTAGTTTCTGCTTTATAACAAAGTGAATCAGTTATACATATACATATGTTCCCATATCCCCTCCCTCTTGCGTCTTTACACAACACACAACATTGGTTGACAATGCACATAAACGTATAGATGGATATAGATCACTATTTTAAATTCAACCTATTAAATCCCACCAAAATTTTACTGAATATACTTATTGTTACAAAACTTATCTGTTGTTTTGGATTATTTACTATCTACAATCAACAAAGAGAATCTGATGTGCAAAAAAATAGATAATCACACCTTTTCATTTCAGCCACAAAGAATGGTTTTTGTATAGACCTTAATAAGAGAAATTTAGCTGGTGAAATAATCAAGTTCTTTGAAACCTAAAATTCCTTACATAAGTGTATCTGTATTTTACCTAGTGCCTGTAAGTTTATGGGCAAATGAACTGGGTGTGTGGGAATAGTCTAAAATTCTTGGGTGAAGGGAATTTTTAAACGATATTTTTTATTTTGAAATATTTTAAACTAGAGAAAGTTTTAAACATTACTGTTATTATAGTAAATACCACCTACTAATTCTTTCAAATGTTTTCAAAATTTAATACTCATATTAATTTTTTTAATGAATGAAATTCTGGAGATAAACTAAAGTCTTTTATGTGCCCCTAATGAACTCCATTCCCTTTCCTCTCTCCCTCCCTAGAGATAAATATTCCCTTAATTTGCTATTTATCATTTCCATGCATAATTTTTAATACTGGATATCATATGCAAGTATCCATAAACATGTGTGTATTCTTTGGGTTACATTTTAAATTTTCTATAAATAGTATACTATATTTACAATTCTACAACTTTTTTCCTTAAATATTTATCTGTGATTTATATAGCTTTGGTTTCTTAATTTAACTGCTATATACTATTCCAATTATATGAATATACCACAACGTACTCATCCATTCTCCTGTTGCTGGACATTTAAGTGATTCCAATTGTTCACTACTATAGAAAATGCTTAAAATGAACATTCTTGTGAGGACCTTCTTATGCCATACTTGGGATATTTTAAAAGTATATTTGAAAGTGAAATTGCTGATACAGCTTATGTTCATTTTCAGTATTTCTAAAAATAACCAAAGTGATTATACACATTTACAAGATCACCAGCAGTAAAGGAGAGTCAATAGACTATTTTTACAGATTGCTTTCAATGGAAATCAAAAATCAAATTAATATTTTACTAGTCATATTCTGTTTATTAGATGTAGGGACTCAAATGACATGTTTTTATTTCTTTTAGGTATTCCAGGAAATTTAAGTATTTCAGGAAAACTTTGAAATTATCTTAAGGTACATGTTATTACAGTACCTGAGTCTTAGTTTTTAGCAGTTAATAATTGGTTATATGTTCAGAACTCTCCTTGATTCAATAATCATTGTTTAACCTTTCAAGTAAAATATTATTGCCCCCTTTTCCCCTGGCTGTATCATTTATATTTCTTCTATAGCAGTCGCAGTAATAAACATTTTTCTAGAGACTACTATCCACACTAAAAGTACCCTCAGATCACTTTCATTTTTCATGATAAGTTCTGAAAGCACCAAGTAGAATGTTTCATACTGCTGAGCACAGCGTGCTGTCTTCCCAGTGTCATGCTACATTTCCTTCACACCAGGCTTCTTACTGGATTTGTGTTTCTTTTAATCCCATATTGCTCCTGTGCCATCTCTGGTCACCTGAGATGGATGCTGTCTTCTCCTTCTACATTGCCTTCCTCATGCATTCCACGTGCTGCAAAAGAAACATGATTAGAGAGACTTGAGGGCTTTAGTCCTGATTATGATCCAGTCATTTGCTGCAATGACAAATAATGTATCTAAATTATACAGGCCCTCTCCTGGTCTGATTAATCAGTCATTCCCAAACTTAGACATTTATACTACAAAGGAAATAAATATTGAAAAGACTTGATCTTGCACCAGACATCTTCTGAGTGCATTTTCTTGGATTTGTTATTGTCTTACATTATAATGACAAAGAAATTGAATATATTATTTATATTAACATAATTGCAATTCAATTATTTGAAAGAAATTTTAGCTTCCTAAATATTTAAGTAAACAAAGATCACTGAAACTCCATACCAGCAAGATAACTCACTGTTTTCATTCTTTATGATCCACGCACTTGTCTACAGTATATAGATTAGTCTACAAAGTATTCACTCAACAAACTTTCACAGGCTGGCAAACTAAACCATCATCACACACTGAACAATGTAGTGAGTCATTATTAGGCTATTACAATGATCCGATTGAAAAAAGTGAATAGACATTTAAAAATGTCTTTTGCACAACTGTGCTGTGTGAATATTTCTTATGTTTCCAGATAAATAATATTTTGTATTTCAGAAAATCAAACTCTTAGCCACTATATAATGTGGCTTATGGTTTTGATCTATGCTCGGGGGTCTGACTGCCTGAAAGAAATTTTGTCAATACCTAACAAAACTACATATGATGCAATTACCCTTTTACCCAGCAACCCCACTTCTAAGAATCCACCCTAAAGGTAAGCCTCAAACAACATGAAAGTGCATATATATGCATGGTTATTCATTCCAGAGATGTTTATAATTGCAAAATATGGGGAACAGTCTAAATACTCACATATAGGAACATTGTTGAATAAATAATGTTACAGTCATACAATGGAGTACTATACAAATGTTCTTTGTGAAATGATATGGAGGTGATTTCCATGATACACTGTAAAGTGAAAAAAGCAAATTGCAAAAGAACACCTTACCCTTCTTACAAGAAAGAAGGGGATGTAAGAAAATGCATTTATCTTCTTATTTATGCAAAATAACTGCAGAAAGGACAAAAACAGAAGCTTGAGAAATTTGTTACCTCTAAGAGGTGGCTAAGAAAGGGGTGGAAGGAAGAAAATTCTCTCTCTGCCTCTTTCTTCCAGGATACTCTCTTCATCTCAAACCCATAATGTAATCATATTTTTGCCTGTATAATGTCACATTCATAGGTCCCATGAATTAGGACATGAATATCTTTTGGGGGGCCATTTTCCAGCCTCCCATAATATTGATAAGTCCATACCAATGTACGTAATTAAATAACTTGGGGAGAACAGACAGCTCTTCATTAGAGATAAATTCAAATTTTACTAAATGTATTATAGAAGGAATGAAGAAATAGAAAATAACCATAGGCAAGCACTATAGCAACAATTGTTGCAGAAAAAAGTCCCACTAATATATACGTAAATCAGGGGAGCAAAAGTTTGAGAAAAAAACAGATATTTGCATAGTCTCAAAGTATTTCTCTGAAGTATCTGCCTTATCGATTACAAAGTGAAAAATAATAATTTTATGTGGAGAAACATTGCAGACACCACTGTAACCAAGAGATCAGTGATGAGATATACCAACACAATGTACCCCCAATATAGATGCACCAAGAAAGACACAATAATCTTCTGTGGTATTCTTGCCAAAGTGTATAACCTCAATCTAATCATGGGCAAATATCAGACAAGTCCAGATTGAGAGACAAGCTGCAAAATAACTAGCCAGTCCTTATCCAAACACCAAGGTTATGAAAAACAAGGAAAGACTAAAGAACCACCTCAGGTTGGAGGAAGCTAACGAGTCACAATTAGATGCAATGTGAGATCCTAGATTGTTTCCTGGAACATAAGACAAGAGGTGTGAAAAAACTGGTGAAATTAGAACATGACCTGTAGTTTATTTTATAGTATGATACTGATATTAATTTCCTTGTTTTGATAACTATATGAAGGTTCTGTAAGTTTTTAATATTAGAGAAAAGGTATATGTGAATGCTCATTTCTTTAATTCTAAAATTATAGGAAAATAACAAGTAGAAAGGAAAGGAAAGGAAAGGGAAAGAAGGAAGAAAGGAAGGAAGGAAGGGAGACTGTTTAGCTCTTATATAAATACTTTTCAGTAGGCCCAAATGTTGGACCAAAGCCATGCCCCATGGACTCAACTTCTGGCCTATCAGCCATTTTGTGTTGTATGTGCTACATTTTAACAAAGGCCCCATCACCATCCTACTCACTTACTAAATGGATGGATGGATGGAAAATAAGCAAGCAAGGAAACAAACTCTTTTAGTTACCAAGCAATATCTAAAATAGACATCCTCACTTCTTGGCTGAATCCATTTTATCCCTGAACTGTTGTTACCAAGCTCTTTTTTAATCATAACCTGAGGATATGGGTGAAATGTCCTTAGAGACAAACCCAGATCTAATTAATTTAAAATAATGATTTCATTATTTTATTTTTCTGATTGTCAAAGTAGTGCATATGTAATTTCTTAAATAACTATATTTTAAAGAAATAAATGAATAGAAATGGACTGTCTTTCTTTACCAGAGTTAGCCACAGGAAAGGTCAGATATATGTTTCTTGCATCCACTGGTAACCAAAAACCATAATATTACATTTTGCTTCAAAATCTTCCCTGTCTCAAAATGGTCACTTCTCAATACTGTCTCCTCCAAGTGTTCTGCTTCAGCCCAGACCTCATGTTTCTGACCATATATTGCTGTTACACCGCTATTTGGGGAATCTTCCAAGGAACGAGTGTACACGGGCTCTTCCTCTGTGTTAAGTGCTATCTCTGCTTTTATGTGCCAGGAACTTATAAGGTACTGTCTACAATGAGCCATGCTTATTTTCAAGCACATGCACGTTCTTTACTGTCAGTCACCAGCCACTTGCAACTCCCAAACCCTCAAGAAAGAAACCAAGCTTTTTGTCATAGTACAAATCCCCTCATACATTTACATCTGGATGTCAATTCAACAGGCAGTAAAAATTGGAGAAATTTTTCTGGACTCTTGAGATCTCAGGCACTGATTGGGTGGTCATTATAGACTGAGAGAGAAATAATACCAGAAAGAGACCCAAGACCTTAATGCAGAAGATCCATCAAAGTGCCTGTTGGGTTTCCTTAGGGCCTAGGCACCTTGTGATGGACACGTGGGTGTTAACTGGACATCCTCAGAGCCTGATGCCAGATCAAAGGCTACAGAACCACCTGGCCACTATCCCTTAATTTTAATCCATCTTTAGCAATTATTTCCATCTACTCTGTGTATTCAGAATCCCTCTGGCTGATGTTCTTTCCAAGGAGCAAACCTAACAGAGTTATTGCATCAGTTCAAAGAAACACTCTCTTGTAATCAATTAATTTAATAACACTTAAATATTGAATTCTTGTGACATATAGTTTACATCATGATTTCAAACAACTTGTTTTGCAGTCCCCAGGCCTAACAAAATGACCTCCTAGAAAGCATTATAATGGCTTTTTTTTTTTTTTTCCACCAGGGGCAAACGGTGAAAGATCCTATCCAGCACATATTTTAGTAGTACACTAAGATCATACATACCCTAGGCATCCTCTACTACAGTGTAATATGAAATTGGTTTATTGGAACATTTTTGTAACTTTTTAAAATTAACTATCTACCTGAACTAGTCCACTGTGAGCTAGATGCTTTTCATTGCCTTGTTTAATCTGCAGTGGTGCTGAACTGCACTTCCAGAGGTTAAGGATTTTTTCAAGATCATACAGCTAGTCAGAGGCAGAACCAGGTCTTTTACTATAAAATCTCTTCTCTTTCCCTGCCTACTGTCTTCCACTGTTACCTAAGCTGCACTCATTGTGGTTGTTTTTTTTTTTTTTCCAAGTAGAAATATGCAAACAAAAGAAAGGCAAATGAGATTATTTCCACGCACATAGTATCCAGTTCCTCCCTTGAAAAGGAACACACTAGAGTGAACTCTGCCCTATTCCAGAGTGTTGGCCCATGTTGGAAGTTCCCTAAATCTCTATCACACTCAGGTCTTCCAGAACCCAGAAGATGGGGTGAAAAGAGTTTCTATTGAAATCCAGTGATGTTGCCAATACACACAAGATACTCACAGGCAAGCAGGGTAA
Source organism: Mesoplodon mirus (assembly GCF_964341445.2). NCBI lineage: Eukaryota > Metazoa > Chordata > Mammalia > Artiodactyla > Ziphiidae > Mesoplodon > Mesoplodon mirus. Next base: position 116,034,066 of record NC_138982.1, read on the forward strand.
ACTCATTTCTAAAAGGAATACAAACTGGCCAAATATTTCATACAGTTAGAAGGAGCTAAAGGCAAGAAACAAAGATCCAGGCAAACTTCATCAAGGCATTGATCCTTTTGCTTTAAATGTATAGTGGCATTTCCCAAAAACTTTGGAAGGAAAGGATTATCAAAAGTTCAACAATTTAGTCATAATCAGATGCAGGTGACTCTGCCTTAGTTTAGTGATATTCAATGCCTTTTTAAAAAAAAAAGGCCACCTGTGTTTAACTGCTTCTACTTTATGTTGTTTGGGTACATTTCCTTTAAATACAGGGTTTTACTCTAATAAATGTGCAGGTGGTACAATAAAACTCCTGATGTCGTGGTAAGTAAATACTTCCTGGGGAATAAGCTATGCCCGTCTTTACAATGAAGCGTGCTTGAACAGAAAACTTCACTCAGTGGGTTTGTGGCATCTGCGATATGTAAATTCATGTAATATGGGCATGCAGTTTGTTGTCATGGACGAGTTTAGGCACCATATAACCAAACCATCCCTAAGAGTTATACCATTCCCAAAATGAAATAAATATATACAGTGTTTCCTAGAAGATATTTTTTGGCAAATATAAATTCTCCATATTGTTAGCCATTTCAAAATATGGGAGAAAAGCCAGCAACTGTACTTGTAAGGGTAGATGCACTTAGAATTAGACAGAATATGTGGGAGCTGAACTTATGATTTAAAATTCATCAGAACATGATAAGAGTCCTCGTTAACCACTCTGAGCGCTTTGTAAGAAATAAACTCCAGTAATTTTTGTCTGTGTTACGTTTCATCATGTTGCTCTAATTCCTGGCAAATCCTTCTTGATTTTTTTGCTCTGCAAAGTGTTTTATTAATGTCCCTTTTAACATTCTCCACATTGCTAGTAGCAACCTAGACTTATTAGAAAAGATTATGTTTCCACTTTTAGCTTTTTACAGAAATTTAATATTTGAATTCTAAGATCTCTCTGTCTAAGTGTGCAACATTAACACCTTTATCTAATCTACCCCTTGGAAACAATCAGCTGAATTATATTCCTCTTTACAGGAAAAATGTATTATTAAATTCATGAGACCCCATTGTGTTATAAGAAACCATATATCATATCCATATGTATCTCTATAAATATGCCATTTACAAGCACACAAGCAGATAATAGACTGTATACTTAGAAAATACTTAATGTCTTTGCATTACATCTTGTACAGTGTAGTGTAATGAGGATGGTATTAACCTTAGCATCAGAGATTTTGATTCAAATCTCGACTTTACCACAAAGTTTGCAATCTTGGCATTTTGTTTATCTGTTTGTTTATTTAACCAATTAAAGCATCAGATTCTTTATCTATAAAAATAATTAATAAGGCATAATATGCAGGATTGTCTGTATATTTTTAAATGGCAGAAAAAATATCCAACACAGTGATTATATCATAATAGAGATTATATAAGCCTTATTTCCCCTTTTCTTCCCTTTTTCTGGAGTGTGTAACCTACAAGTTTTCCATTGTGAATGCACAGTAAATGTTTTTATTTCATTTACTAGTCAGTTAAATACACATAAATTGGCCAATTTACTTCCAATAGATTATAAAGGTATTTTTGTAAAATAATTTAGAAAATGTGATTTTAATTTTTCAAATCAACTCCCAATATTCAGGTAATAATTACTGTGTATTGTCAGGAATTAAATGACATATAAAGAGTGTAATGAACTAATAAGAACCTGCTGTATAGAAAAATAAATAAAATAAAATTCAAAAATTCAAGAAAAAAGAGTATAATGATATATATTTAGTGATATTCAATGCCTTTTCCTTAAAGACCACCTGTGTGTGTGTATGTATATATATAAAATTATTCAACATATATAATATTACTTATTGATATAGACTCATGTTTTTTAAATTAAACAAAAATATATGTACCTGAGAGTGAACAGTATGCACAAGAATTCTTATTGTAATGTTTTTGTTATTAGTGAAAAATTGAAAACAATCCAACTACACACACACATAGAGACATAGAGAAAAAAAGTATAAGTATTGTTGGAAAGGGGAAGAAACAAGTTTTTTTCATAATATGTTGAGGATAGAATCAATTTATTGTTGCTTTTTTGTTAATAGTGAAAAAATGAAAAATATATGTAGCAAATGTTAGAAGAATGTGAACTGAAAACAGTTATTGGCATGGGGAGGTGGATTACAGAGGACTTTCTCTTCTATATTACATATCTTTCTAATGTTTAGACTTTGTATTACTTTGTATATTTCAGTATATATTAATATCTTCTGTAAGAAAAGATATCATTTTCTAACTAAAAATAATTTGAAAGCTTGTCTATTAAGGCAAATAACCAAAGTAATTTAACTCTATGTCCCTCAGTTAATCTACTTTATAGAATTGTGGAAATAATTTGAGATAAATCAAGGAAGAACACTCCGCAATGCATAGTGCTATCTCATAATGTGAAATCTGAAGATGAATTTGCTTTGAACTATTGATAAGATTATCTTGCCCACCTCTAATTCCAGGTGGAAGACAGTGCAGTAAATGGCTCTTACAGAGATAAGACACTGCCTTCTTTTTCAGCCGGGTTTAACTCCTTCAGAGCAGGCTATCATCATCAGTCAGTAGAACAAAATAAATCTCAAACTTCAAAAGGAAAAGCTCCAATAATCCCCAAAAAGCTCCTGCATATTATTATATTTCTGACTATTCCCATGCAAAAATGGCCATCTGATTCTTTCTTTGTTTATTCAAATGAATTATTCTCCATATGTAAGACACTTCCAGATATTCATATTGATGATCTAAAGTACTGAAGCAAGACAGCCTGGGCCATAAAATTATCTTATTATCATAAAGTTATCTGGAAAAGCACAGCTAAACCATGGAGGACATGTGTCAGAGTAGGTTGGCTTACTTGCAATGGATGTTGTTCCTTTCTAGTTTTTCAGCAATGAGAATGAAAAACCAAGACAGTAGGGGGCAGCTTCCTTAACAGCATTTGGCAGATTGAGATAGTTAGGACCTAATAAGTACCTATTAGTTGTACTAATATTTGCTGCCCTTCACCCAAGGAAATTTCCATAATTATTATTGTGTATTTACACCACCAAATGAAGTTTTATATTTGCATTGTGGTTTAAAAGGCATATTGGTTGTGATTTGATTAGTCATTAGCATATCAAATATGGAATATCCAGGCTTTGGAAAGGTTGGAGGCTAGATTTTACTGTCCTCAAACTGGGTGGTTTGTATCTTTTTTGAAAAATGTACTCATGATGACCTCCAGTGTGTACATGTTTCAGATTTGCCTCCCCATAAATGACGCTCTAGATCTAGACAATAAGATGTCTCATATCCCATTTCAATGAGCAATGCTGAAACTTTTTATGTATCATAAGTTGTCTATATATTGGGTAAATCTCAATTATGATCAGAAAATCAATTACAACTTTCTTAATAGGAGAGTGAAATTTGAAATTCCTTTCTAAACCTAATAATATTTAGATCTGTGGTATCTTAGGATTTGCTCTCCAGGTTTAGTTTAAGGAACTACTAGGTGTTAGAAACGGGCTATTTTGGAAAAATTAGAGAACAAATACAAACCTGGAAGTTATTAAGATGAAATTATAATTTTTAATTAAAGTCAATACAGTAAAAAATTTTTGAATGCAATGTGCCATCCACACAGAAGTTCATAAAGGGGGGGGGGAGAAAGAGAGAATATTTGGCTTTAGAGAGCTTACTGTTCAGTAGGGAGGTGTCATGTAAAAAATATTGATAATATAAATAGCTACAATTTATTTCCCACATAAGTACAGTACTATTACTACCGCTATAATATCAATACTAATACTAATCAATACTAATAAATATACTACTATTATAATATCAATAGTAGTAAAAATATTTCAGAATGTTTACTATGTGCTAGGCACCATCCAAGACACTCTAAACATTATCTTGTTTAACCTGTCCACAAGCCTATGAGTTTACCCATTCCTATCATGGAAGAGGAAACTAAAACTTAGAGATATTACTTAAGCTAGGAAATGGAAGGATTTGTCTGGTTCCAAGATTCTGTTGAATAGTAACTTACAGAATTGTAAACAATATATATAGTACAAGACAAAATACATTCTACAAGAGTGTTCAAGCCAGGGATATTAATGCCAAAATGGCAGGCAGCTTTACCTGTTTTGCTTACTGACGTATGCCAGGTTCCTAGAACTGTATCTCATAAGTAAAAGATGCTCAATAAAGATGTGTAGAATTGACTTACATCTCAGGGAAATAAGTCTTCATTCTTTAGGTGTGAGGGTTAGAGTGGGAGTTGAGAAAGGACTCAGAAGAAATTATCTGAAGAAAGTTTTGAAGGCCTCACTAGCATCCAACGGCTAAGTTCCTTCTTGTCAAATCTCCTACCCACTGCAGCCCTCCTGACTACATGGACAATTCAAGCCCTCTTGGAACACTCCTCATGTTAAAGGGATTTCCAAACTCACTTTCTGAATGTTTAGATCTGCGTGCTTAGATGCAGAGTAAGAACTTATCATATATGAGAAACTATAAATGTCATTGATCATGAACTTGTAGGGCTATATGGCTGTGTTTGTGGCTTGTAGAAGTTAAATTACTAGAGTTGAGGAGGTTGTGGAACTGGAAAGTGTTTGAATTATATCTTATAACCATAAAGTTTGCAAGAAACAAGGCAGAGAGTGAAAATGTAGACATGGTGCTGAAATTACTGAGGAAAGTAGAAGAAGATCTGGGTAGCTCAGTAAATGACTGTGTTAAAGGACAACAAGGAACCTTGTCAATATGAACTGGAGAAAAGAAGAAGAGGGTGGAATGACTACACTCTGGCCACTTGCAGGGAGCAAGGAATGTATAAATGCATTGTTCTGTCGATATGGATGTCTGGGGAGCACATTAAACATCCAGCTGCAATCTGTTCTGGGGGAAAGGCAAAGAAATGGAAGTGATATTTAAGGAAAAGCCTGAGAATAAATTTCTTGAACATGTGTCTATTGATGAAGTGTCAATACTCTGCCAGTCCCTTTATCAGGCACTGGGGATGTAGAAGGCTTCCATTCTCAAAATTATAAGCATTCTGAAAGGAACAGTTAGAGACAAAGGAACAGATACAAATCCAGTGAGTTCAATGAGAGTAAGACTGTGCTAGTTGTGATCAAGTAGGAAGACAATATTGGGGAAGGGGGATCATCTAAAGCAGGAAGATAAAACGAGTTGTTTGGAAAGTATAATGAGATGGGATGGACATGTTGCAACAGAGAATGAAAGTGTAGAATTGAAGAAATGTAAGAAAAATGTATCCTAATAGAGATTAGTCAGACTAATTTTGATGTTTATATCAACTAGATATAATCATAAGATTATTAACTAGCAAATACCTAGAAAAGCTCAGGTATTCTACCGTAACTTAATATGATTTTATGAAAGTTAATCACCCTAGAACAAGTTAATTTCTCCATGATAGTGATGCCTAAGAAAGAGCAAGACATTTAATATATATGGGTTTTAGTAAGGCCTCTATTATAGACTCATATGCCATTTTTCACCAAGAAATTTGGAATATTTTGTAAAGTCAATGTATAACTTCAGGAAAGCTCATACCCATAGGTGATGATCAATGATTATGTGACAACCTAGGATCACATATTGAGAGCTGTCCCACTGTGGTCAGTTCTAATGCCCAGTATTTTTTATACATTTTATTAATGATTTGGAAGATAGCCTCACACTCAGCTTAATGAGCACACTATCTGTTCCCATCTTGGAAGACTGCCAACACTACAAGGCACAAAAATGAATTCAAATGTCCCTGGTTAACTGGGAACTGGTCCATCAAAAGTGTGAATTAAACCATAGGGATACACCCCCTATATTTAGGGAATGAACAGTAGCCACTTGCATATAAGCATTAACATACTAGCATAGCCCCAAGAGGCAATAACTAAAGACAAGAGAACTCCTTTATTGACCGCTGTGAATTACAACAGAAGTCCAGTTTGTTAAGAGTATCCACAATGCCTGCTATGTCCTAGTTGGAGAATTGCTTTTCTCTTTATTTTTTAACGTTTAAAAAAAGAGTTCCATAGGGGACTTCCCTGATGGTCCGGTGGTAAAGAATCTGTCTTCCAATGCAGGGGACATGGGTTCAACCTCTGGTCAGGGAACTAAGATACCACATGCTGCAGGACAAATAAGCCTGCATGCCAGAACTACTGAGCCCGTGTGCCTCAACTAGAGAGCCCACGTGCTCTGGAGCCTGCATGTCACAACTAGAGAGAAGACCATGCACTGTAACTAGAGAGAAGCCTGTGGGCCACAAGGAAGAGCCACGTGCTACAACAACAAAGATCCCACATGCCTCAATACCACCACACCACTGCATGCCACCACCACCACAAGGGTGCCCACAAGCTGGTTCTGACACCAGCAGGGAACTCCTTGGCCATGTCCTTCATGGGAAAAAAACGAGATCAGGTGGTCTCTGATAACCCTCACCACTGCTACAGATACCCTCAGCATTGGTCACTGAGGGCCCCTGAAATCTTCATCAACACTGACCTCAGCTGATGAAGCTAAATAAGACTGTGCTCTTGGACCTTCCCAGGAGCTGGAACTAGCACACCCCCAGATAGCACCCTCACCTCAACCCACAGGTGAAATCTTTCCCCACAAAAACTAGTGCATAATATCTGGAAGAGGTGACCTCTTCATCAAATGCATAGACATCAACACAAGGCTACAGGAAACATGAAAAATGAAGAAAGCATGACACCACCAGAGGAACTCAATAAGTTTCCAGTGGTCAAATCTAAGGAAATGGAGATCTAAACATTGCTGGACAGAGACTGCAAAATAATCATTTTAAGGAAGCTGTGATCTATAAAAGAACATAGACAACTCAACAAAGTCAGAAAAAAATATGAACAAAATGAGAAGTTTAAAAGAGAGATATGTTATTAAAAGAGAACTAAACAGAAATTCTGGAGCTGAAGAATACACTGAATAAAATAAAAAACACAATAGAGAGCATTGAAAGAAGACTTGATTAAGCAGAAGAAAGAATCTGAGAACTCAAAGATGAAATTAGGCAGTCAGCAGAGAAAAAAGAGAAAAAAATTGAACAACAGTAAAGAAAGCCTATGTAAATTATGGTACATCATCAGATGAAACAATATTCACATTTTGCAAGTCACAGAAGAAGTGAGAGAGAAAGGGACAGAAAACTTATTTAATGAAATATGGCTGAATATTTCCCAAATCTGAGAAGAGCTATGGACATCCAAGTACATGAAATTCATAGATCTCTTACAGATTCAACCCAAAGAAAATTTCACTGAGACACATGGTACTAACACTGTCAAAAATCAAAGCCCAAAAAGAATTTTGAAAGCAGTAAGGGAAACAAACAAAAAACAAAGTGGGCCCATAAGGCTCTCAGCGTATCTCTCAACAGAAATCTTGTAGGCCAGGAGAGAGTCTGATGTTATATTCAGAATGCTGAAAGAAAAAAATCCTGCCAATCAAAAATATTTTACCCAGCAATGCTGTCCTTCAGAAATGAAGGAGTGATACTTTCCCAGACAAACAGAAACTGAAGGAGTTCATGATCACTAGATCTGCTTTACAGAAGATGCTAAAGAAAGTTCTTCAATCTGAAATGAAAAGACACTAAATTCAGTAATATGAAAACATGAAGGCATAAAACTCCACTGGTAAGGAAAGTATATATAGTCAAATCCAGTATACTCTAATACTCTAATGGTGGTATGTAAATAACTTAACTCTAATATAAAAGTTAAAATACAAAAGTATTAAAAGTAACTCAAGCTACCATAATTTTTTTTAATGAATTCACAATATAAAAAGATGTAAAATGAGCCATCAAAAACATAAAATGTGGGAGGGGTAATAAAAGGGTAAAGTTTTTATATGTAATCAAAGTTATGTTGTTATCAGCTTAAAATAGACTGTTATAACTATAAGACGTTTTATATAAGCTTCATAGTAACCACAAAGCATACCACTACAGAAAATCATCATATCACAAAGCAAGATAGCAAGAGTGAAAGAAAGGAAAAAAGGAAGTAGAAAACATCCAGAAAACCATTAACAAGATGGGAATAATATACCTTTACATAATAATTACTTTAAATGTAAATGGACTAGATTCTCCAATCAAAAGACATAAAGTGGCCAAGTGGATCAAAAAAAGGATCCAACTATATGCTGCCTACAAGAGACTTACTTTAGAATCAAAGATACATATAGGCAGAAAGTTAAGAGGTGGAAAAGATATTCTATGCAAATGGAAACCAAGTGAGAGCAGGATTATCTATACTTATACCAGGGAAAATAGACTTTAATTCAAGCACTGTAACAAGAGACAAGGAGGTCAGTATATACAGTTGGCCCTTCATATCCAAAAGCTTTGCATCTGCAGATACAGCCAACTACAGAGTGAAAACATTTGGAAGAAAAAATTCCAGAAAGTTCCAAAAAGCAAAACTCAAATTTGCTGCACATTGGCAACTATTTACCTAGCATTTACATTGTATTTCCAACTATTTACACAGCATTTACATTGTATTAGCTATTATAAGTAATCTAGAGATGATATAAAGTATATAAGAGGGTGTGCATGGGTTATTTACAAATATTAAGCCATTTTACATAAGGGACTTGAGCACCCATGAATTCTGGTATCCAAAGGGGGTCCTGGAACTAATCCCCCATAGATACCATGCGGTCAATTAACCAAGAGGATGTGTTTTTGAACTAAATCTATTTGAAGTAAATCTGATCTGACCTTAAAGAGTAGTGAAGAGTGGTGAGGTAAATAGAGAACATGTAGAGTTTGAAAGATATAAAATTATAAAAGCTTAATTTAAATGCTCCTTGTGTGTCAAGTAGATACTAAACATAATTTTTATGATTTTAACATAAGTGAATCTGAACTAGCATACACACTAAGTTTCTTTTAACTTAAATGACTGGGTTTAAAATGTAGGGGAAAATGATCATTTGGTAAATATATTCTTGGTTTTGAAAGACTTACAAGTGTTTAAAAAATAGTTCTCAAATTAACTATATCCATATACATATAGGTTTTCTCATCTTTACCATTGAAGGATGAAAAGAACTAAAATAAATAAATAAATTTCTAGAAACTTACACCCTACTAAGACTGAATCATGAAAAAATAGAGAATATGAATAGAACTATAACTAGTAAAGAGATTGAATCAGTAATCAAAATTTTCCCAACAAAGCAAAGCACAGGACCCTATAGCTACATTAGTAAGTTCTGCCAAACATTTACAGAAAAATTAATGCCAGTAGTTCTCAAACTCTTCTAGAAAATTAAAAAGGAAGGACTACTTCCAAACTCATTTTATGAAGCCAAGATTACCTTGATACCAAAACCATACAAGGGCATAACTAGAAAAGAAAATTACAGGCCAATATTCCTGATGAATATGGATGCAAAAATTCTCAACAAAATACTAGCAAATAATATTAAGCAGAACATTAAAAGGAGTGTATACCATAATCAAGTCATTTTTATCCCTGTATGCAAGGATGTTCAACATACTGAAATCAGTCAGTGTTATGCACCACATTAAAAAAATGAAGGATAAAATTTATATGATTATCTCAATAGACTCATCAAAAGCATTTGACAAAATTCAACTTCCTTTCATGATTAAAAACTCTCAACAAACTGTGTATAGAAGGAGCATACCTCAAAATAGTAAGGCCATATATGACAAGCCCACAGCTAAAAATCATACTCAATGGTAAAAAGCTAAAAGCTGTTCCTCTAAGATCAGGAACAAGACAAGGATGCCCATACTTCCCATTTCTATTCAATATAGTACTGGAAGTCCTAGCCAAGGCAATTAGGTGAGAAAAAGAAATAAAAAGTATCCAAATCAGAAAGGAAGGAGTTTTGCAGATGATATGATCTGATATATAGAAATCCCTAAAGATATCACCAAAAGGTTAGAATTAATAAATGAATTCAGTAAAGTTGCAAGATACAAAATTAACATACAAAAATCAGTTGCATCTCTATATGCTAACAATAAACTAACTGAAAGAGAAATTAGGAAATGAATCCCATTTATAATAGCATCAAAACAATAAAATACTTAGAAATAGACTTAACCAAGGAGGTGAAATACCTGTATGCTGAAAACTAAAAGAGGTTGATGAAAGAATATCAATTATACCCTAAATCTAAAACCAACAAACAAAAATCTATCTTTGCCTATTTATTTGGAAAAAAGGATGTAGGTCTTAGAATTGATATTTAAATTCTCCTCTTGCTTTTCAATGAAATATACTACTTGGATTATGAATAAGAAAACACATTTATTAGCACTTATTTCAGTCTGGCATGTACTAAGTATTTACACCTAGTATACTTATTTTGATCTTCAAAAATTATCAGTATTTTAACCCTACAAAAGGTCATTTCTCTCTCACATGACCAATGCAGGTTATTAGGGCACTTTACTCACCGTGTTTATAAGAAAAGCCAGGCTGGGATGAAGTGTGAGAGTAGCATTGACATGTATACACTACCAAATGGAAAATAGATAGCTAGTGGGAAGCAGCGGCATTGCACGGGGAAATCAGCTCTGTGCTTTGGGACCACCTAGAGGGGTGGGATAGGGAGGGTGTGAGGGAGACGCAAGAAGGAGGGGGTATGGAGATATATGTATACATATAGCTGGTTCACTTTGTTATACAGCAGAAACTAACAAAACATTGTAAAGCAATTATACTCCAATAAAGATGTTTAAAAAAAAGAAAGAAAAGCCAGGCTGAAAGAAGTTTTCAGGTAACTTGACGGCTCGAGTTCTGGTTTTTCACCCTTCACATGTCACTGTTAATCACATTTGGAAGCAAGTCCCATGACCAAAACTAATGTCAAAAAAACAAAAAAGTGCAGTGCAACTATGTGTCAGAAAGTGGGAAAGCTTGAAATATTTGGTGACCACAAAACGGCAACCCAGATTTCTTTTGTTTTTTAATTTTTTGAAGTATAGTTTATTTATAATATTCCAGGTATACAGCAAAGTGATTTAGTTATACAGTTATACATATATATTCTTTTCCATATTCTTTTCCATTATAGGCTATTACAAGATATTGAATATAGTTCCCTGTGCCCTACAGTAGAGCCCTGTTGTTTATTTTATATATAGTAGTGTGTACCTGTTAATCCCAAATTCCTTCTCTTCTTACCCTTTGGTAACCATAAGTTTGTTTTCTATGTCTGTGAGTCTATTACTGTTATTTTGTTTGTTTGTTTGTTTGTTTGTTTGTTTTCGGTACGCGGCCCTCTCACTGTTGTGGCCTCTCCCGTTGCGGAGCACAGACTCCGGACGCGCAGGCTCAGCGGCCATGGCTCACAGGCCTAGCCTCTCCACGGCATGTGGGACCTTCCCGGACCAGGGCACGAACCCATGTCCCCTGTATCGGCAGGTGGACTCTCAACCACTGCGCCACCAGCGAAGCCCTATTACTGTTTTGTAAATAAGTTCATTTGTATCATTTTTTTAGATTCCACCTATAAGTGACATCATATGATATTTGTCTTTCTCTGACTTACTTCACTTAGCATAATAATCTCTAGGTCCATCCATGTTGCTGCAAATAGCATTATTTTATTCTTTGTTAGAGCTAAGTAATATTGCATTGTGTGTGTGTGTGTGTGTGTGTGTGTGTGTGTATATACTTTATCCATTCATCTGCAGATGGACATTCAGGTTGCTTCCATGTCTTGGCTATTGTAAATAGCGCTGCTACGAACATTGGTGTGCATGTATGTTTTCAAATTTGAGTTTTTGTCTTTTCCAGATATATGCCCAGGAGTGTGGTTGCAAGATCATATGACAACTCTATTTTTGGTTTTTGAGTAACCTCCATACTCCTTTCCATAGTGGATGTACCAGTTTATATTCCCACCAACAGTGTAGGAGGGTTCCCTTTTCTCCATACCTCTCCAGCATTTAATATTTGTAGAATTTTTGATAAGGACCATTCTGACTGGTGTGAGGTAGTACTTCATGGTAGTTTTGATTTACATTTCTCTAATAATTAGCAATGTTGAGCATTTTTTATATGCCTCTTGGCTATCTGTATGTCTTCTTTGGAGAGATGTCTATTTAGGTCTTCTGACCATTCTTTGATTAGGTTTTTTTGCTTTTTGATATTGAGCTGTATCAGCTGTTTGTATATTTTGGAAATTAAACCCTTGTTGGTTGCATTATTTGCAAATATTTTCTCCCATTCCTTAGGCTGTTTTTTGTTTTGCTTATGGTTTCCCTTGCTGTGCAAAACTTTCAAGTATAATTAGTTCCCATTTGTTTATTTTTGCTTTTGTTTCCATTACTCTAGGAGACAGATCCAAAAAGTATTGTTGTGATTTATGTCAAAGAGTGTTCTTCCTATGTTTTCCTCTAGGAGTTTTGTAGTATTTAGTCTTACATTTAGGTCTTTAATCCATTCTGAGTTTATTTTTGTATATGGTGTTGAGAAGTGTTCTAATTTCATTCTTTTACATGCAGCTGTCCAGTTTTCCCAGCACCACTTACTGAAGAGACTGTCTTTTCTCCATTGCATATTCTTGCCTCCTTTGTCATAGATTAATTGACCATAAGTGTGTGGGTTTATTTCTGGGCTCTCTATCCTATTCCACTGATTTACTGTCTGTTTTTGTGCTGCTGTTTTGTACTGTTTTCATTACTTTGTAGTATAGTCTGAAGTCAGAGAGCATGATTCCTCCAGATCCGTTCTTCATTCTCAAGACTGTTTTGGCTATTTGGGGTCTTCTGTGTTTCCATACAAGTTTTTAAACTTTTTGTTCTAATACTGTGAAAAATGCCATTAGTAATTTATAGAGACTGTATTAGATCTGTAGATTGCCAGGGGTAGTATGATCATTTTAACAATATTGATTCTTCCAATCCAAGAACACTGTATATCTTTCCATTTATTTGTGTTATCTTCAATTTCTTTCATCAACATCTTATAGTTTTTCGAGTATAGGTCTTTTGCCTCCTCAGGTAGGTTTATTCCTAGGTATTTTATTCTTTCTGATGTGATGATAAATGAGATTATTTCCTTAATTTCTCTTTCTGATCATTGTTAGTGTGTAGAAATACAACAGATCTCTATACATTAATTTTGTATGTTGCAACTTTACCAAATTATTTGAGGTCTCTGGTAGCATCTTCAGGGTTTTCTATGTATAGTATCATGTCATCTGCGAACAGTGACAGTTTTACTTCTTCCTTTCCAATTTGGATTCATTTTATTTCTTTTTCCTCTCTCATTGCTGTGGCTAGGGCTTCCAAAACTATGTTGAATAAGAGTGGCAAGACAGGGCATTCTTGTCTTATTCTTGATCTTAGAGGAAATGCTTTCAGCTTTGCAGCATTGAGTATGATGTTACCTGTGGGTTTGTCATACATGGCCTTTATTAAGTTGAGGTATGTTCCCTCTGTGCCTACTTTCTGGAGAGTTTTTACATAAATGGATGTTGAAATTTATCAAAAACTTTTTCTGCATCTATTGAGATGATCATAGCGTTTTTATTCTTCATTTTGTTTATATGATGTATCACATTGATTTATTTGCAGATATTGAAAAATCCTTGCATCTCTGGGATAAATCCCACTTGATCATGGTGTGTGATCCTTTTAATGTATTACTGCATTTGGTTTGCTTGTATTTTGTTGAGGATTTTTGCATCTATGTTCATCAGTGATATTGGCCTGCAATTTTCTTTTTTTGTGATGTCTTTGTCTGGTTTTGGTGTCAGGGTGATGGTGGCCTCATAGAATGAGTTCAGAAGTGTTCTTTCCTCTGGAAGTTTGTGGAATAGTTTCAGAAGGATAGGCATTAACTCTTCTCTAAATGTTTGGCAGAATTGCAACCTAGTTTTCTTGATTCCTGACTTAAGGATATAATCTGTATCAAAATTTTCACATGTGAGAATATGAAGCTCAATTATGTAATAAGATTCAAATGTTTCCTTGATCATGATTTTTCATATTCATTTTTCTAAAGGACACAGGATTAAAAACTATCCAATGTTTTCTAAACACTGCATAATCGTACACTACTTTTTAACACATTTTAATGTTTTCATCTAACAAAGTAAAACAGTAAAAAGTATTAACTAGTACAAAGTAATACAATTTTATATAGGCCCAGTATTCATGGATTTCAGAAGTCATAGGATGATCAGTTGATTCAGCTTGGTTAGTGGGGCTGGTTGCCTCCAAATCTGAAATAGTGAAAGATGACAGAGATTGAGAGATAGAGAAAAAGAGAGAGAGAAAGAGAGGTGGTGGGAGGGAAGTAAATTTTTACTTAGGGAAAAATCTCCAGGAAATATAAAATTTTGTGTGCTCCAAAGGTGAAATTTTGTTAAAAGGAATATCATGACCTCTGAAAAGGAAATGATGCTACAGAAGAGGTGCTGCCCACTCAAGATTCTGGAATAGTGGCAGGAAGCAGATGTCCCTAGGAGCAGCAGACACTCTTGAATTTTGAACCCTGTGTGAGTACCTGGCATATTTCTGCCCTGGCTGCCTTGTCACTTGTTAACATGGCTCTTGGACTTTTTGTGGACCTCAGGGAATCACTAAAGGGAAGGAGAAAAGGAGATGGAGAAGAAACAAGAGAAAAGAAGAAAACAGAGAATGGGAGGGGATAAGCAATGGACCTCTGATCAGCCTGATTTTTCATCAGTTTTGACAATTTTTTTTTATTAATAAAACTGAGTGAAACAGGGAGACACCTTTGTTGGGTTTGAACGATGGGTCTAACTAGGTCCCTTGCTGGTGTTGAAATTGCTTTTCACAGAACCCCATCGAGATAATCTCATAGCATAGTAAACACTATGAGGAGTAAAGAGTTGTAATTGATCAAGTAAAAAATAAAGGGCTTTATTTAATTAAATTCTGAGTAGATAGAAAAATAAGTAATTCAACCTTAGACTGGTAAGTCACAGTGTAAGCAAATTTGTGGTTAGCACACTACATCTGTTTCTGATTCTTAAAAGACTTAAGACTTCAGATTTACTGAAGATTATATGGTGATTTTTTTAGGAATTAAACAAAGCAAGTCATTGTTAGAAAACAGAGATCAATTCTTGCCAAGGATCTTCTTTCCTTCTCTCTTCATATGTTTAAATCAGCTCAAGTAGCATTTTTCAGCAGCGGCAGGATCATTGTTATTTTGTTGAACGTCCCTAATGACAGAATAAAAACTTAAAGTATAATTACTGTTCACTAAATGACAACTAAAATAAGATTCTCTGTGTTATGTATATATATATTCAAAGATGCAAATGTATGTGAAATGTCTATATTGTTAATCACATTTATCCATAGTCATCTATGTATACATAATTCTTGGAAAAATCATATGCATATATAAATTTTATAAACATTAATTTTTTTCTCGAATTTCAATTCATTATCAGTAATATGGAAGATGTTGTCCCTAAACTGGTTTTTCAAACTCAGGACAAAGCCATCTTTGGTAACATATTTCAGTGAATGTCCTGTTCTTGGAATATATGGGGCCCATTATTTCTGACAACATATCATATTTTAAGAGACAGCAGCTGCTAAATAAAATTATCACACAATATCTTGCAAAAGAATCACCAAGGCAATTATTTCTCACTATGACCATATCCCCTTTAAATTGCCTTTCATGTGTCTATATTTTCTCTCTGAAGCTGTCTTGATTTTACACAAAGCAATTAAAATATATTTGGGAGTTTGAAAAATGCAATATATGATTTCCCTGACTTCAGTCCTCTCCACTGATAATAAACTTAAAATTTAGACATAATGACTATCAAAGATATTTTTAATATTTATGGATTTATGCAAATGAAAAATCTCAAAAAGGCATTTAAATTTTAATAAATCACATATTTATATATGTAATAAACAATCTTTTAAAAATAATATAACTATAGTAAATTAAGATTGTTCTGGACAATTCAAAACATACAGTGGTTATATCTATGGCTAATTAGATGTTCCAGTTTCAAGGATGGCCATGAACAAGGTCATAATGACTGCATATCCACACAAAGAAATTTACTACTCTAGATTTATATGTGAGCTTTCTCTTTCACACACTTAACTTCCTTTAGCTTTAAAAATGCACATGCATATACTTGTGTACATCCCCATATGTCCCCAGGCCCTCGAGATGCTATTCTCAGAACCAAAGCTAGTTTTTCATAGCTGCAATTCTTTGAGTAAATGGGAAAATCATTCTGACAGAGAATCCCTTAGCCTATGTATACCAGCAATTATATCCATGTTGACATGACCCAAGAAATAAAAATTCAGGAGATTAAAGACTCAGTGGCCTCGAATCCTGCTTCTAGCAGCTAAGAATCATAATTTGATATCTGGCACAGATTTTCCTTATGACCTATGCCAGATAGGTTAATCATTTTATGCCTCAGTTTCCTTATTTGTGAAATGTAGTATGAAAATAAATCTGGTCCCAGGGGGAAGAGCTGGGTTTACATGATGAAGTGTGATGTACGTGCTGAGTGAATCCTCATTATGGACATCATGTCCTGATTATGCTCACGTTATGTAAAATCTAGCCAATTTACAGATACATGTAGGTATTGTGCTTCAAGTATAAAAGTGAAGGTCAGAAACATTTTTCAATTTTATTTTTGAGACTGATTGAGCACTAAAATAATGTAAAGTACAGCTCATAATTTTATGCATTTTCCTGGGCATACTGTTCTTAGACAATAAAATAGGATATTAGTTTGACTTTATAATAAAACTGAGCTAAATTCAACCAGTTCTTCATTTTTATTATTTATTGCAGTGCCTGTCGCAGGAATGTATTGATTTTTGTGCCAACCTTTGTTTTTCTTACAAGTTTTGTCACGCAAATTTGCTTCTCTAAATGCAGTGCCCTTAGTATACTTTACAAAATATATTGGCATGACATTACAATTTGACCTTTACATCTTCTGAGGAACCAGGCCATTTCAGTACTAAAAGCCATATTTTGCAGTTCATTTTATCCCATTCATTTTCAACTTTTATTGAACTCTCCACAAAGTGAAGCATGCATTCTGCACAAAACTTTCTTTGAATGTTATGACTGAACACAGGTAGTTCAAATACAGCTTTTATATTTTTAAAGTATGGCTAAGTCATTTTTTAGAGCATGATTAAACTAAGCACATTTATTTAGAAGAAAGAATGAGTGAAAAGATGAAAATTGTATTATGAGTTCAATAAAAATGTACGAAGACACTTGGAAGGTAAAACAGTTACTTGTTACCAGTTCAGAGAGGCAGTGATATGATTTTACATAATTTTTTTTCAGAGATTCAATGTCCACCGTCTGTGGAGCAATGTGAAAAACTAAGTATGCATTTTTGAAGTTCAATAAACTATATTCTGGTTGCCCATATTCACCCTGAATTAATAACTAGCTTGGAAGTACTTGCTAATAACACAGATTGAAGTACAATGTCTCAACCACCTGGTTTTCCATTCATTTAAAACTATTCGTTGAGCACCTTTTATTTGCTAGCTTCTGCTTATTTGCTTTTTAAAACATTATTGTTAGTTTGTATATTTGGGATATTTTACTTTTAGACACAGGAAATTTTTGTTGTTGTTTTAGATTTTAGGTGCAATAATGAAATATTTCTGAGATTTAGAGACAATAAGCTTTCTATTGCATCACAGTAGAGCTTGAAAATAGAAGATAATTGATAAAATGAGTAATTTATGGATAATATTCCACTAATAGATAATATAAGGCTGCCATTTTCACTTTTCCATCATTTTCTTGAAATTTAATTATCCCTTCTCTAAAATCAAACTTAATTATGCTCAGTAAAACACATATGAGCTAAAGAAAATTAGACAAGATGATCAAAATCAGAAGAGTGTTTCAGAAAGAAAAACTCCATAAACATTCAAAATACATATTTAAGAGAAGTTAATACATGTATATTGATGCATATTATGAATTGCTGTTATTGGCTATGACAACCCATTTTACTATATCTATTTAACATGTTTACTTATAAACTTCCTTTTAAAAAAATTGTTTAAAGTAGCTCACAACCGCTGAGTGGACCCTATCAAGATAGTTCGCCAAGGAAGTTTTTAATCCATAAATCTTTTGTTTCTCAATTTATTTCTGTTGCCGTTTGAGCTCATATTCAAAATGATCCTACTTACAGAGCGGAGTCTAAGGAACAAGGAGCAGGATATGGATGGTTCATTGGAGCCTGTATTTTATAGTTGCCTTAAAGCCCAGTGATATTAATGAGAAAGTGATGCAGGCAAATCATCACTGTAGTCATCAAACTTCCCTGAATAAAGCAGAACCTAAGAACTTGAGGTATGTAATAAAGAAGGGGAGAGGGGGCATACCTCAATATAGTAAGGCCATATATGACAAGCCCACAGCTAAAAATCATATTCAATGTTAAAAAGCTAAAAGCTTTTCCCTACTCTTCAGGAACTTAGGATCTAATCGATGAGATGATACATCAAAAAATTAAGCAGTAAAAAAAAAAAAAGAAAAAGAAAAAGCAACCTATCTTTACAAATTAAAAAAATAGTGGATCAGAGAGTAGGTGCTACAGTACAGTTCAATTAATATTAATATGGAAATTCCAGCTGGAGTAATCCTGAAAGGCTTCCTGGAGGATATGAAGAGGTAGTCCTGTGAAGGAAAGATATTTAAAATTGCTGGAGAGAAGGGGAAAGTCCTGCTAAAGAGACAGTATGACACTAGTATAGGATGGCATACATAATGAAAGCAGAGTATTTCCCCAAGGAAAAAGAAAGCATGATGAGATATGGACCTATAGATTAGTCTCAAAGATGTCTGTGTTTACAGAATAAATATGAAATGGGTAAAATTTAAGGAAAACAGTATTTCAGATGGAGATTTGGCTACACTTGAACTGCTGTTCAAACAGGAGTAAGCATCCTTGGGGAGTCCTGGGACACTGAGGCAAAAGAGAGGCGAGCTGGATAAGGTGCCTAGACATTTGACACCACAGGAGGTAATGCAGAATAGAAGTGATCCGGTTGGTATCTGGTTGCTAGAAGTATTAAAAGTCAAATAACGTGTGCCCCTGAATTTAAAGCCAGCCTGCTTTTATCACCAGCATCAGCTAATGTTAAGTATCTGGAAATTTTTCACTGATATGTCTGAGGCTGTTAAAATGCATGCATTCTCCATCACTTTCCCCAGCCTTTTCTTTCTCTTCTTCCACCTCTTCTTTCTCCTTTTTCTAGACTTTGGCCTTCCTCTGCTCCATCCCCATGGTCCAAGGGAGAAATTTGGGGTACTCCTTCTACCCAAGTGTAGTTTTTAACCTAAATATGTTCCTTTTTCTTTATTGGCATCTGTGTTTTTCTTATCTTCCTCTAGCTAGTTTAAGTAGAAAGAGATTTATTAGCAAGCTGGAAGAATCTCCAAGAAGTCTAGCAACAATAGAAGTTAGGAAAAGCTAATCATATTTAAGTTTCTTCTTTTGTTATTAATTTTTATTGGAGTATAGCTGTTTTACAATGTTGTGTTAGTTTCTTGCTGTACAGGAATTGAATCAGTCATATGCAACATATATCCACTCTTTTTTACATTTCCTTCCCATATAGGTCACCACAGAACATTGAGTAGAGTTCCCTGTGCTATACAGTAGATTCTTATTAGTTATCTATTTTATACATAGTAGTGTATATATGTCAATCCCAATCTCCCAATTCATCCCCCAACCCACGTCCCCCCTTGGTAACCATAAGTTTTTTCTCTATATCTGTGACTCTATATAAGTTCATTTTTACCATTTTCTAGATTCCACATATAAGTGATATTATACAATGTTTGTTTTTCTCATTCAGACTTAACTTCACTCTGCTTGACAGTCTCTAGGTCTCTAATGAAAGCACCAACACTACTCATTATAGCACTAGGCACTTAGGGTACTAGGAACCGTGTACAAGGATTTCCACTAGGGCTGAACACAAGGCATCAACCCCTTAAGCCACTGCCCAACATGCTTTCGAAAAGAACCAACATCCTTGAGTATACTTGCTTCAACTCATTGCTCTCTTCCTCCTTCTGAGTTCATGTGTTTGTACCTGCTTAGTAGAACCATTGCTGTATAGAAACCCACCTGAAAAGAGATCTGAAAATATTAATTCTTTTTCTTTTTCTTTTTTAAAAACATCTTTATTGAAGTATAATTGCTTTACAATGGTGCATTAGTTTCTGCTTTATAACAAAGTGAATCAGCTACACATATACATATATCCCCATATCTCCTCCCTTTTGCATCTCCCTCCCACCCTCCATATCCCACCCCTCCAGGTGGTCACAAAGCCCTGAACTGATCTCCCTGTGCTATGTGGCTGCTTCCCACTAGCTATCTATTTTACATTTGGTAGTGTATATAAGTCCATGCCACTCTCTCCCTTCATCCAGCTTACCCTTCCCCCTCCCCGTGTCCTCAAGTCCATTCTCTACATCTGCATCTTTATTCCTGTCCTGCCCCTAGGTTCTTTAGAACCATTTTTTTTCTTTTTTAGATTCCATATATATGCGTTAGCATACGGTATTTGTTTTTCTCTTTCTGACTTACTTCACTCTGTATGACACTCTATGTCCATCTACCTCACTACAAATAACTTAATTTCGTTTCTTTTTATGGCTGAGTAATATTCCACTGTATATATGTGCCACATGTTCTTCATCCATTCATCTGTTGATGGACACTTAGGTTGCTACCATGTCCTAACTATTTTTAATAGAGCTGCAATGAACATTGTGGTACATGACTCTTTTGGAATTATGGTTTTCTCAGGGTATATGCCCAGTAATGGGATTGCTGGGTCATATGGTAGTTCTGTTTTTAGTTTTTTAAGGAACCCCCATACTGTTCTCCATAGTGGCTGTATCAATTTACATTCCCACCAACAGTGCAAGAGGGTTCCCTTTTCTCCATACCCTCTCCAGCATTTATTGTTTGTGGATTTTTTGAGGATGGCCATTCTTACTGGTGTGAGGTGATACCTCATTGTAGCTTTGATTTGCATTTCTCTAATGATTAGTGGTGTTGAACATCCTTTCATGTATTTGTTGGCAATCTGTATATCTTCTTTGGCGAAATGTCTATTTAGGTCTTCTGCCCATTTTTGGATTGGTTTGTTTGTTTTTTTGACATTGAGCTACATGAGCTGCTTGTAAATTTTGGAGATTAATCCTTTGTCAGTTGTTTCATTTGCAAATATTTTCTCTTATTCTGAGGGTTGTCTTTTTGTCTTGTGTATGGTTTCCTTTGCTGTGCAAAAGCTTTTAAGTTTCATTAGGTCCCATTGTTTGATTTTTATTTCCATTTCTCGAGGAGGTGGGTCAAAAAGGATCTTGCTGTGATTCATATCATAGTGTGTTCTGCCTATGTTTTCCTCTAAGAGTTTTATAGTGTCTGGTCCTACATTTAGGTCTCTA
Organism: Mesoplodon mirus; assembly: GCF_964341445.2. Taxonomy (NCBI): domain Eukaryota; kingdom Metazoa; phylum Chordata; class Mammalia; order Artiodactyla; family Ziphiidae; genus Mesoplodon; species Mesoplodon mirus. Next base: position 116,055,689 of record NC_138982.1, read on the forward strand.
ATCCATTTTGAGTTTATTTTTGTGTATGGTGTTAGGGAGTGTTCTAATATCATTCTTTTACATGTAGCTGTCCAGTTTTCCCAGCACCACTTATTGAAGAGGCTGTCTTTTCTCCATTATATATTCTTGCTTCCTTTGTCAAAAATAAGGTGACCATATGTGCATGGGTTTATCTCTAATTATTTTTCTATATATATATTATTCATTTATTTTTAGCTCACCAGCTTTTTCATTATAGAAAATTTCACTGGGGTGTATGCCTTTCTGTGGCCATATTGAGCTCATAGGTTTTGTTTGTTTACTTTAACATAATCGAAGGGAATGTTAGAGAACCAAGAAAATATACACTTGCTGTTTCTTCCTTCCAAAAGTGTTTTCACTCCAGTCTTTAATGCATTATATTTTCTCTGTTGACATCTCAACAACCATAACATTATTTTATTTTTCAACCTGGAAATACAAAATACAATGATATCTTTGTGTTTCCAGAAATGTGTTGTCTTTGGATTCCAAGTATTTTATATCTATCATCTATCTATCTATCTATCTATCTATCTATCTATCTATCTATCTATCTTTATATATATATACCTATATCTCTTATTCTCTCTCTCTGTCTCTCCCTCTCCCCATGCCTCTTTTTCCCCTACTGTCACAATATGAGTAAAATAGGTATATTTACACTAATGGCTCTCAAGCTTTTTCACTCCATTGAGTCTCCTTTTAATAAACAGGAAGAAAAGAAGAAAAAGAAAGAGGAGAAGAAGAGGGAAAAGAATAGGAAGAAAGGGAAGGGGAGAACAAGAAGAACAATAACAGGAACATGAAGGAAAAAGGACAGGAGGAGAGTGGTAGTGGTAGTGGTAGTGGTGGTGGTAGTGGTAGTGGTAGTGGTGGTGGTGGTGGTGGTGGTAGTGTGGTGGTAGTGGTAGTGGTAGTGGTGGTGGTGGTGGTGGTGGTAGTGTAGTGGTGGTGGTAGTGACAGTGGTAGTGGTGGTGGTGGTGGTAGTGGTAGTGGTAGTGGTGGTGGTAGTGGTAGTGGTAGTGGTGGTGGTAGTGGTAGTGGTAGTGGTGGTGGTGGTGGTGGTGGTAGTGTAGTGGTGGTGGTAGTGGTAGTGGTAGTGGTGGTGGTAGTGGTAGTGGTAGTGGTGGTGGTGGTGGTGGTGGTAGTGTGGTGGTAGTGGTAGTGGTAGTGGTGGTGGTGGTGGTGGTGGTAGTGTAGTGGTGGTGGTAGTGATAGTGGTAGTGGTGGTGGTAGTGGTAGTGGTAGTGGTGGTGGTAGTGGTGGTGGTGGTGGTGGTGGTAGTGGTAGTGGTAGTGGTGGTGGTGGTGGTAGTGGTAGTGGTAGTGGTGGTGGTAGTGGTAGTGGTAGTGGTGGTGGTGGTGGTGGTGGTAGTGTAGTGGTGGTGGTAGTGATAGTGGTAGTGGTGGTGGTGGTGGTGGTGGTAGTGTAGTGGTGGTGGTAGTGAGAGTGGTAGTGGTAGTGGTAGTGGTGGTGGTGGTGGTGGTGGTAGTGTAGTGGTGGTGGTAGTGTAGTGGTGGTGGTAGTGTAGTGGTGGTGGTAGTGATAGTGGTAGTGGTGGTGGTAGTGGTAGTGGTAGTGGTAGTGGTGGTGGTGGTAGTGGTAGTGGTAGTGGTGGTGGTAGTGGTAGTGGTAGTGGTGGTGGTGGTGGTAGTGTGGTGGTGGTGGTAGTGGTAGTGGTAGTGGTAGTGGTGGTGGTGGTGGTAGTGTAGTGGTGGTGGTAGTGGTAGTGGTAGTGGTGGTGGTGGTGGTAGTGTGGTGGTGGTGGTAGTGGTAGTGGTAGTGGTAGTGGTGGTGGTGGTAGTGTAGTGGTGGTGGTAGTGATAGTGGTAGTGGTAGTGGTAGTGGTGGTGGTGGTGGTAGTGTGGTGGTGGTGGTAGTGGTAGTGGTAGTGGTAGTGGTGGTGGTGGTAGTGTAGTGGTGGTGGTAGTGATAGTGGTAGTGGTAGTGGTAGTGGTAGTGGTAGTGGTAGTGGTGGTGGTGGTAGTGTAGTGGTGGTGGTAGTGATAGTGGTAGTGGTTGTGGTAGTGGTAGTGGTGGTGGTGGTGGTAGTGTATTGGTAGTGGTAGTGGCGGTGGTAGTGTAGTGGTAGTGGTAGTGATAGTGGTAGTGGTTGTGGTAGTGTAGTGGTGGTGGTAGTGATAGTGGTAGTGGTTGTGGTAGTGGTAGTGGTAGTGGCGGTGGTAGTGGTAGTGGTAGGGATAATGGTAGTGGTGTTGGTGGTAGTAGTGTAGTAGTGGTAGTGGTGGTAGTGATAGTCGTAGTGTAGCAGTGGTGGTGGTGGTAGTGGTAGTGTTGATGGTAGTGGTAGTGGTATTGGTAGTGATAGAAGTAGTGGTGGTGGTGGTGGTAGTGGTAGTGATGGTGGTGGTGGTAGTGTATTGGTAGTGGTAGTGTAGTAGTGGTAGTGGTGGTAGTGGTAGTGATGGTGGTGGTAGTGGTAGTGATGGTGGTGGTGGTAGTGTATTGGTAGTGGTAGTGGTAGTGATAGAAGTAGTGATGGTGGTAGTGGTAGTGGTAGTGATGGTGGTGGTGGTAGTGTATTGGTAGTGGTAGTGGTAGTGGTAGTGTAGTAGTGGTTGTGGTAGTGGTAGTGGTATTGCTAGTGATAGAAGTAGTGGTGGTGGTGGTGGTAGTGGTAGTGATGGTGGTAGTGGTAGTGATGGTGGTGGTGATAGTATAGTGGTAGTGGTAGTGGCAGTGGTAGTGGTAGTGGTAGGGTTAATGGTAGTGGTGTTGGTGGTGGTAGTGTAGTAGTGGTGGTGGTAGTGGTGTGGTAGTGGTAGTGTAGTAGTGGTAGTAATGGTGGTGGTGGTGGTGGTGTATCAGAAGAAAAGTCTTCACTCTGCTTCTGTCTCAGTTTATACACTTATCTGTGTTTTCATTAATCATTACCTTCTACCCTCTATCACTTTCAGGTATGTCACATCCTTCTCAAAATCTAATACTTGGCTTTTTTCATGAGGAGATCTTTTCCCATCTCCTCTATTACCATGTCTCTTGCCTCATGGGTCATCCTCTAGCTCATCTGTGACTCCAAATTTCTCACTCTATTATTTCTTTCCTCTCAAAAAGTAAACATTCCCACCTTTCCATCATCTCCAATAAACAAACGCACAGACCATTTTCACCTTACCTTTAGACACCTGTAATGTACTATGGCTACAAAATCTTTTTCCTTCACAGCCAAGATTCTAAACACAGGATTTTCCTCTTCCTATTTCACATTCCTATTCCCATTTGTTTTTCGACTCACTGATGTACATATGGCTTCCAATTCAACTAGTCAAGTGGAAAATATTCTCAGAAAATTTCAAGTGTCCCCAAGTTGCCAAATCTCAGGCACAATTTCAAGTTGGGATCTTCTCTTCTTGACAGCATATAGTGCTATTAGATTGCTTCACATTCCAACTCTTAAATGCATTCATCCCCAGCTTCCATGAACTAGTGTCTCATGAAACTGTATCTCAAGATTTTTCTTCTGTATTTCTGGACAGTCTTTCTCAATTACATTTCTGAGCTCTGTTTCTTTCACATATTATTTATAGTTGATATTGCTTTGCATTTTTTTTCTTGATTCAATTTTCTTCTCAGTCTTCGAGTTCTCCTTAAGTGATCTTATGCATATTCATGAGCTGATAACCAATAAAGGTATACTGTTCCTCATAATTGAAAGAGTTTTAAACTGGTGTGTCTGTGTGTATGTGTACATATATACATGTATACATATGTACATATATATACTATATATATACATATACACTAGCCATACACACATACACACACACATACATTGAGCAGCTTTAACTGAATGTCTAACAGAAAGGTCACCCTTAGGATGTCCAAAACTGAACTTAACACCCCCTTTCACTGTCACCCTCATTGCCACTCTCAATATTCTCTATTCTCAGTATCAAGAGATTGTCAAACAATTTATTCAGTATTTCAATCAGTGGAAATAATCCCTCTTATTTATTCTTATTTATCCTCCCCTTTCTTTTTCTTGCAGTCAGTCTTAAAGTCATGTATGTTCCATTTCCAAAAGATCATTCTAGCCATACCTACTACCATTTCTTAGAACAGACCCTCCAGCATCCCATGCCTGAATAGCTACAGCAGCCATCTATCGGGCAGTCTTGCCTCCAGACCCTAAATTTCTTAGAATTTCACTACTCTTCTTAAAATATATTTACTCCTAATCACTGGGTCTTTATTCTTTTTTTTTTTTAAATAAATTTAGTTATTTATTTTTGGCTGTGTTGGGTCTTCGTTTCTGTGCGAGGGCTTTCTCTAGTTGCAGCGAGTGGGGTCCACTCTTCATCACGGTGCGCGGGCCTTTCACTGTCGCAGCCTCTCTTGTTGCGGACCACAGGCTCCAGACTATGGCTCACTGGCTTAGTTGCTCTGCGGCATGTGGGATCTTCCCAGACTAGGGCTCGAATCCGTGTCCCCTGCATTGGCAGACAGATTCTCAATGACTGCGCCACCAGGGAAGCCCCTGGGTCTTTATTTTTAACTACAAAATATTGTGTCTGGAGAGTGGGAGGAATACAGAACTGGAGTATGGTGAGGTCAAAGCTGAAATAAACAGCCCATGTTGATTAAGCACTTATGATGTACCATGTATTTATTATCTCATATTATCTCATTTTAATCCTCTCTATATCCCTATGGGAAGGTATTATGATTTTCCAAATTTTACAGATAAAGAAACTGAAGTAGGAAGATACTCGATTTCCCACTCAAGGTCATGGTATAGTAACTGGAGAGAGATGTGAATACTCAAAGTGAGAGTCCAGGACACATGCTCCTTGGAATTACATACAGTTTTTGAAACCATAGTTAACAACACTTGTTTTCCTGGATGAATATAAAATATCAAAAATTCTAGTAAAAACACACTGTGCTTTGAAAGACAACTGTGTTAAGGTACAGTGACCTAGAGGAGCAGTCAGAGTGGTGGATGGACCAGAATAAAACATCAACTACGTCAAAAAAGGAAATTTTTATTTAGAAAAGAGGAGGCGATCCACAGGGTTAAGGTTCCTAAAATGGTGAATAGAGACAAGCTAATTTTTAAAAAGCTTTCCAACTTCTCTTAAACAATAACTGATTGCACTTGGAAGTACAGTTTCATTAGAGTGGGAGATATTTTTAATAAACTCTGGGTTACAACATTTTAATATTTTATCACAGTTGATAATTTGCAAAAACAAAATAAGAGAATAAGATTCCTCCAATTTCCAATGTGCCTCTTCATGCTAACAATAAAACATTTTATTTGCTCCTAAAATAGTACAAGTAAAGAGAATAGAGAAACTGTGTTATGTTATTTTAATAACTATTTCAATATGAATAGAATAAAACATAATGAAGAACACATGTTTGCTTGGTGCTAATGACATAACGTTTTGCAGTTTTATAGATAAAGCAAAATGCATAATTTGAACCAGATGTTGAAATACTTTGGGATTAGTATCTAAGGACAAATATTTCAAAAATTATGTGGAAAGGTAACCGCATATTTGCTACTGGGAGTCCTCTATGTGTCTTTATGTTGCACTTTACTTGGTTTCTCAAAATGAAATTACAATCTGTTCTCAATACTATATATATATTTTAAATCTCTTAGCAGAGGCAGTTCAGCCAAGCGGTTAAGAGCCCAGATTCTGTAGTCACATATTTTGCTTTATCGTTTTCTGGCAATGGGATCTTGGGAAACTTAACCTCTGTGAGCCTCAGATTCATCATTTGTAAAGAGAAGGATAACAGTTAAACCTACCACATAGGACTATTCTGTTGTTTAAATTAAGATAATATCTGTGAAGTGCTTTCCATAGGAACATAGCACTCAATGAAAAGTAGCTAGTATTATTGTCTTTGTTATTACTACCACTTTTTTTTTTCATCATCGCTACTACCCCCCTTCAAAATTATTTACTGTTAATCTCCGCCTTGTCACTCACTGTCAGTGCCTCTGTATCTTGAGAAGTGTGTCAGCTGGGCTCTTTTAATTTCCACGGCAGAGAATCACACTCAGTTATCCTCAGATGATCTAGGCTTATTTTTACAATATACAGAAAAGTTTGGGAAAATAGGAAGTGATCCTAGAAGCCACTCCAGACCTAAAATACCATTTTTTACTGTTCCTCGTAACCCGTGGCTCTGTTGGACTGGCAATAGCTGTACTGATTCGGAAGCATCTCTACTGGTCATTTCTGCAGAAACAGGTATTGCCTGGGCTCTGGGGAAATATTTCTGCCTCTTCAATACCCAGCTGCTTCTGCTGAGCCCGCTACACCTGAACTGACTCTAAAGTCAGGGTCAGTGATTTCAATTCAAACTCACTGAGAAAGAAACACCTTGATGATTTGGTCACCACAATCCAGGGTAGTGCGTCCCTCATACAAGGGGCTCTCCCCTTGGTCACCACAGAGTATGCCCGGCAGTGATCCTTTGTTCATCAACTGTGTAGCCAACAGAAAGGGAACAGAATGTGACAAGATCAATACAGAGGTGGCTGTTATTCTGAGGCTTCTTGAAGGAATCAGTGTAAATGGTAGATGCGTTGTGCAGCATTCCAGTGCTGAATGCGTGTTAAGGGCACAGCAAGACTCTTTTTTAATTCACTGGCTTCTCTAAGTAAATCATTTTGGAGTGTCAAAATACACTATTTATATTCATAATGAATTCCTCAGGGGAAGTCACTTGGCCCTGTCTCTCCATGCCACACTTATATGGGGACTGCTTTCCCTATTTTACAGCAGGATGGCAGGGGTTAGTCTGGGCAGCTATTTTGAACAACATACCTTGCTTCTTACGAGGCCAGGTGGGACCATCAGATTCCATTCCCCAAAGATGATCACTTAGCCCAAGCTACTCCTGGCTCAATCCCTCAGAATTTAAAATTGGGACTGAGAAAGAAAAGTCCACTGTGGAGTGCAACATGTCAGCTGAGGATTCATCAGCAGTCATGCTGATGCTTTCTTTTGCTTTGTTGCATTTGCTGTTGGTTGGGTTTTTTGTTTGTTTGTTTGTTTTTCTTTATTTTATGGTCAGGAAACTAAGAGTAAGCTTATCTCTGAGATGGAGAAAATTGAAGCAGACACAAAGAGAAGCATAATACCTTCCCCTTGCTATCCCCAGATGTTTCCTAAGAAGGAAATTTATACCTACTCTTTCACTTCTACGAGATAGTTTTAAATCATTAAACCCCACATTGTTAAGCTAGCACCTACGAGTATCTGTTTTTGAAACTAAGAATTTTAATAACCAGTACAAAGAGAAAATTTTCCTCCCAAGGATGTAAATCAGGCACTAAAATGGCATAGATTATATATATAAATTCCAAAATAAATTTTGCAACCATTTTGCAGTCCTAAGAGAGGGGGGAAAACCTTTGATTATTACATTCCAGGAATAATATGGTTCTTGTGACCTCAGCCACTCAGCTCATGCTTTTTTGTTTCATCCTTGTTTATTGAACTTTTTAGGTCTTAATATACTTACTTGCTGATGTATAGTCAAGAAAATAAATATTTAATTTTCTCAGGATCTTCAATTCACATAAATACTAATTCTCATTGTTCAGAAATGTAGATATAAACGCAGGCAATATAAGAGATGGTACAAGGTTTGCAACAAATCCAGGATATATGTTTAAATATCTGAAGATGAATATGTGTTACTAAACCTAAACACTGATATAAATCTACTTTCTTGTCATTTGCCTTTTCTCTAAGGAAGTGAAATATATACATATATATAAATTTTCTATAATTATATCTTATATATATATATATATTTGCATTCCAGAACACAGAGCTGGCCAGGTAGGTGATATTTGTGTCTAATTATTACCAGCTGGCCTCAATCATCCCCAACTCACAATCCTAATGCCATTTCTGACTCCCTGTAATAACTGGTTTTGAATACTAGGGGCTTCCTTAGGAGGAATCTATCCTAGCTGGTTAGATCCAGATAAGCCTTGAAGAACTCCTAAGAATGATACACATTTCTGAGTGTTCTATTTCCCAAGAATTATCTTTTTCCCAAGAATTACCTTTTTCCTTTGTATGACTTGTCTGTTCCCTGGACATATTTTGGAGGTTAGGGGAAAGCTTTCTGGTTTCCCCTCATCCACACTTTCTTTTTCACAGTTATTCCAACCATTACTGCTGCATAACAAACCACCACTAATAACTTAGTGGCCTAAAACCACCGCCATCTTCTCTGCTCATTAATCTGTGGGTCAGGAATTCAGATAGAGTCCAAAAAAAAAAAAAAAAAGCTGATTTCTGCTCCAGGATTCTGGAGCAAATGGATGGAGATGACTCAAAAACATTGGGGCTAGACTATCATGGAGCCTCCTTCACTCATGTATCTGGTGTCCGGGGTAGGAGTGCATAACCCTGGGCTCAGCTGAACTGTCAACTGGATAGTCTTACATGGCCTCACTAGATGGTTTGAACTTTTCTGGGCACGGCAACTGGCTACTAGGTTCTGAGATACTCAAGAAGAAGTATCTGGAGAGTGAGTGTTCAAAGAGAACAAAGTAGAAGCCACGTGGCATTTCTATGACCGAGTCTTGGAGGTCAAATTAACATTGATTCCCACTCAGTTTCTAGGGGAGGGGATAATGACCCCACCTCTCAATGGAAAGATTGTCAAGAAATTTTCAGTCCTTTTAAATCCACTCAACTGAAAGCAAACACGAAAAGCCAAATGAGAATCTAAGTGTGCATTACTGGTAAAACTAGATTGGAGTTTACAGCAGGAATATGCTACTTTCCACTCTTATTTGAATTTGCCTACCTAGTTACAGTTAACATTTCAGAGCAGCAGCCTCTTCCCCATCTCTCCACTCACTGTAGGGGAGGATAGATCCCAGGATATTTATCACATTGGGAGAGGAAAGAGAGAAGAATTCACTCTGCTTAAAGGTGGCAAGGCAGGGAAGAGAGATTCTGTGATACTGACTATGATATGGACAAATTTGATAGTCCCCTAAGACCCAACACTCAGTAAAAGAGGAAACTCAAAGAGATTAGGGTAATAGTAAACCAGCCTTCAACTGAGTTCATCTGCCAAATTGGATGAACTTGAGCTTTAATTTTCATGACCCCCTGGTTGTAGCCCTTAGAAGGTGACCATAAGGTTTACTAACTAAAATTACATAGGATAGATGATGAATCTAATACAAACGTATAGAAAACTTGAGACTGCCTCAAATGAGAATGATTTTTTTGTTTTGAGAAAATTTTGTTTACTTGGTCACCATGAAAAACAAAGTTCTTATCCTGTGTCATGGCCAAACATATCAAAAGCCACTGTCGTAGAAAAACTCCTTTATATACCCAGGAGAAAGGTATAAGAATGTTCAAATAGCACTGTTCCCATTAGAAAAAAAAAATCAGATACATTCAAATGTCTATAATCAGAAGAATGATAAGTAAATTGTGGTATATCCAGGTAATGGAATAGTGTGCAGCAGAGAGAATTGGTGGATAACAGTTAAAAGGAACAACATGGCTAAATCTCAGGAACAGTTAATTTAAAGAATGTGCTTCTGAAGAATATTTATAGTATGACAAATATACTTTATAAAACATGCAAAATATACATTAAAACATGCAAAAGCAAACAAAATATTAAGTATAGAAACAGTAAAACTTTAAAAATACAGGAGAATGATAAACAGATTTTACAAGTTTCAAAAGACTTGCATTTTCTTGGATCTTTGCCTACCAGTGAATAGTCTGTCTCCTAACACCAGCCACAAATTCCTAATGTGACCCTGAAAAGTCAACATGCCTCTCAGTCTGGTTTACTGATGCCTTAATCTTAAATTCACCTAATGCAGTTGCAATTTCTGTGTGTTATTTGTGTTCCTAAATGCCAGAGTTTATCTATTTCTTAATGGTCCCAGCCAGAAAAACAAGGTAAAAGGGTACTGTACTTTTATTTATGGCGCAATAAGTAAAAATCCCTCTTGCCACTTAATGGAACATAGTTGTTTCAATAAACACTATGCATAAGGGGGAAATAAAAATTAAGAAGTCACATTAAACAAGGCTCCTTTGTCTTATTGTAAATTCTGGAAAAAGGCAGTAATTTTGCAAATGCCATTAATTCTCTGAGATGATTGTAAGTATTGGGGATATTTTCCCCTCTAGATATTACCATGATTATTCTTGATGGTGAGATCTATGCCAATTAGGTTTAAGTTCAGAGATCATGGGCTCTGGATAACTGGCCCTAAGCAACCAGCATATTAGCAAAGGTAAAAGAAAACAAGCTTTTCCTTCTCTGTCCACCCCTCATCCTGCAGATGTTCTCATGCTCTTTCTCTGTGGCAAATTTCTTGGTTCCAGAAACCAAATTTTGCTCAAATAACTACATTATTGTTACACAGTTTCTACCCCCAGTAGCAATCCGGTAGCAAATCTAGCCAGATCAAGAACCCAGACAGACAGAATCAAGAGTTGGTAATCACTGTATCATTGAGAAATAGATTTTTTTCAGGAGAAAAACTTTTACTTTAAAGCTCCCTCCTTCTTCATGTAATGAAAGAAATAGCACTGGCTATGTTTTTATAGCTCTCTGGTGGTATGTGGATTTATTAGGCATAAAATAAGTTTTAAAAGGAAATTATTAAAGTGATGAGTCAGCTTCCAAAAGTTCAATGTTTTGGTTCAGTTGAATACAATTACTCACATTTGATAATTCATTATAAATGCCAGGCTCCATATCTCATGTTTCTTCCAACTATTCAAATTTTATGTTCATCCCACAGCTGTATTCAAGGTAAATTTGCCAAATGTGAATCATTTTCTATGCTGCTGGGTACCAGTTGCTAGGAATGATGCTTCATTGTTTTTCTCTTCAATGGCATCATTAAAACTCCAGTCAGTTAATCATCAAAGGAATTACACAAACAACTTTTTCAATTGCACCAAACATAACAAAGCTTGTCAAATTTATTTTTATACAAAATTTCCATGACAATAATGAAGTGAACACCAAAGTCTGTCAAGCATCACAGTTTCTTCATCAGTTTTATATTTATCCATCCTAAATTTGTCAAAATATCACAGCCATCCCTAGGCAAAGATATTTGCTTCAGATTTTGTATGTACCTCTGCCAAAATAAGATATTTAAACAATATGCAGATCTATGAATACTCAAACCCAAATGACAACTAAATATAAAAGGAAATATAAGTGAGCATTTTGGGCTTTATGTCAAATCTTTTAAACAATGCTTTTCATAGGCATTAATTCCTTAATATGTTTTCATCAATCACCCATTGCTAATAAGATTATGAGATATTTCTCTGATTCTGTACTTTAAATGGATACCTAGAGGCATTCCTATGATATTTAAAGAGAAAAGGGAAAAGACAGATTGAATGAATTTCTTACGTCTTTCCTTCCTTCTTGTCAGGACCCAGCATAGTATCAGTGTCATGATTAGCATCTAGATAGTCCCAGATTGAAGGTTAAAAAATACATAGTGCAGGGATCTGAGGTGCTAACAGGAGTCCTAAATTTAGACATCTTCCAAGTCTACCTTCTAATTTTTCTGACTCTGAGTTGAAGACACATGACAGTATTTGAATATAATAAAGATCTGTCAACTAATTGGCCCAGAGACCAGGCAACATTATTTTTGGTAAATTGTTTCTATTTCTCCATATCTATGCTCCCAAAGATTCTTTCTTTTTTTTTTTTTTAGGTCTTTTTTTTTAACATCTTTATTGGAGTATAATTGCTTTAAAATGGTGTGTTAGTTTCTGCTTTACAACAAAGTGAATCAGCTATACATATACATATATCCCCATATCTCCTTTCTCTTGCGTCTCCCTCCCACCCTTCCTATCCCACCCCTCTAGGTGGTCACAAAGCACTGAGCTGATCCCCCTGTGCTATGAAGCAGCTTCCCACTAGCTATCTATTTTACATTTGGTAGCGTATATATGTCCATGCCACTCTCTCACTTCGTCCCAGCTTACCCTTCTCCCTCCCTGTGTCCTCAAGTCCATTCTCTACATCTGCATCTATATTCCTATCCTGCTCCTAGGTTCTTCAGAACAATTTTTTTTTAAATTTCCATATTTTCTATTTTCTATTTTCTATTTTCTATAATTTTCTATTTTCATTCTGACTTACTTTATTCTGTATGACAGACTCTAGGTCCATCCACCTCACGACAAATAACTCAATTTTGTTTCCTTTTATGGCTGAGTAGTATTCCACTATATATATGTGCCACATCTTCTTCATCCACTCATCTGTCGATGGACACTTAGGTTGCTTCCATGTCCTGGCTATTGTAAATAGTGCTGCAATGAATATTGTGGTACATGACTCTTTTGAATTATGGTTTTCTCAGTGTATATGCCCAGTAGTGAGATTGCTGGGTCTTATGGTAGTTCTATTTTTAGTTTCTTAAGGAACTTCTATACTGTTCTCCATAGTGGCTGTATCAATTTACATTCCCACCAACAGTGCAAGAGGGTTCCCTTTTCTCCACACCCTCTCCAGCATTTATTGCTTGTAGATTTTTTGAGGATGGCCATTCTTACTGGTGTGAGGTGATACCTCATTTTAGTTTTGATTTGTATTTCTCTAATGATTAGTGATGTTGAGCATCCTTTCATGTGTTTGTTGGCAAGCTGTATATCTTCTCTGGAGAAATGTCTATTTAGTTCTTCTGCCCATTTTTGAAGTGGGTTGTTTGTTTTTTTGACATTGAGCTACATGAGCTGCTTGTGAGCTTTGGAGATTAATCCTTTGTCAGTTGCTTCATTTGAAAATATTTTCTCCCATTCAGAGGGTTGTCTTTTTGTGTTCTTTATGGTTTCCTTTGCTGTACAAAAGCTTTTATGTTTCATTAGGTCCCATTTTTTGATTTTTGTTTTTATTTCCATTTCTCTAGGAGGTGGGTCAAAAAGGATCTTGCGGTGATTTATGTCATATAGTGTTCTGTCTATGTTTTCCTCTAAGAGTTTTATAATGTCTGGTCTTACATTTAGGTCTTGAATCCATTTTGCATTTATTTTTGTGTATGATGTTAGGGAGTGTTCTAATTTCATTCTTTTACATGTAGCTGTCCAGTTTTCCCATCACCACTTATTGAGGAGGCTGTCTTTTCTCCATTGTATATTCTTGCCTCCTTTATCAAAAATAAGGTGACCATATGTGTGTCAGTTTATCTCTGGGGTTTCTATCCTGTTCCATTGATCTATAGTTCTGTTTTTGTGCCAGTACCATAGTGTCTTGATTACTGTAGTTTTGTAGTAAAGTCTGAAGTCTATATCAAAAATTAGGTGATCATATGTGTGTGGGTTTATCTCTGGGGTTTCTATCCTGTTCCATTAATCTATATTTCTGTTTTTTGTGCCAATACCATACTGTCTTGATTACTGTAGCTTTGTAGTATAGTCTGAAGTCAGGGAGCCTGATTCCCCCAGCTCCGTTTTGCTTTCGCAAGATTGCTTTGGCTATTGGGGGTCTTTTGTGTTTCCATACAAATTGTGAATTTCTTGTTCTAGTTCTGTGAAAAATGCCATTGGTAGTTTGAGAGGGATTGCATTGAATCTGTAGATTGCTTTGGGTAGTAGAGTCGTTTTCACAATGTTGATTCTTCCAATCCAAGGACATGGTATATCTCTCCAAGTGTTTTGTATCATCTTTAATTTCTTTCCTCAGTTCCTTATAGTTTTCTGCATACAGATTTTTCATCATTAGAAGGATGTTGGCTGTGGGTTTCTCATATATGGCCTTTATTATGTTGGGGCAAGTTCCCTCTGTGCCTACTTTCTGGAGGGCTTTTATCATAAATAGGTGTTGGATTTTGTCAAAAGCGTTTTCTGCATCTATTGAGATGATAATATAGTTTTTCTGCTTCAATTTGTTAATATGGTGTATCACATTGATTGATTTGCATATATTGAAGAATCCTTGCATTCGTGGAACAAACTCCACTTGATCCTGGTGGATGATCCTTTTAATGTGCTGTTTGATTCTGTTTGATCGTATTTTGTTGAGCATTTTTGCATCTATGCACATCAGTGATATTGGCCTGTAGTTTTCTTTTTTTTCTGATATTTTTGACTGGTTTGGTATCAGGGTGAGGGTGAACTCAGGGAATGAGTTTGGGAGTGTTCTTCCTTCTGCTATATTTTGGAAGAGCTTGAGAAGGATAGGTGTTAGCTCTTCTCTAAATGCTTGATAGAATTCGCCTGTGAAGCCATCTGGTCCTGGGCTTTGGTTTGTTGGAAGATTTTTAATCACAGTCTCAATTTCAGTGCTTGTGATTGGTCTATTTATATTTTCTATTTCTTACTGGTTCAGTCTCGCAAGGTTGTGCTTTTCTAAGAATTTGTCCATTTCTTCCAGGTTGTCCATTTTATTGGCATAGAGTTGCTTGTAGTAATCTCTCATGAGCCTTTGTATTTCTGCAGTGTCAATTGTTACTCCTCCTTTTTCATTTCTAATTCTGTTCATTTGAGTCTTCTCCCTTTTTTTCTTGATGAGTCTGGCTAATGGGTTATCAATTTTGTTTATCTTCTCAAAGAACCAGCTTTTACTTTTATTGATCTTTGCTATTGTTTCCTTCATTTCTTTTTCATTTATTTCTGATCTAATCTTTATGATTTCTTTCCTTCTGCTAACTTTGGGGCTTTTTCGTTCTTCTTTCTCTAACTGCTTTAGGTGTAAGGTTAGGTTGTTTATTTGAGATGTTTCTTGTTTCTTGAGGTAGGATTGTATTGCTATAAACTTCCCTCTTAGAACTGTTTTTGCTGCATCCCATAGGTTTTGGGTCATCGTGTATTCATTGTCAATTGTTTCTAGGTATTTTTTGATTTTCTCTTTAAATTCTTCAGTGATCTCTTGGTTGTTAGGTAGTGCATTGTTTAGCCTACAGGTATTTGTACTTTTCACAGATTTTTTCCTGTAATTTATATCTAGTCTCATAGCATTGTGGCCAGAAAACATACTTAATATGATTTCAATTTTCTTAAATTTACCAAAGCTTTATTTGTGACCCAAGATATGAACTATCCTGGAGAATGTTCTATGAGCACTTGAGAAGAAAATTATTCTGTTGTTTTTGGATGGAATGTCCTATAAATATCAATTAAATCCATCTTGTTTAATGTAGAATTTAAAGCTTGTGTTTCCTTATTTATTTTCATTTTGGATGATCTGTCCATTGGTGAAAATGGGATGTTAAAGTCCCCTAATATGATTGTATTACTGTCTATTTCCCCTTTTATCGCTGTTAGCATTTGCCTTATGGGTTGAGGTGTTCCTACATTGGGTGCATAAATATTTACAATTGTTATATCTTCTTCTTGGATTGATCCCTTGATCATTATGTAGTGTCCTTCTTTGTCTCTTGTAATAGTCTTTATTTTAAAGTCTATTTTGTCTGATATAAGAATTGTTACTCTAGCTTTCTCTTGATTTCCATTTGTATGGAGTATCTTTTTCCATCCCCTCACTTTCAGTCTGTATGTGTCCCTAGGTCTAAAGTGGGTCTCTTGTAGACACCATATATACAGGTATTGTTATTGTATCCATTCAACCAGTCTATGTCTTTTGGTTGTGGCATTTAATCCATTTACATTTAAGGTAATTATCAGTATGCATGTTCCTATTTCCATTTTTTAAATTGTTTTGGGTTTGTTATTGTAGATCTTTTCCTTCTCTTGTGTTTCTTGCCTAGAGAAGTTCCTTTAGCATTTGTTGTAAAGCTGGTTTGGTCGTGTTGAATCTTCTTAACTTTTGCTTGTCTGTAGAGGTTTTAATTTCTCCGTCGAATTTGAATGAAATCCTTGCTAGGTAGAGTAATCTTGGTTGTAGATTTTTCCTTTCATCACTTTAAATATGTCCTGCCACTCCTTCTGGCTGGCACAGTTTCTGATGAAAGATCAGCTGTTAACCTTATGGTGATTCCCTTGTATGTTTTTGCTGCTTTTCCCTTGCTGCTTTTAATATGTTTTCTTTGTATTTAATTTTTGATAGTTTTATTAATATGTGTCTTGGCATGTTTCTCCTTGGATTTATCCTATATGGGACTCTCTGTGCTTCCTGTACTTGATTAACTATTTCCTTTCCCATATTAGGGAAGTTTTCAACTATAATCTCTTCAAATATTTTCTCAGTGCCTTTCTTTTTCTGGGACCCCTATAATTCAAATGTTGGTGCATTTAATGTTGTCCCAGTGTTCTCTGAGACTGTCCTCAATTCTTTTCATTCTTTTTTCTTTATTCTGCTCTGTGGTAGTTATTTCCCCTATATTATCTTCCAGGTCACTTATCCATTCTTCTGCCTCAGTTATTCTGCTATTGATTCCTTCTCGAGAATTTTTCATTTCATTTATTGTGTTGTTCATCATTGTTTGTTTGCTCTTTAGTTCTTCTAGGTCCTTGTAAATGTTTCTTGTATTTTCTCCATTCTGTTTCCAAGAATTTGGATCATCTTTACTGTCATTACTCTGAATTCTTTTTCAGGTAGACTGCCTATTTCCACTTCCTTTGTTTAGTCTGGTGGGTTTTTACCTTGCCCCTTCATCTGCTGCATATTTTTCTGGTCTCATTTTAGCTTACTGGGTTTGGGGTCTCCTTTTCACAGGCTGCATGCTCCTAGTTCCCATTGTTTTTGTTGTCTGCCCCCAGTGGCTAAGGTTGGTTTAGTGTGTTGTGTAGGCTTCCTGGTGTAGGGGACTAGTGCCTGTGTTCTGGTGGATGAGGCTGGATCTCTTCTTTCTCATGGGCAGGACCGTGTCTGGTGGTGTGTTTTGGGGTGTCTATGCCCTTATTATGATTTGAGGCATCCTCTCTGCCAATGGGTGGGGTTGTGTTCCTGTCTTGCTAGTTGTTTGGTATAGGGTGTCCAGCACTGTAGCTTGCTGGTCATTGAGTGGAGGTGGGTCTTAGCATTGAGATGGAGATGCTGGGAAAGCTTTCACCATTTGATATTACATGGAGCCATGAGGTCTCTGGTGGACCAATGTGCTGGACTCGGCTCCCTCACCTCAGAGTCACAGGCCTGACACCGAGCTGGAGCACAAAGACCCTGTCAGCCACATGGCTCAGAAGAAAAGGGAGAATAAAAGAAAGAAAGAAAGAAAAAAATGGAATAAAATAATGTTATTAAAATAAAAAATAATTATTAAAAATTAAAAAAAACTGGGGCTTCCCTGTTGGCTCAGTGGTTGAGAGTCCACCTGCCAATGCAGAGGACACGGGTTCATGCCCCGGTCCTGGAGGATCCCACATGCTGCGGAGCGGCTAGGCCCATGAGCCATGGCCGCTGAGCCTGTGAGTCTGGAGCCTGTGCTCCGCAATGGAGAGGCCACAACAGTGAGAGGCCTGCATACTGCCAAAAATAAATAAATAAATAAATAAATTTTTTTTTTAATAAAAAAAACTTAAAAACTAATTTTAAAAAAGAAAGAAAGAGGGAGGGTGGGAGGGAGGGAGATGCATGAGGGAAGGGATGTGGGAACAGATGTATATGTATGACTGATTCACTTTGTTATAAAGCAGAAACTAATAAAAAGAAAAAAAAATCAAAAAAAAAAAAAAAAGAAAGAAAGAAAGAAGAGAGCAACCAAACCAAAAAACAAATCTACCAGTGATAACAAGTGCTAAAAACTATACTAATAAAAAAAAAAGACAGAGAGAACACTAGGACAAATGGTAAAAGCAAAGCTATACAGACAAAATCACACAAAGAAGCCTACACATACACACTCACAAAAAGAGAAAAAAGGATAAAGAAAAATATATTGTTCCCAAAGTCCACCGCCTCAATTTTGGGATGAGTCGTTGTCTATTCAGGTATTCCACAGATGCAGGGTACATCAGTTTGATTTTGGAGATTTAATCCGCTGCTCCTGAGGCTGCTGGGAGAGATTTCCCTTTCTCTTCTTTTTTCGCACAGCTCCTGGGGTTCAGCTCTGGATTTGGCCTCGTCTCTGCATGTAGGTCGCCAGAGGGTGTTTGTTCTTCGCTCAGACAGGACGGGGTTAAATGAGCAGCTGATTCGGGGGCTCTGGCTCACTCACGCCGGGGGGGAGGGAGGGGTGCGGATGAGGGGCGAGCCTGTGGCAGCAGAGGCCGGCGTGACGTTGCACCAGCCTGAAGCATGCCGTGAGTTCTCCCAGGGAAGTTGTCCCTGGATCAGGGGACCCTGGCAGTGGCGGGCTGCACAGGCTCCCAGGAGGGGAGATGTGGCGAGTGACCTGTGCTTGCACACAGGCTTCTTGCTGGCGGCAGCAGCAGCCTTAGTGTCTCATGCCCGTCTCTAGGGTCCACTCTGATAGCCACGGCTTATGCCCAACTCTGAAGCTTGTTTACATGGTGCGCTATATCTCCTCTCCTTGAGCACCCTGAAACAGTGGTCTCTTAGGCAGGTCCAGAGTTTTTCCCAGACTCCCTCCCAGCTAGCCATGGTGTACTATCCCCCTTCAGGCTGTGTTCACACCGCCAGCCCCAGTCCTCTCCCTGTGCTCTGACCGAAGCCCGAGCCTCAGCTCCCAGCCCCGCCCGCCCTGGCGGGGGAGCAAACAAGCCTCTCGGGCTGTTGAGTGCTGGTCTGCACCAATCCTCTGTGCGGGAATCTCTCCGCTTTGCCCTCCGCACCCCTGTTGCTGTGCTCTCCTCTGCAGCCCCGAAGCTCCCCCTCTCCACCACCCTCAGTCTCCGCCCGCGGAGGGGCTTCTAGTGTGTGGAAACCTTTCCTCCTTCACAGCTCCCTCCCACTGGTGCAGGTCCCATCCCTATTCTTTTGTCTCTGTTTTTTCTTTTTTCTTTTGCCCTACCCAGGTACGTTGGGAGTTTCTTGCCTCTTGGGAGGTCTGAGGTCTTCTGCCGGCGTTCAGTAGGGGTTCTGTAGGGGTTGTTCCACATGTAGATGTATTGCTGATGTATTTGTGGGGAGGAAGGCGATCTCCGCGTCTTACTCTTCTCCCATCTTGAAGGTCTCCCCAAAAGATTATTTCTAAGTTTTTAATTCCAAATGAATTGACTCTCTGGTGCACAGATAGGCTATTTTTAACAACATACTCCTAAGAGGTTTTTTATTTCCCTTTTAACATTCGTTATCTAATGAAATATATTATACTAATAGAGTTTAATATAAAACTTATTTCTGTATTTTCATCTTACTTGCTCTTGGATCACATTAAAAATTTTAAATATTGAAAAAATAACTCTTCCTTGAAATAATAAAATTACATTTTCAAATGCATAATAGAGTGGAAAACAATTTCCTCCAAGTTATTCAAAATAGTGTACTAACAAATCTCAATATTAAAACTAATGTGTTGTAATCAAAATAAATCACAAAATAACCGTAATTAAAGCAAATGTGAAATATAATATCAGAAATTCATAGCAGTATAATTAGTCGCTTTGTCCTGCCTTAAGAAGTTTTCTAAAATAAGTAGCAGTGCAAGTCCTAAAGCTTTAACAATCTGGTTAAATTTACCACAAACCAGTGCTTAGCAAATATATAATATTCAATAATAAACAAATATTAATGTGCTTGTTCTATTTTGATCTTTTTGCTTTAATCTTTTACATTGTAGTATATTATTTAATACATAAATGATATCTGTAAGATATAAAGAATAATAATATGAAGAATTACATTGAACTCACCACCCAACCCTCCAAACTGGACCATTTCCTATAACTTCCACTACCTTTGTGCCATTCTTCTATCACACCTTCCTTCGAGATAACCACTATTCTACATGTTGTATTTCCCACTTCCTAGATTTTCTACTTTTGTCATGTGAATGCATTGTTGGGCTTTGTTTAAGTTCTATAGTTTTATATAATAATGTAAGTCATCTTCCAAGATGTACTATCTTGCCCTGATATATTTCCAGAGATGTATTCCTATTGTCATGTTTACTGTAGTTCATTTCTTTTTACTGCTGCATTGTGTCTAATTGTATGAATATACCCCACTTTGTTTATTTTTTTGTCAAAGTGATTTTGAATATTTTCAAGTTTTAGAAGGGTGTGTCTTTCTCTTTTTTATCCTCACAAACATTACTTCTGTATTCTCTAGGGTCTATGTACAAACTGTTCATTAAGTCTATGTTTCCTCTTTAAATTGGGTACACAGCTAGACTACATTTCTCAGCTTTCCTTGACACAGGTATGTTCTGGTCAGTGGAATGTGAGACAATGTTTTATACCTGGGATACAGCTTTCAAGAAGTGTGTTTTCTCTTTCCATGTCCCCTCCACCAACTGGTCACAGAAAATAGGAGGCTTTAGAAGATGAGGAGGCTCAAAAGGGAAAGATCTTGGGTCCCCATTGTGTCACAACCTCAGGAGTTCCAGGGGTGAAATTTGAAACTGGCCTCTATACACAGAGGGCAAGGAGAGACCAAAGAAAGAGGCAGACCACTCCAGATTGGTAGATGGCAGGTTTTTTTAATTTTGTTTTTTTGTTTTTGTGGTACGCGGGCCTCTCACTGCTGTGGCCTCTCCCATTGTGGAGCACAGGCTCCGGACGTGCAGGCTCAGCGGCCATGGCTCATGGGCCCAGCCACTCCACGGCATGTGGGACCTTCCCAGACCGGGGCATGAACCCGTGTCCCCTGCATCAGCAGGCGGACTCTCAACCACTGTGCCACCAGGGAAGCCCGATGGCAGGTTTAATAAGCAAGAAAACTGACATAGGAGGCTTGTCCTGGGCAGATGCAAGATGAGCAGATCTCCCTACCACACTCCACCCCCTGCCAGAATCTTAAAAGTAGGCCCTAATGGGGTTTAGTCATGTATCAGTCCAGATGGTCTCAACAACACATTCTTCTCTCAAATCTGTATCCTTGAAATGGCTCCTAGTGTGGGAATGGTGGGTAAAATATACATTCCAAGGACAGGGGAGGGGTGGGGAGCCTCTCTGATTGCTCTTGGATCAACTGGCAGTCATGTCCTCTCAATAACCTCCAACAACATTCCCTGAATGGTCATGTAGCACTCTCAGGGCAAGTGATATATATTTGAGTTATTATTTGAATGAGAAAGAAACTTCTAGATTATTGAGCCCATTTATACATTTTGTAATGTACTTGTTAAAGCTGTTAGTATTCCTCTCAGTGTTTCACTGAGTAAAATTTTTCCACTATCATGCCCCCCAAGTGGGGGCATTTGACAATATCTGCCAGAGCTGGGACCAGAGTAAGGTGACAAATGACCTGAGAGGGCATTATATTCTGTACCCTATGCAACTCACTCTTAAAGGGGGCTGCTACTGGCATCTAGTAAATAGAGGCCAGGGGGCTTCCCTGGTGGCACAGTGGTTGGGAATCCACCTGCCGATGCAGGGCACGCAGGTTCGTGCCCCGGTCCAGGAGGATCCCACATGCCACAGAGTGGCTGGGCCCGTGAGCCATGGACGCTGAGCCTGCGCATCTGGAGCCTGTGCTCTGTAATGGGAGAGGCCACAGCAGTGAGAGGCCCATGTACTGAAAAAAAAAAAAAATAGAGGCCAGGGATGCTGCTAAACATCTTACAATGCAGTCCCCCATAACAAAAATATCAGCTGAGAATAACTGCTCTAATTAATACAAGGAAATAACAAATAAAAACTTAATAAATAATAGTGACCCTAATGTAGCTTAGAATCTACTCGTTAGATTAAATTTCTGTGGCCATCAGATTTCATCCAAAAGTTCAATAATCCAAATTCACAAGAACATGTCTATTAATTAAGTAAAGAATATGTCTTAAATGTATGGCTTTCCATTTTTTAAGTTATGCAGATGCTCTTATAAAGTTTAAAATGCAAGTGCATAGGAAATATTACTCTATTTTTAGGCATGTTTATATATTTCTTAATTTATTCATTTACTTCACCAATCACTAGATCAGGTACTAAAAATATAAATTCTAATCTTTGGTAATCTTTAAAATGATTTAATGTTAAAAACTACATTGGATTATTCGACTAGGAAAATTAAAATGGATGAGGCATGACATAAAGGCAAAAGGCAAAAACAACTTACTTTCCTAATCTGCCCATATCTTGCCATGTGCTTCCAACATGTCACTCTAACATGACTTCCTGGGTCAGCTAAGCTTCAGGGTTGGTGTCTGCTCAAACATCAATCTGACTTATTAATTTTCCTGGCTGGTCTAATTGTTTGGCTCCAAATCAAGTTCTCTTCCTAGTTTTGTGCATCCATAGTTGTGCTTGATTTGCAAGGCCCCATTTCTTATTATCTCCAGGGGATCCAAAGGGAGGCAATAGAGCAAAGTGTTGAAGAGCAGAAATTCTGGATTCTGGTGTGAAATCAAGACCTTGAACAAGATGAAAACCTCTTGTGACTTATTTTCCTGTCTGTAACATAATGATAATAGGATAATGTGAGAGGCAAAGAAAGGTAATATATGTGAAACACTTAGAACAATACCTGGAACATAGTAAATGCTCAAAAACAAAAAGTCAGCTTTATTAGAGAGTTCATTATTGCCTTCCTTGCTTTCATATCTTGGGATTTTCTTATTCCTGTCTGTATGCCTACTTGATTTATATTTCACTGATTAGCTTGCTTTGTAGTTTCTGCCTTTCTTCTTTTACCTCATCCTCTATATTGCTATCTGCTCTGTCTTTTGTTTGCTCTCGTGTTGTATATATTGATTCATCCATTCATTAAGCAAATGTCCATTGGGTGCCTAATATGTTCTACTCTGGTTACAGCAGTGAAAACAACAGACAAAAACCCCTGCATTCATAGAGATGCTCCACCAATATCTAGACTCATGACAAGATTTCTGGGTTCTTGATTTCTTCATGGTTGCTGATTTGATTTTCTTACCAGAACTCTTAAATTTAGTGTATTCTTTGGCTATCCTCACTATGCCTTCTGACCTTCTTTGCTACAGACAAATGAGAACAGCTGAACAAATCTTGATTGGCTGCAGCTCCATGAGTTGCAAAAATTACTGCACAGAAATGCAAACCAAAGAAGTGCTGAGTAGCCATTTTCCTCATACATGAGGCAGATTTACTCTATGTCTCATCAGAGTTGGTGCAGAGAAAAAGTACTAGAGGTAGAGGACCACATGAAAATATCAAGATATGTCCAGAGGAAATTTGAGCTTGGAATTCTAAGCCCTGTGAGTTACCATGGACTCTTTTCTATGCTGTTGGACATAGGGTATTTGGAAAACTTTTCATAATCCATAGATGTCCTAAAGCTATTCCTAGGCTTCTGACATTGTTTTCCTACAATATTGTTGTCTGGGATCCCAGTACAAATGCAATACTTAGTTCTATTTTTTGGTGATTATATCAAAGGCAAAAATGGGCTGGATAAAGTGTGTGTCTAATAAAATGCATGAATAGACGGTAGAAATCTTTTGTTACTGTGCAGCTATATGAGTTAATTTTATTTCCTAGCTTATGTTTTATGTATTTTAATGTTTTAATTTTGAAAGATACCCAAGGAAAATTACACAATGGGCTTTAAAAATGAATAATCATGCATTTTCTACATCATGAATATAGGGCCTTAAAGTTATCTTTGAAGCAAACAGATCTTTAATTCACTACTGACTAATGCCACATGCCTTTTCAGTACACAAGGGAAGGATTAACAATATGTAGGAACATGTAAACAGAGAAAATCAGTCACAGGTGCTAAAGGCACCATCATGATTGCCTTCCTATGAAATAATAATCCTGATGTTCCTCTGATGGAAAATGGGGTTCCTCTTGGGAATATAAAATCAAATTTTGTAACATTTAAAGGCTACTCTTGTGAAGACATTTTCAAATGGGTTGATGAAGGAAGATACATGTATGCTTCTGTGATTTATATCAAAATAATTGTGTTACAGTATAAAGATATTGAGCATAGAAACCTACTAAGTGAAACTTCTGAATTTTGATAGTAAATAGAAAGTAAAATGGTAAGTCAGACGATGCTGAGCAATAGCAGATTTTTGTTTGCTTCTGATATGAACATAGCATATATTTTCTGTCTATATTTCTATAAATATTAGCATATTTCAAATTAGCTATTTTAGTTTACATGTAGATATTACTTTTGAAGTGAATGATAGGGCTCAGAACTAGTAATATTTAATATATTACATTATCTGATTGAGGTGCAGTACTTTGTAATCGCATATATATTTGAAATTTATGCATGCCAGCAATTAGACTAACTTACCTCCCTTGCTCCACCTAGTTCAACAATGGCTTTTATTAATTATTTATGTAGTGAATTAATGCACCACTGGAAGAGTTTAGTCATGTTAGAGTACTTATCAGCCAAATGATTGTCTAAGATATGACATGGGAATCTCTTGCTCTGTCAATGACATAAATTCTTTTAAATTATACAATAGACTGGAAATGGTCTACAAAGAGCTGTAAAGACACTTCCTAAGCATCAGAGGCCACTAACTATGGATTATGTGATTTAGCTTTTAGTAAAAGCAGACACAAGAAGGTAGTACAACCAAAGCTGGTTTTCATCCCATACAGAAAACCATATGAACTGAATCTGGTTTTGGATATTCATGTGAAATGTGAGCAACCTAGTTACATACAAGCTATAAATCTTTGTTTGAAATAAGAGTTTCAATATTTTATTACAAAGACAAGTGAAATTCTAGAACCGTGTCCCTCTGGAGCCTGAGGTTGGCTCACTGTGGAACTTTTAAAAGCACCCCTTCCAAACTACCCTTGGATGAACAGCCTTGTCCACCAACTGAAAATTGTGGGTGCAGCATTTAAGAGTGCTTCTGGAACAGTCTACATTTAGTTACTGCTCCTGTAATTCCTGTAAAACACTCAGAGTTTCCAATGTTTAAACTAAAAATATACAACTACATATATATGTTTTTACATAATGTGTCTCTTTCATTATTTTACTCACTTGGTGAGAAAAGGTGATGGAAATGTTCTTCAGGTTTTGGGGAACCTTCTCTTCTGGGGTGGAAGATTGGGCATAGGCAACAGTCAACAGAGTATGAGAAACTGACATCATTCAAAGACAGCAGCTGAGGCCAAAAAAGTAGTTAAATAGAATGAAACTACTAGGCCTACCTTTCACTGCCTTTGATTTATCTCAATAAAATTTGCATTTAAACATGGTAAGATTAGCTTCCTTTCGTATGTTTCAGATAAAAAAACACTTTTTCCCTGTACAAAGGAAGTTTAATGTCTTTTCCAACTTTTATTTCCATTAGACTTTATTACTACTGTGTCTGTTGGTATTTTGCATAAACGTTCAGTATCTGTAATACAAAAACATACGTGTGTGGTCATCCTATATAAAAAGTGAATATTTGTTTCAAAATAGTAGTTTAATTTGTGTTAAATATCTATCTCCCATGTACAGCAACCAAATGTAACCCAGGGTTAGTTTAATTTTTAATTAGAATGCTTCCTTTGATGTCCTATTGTGCATAAAAGACAATGCATCTTCCAAATTTAAAACATTAATTTAGATTACATTTACTGTATTGTAGATTTATATGCAAAAGTTTTACTATTGAGCCATTTCAAAGCAACTATATTGAAGTGTCATCACATTGTTTACAAGAAAGAAAAATGTCTTCAAAGTGAGGCTATTTAGCTCTCTCTAATAAACAAAATAATCACTTCTTAGATTTAAAAGTTTTCTAAAGAATTAGTAAGTGTCCATGATAGCACTCTTCTATTATATAGCACTCTTCTATTGGAAAATAGTCAATATGTATATAATAAAGATAAACCAATAAAGATAAACTAAAACAGATCAGTGCTGGTAGGTTTTACAAGGTCACACTGTATAACTATAGAGTAAGGAGGAAGAACAAATATTTAGTCAAATTAGTCATGTATTAGAACTATATATTTCCATTTTAAAGTTTAATAATCTTCAATTTCAATTTTCCTTAATAATATTTGGGAAACAAGTCACCTTTTCTTGAAATTACCTAGGCATATTTCTCCCAGATTCTGAATGTTAAACTGATTCTAAATTCACTAGGATAAAATACAAACTTATGTAAATTACATGAAGCAAAATGGCAAGTGTTCAGCCATTAATTGATGCTTACACTTGCAGAAGAGGAGGGATGAGAGGGTAGGAGAGGAATAAATTAACTAGTTTGACTCTACATGACTGAAATTCGCTAAGATAATTGACAACTTTCTTTTTGTAGTGCCCAGACTGGTTCTCAAATCAGTTCGTTTAAATCATCCCACATGGTGAAGTTTATCCATTTATTGCACACTTAAATCTGGGAAATTCCCAGCTACATGGCATTAACAGCAGTTCAACTGAAAATCACATCTGAAATTCAAAATAAACAAGAAAAAGACCAGTCAATCTTAGGCTTATTAAGTGCATTTTTATTGATTGTATTAACTTCCTTCAGCATGAATACAAAGGACAAAAACTGGTCCTGTGACTTTTCCTCTTTCATTATCCCAAACAAGAAAGGAAGGATGGTATAGAGAACAGGAACATAAAATAGCTGTTTCTGCAAAAATGATCACCTTCCTCATAGCTTCATAATTTACTCCCAGTCCATAAGGTCCTCAGTTCCAGTGACTGGAATGATGGATGACTCCACTTCAGCTACAACCGGTAAGGATGCTACAATGTATCACTCCACAGGCTGTACAATAGAACAAACGAACCAGCCGGATGGAATGGCAAGCAGAAGTGCCAAGGGAATTCTCTTCAGTGGAAGAGTAGATAGTCATTCCCTGGAATTATGTAAAATACAGCTTGTAAATATTGCTCCCATTGTGGACACGTGCATGTGCAACTTGACAGAAAAGGGCAACACTGACATGAAAAAATGCAAAAATATTTTCCACTTCAGTGCCTGTGTTTTTCACATGGCCAGATTTTGCATTAAACAAAGCTCCAGCTCTATGCTCAATGAGTTGTTAAGAATGTAAATATATATATTTGAGGATGGGGTAAACAGCTTAGGGTTTTATCATTGATATTTGGTTAACTCTGAAGCTTATAATTCAGTGCTAAAGTAATGCTAAACTGCTTGGTAATACCTGATTAAATCACATTTTTAGAATCATTCCCCTATCTCTTTATAATTCAATGCTGATTTTTTTTATTGAAGTATAGTTGATTTACAATGTTGTGTTTGTTCTGTTAGTTTCTGGTGTACAGCAAAATGATTCGGAGATATATATATATATATATATATATAAATTTTCAGATTTTTTTCCATTATAGTTTATTACAAGATATTGAATATAGTTCCCTGTGCTATATGGTAGAACCTTGTTGTTTATCTATTTGGTATATAGTAGTTTGTATCTGCTAATCCCAAACTCCTAATTTATCCCCCCCCCACACACCCTTTCCCCTTTGGTAACCATGAGTCTGTTGTATAAATAAGTTCATTTGTATCGTTTTTTAGATTTCACATATATGTGATATCATATGATGTTTGTATTTCTCTGTATAAGTCAATACTAAATTTTAACTACTCAGGATGTGAAACAATACCTAGCAAATTAACAAAAGGAGCCTTGAATTTCCATACCATACCGGCAGACATGTTCACTTCCATCCTTGTCTGTGCAGCTTGCACATGAAAGAAAAATTCTAACTAACCATACTTTGCACATTCTCACATAATCTAATAGAAATCTACTCTGTACAGAATAAGGCTAAATGTTTATATCCTGGTAAGACTTTAAGAGCTAAGAGCTCTTATCAGCAAGGGTTGTTAGCAATTTCTCCAAGTCACTAGCAACTAGCGAGAAAAACTTCTTGGTCAGCTCTTATAAACAATTTGCAGATCGCTTTTGCCAAGTTCTTCTTTATCTTTTTCATTTGAAAACCTCTGTTCTACAGGAGGCTCTGTTTGGGGGTTTGTATGTTTGTTTTTAACTTGTATGCAAAGTAACCTGCTCTTCTACTTCCATACTAGCGGGAAACTCATAAGACGTAGCCTACCAGAATTTCAGGCACTCAGCTCCATGCAGTGCTGCCACATTTAATTCATAAGCCATAAAACAGACTGTGTGTGTGTGTGTGAGCATGTGTTAGGGATGGGAGATAATCCATAATCTTACATAAAATGATTGGCCCTCGTGACAGATGCAGTGACCTTTATAAGCAAATGAAACCAGGATGTGGATTTCATCTTTTACTTATTGAGATAGCCACATTTGATGTTTTGCTTTTAAACTTTTGTGGGTTTTTAACTTTTTTTTGCTCAGAAAAAAAATGAAACTAAAGGAGAAACGTTAATCATAAAATGATATTTTGTATATCTTTTATTCTCAGGAAAGAGATTTGAAACAACTGTTTCGCTTGAGAATGGATAATATAACTCTTTGCTTCAGCTTCTCGGAACATAAACTATACAGAATTTCCTATCAAGTACTAGAAAATGCTATTATTTGTAAAAAAAAAAATAAGGGTCTTGTGATCAAATAAATTTGGGAAACACTTGATAAAACAAAGCTAAATATGTATCTTTATTGTACACCTTCGCAGAGCCTTTCATATGTTCATATGCATTGAAAATATCAAAAAAGGGATATTGTATGCAGTTTTTCTCAAGTATACATGAATTTGAAAACTTTTGTTTTCAATTAAAACCTACTAATATCCTGAGAAACTTACATTATGCAAAGCATATTTTGAAAAATGCTACTTTAATGTTGCATTCATAAGTACAACCAATGATCTTTGATCTTATATTTTAATCATTACTGTCAGCCTTCTGATACAATGCAGTGCTACGATGTGCAGACTCTCCATTTGTGTGTTATATTTTCTTTTCATTCTGCTATTTTATAGAGCTAGAACCTGGTCTATGCAGTCTATTTCTTTTTCTGAAAAACTTCTAGATAGGTTGATGGCCATTTGTGACTAATGTGACATACCTTGAAGGAACTAACTCATAACTACGACTGTGAGGACTATGCTTTGTAATCTAGAATTCTGGGTCATTTCCTGCCCTCTTTATAAGAGAGATGCAGCCCATTACAAATTGTAAAAGTATATGCAGCTTTGAGCTTTAATGTAAACTGATAATTATTAAAATTCACCTCCTCCTTTTCATTTGATATCCAGAGATTCAAAGTCAGTGGAGGAAGGTGGCATATTGTAGTGGAAACAGAACTAAACTGAGAATCAAGGGACCAGAGTTTAATCACTAATAACAGTATAACCCTGGGCAAGTCACTTTCAGGATCTCAGTTTCTCATATGTAAGATGAAGAGTATATGATTCATATATTTGAATCTTTCATTCTGAACATGGAATGGGAAATCAAAACTTCATAAGTAATTAAATTACAATGGCTCATTCTTTCTTACACATATGAGCCATTGCAACTAGAAGTCATTGAAGACTAAAAATGTATTTCTTTTTTTAACTTTTACTTAAAATATATAAACAGAAATAGACTTTGATACTCAGTTTATTAAAACCTTGTACAATTAAGGCAACTTTCCTGCCCTAGTTTTGTAGTCAAATTATTATAGATAAAAATGTGTGTTGTTTATTATAAATTGGGTAAGATCAGAGACTTATTAGCATGAGTATTAATCTATAGGCTCTTTTCTCAAAAATAGTCTTTAGTCTAATAGACTCAGAATTGAATTGCATATCTTTCAGCTCGCTGATCTACCAACTCAAAGCTTTTTTAGTGCCTTTCTGTTTCAAGAAGAATGTGCACCTACTTGTTAGAAATCTTGGCACCATTTCTCTTCTGTATATAGAAGGTATAATAGCCTGACATTAAAAGAACTTAGCTTCAACGAAATATACCCATTAAGTGTCACAGCCATTTCTTCTTGGTGAAGAAAAAAGGTTTGAAAAAACAAAACTGTAGATTCATGAGAAGAACACAAATTAAGCCTTTTAAAATTCCTTTGGTTTAACAACCTATGTTTCATCCATTGTTCAGTAAAACTCATTCATTACATTTTTCATGATTCTTTGCTAGGTGATTTTTTATTTTCAATGTTTTAAGTGTGTCAATTTTACCCTTCTAACATACACGTGAAATGCTTTATGCCATTCAAATATTTTAAGGGAAAACATGACCTTGAATGTTTTTGAAGCTGTACTTCAAAATTTGTGCTTTACAATGTATTATGACAAAATAAAAATGTACACGTTTGCAACTTCTGGGGCTTATGAAGGAAAGCTTAGAGCAAATCCAAATGTAAAAATAAACACATTTCTTCTTGAAAAGGGTAGAAAATGTTTTAATTTCTTGGGTAAAAACACATATTTTTCACTTTGAAAACAGAGGACAAATGTTTTACTGAATTTGTTGGAATGCTATAGTGTGGATGTGTGGATCTGTTCAGGTTCTTGTTTATCATTTTACTTCTACCTCATTGAGGCACAATTAGGAGGATTAGAGGCTACACTAAGCTTTCAGAAGATGATATTTAGTTATTGCTTTAGGGCACGCAGATGGACTCCCCAGAGCCCTGAGACACTGAGCCTTGTTCTACCTGCAGGCACCAAAGCAGGTGTGTGCTGCTCATGGGGCTGCTCGGAATAGAACCTACCACAGGTGATGCTAATTAAGGAAGCCCAGGGACTTGGAAGGAGCACACAGTTTATTGCTGATGGTGGAGTGCCAAAGGTTAGTGAAAAGCGGGATTGTCTGCTGGCCCAGGGAAGATAAGAACACAAAGGGCACAGAAATGGATTTGAATACAGGCACTTATCAGTGTGCCTTTTAAACTACATAATGCTTCATATAATGGCGTGCTTTTAGCAGTAAAATTAGGAGTCCTTGTATGAATGTACTAATTTATTAACATCAATTTGTGTCACCATTTAAGTAGTCTCATGTTTTTTGTCATGAAGAGGGAGCATCAAGAAAACATTAGACCAACCTCAAATATGCTATGATTAAAATGAAAATCAGATGTATAATGCCATTTTAATAAGTAGTTTTATATAGTGCAACTTTACCCCCATGTTAAGAAAAATTATTTTAATTTCAATAACATATGAATTGAATAAATCTCCATCTTTCCCTGATTTAACAGTTATTTAAAAAATATATTTATTTGGAGAATGAACACAACATTCCACAGAACAATGTAATTGCATTTTTATTGGTATTGGGATCAAATGGCTAATTCTAATAAGGATAAATCAGAATTAATTCATGTTAACTTTATTGCAGATAATTTTAAATTTTATATATTCTACTTCATTATTAGTTATATTTCATTTTTAACTAATGATGCTAACCAGTAAGAAATATTGCCTAAAGAACAATGGCTGTTTACAATAAGGAAGACATATAGCCTGAATATTACAGATTTCAGCATGATTTACCCCAGAGCAGCTAGTCGATGATAAGCCGTGTATAGTCCCCTAAAGTGTAGGTGGCAGTATAATTGATCATTTGGAAATTTAATTCAAGTAAAGTGTGTTTTTGTTATCTTCTGTTGTTCAACAAACTACCCTTATATATAGTAGCTTAACATCAGTACCATTTTTATTTGCTCAAGATTCTGTGGGTCAGGAATTCAGGAGGTGGGTGTGCTTGACTGGACATTTTTTTTTTCTCTTTTTTATGCCATTTCCTGGGATTACTCATTTGCCTGCATTCAGCTGGGTTATTAGCTAGAAATTGGGTTCAGTGGGGGCTAGTGAGAGCTGGAATGCCCAAGATGGATTCATTCACCTGTGTGGTGTCTCAGTTTGAATGGCTGGAAGAGCTGGGGACTGCCTGGGTGTATATCTCTTTCTCTCTTTATGTCATCTTTCCAGTAGCTGGACATTTTTGCCTGGCAGCCAAAGGCTCCAAGAGAGGAATAGGAAGTTGAAGATCAGTGTTGGCCTCACAGGTTACAGTGTCACTTCCACCAAATTCCATTGATCAAAACCAGTTCGCTAGTCATCTAGACTCAAGGGGAGGGGAAAATAGATTCTAAAGTTTGACGTGGGAGTAGAATGGGAGCTACTACTGTGGCCCTCTTTAGAAACACAATATAAATCAGTTGAATATATTTTGTTTTGATATTCAAAAAGACCGTATATTTTATAGCAGGGGTCCCCAACCCCCGGGCCGTGGACCAGTACCAGTCTGCGGCCTGTTAGGAACCGGGCTGCACAGCAGGAGGTGAGCAGTGGGCCAGCAAGCAAAACTTCATCTGCCGCTCCCCATCACTTCCCATCACTCACATTACTGCCTGCACCACGCCCCCTCCCTGTCCGTGGAAAATTTGTCTTCCACGAAAACCAGTCCCTGGTGCCAAAAATGTTGGGGATGGCCGTTTTATAGAATAACATTTAAAATTATATTAGACACAGACATTGTCTCTGAAAGAGAGATGAGATAGATCTTGAAATAACTGCTCGTTACATATATAAATTTGAAATCATTATCAAAAAATAGTTAAACAAGAAATCAGAAGCCATACCCTCTTTGCCCTGAAGCAGTGTGGTGAGAGCTGTTTCAACAAGAAGCACATGTTCACCGTTATGAAACCAAACCTCAATGCACCTGGCCTCTCAAAGAAGTCTAGACTGGAAAGAATGATGTAAATTGTTATGGGTGAGAATTTTCACCCCACTTAAGAATGGCTTTTATTTAGAAACAAACTACTAACCTCTTGTGGGGCCATAGTGTGGCCTTGAGCATTTGAGAGTGGTCACTTCAGGTATTTTCTAGCATTGAAATCATGGTGACACCAATTTTCTAAAGGACCTTAAGGACTAAATTCTATACCCAAGGGGTGAAAAACATTGTTGTCTTAAGAAGAGATTTTTGCAAAGAATGGAACTGAAAAAATAAGCTTTAACTGAAATCAAATGCTCTTTCCTTTGTGGATATCTATTCTTAGTTCTGATAGGTAATAAAATAGAATTTATTGAAAGAAGAGAATTTGATTTTCATTTATTTCAACACTCTCATTTCATTGGTTAAAACAGTAAATCATTGAGAGGCAGAATCTTGTTCAGAGTCAAAGAGCTAACAAATTATCAAGCCTGGATAAGAACCCAGGAGTTTGATCCGATTCCTCTCCACTGCCCAATGCACCATATTGACTCACATGACTAGTACTGTGACTCTAAGTCAGGAGTCAGCAAACCATGGCCTGGGGACCAAGCCCTGCCCTCTGTTTTTGTAGAGTTCATAATGAGAATCTTTCTCTTCATTTTTAAAAGTTTGAAAAGAAACAACAAGAGGAAAAACATTTTGTGACATGTCTTGAAACATACAAAACTTAAACATTAATGTTTATAAATAAAGTTTTATTGGAGCATAGCCACACTCTTTCTTTTATGCATTTCCCGAGGCTGCTTTCACACTGTAAAGGCAGCATTGAGTAGTTGTGACGGAGCTCCCTTTTGGCCCGTAAAGCCTGAAATATTTACCATCTGGCTCTTTAGAGAAAAAACCTTTCTACCCCTACCCTAGGTTTTTTCTTCCCTTTGATTAATTATCTATTGTCCTTCCCTTTCCTACCTTTTTTATCTTTACTTTCCCTCTCCCTGCCCTCTTTCTCTCTGTGTCACTTTTTTCTTTCTTCATTTATTCCTTTTGCTCCTCTCACACATTTCATTTTTTATGGTACCAAGCCCCTCAGCTTTTCCTTTGATTTTACATGTGTTTATGTCCTATGCATGGTTCTTTATATATATTATGCTCAAATCAAGACTTTGTCCAAGTGTTTTGTTTTGTTTTGTTTCAAAATGGCATTCATTCCCATAAGCAGAGATTTGTTTGCTTGTTATACATATGGAGAAATTCAATCAGCAGTCTCTTGCCAACATTTCAAAATTCACCTAAACCAGAAACATGTTAAACCACATGATGTTAACTAAAACAGTACATTCCTTACACTTGCACTTATGCCCCAAGCACATGTGTGGCATAGTTCTTCCCCTTCTTCAGCTCTTTGCTTCAGTGTTTCCCTTTCAGCAGTGTCCTCCCTGACTGCTTCATTCACAGTGGCACAGACTCTCACAATTCCTTCTCTTCCTCCCTTTCTTAATTCCTTCACTGCAAATATCTGAAACATATAACATAATTTACTTGTTTGTTTGTTAACATAATTTACTTGTTTGTTTGTTATCTGCCCCACTAGAATGTGAACTTCATGAGGTCGGAGATTCATATCAATTTTATTTACTGCTCTATCCCCAGAGCCTAGAACAAAATAAGTAGTCAATCAATATTTCTTGAATGAATGAAAGAATGAAGTTTCAGCTTTGAGACACATAGACAAAGTCATAGTGAAACAACAAACTTAATTACTTGACCAAAATTGAAACGAGTATTTTTTAAATCTTAAAGTTATTTCCAAAACTGAAAACCTAAATTGTGAGGATTTTTCCCAAAAGAATACTGCATCTTCTGAAATTATATTTTCATTTTCTCTAATAAAATAGGACAAAGTAGAAACTATTTAGTTGTTTTACTATATCTTAAAATATTTAATGTGTTTAGGTTATAATACCTTAAAATCCACTGACCCATTTTAGATGCCAAGAAGTTGTGAAAGAAATGACAACTATCAGGTGAGAAGAGAAAATTATATAAGCTCAAATTTATAGAAGAATTGAAAGTACAGTAGAATGAACAATATTTTTCTTAATCCATGGCCCTAAAATGTCTTTATAGCAAGAAGATCCATTTTAAAATCAGGAATTTAATTTACTTGCCATGCCTAGTTTCTTCAGTTTGGAACAACTCCTCCATTTTTCATTGGTTTCTTGACCTTGATACCTTTGAAGTATACAAACCAGTTATTTCATAGAATGTCTCTCTTTTGAGTTTGTCAAATGTTTCTTCGTGATTAAAATCAGGTTATGCATCTTCAGCAGGAATAGCATAGAAGTGATGCTATTTTCTTCTCATTGCATTCCAACAAGTGTTACATGATTTTGATTTGTCCTATTGTTGTTGATAAATTTGATCACTTGTTTAAGGGGGTATCTGCCAGCTTCTCCATTGTAAAATTACACATCTTCCCTTTCTTACTGGTAAGAATTTGGGACAGGAGTAGGGTAGGTACTCTGAAACTATAAAATACCTTAATCAGATTTCTCATCAAAGTTTCAGTTCATTCATTTAATCTATTAATATGGATTTATGGTTTTCTAATGTATTCATTTGGCATAATTTATTACTGATATTATTTAGTTTGATAATCAATGTGTTCTTTACTTGTCCAGTGGGAGCCCTTCAAGTTGGCTTTTGTGTTACTTTGATGTTTCCATCATTTTTGAGTATGTCATTACTTTCTGGCATAATAGCACTTTTCAGGTTTATTTTATACTTTCCCTTCCTTGCCCTGGTATCATTTCCACACTTCCATCATTTCTTTTGAATTATTACTATTTCCAGGTCCTCTCAGTGGACAGACCTAGGGAATACATGTTTGTATATCATGGCTTATTTCCCACATGAGCCTCTTCATGCCCACCAAACCCACATTACTCCATAATTAGGTAACAATTTGTTCTCCTAGAGCATTCACAAATGCAATTAGTCACTTGATCTTTCAATAAAAGAGGTGAGTGGCCAATTTCACCTGCAATTAACCAATTACCTCATGGTTTCATTTGCTATGTGTGAGTCCATGTATTTCAAAACATTATTTGTACTGCATCCAAAACATCCAGAGGAAAGTCAGGGACAATTTTTCAAATCCTAGATTAATGCACTTGAGGCAGCACACACTTTCTCTAAAATAGGGACTAAAAAATTAGAAATAACACAATTAGATTTTTCTTGTTATTGTGAAACAAAGAATCCTCACATAGTAAAGTGCATAACTGCAGGATAGACTATCAACGTCACAGTCTATTAAGCTCACTGGCTTGTGCAAGCTATCATTTCATAGACCATTTGTTGCAGTATCTCCACTAAATCAGCAGATTTTAAGAAATGAATGACAGTGTTCTTAGTTTCTTTTTCTTTTCTATTTTTAAGGTAAATATACACATAGATAGATGATTGATGGATAGGTAGAGAGATAGGTAGATGATAGATAGATGTGATTGAAGGTGATGGCTGCTAATTTTCAATTATTTTTTCTTGATGCATTTCACCTGTAACTAAGATATTTCATTTTCTGTGAGAATCCCACCTCAATCTATAATTCAAACACCTTAATTCAAATTTAAGATAGGAAGAGAATAATTGTTTCTGTGTTTTTCTTTGGTTCCCATCCCTGTGCTCACCAAGATCTAACCTAATCTCCACCTGGTACCCCAATCCCTTTCAGTTACAAGATTTAGATTCTCCTATTCCAGTAACTTGTATAATAAAAATGAGGGAATGACTGTCTATAAATGGTTGATTGTGCCACATAATGCTTGAAAATTGCTGCCTTACAGGTTAAAGAGTCACCTTGGCCATTTACTGTGTGATGGATCTTCCTTCACCTGAGAAAAATGGGATTTGATCAACTGTTCTAGGAAAACATGTGAGTACATGAATTGGGATAGTCCATTTCCAGAGATAATTTTTTAAACATTAAAACAATGGAGAAAAGGAAAGCATGAGATATTCTTCAAAGTCTTCCTACCTAGCTCTATTCCATGAGAATTGGAAAACAATAAGATTTTGGTTGAAAGTATTCAAGACCATTTAATAATCTTTTAAAAAGCTTATTCTTATCTCACATTTCATAAACTTACTGGCAATTCATTTTTTAGTCACAGAGGCTAGAAGAGTCTTCCTAATTTGCCTGGCCAGGTTACCTCTTTTAAATAGATAGTAGAAGTCCAAGCATGTTGTATACAGACTCAACCTGTTGCTCTATATTATGTTTGGAGAAACCCCATCTTTCCATTGGTTTAACCATACCTGTAGAATAAACACAGTTATTAATCACAAGAAGCCCAAAATCTAATGAGAGAGGCAGGCACATACTCAATAATTTAGCAAAACAGATTATGATTGATTAGTGATTATAAGGTAATTAAACATGAAAAAACAATAAGAAAATAAGGGAAAGGGAACATGACCAATTTCATAGGGGTAATACATAAGACATTGGCATGTAGAATTGGTAGAAAGGCATTTCTAGAAGAATTAAGAGAGATATAAAGTCATCCTTTGAACAACGACTAGAGGAGCCGAGGCACCATAATACAGAAATGTAAGAAGTATTTGGAGACATTAAATAACCATTCACTTAATTATTTTCAAGCACCCCTGTCACAGCATAAAGATGGGTACAAAATCTTTGCCACTCCTTCCCTTGAATCTAGGAGGGCTCTTCTTTAATATTATATTTTATATAGTATAATATAGCAGAATTTATATTGTGCTAGTTTCTGGACCTAAGCCTTAAGAGACTGGCAGCCTCTACTTCTGTCTCTTGGAATATTTGCTCTTGGAACATAGCTCCCATGCTGTAAGGAAGCCCAAGCAGTAATGTGAAGCAATCCATGTGGAGAGGAGTCACACAACAACTCCAGCTGAGCTCCAAGCTGATGGCCGGCACCCACTTATAAGACATGAGTGAGCCATCTTTGACATGTATTATCCAGCCCCAGTCAAACTGAACCAGCTTCGTCAGAGGTGCCCAATCCCACCAATTCTTACTATGCTAATAAAGCAGATTCATTAGTAAAATAGTATATTATTTTTGTTTTAAGCCACTGAGATTTGGGGTAATATGTTGCAAGATCAATAGATAAGAGAACAACTACCTACATACCAAGATTGCACCAGGCTCACCGTAGGTAGGGGAGAAACTGACAAATTTAAGTCTTGTGTTCATGAAGTTTACAGGCATCATGCAGTGCAGCTGGAAATGGGGGTGTAGGTGTGGAAAATAGTGGGATGTTGTAGAACATGAGTTGAGAAAAGTAAGTTTATTAGTGATTATATTGAGAATGCAGGGGCCTCTAATATAAGTATTTATAAAAATGTTTAGATGTGAATGTAAACTATTGAAATTTTATTAAGTGGAGAGTCATGCTTTAGAACAGTGAAAGTGTTGTTAGTATTTGGGTTCAACTGGAGAAGACAACACTGAAAGTAGACTCAGTATTTAGGAGACCCAAGAATCCGAGAAAAACATAATGGGATCTTAAGCCAGAGCCAAGAGGATGCAAAAGAAAAATTAGGTTTGAGTGATAATGTCACATCTCCGTGGAGCAGATTTGATCTGTTGTGTTAATTCACATATATCCAATTTCTTAGAACACTATCTGGTACATAATGGATGTTCAATATCTATTTGCAGAATAAATAAATTTTTAAAGAATAAATCAATGTGACAGAAGCCTGGATATCTTTTAGGAAAGTTATACTTCCATTTGGCTCAATTCACCTTCACCACAGCCCAACAGAAATCTAAGGTAATCAGTCTACTGCAATCCATGCCTCTCTTCTAAAGATACAGATCCATGCATTGGTTTAAACAAGGATAAAGGAAATACATCACTTGACCATGTCTCTATCCAAAGTGAAATTATCTAAAACACTACTTTGGGCTACTTGTACAGTATAAAGTTTAACCTGTACTACATTTAATGTCTCACCTTCCAGCCTCCTGCATTTTGTTTTTGTGTGTTTCTTTGTTTTTGTTTCCATTTAATATATTCCAGGAAATTTATTTGTAGGTGGTTATGTAGGAGAAGATATGATAAATGAATGTAAAGAAGAATCCTTTATTCACACTCTCCCCAGAGGAAAGGGCAAAAAAGATATAACAATAACCAATATATGATTGTATAGAAGGGCTACATACCTGATATTATAAAATACCATATTTTCTTATAGACTTCTCATTCATAGGCTAAAATATTGCCTTCTTCATCAAACTTACCTGACAGTATATTTGTTGTTTGATGAGTAAAAGACAATAATTTTATATTTCCCAAATATACAAATGAGTATTGCTATAGGATCTATATTCACTAGCCTCTAAAAAATTTACATAATTAAAATGACAAAAGAAGAAATTTGCTGAAAAGAATTGGGGACAAAGCAAATGTATTCGGTCATACTTATCTAGTTACTTAGTCTACATAGTGAAAAATGAAAGAAACTAACAAAGACTAAAAA
The DNA here is from genome assembly GCF_964341445.2 of Mesoplodon mirus. Classification (NCBI taxonomy): domain Eukaryota; kingdom Metazoa; phylum Chordata; class Mammalia; order Artiodactyla; family Ziphiidae; genus Mesoplodon; species Mesoplodon mirus. The sequence continues at coordinate 116,094,757 of NC_138982.1, forward strand.
GGTAAGCAAATTGTGTATTTATTTCTTAATCTAATAGTGGACCACCAAGTGCATGTGTAGAAGTTCATTGTGTATTATTCAATGTTTAGGAATTACTGACACTACTTATATTCTGTTTGTAGCACTGTTTGATTTGTTTTGCATCTATATATTCAAATTCATCTAGAACAAAAATAAAAACAAAACATATTTACCTGCTGTTTGGAAAAACAGTTGGTAACTATTTGCCTAAATTCAGCTTCTTATTTTAAAATTTTTAATTTAGAATGTAGTTTTAAAAATCATTTCAAAATAATTGTTTGAAGAAACAATGTCTTTATATTTTTTTAAAAAAGTGTGCATACACATATATTTAGTTTTTAGATGTTATGAGGGAAACTTTACCATATCTGGAAGCCATATGCCAAAAATATTCAGTTATTATCAATTTATCTCTGCATAAGTCATTGCAAATGATAGTTCATGTCATAATTCATCTAAGTGTTCCTTCCCTTGGAACACTGCTTTCCACAGATAGTAACAGGACCTGGAAAAAAATAAAATAGCAATATTATACACATTTTCTATTTCTGCATTTTTCCATTTCTGGAAATGGTCATAGGATCATTTTATGACAGATTAATATCATCTATGATCCTAAATCTCTAAGAATAAAAGTGTTAGATTCTTTTGGTAAAGTTGCCATAAGGACTAAATTTATTTTTTAACCAGTTCCTTGGAGTATCAACTCATTTTTAATTTTACGGCATATGTATCACATCTCCAACCATTTTGCCCCCATTCTAGTTCTTTTCATCCTTCAATAGTGAGGATGAGAAAACCTGGATGCATATGGATATGGTTGATTTGAAAACTAGTTTTTAAACATTTGGAAGTTTTTCAAAACCAAAAACATGTTTGCCAAGTGATCTTTTCCCCCTACATTTTAAATCCATGTGTAACTTAAAAGAAATTTAGTCCATATGCTAGTTCAGATTCGCTTATATTAAAATAATGAAAATTATGTTTAATAGCTATTTGACACACAAGAAGCTTTTAAATTAAGTTTCTCTAAATTTTATATCTTTCAAAACACACTTTGCTCCCTGTCCACCCTCAGCACTCCTCACTACTCTCCCAGAAAAGATCAGATTTAATTCAGGACCTATAAATTAGATGCTTTCAATCTACTAATGATGATTAAGTAATGAAGAAAAATGCATTCATTATTTTCCCTTTCTCTATAGTATTTTGTTTCAATACCTCCATGCAAGTTCAGAATGGTTTGATTTTTTTCAGGATCAATAATCTGAGGGATAAAGTCAATTTTTCCATTTGTGATTTTATACTTCCTTTACAGTACATGAAACACATGTACTTTTTGGTGTTTAATTACAAGTAATACATGAGCCTTTTAACAGCACAAATAATGCAAAATTGTATAAAGAGAAAAATAATCTCTTTTTCCTCATCTTCTTCCTCCTCCAATCCCACCTACACTAAGGTAATCAACGTGAATGGTTCTGTGTCTATCCCTCCACACCTTTAATAGCTGGATTTATGTAGTATAATTCTTTTTCAGGTACAACTACACATGAATAAAATTATGTGTGATTTAGAACCCAGGATTGAGATTTTTAAGGAGTGAGGGAAGGGGAAGGGAAAATGAGAAGTTAAGAGTGGAATGCAGCATAGAAAGGAGTCTTCTTTCTATGTGACATCTGCAGTTCTGACCACCTAACTAACCACATACTCACCTGAAATAATGAACAGATAAGCACTCTGAAAATTATAAAGCATGAATGAAAAGTGCTTGTGAGCGTATTACTACTATATCATTTAATCTTTTGTTTTCCCAAGGACGTATAAATCAAAATTGTTCATATCTATTAACAAAATATTCATGAATTCACAAATTAGATAAAATTCTGACAATTTTTAGTACCTTTACATAGAATAATTTGGTCCATGTGGTGCTCACTGCTCCTGAATTTCCTTCTAACATTGAATAATAACTCATACTGGTTTTCAATAATAGTAGTAATTCAACATTCTGTATCCAAGGTTTGTGGACATTGATTGAATATGCAGTATTCCGAGAAGTTGTTGGAAGAGATTTGTGCTAATATGTGAAAGACAGTATTCTGAGGAAGGACAGAAAAAAGATATACATATAAAGAAAGGATGGGTTTCATACTATAATTTAATTTGAGCACCCTCATTCCTGTTTACAAAAAAAAATCTACTTTGTTTTATCAAAAAAATTAACTTATATGAAGTCAATTTAACAGGTTAGAAAAATTCAGATTTGCAATAACAAATGAGTTTTTTTAACTACAGAAATTTTAATAGTATAGACTTTTCTTTTATAGCCATAAATGTATAGTTATAAAATCTAAATATGAATAAGCCCCTCCAATGTTTGATTAACATTACATTAGATATTGCTTAAAAGCAATGGCCTTCCTTTTGCTTTTACCCCAGTAACATTATCATTAGCACAGTGTCTCATATACACTTATTGTTTCCATCACCCATTGTTATGATTGACAAAGCACAAGCCATGCTCAAACAGTCATCTGTGCGCACAGAGCTGCAGTTATCCTAGGGTGGACTGCATATTGGGTTTCTTAATTTAGAAATCTTTATTTCCAATGCACAATTTGTAAAGTCTTGCTGTTGGAAAAATGTCTGAATGGCTATCAAATCATTGTCTGATTCCTTCTCCCCATGTGCACACCAATTCTTTGGTTCATTGTTACAGCTGTAGCTGTTCCTTAATTTTTGACTGAAACTAATCCACGTTTGCATCCTTCAGTCTGATACCACTGTCAAAACTCTACCCTCCAAAACTCTTGTTTTGGTTTCTTTTTATTTCCTTTTTCTTCTTACATTTCCTCAAAGAAATATAGTTTTTCAAAATAGCAAATCTTTTGTCTGAGTCTTTATGATGCAAATATGAGGACAGTAGGAGCTTTAAAGACTTTTTAATTTATGTTAAATTTTGGGAATGCCTGGAACACCTTTTCATCCATGCACAATGCAAAGTAGTCACCAACACAAACTGTTTAATGGGGAAAAAAAAGAATTCTTTCTATATTTTATCAGAATTTTAAGTTTTATTCCACAACAATTCCCAGATGTTTTGGAAATGGTAAAACTTGGAAAATCAAAACGTCACTATTATTTTACTACACATGAAGAATTCAGCCACAATTATAGGCAAACCAGATAGAATAGGATTTTCTCTTTCTATTTAGTTTTCACTGCTGGATACCTGATGTGCTGTTTGGTAGATCAGGTATCTGCACTGGAGAACTATACCTGAAAATGAGGTAATTATTGGTTGTGTGAACATACCCATCAGCCTGAAGCAATAGTAACATTCTGTCATTCTGAACATGCTCAGGCTACTTCCTCCCCAGGCTTCAAATTTAGTAATAATAGTGAAAAATAGCCAACATTTATTGAGTACATTTGTTGAGAACTTACTGTGTTCCAGATGTTACATTAAAAACTTTATCTGCAACATTTAATTGAATGCTCACCCCCACTCTCTGGGAGGTGTCATTGTTATGCTCACATTTATGTAAAGGGATTAAGACTTAGAGAGGCAAAGTAACTTGAGTATGTTCACATAGCTAATGAATTTAGGAAAACATGATGGTTTAAAACTGTGAATTTCAAAGTTACAGCTGAGACAGAAGGGTCCTTCCTCCCCTGCAAGACCCCTTGCCCACTGCATACACCACCACCTACTTTTTTTAAAATTATTTATTTATTTATTTATTTATTTATGTCTGTGTTGGGTCTTCGTTTCTGTGCGAGGGCTTTCTCCAGTTGCGGAAAGCGGGGGCCACTCTTAATCGCGGTGCACGGGCCTCTCACTATCATGGCCTCTCTTGTTGCGGAACACAGGCTCCAGACGCACCGGCTCAGTAGTTGTGGCTCACGGGCCCAGTTGCTCCGTGGAATGCGGGATCTTCCCAGACCAAGGCTCGAACCTGTGTCCCCTGCATCAGCAGGCGGATTCCCTGCACCACCAGGGAAACCCCCAGCCACCACCTACTTTTTATTTGCACGTTGTCATCCTGGAGATTACACCACAAATTTTTTTTGTATCAGAATGGTTTCATGACATTCAGTAAAAACTAAGAAAATCTGTTTGAATGAAGTTTGAACTTTAGTCAACCTATCAATATTGGTTCCTTAGCTGTGACAAAGGTACACTATGAATGTCAGAAGTTAACAGGAGAGGAAACTGTGTGTGGGGTGTATGGGAATTCTCTGTGTCATACTCACAACTTTTCTGTAAATCTAAAACAATTCTAAAATAAAAACGTATCAGAGGGGCTTCACTGGTGGTGCAGTGGTTAAGAGTCTGCCTGCCAGTGCAGGGGACATGGGTTCGAGCCCTCGTCTGGGAAGATGCCACATGCCACAGAGCAACTAAGCCCGTGTGCCACAGCTACTGAGCCCTCGTGCCACAACTGCTGAAGCCGGTGCTCCACAAGGAGAGAAGCCACCGCAATGAGAAGCCTGTGCATGGCAACGAAGAGTAGCCCCCCTCGCCGCAACTAGAGAAAACCCACATGCAGCAATGGAGACCCAGCACAGCCAAAAATAAATAAAATTAATAAAATTTAAAAAAAGAATTAAAATGTATCAGATACAATGACTTCATATGCATACCCAATCAGTGTTTAAAACAATCCATCCTACTACCAACAGTCATCTTCCATTACAATTTTATTATGCTTTTGTTTAAAGAGGGACATAATAATAATCTCCCCAGAAAGAAACCAAAAAAAAAAAAAAAAAACCGCTGGTTTCATTAAATCCATTCTTCATAATGTCAGAAGCCCTTATCCTTCTCTCAAAATCCATGATATTGAATGGATCATGGAAAAATATGAAAGCAAATTACAGCAGTCAAGGGAAAATTGTTTACAAAAATGTTATTAATGAAACAATCCTTCTACACAGATGTGAACATATTTTAATAACCTTGGATATGGCAGGAAGAGTTGTAATGTAAAAAGAGATTTACATGTACAAAAGCTAAGGGAAAAAGTTTCAACTTCCAGCATTAAGGTCTTAGTTCATAAATCTGAAGGGAAATAGGTAGAAAATAAAGGCATTAGAAGAAGAGATGAAAAAATGTAAAAGAATAAATGTCTCTTTCATGAATCTCTGTCAGTATATGGTGTCACACAAGCTACAGAAAACCAGTTTACTGTTTGAAGGGTGAATATGAGTTCAGAAGTATCAACATGGAATTTTCAAGTCAATAGAAAATAAACTCATGTTGTTTATGCAATAATTTATAGTATCCTGGTTGAATTAAAAGGGATTCTAGAACATACCTTTCCCTATGAAACACATTTTGCTGCTTTAAAACTGCAAGGTGTTTGGAGAACAGATTAAGAAGATTATAAAATACATACTAATAAATCAAAAACACTTATCCTAAAAATCAAATTAAAACTTATTTTTTTGCAGAGTTTATTTAAAAGTATTTTGTTCATTTGCTCTAACTGGTTTGTGGCCAACTAAAATTTAAATCATATTAATCTTAAAATATGCTTTAGATGTAAACTAAATCTAATGCCTACAAAGTTCTTATTTTCCTATTTAATTTAATAGAAATTCCAAAAGACCACTTTCTTTTCAGAGAGAAACTTGTTGAAATAATTATCTACTGAGGACTAGAAATCCCAAGGGGTCAGCTATGGATAGAGAACTTTCAAGTTTCTAGGTCACTGCATGGAATCTGAAACCAAACCCACAGGAACTAAAAGGCATTATCAGGAAACGCTGTCAAATGACCTTTATCATATGGTCTCGGTGAGAGACAGTTGTCCACTGTTGTTGACCATCTGGGTTAAGAAGCAAGAACATAAAAGGATATGATTGCCCCTAAAAGTGATCTCCAGAGATTTGGTTTAGGCAAAACATTGACAGTAGACAAATTCATGCACAATGACTTAACATAATCCCTCTCTCTCTCTCTCTCATTCTCTCTCTCTTTCTCTCCCCACCCCCGGACAACACACACACTCTGCATAAGCTTCACTAAAAGGTATTTATTGAGAAGATGCTTCAGGGAAATGGGGAATTACCCCTATGCTTTGGAAAGGAAAAGACTAAATTTTCTCAAGGGGAATTAAGATTTGGATCAATAGAAAAAGATGATATATCAAAGCCTTACATATGAAAAAAGAAAAACTGCGTGTATTAATTACACAGGTTTTAAAATTATGAAGACAAGTGCAAAACTTATTACAAAATAGTTTCAAATTGCACAAGTTCATAAGTTGATTTTCCTCTGGTTTAGGAAATTTTGAATCAAGTTCTGCCTTTCAAAGCTTTAGTGAGTAGAGAAGAAGGTTATATAATGTAGGATTGGAGAAAGTGGGTAGAACAGTAATCCAAGTACAAAATGAAGGATGAAATTGAATCAAATACATTTAATTTATTACCGTAAAAATTGTTTTCATAATCAGAATTGAAATTGAATCTTTATGCTTATTATTGAGTACAAATATCGATGAAATTCATATAGCAACATTGGGGAGTAGAGTAATGGTTACAACTCTCCCCATCACCAAGAGAAAGCAAATTCAATGCACAGTCTCTGTTACTTATTTTGGCCACAATCAATATAGAGACTTGTGTCTGGTATTTAAATCATCTTTCTACGTAGCATACTAATTTTAGCTAAGCTCATTCTTTGAAAAATGTACTTAAAAAAAAATTAGAGCTGCTATACAAAGACTTGAGAGTGAGATGGGGAAAGAGAGTCTGTGGTTGATGAAATGCAAATGAGGCTTGGCTCAGGCAGCTGGCTGCTTTGGATGACATGGGTGATAAATGGCTCTTAAAACATGAGCAGGCATCAGGCACCCGATTCAGTGTCGAACTGGCAAAAACAGTAGTATTACTAGATGCTTCCTTTAATTAATGCAACACTACTGCATTAGTCCGGACACTGCCTATAAATGGGAAAGAAGTGATATCGAAGGTAATATCAGAAATCTTTCAACCTTGAAGCTGGGATGTCTTGGCCAAAAGCCACAGTATTGTAAGAGGTTTAATTGTATTTGTAATGTACCAGAGCACCATGACAAAAATGGGGAGATAGTGTAGTCAGGACCAGGAAAGGCTGTGATAAATGAGAGAATGAGTGATTACACAGCCAGGAGGACTGTGGAAACAGACAAAGGACAGACAAATGGAAAGGGGAAATTTAGCCACCACTGTAATTTGAAAGAACTCAGAGGAACTTTGAAGTGCACAAAAGGGCAGTATTTTGTCCTTCAGGATTTGTCAGGGCTAAAGGATGCACATAATACATAAATAATTCAGTGTGCCCCCAAATATGGTCAGACAGCATACACCTTGTAATAATGTATACACTTTAACCTATATCCAAATGGAAATGTGTATGTTATTGGGACAGTGTCTGAGAAATAGCTTTAAAAAATATACCCTCACACACACACACAAGATATTTTAAAGAAAATATATCTGGACTTCCCTATCTTTTAAGAGTGTCACCTAGCTCTTGGCTCAAATTTCCACCTAGAAAACAAGTAAAATTTTTCAGATGGCACCAATATTGTAAATATGCCTCATCAAAGTAAGATTTCTTTTAAAGCAGATAAACCAGTAAATAATTTTCTGCAACAAGCAAATGACACAGAATTGGCCTCAAATCTCACAGTGGATGCCAGTGAGAATTTCCTGAAATCACATCTCCTTTCCCATTTTGTTAACTACAATGACTACAACCTCACCTACAAACTACAAACTGGCACACCTACAAACTGCCCTTTCTAGACAATCTCAACTGTACTTTTCTACTCTGATCCTATATCTTCCAGCCATGACCTCCTATAGCATTTTAGAGCAAGAGTAAGCAAACTTTTCCTGAATCAGGCAAGAGATCATAAATATTTTCAGGTTTGCAGGCTCTAATGTCGGTCTCAACTACTCAGCTCTGCCATTGTAGAGCAAAAGCAACAACAGAAAATATATAATGAATGAAGGTCCATGTTCTAATAAAACTTTACTTATAAAAACAAGCAGTGAGCTGGTTTAGACCATGGGCTATAATTTGCCAATCCCTGATGGAACATCCCAACTCCCCATGCTTACCTGAAGTACAGATGTGGGTTTGGCCAATAATGATACCTCTTTGAGCACTGTTTACAAAGCGAGAGGAAGAGCCAGTCAGGAATACCTCCTCTTGATACGTGTCCACTCAGGAGTGTACTGCAAAGTCACTACATTATATTTGGGATAGTAACTTTCCTTCCTTTTTGTTCTCATCTTTTGCCCTAGAGTAAAAGCGGTCACCAAACCAAACTGTTTCAGATGGAAAAATTAACATGTCTCCTAAACCCGGTCCTTTCTGCCTCTTTTTTTTTTAAAATCTTTATTCAGGTATAATTGACAAATAAAATTGTAAGATATTTAAAGTGTGCACTATGATGATTTGTTATAAGTATACATTGTGAAAGGATTCCCACCAACTTAATTATCATATGCATCACCTCACATATTTACCTTTTTTGTTGATGGTGGTAGTGAGAACACTTAAGTTCTATTCTCTTAGCAAATTTCTACTATACAATGCAGTATTATCAACTATAGTCACCATGTTGTACATTAGGTACTCAGAATTTATTCATCTTATAACTGAAAGTATGTACCTTTTTACCAGCCTTTCCCTATTTTCCCCACCCCAAGCCCCATGGCAACCACTATTCTACCCTCTGCTTACATGAGTTCAACTTTTCTTTCTTTTTGTATTCCACATATAAGTGATACCATGCAGTGTTTTTCTTTTTCTGTCTGGCTTATTTCATTTGGCATAATGTCCTCCAGGTTCATCCATGTGTTGCAAATGTCAGGTTTTGCTTCTTTTGTAAGGTTCAATAACTTCTTTATTCATTCATCCATCAATGGACTCTTAGGTTGTTTCAATGTCTTGGCTATTGTAAATAATGCTGCTATGAACATGGGGCTGCAGATATTTTTTTCAAGTTAGTGATTTTGTGGGTTTTTTTGGAAATATATCCAGAAGTGGAATTGCTGGATCATATGGTAGTTGTATTTTTAATTTCTTGAAGAATCTGCATACTGTTTTCCATGGTGGCTGCACCACTTTACATTCCCATCAACAGTGTACAAAGGTTCCCTGTCTCCACATCCTTGCTAGCATTTGTTATCTCTTGTCTTTTGGATAATAACCATCCTAACAGGCATGAGATGATATCTCATTTTGGTTTTGATATTTGTTTCCCTAGTTATTGGGGATGTTGAGCAACTTTTCATGTACATGTTGGCCACTAGTATGTCTTATTTGAAAAAATGTCTAGTCGGGCCCATTTTTCAATTGGTTATTTGTTTTTTGCTATTGAGTTGTATGAGTTCCTTGTATATTTTGTATATTAACTGCTTATCAGATATGTGGTTTGAAAATATTTTCTCCCATTCCATAGGTTGCTTTTTCATTTTGATGAAGGTTTCCTTTGCTGTACAGAAACTTTTAGTTTGATGTAATCCAGCTTGTTTATTGATTGCTTTTGTTTTCTTTGCTTTTGGTGTCAAATGCAAAAAATAATTACCAAAACTAATGTCAAAGAGCTTACTCCTATGTTTTCTTCTATGAGTTCTATGGTTGCAGGTTTTATATTCCAAGTCTTTAATTTTGAGTTGATTTCTGTGTATGGTTTAAGATAGGGATCCAGTTTCATTCTTTTACATGTGGCTATCCAGTTTCCCAACACCACTTATTGAAGAGACTATCCTTTCCCCATTGTATATTCTTGACTTTGTCATAAATTAATTGACCGTATATGCATGGGTTTATTTCTAGACTCTCTTTTCTGTTCCATCAATCTATGTGTCTGTTGTTTTATCAATACCATACTATTTGGATTGCTATAGCTTGTAATATAGTTTGAAATCAGAAATTGTGATGCTTCCAGCTTTCTCTTTTTCAAGATTGCTTTGGCTAGTTGGGGGTCTTTTGTGGTTCCATACAAATTTTAGGAACTTTTTTTCTATTTCTGTAAATAATATCATTGGAATTTTTTTAGGGATTGCATTAAAACCTTCAGATCACTTTGGGTTGTATGGACATTTTAACAATATTAATTTTTCCATTCCATTAACACAGAATAGCTTTATATTTATGTATGTCTTATTCAGTTTCTTTCATCAATGTCTTATAGCCTTCAGTGTATAAATCTTCCACCTCTTTGGTTAAATTTATTCCTAGGTATTTTATTCTTTTTGATGTCATTGTACACGGGGTTGTTCTCTTAATTTCTCTTTCTGATTGTTCATTATTAATATATAGTAATGCAACTGATTTTGTATCCTATAATTTTACTGAATTTATTTATTTGTTCTAACAGTATTTTTGATGGAGTCTTTAGGGTTGACTATATATAATGTCATCTGCAAATACAGGGTTTTTTTTGTTGTTGTTGTTGTTGTTGTTGGTTTTTTGTCTGTTTTTATTTCTTCCATTCTGATTTGGATGTCTTTTGTTTCTTTTTCTTGCCTGATTGCTCTGACTAGGACTTCCAGTACTATGTTGAATAGAAATGGCAAGAGTGAGTATGCTTGTCTTGTTCCTGATATTAGAGAAAGAGTCCTTCGCTTTTCACTATTAAGTATGGCATTAGCAGTAGGTATGTTATATATGGTCTTTATTATGACGAGAAACATTCTTTCTGTACCCAGGTTTTGAGAGTTTTTAACCATGAAACGCAATTGAATTTTGTCAGATGCTTTTTCTATATCTATTGAGATGATCATGTGATTTATATCCTTTATTTTGTTAATAGGGTGTATCACATTGATAAATTTTTGTATATTGAATCATCCTTGTGTCCCAGGGATAAAGCTCATTTGATTATAATGTATACTTTTGTAATGTAATGTTGAATTTAGTTTGCTAATATTTTATTGAGAACTTTTGTGTCTATGTAATCTGAGATGTTGACTAGTCCTTTTCTTTTCTTGCAGCATCCTTATCTGGCTTTGTTATCTGGGTACTGCTGGCCTAAAGAATGATATTTAAGTGTTCCCTCCTCTTATATTTTTTGAAAGAGTTTGAGAAGAATTGGTGTTTTTTTTTTTTTTTTTTTTTTTTTTTTTTTTTTTTTTTTAATGTTTGGTAAAATTTACCAGTGACGCCATCTGGTCCTGGATCTTTCTTTTCTGGGAGGTTTTGATTACTGATTCAATCTCTTTACTAGTAATTAGTCTATTTAGATTTTCTATTTCTTCATGATCCAGTCTTGGTAGGTTGTATGTTTCTAGGAGTTTATCCATTTCTTCTAAATTGTTCAATTTGTGGGTGTATTACTGTTCATAGTTGTCTCTTATCCTTAATATTTCTGTGTTGTCACTGGTAATGTCTCCTCTTTGTTTTCTGATTTTACTTATTTGAGTCTTCTCACTTTTTTTTTTTTTTTTAGTTAATCTAGCTAAGAGTTTGTCAATTTTATTTATCCTTTCAAAACACTAGTTCTGGGGACTTCCTGGCAATCCAGTGGTTAAGACTGTGCTGCCAATGCCAGGGGCGTGGGTTCAATCCCTGTTCAGGAAACTAAGATCCCACATGCCATGAGGCATGGTCAAAAAATAAAAAAAATAAAATAAAAAACATCTAATTTTTTTTTAAAACTAGCTCTTAATTGTACTGACCTTTTCTATTGTCTTTGTAGTATCTATTTAATTTATTTCTGTTCTGATCTTTCTTATTTCCTTCCTTCTGCTAACTTTGGGTTTCGTTTGTTTTTTTCTAGTTCCTTGAGATGTAAGGTTAGGTTGTTTATTTCAATCTTTCTCTTTTCTTTTTTTTTCAAAAAAAACAACTTTTTATTGAAGTATAATTGATTTACAATATTGTGCTAATTTCAGGTGTAGAGCAAAGCGATTCAGTTTTATATCTATATCTATATCTATCTTTATTTTTCTTAATGAAAGCATTTGTCACTATAAACTTCCCTCTTAGAACTGCTTTTGTTTCATTTCATAAATTTTGGTATGTGATATTTTCATTTTCATTTTGTCTGCAGATATTTTTTGATTTTTCTGTTGATTTCTTTTTTTTTTCAGTTTCTGCTTTATAACAAAGTGAATCAGTCATACTTATACATCTGTTCCCACATCCCTTCCCTCCTGTGTTTCCCTCCCTCCCACCCTCCCCATCCCACTCCTCCAGGCGGTCACAAAGCACCGAGCCGATCTCCCTGTGCTATGCGGCTGCTTCCCACTATCTATCTACCTTACGTTTGGTACTGTATATATGTCCATGCCTCTCTTTCGCTTTGTCACAGCTTACCCTTCCCCCTCCCCATATCCTAAAGTCCATTCTCAAGTAGGTCTGTGTCTTTATTCCTGTTTTACCCCTAGGTTCTTCATGACATTTTTTTTCTTAAATTCCATATATATGTGTTAGCATACGGTATTTGTCTTTCCCTTTCTGACATACTTCACTCTGTATGACAGACTCTAGGTCTATCCACCTCATTACAAATACCTCAGTTTCATTTCTTTTTATGGCTGAGTAATATTCCATTGTATATATGTGCCACATCTTCTTTATCCATTCATGCAATGATGGACACTTAGGTTGTTTCCATCTCCGGGCTATTGTGAATAGAGCTGCTATGAACATTTTGGTACATGTCTCTTTTTGAATTATGGTTTTCTCAGGGTATATGCCTAGTAGTGTGATTGCTGGGTCATATGGTAGTTCTATTTTTAGTTTTTTAAGGAACCGCCATACTGTTCTCCATAGCGGCTGTACCAATTCACATTCCCATCAACAGTGCAAGAGTGTTCCCTTTTCTCCACACCCTCTCCAGCATTTATTGTTTCTAGATTTTTTGATGATGGCCATTCTGACTGGTGTGGGATGATACCTCATTGTAGATTTGATTTGCATTTATCTAATGATTAATGAGTTGAGCATTCTTTCATGTGTTTGTTGGCAGTCTGTATATCTTCTTTGGAGAAATGCCTATTTAAGTCTTCTGCCCATTTTTGGATTGGGTTGTTTGTTTTTTTGTTATTGAGCTGCATTAGCTGCTTATAAATTTTGGAGATTAATCCTTTGTCAGTTGCTTCATTTGCAAATATTTTTCCCATTCTGAGGGTTGTCTTTTGGTCTTGTTTATGGTTTCCTTTGCTGTGCAAAAGCTTTGAAGTTTCATTAGGTTCCATTTGTTTATCTTTGTTTTTATTTCCATTTCTCTAGGAGGTGGGTCCTAAAGAATCTTGCTGTGCTTTATGTCATAGAGTGTTCTGCCTATGTTTTCCTCTAAGAGTTTGATAGTTTCTGGCCTTACATTTAGGTCTTTAATCCATTTTGAGCTTATTTTTGTGTATGGTGTTAGGGAATGATCTAATCTCATACGTTTACATGTCCCTGTCCAGTTTTCCCAGCACCACTTATTGAAGAGGCTGTCCTTTCTCCACTGTACATTCCTGCCTCCTTTATCAAAGATAAGTTGACCATATGTGCATGGGTTAATCTCTGGGCTTTCTATCCTGTTCCATTGATCTATCTTTCTGTTTTTGTGCCAGTACCACACTGTCTTGATTACTGTAGCTTTGTAGTATAGTCTGAAGTCAGGGAGCCTGATTCCCCCAGCTCCGTTTTTCGTTCTTAAGATTGCTTTGGCTATTCGGGGTCTTTTGTTTTTCCAAACAAATTTTGAAATTTTTAGTTCTAGTTCTGTGAAAAATGCCAGTGGTAGTTTGATAGGGATTGCATTGAATCTGTAGATTGCTTTGGGTAGTAGAGTCATTTTCACAATATTTATTCTTCCAATCCAGGAGCATGGTATATCTCTCCATCTATTTGTATCATCTTTAATTTCTTTCATCAGTGTCTTGTAATTCTCTGCATACAGGTCTTTTGTCTCCTTAGGTAGGTTTATTCCTAGATATTTTATTCTTTTTGTTGCAATGGTAAATGGGAGTGTTTTCTTGATTTCACTTTCAGATTTTTCATCATTAGTGTACAGGAATGCCAGAGATTTCTGTGCATTAATTTTGTATCCTGCTACTTTACCAAATTCATTGATTAGCTCTAGTAGTTTTCTGGTAGCATCTTTAGGATTCTCTATGTATAGTATCATGTCATCTGCAAACAGTAACAGCCTTACTTCTTCTTTTCCAATTTGGATTCCTTTTATTTCCTTTTCTTCTCTGATTGCTGTGGCTAAAACTTCCAAAACTAAGTTGAATAAGAGTGGTGAGAGTGTGCAGCCTTGTCTTGTTCCTGATCTTAGTGGAAATGGTTTCAGTTTTTCACCATTGAGGACGATGTTGGCTGTGGGTTTTTCATATATGGCCTTCATTATGTTGAGTTAAGTTCCCTCTATGCCTACTTTCTGAAGGGTTTTTATCATAAATGGGTGGTGAATTTTGTCGAAAGCTTTCTCTGCATCTATTGAGATGATCATATGGTTTTTCTTCTTCAATTTGTTAATATGGTGTATCACATTGATTGATTTGCGCATATTGAAGAATCCTTGCATTCCTGGAATAAAACCCACATGATCATGGTGTATGATCCTTTTAATGTGCTCTTGGATTCTGTTTGCTAGTATTTTGTTGAGGATCTTTGCATCTATGTTCATCAGTGATATTGGCCTGTAGTTTTCTTTCTTTGTGACATCCTTGCCTGGTTTTGGTATCAAGGTGATGGTGGCCCCATAGAATGAGTTTGGGAGTGTTCCTCCCTCTGCTATATTTTGGAAGAGTTTGAGAAGGATAGGTGTTAGCTCTTCTCTAAATGTTTGATAGAATTCACCTGTGAAGCCATCTGGTCCTGGGCTTTTGTTTGTTGGAAGAGTTTTAATCACAGTTTCAATTTCAGTGCGTGTGATTGGTCTATTCATATTTTCTATTTCTTCCTGATTCAGTCTCAGAAGGTTGTGATTTTCTAAGAATTTGTCCATTTCTTCCAGGTTGTCCATTTTATTGGCATAGAGTTTCTTGTAGTAATCTCTCATGATCTTTTGTATTTCTGCAGTGTCAGTTGTTACTTCTCCTTTTTCATTTCTAATTCTATTGATTTCTGTCTTCTCCCTTTTTTTCTTGATGAGTCTGGCTAATAGTTTATCAATTTAGTTTATCTTCTCAAAGAACCAGCTTTTAGTTTTATTGATCTTTGCTATCGTTTCCTTCATTTCTTTTTCATTTATTTCTGATCTGATCTTTATGATTTCTTTCCTTCTGCTAACTTTGGGATGTTTTTGTTCTTCTTTCTCTAATTGCTTTAGGTGCAGGGTCAGGTTGTTTGCTCGAGATGTTTCCTGTTTCTTAAGGTGGGATTGTATTGCTATAAACTTCCCCCTTAGAACTGCTTTTGCTGCATCCCATAGGTTTTGGGTCGTCGTGTCTCCATTGTCATTTGTTTCTAGGTATTTTTTTATTTCCTCTTTGATTTCTTCAGTGAACACTTCATTATTGAGTAGTGTATTGTTTAGCCTCCCTGTGTTTGTATTTTTTACAGATCTTTTCCTGTAAGTGATGTCTAGTCTTATAGCATTGTGGTCGGAAAAGATACGTGATACAATTTCAATTTTCTTAAATTTACCAAGGCTTGATTTGTGACCCAAGATATGATCTATCCTGGAGAATGTTCCATGAGCACTTGAGAAAAAAGTGTATTCTGTTGTTTTTGGATGGAATGTCCTATAAATATCAATTAAGTCCATCTTGTTTAATGTATCATTTAAAACTTGTGTTTCCTTATTTATTTTCATTTTGGATGATCTGTCCATTGGTGAAAGTGGGGTGTTAAAGTCCCCTACTATGAGTGTGTTACTGTCGATTTCCCCTTTTATGGCTGTTAGTATTTGCCTTATGTATTGAGGTGCTCCTATGTTGGGTGCATAAATATTTACAATTGTTATATCTTCTTCTTGGGTCGATCCCTTTATCATTATGTAGTGTCCTTCTTTGTCTCTTCTAATAGTCTTTATTTTAAAGTCTTTTGTCTGATATAAGAATTGCTACTCCAGCTTTCTTTTGATTTCCATTTGCATGGAATATCTTTTTCCATCCCCTTACTTTCAATCTGTATGTGTCTCTAGGTCTGAAGTGGGTCTCTTATAGACAGCATATATATGGGTCTTGTTTTTGTATCCATTCAGCCAATCTGTGTCTTTTGGTGGGAGCATTTAGTCCATTTACGTTTAAGGTAATTATTAATATGTATGTTCCTATTCCCATTTCCTTACTTGTTTTGGGTTTGTTATTGTAGGTGTTTTCCTTCTGTTGTGTTTCTTGCCTAGAGAAGTTCCTTTAGCATTTGTTGTAAAGCTGATTTGGTCGTGCTGAACTCTCTCAGCTTTTGCTTGTCTGTAAACGTTTTAATTTCTCCATCAAATCTGAATGAGATCCTTGCTGGGTAGAGTAATCTTGGTTGCAGGTTTTTCTCCTTCATCACTTTAATTATGTCCTGCCACTCCCTTCTGGCTTGTAGAGTTTCTGCTGAGAGATCAGCTGTTAACCTGATGGGGATTCCCTTGTGTGTTATTTGTTGTTTTTCCCTTGCTGCTTTTAATATGATTTCTTTGTGTTTAATTTTTGACAGTTTGATTAATATATGTCTTGGTGTATTTCTCCTTGGATTTATTCTGTATGGGACTCTCTGTGCCTCCTGGACTTGATTAACTAGTTCCTTTCCCATATTAGGGAAGTTTTCAACTACAATCTCTTCAAATATTTTCTCAGTCCCTTTCTTTTTCTCTTCTTCTTCTGGAAACCCTATAATTCGAATTTTGTTGCATTTAATGTTGTCCCAGAGGTCTCTGAGACTGTCCTCTGTTCTTTTCATTCTTTTTTCTTTATTTTGCTCTGCATCAGTTATTTCCACTATTTTATCTTCCACCTCACTTATCCGTTCTTCTGCCTCAGTTATTCTGCTATTGATCCCATCTAGAGTATTTTTCATTTCATTTATTGTGTTTTTAATCAATGCTTGATTCATCTTTAGTTCTTCTAGTTCCTTGTTAACTGTTTCTTGCATTTTGTCTATTGTATTTCCAAGATTTTGGATCTTGGAAATAGAATCTTGGATCATCTTTACCATCATTATTCTGAATTCTTTTTCAGGTAGACTGCCTATTACCTCTTCATTTGTTAGGTCTGGTAGGTTTTTATCTTGCTCCTTCACCTGCTGTGTGTTTTTCTGTCTTCTCATTTTGCTTATGTTACTGTGTTTGGGGTCTCCTTTTTGCAGGCTGCAGATTCGTAGTTCCTGTTGTTTTTGGTGTCTGTCCCCAGTGGCTAAGGTTGTTTCAATAGGTTGTGTAGGCTTCCTGGTGGGGGGGACTAGTGCCTGTGTTCTGGTGGTTGAGGCTCGATCTTGTTTTTCTGGTGGACAGGTCCACGTCTGGTGGTGTGTTTTGGGGTGCCTGTGGCCTTATTATGTTTTTAGGCAGCCTCTCTGCTAATGGGTGGGGTTGTGTTCCTGTCTTGCTAGTTGCTTGGCATAGGGTGACCAGCACTGTAGCTTGCTGGTCGTTGAGTGAAGCTGGGTGCTGGTTTTGAGATGGAGATCTCTGGGAGATCTTCGCCACTTGATATTATGTGGAGCTGGGAGATCTCTTGTGGATCCGTGTCCTGAAGTTGGCTCTCCCACTTCAGAGGCACAGCAGTGACTCCTAGCTGCAGCACCAAGAGCCTTTCATCTACCTGGCTCAGAATAAAATGGAGAAAACGTTGAAAGAAAGAATTAGTAGAAGAAAGAAAGGGAGAGAGAAAGAAAGGAAGAAGGAAAGAAAGGAAGGAAGGAAGAAAGAAAGAAAGAAATGAGGGAGGGAGGGAGGAAGGACGGAAAGAAAGAAAGAAAGAAAGGAGGGAGGGAGGGAGGGAGGGAGGAAGGAAAGAAAAAGAAAGAGTGAAAGGAAGAAGGGGGAGGGAGGGAGGAAGGAAAGAAGAAAGAAAGTCGGGAGGGAGGGAGGGAGGAAGGATGGAAAGAAAGGAGGGAGGGAGGAAAGAAAGTTAAAGGAAGAATGGAGGGAGGGAGGGAGGAAGGAAAGAATGAAAGAAAGAGAGGGGCGGAGGGTGGGAGGGAGGAAGGGAAGGTAGGAAAAATAGAGAGAAGATAAAGTAAAATAGAATAAAGTATAAAATATAGTAGCATTATTAAAAATAAAAAAGTAATTATTGAAAAAACAAACAAACAAACAAACAAAAACGGACTGATAGAACCCTGGGACCTATGGTGGAAGCAAAGCTATACAGAGAAAATCTCACACAGAAGCATACACACACACACACATTCACAAAAAGAGAACAGGGGGAAAAAAATCGAAAGTCTTGCTCTCAAAGTCCACCTCCTTAATTTGGGATAATTCGTTGTAAAAAGAGGAAAAGGGAAAAAATCTTAAATCTTGTCCTCAAAGTCCACCTCCTCAATTTGGGATGATTCGCTGTCCATTCCTGCACTCCACAGACGCAGGGCACATCAAGCAGACCGTGGAGCTTTAATCCGCTGCCTCTGAGGCTGCACAGAGAGATTTCCCTGTCTCTTCTCTGCTCTCACAGCTCCCGGGTCTCAGCCTTGGACCGGGCCCCGCCTCTGCGTGTAGGTCGCCAGAGGGCGTCCGTTCTTCGCTCAGACAGGACGGGTTTAAAGGAGACGCTGATTCGGGGGCTCTGGCTCACTCAGGCAGAGGGGAGGGACGGGCACGCAATGCGGGGCAGGCCTGCGGCAGCAGAGGCCGGCGTGACGTTGCACCAGCCCGAGGCGCTCCGTGCACTTTCCCAGGGAAGCCGTCCCTGGGGACCCGGGACCCCGGCAGTGGCGGGCTGCACAGGCTCCCCAGAACGGGGGGGTGTACAGTGACCTGCGCTCGCACACAGTCCTTGTGGCGGCGGCAGCAGCAGCCCCAGCGTCCCATGCCCGTCTCCGGGGTCCGCGCCTTTAGCCGCGGCTCGCACCGGTCTCTGGAGCTCCTTTAAGCAGCGCTCTTAATCCCCTCTCCTCGCGCACCAGGAAACAAAAGGGAAGAAAAAGTCTCTTGCCTCTTCGGCAGCTCCAGACTTTTTCCCCGGACTCCCTCCGGGCCAGCCGTGGCACACTAGACCCTTCAGGCTGTGTTCACGCCGCCAACCCCAGTCCTCTCCCTGCGCTCCGACAGAAGCCCGAGCCTCAGCTCCCAGCCCCCGCCGCCCCGGCGGCCGAGCAGACAAGCCTCTCGGGCTGGTGTGTGCCTGAGGGCACCGATCCTCTGTGCCGGAATCTCTCCGCTTTGCCCTCCACACCCCTGTTGCTGTGCTCTCCTCCGCTACTCCGAAGCTTTCCCCCCTCCGCCGCCCGCAGTCTCCGCCCGCGAAGGGGCTTCTAGTGTGTGGAAACCTTTCCTCCTTAATGGCTCCCTCTCACTGGTGCAGGTCCCGTCCCTATCCTTTTGTCTCTGTTTATTCTTTTTTCTTTTGCCCTACCCAGGTATGTGGGAAGTTTCTTGCCTTTTGGGGGGTCTGAGGTCTTCTGTCAGCGTTCAGTAGGTGTTCTGTAGGAGTCGTTCCACATGTAGATGAATTTCTGATGTATCTGTGGGGAGGAAGGTGATCTCCGTGTCTTACTCTTCCACTATCTTCCTGCCTTCCCCCCTCTGTTGATTTCTTATTTGATCCACTGGTTGTTCAGGAGTATGTTGTTTAATCTCCACATATTTGTAATTTTTCATTTTTCTTCTTATAATTAATTTCTAGTTTCATTCCATAGTGTTCAGATAAGATGTTTGGTGAGACTTCAATCTTCTTAAATTTATTAAGACATTTTTTTGCCTAACACAGGATCTATTCTAGGGAATGTTCCATATGTACTTGAGAAGAGTGTATATTTTGTTGCTGTTGGATGGAATATTTTATATATGTCTGTTAGGGCCATGTGGTATAATGTGTAGTTTAAGTCCAACGTTTTCTTATTGATTTTCTATCTGGATTATCTACCCATTGTTCAAAGTGGGATATTGAGGTCCCCTACTATTATTGTATTGTTGTGAATTTCTCTCTTCAAATTTGTTAATATATACTTTATGTATTTATGTGTTCCTATGTTGGGGACATAAGTAATTAAAATTGTTATAGCCTCTTGATGAATTGACCCCTTTATTGTTATATAATTAATTCTTCATCTCTTGTTAGTTTGTGGCCTAAAATCTGTTTTGTCTGATATAAGTATAGCTACCCCTGCTTTCTTTTGTTCCCATTTGTATGGATTATCCATTTCCATGCCTTCACTTTCAATCTATATGTGTCTTTAAAGCTGAAGTGAGTGTCTTATTTGCCACCTATAGTTGGGTGTTGTTTTTTTTTTTAATCCTTTCAGCCACTCTGTGTCTTTTAATTGAAGAATTATTTTCCATTTACATTTAAAATAATTGTTGATAGGTTTGGATTTACTATTGCCATTTTTTAAATTGCTTTCTAACTGTTCTGTAAGTCCCTGCCTCTTTCTTCTTCTCTTGCTCTCTTCCTTTGTGATTTGATAATTTTCTGTAGTGGGATGCTTTTTTTTTAGGATATTTTGAATTTAACTACATGTTTACCTTTACCAGTGAGTTTTATACTTTTACATGTTTTCATGTTAGTAATTACCATCCTTTCATTTCAGCTTCTGAAATATCTGCTGGAGACTTATCAGAACTGCCTCTTTGTTTACTATAGTCCTGTGAGTCTTGTAGACACAACTCTCTTCAGCTTCCAGAGCTAGATGTTTTCAGGGCCCATCCCTTGGGTGAAAGTCTAAAAATGTGATGTACTAGACACACAGTCCAAACCCTTTACTCTTCAGGGGGAATCTGGGAGTTGGACATTTCCTCCTGATTGTATGGCACTGTGCCAGAAGTGGGGTTTATGGTGAGAGTATGTCTCAGCCTTTTGTATTCATTTCAAAGTGGGTATTTTCTCATTCCCCTGATGTGTAGGAGCCACTCAGTTAGCTTGTGGATTTCTTCCAGAGGAAACTTTCATGTGTACATGCAGTATGTCCACAGAAAAGGAAAGTTCAGGAGACTCCTAGGTCACTATCTTGGTCCCTTTCCTCCTGCTTCTTAACCTTAGTGTTAAACTTTCCTTACCCAAGGATAGTAAAGATACTTCAACACTTCTATAAGTTTCTAACAGGCATTGTGTTTCATTTCATTATCTGCAATATGCTATGGAAAGAGCATACAATTTTGTATGTTATCTATTGCAGCATAACAAACCACCCCTCCACTGCAAACAAAAACTGTTTATCCTTTCAGCTCACACTTCTGTAAACACCTCAGACACAGTTGGTCTAGGCTAAACTTAGCTGGGTTGACTGGATTTATTCATGTGCAATTTGCTAGTCTAGGAGAGTTCTTCTCTTTACTGCTTACCTTGGGTAGCTTAACTAGAGAGGTTATGCTCTTCATGTCTTTCATCTCCTTCCTGGAACCAGGAGATTGACTGAGAATATTCTTCTCATGACAATGATAGAGGCACAAAAGATCAAGTCCCGTTGTGTAAACTCAATTCAAGCCTTTGCTTGTATCACGCCTGCTGAAATTCCATTGGTCAAATCAAGTCCCATGGATAAACTCAGTTCACCAAACGATAGTAGGAGACACCATAAAGAGGATGGATTTAGGGAGATATGAAGATGCTAAGTCAAATATGCAATCTACCAAAGACTAGGAACTAGGCAAAGTTGGGTGTAACTAGCAGCCCAGCCAAATTCCAGCTACGTGATGTTGAGCTCAGTTTTTTCAACTGTAAAAGCAGGGAAGGTTATGCTTAACAAAGAAGATCATTTGTGTGATTGTGAGAAATAAATGAGATAATGTAATGTGAAGGGTCAGCAGTATAGTGAAAATTAAAGATATCAAAATGCATAAGCAAATATAATTTATCCTTGAACAACATAGGTTTGAACTCTGCAGGCCCACTTACATGTGGATTTTTTTCAATAGTAAATACTACAGTACTATGCAATCCACTACTGGTTGAATCCATGAATGCAGAACTGTGATATGGAGGAAATGCCTATGGAGAGCCTACTATAAGTTATACAAGGATTTTTGACTGCAAGGGTTGGTGTCCCTAACTCCCTCATTATTCAAGGGTTAACTGTAATAATCTGGAATGCCATGCACTATGTAACATCAAATTTATATTAGTTTAATCCACAAAAAGTTAAGAAAATCTAGTTTTCTTCAACACACTTAGTTTTGGAGTTGACAACTTGAAAATTTACTCCTTTGAGAAAGATACAGTATCAATAACAACTTGCATATCTATTAATAAATCTATTAGTCTAAAAGATGATTCTGTGGTTTTTACAGAAGTAATAATATATTATTCAGCCAAAAACTGAGTATTTCTTGACAACTTTTAATTTAAGGTTAAGCTACAAAATTCTTTCCATGTGACTTGAAGGCAAAATATTTTACTTTTCATATGTTTCATGTAGTTATAAAGTCTTCAAAAGGCATACACTATTAATGCATTATCTTTAATTCTTTATCCTGTAATGACCATGATTACTTAAATATATGGGAAAATGTAGTCTTAAGGCCCACATCTATCTCTTGGATTTCAATCAACAGCACTCATTTTAGAATTGAATGCATTATTCCTAATGTAAAGTCATTAGTCTCTAACTTAGAGTTTTTTACATGGCTCCAGCTGAGATCAAGCCTGTGCTATTTCTTGAGAACTTTCCTGTGTAACTTTAAAACTTATTTCAAGGAGTTGGAGTAACTGAAAAACTAAAGATTAAAGATTTTTCTTTCTTTTTGCTTTTTTTTTTTTTTTTTCATTAAATGGCTTTTTGGGGGAGATGGATTGGACTGGGGTAGGTTATAATTCTTTTTTCTACAATGCTCATGACATGCACTAATGAAAATGTTCACCTTTATGTTCCTCTTGATTATAACCAAGGAATTTTTGATACTACATAGACATAAATTTTTCTTTCTTGATTGGAAAAGGGCAGGCTGGTTGTGGAGTCTAATTGCTGAAAGATGAAATTTGAGAACTGGAGGTCATTCTGAAGTTATATATCTTTCCCACATCTTGACAAATAACTAAAACTCCATTTTTTTCTTAAATTTGAGGTTAAGCTTTATTTTCTGAAGTTACCTTTTGCATTAGCACTTTCAAAAACAACTATCTACATTTATAGTGAACTTCAATATAAAACTCATATTCCAACGTAATATAATCATATATGTATAAGTTGGCTGAAGAATACCTTTCTGGAGTGTTTAGCAGTAAAGGGCCAACTGGGGATAAAAAAGAAACCAACAAGGTTCATTTGACTCTTACACTATTGAAAATAATGCACTCATTAACAGAAGACATCAGAGACTGGCTAAAGACCCAGAACGGTGACTTGATGTCTGATTTGTTTCCCTTGTCTAAAATGTGAGATATGACATTCCTGTGCAAGTGGAGATCATGAATAGCTGCCATCAAGGTGAATCAATTATATAAGAAAAAGTTTTATCATAACTATATTTTATCAGTTTGCTGTAACAGAAAAAATTATTCCCTGTGATATGAGAAAGTTTCCAAACTTTAAATTCTCTAAACTTCAAATCCTTAAATGAACCTATCTATTTACCCATCAATTTACCAATGTATCCATCTATCTAATGTACATGGAATAAAAATTTTCTTTTTCTAAGACTTTATCAAAATGTAATAATGGTTATCAAACATTCAACTTGCTAAGGCAGGTGACTTAGAAGTTAGTTGCTTCTCCAATCTATAAAAAAAGGAAGGGTAATTCTCCACTTTTCTCATTTGCAGGCTTATTCTGAGGATCATATGAGATAATGAACAACAGCAACACTTTGTAAGCTGTGAGATCTGAGATACTATGATACAAAGGAATTACTTTTTGTTTTGATATTTGTGATACAGTGGAAAGACTACAGGCTCTGGGGTTAAAAAAATAAATCTTATTGGTTCCTTCATCTATGAAATGGGAAGAAAAACGTATTTGGATTTGAAATGATATTTGGAAAGTATCTAGTGCTTTTCCTGAAAAATAACACATGCTCAATAAGTGATAATAATAATTATTATTAATGTATCGAAAAGGGTGAAGATGTGATCTAAATGAGAAGGCAGAGTAAGAGGCAATTTCTGGTATATGTACTACTCAAAGTCAGACAGGTTCACAAGACACTGCCCAAATTGTCCATTGAGAAACAAGTCCACAGGCAGTAGCTGGGAAAATACGAGGACTAGTACAGGCCCTCAATAAGGAAGGAAGCAACAAGATGTAGGGAATTCAGGGAAAGCTTCTTTTTACAATAAGGGAATTAATACAAGGCTGAAGACTGTCTCAGTGACTGCACAAATATGACTGAGGTTGGGGATGGAGGGCGAGGAAATGTTGAGATCTCTGTAGTTCAGTCTAGGTCCACCATCATCTGGCAAAGAAACAAATTTGCTGAATGACAATAACATCCATTATTTTACATAATTATACAAATGTCTGTTATGGACATTCAGTACATGTGTACCCACATGCAATATATTTAAACTTTTACTTCAATTTTCAAAGCCCTTTATATTTCAAAGTCCTGTTATCACCACCCTTTATTATTTATTTTTTGCAAGAATCAGACTAGCTATCTGCTGTCATCTACCTTAAATCAGGCCTTTACTCTTGTTGTCCACCTGCATTAAATACCTTTTTTTTCTATGTTTGTTTAATTCCTACCATCTTTTAAAGCCCCAGCTGAACGCTGAGTTCTTCCATTAAGTTTCATTCTCTGAATTCTCCATTACACTCTAATCCCCTTGTTCTCTGATCTTCTATTGCACTTAAGCTGTAACACTCCATTTAGCACATGCCCCATCTCTAATCTTGTCACATTATGTTAATCTTGTCATTCTATTACGCTTGTAAACCCCTGTGAGCACAGACTATGCAGAAGGCTGAGAATTGGTTCTCTCAACTGTCATTCTATCTCCTTTCAAGTTGAAGAAATTAGAAAGCTAAAAACATTCCTAGACTTCCTGGCCACTAAGATTCCAGAAGAAAATTGGGTTCCACCAATTAGATTTACTTTGAGAAGAACTGGAGGGTAGAAAGTGAGGCAGAAACCATTCTCTTGCACATCTTTGGTTATGCTAATGAGAAATGTTATAGCCATGTGCTGTTTTTCTGCAGTAACATTCTTGTGTCCATTCTCCACCTTACCAGACACTTGCATCAGTAACAGCAGCTAATATGGTGATGGTTTTTTCACCTCTTCTGCCTCATTCAGCTATAGTGGTGTGTTTTTGAAATCCTGGCAATAGTGATGATCTCCACATCAGAAGCTCCAGTAAAAATAAATCAACAGACACTTCAGTTAAAATACAGTCAGGAGTGTCAGTTGTTATTTCTTTTTCATTTCTAATTCTATTGATTTGAGTGTTTTCCCTTTTTTTCCTTGATGAGTCTGGATAATGGTTTTTCAATTTCGTTTATCTTTGCAAAGAATCGGCTTTTAGTTTTATTGATCTTTGCTATTGTTTCCTTCATTTCTTTTTCATTTATTTCTAATCTGATATTTATGATTTCTTTCCTTCCGCTAACTTTAGGGTTTTCTTTTTTGTTCTTCTTTCTCTAATTGTTTTAGATGTAAGGTTAGGTGGTTTATTTGAGATGTTTCTTGTTTCTTGAGGTAGGATTGTATTGCTATAAACTTCCCTCTTAGAACTGCTTTTGCTGTATCCCATAGGTTGTGGGTCATCATGTCTTCATTGTCATTTGTTTCTAGGTATTTTTTGATTTCCTCTTTGATTTCTTCAGTGATCTCTTGGTTATTTAGTAGTGTATTGTTTAGCCTCCATGTGTTTGTACTTCTTACAGGCTTTTTCCTGTAATTGATCTCTAATCTCATAGCATTGTGGTTGGAAAAGACACTTTATATGATTTCAGTTTTCTTAAATTTACCAAGGCTATATTTGTGACCCAAGATATGATCTATCCTGGAGAATGTTCCATCAGCATTTGAGAAGACAGTGTATTCTGTTGTTTTTGGATGGAATGTCCTATAAATATCATTTAAGTCCACCTTGTTTAATGTGTCATTTAAAGCTTGTGTTTCCTTATTTATTTTCATTTTGGATGTTCTGTCCATTGGTGAAAGTGGGGTATTAAAGTCCCCTACTATGATTGTGTTACTGTTGGTTTTCCCTCTTATGGCTGTTAGAATTCACTTTATGTATTGAGGTGTTCCTACATTGGGTGCATAAATACTTACAATTGTTATACCTTCTTGGATTGATCCCTTGATCATTATGTAGTGTCCTTCTTTGTCTCTTGTAATAGTCTTTATTTTAAAGTCTATTTTTTCTGATATGAGAATTGCTACTCCAGCTTTCTTTTGATTTCCATTTGTATGGAATATCTTTTTCCATCCCCTCACTTTCAGTCTGTATGTGTCCCTAGGTCTGGAGTGGGTTTCTTGTAGACAGCATATATATGGGTATTGTTATTGTATCCATTCAACCAGTCTGTGTCTTTTGGTTGGAGCATTTAATCCATTTACACTTAAGGTAGTTATCAATACGTATGTTCCTGTTACCATTTTCTTAATTGTTTGGGGTTTGTTATTGTAGGTCTTTTCCTTCTCTTGTGTTTCTTGCCTAGAGAAGTTCCTTTAGCATTTGTTGTAAAGCTGATTTGGTGGTGCTGAATTCTCTTAGCTTTTACTATCTGCAAAGTTTTTAATTTCTCCATCGAATCTGAATGAAATACAAAAGATCATGAGAGATTCCTACAAACAACTATACACCAATAAAATGGACAACCTGGAAGAAATGGACAAATTCTTAGAAAAACACAACCTTCCGAGACTGAACCAGGAAGAAATAGAAAATATAAACAGACCAATCACAAGCACTGAAATTGAGACTGTGATTAAAAATCTTCCAACAAAGAAAACCCCAGGACCAGATGGCTTCACAGGAGAATTCTATCAAACATTTAGAGAAGAGTTAACAACTATCCTTCTCAAAGACTTCCAAAATATACCAGAGGGAGGAACACTCCCAAACTGATTCGATGAGGCCAACATCACCCAGATACCAAAACCAGACAAAGATGTCCAGAGAAAGAAGAGTACAGGCCAATATTACTGATGAACATAGATGCAAAAATCCTCAACAAAAGCTGATTCAGCAAACAGAATCCAAGAGCACATTAAAAGGATCATACACCATGATCAAGTGGGGTTTATCCCAGGAATGCAAGGATTCTTCAGTATATGCAAATCAATCAATGTGATAAACCATATTAACAAATTGAGGGAGAAAAACCATATGATCATCTCAATAGATGCAGAAAAACTTTTCAACAAAATTCAACACCCATTTATGATAAACCCTCCAGAAAATAGGCATAAAGGGAACTTACCTCAGCATAATAAAGGCCATATATCACAAACCCACAGCCAACATTGTTCTCAATGTTGAAAAACTGAAACCATTTCCTCAAAGATAAGGAACAAGACAAGGTTGTCCACTCTCATCGCTATTATTCAACATTGTTTTGGAAGTTTTAGCCACAGCAATCAGAGAAGAAAAAGAGACAAAAGGAACCCAAATTGGAAATGAAGAAGTAAAGCTGTCACTATTTTCAGATGACATGATACTATACATAGAGAAAGATGCTACCAGAAAACTACTAGAGCTAATCAATGAATTTGGTAAAGTAGCAGTTTACAAAATTAATGCACAGAAATCTCTTGCATTCCTATACACTAATGATGAAAAATGTGAAAGAGAAGTTAAGGAAAAACTCCCATTCACCATTGCAACAAAAAGAATAAAATACCTAGGAATAAACCTACCTAAGGAGACAAAAGATCTGTATGCAGAAAACTATAAGAAACTGATGAAAGTAATTAAAGATGATACCAACAGATGGAGAGATATACCATGTTCTTGGATTGGAAGAATCAATATTGTGAAAATGACTCTACTACCCAAAGCAATCTACAGATTCAATGCAATCCCTCTCAAACTACCAATGGCATTTTTCACAGAACTAGAACACAAATTTCACAACTTGTATGGAAACACAAAAGACCCCGAATAGGCAAAGCAATCTTGAGAAAGAGAAACGGAGCTGGAGGAATCAGGCTCCTGGACTTCAGACTATACTACAAATCTACAGTAATCAAGACAGTATAGTACTGGCACAAAAACACAAATATAGATCAATGGAACAGGATAGAAAGCCCAGAGATAAACCCACGCATATACGGTCACCTTATTTTTGATAAAAGAGGCAAGAATATAAAAAGGAGAAAAGACAGCCTCTTCAATAAGTGGTGCTGGGAAAACTGGACAGCTACATGTAAAAGAATGAAATAAGAACACTCCCTAACACCATACACAAAAATAAACTCAAGGTGGATTAAAGACCTAAATGTAAGGCCACACACTACAAAACTCTTAGAGGAAAACATAGGCAGAACACTATGACATAAATCACAGCAAGATCCTTTTTGACCCATGTCCTAGAGAAATGGAAATAAAAACAAAAATAAACAAATGGGACCTAATGAAACTTAAAATCTTTTGCACAGCAAAGTAAACCATAAACAAGATGAAAAGACAACCCTCAGAATGGGAGAAAATATTTGCAAATGAAGCAACTGACAAAGGATTAATCTCCAAAATTTACAAGCAGCTCATGCAGCTCTATATCAAAAAAGCGAACAACCCAATCCAAAAATGGGCAGAAGACCTAAATAGACATTTCTCCAAACAAGATGTACAGATTGCTAACAAACACATGAAAGAATGCTCAACATCACTAATCATTGGAGAAATGCAAAACAAGACTACAATGAGGTATCACCTCAAACCAGTCAGAATGGCCATCATCAAAAAATCTACAAGCAATAAATGCTGGAGAGGGTGTGGAGAAAAGGGAACCCTCTTGCACTGTTGGTGGGAATGTAAATTGATACAGGTACTATGAAAAACAGTATGGAGGTTCCTTAAATAATGAAAAATAGAATTACCATACAACCCAGCAGTCCCACTACTGGGCATATACCCTGAGAGAACCATAATTAAAGAAGAGTCATGTACCACAATGTTCATTGCAGCTCTATTTACAATAGCCAGGACATGGAAACAACCTAAGTGTCCATCAACAGATGAATGGCTAAAGAAGATGTGGCACATATATACAATGGAATATTACTCAGCCATAAAAAGAAACGAAATTGAGTTATTTGTAATGAGGTGGATGGACCTAGAGTCTCATACAGAGTGAAGTAAGTCAGAAAGAGAAAAAGAAATACCGTATGCTAACACATATATATGGAATTAAAAAAAATGGTTCTGAAGAACCTAGGGGCAGGACAGGAATAAAGACACAGATGTAGAGAATGGATTTGAGGACACGGGGAGGGGGAAGGGTAAGCTGGATGAAGGGAGAGAGTGGCATGGACTTATATACACTACCAAATGTAAAATAGATAGCTAGTGGGAAGCAGCCACATAACACAGGGAGATCACCTCGGTGCTTTGCGACCACCAAAGGAATGGGATAGGGAGTGTGTGAGGGAATCGCAAGAGGGAGGAGATGTGGGGATATGTGTATATGTATTGATGATTCACTTTTTATAAAGGAGAAACTAACACACCATTGTAAAGCAATTATACTCCAGTAAAGATGTTTTTAAAAACAATACAGTCAGGAGTCAAATGGGGGAAGCTTTCATGCCCTAATATAATGGCAGAGCCCAACAGGAGAAGAAAGACTCCTCTTCTTGCCTGACAAGAGTTCAGCTCATGAGATACTGTCACAATTCAGCCAATGGAAAGCCACTATACTTTGAACTTTTAGTTCTTCCAATAAACTCTGTTTAGTTTAGCTCTCCCAATTCCTTTTCCCCTCTTTAAAAGATTCTACTCTCCTCCCTCTGTGGGGTCTTGCATGTAGCTCACCATGGTTGCACATGCTGAACTGCAGTTCTTTGCTGATCCTGAATAAGCCCATTTTTGCTAGATAAATAACTGGCAATCTATATGTTTTTGGTCAACATTCCTAAAGGCCCTGACTTGACCATGAAGTTGAAGTTTTCCAATATATTTCTAAGCACCTAATTCCCTCTATTAAAACTCTTCCAGTCAATAATTCCTACAGTGATTTCTATGTTCAGCATTGAGTCCTGACTGATATAGATATTAGATATTATTTTTCATTATTATCTCTGACAGCTCCTCATACAAAGTAGGAGATCTAATAAGATATCAATAAGCACTTGGATGATTGTATGAGTTATTTGTTGCTGTGTAACAATTTACCCCCAAACTTGGCAGCTTAAAACAAGAATTATTTATTTTATCACATAGTTCCTGAGGGTCAGGAATCAGGGAATTTTTTAACTGGATGATTCTGATTCAGGTTCTCTAGGGATGTTATAGTTGAGATTTAGGCTGAAGTCTGCAGCAAGTTTGACTGAGACTGGAGGACCCATTTCCAAGTTCATTCATGTAGCTGTTGATAGTAGCCTTCAGTTTCTTACTGGTGGTTGATCTTACTGGACTTAGTTCCTTAACACATGGGTCTCTCTATTATGCTGCTCATGACATGACAGCTGACTTTCCCCAGAACAAGTGATCTGAGGGAAGGATGGAAAGTGTGGGAGAGGAACATCAAGATGAAAGGCACAGTATCTTTTGTAATCTATGTTAGACATGAAATACCATTACTTCTAATAAATTAGTCACAGAGCCTAACTCTGTTACAATATGGGAAGGGGTTGCAATAGAGTTTGCATTCCAGGACATGGGGGCTATTTTGGAGGCAGTCTACCCCTTCCACCAATAATTCATGTCTGTCCTACATGAAAAATACTCTCCCCTCCTCCCAAGGACCCCCAAGTCTCACTTCATTCCACCTTCAGTGTGATATACAGAATCTTATCTAATCAGGTCCATATGCAGGAGAGTCTATTTGTGTGTATTTCCTTAAGGAAAACTCCTTGAGTCCAGATCCTCTCAATCTGGTGTCCTGTTAACTAAAGAGACAAGTGATCTGCCCCCTTCCCCCAACAAAAGCCAACATACATCACTGTTGGGACAGGCACAGGAGAACTGCTACAGGAACTTTTATTCCAAAAGGGAAGACAGGAGGTACACATACTGACCCACAGCAGTTCTGAAATCCATCCAGACACATGTTGAAAGTTCCTTGATTAGGACTCAGTTCAACTCCTGCTTGCAAATGACTTACTGTGGTTCTGGCCTCCACACTCTGGTATCTTGGTTCTGCACTGTTATCATTTTTTTCACAAAAGGAAATGTATGTCTCTAGCTGCTTCATGCTTACAGAAGTTTGGAAATCCAAAAGCTTTCATTTTCTACTCTCTGTCCCTTTGAGTCAAGCTTTCTGCAATTCTTCAACTACCTTACCTAGAAGGTCCAGGCTTTTCGAAGAGACTGGTTTGTTCATATACAGTAGAGTGCAGGCACAGTAATCTTTTGCAATCTGACCATCTGATGGCATGTGCATGTGAGGAGAAAAATAACTGAGTGACTGAGTGAGTGAATAGAATAAGCTTTTATTTTGGTGCCCTAGAAACCCTACTGCAAGAACATCAAAAAAACAAGAATAAAAAAAGCCAGATATAGCATTTCCTCTTCTCAAGAGACTGCCATGCAGTGTTGGAATTGGAAGGGGAAAGTGGAAGCTGGCAGCATTGGCAGGACTCCGAATAGAGGAGGACAAGAGAGCAAGGAAAGCCTGCACTGGTGCCCAAAGGACCAGGGAGAGATTTTCTGTCTAGAAGACCATGGTGAATAGAAGTTTAGACTGGTTCCCAGTCAATGTGGAGAATATCAGCAACCCTAGTGGTGAATTGTGACCGGGATTAGAACTTTTGTGTGAAGAATTAGGAGCTCAAAGCTAGTGAGACTGCAGTAGTAATGCAAAGATGACCTAAATTGCACCCATGGGTTAGGGAGTGCTGGAGAAATTTGGTTTACAAAGAGTATGTACATGATTTCCCATTTCTTTATTTTTGGAACAAAGCCATATCCTTAAATAGAGCCCTTTGTCTTTCAAAAAAACAACAGTCCACACTCAGCAGTCCACACCCATCAAATAGTCATCTTTCTTATGGCCCCATTCAAGAGAGAAAAAAATTATATGATATATACGTATATTTATATTTACATAAATGCACACTAACAAGAAGCAAAGATCTAGTTCTCTATGTCATGTACTAAGCAAATAATTTCACAGAAACTAATTTTTTCTGCTGTAAAATGAAGATACTAATCCTATCATTGGAATATAGACTAAAAGGGTTAAATGAGATACTATTTGGATAGAAAGTTCTATAAAATCATAGTGAGAGGGGTGGGATAGGGAGGGTGGGAGGGAGGGAGATGCAAGAGGGAAGAGATATGGGGACATATGTATATGCAAAACTGATTCACTTTGTTATAAAGCAGAAACTAACACACCATTGTAAAGCAATTATACTCTAATAAAGATGTTAAAAAAAAACATAGTGGGAAATAGTTATTTGATTGACTAGCTGTCCACAATCAGGAACCAAACAAGATTCTGCCTTTTGGTGCATACCTTTAACTAGAACAGTCTGTGGCTGAGTAGAAAGATGTGATCTATACATTTAATAATTCCATTACCACTTATTCTTAACCAGACCTTGTATCATCTCTGTTTTTAAGGAACTACATGATATACTTGACGCTAAATAATTCTGCAACTCATCTACCCACATTTAGGCAATGGATTCTAGTCTTACACAGTCCCTAGCCAGCTTTAATGAGGCGTCTCTTCTAGGCAAAAAGGATTTTTAAAAAGCCAAATAGTAAATATTTTGGATATTTGGGCCATGTCATCTCTGTTGCAATGACCCAACTCTGCCATTATATCAGGAAAGGAGCCATAGACAATATGCTAATAATCTCTGTTTTCTAATATACATTATTTAAATAAGCAGGCATCAGCCAAGATTTGGCCAGAAAGCTCAAGTTTGCCAACACCTGATTTAAACAATTACTAGAAGATACTTTGATGAGTATGTTTATATAGTCTAAATAAATCTCTTACCTCTTGTTTTAACATATACTTATCTTACAAGTAAAAAGCAATCCAAATATATACATAGAACATAGATAGATAGATAGATGATAGATAGATAGATACATATGTAGTTTAAAACCAGCCCTGTATCCCACTTCCCACAGTAAAAACCTGTTATTATTTTATTATTTTACATATTATGCTTCCAGGCTTAAAAAAAAAAAGAGGAGTATAAATTGCAGGTAAAATAAAGACTTTGAGATTCAGAGATCATCCTGGAATATCTGGGTTCTTCCAACCCAATCACATGAGCTCTTAAAAGCATACAAATGAGAGAAGAGTCAAAGAAATTCAATGTGAAAAGGAGTCTGTCTACCATTGTTGGCTTTAAAAATGGAGGAAGGGGACCATAAGTCAATGAAGGAAGTAACCTCTCAATCTGGGAACGACTCGCAGTTTACAGTTTGCATGATAACAAGGACCTCGGTACTGCAACCTGAAGGAACTGAATTCTGCCAACCACCTGAATGTGTAGGAAACATTTTCCCAGAGCCTCTAGAAAAGAAACAGCCTGCTGACTTGATTTTAGTGCATTGAGAACTACGTCAGACTTGTGACCTCAAAAACTATAATTTGTGTTGTTTAAGCCTCCGAGTTTGTAGTAACTTATTATGACAACTGTAGAATTGGATGTTAGTATGTTACTCTTTTGTGACTTACCTATTCTTAATATTGGCCCATTTTTCTATCAGGTTGTTGGATTTGCTTTATTAATTTGTACTACTTTGTACACTTTAATAATCCTCTGTTATAGCTTATATAAGTTGCAAAAATTTTCTCTAGATCTGTCACTTGACTTTTTTTTTTGCCACTAGCAATTAGAATTTGTTTCTTAACATCTTTATTGAAGTATAATTGCTTTACAATAGTGTGTTAGTTTCTGCTTTATAACAAAGTGAGTCAGCTATACATATACATATATCCCCATGTCTCCTCCCTCTTGTGTCTCCCTCCCACCCTCCCTATCCCACCCCTCTGGGGGTCACAAAGCACCAAAAGGATCTCTCTGTGCTATGCAGCTGCTTCCCACTAGCTATCTATTTTACATTTGGTAGTATATATAAGTCCATGCCAATCTCTCACTTCATCCCAGCTTAGCTTTCCCCCTCCCCATGTCCTCAAGTTCATTTTCTACGTCTGCATCTTTATTCCTGTCCTGCCCCTAGGTTCTTCAGAACCTTTTTTTTTTTTTTTTTAGATTCCATATACATGTGTTAGCATACGGTATTTGTTTTTCTCTTTCTGACTTACTTCACTCTGTATGACAGACTCTAGGTCCATCCATCTCACTACAAATAACTCAATTTTGTTTCTTTTTATGGTGGAGTAATAGTCCATTGTATATATGTGCCACATCTTCTCTATCCATTCATCTGTCAATGGACACTTAGGTTGCTTCCATGTCCTGGCTATTGTAAATATAGCTGCAGTGAACATTGTGGTATATGACTCTTTGAATTATGGTTTTCTCAGGGTATATGCCCAGTAGTGGGATTGCTGGGTCGCATGGTAGTTCTATTTTTAGTTTTTTAAGGACCCTCCATACTGTTCTCCATAGTGGCTGTACCAATTTACATTCCCGCCAACAGTGCAAGAGGGTTCCCTTTTCTCCACACCCTCTCCAGTGTTTACTGTTTGTAGATTTTTTGATTATGGCCATTCTGACTGGTGTGAGGTAATACCTCATTGTAGTTTTGATTTGCATTTCTCTAATGATTAGTGATGTTGAACATTCTTTCATATGTTTGTTGACAATCTGTATATCTTCTTTGGAGAAATGTCTATTTAGGTCTTCTTTTTTTAAAATTTTTTTTATTTATTTATTTTTTTCTTAATTTTTTTTTTTTACAGCTTACCCTTCCCCCTCCCCATATCCTCAAGTCCATTCTCTAGTAGGTCTGTGTCTTTATTCCTGTCTTACCCCTATGTTCTTCATGACATTTTTTTTTCCTTAAATTCCATATATATGTGTTAGCATACAGTATTTGTCTTTCTCTTTCTGACTTACTTCACTCTGTATGACAGACTCTAGGTCTATCCACCTCATTACAAATAGCTCAATTTCATTTCTTTTTATGGCTGAGTAATATTCCATTGTATATATGTGCCACATCTTCTTTATCCATTCATCCAATGATGGACACTTAGGTTGTTTCCATCTCTGGGCTATTGTAAATAGGGCTGCTATGAACATTTTGGTACATGTCTCTTTTTGAATTATGGTTTTCTCAGGGTATATGCCTAGTAGTGGGATTGCTGGGTCATATGGTAGTTCTATTTGTAGTTTTTTAAGGAACCTCCATACCGTTCTCCATAGTGGCTGTACCAATTCACATTCCCACCAGCAGTGCAAGAGTGTTCCCTTTTCTCCACACCCTCTCCAGCATTTATTGTTTCTAGATTTTTTGATGATGGCCATTCTGACTGGTGTGAGATGATATCTCATTGTAGTTTTGATTTGCATTTCTCTAATGAGTAAAGATGTTGAGCATCCTTTCATGTGTTTGTTGGCAGTCTGTATATCTTCTGTGGAGAAATGTCTATTTAGGTCTTCTGCCCATTTCTGGATTAGATTGTTTGTTTTTTTGATACTGAGTTGAATGAGCTGCTTATAAATCTTGGAGGTTAATCCTTTGTCAGTTGCTTCTTTTGCAAATATTTTCTCCCATTCTGAGGGTTGTCTTTTCATCTTGTTTATGGTTTCCTTTGCTGTGCAAAAGCTATTAAGTTTCATTAGGTCCCATTTATTTATTTTTGTTTTTATTTCCATTTCTCTTGGAGGTGGATCAAAAAGGATCTTGCTGTGATATATGTCATAGAGTGTTGTGCCTATGTTATCCTCTAAGAGTTTTATAGTGTGTGGCCTTACATTTAGGTCTTTAATCCATTTTGAGTTTATTTTTGTATATGGTGTTAAGGAGTGTTCTAATTTCATTCTTTTCATGTAGCTGTCCAGTTTTCCCAGAACCACTTATTGAAGAAGCTGTCATTTCTCCATTGTATATTCTTGCCTCCTTTATCAAAAATAAGGTGACCATGTGTCACTTGACTTTTCACTTTGTTTACAATTGTCTTGATATAGAGATGATTTTAATTTAATGTAGTAAAATTTACCAAAATGTGTCCATTAATGGTATGCTTTTGTTGTGTTAAGAAAACACTCTTTCTGTCTCATTGTTAAAAGATAACTAGACTATGTGCTGATTTGATCAGTAAGGGGATTTCTAGGTTTAGTGTTGATAATGTAAATTGGCTTCTTTTAATTGCATGTAATAAGGTACAGAAAATAAGAGATGAAAAAAGAGTTCAAAAGAAAAAATGAAATTTCAGTTTGTAGTAGTTATCCACTCTAATATTTAGTTTCCATTTTATTATCTTACACAATATAAAACTGACATTTGGGGCTTCCCTGGTGGCGCAGTGGTTGAGAGTCCGCCTGCTGATGCAGGGGACACGGGTTCGTGCCCTGGTCCGGGAAGATCCCACCTGCCGCGGAGCGGCTGGGCCCGTGAGCCATGGCCGCCGAGCCTGCGTGTCCGGAGCCTGTGCTCCGCAACGGGAGAGGCCACAACAGTCAGAGGCCCACGTACCAAAAAAAAAAAAAAAAAAATTGGTCTACTTTGGGACTAAACAAAATTCCACTTCGGGGTTTCACTGGTGGCGCAGTGGTTGAGAGTCCGCCTGCCGATGCAGGGGACGCGGGTTCGTGCCCCGGTCCGGGAAGATCCCACATGCCGCGGAGCGGCTGGGCCCGTGAGCCATGGCCACTGAGCCTGCACGTCCGGAGCCTGTGCTCCGCAGCGGGAGAGGCCACAACAGTGAGAGGCCCGCGTACCACAAAAAAAACAAAAAAACAAAAAAACAACAACTGACATTTTGTGGTCCAGCCAGTAGAATATTGGCAATGATAATTTCACATATGTACTCTGTACCCAGTTATTCAGGTTCCTTGATGGAATCTTGTCAAGGTTTATACTCTTTACATAGCTTATGAGAATTTCTCATTCAGATCATTTGGATTACCACACTAGATTTTTAACTGTTTTATTTGTTAGAGAATTTATAAAAAGCAATTTTAAAGTTAGCATTAAAAGATACACAGCAAAATGTTCACCATTGTCAGGCAAGATGTCTCGATAAGGAAGCTACATTTTTTCTTTTTTTAATATATTTATTTATTTATTTATTTATTTATTTATTTATTTATTTGCTTGCTTGCTTGTTTGTTTGATTATTTTTGGTTGCGTTTGGTCTTCATTGCTGTGCTCGGGCTTTCTCTAGCTGTGGCGAGTGGGGGCTACTCTTTGTTGTGGTGTGCGGGCTTCTCATTGCGGTGTCTTCTCTTTTTGTGGAGCATGGCTCTAGACATGTGGGCTTCAGTAGTTGTGGCATGTGGGCTCAGTAGTTGTGGTTCATGGGCTCTAGAGTGCAGGCTCAGTAGTTGTGGCACACAGATTTAGTTGCTCCATGGCATGTGGGATCTTCCTGGACCAGGCTTGAATCCATGTCCCCGGCATTGGCAGGCAGATTGTTAACCACTGTGCCACCAGGGAAGTCCCACCACATCTTTTCTTGGTCTTAGGTCCCAGAGCTTGGAACTAAGACTAGACTTGCAGACAGCCAGAACAGCATTTTGCCTGGCCTGACTTTCTCACTTAAATCCTATTTATATATTACTATTGTTATGTATCCAGTAATTTTCCACAGCAAATTTACCCACATTTCCAGTTTATTTTTCAGCATATGCCCCCTTAGGTGTTTTTGTCTGCCTTGCATGGATACGAAAGATCACCAGAGCTGATGTCAGCATGGCTTTCAGTTGGAAAACCTTTACTTTTTTGCAGAAATGCAAGCTATTATTACTTGAAAACTGGATTTAAAATGTTTTGTGTCATTATCATTATTACTGTTTCTTTTTAATTGAAATCAAGCAAAAAGGGAGGCAAATCCAAACACTAGTCCTTGTCTGCTATTGCATAGAGACTGGCTTCAGGTCTCTCTCATACAACATGCTATGCAACTTTGTGGATTTGATAATGCAAATATAATTTCTGTGTCTACTGCAAGGTTTTATATATTAAACCAGTGGGAGGCAGAGGCTATAGCAAGCTTTCTATATTTAATGAAGCTCTTCATTATCTGGCAATGTGATCCAGGAAATATCCAATGCATTTGCTTCAAAGTTCAAATTTTGTGGTGGCAGATGGGATTACTCTAAGAATACCCAGAAGCTAATTCTCTTTCTGAAGAAATAATAAAGATGATAAATATTGTTATTACGATGATTTCTTTCATCAAGGATCTAAGTATCTTATTAACCAGAGTTAAAGTCTGGTATAATTTCAAGTAAAAATAGGGCTCTTTTTCTTTCCTCCTGCTGACAAAGATTTTTAGGTTAAAATTAAAGCACATTGGGCTTCCCTGGTGGCACAGTGGTTGAGAGTCTGCCTGCCGATGCAGGGGACATGGGTTCGTGCCCGGCTCCGGGAAGATCCCACATACCACGGAGCGGCTAGGCCCGTGAGCCATGGCCACTGAGCCTGCATGTCCGGAGCCTGTGCTCCACAACAGGAGAAGCCAGAACAGTGAGAGGTCTGCGTACCGCAAAAAAAAAAAAAAAAAAAAAAAAATTAAAGCACATGTTAATCATGACCTTCTTTCACAGGTTAGATAAAAGGGAGAGGTGAACCCGAATTTAGATAGAAACCAGTACATGATTCACTTATCTGAGATTAACATTTTCAGAACAGTTAAATACCAGTTAGTCTACTCACTAGTGAATACCAATACACAGTGGTAATCTTGAAGACTTAATGGATGAATTGAGGAACATTTATTTCAGTTTTCTTCAGTATAGACTATAGAAACTTACTCCAAGATGCTCTAAGGGAAAAAGAAATAGATGCATTTGAAAACTAGTCCATATATTGTACATAGAGTATGGATGTATAAATAAGTAAATATATAAATATTCATATATATATAGTACAAATTAACAGTTTAAAGGTTATGAGAAGTACTACAGTAAAGACATTTGTCTGACTTGTTTAAACCAGTTTTTTTCCAAATTCATTTGACCACAGATCTTCTGTCTTGAATAATACCAGTTGATACATTTAAAAATGACAACTGATGGGATCTATATTCTGAATATTCAAATTCTTCTCTTGGATGTTTTTAAAATATATTTTATTTTAAATTCTAGCCAGAATCTACATAGAATGAGAATATGTCTAAATGTTTTTTCTCTATCCCTTTCCATTCCAAAAAGTGTCATTCCAAAAGATGAAATTAGCCACATCTGTTATACTGCTCTCAAACACTTTAAGTTGGACAAGAAAATGAACTTGTTCTTCTTTAAATAAAAACAAACAAAGGAAAGACATACATAGCATTCCTCTTCATCTGTTTACCAATTACACATAATGGTGAGTCATTCTTTTCCTACAAAATTACTAATGCATAAATACAAAATATGTCTGTTTTTAATCAAGAGTCTGAACTCTGTCAGAATATTCTCAGATATCTTTTTTATTAATTCTATGACCAGGCTAAGGAGGTTAGACTATATATGTAGCTATCTAGCTATCTAGCTATCTAGCCATGTTTTGTTCAGTCAGATTTGGAAATCTATTTGGAGAGATCCAAACACTAAAAGAGATTTAATGTATGCATAACTATCATAATCCATATGCAGAAACTTACCTGTCTGCAAATTACAGATAGGATGAGCCCAATCAGGGAGGAAATAATGATTTCAAACTTTTTCAATGAATAAAGTCATTTTTTTAAAGCATTAGAAAACATTTTACATAAGTCAATAAAGAAAACTATCTTTTCATTCATTCAAAAATTCTTTATTAAAGCATAGGCATAAATATAAGACAGTATGTTAAAAATTAGCTGAGTGTCTAATTAAGAAAGACAAAGATGGTTAAATTCCACATTCTTGAAATCATCATGCAACTGTAAAGATGCAGGTAGTTCCCAATGGATATCACTATGTGGATAGCACTTTAAGGAACACTTGATTATTGACCAGGGTTTGGCCTGGACTCTCTTTGTGATCTCCTGCTCTAACAAACTCTACTTAACTATTTGTGAGCCTAGAATGGAGCCCAGAAAGAGACCAACATTCTTCCTCCAATAACCTGAATTAACTATGGTTTGAAGATCCCCTCCAAAAATGGGAGATAATCCCATCTACATTTCCAAGACTTCCAAGAGAGAATGATAGCTAAAGTATTCCAAACAGAAAAATGGCCACTTGATGTGGAAGGCCTCCTAACTTCTTTGTCTGAAAACACTATAACCTATCACTATGTCCTATTTATGTCCTTGACTGGAGTTATGAATGGGGGAATGGAAGATCATTTAGTTCCACCAAGAGGTAATATGTATGTGTGAAACTTTAGGGAGTTATATTCTAGGAATAGTTAGTGACTGTTAAGTGAGACTATACTTTAGATTCTATAAATAAAAATGAGTCTCAAGCACTACTCCATAATCTATATATTTTTCACAACACATCCAGTTGATTTCTAAAATTGCAGTATTTGCCATAGACAGGTGTTGGGTGGCCTCTTGGGTTGGTAACTTTAATATAAAACAAACTACAATGATAGTGATCAAAGAGGTACAGCAAATGATCTTCACTACATGAGTTACACTCAAAAGTCAAATGGATGAGTTTCTTATAGTAAGGGAATATGTTTACAGGGCAAGAGTCTAAAGTCACAGCGTCTCTTCAGAAATGGTGGATGAGTTTATTAGCACAAACCAGGCAAAGAAGCTAGACTTTAGGTATAGGGTTAGGGTTCAGAACAAGAACTTGCTACTGAACAAAGGTTTTTATAATTGCTCAAGTAGGTGTATGGAAGGATGCAAAAAAAGAATTAAATTCACTAAATTAAAAAACTACACTGAGCATAATTTAAGTTTCCATTCAGAATTAAAGACCTCTGAATCTTCAGTATAATTATAAATCCTTACTGGCTTGGCAAAGTAATAGTAAATATATCAAAATGGTGAAATAAAAGGTACATTTCCATTTCCCAAACTGCCTCTTCCCATAACATATACATGTAATATATGCCTACATATAACAGACAGCCCAGAGCTCTGTATATCTGTGGATGAGAGTACATGGAGATAATATGAGAGAATGTACAACTGACTCATAATATGAGAGAATGTACAACTGACTCATACATTTTTACCATCTAATATTGAAAGGAGAAAGGAACTTTTAAAACATATATTTTAAGCATTATAATATGTATAATAACATATATATTACATGTATACACACTTTATTTATTTATACAATACTTTTGAAGCACCAGAGTAAAGGTTGTAAGTTTTCTACGATGTAGTGACACATCAGGGAAGAAAATATATCTTAGAGGACATTTCTTAAACATTGATGCTACTGTAAGGGAATCTATGGCATGCCTCTAAATGAAAAACCTAATATCTTTTGACTCAAATTTAAGTGACAAAATTTTAGGAACATTATGGGTCTGTGTATATAATACATGTGACAGATTTTAAGACTGGAGCAAGTTTGGTCTCTGATAAGAATGAGGTGCCAGTTATAATTTGCCTATGGTGACCTTTTAAAATAATGTCAACTCCCAAAGAACTACCACCATCTGGATGGTTGCTGGCTCTGAGACATGGATCTAAATTAGGCATAGAAAGTAAACCAGGATTATTTTAAACAATGACAAACTGATCTTAATTTGTAATAAGCCTTT
This sequence comes from Mesoplodon mirus, assembly GCF_964341445.2. Taxonomy (NCBI): domain Eukaryota; kingdom Metazoa; phylum Chordata; class Mammalia; order Artiodactyla; family Ziphiidae; genus Mesoplodon; species Mesoplodon mirus. Next base: position 116,136,670 of record NC_138982.1, read on the forward strand.
ATTGGCTCCCTGGTTTAGAACTATTACCCTCTCTATGTGGTTCCTAATTTTCTGGGTGGTAATAAGTATTGGCCTTTACAGTTACTCTTATCACAAGCCCACTTACATGCAGCATAAAGAGAATGAGCCCCTCCTATTTTTCTACTCCCAAATTCCTTCTGGACAGAGGTGTTTACCAGTAGAATAGGACACAAGGTATATGATAGGTAACTACATGATTAATTGTTTACACCTAATTCTAGCCAAGTTATTAGGGAGAAACAATGGGTCTCTACAGTACCTGGGAATTCTTTCAAGCATGCAGAATCAAAAGAATCCTTTCTTTTACATGTAATAAATTCTAACCCACAACATGAAGGTCTTTCTAAATCCTCTCCAGGCACTCAACAAAGGTAGAACTAGCTAGACAATATATGGCTCAACTATTAATTACTATTTACTTCTTTTGGTTATTCTCATTATAATAGAGAATAATTATAATTTCTCCTAAAACACTGGTCAGCTGTGGTAAGTATCCAGAAGTGAAGCCAAGAGAAAAGCACTTAATTCTCCTAGAGGGTGTTCAGAAGAGGAGGATCTAAGAGTAGGTAACTCATAAAGATAAGAAAGAGCCAGATCCTGAAATCCCTGAATGCTGAACTGTTGGGACTTAAACCTGAAGTTATTGCACAAGATTTTGAGGAGGGAAGTGACATGATCAAATTAGCATTTTAGGAAAAACTCATTGGGGTCACTATAGAGAACATGGATTGGAGCTGAGCAGGTCTGTGAGAAAGAAGGCTACTTGGGATGCTGTTGAATAGATCCAGGGAGTAGTTTCATGGAACAGAATTAGCTTAGTGGCAGTGGATATGGATGGGGCAGATACTGGTGGTCAATTGAATAAGATAGGAGGGGATCAGAGTTTGACTGGAGATTCTGGGTTAAAAGCTGGCTGTATCGTGTTACTGTCCACTCACCAATGTAACTAAAGCATTAACTTTAAACTAGCTCTGGTACCAAGTATCTAGGAAGAAAAAACACTGATATTCTTTTGTAGTTTGTGTAACCAGACTCATAACTTTGTGGTTGTACTGCATATGTGAGAAAACTGGTTTGTTTCGAGGGTAGTACCAACTGTACATTTCATCTATTTATTGAAACTTACTTTAGATTTTCTATAATCTGAAAAAAAATCACATGTCCTCAACTTCTCCTTTGTAGATGGGTAATGTTTATTTTCTTTCAACATAGGCTTATATACAGAATATAATACTGAAATTTATAAAAAGTGAACTTGCATACACAATGGTCTTATCTTTCTTGGTTAAGGTTAATGATAAACAATGAAGCAAGTAATTCATCTTCAACAAAAGATTCTTGGCCACATCTTCTTTCTTCTCCCTTATCTAACAAAATATGGTATATTCTGCCAGGTTGCACTTGGAAAAGTAACATAACAAATCATCTTTAATATGACGATTTCACATCTTGACTATCACAGAAACATTTTCTGCATAATTTTATTTTTTTAATGCATAGCTTTTAAAATATTTTATTACTGATTTTTTAAAGTAATTTTATTTATTTATTTTTGGCTGTGTTGGGTGTTCGTTACTGCGCGTGGGCTTTCTGTAGTTGCGGCGAGTGGGGGCTACTCTTTGTTGCAGTGTGCAGGCTACTCATTGTGGTGGCTTCTCTTGTTGTGGAGCATGGGCTCTAGGCACGCAGGCTTCAGTAGTTGTGGCACGCGGGCTCAGTAGTTGTGGCTCACGGGCTCTAGAGCACAGGCTCAGTGGTTGTGGGGCACGGGCTTAGTTGCTCCACGGCATGTGAGGTCTTCCCAGACCAGGGCTCGAACCGTGTCCCCCGCATTGGCAGGTGGATTCTTAACCGCTGCGCCACCAGGGAAGTCCTCTGCATAATTTTAAAATCATTTCTTTTAAACTCCAAATCATCTGTGTTGTACAATACCTTATTATATGCATCATTATATTACTAAAGAATAACAGAGACTTAGGATAAATTACCAGTAATAAACCTCTAATTTAAGTTTCTGGGCAACTAAAATACAGTTACATTTCAGAGTTGACTAAAACCAGAAGACAAAAAATCAATGAAGGATAACATCAAGCCGTGGCAGGCTGAATAATGGCCCCCGAAGGGGAACTTGTAAATATGTTATTTTATATGGTAAAAGAGACTTTACAGATGGGATTAAGTAAGGGCTTTCAAGAAGGGGGGATTACTCTGGACTATCCGAGTGTACCCAGTGCAATTACAGGTGTCCTTATAAGTGGGAGGCAGAGATAGACTTGACTGAAGAGAAAGAGGTAATGTGACAACAAAGGCAGGGATGGTGCGGAGATGTTTCCAGCAGCCTCAAGAAGTCAGAAGAGGCAAGGAACAGATCTCTCCAGGAGACTCAGGAAGGAGCCAGCCCTGCTGCCTCCTTGACTTGAGCCAGGAACGACTCATTTGGGACTTCTGGCCTTCAGAATTATAGTTAAATGAATTTGTGTTGTTTTAAGACACTATGTTTGTGGTAATTTACTAGAGCAGCAATAGGAAACTAATATCAGTTTTGATACCTGGAAGTGGGGCACTGCTGCAACAAATATCCAAACATGGAAAGGCGGCTTTAGAATTGGGTAATGGGGAAAAGCTGGAAAAATTATTAGCAGTATAACAGGAAAAAAGGTACATATAAAGGAAAAATTTTCAATTCAAATCAAGCTAATGATAGCTACCTGATTTTTTTGGTAAACTTCTTTACTTTTCATTCCTCTAAATACAATGCAAGCTCCTTGAGAACAAAATTCCGCTCCGTATTGATGGCTATTGTGTCCCCTCTACCTCAAACAAACAGTGCTTTGCAATTACTTGGTTCTCAAGACATATGTGAAATAGACTGAATAAGTACATTTTTTTTAATTTCAAAATGAAAATTTTAAAAATGTAAATTGCCTTGAAAAAACTGTTAGAAGTAGTATGGATTTTAATGACTCTGGATAGTAAGAACTCAGAAGGAAGTGAGGAGTGTGTTAAAGCCTATATCATCTTAGATAATACCTAAATGGTCATAAACAGACGGCTGATAGAAATATGGGGGGGGGGTAAAGATGCTGTTCATGCGATCTCATAAGGAAAAGAGGAACGTATTATTGAGAATCAGAGGAAAGGATATCTTATTATAGAGTGGCAGAAAACTGCAGAATTGTGTTCCACAGTTTTACTGTAGAATTATGTCCTACACTTTTGTAGAAAACAGAACTTGTAAGTGATGAACTAGGAAATTTAGCTGAGAAAATTTCCAAAGAATGTGTTAGCAGTGCAGCATGTTTTATTCTTGCATTGGTAGAATGCAAGTGAAAAGAGATATATTGAGGTAATAACTGTTAACCAAAAAGAACTAGCAGTGGATGATTGGGAGAATTCTTAGTCCATTCAATTTCAAAAAAATACTACATTGGAGGGTCACTGTCAGGAAGCAAGCTCTAGAGAAAACCAAGTGTGTGGGTGACAACCTTTTGCTAGTGCCTCTGAAGTATCAAAAGGTAAATTATTCAGTCATATGGAGGGCCCTTGATGAGATTAGATGCATGACTCAGACCTCCTCAGCTATCTCAGCAGAAGCCACACTCTAGCCTTCAGAGATCCATGTCCGTTCCACATGCAAAATACATTTACCCCATCCAAAGTCTTCAAAATTCTCAAACCATTACAACATCAATTCAAGTCCAAAATCTCATAGAAGTCTCATCAGCTGAAAATTCCCAGATCTCATAACCTAAATCATCTAAATTAGGGATGAGTGAGGGTCTAGATACAATCCATTCTGGGGCAAAAATCCTCTCCATCTGTTGACTTGTGGGGACCATTTTGGACTTCTGACAATCAGAACTGTAAGAGACTATGTCTTGTTTTAAGCCACTAATTTGTATTAACTTGTTTTGGCAGCAATAAGAAACTAATAAACAATCCTTCAAACTTTAAAAAAATTTGGTGTTTGTGTTTGGTAACCTCTCCAAACAATAATAAGTAAAAGTAGAAGACCTTGGTTTCAGTGGAACTCTGTCAGAAAAGCTTTCAACATTTCCTAGCAGATTTTTTTTTTTTCTGACAGCAAAGTGGAAAAAATTATGAGTCAGGAGGAAGTCAGTAAATACATTCTGATTTACATGATATATTTTCATCCTTGTTTGAATGAGAATTAAGATTATTTAGAGGTTATAACTCTAACCTCACTATTTTCCCTTAGGTCAGCAGCCTTTGGCAAGTAACTTAACTTCTCTGAGTCTCAGGTTGCTAATGTATAAAGGAAGGAAATTATAATACCAAGTTTATGAGATAACCATGGGGATCAAATGACCTCCCTTGTAAATTCTAAAATAGCTGCAATGTTAACCTTTTACAATTTTCACCTTACTTCATTATTATATCATTTCTTAAATATTTGTTTAAATCCCTGTTGGCCAAGGAAGGAAAAAAAGATATTTTATTTTATTTAGGGATTTACTTTTTAAATGTCTGGAGTTATGAATTATAGAGCTAAATTATTTTTTGCATCATTCAAAGTAGCTTCTAATTATAACAAATCAAATATTTTAAAAGCATAATTTTGTGTATGAACTGAGAACAATTAAGGATGGATTTCAGGTATTATTTTAAGAAATCTAGGTCACAAAAACTTAGACTTATGGAACATTTTACAGAGCTATTATTTATTTAAAAGGAATCAACTAGGGGTTCTTTGAATAGCCACCAACAGAAAAGGATTACACATGTAAATATAAAATATCTACAGTGTAATTTTTTTTTTTTTTTTTTTTTTTGCTGTACGCGGGCCCCTCACTGTTGTGGCCTCTCCCGTTGCGGAGCACAGGCTCCGGATGCGCAGGCTCAGCGGCCATGGCTCACGGGACCAACCGCTCCGCGGCATGTGGGATCCTCCCAGACCGGGGCAAGAACCCGTGTCTCCTGCATCGGCAGGTGGACTCTCAACCACTGCGCCACCAGGGAAGTCCTACAGTGTAGTATTTTTAAATAGCTTGGCTGAGATTATGGAGCGTTCTCCAGAACAAAAGTGATTTTCTTTCCATGTATATACATTTCCTTTAAATTTAGAACAGTCTCACCATGCACACAAGGGCTACTTTCAGCTCATCATGAATATTCACAAGAATGCCTATTATTAATAAACTTAGAGTTGTTTGTTTTATACTTCTGAAATTTCTTTACATATAAGATTCAAAATTTAAGAACTCTTTTTAAGTATTTCCTATCGTGAATTAGGAAAAATGAATTTTAAGGTAAAATGATTTGCTATCAGTTTGATTTCAATTAAAAACAAGTATATTAAATAGGATAGCACATATAAATTACCTACCAAAATCCCTGATACACAACAGGCATTCAGAAAGTAGAAGCAGCTGTAATAAAATAAAATATTATAACTATATTATATTATTATATCAGTATTAATATTATCAATTTAGAAAGGGCCAGAGTGTTACATGCACATTTTCATATGGATGAAAGACTCAATCTATGCAAACATATATTATAAGAGTTTTTAATTCAGCTACAGAAAGAATTAAATGTTTAAAGGGACAAAGTAATAATTGTTTTACCTGAAAATTTAATTGAACATATTTGGTTTATTTTTGTAACTAGTTACAATTTTTTTTTAAAAATTCAAATTATTTAAGTGCTATGATGCATACAAAACTGCAAAAAAAATTGGCATTTATGTTTTCTCTTCTTTGATAGCATGAGTCTTTCTCCTTCACACCTTTTTATGAGGTAATATGCATATATTATTAACGTAGAACATCCACTTGGATATTGAACTCGAAATAGTACTGCAACTTAGCACTATTAAAATGAGAATCAGGAATAAAATCAGTATCAGAATCAGAAATCAGAAATAAAATAACACTAGAAATCATATCTAACTTTATTCCCATAATCTTGCTTTTAAAAAATTATTAAATCACTTCTTAGCCTTGAAAAATTACTAAAAGCACAACATTGTTTTAAAGAATTATAAGTGTGGGAGTTTTTCTTGTCATCTTCATTAACTACGTATAATTTCATCACTACTGAATCTTAAGTAATATTAATATTAACATAGTATAATATTCTATATTTAGTCTCACTATGCCCTCATTTTTATTCATGTTTATAGTAGAACATCTGTTTGGTTGACATTTTAAAGGAGCCTGTACTGAAATAAAGCTAACAAATGTTATTTGACACCTCGTATAACTAAAAGTAATAAATCTAAAAATGTGCAACAAGACGAGGTGATATTTACATCATTTAAGAAAACTGTGTAAGTGCTGTAAACATAATTCACTTTTAAACGTCTTTATGAGATGAGGAAATACTTTCTGCCAATCACAGTGTTTAGATTTAAAAATGATACATTTTTAATATACATAGCAAAAAGTAACTCTAGAGAGAAGTGGATATTATGGTATGCAATAAGACTTAGACCCACTGAATAAGGTAAATAGTGTATAGAGAAAAAAAAAAGTGGTTTAAATGCCGGCTTTCTATAAAGAGAAGCAAGTTGAATACAATCAAAAGCAATGTATATTTTTTCAATGTATGTTTGCCTATATACACATATAGAGAATTCTTACAATAATAACACACACCTGTTCTGTGCTTTATGCTTGTCAATACATTTTCACATGTATCAATTTTAACCTTACAGACACACTCTTAGGTAGACAGCAGACTTTTTGATCCCCATTTTACCGATTAGATAGCTGAGATTCAAAGAGATTAAGTTCCAAACTTTACTCAATTGTAAAGTCGGAGTTGGAACTTGAATTCAAATTTTCTCATGCCAAACTCTCAAAGTCTTGATATGAGATGGTCATTCGTAAGTATTCGAATCCACATACACTAAGCATGAGGAGGAAACAACACATTTCCTGTTACAACAAACCTTCTGGAGTTCTCTGAAGGAATGATGATAATGAATGTTTGGGTACAAAGGTATGCCAAGTAAGTATCACCTCTACTCTCTGCCAAAGTCTGAAACAACTGAGAAGTAAGACAAAAGATTATACAGGTATGGACCAAAATTATACTAAACTCAGAATTGGAGAATGTGGCTTGGACAAATGGCAATAAAGCACTTCCAACTACTGGTCCCAGAAAATCAGAAAGATATAACCTCCCAGTTTATCCACAGCCCTGGACCACCACAAGCATCCATGGGGCAGAGTCTTTGCTTGTAAAATAACTCCATAACCAAGAGTACATGGCTTCCAAGGGCAAGCAGAACCCACAAGGAAAGAAGAGGCCAAGTTTCCCAGGTCCAGTTTATTCCAATACTGACATTTAGGTGAGTGACCGGGTAGAGAGAGGCAGGAGTGTGAACTAGCAGAGCTCCCCCTACAGGGGAGAAACTATCAGGAGTGGGGAAGAAATGTTTCTTCTCCCTAAAAGTAGATGTTAAATAATCATATAAACAAGAAATATAAGTGAATACTATTTAGATTTTCAAAAAGGCTTTCAAAAATTCATGAAGTGTCAATATTTTCCACAAAAGGAGATGCAAAAAATTAATGTTAAAGAAAATATCAGTCCTACTACCCAAATAAATAATTATTTCATTCAAATGAGACATAGTGGCATTCCTGTATTTATGCTAAACCTGCAGTCCCCATTGGCCTATTTTAAAAATAATCTCTAAAGGTGAGGTATACCTGTTTTTTCCTGTACACTCTTAAACTGATATAAGGAAGGAAGTGTGTAGCTTGTTAAAACAACTTAAATGAGGCTTAGTATTATCTGCCAACTAGAGCTAGCTTTATGTGGGTTGTGATCCTCCCTTCTACCCGTGGGATAGAGAGTTTATTTACCTTAGTCCCTCATTTTGAATTTCTAATATAGTAATGAGTCTTTTACCCAGTCACCCCACCCACTGGCACTGGATTTTTAATTGTAAAGCAAATTCTTCATCTTTTTATCCATATAATGGGATGGCACAGAGTTTGGGCTCCTGATACCAACTTTTACTGGAGCTATGACTAGAGATAGTCAAATTCCTTGGTTACCATTTATGTCATTTTGGATGAACTGTAGTGTCAGAAAGCTGTGTTTTTAGCTTGTGTCACTCCCTATTGGGGGTCATCCCAGTTCTTTGCCGTTTGCTCCACTCTATGTATGTCCGTGCCTTGATGACAAATTCCATGGTGTCACAAGAAGTGCATAATTAAATTGAAATGTATTTGACAAACTTTAAACTCTTCCAAACTTTATAATGTTAAATTTATGTAAATAAATTGTAGTGAGATCCTATGTATTTGTTTTCATAGGAAGATCAATCATTGTATGCCATTTTGGAAAAAATAGAAAGCCATGGTTTGGGGCATGGGAGGCGTAATGGAGAGAATAATCCGCATTCTACTGAAATCTCTTTCTTCTGCCACACAGAAAACTTCTGATAGTTATTGTACTAATCCCTCACTACTCAGTGGGTGGTCTACTCACTAGCAGCATCACCTGGGAACTTTCTAGAAATGCAGAATTTCAGACCCCAACTTAGACCTACTTCATTGGCATCTGTATTTTAAGAAGACCCCAGGTGGTGCCCATGCACATTAATATTAAGAAGTACAGAAACTAACAAAACACTGTAAGTCAACTGTACTCCAATATAACATTTTTTTTAAATGTTTTAAAAGTACCATATTATCCCACGAATACAACTGTTCAAAGAACATTTGGAGCCCAAAGCATGTTGGGATATGGGGAAAAATGCTTAGGGATAAAGCTGAAGTTATTGTCTTATCCTTGTTCAAATGAATGGACAATCCACATCTGAAAAATCTCCTTGAGCCACCTCAAGAAATAATGGAGTTGAAGAAAGTCTGGAGAATGATAAATTTGAGGGGAAAAAGGGGCTACCACGTGTGGAAGGTCTAAAGGCTCGTTCAGACTGCAAACATAAAAGATGAAGCAACTGTGATCAAAGTTTGTAAAATCAGGGAGGCCCAGAGAGCATGTTCACTGATACTGGTGCCAGGGAATGGCCAATGCTGGAGAAATACGTCTGTCCTCTACCCCAGCAAATGTAGATGAAGTATCTGCTACTCAGACAGGCAGGCAGCTGTTTGTAGTTATTAACAGTTTACTTCCAAGCCAGCTTTAGTCAGGATGGAATCTCAACCAAGTGCAAGGAATATAAAGACAGTGGAGGCCAAGACAGTGGGCTGGCTCTGTGTCAGAATTCTTTGCTTTGCTCCCCATACCCATCCGCCTTTCCTTCCAGAGGGAGCTCTCTTCAGTTATTTGTGCTGCCTGCCAGTAGTTTCAGATTATTTAGCTGGACTTCACACTCTTTACTCCTCTGCTCACAGGTATGGATGTTCTCTTGATATCTTTGGCTTATCTGATCTCTGGCTGACAGCTGCTCAGACACCCCAGCATATCAGCTCCTGCCATTCCTCAGGCCACCTCAGCTCTTTCTGTGGGTGATCTAAGGCTCTTAGATAGAGGACAGTCCTTGGACTTCATTCAAAAAACAGGAAGTATTTCTCTATATAACCTATCCTGTAAATGGTAGACTCTAGAATTATAAGTAGGTTTAAGAAGGTTTGATGTATCATTAAATCCATGGGAATCTGTAAATCCATAAAATTATTAAAATCCATGTGGATATTCAAAGGAGGAAAGGAGACGAATATTTCTTGTTAATATGTTGGAGGACCTCTCATAAAACACCCCTAAGTGGGCAGACACAGAGCACTGAGGAGATGGAACATATTTCCACCCAGTGTGATATCTTTTCATTCTCAGTTATAAATTAATAACGTTGTCTAGTTCTAAACTCTCATGGTGGTTAAGGAACTGAGGGACAAAAAGAGACCTCTGGCAATATTTAGTATAATTATGTTATTTTGTTCTCAATTTGCTATGAGAAGAAAATAACATAACCTGTTGCTATGCTCTCAGGGTATAATTTTTAAGTTTTCATATATTTAATATTTTAACGTTCTTTAATGGTGTTTACTTATTAATATGATTCTCTTTACTTATTAATACGATTCTCTTTTCCATGATATGGGAAGCAGATGGATTGATAAAAATGTACAGAAGTTTGCAATCTGATGTATTTATACAAGAGGACATTTATAGAATTAAAATTGTGGACTGGAAAGGAATTTAGTTCAGAGAAGGATAAAAAAGAGAGAGAGAGATAGAGAGAGAAATAGGAAATAAAGGAGATAAATGTCTTCTGGGTACCTATCATGTGCCAGATATGGTACTCATGCTTTAAAATATAACCAGATGAGATGAAGTTTCCTATAATCTGAGAGTTTATAACCAACATCTCTGAGGCCAGAAAAATTATAATATGTGCCAGTACCCTTCCAGTTTTAAATTGATTCCTGTAACATCTATGCGGTATTTGCATAATGCTTGTTTCTGCCAGCATTAACCCATCACCTATCTTCAGCCTCTACACATGGGAGGCAAGGGTACCAGGGAATTGAGGACAATGGTAGTGAGAACTCATCTGGAGACAGTGGTCAGTATGTTCTGAACCCTCCCCTTCCCATGGTGCAGCCACAAGAAGGAGTCCCCTGCTCTCAAGCTAAGTGACAATGGCTTCCTGGAGACTGCTGGAGAGCATAGTATACGTTGTCTGGATTTTGATAGACAAAGGGTTGGTCTCTGATTCACGCAGGAAAAATTTAAAGAAGAAGAGTTTCTGACTTTTCCCACAGCAAGTTTCTCAGCCCAACTTAGGCCCAGCAAGTTAAGAGAAGAAATATTAATTGTTGAAGTTTAGAGTTTTAAGATGATACTGGAGTTGATTTTGAATACTAGGAAAAAAGGACTAACTATTTACCTGAAACTCTCTAGAAAAACTTTGGCCTTGAATGACTTTTATGCAGGAGAAGGAAACAATAAACAATGGAATGGGATTGCAGTTGACTTCTGTTATCTTACTGAGACCAGCTCATTTTACGAACTGGGTTACTCACACAATATCTCTAATGCAGGTCACGTTAAAATTCTGTCCATAGTCATACAGCCAGTAACTGTGTTTTTTAAATTTTTATTTTACAAATCTTGTGTTCTTTTCAATAAATCACATGGTAAGTGAATTTACTGCAAACTCACACACATCTATTTCTGCCTAATTCCTCACTATTCCCACAAATAAATTTCTAGTCAAATAATAAAGATCATCCTTTACAAACTTGCTTTTTTTTTACTTTCTTGTCTTTACTTAAATTTGACCTCCTGTATTTTCTGCTTATTTTAATTCTACCACATTTATTAAATACACAAGTCATCTCAGTTGAATTTAATCTCTGCTTTAAAGTAATTCAGTTTTTGAGTGCCTTGCGTGTCAGCCACTGTGGGAGGAATATAACGTGAATGATATAGTACCAGTGATCTTAAGAAGCTAATGGATCTGGTAGCAAAGACACATATGTAAATTTTTTTTTACTAAAATGCAAAGCAATACTTGATAATTATATGATAGATGATGGTTCTGGGGGTGGAAAGCAAGAAAACCTACTCATTTGTATATAAAACAGAAATATAGTACATAAACATATGCAGTCCATCTGTGGTGTTCCAAATTCACAGGGAGGACAATTAGGAAAAAATGTTTCCAACAGCTCTTGGATGGTTGAGGGACGTACAGTGACAGGGAGAAAACAAACAAAACCCCCAAAACTTTGAGAATCACTGGACTAGAGGAATTAGTGAGAACAACCTGGATAACTTCTTTTTATTTCAATTTTGAACAAATTTCAGACTTAAAAAATGTAAAGATAGTACAGAAAGTGTTTCCATATCTCAATGTTTTCTTTGACTTCCTTCTTTTTCTCTTTGTTTTTGATTTTCTGTAGTTTGAAAATAATATAACTTGGTGTCGGTTTTTTGGCATTTATCCTGCTTATTGTTCTCTGAGTTTCTTGGAACTGTGGTTTGCTGTCTGACATTAATTTGGGGAAATTCTCAGTCATTATTTTTTCAAATATTTTTTCTGTTTCTTCCTCTCTTCTCCTTCTGGTCTTCCCCTTATGCATATGTTACACCTTTTTGTAGTTGTCCCACAGTCCTTGGATATTGTTTTTCTCAGTCTTTATTCTCTTCACTTTTCAGTTTTTGAAGTTTCTATTCACATATCCTCAAGCTCAGAGATTCTTTCCCCAGCCATGTCCAGTCTACTAGTAAGCTCATCAAAGGCATTCTTCATTTTTATCATAGTGTTTTTTTAATTCTAGCATTTCTTCTTGGTCTTTCTTAAGATTGCCTCTCTCTGCTTACCTTGTCTGTCTGTTCTTGTGTGCTATCTACTTTATCCATTAGAGCTTTTACCATGTTAACTGTAATTGTTTTAAACACCCAGTCTGATAATTCAAATACCCCTGCCATGTCTGGTTCTGATCCTTGTTTTGTCTCTTCAAATTGTGTTTTTTGCCTTTTAGTATGCCTTGTAATTTCTTCTTGACAGCTGGTCATGCTGCAATGAGTGAAAGGAACTGCTGTAAATAGGCCTAGAGTACTGTGGAGGTGAAATGTGGTGGGTGAATAGAAGGGTTCTATAGTCCTATGATTCGGTTTCAGTCTTTTAGGGAACCTATGCCTGCCTCTGGCCTGTGACCTTCCATGTGTTTCTCAGCTTTTTCCTTAAGTGGGACAGGATGCCTAGAGTAGGCTGGAGGTAGGTATTTCTCTTCTCCCACATAAAAGGCTAGAGCTAACTCAAGTTGGGTATTTCCCTTTTCCCAGGTCAGTTAGATTTTTCAAAGACCCCCAGCAGTTAGACTCTAGTTAACTAGTTTCTCTTGAGGGCAGTCCTTGTTAAGAAGAAAATGCTCTGGTATATTTCAAAATGGTCCCTTTCCTCCTCTCCCTGTTGGAAGTGAGAGGGAATTTTTCTCTGATATTTACTGTGGCAACCTGGTCAAATTCCTAGAGGTACACCTAACTCCAGGGGGTCCCTATGACTGAGCCCCCCTGGAGTTTTGGACTCTCAGACTTGTCCACAGTGAACCTACAGGAATTAGTCAATTAGAACTCAGATTTTCCTACCCTAGCATTGTTTGCCATGGAGTTTCTGCTAGTGAGTCTCTGCTGTGGTGAGATTTGACTCCCTGTGGTTGCCTATCTTTCTCTCTAATTTGGGGCAATAGTGGTTTGCCTTGCATCTTCCCCTCTGTTTTGAATCAAGAAGAGCTCTTGATTTTTCAATCTGTTGAGTTTTTTTTTTTTTAGCTTTGTAGTTTTTTTTTTAAATAGATCTTTATTGGAGTATAATTGCTTCACAGTATTGTGTTAGTTTCTGTTGTACAACAAAGTGAATCAGCCATATGCATACATATGTCCCCATATCCCCTCCCTCTTGAGCCTCTTTCCCATCTTCCCTATCCCACCCCTCTAGGTCATTGTAAAACACTGAGCTGATCTCCTAGTGCTATGCTGCTTCTTCCCACTATTTTACATTCTGCAGTATATATGTGTCGATGCTACTCTCACTTTGCCTCAGCTTCCCCCTCCCACACTGTGTCCTCAGGTCCATTCTCTATGTTTACATCTTTATTCCTGCACTGCAACTAGGTTCATCAGTACCTTTTTTTTTTTTTTTTTTTAGATTCTATATATGTGTGTTAGCATACGGTATTTGTTTTTCTCTTTCTGATTTACTTCACTCTGTATGACAGACTCTAGGTCTATCCACCTCACTACAAATAACTCAATTTCGTTTCATTTTATGGCTGAGTAATATTCCATTATATATATGTGCCATATCTTCTTTATCCATTCATCATCGCCCTTTGTTGAGTTTTTTTGCCCTCTGTTGGGTTTTTTACTTGTTGTTAAGGCAGAGTGGCAACTTCCAAGCTTCTTACATGGAGAACCAGAAACTAGAAATTCCCACTCATTTCCTAAAGCAACATCTTACATGAACATACTATAATGATAAGAACCAAGAAATTAAATTGATACTATACTATTAACCAAAGACCTTATTTGAATTTCACAAATTTTCCCACAGATTTCTTTTTCTAGGATCCAGAAATTTAATCATTTCTCCTTAGCTTTCTTCTTCACCTGGGCAATTTCTGGAGATACTTTTAGTTTTTAATAACTGGAGAGTTGCTATGGTATCTGGTGGGTAGAGGCCAGGGATGCTATTAAACTTGTTATAATGCAAAGGACAGCCCCCTCTAAAGAGAATTATCTAGCTCATAATATCAAGAGTGTCACAGTTGAGAAATCCAGAATTGAGGGAACAGAATGTATACAAACTTGAATGTGAAAGGTGTGCAACAATTTGAAAGAATAATTAATTGTCTGGGATGACTAATGTATAGCTGACATTTTGGAAGATGTCTTGGTCAGCTTGGGCTGCTATAAAAACATAGCATAGATTGGGTGGCTTAAGTAACAGACGTATTTCTCACAGTTCTGGAAGCTGGGAAGTCCAACATCAAGTTGCCAGCAGATTTAGTTCTTAGTGAGAACCCACTTTCTGGCTGGCAAATAGCTGCTATCTTACAGTGAGCTCACATGACCTCTTCTTTGTGTGCATAGAGAGAGATCTTTGGTCTCTCTTGCTCTTCTTATGAGGACATTAATCCCATTAGGGGTTCTCCACCCTCAAGGCCTCACCTAATTATCCTCCAAAGGCCCCATCTCTTAGTACCATCACATTGGTGATTAAGGATTCAACACATGAATTTGGGGGAGACACAAGTATTCAGTTCATAAGAGAAGGGGACAGCAAGCAATTATTTTTTAAATGTAGTTGAAACTCAGCTTGGGAAGTTTACGTGCAATGCTAACAAGGTTAGGCCTTATTCGTGTAATTAATTGACACTTGTAGTTTATTGTTTGTTTGTTTGTTGTGCAAGTGGGTCTTGTTTGGAGTGACTGCCCAGCATCTTACTTCCCTCCCGATTTGGGGCATCCCCACTGCATGTAGTGTCCATGTGATGCAATACCTCTTCTCATACTGAGGAAGCCAAAGACTCCTCTCTTGTCTCCTGGTGACAGTGCCTGTAGCAGAAACAGCAGCATCCTGGCCAGACATTTCCTGCTAAAATACAATTATTGTATTTCCAGGAAAGCCCTCCAAACTGGCTTTTCCCAACACACATTTTTCAAATTTTGTTCTCCAACCTCCCATTAAGTCTGTCATTATATTCCATTTTCATTGTTAGAAAACTGGAATTGTTTTCTGAGCCTGCAGTCACAAACCCTGACTAATACAATAGGTTCCTATCTAAGGTTTTTCTATAAGGGGAGTGATGCCGTCATATTTCTGCATTAAGATGTTCACTCTGACCAGTCTGTAGTGTGGATGAAAAGGGGTAGGACTAGACATGGTAAGAAGAAATGTATTATGGTTGATCTGCTAGGACATAATAAATGATGAGCTTGAACTAGAACAGGGGAGGAAAAGAAAGAAAACACAATATGAATGTGGAGATATAATTAGTAAATTGATATGACTTGCTGATTGCGAAGGTGCTGAAAAGAGTGAAAGAAGAGAGTAGGTGGTTTGTGACTCTTGAGATAGTAGCCTGAGCAGAACATTGATTCTACTCCCAGAGAACAATATTGGGAGCCAGAGGATGAGACACATGGTAGTTTTCAATATCAAAAGTGAGAATTTGAGGAAGAATAATAAGATCCCTTCTGGAAATGCTGTATTTGAAGTACCAGTAAAACATGTCTTCATATGATTGCTACTTATTTTGTGCTTACTCCTTGTGTAATGTTAATTACTGGTACACAAATGTTAGTGACCCATAGCATGGTGCCTTCAACAGTGAGTATATAAAATATTGGCTTTCACTTATCATAGCATTAAAGCATTTAAAGTAATTGTATCAAAAGTTGTAAATATGTATGGAGACAGTCAGCTAAATAAAATAATCCTAAGCAGAATTTCCATAAATTTTACATTATTAGGAATATTCTATAATCATAAATGGTAGTTCAGGATGTAGTGTACTTCAAAATGCTCATAAATTTAATACAAACTCTAGTATATATAAAAATTGAAGAAAAACATACAAACATGCAAAACACAAATCTTTTATACTATTTTTAAATCCCTGGCTTACAACTTAAAAAAAAAAACCCACACACTTATACTTGCTCATAATAAGATGCAAATTTGATTCATTCACGCTAAGCCTCTCCTTTTTACTGTAGTTCTCTCTCATCCCCACATCTCCGTACCCAATGGTGAGGACATTAATAAACATCAAAATGACTGGAAAATAATTCAACCAAAATAAAATATTTGCCAAAATAAATGAAGAATCACATTAGTAATGTCACCACCCTAGAGGGAAATCAAAACAGTTCATGTGATTCAGGCAAGATCACTATAAAAAACTTTTTATGATAATTTTTGAAAAATTGTTCTTTTTAGTATTGCTTAGGCGTCATTCCCAAGAGATATCAGTAGCTGCAAAATGTGTAATCAAGAAAAATATCTTTTTTTATTATATAAATTTGATAATGAATCTCAGTGCTTAGCTTGTCTTTGCCTTATTTGATGAAATAGATCTATATTTATTGATTGTCCCCTGGAAGTTGAGATTTTAACTTCAATAATCCTAGTCAAAGATAACTGTGGGAACCAAAGAAAATCTCTTAACTTTCCAAGATATCTCAGTTAACATTTTCCTTTCTCTAAGTTTATGCTCTTTCTCTTGCCCCATTGATAAGACACACTTATCTGTATATGGAGCCCATCACTTTGAATTAATTAGGAGCCAATTAAAATAGGCATGGATAACAAAGTCATGATAGATTTATCATCTTTTTCCCAGCTTGCTTTCCTCTTAGCTGTCTTCTGAGTCTAAAGTAATAGAAAGGGAGCTTCTGTAATATATCTCAAAGTTGGGGAAGAGACAGACACTCTTGGTCTAAAAATGTGTCTACTATATGCCAGAAGGAGCTTAATCTCTGAAGCACAAATTGACTGATTTTCTATTAGATTCTCCCAACATCCATAAGCATCTTTCTCCACTTTTCTCTTTCCCCTACCTCCACTGATAAACAAAATCCCTGGTAATCCAAGCCAGAGGCCAGCACTAGGGCAGGTATAAACATGGTGAGGAGTATGAATAAAAGGGACAAAAGGTCTAAGAAACTGTGTTGGAAATGGACAAAGAATAAGGTTTGAAAGTCGTGCTCTCTCTTGAGCATGGTTGTGTCCACACAGTCTCTTCTGAAAACCTAGAAGTGAGGCCTCCATATCAGTGGACTCAGGCAGGGATGGATAGAACAGGCTATGTCCCCACCATATTGTGAAACTTGCTATTTGGGTTGGAATATTTAGTGTTTATACTGAACAAAAGTGATAATTGTTCTACAATTTGTTTGCTTCTAATAAAAATATTTGTTATAGGCTTCATTATCTATAATTTGAGGTGTTATAATTTGAGGGTGGCACTGTCTTAAAATATTATACTCTGACACAGTATTTGGCTGTGCCTTAACTAAATTATTCCATAGAACTAACCCTGGCAAGACACTAGTATGATAATTAAAGTGTTAGTGTAAGGTACAAGAAGCATACCTAGTATTTGCCATGCATTTATCTAATAAGTATTTATAGAGTACTGACTATTGGTCACAATTCCCTCTCAGAGGAAAACAGACAGAAAAGGAACTGTCTCTGCATGAGAACACTACGCTAAGGATAGCACTATGTCTTATGCGAATTTACCAATGGTAGTTCCCAAGAGAGACCTGGAAAATGCCAGAAGGAAACAGGTTCTGTAAAGGAGCATGTAAGATCACATCTTTACCAGAGTTTTGGAAGAAAGTAATGTGACTTTGAGAGAGAGAAAGCTTATCCAAGGAGAGAATTCATAGGAAAACCCAAGCAGACATCAATTCACTGGTGGCTACTTTGAGCTCCTAGACCAATGGTTTGGGACAAGTGTTAGGCCAGGCAGGGCAGTCTGTTTTGGATATAACCATGTACTAAAAGTTAAGGGGTTTTGCATTTGACTTTTATCAGAAATTCAGGAAAGAACAAGGGATATTAGAACAAGAAAGGCCCAGTCCTTGGGTTCTATAATGCTTAAAATCCTTGAACACGTCACCCTCAGTGTACCATACGTCACTGGGCTGTAAGTGAGCATTTTTGGAGAAGAGCAAGGATAAAGGAGGAAAATTACGATTATTTAACCACCCAGGAAATAATGGTTGACATGCTTCTTATATATTTTATCAGACTGATTGCAGACAAGAGCAGCATGGGCTTAGGCATTGCTTAGGCAATTTTTGAAAGGAGATCGGTATATCCAGGAGCTGATAGTCTACCTCAGGGCATAAGATTCGTCTGAAATTTCCCTTTAGTTCTCACTAAAAATGGAGTTAATTTAGGTGAAAGAGATGAAAACTGAAGAGATCCAGAGTTACAAAAAAGTGAGTATTGCAGCCTCATTTTATTTCTGAAGTGATATGTTTAAACATGTCATAGAAAACATACACTCTCAAGGAATTCCTTTTTAGTGGTGGAGAATATTCACAAGTCCTCTGATTGTTCATGAAAGAGAACAGAGTCCCAAACCAGAGTCAGCCAAGTCCCCTCACACAAAATTTTGCCATTTTAGTCTCCTTACTGAATAGATACCCAGCAGCTCCAGGACCAGGTCAAATCAGTGAGAAGTTTGACAATCCACGTGTAGTTTCAATATATAGCCTATAATATTTGCTGAAACCCCACAACTTCTTTAGGTCTCTAAAATGAGTTGCACAGGATTTGTGATGAGGGCATTGATCACCGCAGACTTTCTGCTCACCCCTAGTTGGTTATAGTGAGCTTAAGAGACTTCAGAAAAATGCAGCAGTATCTGGCTGTTGTCAAAAGCATTGTAGCAGACCCTGGGTAGATACTCAATCTTCCCATTTTCTCTTATTGAGCATACCAGAAGAATATTTCATATCCTCTCTCCAAGTTAACTTAGATATCCATGTGATTTGTTTTAGCCAATGAAATGTGAATGGGAGTGATATTTGCTTCTTCCTATCTTCCAGATTCTCGCAGATAAAATTTCCCAGATTCAACTAGAGTGTTCTCTCCCCTTTGCCCTGAGGAAGAATGAAAAAGACTCAAAAGTGACAGAGTTATGAGATAAAAAGAGCCAGAATCCCTTAGTCACAACCTTGGAGGAAAACCTTGCCCAGGCAAACACTCAATTGCATCCAACTATGATGCAAATGTGTGTGTTGGGGGTATTTGCTATAACAACTAGCATTGTTGTTATGAGACGTTAATTAATGTCTCTTACCATACAGGCATCTTTTATACCTGGCTCCCCAAACTGGTCCAGCAGTTTTAGGAATCATGTTTCATCCTCCACCAAAGTTCTTCAAAACGGATGAAGGGTGAGCATTTACATATACAACAGCTGCCAGTTGTTCTATCTTTTCAACTAAACAGCCAAAAGCAAACATACCTGTGTCAGCTGGCGGACCACTTGTATAGCTATGGTATATTTCTAAATTTAGAAAATCTCCCCTCATGAATGACACAGAACTTTCTTTTTTCTCAGTTTATGAATTTCCTACTCCATCTGCATTCTGAGCAAGAGAGAAATGTTGAGAGTTGTTAACCATGGAGAAGTGATTCCATTGGTAATAATAAAAAAGTCAAGGTCAACTTCTTATACCTCAGGGGACCAAAACTTAAAAATATTTAATAAAACTCTGTTAAATTATGCTAAACATATGTTAAATTATGCTAAACATGTTATGCAAAAAATGAGTGTTTCCTAATCTAGGCCCACAGTAAAACTAAAATCATTGCTCCACTAGTTATACTCAGTACATCTTGATGTTAAAATAGGACCCTGGTTCCGATTTGAATGTCTGTCTAGAGAGAGAAAATTTAATTACAACTGTGAAGTTGGTTAGAATCAAACAAATTGAAAATATGGGCTTGAAACATTCATCACATAGCATCTTAAACAGCTAGGATTATTTAATTAATATTTGACACTATGCTGAAAAACTTTTATAATCAAGGAGCTATTTTTTCCAACTGAAATGACAAAGAAAACAAAAGCAAGGAAGATCTTTCATGAGCAGAATGTATTAATCAAATGGCTCCAAAATTCCAGATCCAAATTATATCAGTAATTGAAATTCTTCTGTAGAATCTCATGATAATAACCCAGATGCCATATATAAAGCACTAAGCTAAATATACAGGCAGGTACAATTAAAATTATTTAGAAATGTGGTTTGTTTGAATGTACATTATTGTTTTGATTTTTAATAGAGAGGCTACCTTTGGCTTTCTTGACAACATGCAAGGTATAATTATGTTTGAAGCTAACCTTCCTCTACTTCAGGAAAGACTCCAGAAAAGGCCTTTCAGTTGCATATATATAAGACAAGTACCCACCTATCATTTAGGAATAAAAAAGTCTCCTTAATTGGAATGGAGATATTAATGGATTCCACATGGTTATATAAACTGGATTTATCTATAGCCAGATAATCTTATAAATGATTACATTTTTTTCTTGAAATAAATGAATAAGTTAATTGGAATGTTGGTGGCCTCTACAGTAGGTCACTTGAAAGAAATAACAGAGATCTGGGGGAAAATTTGCTGTGCACTATTGGTTTATCTTGTTCATTGGTTGAATTTTTCTGTGAAAGGCTGGAACCCACACTACACATTGAAAAAATAGCAAATTTACCAGCAAAGTATGTAGATGATTTTAAATTCCTTGTGACCTTGCATCCTGAGGAACTACGATGGGGTGCAGAGACATGGTCAGTAAACATTGATCCAAACTACTGAGTTTTCCAGGTCTTGACAACAAGCTAATGTGACAATGGTCTCTACCTCAAGCTAGCATTACTTTCCAGTGATGGTAACCAGGATTTACTTACCCTTGCTCAAAACTAACTCTAGTGGGCTTTGGGGAAGATCTCAGGAAGAGAAACTGAGGAATAGATAAGATTTCCTCAGTATTCATGGCATGCAGTCTCCAAGCCATAGTGATATGACTATGAAAAGTCATACAACCTTACATTGAACCTGAAGTTGGTGAAGCCAGACATATTGGTTATTTAGGCTCCTTTCTCCAAACTCTTTTTTAAATTGCAACAATGTATGGTCATGAACCCTTTCCCTGATGCTAATTATAGGTTTTCCTTATCCCGAACTTCATCCTGCCTTGCCTGCAGGAGGGAAAGAAAAGTAAAGCTTGAGTGTTCTTTTTAAGGCTTACTTGGACAAAAGTGGTATTTTCTTCCTTCAAAATGACATCCTAAGTACATTCTAAACTGGGCCTGACACTTAGGTAATCTCTTAGAAGTTCACCAAGGCTATTGTAAAGGAATTCTGCTGTATCATAAGGAGATATTTTTGCCGGAGGGAGGCAGTCTGGCCACTTTTAGCTTCAAAGCTAACTTACTTCCACTCCACCAGCTCTAGTTCTCAGTATATTGTAGCCTTTAGCAAAGTTGCTTCAGCAAGAAATAAGGAAATGCCATGAAGAACAAAATCATCAAGGGCAATGAAAATAGCCTTTTGAGCTATCATTTACTTTTCCCTGAGACTAAAAATATAAACTTTATCAGGTGGTTCTCAAATCGGCTTGCACTCAGCTAGTTAACAGCATGAAAAAGACCTGCTGAAGTTCATCCCTGCAAAACACTGTGGTTTCTTATTTCACGGGTATTTTTCAGTTTCATAGTTCAATACATTAAGTGAATACGTGGACAACCCAAGACTCATTTTGTTGTCATAAACAAAACTGGAGTGTATATTCTCCAGGATCTTGTCACATCGTTAACTTAGAATACAATATGGGAGAAATGCTTTACTGTTCAAAATAACGTCATTGCTGTATCGATTCCTAGACTAACCACGATGGAAAGAAATAGCAATGTTTTCCACCTTTCATTAAGCAGAAAGGATGGAAGGCTTGGGAATGCGGCCGAGGATCCGGAGGATGTTAGGCAGTGGACACACGTCAGTCTTTCTATCTATTCTATACAACACTGAACGTCATCCCTGATTTTTGTGTGTTAATTTTTCCACTCTTTTTTTTTTTAATTACTTAACTCAAATTCTATAAATTCAGACAGAAGAGATCAGTTGTAGTGTCGACCAGCATAGAAAACAGTTCTGAAGTATGGTAGGTCATGTGACACTGAGCTCCTTCTATTTAAATAGCTTTACATTATCTCTCAAGTCTGGCTAAACTGTCAGACCAAAATTTTTTTTTGAAGAGGCAAACATTGTTATTCAGGTGCCCTTTTAAAGAGAAACAAATGTACTGGGAAGAAGAAGAAGAAGAAGTACCAAGGAGAAGTGCAGAAATACAATTTCCTATTTTAGGCAGTTAGATAATAAATTGCTCAAGCATGGAAATGTGGAATACTTTACATCAACTGGAGAACTGGGGTTATGAAAATGATCTGTCAATAGAAACAAAGCAAAGTTTAGGTGATGAAAGGCTAGCAGCTGTACCTTTTCTGCACAGTCAGGAAATTAGAATGAGGTTTAGGTACTGTTTTACTTTTCTTTTCCCTTTTTTTTTTTTTTTTTTGGTAAATAAACAGGGAGGCTTGGAAACATCTTCAAAACTATACGTTATAGTAGATTACATTCTGTGTTTAAAATGTTGTAGAATATTTATGTTTCATAGTGAAATTTTCTGGGGGTAAAGCAATGCATATCTTCTTTTCATACTGTCTTCAAAGCAACCCTAAACAGTCCATGAAAGCCTTGCTAGGGAAATTTATACCAAACATAAATGTCCCTGTGTCAAGGGTAGCACCTTTCAGATAATGATTACAAGCTCTGAATTTTCTTTTATAGATGAAAACAGACAAATTACAAAACCCATTAATATAGTCTTAGATCTTTTAAAATATATTTATCACAAAATTGCCATTAAGACTGAACATTCAGATAAATGAGCAAGTGTCTGACTCCCTTACTGGATTACCTAAAATACCACCTTTATCTTGCATCTCTATAATTCTAGGGTAAAAAATAAATAAATTAGGGAACTATGATATAACTAATATTTAGCTATAGTTATGTTCTTGACTCCCTGGCCCTCAGTCTTTCTGAACTTTGTAGCTAGGGCTAGTTAACTTCATGAATTATCTCCTCTAAAGGTTCTGGACTGAAGTCTGAATCTAGTCTGGTTTACCATATACCCATTTCATGGAAACAGCAAATTTTATTTGTCCAATCATATTCATTCTAAAAACTGGTCCATTTTATTTGCTGCAGCCCACTGACCAAAGACAATCAGGAGCACACATGTGTGAAACAAGGTGAGAATTATTAGTTTATGGAAGCAAAAGAAAACACTTAGCAGAGCTACTGGCTGGGGGGATGGGTGGGGAACACACAGAAATAGAGGTGTGCAAGAAGAGGGTCTCTTTAGGGTTTTGGCTTGTACTGGTTGATTCTAAGTAGGGACATGGAAGTAGGGGCCATTTTTGAGATGGATGCGTTAAAGAAGTGAAACAGTTCTGCAATTAGTTGTTGCAGTCATCTTTGTTCAAGAAGTCGGAGAAATGATATGTGGCCGGGAATGTCATTGGTAAGAAAGTAGCAATCCCTCTGAAGAGCTGATCCTCAGAACGTTTGCAGCTGTGGTGTGGCCGTGGGCATGATTCTGTAGAAACACATTTCTTTGTCAGCATTGTCCCTAATTTGTTGGAAAATGGTTTATGTTCCTTGAGGAAAAGCACAGTCAGGACTGACTTTTACTTTCACATCTTGTTCTGCTCCAAAAAAGTCCATGCTATAAATTTCAGGTTCTTATTTTATTCACTGGATCCCACTATCCTACCTGTTTTGGTTTTCTATTCAATTGCATCTTTCTTCTGTTTCATTTCCCAAGGCCAGGCACATGCCTCTGAATACCATTTGGCTGGGATCACAATAGTTTTGAATGTATCTTCCTAGTGATAATTGCTTTAAAGGACTCTGCTGCCAAACTGTGTCACCTGCCAGGTCATCAGCCTGTTTAATGGCAGGATATCTCAGTTGTGTAAACTTCCTCCTTTGCCCGCTTCAGGAACTTTCCCCGATTTTCTGCCTCATCATTTTTGTTCTGTTCAGTCTCTCTTGCCCAACCCCCAACTGGAGTCCAGCAGAAAGAATAAAGACAGAAACAAAAAGTTTTAAAACTTGGTCCAAAATACGTTTCCAAATATTTAGGTGTTTGGCAACTGACAATTCACACCCTGGGTAACACCAATTAATATGTTATAGTTATTAGTATTTGCTTAAAAAAAAAGAACAAAACACATTAAATTAACCTAAAATAATCAGTGATGAAAGGGGAAGTGTTTCTTCTTTGTTTCAAAACTGAGCCAGGACGCTTGGGTTTGAGCCTCGCTAAGCTAGTAGCAATGGGATGCTGCAAAAAAATGATTAGACCTCTTTGTGCCTGGAGTTCCTTCCTTTGTAAAAACAAATGCAGTAATGGTCTTACCTCATAAGATTGTTGGTATGTAAAGTGCATCTATGGCACATAGTATCTTGACATTTTTATTATTATTTTTAAGAGGCAATATGTGAAGATGGTGGCATTGGAAGAAAAATAATAATTGATGTTAGGAATCTTTCTAGAAAATATGATTTAAAATTTTATTCTTAACATTTAAAAAATGTTTTAGGTTAACGTCATTGAACAGGAGTACATATGATCAGAAGGGAATAATTCAATAACGTCATTTCTGAGATAATATACGTAAGGTCTGCTGATGTGACTAATAGGAGTGTTGCAGTGCTAATACAATTCTTAAGTGCCATTTTTAGTTATGCCATTGTTTAAATCATTTAGGTTTTTGTAATTTACATGTGCTGGGAGGCCTTAAAAGTAAGTACACATTATAAATCAAAGGAATAATAATAATGGCTTTAGATATTATCAGCAAATAAAATATGACTACTAAATTATCTGAGTGACAGAGTAATATTTAAATATAATGTGTTATTATTTCGCTTTCCTTATTAAACACTTGCTTTAACCCAATATTTCAAATTATTCTCTCTTGCTTAATGCGGTCAATAAAAATATTATAATATTTTGCCATCCAATGGAGGGGTGATTTAAATTAGACCATCCCTATCAACCTTAGTTTTTTTCCTCCAAATATCGCAGAGTACAAACATGAAAAACATCACTTTCTCAGATGTATATGGTGACAGTTTTCTGAGCTCTGCTTAGCAAGTCCTCAGCATGATTGAACCCCTTCATCGTCACCTTAAATTTGTTTACACAGTTTCATTTTCTTATCAGCCAATTCAACACAGTCCCTCAGCCTCCGAGCAGAAGCCTTCTATTGTATTCCTTGCTTTTATCGAACCCCAGCAAGCATCCTCCACCCAAACATTCTTGAAAATTAACTTTAAATCTTTGCCTGAGGGGATTTTTTTTCCTGCCTTCCAATTTTCCACTTCTGTGGTCTTCTCTTTGCTTCAACATATTCAGAAATGTGTGCAGTTGATAGGAACACATTTGGAAAGGCAGCGCCGAGGAGCACCCCTCTCCTCTGCTTTTTCCAGAGGGCTGCTCCAGTTTCATGTGGTCTGTGGTCTGTGGTGGTGGTGTCTGCCTAACGAGGCGGTGGCCGTTATCTAAGGTTTTAGGTATTTTAGTGGAGTTCAACATCTAGTCTGTCCTTTGTTTTTTAACTGCGAGACAGAGTGCCAGGGAAATGAAATTTAAATAACAGTCACAAAAACTCTCCAACATAGATGACATAAAAGGCACTTACTAAAGTAAATCATATCTTGGCAACTTAATGTCTTGCAATAATGAGAAAATTTGAAGTCATTCCTAGGAACAATAGATCATACAGCTCCATCCTTAACAAGAGCTTAAGATAAAATGGAAAAAAATGCAGTCGCCATTAATACAGGAAACAGCTATGAAAATAAAACTTGCAAGAGGATATACTAAATCGAAGATTTAACTGTCTTAAAAATAGTGCTGCTAAAAAATAGGAAGCAATATTAAATACAACAAAGAGCCTTTCAAAAAAATTACAGTTCAGCAGTCTTCAAACTCAGCTTCGTCCCAGGCAAAGCCTTATGGCACATTGTGAGTGTGTATATGGTTGCTAAGATATGTGCAACTGAGCCTTAGAAATAGAATTTGAAAAATGCTTCTTCTGGTTGGCATTTTCCTCTATGAGTTGTAGGTGGTTCCGTTTATTCATCACCAGTAGACGTTTTAGAAAATAGTTGATCACATCTAGAGAATTGATTTTATCAATTCACAAGCAGTGATTACATTCAAAGACAATGTTTATACCTAACAAATCCACAAGGGACTAAATATTAAAGTTCATTGTCAATGTATTAATTGCACCCAGGTATGTGCAAGAGGGCAAAGATTTTCCATTTATTTTGTTTCTTATTACCAACGTAGAAGTTGTTCATGTAGAAAATCTAGAGAATTCAGACAACCTGAAAATGGAAAATAAAATTCAACCACATGTGCATCACCCAGAGATAACCATGCTAGCTTTTTGTAGTATGCCTTTCCAGCCTTTCTATGCACACTTTAATATATATTTTTTTAATTTTAGAAATAAATAAATAAATAAATTATATATATTATTTTACAACTTGCCGTTTTTTATTTAATAATATATAACAGATATTTTTGATGTAATGAAATGTATCTAGAAAAAAGTTTTGTTTGGCTTTAGTACTGCCTTGTTTATGTGATATTTGAAATTTAAGTAGGCAGCGTACCTCCTCCACAACTAACCTTAACCTCAACTTTCAGTGACTGATGCAAAATCTTAAACTTACAATTAAAGGAAACTGAATTTCCTTTGGATGAAATTTTCATCACATTCAAGATTCTTTGTCCTTTCTGAGATGGGGTCTGTGTCTTGGAAGGAAGATATGCATGGTGGATATAGGGTGTATGTGTATTGGTGGTGGGGGTGGATTTCCACAGCTGACTCCTGTTACCTGTATCTTCCCCCACCTGCATGTGGTCCCTGGTGCTGGTGAAGTCCATTGTTGCCTGATGAGTGGAAGACAGGTGTCTGAGTTCTAAATATGATTTGATCTGATGCCACTGATTTCTGCTGGTACAGTGGTTTTGGCAAGGATCATGTCCATTTCCTTAGCTTTCAGAGTATCCTCAGCCTCTCTCTTTTTCGCTTCTGTCAGCATCAAGAAGGAGGTCTTAAAGCCCGTCACTTGGTTGAGAGACTTCAGCCTCTGGCTCTTCTCTCTCAGGTCCACAAGAGCCTGGTAGGTTATATTCGTTACACACTGACATCCAAGGACAACTGGTGGGGAAAAGACAAGGAAAGGAGTGTGTCTTCCAGGCTCTCCTACCCAAACAAAGCGTACTGCATTCCCCCAGTCTTCCTGAAGTGGCTTCTCTTTTTGGAGATTAAGAACACTGACCGGGCTTCCCTGGTGGCACAGTGGTTGAGAGTCCGCCTGCCGATGCAGGGAACACAGGTTCATGCCCCAGTCCAGGAGGATCCCACATGCCAGCTGGGCCCGTGAGCCATGGCTGTTGAGCCTGCGCGTCCGGAGCCTGTGCTGCGCAACGGGAGAGGCCACAACAGTGAGAGGCCCGCGTACCGCAAAAAAAAAAAAAAAAAAAAAAAAAAAAAGAAAAAACACTGACCAAGGGACTTCCCTGGTGATCCAGTGCTAAAAAATTCTCCTTACAATGCAGGGGACGAGGGTTCGATCCCTGGTCAGGGAACTAAGATCCTACATGCTGCAGTGCAACTGAGCCTGCGTATCACAACTACTGAGCCCACACACCCTGGAGCCTGTGCGCCACAACTAGAGAAGAGAAAACCCACATGGCACAACTAGAGAAAAGCCCATGCACCACAATGAAGAGCCCATGAGCCGCAATGAAATATCCCATATGCCTCATCGAAGATCCTGTGTGCTGCAACTAAGACCCGATGCAGCCAAAAATAAATAAAATAAGTAAATAAATCTTTAAAAAAAAAAAAAGAATACTGACCAAAAACACATCAAATAAACATGGAAAGCTCAGGGCTAATTTTATTATGCTTTTTTTTTTTTTTTTTTTTACTAAATATAACTTTAGGATATTTAACTGTGCATTATGAACCACCAAGAATATAAAGTATGCAGTGTTTTTCTTAAATGTATTTGACTACAGTATACTTACTCTGAGGAAAATCATACATAAGTCCTGTTCCATGGAAGATTCTTTAAGAAATGTTTCACATTTCTCCAGTCTGCCTGCCACAAAAAAGTCAGAGTAATCTTGCCAATATTCAAATCTTACCATGGTCCTCCCATCTCAAAAGTTTTCAATGTTTTTCCATTGACCTACAAAATAAAAGTCTACACTCCTTGGCAAGACATAAAATAGTCTTTCAACATTTAATGAACTTCTGGTTCCTGATCCAACCACTTAGCTCTTTGCAACCTCTCCCTAGCTATTATTATTACCCAACAAAACTTGGGTCCAATTGCCCATGTGCAGTAAAGCCAATCTACTGACACCGGGTTTTGGTGAAGGAAAGTGCAGTGTTTATTGCAAGGTGCCAAGCAAGGAGTCCAGGCCATTAGTGCTCATAAGGCCCCAACTCCCTGATGGTTTGTAGGGAAAAAAGGAAAAGTTTTTAAAGACAGGGTGAGGGAATGGGGTTGTGGGGTATGTGACCAGCTCATGG
Source organism: Mesoplodon mirus (assembly GCF_964341445.2). NCBI lineage: Eukaryota > Metazoa > Chordata > Mammalia > Artiodactyla > Ziphiidae > Mesoplodon > Mesoplodon mirus. The sequence continues at coordinate 116,165,371 of NC_138982.1, forward strand.
ACATTCTTCTGATCGGCTGGTGGTGAGGTAACTGGGAGTCAACATCATCAAACTTCTGGTTCCAACTGATCTGAGGTCTATGTGCTTGTGGGAAGCATACAGTTAACTTCTTCCACCTGGTGGGGGTTTCAGTATCTGCCAAACAACTCAGAATATTATCTATAACCCTTGAGGAGGAGCTAAATGTCCTTGACTTCGTTTAATGGCTAAACTATTACTATTTTGTTTTGCTTGACTGTATTCCTTTGTTTCTGCATTTTCTCACTTCTCTGATTAAATTTATTATTTGGAACACGGGGAAGGGCTAGAGGCTAAAGTTTTTCTACAAACAAGAGGCAGGCGGATGACATGCGGAGTCTGTCCTAGAAAAGGCCCCCTAGGGTTCTGCTTGTTTACATTACCTCCTACTTATAATCCCACAATATTGAATTGCCCATAGATTCCAGAACAAGCCTTTCTCCTCTATACCTTTGTATGCACTGTTCCCTCTGCCTGGTATCCTCTTCTCTTGGGAGTCTAATCAACTTTTTATATCTTAAAACTCTCAGCTCAAATGCTGTATTCTCTGTGACATTGAACTTGACACCCCTAGGCTGATTTAGGTGCTTCTCCTTCTAGTGCACTTGGCACACACATCATTAAATCAATTATCTTATTTAGTTACAACTGTTTACTTGAAGTGTACCTCTGCAGTAGGCTATAGCTCCTTGAGGGATTAGGTAGTGTCTTATTTCTTATGTGTCATTAACACAGGAAGGAGACATGAGTACAGTTCTTAACAGAATCAAGTCCCCTGTCTCTGTTATCCCATGAATTAAGCACCCAGAGTCAGAACGATATACCAAGAAATTCTTTACTTCTGGTCCAAGTCTTCTCCACACAGCACTGCATAGTGAGTGGGGTGTAAGAAGAGGCTTATAATCGCTACTCAGCAAACCTACCAGTAACTTCCTGAATGTGACAGAACTTCATTCTTTCTTATCTCACTTCCCAAGTACACTTGGGAGTCTCTCCTTACTGTAAATTCCTTTTTTATTCACCCCTCTCCCATTCATTCCAGAGTCCCTTAAGGATTTTTTTCTCTCTTATTCCTGCCCTAGCATCTTGCTTCTTTCTCTCAGATTTTATCCTTGGTTTACAAGCTTTCCTTTTGGTCTGATTTTATTAAAGTGAATTGAGAATTTTTGGATCTCTGAGAATAGAGAAAATATTGAAGGAAAGCATGACAGTTTCAGCCTCGGGATCAAATATCGATAAGACAATCAGTCATTTACATCGTCCTGAGCAATCTTGTCTTAGCATAACTACTGTGTTTTATACACAGAGAGATATTTCCTTTTCCTTTCTTTCTCTAAGTTGTATTTTAAAGGCTGCATCTTTTTTTTTAACTTGATTAATACCCAAAAGGAGAGGCTAAATTTTATGCCCAAGAAGGTGGTAGTGATAGATTTGTAAAGAAAATACTCTCTCCTGCCATGTTGCATCCCCAATGTCTAGCAGAGTGATGACACATATTACATATGTCTAATAATCTTTTAAATTAGCCAAAAATTAACAAATTAATGATGCTCCTAACTAAAGAGTTTTAGGTATGGAATATGGTCAGGAACCAGTGTGAGAAATGATTCCGGGAACCCGAAGTTGAGTAGAAACAGAATGTTTAGGCCTCTTCTCACAGCTTTGCTCTGAAAGAAACAGAACAGCATTTGGAAAGGTACACAGGATCAGAAGTTACCTTATTTACTTGCTTTCATTTTTGTTTATCAAGATGGGAAACACATACACATACCAATGTAGTGAAGGGAAAGTCTCTTTGAGGACTTTTCCTCTTTGAGGAAACTCTCTTGACCAAACATAAAAGGATTCACTTTATAAAAGAGAGAGGCTTCTGTCTCTAAACTAAGGGTGGAACAGATATGAAAATGGACACAGAGGCAGTAAAGCTTATCACAGAGGATCAGTAATTTAAAGAAATTTGTATCTGAGAGCTTCTCTCTGTTTAGACATGTATATATGTATTTTTATTTTGTTTGCCTAGAGCAAATCTGACTTAACATTTCATGGCACCCTATCAAAACTGACCCATGTAAGTTTCTTCTTTTGTATTAGTTATTCATCAATTTTATCCCTATTTCAACTTTCACTCATCTACTCTGCCCCTATAGGCACTTATTCAAATGTCTTTTACCAGTGATATTTATCTATCTCCCAGTGCATTACTCTTAGCACATGTTTAGATGGGGTTGAGGAATATGTCAGCGAACAAAATAGAAGAAAAAAATCGTCCTGCCCTTGTGGATTTTTTATTCTAATATTCGGGGAGGAAGCAGGGAGAAAGGAAAAAGAAAATAAATAGGTAAAGCATATAGCTTAGATGCTCATAAGTCTTAACAAGAAAAAAGAAATCAGAGAATAAGAATAGGAAGTGCCCAGGAAGGGAGAGGTTTGGGGTTCTGATTAAGGCAGTCAGAGTCTCACAGAGAAAGTGACATTTGAATAAACACTTGACGTCACATCTTGTCTCTTCTCTGCCCAGAACCTTTAAAGAGCTTCCCACAACACCCAGAGCAAAACCAAGGATCCTTAGGAAGGCCCACAAAGCCCTACACACCTGTGCATCCTTCATCACTGTAAACTCATCTCCCACATCCCCTCTCTCCCAAGGCCCAGAAATAATGGACTCTATGCTGCTGCCAATGCCAGCACCTCCCAGGCTCTGCATTTGCTCCTCCTTCAGCTAGAATCGAATTCCTCCAAATATCCAAACAGCCCCCCTGCTTACCTCTTTCTGTTCTTTGCTTAACTGTCACTCTCCCAACAAGGCCTTCCTTGAGCATGCAGTTAAAAGAAAGCAGTAACATGCCCTAAACAAAAAATGGTGATACATTGTGTCCATGCTTATTTTGGATGGGAATAGATTTCCAAGAGATGGAGGGTGCCTTCTGTACGCCTTTAATGACCCATACTGAGACGACAGCTTCTTGGCTTCCTTTCTTGCTCTCCAGCTATGAAGTCCTGCCATCCCTGAAAGAGGGTGTTAATAAAGCCAACAGAGCATCCAAAAGATAATAAATAAATGTTAGTATATTCTGTATCCCACATCTACAGTCTCTACAGCTCTTCCCTGCCTCATCTAACTCCAGACAGTGTATCACTTTCTAACATGCTATAGGAATTGCTCATTTTGTTTATTATCTGTCTTCATTAACTCCCCTCCCCACCCTCCCACTGGCACACACACTAAAAGGTAGCTCCTGGGGGAGCGGGGGAGGAAGAATTCTTTTCAGTTTTAGCCACGGATACGTTCACCAACCACCCACTCCATCCCTGAAGTACCTAGAAAAGTAGTCTTTGAATAAATGTTTGAGAAATACGGGAACAGAGGGAGCAAACCATGGGATATTTGGAAGGCATATGGGAGATGTCCACAGCGTGTGGACCAGAGGAAGAGTGTCCCTGGCCTGTTCAACAAAACAGTAAAGAGGCCACTGTAGCTGGAAGAGATGACCACAGAGAGGAAAGTAGGGCAGTAGGCGGATCATGCTGCATTTTATTGTCCCCCAATAGGATTTTGGCTTTTGCTTTGAGTGTTGTGAGAAACCTTGGAAGAATTTTAGCAAATTAACTGTAATGGGTCAAGGGCTAAGGGAGGCCTGTCAGTAGAGTGGTACAATAAACCAGTGTAGATATGATAGACGAGGATTAGCTTCTTATAAAATGCTTAGTGTTATCCTGTGTTCATGTATTTTTAATTATGACAAATGTTATTATTGTACTTGTACTATATGTCTCCTTCTCCTTCTTACTTTTCTTTCACCAGCTATGCGTTTTTATGATGTATCCATGCTGAAGGGTGAACAGCTAGTCAGTTGTTTCTAATTGCTAAGTATTATTTCACTGTCAGCTATCTGTGTCTTTTTTCCAAACGTGAACTAGAAACAAGGTTAAGATCAGGATATTTGTTTGTTAGGGGAACCACATTAGGGAAATAAAGGTAAGGAGCAATTTGCTAAATGGGATAGTGTGAGCAAAATGGAAAAGCAATGGGTTGGTTTAAACAGTGTTGCAATTTTCCAGGTGGGGTCAGTGAAGGAAGAATAAGGTTAGAGAACTAAAGGAACTAAGAAAATGGCTGAACAGATAAACCATGGGTTCCATCTAGATAGTAATAATATAGTAATAATTATAACATAACATATAATTACATATAATATAGTAATAATTATAATAACAATACCGCTAACAATAAAGTAGTTTTTCCTAAATACTTTTAATATGCATGACACCCAGCTAGAAATTCACTTACATTCATTAAAATAAGGGACTAATATATTTGGAGAACAAAGAGAATTCAAGGCATTTGATAGGAAATCAGCAAAGCAAATTAGTGGAAATAATAAAATGAAAGTGTTAGAAGTATAGAATATGACATTCCAAAGTACTGATATTTAATTTTCCAGGAGTGAATACTTTCAAAATTGCAACCAAGTGAATGTCTTCATAACTGGATAAGGAGCTAAGCTGTTAGAGAATCATGTGCGTGAATGCTGACATTCTCCAAGATGGCGGTAGGAGTTGGGGTGGAAACCTCAGATGCTGGCATGTAATGACTGCACTTGTGATTGGGAGATAGGATGATGCCATCCCAACCTCGTGTCCCATTGACACGTAAGGCAGGGGGGAATAAAAAGCTCATACAAAGGAGGAGAGGAAAGAAGCAACACTAGAAGGAGACTCAGATTCAAGGCAATGCAGAGAAGGAAATCACGTGGAGACATTGCGTTATAAGACAGTTTATTGTCAGTGGGACAAGAGGTCCCAAATGGCACAATCACAAGATCTAAAGGAATATAACAGAAGAAAATACATAGGGTGGGCAGAGGAAGGAAGAAAAAACTCATGAAATGGGCTTGCATTTAGGCAGAGATATCTCGTGGTTCTAAATAAAATAATGGCCATGTCACCCCAGTTAATTAAATAATTAATTGGGAGTGAAAGCTATTAAACTAGACAAGTGCTTTCACTCTCTAAATACAACCTGTGCAGTAGAAGTGCCTTCATGATAGGGGAAAGAGAGTCTATTTCACCCAGTTCTTCTGACATTCTCAGCCCAACCCCATATACATGGGCACATACGCAAAATAAAATTAAAATTAAAGCTATTAAACAAAGTGTCATATTGTCATGTTGACTATTTGATCAACTGGAAAAAATATAACAAGATATTATCCCAATAATTATATTAAATGGCCTCTCATTCTCTTACCCCTTCTTGGAGCAAATAATAGGTTAATCTGCTTCTGACATTTAATAATTTTAGCTTTAAAAAATTTTTCGAGTTGGTTCTTTGCCTGACAGTTGTTAAAGTGACTAACTTTCTTTTTACCTTCAGAGTGTTTGATAGGCACACAAGCCATTAACAGGTCTGAATTTTAAATAAATACACAGAATGCATTTTCTCACCTCAATGTTTGCACGTCATTCTAAAAATAAAATATGAGAAACTAGAGCAGTTTATATTTTGGGGAATCACAGTGTGTTTAAAATTCAAGTGATAAGGTTTGTTTTTAAAAGTTAAAAAAAATCCATACTAATTATTTGACTTTTACATGTGCCAACTTCTTAGTAGCACATTCATTAGATGCAGGAACCACGTAACATTTATCACTGAACTTTGTGACTTTCCTTGTCTCTGCCGACATTCCCCAACATTCACATTCACTTTGAAGTGAAATTGGGCCTGACTTTGTTTCTGTGGAAGGTCTAAATCTCCCCTTAAGACTGATAGTGACTGGATTATGTCCTAAAAGTTGCAGTTCACAGAGAAGTTCTCAGACTCTATTTTTCCAAGTCCTAGTGGAGAACATGGTCATGGGTAACTTCTAAGATGTGAGATCATTCCCATAGCCAAAGAATTGCCAGGTAGAATTGTTTAAAAATAAAAGAGTTCCATAGCTTAGAGATACAAGTCAAATAGCTGGGCACAAGTATAACATTTGTTCTCTAATTTTTCTTTTTTAATTGAAGTATAGGTGATTTAGTTTCAGGGTATACAGCAAAGTGGTTCAGTTATACATATATGTAAATATATATTTATATATGTATATCCGTTTTCAGATTCTTTTCCATTATAGATTATTACAAGACATTGAATATAGTTCCCTGTGCTATACAGTAGTGCCTTATTGTTTATCCATTTTATATATAGTAGTGTGTATCTGTTCATCCCAAGCTCCTAACTTATCCTCCCTTGCTTCCCCTTTGGTAACCATAGATTTGTTTTCCATATCTGTGAGTCTTTTTCTGTTTGTAAATAAGTTAATTCGTATCATTTTTTAAATTCCAAATATAAGTATATCATATGATATATGTCTTTCTCTGTCTGACTTACTTCCCTTAGTATGATAATCTCTAGGTCCATCCACATTGCTGCAAATGGCATTATTTCATTCTTTTTTATGGCTGAGTAATATTCCATTGCATATATGTACCACATCTTCTTTATCCATTCATCTGTCAGTGGACATTTATGTTGCTTCCATGTCTTGGCTATTGTAAATGTTGCTTCAGTGAACACTGGGATGCATGTATCTTTTCAAATTAGAGTTTTATCTTTTCTAGATGTATGCCCAGAGTAGGATTGCTCAATCATATAGGAACTCAATTCTTCATTTTTTGAGGAACCTCCATACTGTTCTCCATAGTGCTGCACCAATTTACATTCCCACCAACAATATAGGATGGTTCCCGTTTCTCTATACCCTCTCCTGCATTTATTATTTGTAGACTTTTTGATGATGGCCATTCTGACCAGTGTGAGGTGATACCTCATTGTAGCTTTGATTTGCATTTCTCTAATAATTAGTGATGTTGAGCATCTTTTCATGTGCCTGTTGGCCATCTATATTTCTTCTTTGGAGAAATGTCTATTTAGGTCTTCTGCCCATTTTTTGATTATTATTTTTTTGTTTGTTTGTTTTGAGCTGTATGAGCTGTTTGTCTATTTTGAAATTAAGCCCTTATCAGTTGCATCATTTGCAAATAGTTTCTTCCATTTCCATAGGTTGTCTTTTCGTTTTGTTTATGGTTTCCTTTTTTCTTCAACAGCACTGTGAGCTAAGTGCAGGGAATGGGGATGAAATGAACATGGAATGGCCCTGGAGGAACTCATGGTCCATTGAGGGAGATGGGTTGCAGAAGCAAATACCTTACAATAATTACAGTAATTAATAAATGCAACTCCTCAGTTGTGGCTGAATTGCCTAGAAGAGCTGGAATGATTATCTATTAATAGAAAGAAATCAACCTTATTATTAATAACTTGTGAACAAAAACAAAGTCAAGGATATGATACCAAATCTTTGTTTTCTTCTTCTAACCAGAAAAAGTTCATTCTCTTTAGAGTCCTTTTCAGATGGACATCAGGTGTTTCATCTCCCCCTAGCTGTTCTCTTCCCCTCTTCTTTCTACCTGCATTTTTCAGGGTCTTTTCAAACCTTTCTTGATCTTTCTACAGGGTACTGGTGCCGGACTGGAAAGATAGCAATAGATCCTTATTGGTCTTCATACAAGGAAGCTATAGTCCTTAGGAGTCTCCAAATGGAGAAGCTACAGCATAAGTCTTACTTTTTTGGTGTACCTCTGCACCAAGATTTCCCATACTCTCCCATGAAGTTTCTTTATTTAAAGTTGTTCCAGTATTAATGGGTAAAGTCTGGAAACGTGAAAAAGTGGTCAAGCTCATGGATTCTGGAGCCAGACTGCCTGGGTTTGAAACACTACTCTGACATTATTTAATGTCTTTCTTCATATCATTGGTTGAGGATTAAATTAATTGATAATATATGTAAAGAGCAAGGACAAAATGAAAAGCAAAAAGCGTGACGAGAACGGCAAACCTCATCCTGCCATAGAAAGGTAAATCAGCAACTCTGCAAACCCAGGGGAGTCAGGCACACTGGCTTTGTGCTAATCCTCTGTCCTGGTGCCATTGCTTCCACATCCCCTTTTGTCTGGGAGAAACTCTTGCTCTTATGGTCTCTGAGAGATGCCCCCCAGGACTGCCATTCCTGTGGCCATCCACACAGAATTTGCCCTTGCAGGTTGATGCAGCCTTCTCTGGTCATGTCAAGGTGAAGAACTGGCTCACCTTCTCCCTCCAGCCCCATTTTCCTCACCAGGTGGGTAGGTCCTTTTCCCATGACGGAGCTTGACAGATTCCAAGGGCCCAGGAGTCCGGCCTCTGACTGCTCACCTCTGCATTGTGCTAGAATTCCTTATTGCTTTTCATGTCTCTCTGACACTAGTAAATGGAGGCTTTGCTTGACCACTTTGCCAGCTGAAGCTGAATCAACCAGCTTCTATTTCAGTTCTGTAGACCCCAAGGAGTAGTCCCATGTATGTGGTTTCCTCATCCAGGGATATTTAACTGACCCATCACATTCTTGGCTGTGAGAATCTAAGGACGCCATCACTACTAGTGCAGTGCCAATGGGTTTATCCAGTTAATGGGAGCACATTTCCATAAACCTATTAAGAAGGAGGTGATAGGGAAGACAGAATTGGGTTGTCTTTCGTTCCTCCTTTGGCTGGGTCCAAAATTAGGACCCCATCCTCATTCTTTTGAAAACTCCTATTTTTTAAATCTTTCTTAAGTTTTGGAGTTCTCACTTTATTATTGCCTCCATAAGGTGAAACATTTACAATATAGCCCTTAGCTAAGCACATTAGATCCTACAAAAAACTGTGGCTAGCCAATTTTTTTTTTTTTTACTTACAATCTATAGGAAACTATCACAACGTGAGTGTCTTCTATAGAGTAGCATACTATGTGCAAGGCTGCAAGGAGAGCAGTGGAGAAATTTTTACTTCAGAAAAGAATACTGCTTATAATCTTAGAAACCAAGATTTTAAAGAAATCCATCCCTAATGCCTTCTTGAACAAAACAAATAACAGCAGAACACCTTTGAGAGAACTTAATCTTAAATTAGTAGAACATGGATTAAAATCTGACTCTCCCACTTACTAACTTCTTGTCTTGAATTATTTACCATCTCTGAGTATTTGCTTTCTCTTCTATGAAATGGGTATGCTAATATCTACTTGATATGACTTTTGATATAATAAAATGAGAAAATATATAGAGCAACTAACAAAAGTATGGTGATCATAACAAAAATCCACCTATTCATCTCTGTGTTGAATTCAACTACATGTAATTTCCAAGAGTCAGTGTGGAATTTCCTACAAGTTAAAAAAACCAACTTAATTTGCCTCTCTGGAATACTTAAATATAGCTCCTTTAAGAGAATCCAATGATTTCTTGAAGAACCATATCTAAAGGAATTAGATGATTTATTTAGCATTTCAGCCTAGATTTCTATTCCCAAAATAATCACAAAAGATTATGCTATTCCTGTAGCTACATAGTTAGTACCCACTGAAAGTGTTTGCACCATACTCTATAATAAATGCATTTTTCTCTTAGTTGCAAAAGACTCTATCCCCAAGAAGTATGCTTTTCCAGATCATGAAAGTGTTGAAGTCAGTAATTGATATTATTAAATATGTTTACTGCTGATGCAGTGACACAGCTGAAATGTGCTTGCTTTTCTATGCTGAAAATTGATGGGATATTGAATCTGACTTCAATTCTACAGTGGATGTCGGTGAAACTTCAACATGTGAACCAAAGAAAGCAGGAACAGTTGATAAATGTTCTTTCTGAATCAGTCTCAGAAATAAGAGCAAATCAAATGCCTGTGGTAACATATGCTGCAGTTTCAGGCAGAGTCTGTGCAAAGAAACCAAGATTCAGAGCAGCTGAGTTTTCGCCACAGAATGAGGCAAAGCCTGTGGAGCCAGAGGAACTGGATCTAAGTCTCATCTTCAGACCAGGGTTTGCTTGGGGCTTGGTCTATGCCTATGGCTGTCTTCCTAGAGGGCACATGTTTTGTTTGTTTTGGAAAGGCGACTTTTTTTTTCTACTATGCTGCAAAAATGGTAGAGAATGACAGAACACAATATTCAGACATACTGATTAGAGAAACATCTTTTGTAAGATTATGGCCAGAAAAATGAATTTTTTGTTGGAAATAATATAAAGTAGGCTTTTAAAAAGTTATATGATGCATTGCATATAAGTATGCACTATTTAGCCAAATATTTATAAATTGCTATCAAAATGTGAATTTCACCATGGACAAGCCCAGAACTTATTCTCTTCTCAAAGAAATAGGCATGTCCAATGTTTTCCAGTGTTTTCCATTTCATAATTTTAGGTTGCAACCCTTTGTGCATATTAGGCTATTTCCATGGAGGACAAATATTTACATATATATTTATAATAGCACTAATGCTCTAGCAAAATAATATACTTTCACATGCTTCATCTTTTTTAATTTTTATAACGATCATGTGACCCACATAGCATGGCATTTTAATCCCCATTTTACATATTAGGGCACTAAGACTCAGGGCAGGGAAATGACTTGTTTGGTGTCATATAGTCAATCAGTATCTCAATGATGACTCTATCTCATCTATTCTGGTTTTAAGCTGAGTGGTTTTTGTTTTACATTTTAGTATATCAGAGCACATTTCCCACTTACTTTGTATCATTTACCGACATAAAATAGGAAAAACTACTAAAAATTTCCCCTTTATTATTTCATACATTAGACACGCTTAACATTAAGTATTGTGTTGCTCATTGAGCAAGGATCACGGAATGTTAGATCTGAAACATGTTTGACAAGTTTGCCAAATCCTTTTTTCATTTATACCTTCTATAAACTTGGCAGACCTTCTCCATTTTTCCCATCCAAGTACTAACCAGGCCCTACCCTGCTTAGCTTCCGAGATCAGACAAGATCTGGCATGTTCAGTGTGGTATGGCCGTAGACTCCATTGTTTCTCTTCTAAGATTATCAACGTGTCAGTTTCCAACTTACTTATGAGGCTTGTTCTCTGGATCTGTTGCAAACTTTTCAAGGAAGATGTTGAACAAACCAGCAGTATAACTGAAGATATGTTATAAATGGGCTAATTACAAAGGTGTGGGCAGGGTTAAGAGAAAGCAATAAGAGATGGTGCAGTACCTTGAACTCACTGTCTCCCGTGGGCCTGAAGGAGCCAGGAGAGGAAGCAGACGCTGGAACCCCAAGAGAATGGTTGGAGGAGAGGGCTGGAGTGGAATTGGTAAGAATGAAGACAGGAAAACAAAAACGCTGAACTCACTTTCTTCTGAACTACCTATATCATACCGTACCTCCCATTGTCCCAAACCAGAAGCCAGTGTATTTTAAACAGAGCCTAAGCTAACATATTCCTTGGGAGTACAATCCTGGGGAAGTGGAACTGAGGGAAGGAGGAGTGAAGAAGCAAAAGGAGAGCAAGTATAAAAAGTGCTTTACTGAGCTGGCCCATCTTCAGAACAGGCAGATGTCCTGGTTTCACAAAACATCTCCAGAAAAAGTGGTATGAAGCTGTGATGTCTGTCAAGAGTTTGAGGGGTCCCGTTGGCTCTTAGTGGCCCTATGAAGTGTCAACTCCTCTGATCTTCTGGATTGTGTCATGCAGGGGCACTGAGTGGTCCTGAGGTGTTTCCCACTAAACAACAATGAGGAAGCTGCAGGGTGCAAGGAAAAAACTGTGAAGCCTGAGCCAGCGTTCTGTGGGGTCACACCTGTGAACCATCTGAAGGAACCACCAAAGCAGAGTCACTCTCAGCCGGAAGTGGCTGGAAAGACCTAGCTCCATGATCTTTAAAACAATGTTAGCTCTGCTAAGGCTGCATCAGTCAGAGGGCAAGCAGGGTAATGGTGCAGTTCTGGGGACATATAAACTTGTCTCGGTACAGAGGGCCAGAGTGTTTATAGACTGGGACCAGCCTCACGGGGAACAAGCAGAGACAGGAGTTGGGGGAGAAGAGAAGTGGGTCTGGAGGGGCAAATAGAAAATACGCATCATGCACGTACACAATGGGAATAAGTTTCTACAAACTAGCCACGCTCCATTTTGTAACACTATATCTTCAAAATTTATTCTTTTAAGATTTCTGAAGTTGAAGTGGCAAGACAGAGTGTTCTAGTGGTGTAGTCTGATGGCTTTGTGTGTAGCCTTAGAAAATTTTGCTCTCTTCCTTATAGTGGTTTATTTTCATCCAACCTCCTATAAAACTGCATTTTTACTCGGGGCTCATCCTTACCATGTCAGGGAAACAAGTGCCATGTTTCCAGTCTTCCCTTTCCTGTAGAATCTGCTTCTGGCCGCCTGACCTCAGTCTCATCCCCAACTTGGAAGTCTTAGCTGTGTTAGAGATTTATATATGCATTTTAGTATTTAATTCTTTTTTATACACTGTATCGTTAGTACGTTTAATGCAGTAATTTTTTTCTCTTTGGAAATTACAATACATTTTAATTTTAATCACTAGTTAAAGAGAATACCATTCCCCCTCTTCCATATTGTAGAAACGAACCTGACCTAGAAGTAAATTTGCACTTATTAATGTCAAACATCATGTAGTTACCCGTAATTGTGGTTGGAACCACATGAAAAAAAAGAAGGAAAAAAGGGTTTGCCTACCTCTGCTGCCTAAATTTGACCAACAATATTTGCAGGTGCTGGGAAATTTACTTAGACTGTCGCTGCCAGGGCACACCTTGATCTACCCTTGAGGCATGGCATTAGGCCTCCAAGTACATAACTCAGAAAGGAATTATGCAGGTGCAAAAAGGATTCACAGATGAATTGCCAAATGCTTCCTTTTGTACTCCTCCGATTCTGAAGACAATGTCACCGGTCTGGTTTGTACTAACTTTTGATAAGATCTAATTAGAAATAAAGATGAGAACAATATTATAGAAACAAAGGATTTTTTAAATCATTAAGCTCTTGGAAAATCATAAATTATTCTGAGGTCTTCCTCTCATTCCTAGTTCCACCCTTGCCAAGTTGCATACATAAAGCCACCTTTGCAGGATTGGTATAAAATTCTGTCCATATGATTAAATCTTCTGCTATAGACAGGAGTAGATATAGTACACAAATGTTTTTTCCAGAATGTTCTTTCTGTTTAAGTGATGGGCAAGTGAGGAGTGTCTGCACATGGGGAGCTTTCAAGAAGCTTCATTCCTCCTTGAAATGTGGTATACATGGCAATCACCCTGGTCACACCTGTAATGGCTAAATACATAATAATAATTTCTTCACAGTAAGGAAATAAAATAAGCTATTAACTGCAGAGCTAATATTATTTTGGAATAAAGAGTGTAATTTTGGAAGGAAAGGGCACGTTTTTGGAAATCTCTTTCTCTTTTGACATTTAACTTAGAGGTTGGGAGTAGATGGTATAAATTACCAAGATCTGAGTTGTGGAACAGGGCCTGCACCCCAAGTGTGTTGTATGTGGTTACCAAGCCCTCAGCTTTGTTTTGTTTCTTTGGCCATGCCATAATTTCCGAGGCCTAAGATGATTTGTTTTCTTTTGTTTGTTTATTCATTTTTTTCACTGGTACCGGGACCCGTTCTTAGCTATGCACCAAATCGCTAATGTTGATGTACTTCAACTCCATGTAAATAAAAATGGAACTACTTTCATGTATCTCTACTTTAGAATTGCAGTTTTTCAAAAAGTATTGTAGGGTGAACATGATTATTTCAATGAAAAAATTTTCAATACTAACCTGGCTTAAATCTCTTTTTTCTAAAGCCAGTAAATAAATAAACTAACTAAAATTCCTTTAAAACACAATATTAACAATGAGTAGGGGGACTTCCCTGGTGGTTCAGTGATTAAGACTCCACGGTCCCAATGCAGGGGGCACAGGTTCCATCCCTGGTCAGGGAACTAACATCCCCCCTGCATGCCGGATGGCCTGGCTGAAACAAACAAAGCAAAACAATGAGTTGGACTATGCTAGATGGAAGGATAAAACCTCCTTGTTTTTACTGATTAAAAAATTAAGGCTTAGAACTGTGTTCTCTAAGAACACAGTTAGAAAACCAAGAAACTAAGAATGGAATCAAGGTTATTTGCTTCTAAATCCAGTACCTTTTTCACTATTCCATTCTAGCGGACTCTACCTGATACATTATAAACCAGTGTTCTTCAAAATATAGACCCCAGGTTCACCTACATCATCTATGATGCTTTTCACGATATAGCTTCAGACACATATCCTGAGATTGATTCTGCAGATGTGAAATAAGGCATTAGCATCTGCATTTTTAACAAACAACCACCCAGGGGACCTAATGCACAGTGAAATCTGAGAACACTGCCAACAGCGTGATGCCTTGGATCACTGTGCAGGCACTCTATCGATGCTGGTCACCTGCTCCCCATACATTTCCGTGAAAGTGTCCACAGTATCTCTAATTCGGATATTGATACTGAGACTCTGACAGAAAAAAATAAAGAAATAACATGTAAGACTTACCTGGGTTAATCTATTTAGTCAGTGAAGCAATAGATGGAATATAGGATCTGAAAACACAAATTAGCTCTCATCCTATAAACATCATGCACTAAGTCAAAATCAACTGTTGCATCTTATTTATTCGGAGATGCTGGCAACCAGCATTTAAAGAATGGAGTAAATGTATTTCTCTCGAGGGAATGGTCAGATCCTCAAGGAATCTTCAGCTGGCAGCACTTAATTATATCAAGCCCCCAATTCAGAATTGGTGAATTTCTGGGAAAGGATGGTAAGTTCCATTGACTAGCTTAGAAATGACACTGTCAGGGTTCAATATATTGTTATTATGATCATCAGGAACAGACTAGAACCTATTTATTTATGGAGGTTATGAGACAGTTTTCTACTGATGACGTTCGACAGGAATCAAGGCGACATTTTTCACGTCAGGTTTTGATTTTGTTTTTGTTTTAAGAGAGTAGGGGGAGAGGAGACAGAGGGATACTTCATATCAACGTTCGACTGAAAACAACCAAATGCCTGCATGTGTCTACATACAAGGCGCGGCTTCAAGTTTTCTCATTTCAAGCCTGAGTAATTTAAATCATCTGGAAGGCACGTGGACTGCAAGGCCACAGATTCTAGTCAGTGTCAGTTGCCTTTGTACGGGAGACAATCAAGCAGCAAAGCACACTGTAATTTTTCTTTTATGTTTCAAAGGGTTCTTTAAAAAGATTGTATTCTTCCCTCACATTTTCCATGCCACAGCTGGTGGCTCCCTCCTAAATGGTATATTAGGGCCCTGGAGCACTTGATGTCTATCTTCTCTTACTTGACTGACATGATGTGTGTGTCAAAATGTAAATAGTCTAATGCAGAAAGCACAAGAATTCAAGGAGAAATTATAAAACTGTTTCTGAAATGTCTCTGATGGCTGTGCTCTGAGAAATTTTAGCCTGTGACCTTCTCGCTGTCTCTGATTCTAAGCTGGTGGATGTATAAAGTTTTGCTAATGACCACATGAATCTATAGCCACTGAAAAGACTGAAATGTTCTCTCTCCTCTCCTTGAATACACAGCCCTTTCTGCAGTGATCTGAGGCAGATTATTCACAGCTTGCTGTGAATAGCCTTACAATTCCTTAGAGCAAAATTAAATTAAGCTCATTTCAAATTCTTTTCCTGGTTATTAAGGAATAGTGCACTTCATTTTTAGCACTTTGCTCTAATGAGAGTTCTGTTGTTAATGAAATCATTAGGCATCGATAATGCTGTCTGCCTCTGACCAATACAACTGGACGTAGTTGTGGAACGTTAGAGATGGCAGGAGGTTAGAGACATAGGACAAATGAGTTAGGTAAACGTGCCCTCACCTTCGTTTTCAGGTGCAGTATTCTCTGTGAGTTAAAAGTCAAACAGCCACACATGAGATCAGCTACTTCTCTATCCACTCCTATGATTGCTCTTCAGATACCTCCCACTTTGGCCACAGAGCCACCGCCCTGATGGTGGAGATGGAGAAGAATCTCAGGAATCCTGGTAGAGGGAGTCAGACTCCCTTGGCAGGTCAAATGCTGGTCTCAGAGTCTGCGATTCTTTCCTTGCTCTCATCCCTCTTACTTCCCGTATTTCTCGAGTGCCAGGATTTTCCAGGTACACTGCTAAGAATAGAAGTTTGGAGATAAGTAAGAAAATGTCTGCCCTCAATAAATGAACAGCTAAATAGTCATACTTGTGCATCAGTAACATAAGGTAGATATTAATGGAGATATTGTGAGGATGGAAAGGTAAGATTTGCTTGCAGGGTGATGAAATGCAACCCCCCCCACACACACCCCCACACCCCACCTCTCCAGCCGGGCAAGGAATTACTCTTTCTTCCTGTCTTGTGTTGTTACAATACCTCACAGCTAAGGGTCTGGCCCAATCAGAGTGGTCCTACTCTCCCAACATACTGTGGCATTTCACACCTCTCCTCCCTTCAGGGTTTTATTTTTCCAGAAAACATTAGATAATCTAATGGACAAAATGACTCCTATCAAACATTCCCCTCCACCGTTTCCCTACTTCTAGAAACACAAACACACACCCTGTGCATACACTCTCTCGGTCTCTTCTCTGTGTGATCACGATGTGTACCTTGTGAGGACGACATAGACTAGTCTAGTTTGCAGAAATTTGGATCATGTTTGGACCTCAGGATTCATTCTGGCTTTTTTTGAGTAAGTAATGAGATCATTCAAGCCCAACTCAAATTATATGGTTGGTTAGGTTTACCAGATCAACAGACTGTCTTTTTGTGTCATTGTGCATATTGCAGAGACAAGTTCTTACTATCTAAGCTCCTGGTTTCTAAATGACATGCCTCGGTATTTCTTCCATCAGGTGGGACCCACAAAATGGAGGCTTCTCCAGTGGCCCAGCTTATGTCACAAGTCAAAACCTAAACCAGCTGGCCTTCAGGGGAAATACCTCACTGACAAGGAAACCTAACGTACACCAATTACAATCCTCCAACGGAGCTTTGGCTAGCTTACCTTATCCTAGAAAATAGGACCTGCTCACCTTATACAGAAATCCCTGGCTCCCTTGCCAATCATACCCTGTTTGAGTATTGGCGCTTCTAATGCTCTGTAAAACTCTTGCACTAAATCTCTTGGGAACAGCCCTTCACTGCTTGTAAAGGACTGTACTCCCCCAGTGCATGGATTGTCTTACCTTGAATACAGAACATCTAAGGTGTTGCTAAATTGTTCTATTTTTGTCATTTGAAACTTGTCTCCTGTTGAAATGTATGTATTTCTTTCTGAGTTTGTTTTTATTTATACATTTGCATATGACTATGTTTGTGATTGAATAGGATCAGTTACATTAGAGCTTCAGTTAGTAAAAAATATTCATACATAGCTTCAAATAGGACACTGAAATCATGTCCATAGGTCGCCTAAGTCACTATTTACTATTTCTTTCAAGTTGAGGCAATGCAAATAATTTTGACCATTACAATGTCACTCTAAAAATGATAATCTCATTTCATAGTTCTGGGGAACTATTGTCAACAAGGAGGGAAATCTGGAGGGCAGTGGTGAGGATCCAGTATTAAGCAGTTGCCTCATCCTTTCGTAGTAGAGTTTTAATCAGTTACCTAATGCGTGAATTTCAATGTCAACAGGAGGATAACACGAATACTTCACATCTGCACAGGATTTTAAATATTAAAACAAATATTAATTTATTTGATTCTCACAACTCTATGAGAAGAGAAACTTAAGAGTGGATTAAAAAAAATGTTAATAGATAAATCATGGGTGTTCTTCCCACCGGCAGAAGTGAAAAGACCTCTCATATCAAAGCATTCAATTTGCCTCCAAATGAGAATTCCTGGAACATGAATTAGGTCTGCTTCTTTAGAGCTTTGAAGAAACAGCAGAGCTGGGCTATATCAGATCAAGGCACCAACACTCCTAGACTTGATAGGCAAGGATATTTTCATGTGTATGTGCAGCACCTAATTCTTGCTGGTCAGGAGTTGGGGGAGGTGTACGAGTGATGGAAATCCACTGATAATCAACAAACTTCTTTTGCTCGAAGGGTTTGTGTTTTATCCCCAAGGAGGCTTTTGCCGTGATCTCTATGTAGAAGGAAGAATTGGCTGCTCTTTCTTCTTCTTCAAGCTCCCTTCCCAGCGTGTGGTCACGAGGCCCCCCTCCAGGAGTTTGTGTAGCATAGCCACTGGAGGTCATCTTTTTTTCATCACCATCTGGAGGTCTTTTCCCAGGCACTTTGGTTGCTCCTCCAACCTGATTACAATATCCCACTGATCCTGTTTTACACTCTCTGCTTCTTAACAGGATGTCTCTTGGTGTCCCAACACCATAAAGAAGTTAATAATGCATAATGAGCTTGGACATCAATCGTTTCAGCTGTGGTGGACTAAAATTACCCTTCTCTTTCATGGCACCACGAAGGCAGAGTCTGAGCATCGGTTCAGTGAATTCCCACGTTGTCAAGACAAACAGACATAGGTGAATGTTTCCTGAACAACAGTAAGCATAGGAGCAAAGGCCACGGCAAATGCACCTCTCTTCCTCATGCTATTCATCTGGAAAAATGATAGCTTTGCATTTGTCCTTGAAAAACCAGCAACTAATAGTCTGGAAAAACTACCTTTGTCTTGTAAAATGCACAATATAACCTTTGTCGTTTCCACATAAATCCAGGTTGTCTTTCATTACCTTTGGCTTTGTGTTTCTTAATAAATTATGATTAGCATGCCTAGACACACTTTTTAGCATACCTATTTTCCTTAAGCTTGTAAGAGAGTCATGGCTTAGGTATGCCAGGAGCTTCCAAACCATATTCCTTTTTTTTTTTTTTTCTTTTAGTACATTAATAGAAAGGAAAAGGGTGTTTGCTCTATGAATTGATTGCTTGGAAAAATAAAACAGACATACAAAAGCCAGTATTTGTTAAATGAATACATGAGTAAACTAATCCTCTAAAACAACTCGGGTCCATAGACAAAACAGTCCATTTGGGGAGAGAATGAGAAGTAGGAGGCAATTTGGGATCAGTATTTGCTCCAATGAGTGTAATTATTGTGTAAATTGTGGCTCTTGACAAAAATCTCTGAGTCCTGTTGAGATGTTGTTAATGCCCCAGGAAGAAGCTTGCCTTCTCTAGTGTGATTCCTTACAAAGATGCTGCCCCCTGCTTCCTCCTTTTCCCACAGGGGATGGGCAATTTGCCAGTGTTTCATTTTCAAGTACCATTGTTCACCTAGAGCTTTAGGAAAAGCTCCTGCTTTTTATTGTTAATCTAAGCCTAAATGATGACCATTTTTTTAAAATCCTGTAACATTTTATAACAAATTTATTGGGCACTGACACTAGCCACGAGGACACAAATAGCTCTGTCACTTATTTTTTAACTTAACAAGTAATTTAGTAATTTATGCAGCTTCGGAATTACTTTATTGGTTTGTGAAATCTTCTATGAGTAATTCATGGGAAAAATTATATATCTGCAGCTGTTTCTGCAGTACCTTTCCGACCTCATTCCATTAGTTATGATTCTGACAACAAAGCAACATGATAATGTTTATTACATGATTTAATCACTTTAATGTCATATTTTACGTTGCATGTATATACGACCCTGAAGAACAGTCCAATCATCCTACATTCTAAGGAAATAAGATACATGTATTCATTAAAGAAATTGAAGAATAGGTTAAAGATGTTAATGATTATTGAATGTGAGCTCATGCTGGGACCTTATGTGAATTAGGTTTGGCAGTCTTGGATTAATTCTTCATATTTAACACACACTGCACATTCGGGGGGTAATTTCCTGTGTTTTATCATAAAGACTGAAGCAGGATCAAAATAGATGCCAGAATTTGAAATGGTTCTATGCAAAAATGGAAAGCAGGTAATCTTTGCTTTTATCACCCCTTCTAAAATCCTTTGAGCCTATGTCCCCAGCCCAGCCCTCCCCTCACTTGTCATGGGCTACCCACCCCCCAGCACTTGAGATCCATCATTTGTCCAAAGCCTCCACTGTGACAGCGGCCTTCTGCCCGCAACCTTTCCTATTCCCTTCACTCTCAGTTCAAAAATTTCCTACAAACATTACGGTCTTTAAGAGTCCTGTCTAGTCTAGAGAACAAGAACACTGATTTGTGTTTAGGAGTTAATAGCTGGTAGTAGCTATTAATGTGACACCCTTCCGGATATAATTTGCAATTAAACAGCTGCCTGGAACTGAAAGAACTGGAGAATGCTGAGGACTTCAGACTCTGAGGCAGGGCCAATGTGAATTACTTTTTGTCATCAAGCCCTTCCCAGGACCCCTCAGGTGTTTCCTCAGCCTATGAGACATTAAGAGGGAGAAAAACAAATAAACAAGGCTCTGATTTGATTCCCAGCTCTGACAATTACTAGCTATGTGACCTTGAGCTAGTTCTTCAGTGTCCTCAACCATAAAATAAGGCTAATAAGTTTTTATGAAGGCTAAATGAGTACAATAGCTAAAACTCCTAAAAGGTTTAATATTATAAGAATGCCAGTGAAAAATCTTTTGGTTACAAATGACAGAAATTCATCTCAAACCAGGAATTCTGATATAGTAAAAATGTGTTGTTGTCTAGAAATGTGTATTTGTTTAGCCAGCAAAAGATTCTGATATGGGTGATAATCGGAACATACTTCAAAGAACACTCTTCTAGGGGTTCAAGGAATATTCCACAGACCTTACAAAATGAGAGGCAGGAGGTGATAGAGAATGTAATGGTCCAGATCTAAAAGCATCTGGAAGATGGGGATGGAAACCTCAGTAAGCCATAGAGAGTACAGACAAGATTGAAATGTCGTGCCTAAAGTATACCAAATTGTACACCAAATCTTTAAGTACTTGAGGATAATCTTTGACAATAGAGAAAACTATGTTTTTAAAAAATGTAGAAATTAACTGAAATCAGGGAAGATAATTGGACCACTAGTGGTAAATTGATAAAAGAAGCAGAAAATGAAAGAGGTGCCAAAAGACTGGAGATGAAAAAATGCAGTTCCATTTTTCTTTAAAAAGCCCCAATCTGTTGTGACATAGAAGAAAAATTGCATTTTCTATAACACACCTGTTCACCTTCTCAGATTCTAATTCTGTGAGAACTAGTTACCATTCCGTAGGTAGCTGAAAGATAGACAAATGTTCTCTTTTTTGGTAGAGGTTTAAACATCTTCCCTTGAACTCTGTGAAAAAAAGGTTTACTTCTATCAGCAATTCATTGCAACATTCTTTTATTCCTATAAATTTGGGCCTTTTTGACTTTTTCTTTAAACTGGTTCCCTTATATGCCTGGTTCTCTCAGTTAATGAGTAGAATAAAGCTTAATTGCATGATCATTTTATATCCAAAGGAGAGTCATAATTTTACCTTTTTTTTTTTTTTTTTTAAAGTATCTTTCAACAGTGAACTCACTTGTGTAGGATTGGAAAACTCCACTCTATATTCTTGAGAAAAATGAACAATAAAGAAAAATAATGCCTTAGTATTATTAAGAAAGTAATTTTAAATTTGCAGAGCCCCCAACAATCTTAGAAACTCCCAGGTAATCTCAGAATCATATTTTGAGAACTCCTGCTTCACAATTTTAAGAAGAGCAGTCTCATTCAGCATGGCCAATGAAAAGGATTTTTTATTTAAAGTCAAGTCAAAAAGGATTTTTTATTTAAAGTCAAGTCATTTTACTACCTAAAACGTAGTCTGATAGAAAAGTTTAAAAAAACTGAATAATATATTTAGCTAAGAAATGAGAAAATATAAGGGAACAGGATATTAATATTCAAATATTTTAAAGGCTTAACATAGAAGACTGACATCTCTCATGCAAAGGTGGAGTTTGAGTCCTTCCCCCTTAAAGTGGAAGTTTAGTGACTTGCTTCTCATGAATAGATTGATGAGGAAGTGACACTGAATGACCTTCCACATCTAACTCATAGTCATACCAGATGATAGAACTTACCTGATTGTCTCGCTGGACACTCATCCTCAGGACCTAGCCACCATTTTTTTTAGGAAGAAAGCTCAGGTCACATCACATGGAGAGGCCATTTGTAAGTATTTTGTCCACTGGCACAAGCCAAGGTCCAAGTCAAGAGCTAGCATCAACCACCAGACATCTCAGTGAACAATACTTCAGCCACCAGCCTTAGGACCATCCAGCTAAAGCTGAGTAGAGCAGAGACAAACTGATGACTGCCATGCTCTGATCAACTCTCAAACCCATGATCAAAATATATGTCATTGTTTGTAGCCACTAAGATCTGTGATGGTTTGTTAGGAAGCAAGAAATATCCAGAACAAAGAGCAATTACTACTTGAAGGGTTAGCTCTAAATTTTTGCAACAATTACATGGAGACCAATTTTGGTTGACTATATAAATACTTTTATAATGAAAATCTATTTTCAAAATACAATCATAGAATGAGCATATTTAATGTTCTTTTTTTTTAATTTTTATTTTCCATGTGAGGAAATGTAGACATAACAAGGTCAAATGGTTTGCTTCTCTGCTCCTTATTGGCTCAGCCAGAACTAGAACCAAATAAGTCTAAATCAATCAATTTCATTTTCCACTACTCCTCTTGGGAAGTCTTGGCTTCCCTACCTCCAGAGCTCTTCACAGAGCTTGACTTCCTACTTGTCAGGAGTGTGGTGTAAGGGAGTACAAGGTAGGATGGGTCTTTTGAGCAGATGATATAGAAGCATCTTTCCAACACCAAGATGTTACGATTCTATGATTTAAAAAGGACATGTGTCTGACCTCTGAGAAGTAACAGTCTTTTCAGTAGCACACCACTTACATGTTTCTGGGGTTCTCTGTCTCCCAGACTAGTAATTCATATATGTATTTATAATTTAAAATGTTGCAGTATTTTAGTTAATTATCCCTCAAAGAGACTGAGAGCTGCAGCATGCACTTATGTCCTCACTGGTTCATGTTTTATACATTTAAGGAACTAATGCTATTTAATTTCATCTCATCCAACCCAAATTCTTCCAAGTAAATTTTCATCTGATTCAATTTTTATCCTTATTCTATTTTTCTTAGTGCTAATTTTTACATGTTTGAGAAAGGTAAGAATTATTCTGTTATTTTTTATTAAATTATGGTTTAGTAGAAAACATTAGAAATGGAAATATAATCATAGAAAGATGTAGGATTTTTATTACAAGTCTACATTGGTGAGCTATTGGGAATATTTTAATTGTCACTACGTGGAATATTTGCTGTCTTTTCCTATGATTGTAGCTAAAATAAATGAGATGTTTTAAAAAATCAAAGCAAAAGGCAAATATTTTCCAGAAGTCTAATGTTAATTGCTATTTCTATACAAAATTTTGAGGAAAGCAATACAGGGTAGTGGTTGACAGGGCAGATCTGTAACCAAACTGCCTAGGTTCCTATCTCAGTCTGTGCATTTCTTCACTGTCTTACCTAGGGTGAGTCACAAACCTCTTTCTACTTTCTTCATTTGTAAAATGGGGATGATCCTTATAGTACGAGTTTCATGTGATTGTTACAATAGTGAAAGAGTTAAGATTTGTAACAATACTTAGAACAATGCTTTGCCACATGGTTTGTGCTGTATACCATTTGTTAATTAAAATGTGGACATTTAGTAATACTTTGTGTTCCTCTTTCTTGCGATTCATTACAAAGCTCAATTTTGTAGATTTATTTACCTGACATTTTCTTTGACAATTGATGAATAAATGGCTTTAGACTTAATTTAGGCATAACAGTAATCTGCCAATTTATTTTTCTATCTATTTTTAAATCCTCTAAAATTTTGGAACTCGGATAGTTTACTATCACTGTAGAACTATTTAAACTTAATCTAAACTGTCTACTTAATTTTAATTTTTACCTTAGGTTCTTTGCTTTGGAGATTTTGTGAAGGCTTTCATCACTCTAGGGGTAGAGTGGGGATGGGTTCATACATTTTCACAAGATTTACAGTATTACCTTTCGCTCCTTTTTAACCCACCTAAATTTAAACACTTTGTGTCATGTAAAATAGGCATCTAGATTTATTATTTTCCATATAATTAGCCAATTTTCACAATGCCATATACTAAGCCATCCATATACAGAAGTGTCAGCATCTTTATCATACACAAAGTGCTCATACGTCCACAGGTCTGTATCTAGACCCTTGAATGTAATCCATTGGTCTATTTCTTTTTCTTTTCCTGTGCCTTCCCACACTTTTAACCTTTATACACATATAGTAATAGCCATTCTTTACTGAGCAATATGTATCACTTAGGATGGTAATTACAAACTATAGAGTGTAATGAGAAGCTTATTTTAAAACAGAGAAACAAAAGTGGAAAAAATCCAGTCACTGAAGAGTGGGTAAGTAAAGAAGAATGTGGATGAACATTAGTACTCAAATGAAAAGCTTATTAACTATCAAAGTGAAACTATTGTTAAAATTACAAGGCAACTCTCCACGAGACTGACCGTATGTGACGTTCCGACAGCTGTTTTAGCCCATTTATCATCCATTTAAGGTAGTACCTGAAATTAACAATGCGAAACTTGATCATTAGCAATACACCCTGAAGAATTAGACATAATAACACAGAAATTGTCAATGGGTCCCGGATGCCATGGTGTCACCTGACAGGTAGAGTATGTAAAGTATGTCACCCCCGCATTTCTCAGACTTGGTTGTGGACCTGAGATAAGAAAGGGAGTGAATGAAGACTTTGACAAAAAGAACTAAATCACTTAAAAAATGTAAATAACCAAAAGCTGCCTCCCATGTGGCACATTTTTGTCTATGCACTGTTATCTCCAGACAACATTTTGAAAATGTATCCCTCTCTATCTGTTGCTAATATTGTAATCGTCCTTTATCCTGGGTTTTCATAAGAATCCTGGAGGATTTGAGGAAGACCAATTAATCAATGCCAGAGTGGATAATGATTTGTGACCAGAGTAAAAATAGGAGTACATACGTTTCAATGTGGCCCCTTCTCTCTGTTGATCAGGTTTTTTTTTTTTTTTTCCTTTCTCTTGGAATGACTCCAAACATCTTGCTGGCAAAGTGAGTGTACTTTTTGAGATAGCAAAGTTGTTTATTGAGCCACTGAGTTCAGTCAGCATCAGTAACTCCTGCAGTAACAGGAAAACTGGAAAGAAAAGGCTTAGTGTAAATATTTCAAATACAGAGTAACCCACTAGCTGGTTCAGCAAGTCACAGAATGGGCCTTATAATGAGAACACATGGTACAGGGAGTGTGTGTTTGGGTCTGTCTGTTTTAAAATATATAGGATAGTCTCTTCCTATGGATGCATTTTTATTACGCTGCCACATTTGTACCTAGGTATTTGGATAGCATGGCTGGCATAGCACTCCCAGCCAAAATAAAAGATAGATATAATTTTTCCTTGAGTTCTAGTTTTATCCTTCAAGGTATCTGGTTCAAATATTCAATTAGATTTTATCACCTTTGTTTCCAAATCATAAATTGTTTGACAAATACCATATCATTGATGTGTATCATAGAATAAAATAATATCTTCTTTCTTTGATGAGTGATTATGGTCTACTATCTTTATATTGCTGAGATTTATGGTACTCTTTTCAGCAAGAGCTACTGTAAGATGGTGAAATGAACAGTAATAAAGTTGGCAGGCAGAATGCTGCAATGTGTGTCTAATGTCTGAAAAAGGAGTCTGCTTTTATGCAAATACAAATTGGCTGTGAAGCTTGTAATTCTGGAATCCAAACATCAAACATGTGTCCTCTGTATGACCCACAGTGATTTGAAAGACAGAGTGGAGACAAAAGGTGGAGAGGGCAAGGATGGAGAAGGAAAATATTAATGTTATTTGTAGAAATTTGTTACAGGTCAGTGCCTATTAAAGAAAAAGACAGGAATGGAACTCCTGCTAAATTACAATCTTAGTAATAAAAGAATAAAGAACTGTTGTTATTATTTTTCTATAGCAACAATGAGGGTTAATTAATAGCCAACACTGCCTTTGGTATTGAGTAAATAGATGATTTCATTTTATTAAGTGTTGTTGTGAATACTAACAGTACTCCTTTTGTGAGAAGGAATAACAAATGACAGGAAGGGAACTATCCCTGGTAGATCTGATATATGGAAAGGGCCTGCTGAAATCTGAGAGTTGGTACCCAGGGACCATTTTGAGCCATATTAAAGAGGTTACTGGGTCCCCCCGTAACAGTTAATGTAAGAACTGGAAACTCTCTCTTTATATTCCTACACTGAATATCTATTGTTTGCTCTGCCTGATTCTCTCCTTCTTCCAGAATTCTTGCTGTTTATTAATGGTTCTCTCAGTAGAAGCCATGTTTTCATGACTCTATCTCTTAAGCACCATCATTGGTCCAAGGGTGAGAACTTGTCCAAAGCTGGTAAAAATAGAATTCTCTGATGTTGAAGTCACTAGTCCAGGCTTGGGAACTGTATCCTACCAGACTAACCAGGGTAAGTCTGTCTCTCTGAGATTTGAAAACTTAAGATGAAAAACACAGAAGCTATAAAAAACCATGTTTTCTGCCATATAAAGGAAGCCATTATAGCTTTTATATATTGAGGGAAATGATATAAATAGACAAATGGCAGCTCAGTTAATACATTGGTCCTTTAAGCCCTGTTTCTAGGAGTTCTTAAGCCTCAGCTACACCCCCAACTTTCTCATACACTGGACATTCATCTATACCTTCTGTTCCTTGAGCTGAAGCATTCTGTGTTTTGCCTAATTAATTCAATTTGGGATTTTGTAATCTGCAACCAGGAGTCCTGATATATTTTCCAAGGTCATTGATTTTCAGGTATCCTGGAGAGAAGGAGTGTTACATATTAATTATGGTGTATATAAAAAACATTATGGTGCCAGATTTGTGTCTAGAATTGACCCCAATTTTTTTCTTAATAAAATTGTTTATATAAACTATATTTCAGAGGTTAAATAATGCTGAAGAGATTTTAATAGTTTAGTGTGACACAAATTAGTACAGATAATTTTATTCCTTTTATAATGTGATTACATCAGGTAGAAGATACTAAATCATTACTCTTTATTTTAGCTCACCAAAAACTTCATAGCTTTTTCTATACACAAGTTAGTATAAACTTAATTGGCTGAGCACTAAGTAAAAATATAAATGGCAAATTAAAAATGGAGAGATTCGAGTTGCTTATCTCTTCTGCAAAGCAAGTTCTGTGATATTTTCCCCTGCTTTTTGTCATCGTTGTTGTTTAGAATTATTTGCAGCTACCATGTAGCAAGAACTGAGATGGAACTCAGAGTCTAATGGAAGACAGTAATAGTGAAATCCAACCAGCACAGACAGAGAGAGGTGAGAGAAGAATACCCATCAATCAGGGTTATTTTGTGAATATAAAAGGAATTCACATTCAAGAAAGCATCTTCTTGGAAAGAGAAGGTACTCACTGTATGCTAGGTGTGGGTGAAGTCTTTCTCCATCCCCTTTCCATTCTTCATATTTGTGTTGATTTGGAATCCTTATATGCACTCTTGTCCTTTGCTTTCTCTTTTCTATCTTCTTCAACTCTCTATAGATCCTCTGATTTCCCATATGCAGATTCAGCATCCCCAACTTTTCTGAATTAATCCCAGTTGAACCAGAATATATTTCCATAGCAGCCATAACACCCTCTCCTTAATTCCAACCTAATCAGATGGGGCTTTGAACTGTTATGTTCCTATACTTATCATTAAGGTTCCAGGCATTTCTCTCTCTCAAGTGTCCCTTGCTGCTAATTTCTGTAAAGTAGAAATAATGTGTATGTCCCATGGAGTCACTGTGATGATTAATTTTTAAAATGGAGAGACAATGCTTAGGCAAATGACTCTCATTTGTATATCTATAGTTATTATATATGTTAGTGATATCTATACTTATTATTTGTCTTTTTTCCTATCATTACTATTATTAATTATTATCTTCCAGGACCAAATGATGGGTGCCTCTGTCTCACCCAAACTAATGATCTGGTATTTGCACCAGTTTTCAGGATTGCTATTCTTTCAGTATTCTCCCATTTTAGTTCATTTGTTCAACAATTCATTTATTCAGTTAATATTTTGCAAAAAGAAGCAGGAAAAAGGAGGCTTATGTTAAAGACAAGAAATGAGGCAAAGAGGTAGCAGAGATGACTTAGCCAGTTCAGCCCTGAGAGAGATGGAGGTAAATGGGGTGCTCATATCCAAACATAATAACAAGGACATGGGTCTTTATTCCCAAAATGGGATGAGAAGAATCCAAGGAAAGAGATCAGAGTATCTTGTTAGGTTTTCCAAACTATAATCATAATCTCTGACCTCAAGAAGTACATAATATAGGAGGAAAGACTGACACATGAACATACAATATAATGCAGGGTCCTAAGCATTATATATGTACGAATAGTAACACTAATAGGTAGTGTTTATGAACACATATTACATGTGACTCACTGTGCCAAATTTATAGGTGTGCTGGAGCTGACTCTTACCTGCACATAAAATCCAATCTGGTGCGTATCCATTTAACTCAACTTTCAGTGGCATCATGATGCTACAAATCAGGTCCTTCTTTTAACCTGGCGATCTGTTTTGTTGTTTTGTTGTTTGTTTGTTTTTGTTTTTGTTTTTAACACCAGAATAACACAGCCTAAATCATTTAAACCTGTCATCTTATTTTCTTATGTCTTATTTAATCCCAAGACACAGGTATTATAATTATCTCTTTTTACAGATGCGTTGTTTTAAAGTTTTTGTGACTTACTCAAGGCAGTTAGTGGTTGTACTGAAGTTTGAATTCAGTCTAACTCAAGAGTCTGCAACTCTAAACATGATACAGCCCAAGAAGGGCTGGGTATGGAGATGGTGCCTTTTCTAAAAAGGCTTCACAAAACTGCTGTTGAAGTTTGGTTTGAGCAGGAATAGGAATGGGCTGCAAAGATATGGGGAAGCATAGAAGCTGAATGTTCTAGCTCTGATTTTGCTCTAAATGAAAGAGGAAAACCAGCCAAGAAACATTTTGAGCCTTTCACATTGCTAAGATTGACCTGCTTTTAGCTTATTTCCAGTTACATTTTTATGAATTTAAAAAAAAAAAAAAACCCACAACTTCTCACTAACTGGAAATTCCTTTCTTCCAATTATCCAGGCCAGTATCTTGAGTTATTTTTGACACCTTTCTTCCCTTTAGGTGCACAATTCAATTAATCAACAAATATGAGCTCTACTTTAAAAATACATTCAGAGTCTGACCAAAGTTCATACAGGTACTTAGCAGAATATAGTTCCTTGCAAGGGTAGAACTGGAATCCATGTTTCCTTGTTGGCTGTTGATCAGGATCAGGGTCACTCACAGCTCCTAAAGTCTACTCTACAGTCTTTGCACATGGCTTCCTCTATCTTCAAGGTCAACAATGACCCTTAGAATCTTTCATGGGCTTTTTATCTCTGACTTTCACTTCTGCTACCAGTGTGGTTAGATTAGGCTCACTTATTATATAAGAACCTAGTTCCTATGGGATTTTGAGGCTGGTTGATACAAAGACTCTGTGGTGTAGGATATTTGTCTCCCATTTGGATTATGGAGCCTGATTATGCATTAGAACACATTCCAGATCTTTGACCATCGGAGATGAATGCCTATATCCATGAACTGTCAAAACTCAAATTAAATCTGACATGCACACAGAGTAGTTGGAGTTAATATCCTCTTATAAAAAGGTCAACTGGTTAGGAACCTTAATGAAATATGAGAAGACCCTTTGCTAAGTAAGACAACATAGTCACAAGAGTAACACTATAGAGCAGAGATTACAAATGCCATCTCAGAATTCTGTCTACCACAGTCTGCTACAGAGTTTCCATCAAAAAATATTTGAATCAATTACTTTATAAAATTAAGAAAATAGTATCATCAAAAGAGAAATTAATTAATTAATTATTAACATCTTTATTGGAGTATAATTGCTTTACAATGGTGTGTAAGTTTCTGCTGTATAACAAAGTGAATCAGCTATACCTATACATATATCTCCATATCCCCTCCCTCTTGAGTCTCCCTCCCACCCTCCCTATCCCACCCTTCTAGGTGACCACAAAGCACTGAGCTGATCTCCCTGTGCTATGCACGCTATGCAGTTGCTTCCCACTGGCTATTTATTTTACATTTGGTACTGTATATATGTCAATGCCACCCTCTCACTTAGACCCAGCTTACCCTTCCCCCACCTGTGTTCTCAAGTCCATTCTCTATGTCTGCATCTTTATTCCTCCTGCCCCTAGGTTCATCAGAACCAATTTTTATTTTTAGATATATGTGTTTGCATATGGTATTTGTTTTTCTCTTTCTGACTTACTTCACTCTGTATGACAGACTCTAGGTCCATCTACCTTACTACAAATAACTAAATTTCATTTCTTTTTATGGCTGAGTAATATTCCACTGTATGTATGTGCCACATCTTCTTTACCAATTCATTTGTTGATGGACACTTAGGTTGCTTCCATGTCCTGGCTACTGTAAATATTGCTGCAATGAACATTGTGGTACATGACTCTTTTTGAATTATGGTTTTCTCAGGGTATATGCCCAGTAGAGGGATTGCTGGCTCGTAGGTTAGTTTTATTTTTAGTTTTTTAAGGAACCTCCATACAATTCTCCATAGTGGCTGTATCAATTTACATTCCCACCAACAGTGCAAGAGGGTTCCCTTTTCTCCACACCCTCTCCAGCGTTTATTGTTTGTAGATTTTTTGAGGATGGCCATTCTGACCGGTGTGAGGTGATACCTCATCGTAGTTTTGGTTTGAATTTCTCTAATGATTAGTGATGTTGAGCATCCTTTAATGTGTTTGTTGGCAATCTGTATATCTTCTTTGGCGAAATGTCTATTTAGGTCTTCTGCCCATTTTTGGAGTGGGTTGTTTGTTTTTTTGACATTGAGTTGCATGAGCTGCTTGTAAATTTTGGAGGTTAATCCTTTGTCAGTTGCTTTGTTTGCAAATATTTTCCCTCATTCTGAGGGTCATCTTCTTTATGGTTTCCTTTGCTGTGCAAAAGATTTTAAGTTTCATTAGGTACCATTTGTTTATTTCTGTTTTAAAATCCATTTCTCTAGGAAGTGGGTCAAAAAGGATCTTGCTGTGATGTATGTCATTGAGTGTTCTGCCTAAGTTTTCCTCTAAGAGTTTTATAGTGTTTGACCTTACATTTCGGTCTTTAATCCGTTTTGAGTTTATTTTTGTGTATGGACTTAGGGTGTGTTCTAATTTCATTCTTTTACATGTAGCTGTCCAGTTTTCCCAGCACCACTTATTGAGGAGGCTGTCTTTTCCCCTTTGTATATTCTTTCCTCCTTTATCAAAGATAAGGTGACCATAGGGATGTGAGTTTATCTCTGGGCTTTCTATCCTGTTCCATTGATCTATATTTCTGTTTTTATGCCAGTAACATACTGTCTTGATTACTGTAGATTTGTAGTATAGTTTGAAGTCTATATCAAAAATAACGTGACCATACGTGCATGGGTTTATCTCTGGGTTTTCTGTCCTGTTCCACTGATCTATATTTCTGTTGTTGTGCCAGTACCATACTGTCTTGATTACTGTAGCTTTTTAGTATAGTCTGAAGTCAGGGAGCCTGATTCCCCCAGCTCTGTTTTGCTTTCTCAAGATTTCTTTGGCTGTTTGGGGTCTTTTGTGTTTCCATACAAATTGTGAATTTTTTGTTCTAGTTCTATGAATGATGCCATTGGTAGTTTGAGAGGGATTGCACTGAATCTGTAGATTGCTTTGGGTAGTAGTGTCATTTTCACAGTATTGATTCTTCCAATCCAAGAACATGCTATATATCTCCATCTGTTGCTATCATTTTGAATTTCTTTCATCAGTGTCTTATAATTTTCTGCATACAGGTCTTTTGTCTCCTTAGGTAGGTTTATTTCTAGGTATTTTATTCTTTTTGTTGCAGTGGTAAATGGGAGTGTTTCCTTAATTTCTCTTTCAGATTTTTCATCATTAGTATATAGGAATGCAAGAGATTTCTGTGCATTAATTTTGTATCCTGTTACTTTACCAAATTCATTGATTAGCTCTAGTAGTTTTCTGGTAACATCTTTAGGATTCTCTATATATAGTATTATGTCAGCTGCAAGCAGTGACAGTTTTACTTCTTTTCTGATTTGGATTCCTTTTATTTCCTTCTTTTTCTCTGATTGCTGTGTCTAAACCTTACAAAACTACGTTGAATAATAGTGGTGAGAGTGGACATCCTTGTCTTGTTCCTATCTTAGTGGAAATGGTTTCAGTTTTTCACTATTGAGAACGATGTTGGCTGTTGGTTTGTCATATATGGCTTTTATAATGTTGAGGTAGGTTCCCTCTGTGCTTACTTTCTGGAGGGTTTTTATCATAAATAGGTGTTGAATTTTGTCAAAAGCTTTTTCTGCATCTATTGAGATGATCATTTGGTTTTTCTCCTTCAATTTGTTAATATGGTGTATCACATTGATTGATTTGCATATATTGAAGAATCCTTGCATTCCTGGGATAAACCCCACGTGATCATGGTGTATGATCCTTTTAATGTGCTGTTGGATTCTGTTTGCTAGTATTTTGTTGAGGATTTTTGCATCTATGTTCATCAGTGATATTGGCCTGTAGTGTTCTTTCTTTGTAACATCCTTGTCTGGTTTTGGTATCAGGGTGATGGTGGTCTTGTAGAATGAGTTTGGGAGTGTTACTCCCTCTGCTATATTTTGGAAGTGTTTGAGAAGGATAGGTGCTAGCTTTTCTCTAAATGTTTAATATAATTCGCCTGTGAAGGCATCTGGTCCTGGGCTTTTGTTTGTTGGAAGATTTTTAATCACAGTTTCAATTTCAGTGCTTGTGCTTGGTCTGTTTATATTTTCTATTCCTTCCTGGTTCAGACTCAGAAGGTTGTGCTTTTCTAAGAGTTTCTCCATTTCTTCCAGGTTTTCCGTTTTATTGGCATATAGTTGCTTGTAGTCATCTCTTATGATTCTTTGTATTTCTGCAATGTCAGCTGTTACTTCTCCTTTTTCATTTCTAATTCTGTTGATTTGAGTCTTTTCCCTCTTCTTCTTGATGAATCTGGCTAATGCTTTATCAATTTTGTTTATCTTCTCAAAGAACCAGCTTTTAGTTGTATTGATCTTGGCCATTGTTTCCTTTATTTCTTTTTCATTTATTTCTGGTCTGATATTTATGATTTCTTTCCTTCTGCTAACTTTGGGGGTTTTTTTTTGTTCTTCTTTCTCTAATTGCTTTAAGTCTAAGGTTAGGTTGCTTATTTGAGATGTTTCTTGTTTCTTGAGGTAGGATTGTATTACTATAAACTTGCCTCTTAGAACTGCTTTTGCTGCATCCCATAAGTTTTGGGTCATCATGTTTTCAGTGTCATTTGTTTCTAGGTACTTTTTGATTTCCTCTTTGATTTCTTCAGTGATCTCTTGCTTATTAAGTAGTGTTTTGTTTAGCCTCCATGTGTTTGTATTTTTTACAGATTTTTTTCCTGTAATTGATATCTAGTCTCATGGCATTGTGGTCAGAAAAGATACTTGATATGATTTCAATTTTCTTAAATTTACCAAGGCTTGATTTGTGACCCAAGATATGATCTATCCTGGAAAATGTTCCATGAGCACTTGAGAAGAAAGTGTATTCTGGTTTTTTTTGGATGGAATGTCCTATAACTATCAATTAAGTCTATTTTCTTTAAAGTGTCATTTAAAGCTTGTGTTTCCTTATTTATTTTCAATTTGGATGATCTGTCCATTGGTGAAAGTGGGGTGTGAAAGTCCCCTACTATGATTGTGTTACTGTCGATTTCCCCTATTATGGCCATTAGCATTTGCCTTGTGTATTGAGGTGCTCCTATGTTGGGTGCATAAATATTTACAATTGTTATATCTTCTTCTTAGATTGATCCCTTGATTGTAGTGTGCTTCTTTTTCTCTTGTAGTAGTCTTTGTTTTAAAGTCTATTTTGTCTGATATGACAATTGCTACTCCAGCTTTGTTCTCATTTTCATTTGCATGGAATAACTTTTTCCATCCCTTCACTTTCAGTCTATATGTGTCTCTAGGTCTGAAGTGGGCCTCTTGTATTCAGCACATATAAGGGTCTTGTTTTTGTATCCATTCAGCCAGTCTATGTCTTTTGGTTGAAGCATTTAATCCATTTACATTTAAGGTAATTATCGATATGTATCTTCCTATTACCATTTTCTTAATTGTTTTGGGTTCGTTATTGTAGGTCTTTTCCTTCTCTTGTGTTTCCTCCCTAAAAAAGTTCCTTTAGCATTTGTTATAAAGCTGGTTTGGTGGTGCTGAATTATTTTAACTTTTGTTTTAATTTCTGTCAAATCTAAATGAGATCCTTGCTGGGTACAGTAATGTTGGTTGTAGGTTTTTCCCTTTCATCACTTTAAATATGTCCTGCCAGTCCCTTCTGGCTTGAAGTGTTTCTGCTGAAAGATCAGCTGTTAACCTTATGGGGATCCCTTGTATGTTTTTTGTTGCTTCTCCCTTGCTCCTTTTAATATTTTTTCTTTGTATTTAATTTTTGATAGTTTGAATAATATGTGTCTTGGCATGTTTCTCCTTGGATTTATCCTGTATGGGACTCCCTGAGCTTCCTTGACTTGATTGACTATTGCTTTCCCCTGTTAGGCAAGTTTTCAACTATAATCTCTTCAGATATTTTCTCAGTCCCTTTCTTTTTCTCTTCTTCTTCTGGGACCCCTATAATTCGAATATTGATGTGTTTAATGTTTTTATAGAGTTCTCTGAGACTGTCTTCAATTCTTTCCATTCTTTTTTCTTGATTCTTCTCTGAGGTAGTTATTTCCCCTATTTTATCTTCCAGGTCACTCATCCATTCTTCTGCCTCAGTTATTCTGCCCTTGATTCCTTCTAGAGAATTTTTAATTTCAATTATTGTGTTGTTCATTGTTGTTTTTTTCCTCTTTAATTCTACTAGGTCCTGGTTAACTGTTTCTTGTATTTTCTCTATTCTAGTTCCAAGGTTATAGATCACCTTTACTATCATTACTCTGAATTCTTATTCAGGTAGACTGCCTATTTCCTCTTCATTTGTTTGGTCTAGTGGGGTTTTACCTTGCTCCTTCATCTGCTGTGTATTTCCCTATCTTCTCATTTTGCTTAACTTACTGTGTTTGGGTTCTACTTTTCACAGGCTGCAGGTTCGTAGTTCCTGTTTTTTTTTTTTTGGTGTCTGCCCCCAGTGGGTAAGGTTGGTTCAGTGGCTTCTGTAGGCTTCCCGGTGGAGGGAACTGGCGCCTGTGTTCTGTTGGATGTGGCTGTATCTTGTCTTTCTGCTGGGCAGAACCGTGTCTGGCGGTGTGGGGTGTCTGTGAACTTATTATGATTTTAAGCAGCCTCTCTGCTAATAGGTTAGGTTCTGTTCCTGTCTTGCTAGTTGTTTGGCTTGGGGTGTGCAGCACTGGAGTTTGCTGTTCGTTGAGTGGAGTTAGGTCTTATCATTGAGATGGAAATCTCTGGGAGAGCTCTCACCAATTGATATTATGTGGGGCTCTGGAGTCTCTGGTGGTCCAGTGTCCTGTACTTGGCTCTTCAATCTCAGAGACTCAGGTCTGACAGCCAGCCAGAGCACCAAGACCCTTTTGGGAAGTCTGAGGTCTTCTGCCAGCGTTCAGTAGGTGTTCTGTAGGAGTTGTTCCACATGTAGATGTATTTTTGATGTGTTTGTGGGGAGGAAGGTGATCTCCACATTTTACTCCTCTGCCATCTTGAAGGTCCTACCAAGAAATTTATTTAAAAGAACTTAGTATATTGCTTGGCAAAGAGTAAGCTATAACAATTCACTTAGCTAATGAACTGATAAGATTCTGGTAGGTAGTCTCTATAGATGAATCCCAAAACACCCAGCCTCCTAATACTCATGCCCTTGTTTAGTTCCCTTCCCTTGAATCTGGGCTGACTCTTGTGATTCACTTGTAATAAATAATATGTGACAGAAAGAATACTGTCTGATTTCTGATGCAAGATCATAAAAAATCTAATAGTTTCTGTCTCAATCTCTTGGAACACTTGCTCCAGGGAAGGCTAGCTTCCTGAGAATGCCATGTTCTGTGGCTACCCATCTAGCCATGCAAGGAGGTAGCATGGAGGGAAAGATGCCTAGGTGGCCCTAAGTTGTCCCATCTCAGGCAGACAATACATCTGGGATTGAAGAAGATATCTTGCATTTCCAGTTGAGCCCTCAAAAGAGTCCAGACCCTGCCAACATCTGACTGCAGCCTCATGGGAGACTTACAGAACCAATAAAGGTGATAGTAAGTTGTTGCTTGAAACCACTGTTTGTCATGGTTATTTATGCAACAATAGACAACCTGGATGGAGTTCTAAGCAAGTTACTAAATTGAGTTTTCATTGAGGATTTCCTTACTGTCCCAGTTGGGTTATATCCTTTCCCCAGTTCCTACAAGTTTTTGAAGCTGGTTGATATAAACGTTTTCTGTGATGTACCCTATGGGTCTCTCATTTGGTTTATGTAACCTTATTCTTCATTGAGACCTACTCCAGTTCCTTGATCGTCTGTGATAAATGCCTATGTCTATGCACACACACACAGTCAAGACCTAAATGAAATCTGACATACACACAGGGTAGTTGGAGTTACTTTGTCCTCCCCTGACTCCCACTTATTATAGAAAGACCTGCTCATTTAAGTGTTTTCCAGCTACACGTTCCCATATTTGGAAGTTATTACATGTTGATAGTTATCTTTGCTGACATTCACTAGCCTTGATATGCCAAGGAATTTTAAATGGAACTGAGAATCAAAGGCAACACAGTTATGCAGACACTAGAACATGAAATAACACTCCAGTTACTTAAAGAAATGGAATGAATGCAGCCCTAATAAAATATGAAGGCTTTCCAGCCCCAGATCCTATTATCTCCAGTGATACTCCAGTTGTCTGTCTTTTAAAAGTGCAGATGCAATCCAGTTAGCAAAACGTCACAGCTCTCCTGTAAAAACAACATGCTCCACCTCACAGTAATAAAGGTTTCCTCCATCAGTGAACATTGTTGTCTTTGGTCTCTGGCACTGAGAAGTTTCCCCCCACATCTCACAATCAGTTTGTTTGACAAGTGGGCTGATCTCAGCCACAACAGCAGCAAATATCTTCTTCAACTTTGGTAACTTGCCAAAATTAAATAAAGGAAGTGATCCAAGAGGAACAATAAACAACAGAGCTGCTAGGATGCTAGTTGAACAGCCTAGCTTGGCATCTTTGTCCAGCAGTGCGCCTTCATGTACTATTTTCAACAGCTTATTGATGATAAATGACAGAGAGGTCATTATTTCCCTGAACTCAATTGCAAAACCTCCTCAATTCTTATAAGCACAGTCATGCCTGACAGGCATTTAAAGATGTTGGTGACTGTCTAGGAACATGAAGGCCGTAGCTCCAAGCTTCATGGGCAGAAATGCGCTCTGAAGGAAACGAGAATTATCTGAAAACCCAAGACTTCAAAACTTCTGACAGTGCGATAAGAGGCACTGAATTCATAAAAATATAGGACCCCCAAACTAAGGGAGTATTGTTTAATAGGTTCCTTTACAGCAAAATCTATTAGCTGCACAAGACTACAAATCTAGCTGAGTTACAGATCCATACATCTCATAATAAAGGAATTTTTTACCTTGATTTTTTTCCCCATTAAATGTCATTAGATCAGTCCTTATAAAATACAGCCATAGTATGTGCATGCTTGGAGGAACTGAAGGAAGTGAGTCAACAAATAACCATAGAACAAGAAGGGACTCCAGAATTTTACTGGTTTCAGTCTATTATTTTAGATTTTTCTCCATGACACCAGCCCAGAGACTGAGAGTTGCACAAAGCGTCACAGCACATCTGTGACAGGACCTGACCAGAATTTCCTGCTTCTGCGCCTTTACTCAACCCATTGCTCCTTCAAGTTGCTGGATACACCACAGATGCCATTCTATTAAAAACAGGCTACTTTCAGTTAAGTTCTTCTTTATGTAGCTAAAGTCCTAGCACTGATGGTGATGAGAGAGGAAGAGGGGGAGGAAGGGTTCACTGTTTACATTCGTCGAGCTTTAGGGAAAGTAGGGCAAGCAGTAAGCGTGTGACCAAAAGAAAATTTCTGACGTTCGAATAAAGATCTTAAATATTAGGGATTGTTGACAAGGGATCTTATAGAATCTTAAAGTTAAAAGAGAATTCAACTATTCCATGTTTCAAGGAACAAAAGAACAAGCCTTATAAACATAGCCAAAAGAGGCCTTTAAAATCAGACCATATCTTTGCTTTTAGGTTTCATTTGGAAGCTCCCTGCCCCCTACCCCCCTTCCATCTCAAAGACTACGTTTCCAGTCATACGTCATTTCTCCCTATTCCCTGTTTGTTCCTCTTTTATTCTTCCTAACGAATTATTTGTTGTTGTTATTTTCAATACAGCAACGTTCTCAGCTAAATATTTGCTTTCCCAGATTGTCTCCTTGCTGACAGGCATGCAGAGAGGGGAGAAGGGTTGAAAGGGAACAAACATGGTACATCCAGGCTGAGATCTAGCTTAAGTCATAGGAGAAGGGAGGAAGGGTCCTAGCAAAGCTCTATCCTTCCAGGTAAAAGAGGATGGCTGGTATGAACATTTTGTCTTTTTCCTTCATCTTGACTAAAAAATGTGTGTGATAGCTGGAGCTGCAGCAGCCACTTTGCAACCATGAAGGAAAGACATAATTGATTCCCTGAACCATGTGCAGCAACTACCTATTGTGAGCATTCTTGTTATGCCAGAAAAGCCAAGTTTTTTGTTTAAAATACTGTTATTAGGTTTTCTATTACTTGCAGTGGAGAACATTCTAAACTAATGCACTCTCTCAACATGCCATTGTTATTCGTCCATTTTTTTTTTTTTTTTTTTTTTTTGCTGTACGCGGGCCTCTCACTGCTGTGGCCTCTCCCGTTGCGGAGCACAGGCTCCGGACACACAGGCTCCGCGGCCATGGCTCGCGGGCCCAGCCGCTCCGCGGCATGTGGGATCTTCCGGGATCGGGGCACGAACCCGTGTCCCCTGCATCGGCAGGCGGACTCTCAACCACTGCGCCACCAGGGAAGCCCCATTTTTTTTTTTTTTTAAATACTGGCCATTTTGAAATGAATGTCTCCTCTCTCCTCATGTGAAAAGTGTTCTTCTACCTTTAAGGAAATAATTAACTATAGCCTTTCCTGTTGATCTCTCCCTCAAATCCTCCTGGAGTTATTAATTCCACACCTTTAGGTGTCCTCATAGCTATTTGTACCTGCAGTCACTAGACATTTCTTACATGTTAGTGATAACTCTGCATATAACCTGTATGTTCCCATTCAGTTTCCATAGACTCTGAGATTATATTAGCATTAATAATCACTTGTTACCTCAGTCCCCTTCACATTCATGTTCCTGCAGAGAAAGGAAATTCCTGCAAAGACAACCCATCCATTTCTCAAATATTGTGGATGCCACATGTATGAAAGGATGAGTACCTGCCTCTAGGTGGAGTTGCCCCAGACTCAGGCCTCTACTGCTGACCTTTTCTATCTGCTGCGCATTTGTTGGATCTGATGAGTTTCTTAGCTCCTGTTCTACCTGCCACAAATTCTCCCTCCTCTTGGGAGAGTGAGCTCCTGCTCTGGGTACAAAAGTCCAAAAGTCCAGGGCAGCCCAAAGCTGCAAAACCACCAATGTGTCAGAATCGCAGGATCAACTTTAGTGTCTCACGTTTCTCTAGGCTGTAGCTCAGATCCAATCCCGTGGTCCTGCAGGAGGCCAGATGCCAGTATAGCCCAGTTTCTCCTCCATGGCCCTCCTCTCTCTTCTCTTTTTCCCTGTGACTGCAGCGCAAATCTCTCCTCCTCTTCCTTTACTACTTCTAAAGAATGCATACATTTTGGCTACCTGGCACAGCAGTCATGGACCACACATTTTACACACAGGCAGGCTCCCAGGCTGATGTCAGCTGACACCCTGCTGTTTCCTATGCTTTTTTTTTTCTACAAGGTTTTAAGTTCTTCTGGGACTTGGAGCTTTTAGGTTTCTTTATCTGTTTGTTTGTTTTTGTTTATTTTTCTTTCTTTATCCCTGCACAACATCTGACATACAGTGGGTCCTTGAATAATACTTAATGAGTTAATGAGGCAAAAAAATGCTAAATGACAATGTCCAAACCTGTCCAGCTAGACAGTGGCAGAGCCAGAACTAGAAGAAATTTCTTTGATTTCTAATCCTGTACTTACTCATTCCTTTGGATGATCTTTTTGTTTTGTTTTGTTTTTTGTTTTTTTGTTGTTGTTGGTTTTTTTTTTTTTTTACTGTACACGGGCCTCTCACTGTTGTGGCCTCTCCCATTGCGGAGCACAGCCTCTGGACGCACAAGCTCAGCGGCCATGGCTCACGGGCCCAGCCGCTCCGCGGCATGTGGGATCTTCCCAGACTGGGACATGATCCCATGTCCCCTGCATCGGCAGGTGGACTCTCAACCACTGTGCCACCAGGGAAACCCCTTTGGATGATCTTAATGAGAGCTTGGAGCATGCGGAAAATAAAACTAATAACACTGTTAGCAGTGGGGGGTTTTCTTCAAGGAAAAAAACATATCTCTTGCCTGACATTAAATCTAGAACTTATAGTTTGACAGACAAAATGGAAATTATCATTTCCTATAGACGATTTGTGGCCTGCCTCAGAGTCCTAGCAGGCCATGTGCTTTGAAAGCCCTAGGTAACCCTCGAAAGCACAGTGGAGGTCAGCTCTGCTTCTATTTGAGAATTTACAAGGTCCAAAGATGGTCAGTGGTCCACTAGTTGTATGGGGGGGGGGACAAATAAACAAACATGTGTCAGATTCGTGCATGTGAAAAACAATCTCTCATATGTATACAAGCAACATTCCCCCATACACGTATATATTGCTTCATATAAACATATCTCAGCAAACTCATAAAATACAGCAAAGGGAACTCATAGAAGCAAAAAGACAACAATCAATACTCGAGTTGCCCTGGCAACTGGTGAAGGGGTAGAAAAGCTACTGCCAAGCGATTCATATGATAGCAACAGTCTTCATGAGAAACCTGTGGTAGCACCGTTAGCCATCTGGCTTTCAAAACAGTAGAGCGGAGTATTGCCAGGGCATTACATTATTTTATGCATGCTTCATTCTATCCCCCAAATCCAGGCTTCTGACTCAAACTGATACGGATTCAGTTTTCCTTTAAGACAAAAGTTACATAGGGTGTATTAAGGTAGGGGAGACAGGAATTTTTTTCTTTTTCTATTATCTATAATTTAAAAATGAGAATTGTATCAGCCAGCTCAAGGTGCTATAACAAAATACCACAGACCAGTATGAATTAAATAACAGAAATTTATTTTTTCACAGTTCTGGAGGCTGGAAGTCCCAGGTCAAGGTGCTGGCAGATTTGGTCCCTCGGGAGAGCTCCCTTCCTGGCTTGCAGACAGCCACCTTCCTGATGCATCCTCACATGGCCTTTCCTCTGTGGCATGTGGAAAGAGAGCTCTTCCTCTTATTATAAGGCCAACAATCATATCAGATGAGACCCCCACCCAAATGACCTTTTTTAACCTCAGTTACCTCCTCAAATGTCCTATCTATCTCCAAATACAGTCACATAGGGGGCTAAGACTTCACCATGGCAATTTGGGGTGAGAATTCAGTCTCTAGCTTAAAATTCATGTCCTTTTCAAATGTAAAATGCACTCATTACACCCCAACATCCCCCAAAGTCTTAACTCAGTGCAGATAGTCTAATGTCCAATGTCTCATCTAAATATCATCAAAATCAGGTATGGGTGAGACTCAAGGTGTGTTTCATTGAGGCAACATTCCTCTCCAGCTGTGAATCTGTGAAACTAGCCAAGTTATGTGCTTCTGAAGTATAATAGTGGAACAAGGGTAAGACGGAAATTCTCATTCCAAAGGGGAGAAATGGGAAAGAAGAAAGGGCGATAGGCCTCAATCTAGTCCAAAGTTTAGCAGAGCAAATCCCTTTAGATCTTAAGGCTAAAACCAGTCCTCTTTGCTCTGATGCTTTCCCCTCCAGGCCCACTGGGGTGGCAACATCACCCCATGGCTCTGCAGGGCAGTCGTCTCTTTGGATTTGTGGGGTAACCTCCCCACCTCATGCAGCTCTCTGTGAGGGTCCCCCTCATGCAGTTATCTGTGGCAGCCTCTTGTCCACTGAAAGGAGAAAACAGCCTTCCCCCTGGGTCTATGGTGGGAGTGGCAGCCCTCACATTCTCTGAGTTGACTTTGGGGGTCATTCTTCCCTTTTCTTGAAGATTAACACATGTTCACAGCCTTCCTTCATTCCGCCCTATTTTCTCTGTTTCCTTTGGTCCAGTGTCTCATCTCTGTTCTGCCCTCTACTGAGGTGGCTGATTAAAATCATGCTTTGCACTCATACTAACCTCTTTATCAAATGATTGTTCAGATACACCCTCAGCGTTCTCTTCAGAACAAGCTTTCTCATTTTTGGTAATAATGGATAGGCTGAGAATTTTCCAAATCTTCAAGTTCTGGTTCCTTGTTGCTTAACAATTTCTTCTTTAATTCATCTCTCCCCTTTCACATTTTACTGTAACCAGTCAGGGTGAACTAGGCTGCTCCTTCAACACTTTGCTTAGAAATCTCCTCAGCTATATATCTAATCCATTGCTTGCAAGCTCTACTTTCCACAAAACACTTCAACATGCACACAGTTCAGCGAATTTCTTTGCCATTTTGTA
This sequence comes from Mesoplodon mirus, assembly GCF_964341445.2. Taxonomy (NCBI): domain Eukaryota; kingdom Metazoa; phylum Chordata; class Mammalia; order Artiodactyla; family Ziphiidae; genus Mesoplodon; species Mesoplodon mirus. The sequence continues at coordinate 116,208,201 of NC_138982.1, forward strand.
ACAAGGATTGCCTTTCCTCAAGTTTCTGATAACCTCTTCCTCCTTTCCATCTAAAATCTCACAAGAATGGTCTTGAATATCCATATTTCCACCAACATTCTACTCATGATTATTTATTTATCATCTAAGGAGATGTAAGCTTTCTCTCCAGTTCTTTTCTCTTTCTGAGATCTCATCAGAATGACCCTTAACGTTCATATTTCTATCAACACCCCCTTCACCACAATCTTGGATTTTTCTAGCCTGCACCTCAAAACTCTTCCAGATTCTACCCATTTCTCAGTTCCGAAGGCACTTCCACCTTTGTACATAATTGTTACTGTGGCACTCCATTTCTCAGTATCAAAATCTGTTCTAGTCAGCTTGGGTGGCTTAAACAACAGAAATTAATCTTCTCACAGTTCTGGAGGCTGGAAGTCTCAGGTCAAGGTCCAGCAGTGTTGGTTTCCAGGAAGAAATCTCTTCCTGGCTTGCAGACGACCTCCTTCATGCTGTTTTCCACCTGGCCTTTCCCCTGTGTCATGCCTCTCTCCTATTCTTTTTATAGGACTACCAGTCCTATTGACTTAGGACCCCATCATTTTGACATCATTTAAATTTAATATCTCCTGACGGCCCTATCTCCAAATATGGTAACTTTTGACTTAGGGCTTCAACATATGATTTTGGAGGTGGGGAACGAAGAGGGGGGTGGCTCGATTCAGTTCCTAGCAAGACTGTATACAACATAAAACTTTTTCTAAAACACAAACTTGATGAAAAGGAAACAAATATTTCTTGGGCTTAGTAAATTGACATGAATGGACATAAATAGCATGACTAAATAGCTATTCAGAGTATTCTAGCTAGATACCATTATGAGCCACAATGAGATACAAACCTCATTCAACTGGTAGCTTTAATAGTTCTTTTTCTAGCTATAAAGTAAATATGATGTGAATTTCTTTGTAGGAGTGAGAAAATTATAAACCTGGTAATGCAGTTGAGATTTACTCTGAAATTATGGCCAATTACCTACAGTTTAGAGCTGATTAAAACCTAAAAACCTGTTCTTTCTTACCTCTAGGGCTGTCCTTTTAGACTAATTATATACGTTTTTTCTCCTATAGACAAGGCAACTGAGATGGTTACATTATTCTCTTACTCATATGTACTATGATTCATATCTACAGAGTAACGACAACAGTTTTGTGATTGACTTTGTAGAAAAAAAAAATGGATTTAACCATGTAGAGTCCAAGGGTGAGTATATTCACTGAGCCAGAGTCTATGTTATATTTTGCTTCAAATGTAATATGTAGTAGCAGTTTTCTTCTACCAAGTGTACCTACATTTATAACATGCCTCCAGCATGTACTTCAGTAGCTTCACTTAAAAAATGATAGACAAAACTGCTTAAAATAACCACATGGACTTGCATTGTCTGGCCTCTACATTGCCCTCTAACCACATCTCAAACCATACTTGTCCTTGTGTTCTCTGATACTAGCATCATCATACTACAGCCAAATGGGAACGATATGACAACTTTTAAAACAAGATAGCTCAATAAGAGCTCAATAAATGAACTATTTACAGATATGTAAGACAGATTGAAACCACACCCTAAAAGTGCTACTATCCTTAGGACTAAAGGGATTGTGAGATAGGAGTGCTTATGAAAACTAGGAAGATAGATCCTTTTGGAAAAGACTTGAAAGAAACCATGACCTGTAGTGAAAGGCATCTCCTGAGGCAACCCCACAAGGAGGGAGCCAGAGGAATGGATATCTTGACTTCTTTATGCTTCCTTCAGTTGTTTTTTCTTTTTTTCTTTTTTTCTTTTTTTGGTTAGGTCTCCCCACTGACCAAAAACTAAAAAACTACAAGCCAGCGATAAGGGACTCCATTGTTATAAACTATTCAGGCCAGCTCCTGGGGCAGAAAGCTAAATGGTAAAGAGTATTTGGGAGGGATAAATAGAAATATCCAGCAAATAGGGTATCTCTATACTGTGTTTGTCATGATCTCTCTTGAGAAATGATATTAGCATATGTCATTCCTTCTCCTTGAGTAATTCTTCTATTCACTTTGCTAATTCCTATTTATACTTTGGATACTAGCTTAGAAAGTCACTTCTTTAGTTAACTCTTCTTCAGTGCTTTATTAGTCAGGATATGTCAGGTTATGCTGTGATAATAAATAACACCACAACCCCAATGGCTTAATACAACAAAGGTTTATCTCCTACTTGACAAGGTCAGCTTCATGGTCATGCAACATATGCAGTCACACAGGTCCTCATGTGCAGGAGGACCAATGTCTGGTTTAAGGCTCTGCTGTAATCGTTTCGATATTCTTCATAAGGTTTTTTTGAATTGTGGTAAAATATACATAACTTGAATTCTTGAATTCTGCCTTTATTTTGGCCACGCTGCGCAGTTTGTGGGATCTTAGTCCCCCAACTAGGGATTGAACCTGGGCCCCAGCAGTGAGAGTGCTGAGTCCTGAGTCCTAACCACTGGACCAGTGGGGAATTCCCTGAATTTTGCCATTTTTAAGTGTATAGTTCAATGACATTCAATACATTCACATGTGCATTAGGCCCTACAAATTGTGTAACTGGTCCTGCTCACTAACGGCAGATGCCCATCGTGGGAACATACTCCATCTACTCATGGAGAAATCCAGGCCTATGGGAAATCCAGAATCTTGTAACTGAACCCCCAGAAATACATGCTTCCTCCATGGCAGGAGAAGAATCCTCCAAGTCAGGCACACGTGCTCTTCTCTACATTGGCTCGGAAGTGATAAGTATCATTTCCTACTCACTGGAATTTGTCATATAGCCCAGTTTAACTGTAAGGCAGCTAGGAAACTGAGGCAGCTCTACCACAACCCATGATTACATCAAGTTCCCCAATTAGAAAGTCCCGTAGTATCATATGCCTTTCCTGCATCATTGGTTTGAAGGTGATATTTTACCAGTACGTAAATTGCAAGTACAGGGTCTATTTTTGCCTTGAGCACCTTAGTTAGGGCCTGGCACCTCATATTGCTGTATTAGTCAGGGTTCTCCAGAGAAACAGAAACAATAGGATATATAATAGATGATATCAATATAGATATATGGATAGAGATATAAGAGATTTATTATAGAAATTGGCTCACCCAGTTATGGAAGCCAAGAGGTGCCATAATCTGCTATCTGCAAGCTGGAGAAACAGGAATGCTGGTAGTAAAATTCAGTATGATTCAGAACGCCTGAGAATCTAGAGGCCAATGGTGTAGTTCCAGTTTAAGTTGGAAGTCTGAGAACCAGAAGTACAAATAAACAAGGAAAAGAGAAAATTATGCCTCACCTCAAGCAGAGAAAATGAATTCTCCCCCTCTCTAACTTTTGCTTCTATTCAGGCCCTCAGTAGATTGGATGATACTGTTGACTTAAAAAAAATGCACAACGTGAGAGCTGTGAGTTAAGTTTTCTGGGGGACAAAATGAGGACTATGGCCTGGGAGGCAGCATCTCAGATAGCTCTGTGAAACTGCTCCAAAGAGGTAGGGGGGAAGGTCAAATATATGTGATTTTGGTGAAGAGGGAGTACATGCAAACAAGCACATATTTTTTGCAGAAGATTTCTGTTAGTCTCATGGTTACTCCTAGTCACAAGAAGCAGACATCACCATGAAGGATCTTAGTGCTTTTCTAGATATGAAGAGGTACAAGAATTGGGCTCATAAAATCAGCTCCTGAAAATATCTTACTATCTGAAGACCTGCTCTGCCAGTTTTCCCCAGAGCACAGAGTGCCTCATTTCTGCTCTCCACCTGAACTCCTTTCAGGGGGTGTTGAAAGTCAGCAGATGCAGCAGCACATGATTTAATCTCTGTAGAGGTAGACGGCAAGTGCCAACGGCAAGTGCCAATGACAAGTGCCAATTTGTAGTTGACAATACCCACTCACAGCGGTGAGGGCAATCTTCGTTACTCAGTCTACTGATTCAAATGCTAACCTCATCCAGAAACACCCTCAGAGATACACCCAAAAATGGTGTTTTACTAGCTATCTGGGCATCCCTTATTGCAGTCAAGTTGACAAATAAATTAACCATCACAGTTACACAACAAATATAATTGAATTAATGAATGAATTAGAAACTCCCACAATGGTTTATTCCAGTGGCTCTCCATGTCACTGGTCTCAGGATGCTTTATCCCTATACTATCCAGTAGATGGCCACAAGCCACATCCACTATTTATATTGAAACTAAATAAAATTAAAAAAATTCAGTTTCTCAATCACACAAACACAATTCAAGAGCTCAGTAGCTACATGTGACTATATTGGACACAACACATTGGACACAACAAATATAGAACATTTTCATTACTGCAGAAGGTCTTATTGGAAATAGCTGCTTTATACTCAAAAGATGAGATAACTCAAAAATTTTTGTTTTATGTGGGTTATAACTACAGAGACTTACTGTATTCGAAATTTAATTAATTAATAAAATATATGTTAATATATTTTGAAATAACAATAGTAAACACTTTACATAACATATATTTGTTTAGCTTGATAAAAAGACTTAGATTTTCACATACACATCTATGTTTAATCTACTGAGAAATGTCATTTTGGTTGAACTATATCCTGCCTTACACACATAAGTAGTTGGAAAAGGAGGAGTATTTTAACAGCCTTTTCAAATAATGATGCCTATTCCTCTTTTTATACTATTTAAAACTTGACAAGTGGAATTTTCTGAAATTAAGTCACAATGCAAAATTTGAAACCGTATCAGTGAACTTTTAAAACTCTCTTACAGGGGCCTCCCTGGTGGCGCAGTGGTTGAGAGTCCGCCTGCCGATGCAGGGGATACGGGTTCGTGCCCCGGTCTGGGAGGATCCCATATGCCGCGGAGCGGCTGGGCCCGTGAGCCATGGCCGCTGAGCCTGTGCGTCCGGAGCCTGTGCTCCGCAACGGGAGAGGCCACAACAGTGAGAGGCCCGCGTACAGCAAAAAAAAATAAAATAAAAAAAAAAATAAAACTCTCTTACATTAAAATCCATTAGCCTATCAGGCACTTCGAATAGATCTTTTGTCTATACAAGATTTTAAATACCATGCACTGGCTAATTGGAAGATATTGACCCATTGAGTTATGCAGATCTTTCAATTGTTGGCTTACTTTGTTATATAATATCAAAAAAATCATATATGCCAATATTATTACCAGTCTTACCAGAAAAGCCTTTAAGTATTATAAATTTGTCAAGTTCATGGTGGCACATGTATGTTTTCTAATTCTAATTTTTGTTTGAGAGCTCAAATGTTGTCATTAATAATACTCTCATGTATTTTTGCTTGAGGTGTCAGGCTTACTTCCTTTGTTTTTGTTTTTGTTTTAAATCTGTCAAATACTCACATCTGAATAGCTATTATTTGTCAGTTAGTATTTGTTTATTTTATATTTTAAACCTTTTTTTTTTGTAATTGGGGTATAGTTGCTTTACAATGTTGTGTTAGTTTCTGCTGTACGACAAAGTGAATCAGCTATATGCATACATATATCCCCTCCCTCTTGTGCCTCTTTCCCAACCCCCGTCCTCTCCATCTAGGTCACCACGGGGCACCGACCTGAGATCCCTGCACTATACAGCATTTTCCCACTAGCTACCTGTTTTACACATGGCAGTGCACATACGTCAATTCCAATCTCTCAGTTCATCTCCCCACCACCCCCATGACCACACAGCCATTCCCTACATCTGAGTCTCTACTCCTGCCCTGCAAATAGGTTCATCTGTACCATTTTTCTAGATTCCACATACGTATATACAATGGAATATTACTCAGCCATAAAAAGGAATGAAATTAGGTCATTTGTAGAGACATGGATGGACCTAGAGTCTGTCATACAGAGTGATGTATGCCAGAAAGAGAAAAACAAATATCATATAGTAACACATGTATGTTAGTCTTTATTTTAATTAAATATGTTCTGTTTTTAAAAAGTGGCTAGTTCAATCTCACACATGTTTTATCTGGGACTCCCATTCATACGTTGGTGTGTAGCAGAAGTATTTATGAGTATTTCCCATCCATTCATTACACAGAATATTAAAAATACATTTACTCAGGGGTTGAGATTTAATAAAATTAATACTTTTTACTGCTTCATCAAGATATTCTTTTTTTTTTTTTTTTTTTTTTTTTGCGGTATGTGGGCCTCTCTCTGCTGTGGCCTCTCCCATTGTGGAGCACAGGCTCCGGACGCACAGGCTCAGTGGCCATGGCTCACGGGCCCAGCCGCTCCGCGACATGTGGGATCTTCCCGGACCAGGGTACGAACCCGTGTCCCCTGCATCGGCAGGCCGACTCTCAACCACTGCGCCACCAGGGAAGCCCAAGATATTCTTATCTTTTCAAGTTATGTGTGATGGTGAATGTTATGGGCTGAATTCTGTCCCCCTCAAATTCATATGTTAAATTTCTAACCTTCAGTATCTCAGAATGTGACTGTATTGGAGACTGGGTATTTAAAGAAGTAATTAAGTTAAAATGAGCACATTAGGATGGTCCCTAATCCAATGTGACTCATGTCCTTATAAGAAGAGGATATTGAGACAGAGGAAAGACCAGGTAAAGACACAAGAAGAAGTCAGCTGTCTACAAGCCAAGGCCTCAGAAGAAACCAACCCTGCCCACACTTTGATCTTGGATGTCTAGTCTCCAGAGCTGTGAGGAAATAAATTTCTGTTTTTTTAAGCCACTTAGTCTGTGGTACTTTGTTAAGGTAGCCCTCGGAAACAAATACAATGGATACAGTAAAAAGTACAATGACTACTAGTACTTTTTTTTTTTTTTTTTTTTTTTTTGCAGTACGCGGGCTTCTCACTGTTGTGGCCTCTCCTGTTGCGGAGCACAGGCTCTGGACACACAGGCTCAGCGGCCATGGCTCACGGGCCCAGCCGCTCCGCGGCATGTGGGATCCTCCCGGACCGGGGCACGAACCCGCGTCCCCTGCATCGGCAGGCCGACTCTCAACCACTGCGCCACAAAGGAAGCCCCTTCATAGTTTCTTTTTATTTTGTTGCTCAAGGAGACGTTTGTCCAGGTGCAAGCAAAGGGTCCCAGGTCCCATGTCCCAGGTCCCAGCCTGTCTTAAAAGCACAGTAAGATACTGGCCCCAGATGGCTGAGGTGCATATCAAAGGAATGACGTCAGTGAGCCCAGAATCTTGCATCTTCCCATACTTAGAAAAACGCTAAATCCCTTAACTTGAGGTTCTGGTTTTCTTTTATTAACAGTAATACTTTGTTCTCACTACCTGGTGTTGTTGCAGAAACTCCTATATATTCTGGCTTCCTCCAACCCTTTCCCTTCGGAGCAGTTTTCTTAGGGTTACTTGAGATGCTGCCTAGCAGGCTTGAAGTCCCAAGAATGCAGAATAAAACATAACTCTCAACTTTTAGGTTGTGCATTATTTTTTTCTGTCGACGGTACTAAACAAAACCAGTGTGTATATCACAGTCATCAACATCTATACGGAAAATCTAAGATTCACTGGTTTCACTGATGAGTTGCTTGTTTCATGAGTATATTGGGTGACTTCTGGTGTGCTCAACAGACTGCAGTACGTTCCACAGCATAGCTGAGTTTCTTTAGCTTCTCTTATGAGAACACATGCAGGAATCGTTTTATGCTCAAGGACAATTTCTTCCACATAACACAGCATTCAGGCATTTGCTAAATGCCTAAGATGATGCAAAGATCTTCTCACAGGAAAATATTGACTCTATTTGCTCCCTAAGTATATATTGCTTAAGTGGATTGACCTCTCCAGGTACAAAATATTGGTCTACTGCCTACACTTTAACAACCACCAATAAAATTGCCTTGGATAAGGTAATATTTACTATGACTTCAATCCTCAGCTTTTATAAAGGGTTTATATTAAAAAATGATCTATTGGAAGAATAGTTCTCTGACTTTTGCAAAGCTGCAGTTGAAGACAGTTCTACTGGCTTACCCACAATTTATACAAAAAAATCTCCTAGTAAATTTTTGCTTGCCTGAGGTTTTAGTAGAATAAATATGGTTGTCTCTTTAGAGGAATTTCATGTTATTTACTTTGACATAAAGAGGTAAAATGATGTGCTATGTTTTGCTTCTCTTAAGCGGGTTTAAGTCCCAAATTTAACTGTTCAACAGGCATGTGCCTAGTAGTTTCTAAACACATTTTTGCTGCCCTCTATTCTGTTTCCACTACTGATTAGCTTATTTTATAATATGTTTAGACTTTAAGCTCTTAGATAGGGTATTTAGTCAAATAGAATGAATGTTTTTACATGAAAAGTCACAATACTATTTTACTTAATGTGGTAAAATAATTCAGTGGGTGCCAGTATAGTCAAATCAATTTAGCAGCCTTACAATTTAGTGTTGCATCAGAAACTGGAAGTTACAAATGGGGCATAAGACATGATGTTTCAGTGTTGCACATTTTTAAATAGTTCACAATATTTTTTAAGAAACCCTCTCTCAAATCTCACATGGTTGGGAAAATAAAAATCCCCATTTTCAAGGGAAAAAAATCATTTCTAGTAGCACTAAATTTAAACATGGAAAACTTGAAATCCCTGAGGACAAGCTATAACTAGAGAAAGATATCAGATAAAGTGTTGAGCAGGTATAGTTTATGCCTGGAAAGCTAATCTAGCAAACTCACATTCAAGAGTATGTTGAATATTGCCCCTAAATCTCATAGCAACTTTATTTTGTCAGCAAATAGCTTTGTTTGCCATTTGTACTTGTGTGTTCATGAATGTGCGTGGGTTTTACAAAATTAAAGTTCTTGTGCATTTTAAAATAAAATTATGGAGCCACTTGAGAAGAGATTTGCAGGGAAAGGATGATTAATTATATTTTGCCACTTCATAATTATCCATACTTAGTCTTATGCTCTAATTATTTTTCATGTTTCTGAGCTTTTCTGTTGTTGGTCTTTAATAAAAGATAATCAACAACTCATTAGGATCCTGGGAGAAGGCAGAATGGGAGGGAGGTAAGACAGGAGGACCAAGATCTATTTTTCCCTACAAAGTTTTACTTCACATCATTATCTTTGTTTCAATTCATCTGTTCTTGCCAGGATATAGTTTGAGTTGTTTGTGCTCCTTTTGTGGTTGGTCCTCAGGCAGATTACTGTATCAGATTTATCAGTATTGTGTATTGTTCTTAATTTTCCCTAATGAAGTTCCTCTTTGAGCCCTGGGGTCTGGTTTGGCTCTGCTGCATTCAATTGCACATGTGTGGAAAGCTGTTCTGCCCCATTTGGGATTGTGTTCCTTGTAACTGGTCTCATTTTGCCTCTGCCTGGTATTTCCTATTGTTGTTTACATGAAACTGCACATTTTCTAAGTAGGAATACTTCACACTGTGTTATGTTTATGATACTTATTTAGTTTGCAGATTTAGGCATATATAGCATTCTTTATTTGGAAACTTATCACATGAATGGCAAATTTGGATACATAGAATTTAAAGGTAGAATTGAATTTTCCCATTTCCAAAAGCCGAAATCCCCTTTGAGGGTGAGATGTCCTTACCTCCCCAGAATGGAAAAAGAAGCATGTGCTTCTGCAGAGGGAAAGTGAAGCCCTCATTTAACTCCTTTGTTTAGGAGGAATAGAGACTCTCTGGGGCATTATTTGATCTGGAAGGCCTGGCTTGACCCCTAGAGTCTGAGTTAGGTGCCCACCTTCCATACCTCACCATAACACTGCACATACTTATCATATCTTGGATTCCATCATATGATGTTGGTTGGAAACGGTTTAATTTGCTGGTTCTCTCATGAGACTGCAGTTTCCTGTAGGCTGGAGACTGCGTTGTGTCTGCTTCCTCTCCACCAGGTGATGTTCTATCAATTCTTCCCATTTAAGGCCAAACTCAATCTGTTTTATCACCGAAGTCTCACTGACCATACCAGCCCTCAGTGTTCTCTCCTACCTGTTAACTCCTGAAATGGATTTCTGCGACATTCAGTCTTATACTGTTTACTTCACTTTCTACTTCTAATATAATGTTCATGCCTTCTATTCCTTTCGACTAGTTTATAATGAGATTGTATTAATTATCATTGCCAGCCTCCCACGACATTGTGCCAAGCACAATACTATGCATACACTTGTTTATTCATTCTAAAACATTTGGTTATTCAAACAACAAAATATCCATTCCTTCACATATATGTATATATTATGATATATATGATGCACACGATATACATAAGTTTTTGTGTACGTGAGTGTATGTACACATATGTATAAATATAAATGTATATATAAAAAATGAGTGTATGTGTACTACACACAAATAAAAATGCATATATATAAAAACATATATGCACATGAGTGTATATATACATACATATAAGTATAAATGCTTATCTAATTTGTCCAGGAGAAACAGAGATTATCTAAAGCATTATTCAGTCTGGGATACTTGTCTTGATGTCTATAGTCTTTGTTAGGTGCCCTTTTCCATACTGCATGAGTGTATTCATCATATCTTAGATTCTACTGAATTGAAAATCATTTATATATGTATGTGTGTGTGTGTATACATATGTGTGTATCTCCTACTGCATTTATTGGCTACAAAATACATTTTAAGTGTTAAAATTCATTTTATTTTTAATATTATTAAACAGATCCAAAATATCTTTCCTCTTGAGAGTCAATGACAAAAGCAGCTCTTATCATCATTATAAATTTTAACTTTTATTATAATAACTAGTTAAATGATTTTAATAAGAATTGGGTGATATTGGATATTTAGCACATATTTCTTTAAAATTATGCTTTATTGTCTTATGTTTATGAGTGTGTATTTTATACATTTTAGGTATAGTGGAAGTATACTTTAAATGCCAGGGAAATGTTAAGAAAAATTAGCATCATCAACATTAATGAAGACAGGGATTTAATCTTTGGAGTACAATTACTTGCACAAAAATGCTTGCACATTTATTGAAAATGTTTTAATCGCTTTTCTAAAGCTGACTGCCACTTTCATCTTGTGTCTTTTTTTCCAGGCTGCTTCCATTTACCTATTTAATCTTTTTTATTAAACTAACCATTACCCGTAAGCAACTACTCTCAAATCATCTATGTTGAGGCATTTTAATCTATTGATTGCATTCATCTACCATTATTCAAAATTAATCAAGTACATTTAAGTCCCCACTCCCCCCATTTCACTTTAATTTCCCTTATAACATATCATCTTCTTTTACACTTAATGCCAGCAGAAGTTCATATAATGGTAATCCTCAATTTCTCTTTTATATTTTTATATTTATCAATTTCTGAGTACACTGAAGTTCATCATTACTAATTAGCTGTTTTCCACATCCCACTGCAACTTAGTTCTCTATTGTCTTATTGACAAATTATAAGTTCTGTCCTTGTTAATTTTGTGTGATCCATTATTATTTTTAGCAATGTTCCGCTTGAAGTAGAACCTAGTAATAATCAGACAGTACTCTTAAAAAATGAATAAACTATCCTTTTGTAAGAGTTGGGAGTTAGGGGAGAGGGAAGACAATGAGTGTATTTTCGTGCTTTTGTTTTAGCCTAATGATTTGGAGATTTAACAATACACAAAAGAAATACGGAAAAGCTAAAGAACATATTGCAACCTTACCTGTTGATCAAGTGCTCAACACTGATATCAATTAAGTACTTGAAACTCTATCAAAAAGGGGAGGATACATGCAATTTCTCACTACATATTTTTTCTCTATTATCTCCACAGAATACCTGGGATTCACATGTGTTTTTTGCATGACTTTATAATGACTTTAAAAAACCACAGCAAGGCATGGCATGCATGCCTTGGGGGCCACTAATGTAGAGCCTAGGGACAGAATGAGGTATGTCAGCTTCTAGAAGAGTATTTCTCAAAGTGGGTTCACATAGTACTAGTCTTACAAGATGCTCCAGGACTAAGGGTTTTATGTCAGATAAGATTTGAACAGATTTGAAAAGAAGTCAAGTAGTAAAGAAATCTCTACATATTCAACCATAGAATTTTCACTCCTTTATCTTCTTCTTTATTTTAAATATACCTATTAAAATTCCATAGACTGTTTTGAGAAAAACTAGAATATTGGATAATGTGATGGAGTGAAGGGAAATTAATGAAACTAGTGCAGATTTTATTGCTTGTGAATTTTTTGGAAAGTCTTGCTTCAGGCCTCTTTTCCCTTAATTCAAAAACATTAATCAAAAAGATACTTTTCTAGATATCAGGGCCAGACTTCACAGATGATACTAATCTATTTATGAAGGCAAAATCCATTTCTGTTTTAATTACTCTGAATCTTTAATTCTTAGCATAATATCTCAATGCTTGCTTGCAAAAGGAATGCATAAGCAAACAACGATAAAAAAAAAACAGTTTGTCAGAAACAAATTATTCATAGATGTTCTCTAGAAAAACATTGTCTAAAAATTGACCAAAAAATGTTGTCTGCTACCCAGAAGCTGTATCCACCAAGGCATTTTATAGACAAAGGGTAATATGGTGCTGTGACCTAAAGGCAGTTACAAGGGCCTGGAAATTGGAGGTTGACCTGAGCCCAAAGTCATTGTATTTGAATTATAAAACAGAAGTATCTTTCCTTTATTAATTACAAAGGTAACTGAATATATATATATATATATATATATATATATATATATATATATATTTCTTGTAGCTTGACAGCTGGAAGGAGAAAATGTGTTGACTAGAAGATGCAAAGGAAGTCACCTTTGTAGTTCTTTATAAATTAAATGCACAATCATACAAGTGTCTTGCATCTGTCACTTGGATTCTTGACAACTTTGCAACTCTTGTGTACCAGATTCCTTCCCTGGGCCTGAAGAAAATTCCTTCTGAGGGTGAAGACCAAAACAAAACGCTAAATTCATGGAGGTGAAAGAGTCCTTGAGAGCTTTTGGAGATGGCATATAACCTCCCCACCTAAGTCACGAATCCCAGCCCCCTCCCCGTCCCACACTTAGCAAACCTTTCCACTTGCCTTTTCTTTTGAATTCTTATGGCAGTCTTCTGTTACTGCAGTTTTATTTCACATCTCTGCTATAAAGTGAAATTTAGCATGAACTCTTCTGATCGCTTCTTTGAAAGAGATAAAATACATTTTCACAAGTTGAGGACATTAAATATTATTTGTTGTTTAAATGCTTTCTTGTAACATTGATATAACTTTTCTCTAGCTCATGTACAATAATTAAGAGAGAATAGTGAAAAGAAAATAGAGCATAGTGTATCTTTAATAAACCTTTCTGGTAACTTTGCACTTCTGCCATTTGCAGGAGATTCCATGGTACACTCAGACTCAATAGAGCAATGATTGTTTTGTAATTTCTCTACCATTTGCCATACTGGTAACTGATATATTTTTCTTTAACCACATGTATTATATATTACCATTGTATTATATCAAGACAGCATTATTTGTAATTATTTTATTTTCTTATTATTAATCTAAATTAAACTCTGAAATGTATTGTCCACTTACCATGTATTTTTAAAAATATTTAAAGTTTTCTTTTTTTTCATTTTCCTGTTACTATGATTATTAATTTAAAGAACTCAAAAATTCTTTTTATTTTTACAGAGCATCTGATCCTATAATTGTACTTAGTGAAAACGAGTGAGCCAAGAAGTTTGTATTTTATCTATCTGAAGGCCTTTGTGGGATGGGGATGACCAGATCTGTAAAGTAGTGCTGATGGAGTGGGATCTATAATTTCAAACGCTTTTAACATTTCATCAGTGACTTTTAGTCACTACTATAAGTAAACACCAATTTCTATTAATCACCACCAACCCATAACCAAATGAGAAAATGAGATTATGCATTTGGCCACAAAATATTAATGTAGAGTTCTGAAAGTGACAAAATGGTCTGTTTTGGATTTGTCTACAAGCAAGTCTGTTTTACATAAATGGCTTTTTTACAGATTTGAAATGTGAATATATTTTATTTTTTTTCCCAGTGAGTACACAATACACAATTCTTTGACAATACTATTAATCAATTTTATGCTGATTTCTTTTCCAATCTAACAACATCAAATGAAACACATTAAGATTTTGGACACTGTTTGGTGACTTAAACAAACTACAGTTAAAAAAAAAAGTACATCTATAAAACAAAGTATAAAAAGTCTACCCACGGCCACAAAATCCCTTATCTTGCAACACTTTAGAGTCACAATAAATGCTTTTGAAAATTACGAGATAAGAAAAAATTTAACTTCATTAGTAAAAATTATGGTGTTTCATTTGAAGTACATATCGCAAGGAAGCAAAATAAAAGTAACTTCACCTCTAAGATAATGTGGAAAGACATGTTGCTTTACACCAATTCTTGTCATGTAATTCTATAAATACAATATACAGAAGCAGATGAACAAATCAGTGAATGTTACAGTTCTGCATATCTTTAATACTGACACACAATCACTTTCCAGTGGAGAAACCACAGTTAAGAGCTCATTGGTATTATAATTATGTTGTCAATGGAGAATTGCATAACTTTGTTGAGTAGAAATTTGGAGGTGTTCTATTAAACTCATACAAACTTTCAACTCAAATCCCCTTGAAGGTATATTTAAATAGCCAGAGCATTAGACTGTGACATAGAACGCCATTTAATGTTTTGTTACAGAGAAAGTCAACTTGCAATGCTGTTATTTCCCTTTGGTTACAGGATATCTTAAATGTTGGTCTGGACTTTCCTATATTCTCCTTTGAACTGGATTCAAATCCTGTGAAGAAATCAATTGTTTTCATGCTCCCGTACTATCTCACCTTACTTTAAATACAGCATGGGGAAGATTTGGAGAAGGGGTAGGGCAAATCTGCCTGCATACACTGAGGCACACCTGAGTTGGAGCACTGATTCGGCCATGGCCCCAGTGCAGACCTTGCATGTTAAGAATGGAGCTGTGCTTGTGTTGGGCGTGACTGCATAGCAGCGCTGCCAGTCAGTGCAAGATAAGATTATATTCTCTCCCACCCAGGCTTCCTTCTGACAGTTTATGCAGGTTTCTGTTTAGACCTGCACAAGAGTGAGCTCTGTGAATTTCCACATTCACCTAACTGGCTTCAAAAACGAAAAAGTTCATGGTAACTCTCATGATACTCTCTGACTTATCCTTATTGGAAGTTTTTTACATATAGCAAGTTGACAAAGGCTTTTGACTTTCGGTAGTGTTCCCGAATTCATGTGAATTCCACGGTATTTTTTTCTTGCTTTATACCTACGGAGGAGGATATTTTGGGTGCAATATTAGACCAAAATCAATTAATTTAAAACTAGACTTAACAGAGGTTGTGAACTATTGTAAAAGAACATTCCAAGTAACCATAAGGCCTGATATAATCTAACCAAATCAGTTAATTTTTATGCACTGAAGACAATCAGGAAGGTACGATGCTCTGCCCTGCATTACTCCAGAAGTGACCTGCATACACATACTCTGTTTTTGAAGTCTTAGTTTATTAGTCACATACACCTGCCAGTTACCAGGGATAAAAGTTTATGTGTACTATGCATAATGAATTAAAGTTTTAGTCTAAACTGGGTTATAGAGGAGCATAAAGAGGAAAGAAAAACAAACAAAACTTTGCTTTTAAATAGAAAGAGGTGAAGTAGGGAACTGCATAAAGAAAGAATTGAATTCCTCACATCTTAGAGCTGTGAATAAGTATGTATTCATTCTTCACAGAAACTTCTCATCTTCCCCAGTCTCTCTGTCCCAGAGAAATCAAACTGCATTAAAATTCAGGCACTGATGGTGGAAAGTTGATAAAGGGATTAGTAAGTGGGTCTCAGAATTTCTTTTCTCTTCTATGAAGAAATGAACTACATGGGACCAAGAAGATGTTGGTCCCATAAAGAATATTATGTTCCTCTACTCTTGCCTGTGTTGATGCAGTCTCGGGGAATAAAAAAGATGGAAACATTTAACTATGTCCTTCCTTTGCTATAATAATATGACACACAATTGGTGACTGAGCCAATAATGCACGGAGTATGAACTCTCATTCAAACTGGCCCCATATTTTAGAACTGATCCTAATCATTACATTGAATAGTTTTCATAGTACCAACTACTGAACACATCATAGGAAAAACATGAGAAAGTATAACTAGAAATAGAATTTACAATTGTGTAGGCAGCACATGGGAAAATGTCACAAGTGGGAATTTCAGGAAAGTTTGGGAAATTCAGGAACGTTCTCTTCTACTTGACTGATTGACTATACATGTACAGTAGCTAACATATATTTCAAAGTCATATTCATTTGGATGATACCTGACTGATGTTCAGGAACTTCTTGTTCTCAAAGTCGTGTAAACAAATGAGGCAGGACACTGTTATTAATGTCCACTTACGAGGTTTGGTTTATTTAAAAAGTGTATAAACATGCATTTTTCTTCTTTAAAATTTTTCTTTTCGATTTACTCATTCAAAATGGGTCAAACATTTTAGTTGGTAGCCAATTTTTGAGAATGTACCATAAAATATTTATTCCAATAACTCTACTTACTGTGAACTGAACATACTCTGAGCACTGCTTTTTAAGCACTTACAATTTGGCTATATATTTGGTGGCATAACTTCACTTCTTAATCAAATAAAACACAAAATTGTATATAGACTGCATTATTTTTAAAAAATCATGAATTTAAGTGATGCAGCTCTATCCTCTAGTGTTTACTGTACATGTATTAGAAAGATGAAACAAGATATTGCAATAGAGTTTTTGTATTTGGAAGCAGCTCGAGTATGTCCTAATAATAAATTGCCTCTTTAACTATTTGCTAGATACTCTAGAGTTCATTTTGTTTGTTTCCTTGGGGAACTTCATATTATATTCTGACTTAATGAGTTGGAGAGATTAGTTATGGTAATTCAGAAAATGCTTTTTTAGAAAAACTGTAATATAAATACAGCTCTTGTGAAATACCTTAATTTCCTTTTGCTTGTTGTAGTTCTCAGATGGGTCAATTACAGTGACAGGTAAAGCTGATTCTAAATATAACTTTAATTTATTTTTTTAAGCAAGTTTAGTACATCATTGCTACCTGTATTTTGTAATGCCTATTCAGTCTTAAGACTTCAACTTCCTTCTTTTGACCCCTGCTTTTGTCAATAGTAAAAGCCACCTTTCTGCTTTTTTTTATTGACTCAGTCGCTGATGTTCCAAGAAGACTTCGCCAACACCACTGTTCCTTTGCATCTTTCCTATTTCTACACCCCAACTGAAAACCCCCTAACATGATTGGTTACAACCAGCATTATCCAACCTAGCTTACAGTACAGAAACTCCCTTCACATTCAGTCTTTTTCTTCATGTCACGAGGAGTAGAGATTTGTGCTTATCACCAAATAAAATTGCAGTGCAAAATTTAAACATAAAAGTTACACAATTAAAAGTTAATATATGGCACCACAGCCTATTAATTCACATATAGTACAACAGACCAATAAGAACAGACAATAATATGAACAGAGCTAAAAAGAGTGAGCTTGCATAGCAATGCACGAAAGAAATTATATACAGAGGAAAATCCTTTTCTTCCTGGAGGGCGAGCTTTGTTTTCTTTCTTTTCTTATATACTCCTGACAAGAAAGAGTTAAGGTGGGTGGTGTACTTAAGAGAAGAACACAAGTAAAATATCTGTGGGATATGTGTGGCTGTGTGTCTTTACATTGCATTTACAGTTCTTTTAATAGTACATAAATAGAAATTGTTCATTGCACTGTTTAGTGTCATCACTTCCATGAGTTCAGACCTGATGGTCCTTCAGAGCAGCTTTGCATGTCTCCTCTCAGTTACTCTAGAAAGAGATTTAAAAAAATCAGAAATAAGTTTGCATTTAAAGTATTCTTTACCTTGATCAGCATAACAAAAAGCAAAGCAAACAGATAATAGATGAAGATAACATCTTGGATTTTGTGAGGTTGTGAATTTAAAAAATTATACTTATGGAAAGTGAAAGAAAAAAACACTGTAAAATTTGGAGACAAAATCTGAGATCATTTTTGCACTTCTTATGAGTCTATAATTACTCCAATATAATAGTTAAACAAAAATCCAAGTAGTCCTGAATCAAATGAAAAATTATAAGCCTATCTTAATCAGATTATTAATAGACAACAGTAATGATAACTTCCATTCATAAAGAAATTTAGTTTTGAAGTACTTTCACTTTCATTATCTCATGGCATCCCCCAGTCTGTGATGTGAGCATAAGAGTAATACAATTTTTTAGATAAGGAAGTAGAGAAATTAAGAAGGTAGTTTACTTTCTCTTCTCACATAACCAGTAAAAGTTGACAAGGTTGGAATTCAGGGCTATTCCTTCAGGTAAACTGAATTCACGGAAGCAGTTGAAAATATTCAGCAGGTATAATTCTGACATTGGATAGTGAAATTGGTAACTTTCATGATGAAATTAACACAAAGAGTTCAATGTTTTTTACTGTGTGTGACATACTGTGACATCCTACCTTTCTCTAGTATTTTATACTTGGAAAGTAGTTTAGTTATATTAACTACCAATGATAGCTCTTTATCAAAAGAGAAATTTTATTTATATGTTATTATAATTCAAGTATTAAAATTAACAAAAATCAAAGATCAACCTTTCAAAGTTGACTGCCTAAATTTAAAAAAATAAATAAATGAAGAGCAACTAAGGAATGAGGAATTCCCAAGGAGGTTCTTTAAAACTACCAAAGGGCCAACATTTCCTTATTAAATAAGAAAGAAAAGGCAAAGAAAACTACAACAAGAACTATATTTAATTAATTTGTAAGTATTAAAATTAATTGCCTAAATTATGCAATTTTTGCACAGAATAATTCAAACAAAAGAGAAAACTGTTTATTTGACTGATGTAAATAGCAATGGTCTTCATTATAACCAAACCTACTCAAAATCATGATTTTTTTCTCATAGTAAAGCAAGCTTTCTATAATTTTGAAATTTGTTTATTGTGGCAATGTCATTGTAGGGGTTCAGGACATGCTACCCCAAAATGTGGTACCTTGGCATATTGAATACCTTAAGGTGAAGGAGTTTGGAAAAAAAACCCCAGCAGAAACAGAGCGGTCACTGTGACCACTCCCACCTCATCCTTCCCTGAAGGATCATAAAAATTCCTATGTGACAGGTACCCACCCTGTAGTACCAGGAGGAAGATAGTCTTGTCACCAGAGATGGGGAAGTTGGGGCTGAGAAATCTGTACAAACAAACCTTGTTAGACTAATCCTTATATTCTCAGTTACCTCTCCACCATTTACTACCCCTAGCCCAAACCTCTCTGTCTTACCAAATTTAAATGCATTTATTGTTTCTTTGTCTAAAGGATTGAAAAGTTTCCTGCTCTGGTCACTTTGAATCTTCATTCTCTTGTGAAGGCTCCATGTTCATGTAAAAATTCAATAAAATTTGTATGCTTTTTTCCTGTTAATCTATCTCATCAGTTTGGCTTTCAGACCCAGTCAGAGATCCTAAGAGCATCAAGGAAAACTTTTTTCTCCCTTACATTATTAACCCAGTCATCTTTCTGAATCACCATAGCCTTTTAAACGTCCTAAAGCACTTACATAATTCACCTGTAAACTGTCCTTGACTATTTGAGCCCATATATCCTATGTCAAGAAGGTCGCTGGCATTGCGCTGGTGGCTTCCCCTCAGTGCCTCGGCTTTCCTAGGTCCAGTGGATCCCTTAGAAGAAGCCGTTCCTGATGAGCTGTGACCCCCTGGAGATGGGAAACTGGGCTTGCTGTAGGGCACCAAGGTCTCCTCTGAAAAAAGAAACACAAAAGGTTGAGTTGAACAGCAATGTGGAGGCAAAACAAACTTAACTTTAAATACTAAGCTCAAGCTAGGCTATTTTATGATTCCACTCTTCAGTAAAATTAAAAATAAGAGATTAATAAGGCCCAAATAGTAAAGGAATTTCTATGTGCAAGCAACATTTCTGACAATAGGAACTGAGGTAGGATTAAATTAAAAGAGATCTTGGGATAAGTATCTAATGATATATATTATTTGCAAAATTTAAACTCAGTTTAAAAGATATTTGCATACAATAATCATATTGTTTAACTAAAGCATTTCTGAGAATAATTTCTGGGTCCAAAGAGGCTGCAATTTACTTTTTTCATTAAGAAGGAAGGAACATCATTTTTGTTTTAGTTTAAATTATGGCAACATTTTCTCAATCAACTTAGATAAAGAAGTATATATCAGTGTAATAAACAAAGCTTTTAAAATTTCTATTGCTTCTTTAGATAGAAATACATTATTTGAAAAGCTGTGTATTTCCTTAAAAGAAAAAGAGAAACATTCATTTTAATAAATAATGTCCATATTCTTTTTATGTACCATCTCTCTAAAAATAATTCATGATGTGCATTACTAAATACTTACACTGAAATAACTTTTTTCTTTCTCTCTTTTTTTGCTTTCTTTCTTCTTTCTTTTTTACCCCCCTCTCTTTCTCTCCACCTCTCTGTTTTTTCTTTCTTTCTAGGTATGGGTTATTATTACTGCGATTAGATGACTAGAAAAAATGCTGACTGAATTTAGTATTTCTCTTTTTAGATAGTCTTTAATGACAAGGGTCACATGATTTTTCTCTCACAACCTAAAAGGTGTAAGCATCCTAAATGTTCCACTAAATCTAGATACTAATATTATCATCTTTTGGCTTTTTTATAACTGTATCTTCTAAAACCTTAAGCACCAAGTTGTGACAAAATATAATTATTGAAAATGCATGAGTAGAGGACATATCCAGAAAAGACTGAGTCCGAATGAATAAAAGAATGTGTAAGGAAACTCTTTCAATTGTGTGTGTGTGTGTGTGTGTGTGTATGATTTAATACTCAATGAATCCTGACATAAGAAGAGATGTTCTAGAAAATCCATTTCTATAAGTGGCTCAACATCCCCCTACCAAAAAAAATCCAACCACAAACCATGAAACTTATTTTGTGACATTTCCAGGAAGTTTGAGTTATAAACAAAAACATTTCTCATTGAAGTGTTATCAACTAAATTTAATCCTTTGGAGCAAGTGCAGGCTCCAGTTTAACCTTTTCTAATATGAGAATTTTGTGATTGCCTATTTATTTGCAACTTTGTTATTTCCATTAATTTACCTATTTGACTGAAGCGAGTTTTCCTCTCAAAATGACTAGTTACTTCAGTCAAAATGAACAAACGGTTGAAGGCAGAGATTCAACTGACACTAAAGATGAAATTTAGTGGTCTAAAAGGACTCAATACAAACATTAAAAGGCAAAAGAAACAAAAAAAAAATCAAATGGTCTCTTGAGCACTGCAGATGAAGCCTGGAGGTCTCTTGAGCTCAAAGACCCTATGCAGAGGTAAACTTGAGGAGCAACCCTCACTGAACTGACTCAGCCTTAAGGGGTGTGCTCGTGATCTCTGCTGCGGAATTCCAACTTCAATTAGTGATTTAAAGCAAACGCATTTCAGATGTCCTTAAACAACTGGCATTTCCAAGATACCTGGTAGAAAAAAAAAGGTAAAAGTCCACACTTTCTTGGGACTGTGCAGAACACACCTGGTCCAACACCTTGTTTGTGGAGGGCTTTCCGTATGTCTTCTTGGCGTTCTGTGGAGTTTATCCATTCCTGGGTTTGTCGCTGCCACTCTAGGGATGTTTTAGCTGGACAATCCAAAGAGCTCTTTGTGTCTTCTAAGTTGGATGCTTGCTGTCTCTCCAGAGAGCTTCCTTTTCTCTCTGTTGAGTTTTCCACGTTACCAGCATGCTGGCTCGGGCCTATTGGCTGCCTTAAACCCTGACCGGGAGGGGGATCTGGTGGTGGTGGAAGATCTAAAAATTTTGAATAATGTTTAGAATGGACTAAAATGTAATGAAAAGTACAGGTTTTAATTCAAGATGAAGAAAAAACCCTTGCCCTCCTAAAGGTATCACCTATGCGAAATGAATTTGGGGGAGGAAAAGGTCAGTTATTTATATCTAAAATGCACATTATTGATCTCTTTGCTATCTTTTAACCACAGTGTCTTTGAAATAAAATCAACTGGCTTTATCCGACTATTGTACATAGAGACTGTTTTCAATTGCACATTGAGGCTGATGCTCAAGGTGTAAAGAGCAGTTTATGGTTTTTCTCCATCTTTAATCCATTGTCCACTGCCACCTCCCCAAAGTAGAAATACCAAGACACAAAGTGAATAGAAATCCTAGCAGCTGTGTTAATAAAAGGCCCTGGGAATAATAAAAGCTGCGCTGCCAATCTCCATAGGAAATGTTGCCCTTGGGAAATTAAGAACTGTATGCCATATCATATACAGCATATGACTGCTCTTATCCGTGTGCGTGGCACATTTAGCAACAGTCAAAGGGTTAAGCTAACATTTATTAAATGCAATTAACATTCTGCCTGACAACCAATTCTGGCTGTTCGTTTCATGAGTTAGCTAATGAGTTACAACTAATATATTATAATCTTCCAATGGATTAATTTTAATAAGTAATAACCAATGTTCAGAGTTTAGATAGAATATGCTTCATGGTGCTAGAGCAGACAATGCATCATAAAAATTTGAGATGTAGTGGAATAGATAATTTTTCATAAAAGCTCTTTACATTAAATATCAGATATGAAAAAATTAAAAGTTCAAAAACTCAGCTAATTTTTCATTTTTCTTTTACTAGCTTTTCCTTCCATGATACTTTTATATTTTGAATGTCTTTAGTTGTGAAATCATAGTCCCTTCTTTCATATTTCTTTAAATATTATAGTTCTATTATATAATTTATACTATTATACTAGTCCTGAAATTACTTTATGGAAGATTTTGAAAGCTTCTAAACATTCTCACATTCTTTTGGATTATTTTCTTCTCATTTTTCTGGAATCCTGTTGCAAACTGCTTTGTTCATCCTTAAAGTATCAGTAATTATGTTATTTGTTCACAAAGATCAAATATCGTGGACAATATACATACTTATATCATTAATAGAGGATACTGTATATAACATAGGTAATTATTTCCCATGCCATTTTAGTAGTGATGCACTTGTTTCTAATAATATTGTTCATGAAATTTGAAAGGGGAAAGTATAAATTTCTTGTGTACAAAACATAATTTCTTTAAGGAAGGCTAAGTTGCTCCTTTTAAAGACTTTATTAAGAAGCTTCATACTCTCTTTTATGAACAAAATAATACCATCCTCCATTGAACCAACAATGAAAATCTCCTCCATATCTGCTTCGGGAGTTCCCACATTGGAGCAACATTTCCAGTTCTTATGTATGTCTTCTTGTTAGATTACGAATTACTAATTATTGAAGGGAACAGGTTTTCTATCTGGGAGAATAAAGTTGCAATTGGAACATTTCTTCCAAAATGAAGAGCTAATCCAATACTGAGAAAACTGTTTGTTGAATAATCCACCAATGAGTTTGGTATTTTCTTTATATTCAACACTGACTCCCTTCAGTTTGTATTATTATAAATGTAAATTAATTATTTCATTTGAGTAATTGGACTTAAGACTGCCAGTTGGGGGGAAATTATTATATTTGCTTCTAAAATAACATATCTTGTCACCGATTTTTATTCTCCATCAGAGCAGCTTAATTTTTCAAATGGCCAAAATGGCATCTGCTTATGCTAGCTAAAATTCTGATTACTATTTAATTTAACCTGAAATTATATGACTATGTAATTAGGTAATATCCTTGGAGTTTGTATAGTCTAAGAAGAAAGAACATTGAAAGCACATTGAAATAAACAAATTGGAAAAAAGATGAGATTAAGAATGGCTGTGGAAAAAAAATAAAAGTATGTAATCAAATATGTTTACTTAAATTAAATTTATTATTCATTTCTCTGCTGATTCATTTCAACTAAATCAATTCACTAAAGAGTCTCTGGCTGGCCTACAGAGGATTTTCTATTGTCAGGCACACAACAGTTCAATGATATATGTGCCATTATTATACTCTTTTTTTTAGGTAAGAAGAAAAGGCATAAAGAAATTAAATATCTCCAGCCTGGGTCTCTCCTTCCATGAACTCCAGACTCATCTAACTAAATCCATACTGGAGAGCTCAGCTTTGATGTTTAGAAAGTATCTCAAATTTCACACATGAAATCCGAGCTCTAGATTTTCCTCCACAAACTATACTTCCTCCCTAGTGTTCCTCATCTCAATTACTACACGTTGACCATAACTTTGGAGTAATTTTTGGCTTCCCTGCTTTACAGCCTTTATTAATTTTATTAACAAACCCTGCAGGCTCTGCCTCCAAACTATACTCAGAATTCAACATTTCTCATTGCTTCCACTGATTCTAGCTTGACATGAACCTCTAGCATCTATTCTCTACATTACTTCCACAATTTCCCATGTGGTTTCTGTGATTCCACATAGAAGCACATTCAGTCTATCTCAACCTAACATCTAGAATGACTTGTTTTTTAATAAAAATAGAAGGAAAATCCTGTTACTCCTCTGCCTTAAACACACAGACATGAACACACACACACACACGTACATACCATCAGTGGTTTCCCACTCAAAGTAAAGAGCCAATGTCCTTATAGAAACTTAAAGGTCCTACAGAACGCTGGTCCTCACTTACTTGTCTGACTTCACAGTCTATTTTCTTGCTCTCTCTGCTTCAGTCACACTGCTCCTCTTCCTTTTTATCAAATATTTCAGGATTCCACTTGTTGTTCTCATTTCCTGGAATGACTTTTCCTCAGATATCATCATTGCTCTTTCCCTTGTAATCTTCCAGTCTTTTCTCAAATGTCATCATCTTGGTTAAGTCCTTCCCTGAGCAATCTAGTTTAAAACTCCCCCCACTTCTATATTTCTCAACTTCTTTCCTATGTTTTTTTTTCTCCATGACACTTACAACCATCTTGTATACTTTTATTTTTCACTTATATATTTATGTTGGTCTTTATCTATCTTCTCTCACTAGAATGTAAGCTACCAGAGGGCAAGGAATTTTGTCTGTATGGTTCCCATTGTGCCTGCCATTTGGTATGAGCTTAATAAATATTTGAATGAATAGATAAATGAATAAAGAAATTTGCTCAGTGGTCAAAGCTAGTCCATGGTAGAGCTGGAAAAGAGCCCTTTCTCTGAATAGACAGTAGGGTGAGGGGAGGACAGGCTGGAAGGAGATGGGAAAAAAGGCTGACAGATAGAGCACTACCTCTCTGCCTCCTTTGTTTAGCATTGCTCAATATATTTGCTTTAAAGGATATTCTTTGGCTTGTGCAAATGCAATAGATGATTTGAACTGAACAATGCCTGCTTAGGTGAGACTTTATCCAAGGGAGAAGAATATTCCTTAACATGTGTGTGAGTTTTTGCATAGTCTTTGAGACAGAGACTGAGGTTGCTTACCACTCCCAGTTCCTCTATTGGCCACAAGGGAAGATTACTTTCCCACTCTAGTAGTTAGTTTGATGCCATGTGACAGAGTTCTTGCCACTGAAGGAGGCATGTACCACTTTCAGGACTAGCCATAGAACCTCTCAAATAATCACCTACGTTCTGTCTTCCCCTCACTCAGAAACCATCAAGGTCCCATCTTGGAAATAATGGTGTCTCAATATTTAAGAAGCATACATCTTTACACTACAACTTAGAGGAGAGTCACCTGACTTTTATAAATCACTGTGTCCATGAGAAATAATGCTTAATGTGCTAAGGCACTGAGGGGATAGAAGCTGTTTGGTATAGCAGCTAGCAATAATTACTCTGATTAATGTACTCATAAAACACTGTTCTAAAATCTATAATGCAAAAATTTTATGGTAAAATGTCTATACATTAAGAGCTACTAAATAGCAACCTTCCTCAAAAGAACAGTTTGATTTTATATACAAATATTATAAATTTATTACTGATGCATGGATTCATACCATACAAAAGCTATGACATATACATCTGTGGTAAAATAACAAAATCCTTAAGGATAGTCTGTAGAATGCTATCCAAAATAAATGTCATTGTGTCATAACTAATACGTCTTTGGATCAAACACTTGGAAAGATATGTGAGCCAAAATTTGCTTTGCAATATCACCACTTCCAAAATGTATCTACTAATAGCACCTAATCCATAACATTTTTTGGAATGCCAGTAAATTTGAAATGTTAGGAACCTATTTGTTTTTTAGAAATACAAGCAATATATTGATCATGCTTTAAACTAGGAGGTAGCTTGTTTTAACTAGACATCCTGAAGAAAGGTTGCAAGGAAAGTGTTTTAGGAAGAAAGAAAAGAGCTCTCTATTTTGCTGATTTATATTTTATATCTTCCACATATTCTGGACATGATCTTCAAACATTTTGGAAAAGCCACAAAAAACCCATATTGTCCCTGGATTTTTTCCTCTCTCCATGATATTCATATCAGGAAAATTACACGAAATTATTAATGCCGAGATTTGTAACTAGAATATCAGTGAGAGTAGTCCTTTTTATTTAGAGGGAACAAGATCAATGCTTCAAGTGCTCAACTAATCTTTAGATCATCTGAGGCAGAAAGGAGGTAATAAGCATTTTTGCTCACCACAGGATATCCACTTATAGAGAATCAAAATCTTGATTGTACCCTTACCCTTGCATTCCATAGAAACACTTTCCAATGGGGACAAAGTAAGCAGGAAAGATAAGTAAACCTGAAGGCTTTTAGACCAAGTTATTTTGGCTTTTAAAATCTTCTTAGCATTATAAAATGACAGGGGAAAGCACAATGGTGGCTGCCAGCTAAGGACCTACCCCCAAACCAATAAAGAACAAATACTTCTTTTCCAACTAAGCCTCATTCTGTCCTATAATGATAAGTCTAAGAGACTGAGCTGAGTGCACAGAACTCAGTTATAGCTTCTCAAAGCTGACTGCACATTAGATTCTCCCATGGAGCTTTAAAAATACTCGTGACTGGTTGTCACCCCAGAACAATTACATCAGAATCTCCAGGATATATTTTAAGAGTTCCCAGATGGTTCTAATGTGCAGCTTGGCTAGGTTCATCTTTTTGATGTTTAGTAGTACTATCTCAGGAAAAAGTGTGTGTGCTTGCAGGAGACAGTGCAGAGAAGGGGGAAGAAATTTACCTTTGGGTCTGACATTATATTGGGCTTTTTACATATATTATCTTACATATTCCTGAGGATAAAACTTCAGGATAAATACTTTTAGTCCTATATTTAAACATATGAGAATTAAGTTGAATATAGAGCTGATGAACTACTCATTATTGAGCAAGGATATCATCCAATAATACTTTGTTTCCTGAAACTAGCAGTATTTAAACAAATACTCAAAGACCGGATGCTATACATAAATACAAGAACTGAAATAACTCAGCAAGCTATGGCCCATGGGCCAAATTAAGCCATTGCCTGTTTTGTCAATAAAGTTTTATAAGAAATCAGTCACACCCATTCACGTACATTTTTTCTGTAGCTTCACAGACACTACAATTGAGTAGTGTTGAGTAGTATTGACAGACACTGTTTGGCTCGCTAAAGCCAAAAATATTTACTATCTGGACTTTTCAGAAAAAGTTTACTGATCCATCAACCAGATGATCTATTGCATATTTTTAGCCCTGGAATTAATGAAACTAAAAAATTACTAAATTGGAAATCACTACAGTCTTTTTCAAAAGTGAAATACCATCTAAGATATCTTAATTCAATTTCAAAAATGATCCAACAACATGGCAACTGCAATGCTACTTATGTTTTCTTCCTTAATCTTAAAAAGGAATGTTCACTAAAAAGCACTAATGGAAAATGCCAGAACAGCAGAAAAATCAACATTGCAAAGAAGTATGGCCTGTATTTCTTGGGGCTGGATAATGTAGAAATAATTCCAGATTGTTAAAAAAAAAAGAAGGTGTTTTATTGAAACAAGACCACATTGCCAGGTGTTCAGCCTGGTTATATAACAAGGCAATGCCTAATATACCATAGCTTCTTTAATCTAAGTTAATGATTGCACAGAGCATGTCTTTTCAGTTAGGAGACGAGAGAAGGAAACAAACCTACCATCTGTCATTCCTTCCCTTCGGTGAGGCAATGCTGGTTGTGGGTCCACTCGCCCTCCCTTGTGTTTTTTAGTGGGCCGAGGCCTCTGACTTTGACTCATGGCTGCACTGGTGTTACTGTCAGTAGAAAATGGGCTGGTTGGTCGAGGTCTTTGAGAGGAGGTAAAGGCTTTGCCTAAAACATAAACAAAGGGAATGAGGTATA
The DNA here is from genome assembly GCF_964341445.2 of Mesoplodon mirus. Lineage (NCBI taxonomy): Eukaryota > Metazoa > Chordata > Mammalia > Artiodactyla > Ziphiidae > Mesoplodon > Mesoplodon mirus. The sequence continues at coordinate 116,236,585 of NC_138982.1, forward strand.
GAGAATGTTATTATAAGACCTTGATTCTGTCTTGTATTTCTGCTCTAAGACTAGTCTCTAAACCTTCCTGGAGATGACATTTGAAGATTCAAAATACTGATGCATCTCCATAGAAAAAAAATCTGCCCTGCTGCAGTTAGTTGGTCTGATTTTTATAAACAATATACTACCCACTGAAAAAACTTAAACAAATGAATATGAAACAAAACCACTAACCAAAAACTCAATATTCCTTGATTATATTTTGATTTAACCTTGACAATCTTACTAACATTTTCATAGATATAGGCAAATTCATGCAGCTTTTACTCCTTAAAATTAAAGAAGCTATTTCTAAAGTGAATTATGTACTGTCTTATCTGTTTAATCAAATTTCACCCTTGGAATCTTACAAACTCTCTTTGAGCACAGAAAATGTCCTGTAGTAATTATATTTGAAATTTTACATGAAAGGTCTGCTCAGATACATATATTTAATTGACCTTATCACCCATATACATACATGATGAATTCTACCTCTCTTAGCAGAAACTCAATAACACTAGTGTATAGTATAGGATAGATAGTAGATTAAAATCACCTTGTATATCCAAAGTGCAATAGGTGTTTTCTGATGAATAGTATTGTATTTGAGCAGACTCCAAATTCTCATTGAAAAATGAAATGTGCTATGTCCTTTTCTTGTAGTTTAGTGTACATATACACGGAAATATATTCTGGCAAAAGGTAAGCTAATAAATTTTCAATATCTTACAATTTTACTAACATGATTATTATGGTATGAGAGGGTTGGTTTATGTACATGTATTTATTCTTTATTGCATGTTTTCATTTCATTCAAAATTACTGTATATAGTTACATTTTAAGTCAATGTTACATGATATTGCTTAATGCTTTATTAGCTATTATCATACATGCAAGATATGTACTTGTGCCTTCTAATTCATTAGTTTCCTTGAACTTTCTCACTGTTCTGCTTATAACTATGCCACAAAAAGCACTCAGGCAACATAAAGTTTCTGACTTATGCCTTAGAAAGCAAGAAAATTCAAATAACCATTATATTACAACATATTTTAGTTCAGATGCTATATGAAAAATAAACCTCTGCAATGCTTGGAAAATCTTCTTTACTTTGAAGATACCTAGTGCATACTCAAAAGAAATAGTATAACATTATATGATGGTATAATTCAAAGAAAACTTCCAAGACTCATTTTTATAACTTGAGAGTTTAGTGAAGGGTCAAAGTCATTTATTTTTCTTTACTATTTGAATACTATTAAGATTTCTAAAATGTATTTAGAGTTTCACTAGTTTGTTTTGTAAGGCAACTCAGTTTAATTCATATATCAGAAGTTTCTTCTATGTGCATTTAAGAAGTACACATAGTCATGTAACATGATCATGCCAAAGTTATTTTGCTCAGTAAAACAAATGATTACAAAATTACTGATCTATTAATAGAGTGAATCCCACATTTATTTTTGAGTTAATGAGCAGAAATGTGAAAAATTACATATTTGGTCTTTTATATTATTATTATTTATTAATTTCAGAAACCAAAATTAGATTGTGATAAAGAGCAATACACAAGTAGTCATCATTTTATTTAACTTGCAAATGCAGTGGGTGTATTTTTAATTAGCATCCTTTAAAACAAATAATAAATTATTGGATTAAAATCTTAACAGCCAAACAACTAATAAGACCATCAGCCATTTGAACTGTTAGACTGACAGCCTCAGACCCATTCACCCCATGCTGAGAAAGCCTTTCCAGAAAATGCATTTGCAGAAAGAAATGGGGCAAAGGAAAGTAATGGAGATAAAAGCTGAATAATTTTAATCACTGGGTACATTATTGATTGTGTGAGAATTTTGCAAAGTGTGAGTTATTGAAAATTTAATGGCAATCTGAGCTGCAGCTTTGCTGTAGTATAAGAAGGAAGCATATTCCAATTAATCAGCAGAGCCATGAAGGGAAAGGGGAACAAAGGATGGAAGGTGGTGAGTAGAAGCCTATTCTTGGTTCTGCAAAGGGAGCATCAGAAGAGAGTTCTGATAACTGAGCATCCAAACTGTGTTCATGCATATTAAAGAAAACCCTGCAGTCAGACTTACTGAGGAGAAAGAACAGAAGATAAATAGCTCAGTGTCCAAGGACAAGATTCTCTCATGCAAAGAGTGTTGACTCAGTCTACCAACCTGTTCTTGTAAGGCTGGTTCCATCCAGCCTAAAACCAGCTTTATCTGCTGCTGCCACCAGTGCTTGTGCAAAACTGCTGCTGGCAAAGATGGAGCCATCTGAGGAGCTACCTACACTAGATCTATGACTAGAAAAGTTACGATCCTCATCAGATGCAGAGCCCCATCCATTTACCATTGAACCTAAAAACAAATGTAGTCGTCTAGTGAGTTGTATATATTGGATAGCTCATCTGCTTGTACATAACTATAGTAATGAACAAGAGCCTTCACTCCTCACTCTTCCTTGAGGTAAAGACTTCTTTAGCCATGTGCAAGCATCATCCATGTTTTAAACAGTTCTAGTGCAGAAGAATTAAGCTCATTTAAGACATGTATCTGTTTTCAACACATGAACAAAACATGTTCTGTATGATTCCATTCTTACATTGTTTAAATTGTTACACTATTATTTTCTAAAAGAGAATTGCTATGTATATTTTAAGGCCTAGACTTCAGAGAAAAACATTTTTACTGAAATAAATTATAGTGTGTTTAATTCAACTTATCAAGAACTCAGTTGAACAAATAGTGAATATATTTTGAATTTAATGCAGACTAGTGATAATTTTCATGAAATCTACACTCAAATACTGCAGAAGGGCTAGAATTATTTCAATAATTTAAAATAAAAATTTAATTACTCAGGAAATAACAAACACTAATAATCAAAAATGTTTAAATAATACCAGAGCAAATAGACTTAGAATATAACAAAATATTTAGTTTTGAAAAGTTCTATTTTTTCAAAGCTTAGTATGATTTCTTTGTTTTTCAATTACTTTAAGACCTCCAGTTTTCTCTTTAATACTAATCTTTATTTTAGAAAATTAATCATTATAAAGAATACCATTGACATTAACATGGATTTTTCTGCAAAGTGCAACATGGCAATAGAGGAAAAGTATCACAGCTTTATGTGTAAAGAACTGCAAAATACAATGCTACTGAGAAATAATGCTTATTCTTAATTTTTAGCAAGTCATTTACACTTTTATCCTTTTTTTCTTAGACCAAAGCACACTGAGACTATCTATTACTTAAAACAATTAACATTACAGTATTTATTTAGGTTGTTGTACCGTTAGTGTATGACACAATAAAAATACCAAGAGTTGCTTACCCCAAATTTTTAAAAAGAGAAGCACAAAGTATTTATAGGAAGCTAATTTAATATTCCAAAATAAAACAAACACATAAAAGAGGCTAAAGTTAAGTGCCATAGATTTTCTTCCCCCTTTACTCTAATATTTAAGAGACAGCAGTAGAGTTAGAAGTGTTGCCATGATAAAGTGTTTGTACTTTTAGTTCAGGGACCAGGATACAATAACACGGGTTTATGCACTTTCAAGACAGAGAGAACAGACACTGGAGGGGTTTGAAGGATCAGAGAAGTTAAAAGGGTGTTAAGTGTAGCAGAAAAAGAAAGAGTTTTGATTCTGTTTGCCAAAAGCATGGAGATACACCTTTTACTTTCCAAACAAATTCCCTTGACACAGGCCACTGAAAGGAAGCCAAGATAACACCAGCAACTGAGCCTGCTCTGAGAGAACCATTTCTGAGTTAATAATCACAAGTCAAGGACCAACAGCCCAAAGGAGGAGAAATGATGCAATCAGCTTTGCAATATAATGCTACAGTAGATAAGAAAAAATCAAAGTGATTCAGCCAGTGATCACAAAAGAATATGAAACCCTAGAACTGAGGATACTTTGGAAACATGGGAAAGCTCAGTTTTGGTCCCTTCTATGTCCTGTTTTCTGTATTTCTAAATGTGTGCTGAAATCTGCAAATAAATCTGTGCCGACTATTTGAAACTCACTCTCCAAACAAGCATCTCCTTTTCTACATCTCCAGTTTCATTCCTAAGCTCCTCCTAACTGATTTCCTTCTGGTCCCTTCTATCTTCCTCCTTGTCATATGAATTACTTTTTCTGGAACATTTATCACATAACTCGGTCTTTCCATTCAAAGCCTTACCTAGTTTGCCAATATATTTAAACACTGACTGAGGTATTTGAGGTTCTTCATTATCTAGCCCAGCCTACCTTTCCAGTCCCATTCCCTCTAATAGCCAGTTCAGTCCCATGGCCTCTCATTCCTTTGACACACCTCTAGATTGTTACTAACTCTATTGCCCAGTGCCTAACTTCAAAGTCCAAATCAATATCATCTCTTTTATCACCCTGACTCCACTTCATCTTCAACCCTGTCTTAGAGAGAATCAGTTTCTCTACCTCTTGTGTTTTTCAAATAGTATGCATACGGTAGCATATCATATCTCTACAAACTAGTGTTTGTTGCATATATGTTTTCTCTTCCAGACAGTGGAACTCTGGAGATTAGGAACTATTTATTATTCATTTTAATACCTCATATACAGGGACATTTTCCAGTAAAAATTCAATGAACATTGGGGTAATGAATTAAATGCCTTCGATATTTTCATTATTCAGTATAAATTCTGCATGGGATTCTATTCCATGTGTAATTTCCTAGCAATGGCCTTACTTTAGTTACAGAAAGAACATACTCATAATAACTCCCAGAAACTTTATTAACTAAGGAATATAAGGTAAGTCAACTCTTGTTGATTACTTGGACAATGGGGAAAGCAGTGATGTAACTAGTCCTTCATATGAGGATTTCCACATACAGATTTGCCAATTCCTAAACAAATCAACTATTTTCCGGCCTTTGGGTCTTTGCTCTGACTTTATCTCAATCGTTAATGCTCCTTACTATTACTCAGAAATTCCAGTTATTCATGAAGTTTTCCCTGATGCTTTTTTTCCCTTCCCTGGGAAGACAGGGTAGCATGGATGAATGACATGGCTTCAAGTGGGTGTTGGTCAATACAGAAAGATATTCTTTTTCACCACTCTCTGAAAGAGCAAAGAAACTAGATAGATGACTTCAGGTTGAAGAGATGTGTGCCATAGTGATTTGCCTATAATGGGCAATAGGAAACCTCATCACAACAAACTAAAGAGGGGCAAGTGCCCTCAGCTTAATATAGTTGAGTTTGCCTTCAAAATGGAGGGCAAGAAGGAAACAAACAGAAGGAAAAAATTTTCTTTCCCTCTTTGTTCCTTTGTCTTTATGTTTGACAGCCCATTCTCTCTATTTGAGATATGGAGTACTTATGATATATGGAATGGCTACATTTGCGGGAAATATTTTTAAGGCAAATTGGCAATACACCATGAGTAAAAAAGTATATAACATATATTAAATTTCTTCCATAGTGTAAAATTGTTAAAATTTATTTAATGATTACTGATTTCACCTCTCTGTGGCTACCATTCTTTCCTTTTCTTTATTTTTAAACATCAAAGGTTATCTGAAGATTTATGTAAACTATTACCAAAAAAAGACAATGATTATAAGAAAAGAAAAACAGTGATTCATCAATTAGAAAGTAAGCCATTTTTTTTGATAACTGGCTTTCTTTCATAAATGTAAACATAACCACAAAAGTTGAAATGAAAACTAGGTAAAACAGCGAAGGTAGAGATTCTTCACAAATTACAAGCAATCCAAACCAATTTGACATGTTATAGACACAAACATAATCAATACATATTTAAACATTTAATGAAAAATGAATTTGTGTAACATAGCCAGATTTATTTGTGTTTGCATCTTCCATCTTTCCAAATTTCTCAGGTTTAAAAATTGCTGAAAGGCCAAAAAGAATCTCACATGTATTCAAGCTGTTAAGGAAGAACTGCAGATAGGACATTAAGCTGTTGCAAAATGGTACTGAGCAGTAAAATACCACGATAAAGTGGCATCTTGCTGTATCTCCATTATGTCTTCAGCACTAAAATTAATTTATGATCAGTCATCAATTCATTTACATGTCATTTTATGCTAAATCCTTCCTTGCTGATAGATGCTCATCCTTAGACCCATTAAGCTAGAGTAAAGTGTATGCTTTATAATATGACCCTGCTAATTGTTGCATTACCATTTTTATGAGATACAAAAACTGGCTGTCCCCCATTTTTTCAGCCAATATTTAATCCAGGAACTCTTCCTATTAAGTGCAATCTGTCAACTATCTGTTAAACAAAATCTTCAGCTCTGAGTGCCTTTGGACAAATCAATCCAAATATTGACCTCTGCCTAGATGTAGAAAAACATTTCTAATATTTAGAAGTTCTTTCACTCAAACATATTGCATACACAACAATTCACCTACATTCCTCAGAGAGAAAGGAATGTGTAATATAAAAGGGAAAGCAAAATAAGAAATTAAAAAAATATCTTCCTTGCGACCTATGACACCAGCTAATTTGTTCTACCCAGATAAAAATTGAATATATGATATTCCATGTTTATCTGTTAAATTTTGAAGTGTGTATTTAATTTCTTTTTAAATAAATCAGAGCTGTGGAGAATGTCTAAGAAAATTATTTAGTGATTTTTAGCATTACCTCTGAAATTTCCCTATTACAAAAATATTTTCCTTAAATTTTTGCAACAAAAGTAAGGCATCAGGTCATGCTTTTAAGTGGCCAATTCTTTAAAAGCTGTGTGGTCAGGTAAGGTGGTGAGGCTGCCAGGTTTTATTGTTTTCAAAATAATCTGCTTTGGGACTTCCAACAAAAACCTCCAAAGACATAAAATACAGAAAATATAGAGCCCTGATTTCCTTTCAACCAGGGTATTTATGTGGGGTTCAGCAGTCAAGGAAACTTTTATTTGTTTCATTTAACAGCACTCACTCTCAGTCTTACTATTTGTGATCACTGACGCAGTTAGAACCTTGGCTCCATGTTCAGGATATTTTTCTCCTGCCCTCTCTCCTATTGCCTTCTGTTTTTTTTTTTTTTTTTTCCTGTGCTGGAGTCATTAAATCCAGGAAACACTCACCTTTGACTCCCACCATGGAAGTCAAAGAAAAAAGTATTAAAGGTTTCCCCCAACCTGTTACCCAAAAGTGGTGGGTTTGCCATTTAGAAAGAAATATTACAAGCATATTCCTGAAGACTGAAACAATCCTGTATGTTTACTTTCTAGACAAAAAAGAGTGTGATGTGCTGTAATCAGAACATTTTTTGTACTTTATTACAACCAAGTAGGTTTAAACTGTAAGTATAAATTAAAATAAAATTATAAAAATGTGACTCCCTATGAGAGTTGAATTTTGTTGGCATGAGTCATTATAACTGAATACAGAATGAAATATGAGAAAAACAAATAATAAAAGTTACATCTAAAAATTTAATATTTTTGATCTTGATTAACTGTATAAGGGGTAAAAATGAATGTTTCCAGAGATAAAATAATGTGTTGTATTTGTATAAATATATATTTATTCATATATGTATACATGCACATGCACAGAAAGGGAGAGAGAAGAACAGACCAGGAAATCATTTTCCTCTTAAATATGCTAAATCCAAAGATGAGAAAACAGTTGAACATTTCCAGAGCAGGGATCATGATAACTGGTCTTTGGAGTAAGGCTGATTGATTTTGAACATTCTTCTGTGACTTATCAGGTGGGAGATCTTAAAGAAAGTCTTTAAACCCCTCTGTGCCTCAATTTCCTTATCTATAAAATGAGAATAAAAATAGGGTTGTGACAATTAAATGAGTTAATACATGTTAAAACCTTAGAACAGGGATCAGCAAACTTCTCCTGCAAAATGCCATATACTAAATATTTTAGGTTTTGCTGTCTGTCATTTATTTTTTCTTTTTGTTTGTTTCTTGTTTTCTTACAGCCCTTTAAAAATGTAAGAAGCATTCTTAGCTCACTAAGCCACTTATATAAAAAACAGGCAACTGTTTAGAAGAGTGCCTTGGGTGTACTAAGGGCTATATATGTGCAAGTTGTTGTTGCTGTTATTATTATTACTATTATTACCAAATCTAAATTCCTAGCCAAGTGGTTGGAAGGAATAGACTTTCAATAAATATTTGTTGTGGAAATCAATAAATAACAGATTTTCAAATACATTTTCCACACCTGAATGTTATGGTCTGAATGTTGACATCCCCCTAAAATTCATATGCTGAAGCTCTAACCCATAACGTTATGGTATTTTGAGGTGGAGCTTTTGGGAGGTAATCAGGTTTAGATGAGGTCATGAGGATGAGGTCATGAGGGTGGGATTACGGGCCTTATAAAAAGAGATCAGAGAGCTTGCCTCCTTCTCTGCCATGTGAAGACACAGTGAGAAGATGGCTTCCTGTAAGCCAAGAAGAGGGCTCTCACCAGAAACCCAATCTGCCCACACCTTGATCTTGGACCTGCCAGCTTTCCACTGTTTGTTGTTTAAGCCACCTAGTCTATGATATTTTGTTATAACTACCCAACCAGACTAAGACACTGAGGTTATGGGTTATAGAATTACTGATATTTTTCTTTCTTCTTGGCCTTTTCCATTCATGAAGCATTATTTCAACAAATTTAAAGTCCCTCATAAATTACTTAGTTCAGAAAACATTTGAAAATAATATACTTATTTCTTTACAAAAATAGGCTCTGTACCTTGTTAACTGCTTATATTCCTTAATGTGGCAGCTGTTGGAATGCAACATATTTCAGAAGTAAAATTCTAAATAATTTTATATACAGCCTTATTAGCCCATCTTTGTGTTATCACTGGGCTTTTGTTCTGGTTGGCTTTAGAGTTTCAAGGACTGGTACGTAACTGTTAGTTCTATTACATAAAAAAATGGTCATTAGTTTCATGAAAATGAAAATAGAGAATTCAGATGAAAGTGATGACTCATTTACTCACACCACACACAAATTTAGAATTCAAAGTAATTTGCGGAAAAATCAGAATCCTCTCCGTGGGCACTTACCATCTTAAAAACATACAAAGCCAATGGAAATAGCCTCTGTTTTATTGCCCACCTCATTTAGCACCATTAAACTAGCCTTGAGTGTCTGAAGAAAACATAAACACGTTAGAGCAATATTCATTAGCATGTTGGTTTCTGTAGAATTTGATCCGTACACACATGCATCTCAGGGCCACCCCCAGGTACACATACACACATACACACATGCTCTACTACACTCAACATCCTACGTATGCTCATATACACACTCCTACATACACTCACACACACACACCTTACACATAATCACAAACCCAGGCTATACTTTCAGACATGCACACTCTTCTGTACACATACTCCCTACACACACATCCTTTTTTTCTGAAAAACTATATTTACTTTTATTTTTAACTTTTATTTACTTTAAATTACACTTACACCCTAGAAAGCAAATTAAATCTTTGATCATACCTTCCTCACAAAGTTATTGTAAATCCAAAAAACCCCAAAGAAACCCCAAAAATATTTCCTGCTTGGCTACTTTGGTGTAGACTGCAACTTCTTTTACTAACTAAGGAGAGATATTATTCATAGGATAAATTCATTGTAGAATGCATACCTAAACACCTTGAGGTTTTTATATATGGCAGTAATTAAGCACCGAATTCAAGTAGGAAAACAGACTTTTTCTTACCAATAAAAGCTTCATTTGGAATGAACATTATACCAGCTACAAGGAGAAATTCAGATTGTCTTTAACCGCAGTCATATTAAACAGTGAAACATCTTATTAACAGGTGAGCATGTAAAAGTTCAAAATGACCTTCTCCTGATTTATAGATATATTTATCATCTTTGACATTATAATATTTAAGAAAAGAACTACATAGGCTCTGGCTGACTTTTATCATTGCAATTTTTACTGCATTCCTAATAGAAAAGAGTCCAGTATCAGCAGTGAGACATGCAAAACTATGCAGATTTTACCCTGAAGGAGATTATGCTAGAAATTCAGGCAAAGGGGCTTAACATAATAGTGCAGTAAAAAGTTAGCTCTCTGCATTCAAAGATTTAAACTTTTGCCCTGCCACCTTCAGTCGGATCTGGATTTCAAATCACAGCAGTTTATCTGCAGTTCTTAAATCTTAATTAGCTCGGCATGCAGACAGCCCCCAGGTAAAAAGAAACCCTGAAAAGTGTAGGCTCGTGCATGACATTGTGTAATTCGGGAAGTCGTGCCGAGGAAACATGTAGGTACTTATGCTTCTCCATCACTTTCAGAAAGGAGTTTCCATCAGTGTTTTTGAACTGTAACACACAGTGTGAAATGTGTGCAAATTAAGAAGCCGTTGGAGGAAAAGCGAATTAAATGGACTGTGGTAAAATGCACTCCTAGAATGAAGAGTGTCATGAAGGTAAATATAGAAATGGGTGGTATAGAGAGAAGACTCAAGGATAGGACGTGCATGGGCAACACATTTGTAGCAGTTATGTCTTTATAGTCACGTAAGAGGCATTTGCGTGTGTGTATCAAAGAACGGATACCTACTTGAATAGAAAGACTGAATTTTTACTTTTCTCCACAGTCATTGTGTACACATTAGGATTTAAGTTTTTTAAAATACAATTTGCTAAATTTAAATGCTTGGAAATAGGTGGCAATCCTGGGATCATCCTAGGTGGATACCAGTTGCAGCCTTTCACTTGGTGAATGAAGGAGGCCAGAGGAAGTCAAAGGGGTAAACAGCAAAAATAACTATTTCTTGGCAGAGGAGCAATTATTGGATCAACAATATGAAATGCATAAATGTATGGTTTATCTCGCTATACATTTTCTCCCCTCTAAAAATAATACCTTGTGCCACATTAGAGAGCCTTATTCTGAAGAGTTGCTTATTTTCATCAGTGAATGATTTTACGGAGTGAAATATCAAGAAGCGTTTTAAGATTGCATTCACTTTGTATGTTGCTCCTGATATACAAAATATATCATTTCTAAAAGTCAAGGTTTTCTATGTAATAGACTTGGTTCCCCAGTAGAGTGAACTTTTCATGAAAGCCCTGGATATAACTGCATTTTCTTTCATGTCTTTAAAGCTTTTTAAAATTCATGAATTTTTCTTATCATTTTTGCAGCAAAGCAAAAGTATTTCCAAATCCTTTTTGAATTTTGTGTTTAATATTAACATATTAAAAATGTTAAAGAAATAGATGGAGTGGAATAAATCTTACATAAGAAAGTATTTGACTTTCGATGCATTTTAATATTACAAATGGGTCACTTATTCCTATTAAATCAGTTCCATTACCTGTCACAGAGCTGTCTAGATTGTCCGTACTGGATCCGGGTGTCTGTTCTAGTGCTCTCAGGGGCCTGGGGATTTCTAAAGCTTCCTCTTCATCATCAGCATCATCATCTGGAACATCTGTTTCCAAATCGGAAATCAAAGCTCCGGACATGTAACCTAATGGTGGAAGCGGGGGCTGCGGAGGTTGATTATTGCTTTGAACATGCCTAGGATTCACAAGGGAAGGAAGAAAAAAGTACTGGTTAGCATTCCACAAAATTGTAATTAGAATGAAACAGCCTGCTGTGGTAACTAATTTTGTTTTCTTGCTTTCCTTTAACTAATTCTGGAGCTTACTATGCTTTCTTACATTTCAGCAGAGACAATGGTCTACGTATACATGACTTGCCGAAACAGTAACAACAGTATAGACTATTACACTCTTCTGTGGGTATTTACGGGACAATACACAGAGGAAAAAGAATACAGACCCAGCATTTTTGTGCAAATAAATCACCCAAAGGAGAATAGGAATATTCATCACACATATCTATTTAAAACTGATTTTTTTTTTGGTCCAAAAAGAATACAATTACATTCCCAGTTTTGTGTCAAAGTTCTACTCAGCCTGTGTAACCCATGTTCCCTGCTGGTCCTTATGAAGAAAAGATGTCACATGAAAATCTAATACCAACACCTTCTCCCTCCAACCATGGCCCATTCGCTGCCCTATGAGACTTTCCTCCTCTGCACGATCCCCCAGGAATCAGGCTGGGTGATTGTTTCCACTTTAACGAGTTTAGGTTAAACTGGGGAGGAATGGCTACTTTTTGCTCTAGCTAATATTTTTGCATCTGTCTTAGCCACCAAAGTCTTAAACACCTCAAAGGCAGAAAAGATTCATCTCAGCACTCTGTGTTTAGAACAGGAGGTGTGCCAAATAAACCAGTTGCAATGAATGAATAACTCTAATTGCAACCTTGGGAAGTAGACAGAACTGGTATTATCACCTCTCTTTCAGAATTTTTTAAAGGGAGGTTCAAATTTAAGTGACTTAAGTTTCAAATAACATGGCTAGTAAAATGCAGAGCTGGACACTATAGTCCAGCCAGCTCGTTTTGTGACTACTTAGGAGTTTTTTCTAAACCATAAAATGCTGAAGGAAAGTAAGTCTGTTATTTGTTACTGTCATTAAAGACGAAATATGGCATGTTTTGACACATTTGTCTTTTTTTTTTTTTTTGCCTTGATACAAAATACTTAAAAAACCACTGGAGTTAAGGGTGATTTATGCATTTTTATGGTTAGTTTTTGAATTAAAGATACAAGGTTATTTTTCTTTAATATTTGCATTTATGGGGAAAATATTTCATTTTTCCAGAATTTGTTTAATATTCTTCTCCCAACTGCATTCTTGAACTTGTAACCAACTCCAATATTAACAAGATTCTAGACCTTTTAATGTTAAAAAACCTAAAATATTAGTTCTGGAAGCTACCTCAATATCATCAGGCCCACATCTTTAATCTGATAAGGCATTTGAGGTCCCATTTATTACCTGGCATTCATCATATCTCATTCATTGGAAAGTCAGGAAGTTTCCTAACTAATACTTTCACAGAAAATCTTGAGTGTTGGTGGCAACTTCTTGCTCTAAGTGTAACCTCAAATTCTGTCTGTGAAGTGGGGATGGAGTGAGTCAAGTCATGAGCAAGAGAATATAAAGTGATATTTGTATACATGAGCCATTCTTGTCTAATAATTTGCACTTTGGTCCTGAGAAGGACCGAACAGACCAACACTCTAGTCCTACAGCACTGCTGACACCTTTTGATGGAACCAAGACACACTGAGTGGTGAAAGTGTATTCCTTGAATTAGGGAGAATTAGGAGATGAACAGGAAAAGGGTACATAACATTTTTAAGTATCTTCTAGTAACAGGCACTGTGTTCGGCACTTCATGGGTCAATATGAACAGAATCCCTGGAGGTGAAGACTGGAATTATTATCTTTAAATAGTCCTCCTGTGATGTCGATGTGCAGCCCAGATGGGCTGGCACTGCCATCCTAGTAGGGCAAGGTCCTGTGTGAACACATGAAGACTCATACCTCCTATATGGGGCGTCAGCATGGCATTCTGGAGGACTGTTGGATGAACAGAAGCATACTCAGAGAGAGAAGCAGGGTGTGCTCAGTGGGTACTTGGGGCAGGTGGACAAGAGCTAGTTTGTTCACTCATTCAGCAAGTGCCTATGGAGCACTCGCTAAGTGGGGCTCTAAGAGTGGAAAGACAGCAATAAACAACTCAGGTGAAAACCCAAGCCTTCTGAATAATCACAGCTATAACATGGCTAGATAATTTACTAAGTACTATACAAGTGTAAACTCATTTAATTCTTCCCAAAAACAATGGTGTGAAATAAAGAATTTGACCTTGCCCAAAGAGAAGTTAGACTTTTGCCTTGTCCTCCTGAGAGGTAATCTCTAAGCTCTAGAACATCCTATCTGATAAAATGTCTTTACTTGGAGGCCAGAGGCTCCTCCAGAAAGTCTAACTATATGATTTATGGAGGGAACTTTGAGTCACAGGATATCAGCTCACCTTCTGGCAAGGCCATAGACCCTGGTCAGCCATGCAGATAGTCAACCACATCTATGTGACAGACCCCCAATAAAGACTCTGAAACTCAAGGCTCATGTGAGTTTCCCTGGTTGACCCATATTGTCACACTACGTTGCTGAGAAATTATGATTTTCACTACTCCACTGGGAGAGGACAAATGGAAGATCCGTCTTTGGAATTTCCTAGCCTTTCTCCTACGCATTTCTTCCCTTGGTTGATTTAAATCTGTATCTTTTCAATATAATAAGCTATAACTTCAAGTATAATAGCTTTCAGTGAGTTCTGTGGCTCCTTCTAGTGATTCTTGAACCTGGGGGTAGACTTGGGGACTCTCCAAACTTGTACATAGTGTCGGAAGTGAGGGTGGTCTTGGGGGGACTGCCCTCTCACTTTGTAGATGAGTCAATTCCTATTACCATTATCATTTTACAAATGGGGGACCATGGCACAGAAGTGTTAAGCGAGTTGCCCATTGTCATACAGCTAGTAAGGAGTGGCAGTGGCAGTGGTCCAGCCTTGGTTGACCCTAGTCAAATCCCAGACCAAGCAATCAGAATATCTGGGGTTGGGGCCTATGCATCCAGGTTATCCAGATGATTCCAAAACGCAGGCAGCGTTGAGAACCTCCAAGCTAGAATCTGTGCTTTAAAGGACTAATATGCAGGGCTTCATTTAGTTAACTTGAAAGAAATCCTCTGGCTCTTAAAGCAGCTGGCTTCAACTTCAATAGTTGTACTTTATAAAGCAGACTGATGCAAAAGAATACTGTTTAACAGTAAGATGTCTTTGACCTTTGGAAAAGAATCTGATGATTGAGAAAATGTTCAAGAACCTCTGGTTCTAAAAAAAGAACCTATGTTTGTAATAAGCTTTCAAGGATATTCCTGGTTTGAGTATCTCTGTATATTTAGTTGTATTTTTAAAACACATAGTTCATTAACACTGAGAATAAGGCATCTCATTATCAGCTTATCCCAGTAGCTAAAACTACCCAAAAAGAAGCTAAAGCTCTTTCATAAAACTTTAACTTCAAGCACAGGACGTAAATCAACATAAGATAATCAGAGGTATGTTACTGAGATTCCATTTTCAGGAGTCAAACTTATATGTTACTGTTTGGGAGAAGGGAGAGAAAATAAGAAAAAAATAACTGCACAGAATTGTGAGAGTCGGTTCCACTTGTATTCCTGTCATATTTTTCACAGGATACATCAGCAGACTGCCATCTCTACCTTATGAAAGTTTATGAATCAATGAGAAAAAAAGGAATTTGGGATTTGTAATTTATTCTAGGGGCTTTTTGTGTGTGTGTGCATTTACTGCTACTAACATCGTTGTTCTTTTCTGTCTTATTTAGTTCAGCCCAGAGAAGGTCTTTTAACAACTGACACTGACCATATGTGATTTGCAGAAGCTTACATTTACATATTCACAACCACATACAGAATTAATCACAGACACTTTGAAGAATCTAAAAAGAGTCCTTCATTATGGTGTTGGAAGTGAGTTCAAGGATAAGCTAATTGAAGCTAAACTGTAAATTAGAAAAGATGCTGGTGTAGCCAAAAGTACTTGAGTCTGAAACTCAGCAGATCTGAATTCTTGCTCCAGCTCACTCTAATTAGTTGTGTGACTTTGGTCAAATTATTTAACATTTCTTCAGTCAATTTCCTTATCTGGATGATGAACGAGTTGTACAAAAGCATTTCTAACCCCAGCTGTAGAGTTCAATGAGACTCTCTTATGAATTTAATGTGAAAGAATGTTTCCTCTATCCATGTGTTGAAAGCATGGGTCCCCTGACCTCACGAGGATATTTACCATGTTTGCTTTGCTATATCAAACTGATAGGCCCTTGTCAACTCATCCAGGTGAGCCTGCAGCATGGGCTGCATCTCTTCCCGTGGGGAGGGAGTTAGAGTTGCAGTGGACTGCTGTCCAAAGGAAATAGCAGGGGAAGAAGCCACGCCTCGGACAGGAGGTGTTGGGACACGATCATCATCTTCTTCCAGTTCATCTTCCATACCCTGGTGTAAATAAGTTTGTACTGGTAATGGTGGGCACCAGCTATCACTGTCATAGCTGAAATTAAATGAGGAAAAAAAGCACATTAACACTTAGGCACGCACACGCACACACACACACACACAATTACACTGGCAATGAATGGCAACCACAGTAGCATCTAAAATGTTCTCCCAGTATTTCCTCCTGATTTCTGGTTGTTGGCACTATTATAGTAAATCACTTGGCTGTTATCTAATTTCTAATCATAAGTACATCGGTTATCTCAAGATCTCAATTTATTCTTAAAAGATCTTTTTAGCTAATTGTTACCCCGACAGTTACAAAAGGCAATAACTTCCCAACAAAGTTACCCACGTGGAAAAACCAAATTGCCAGTTAAAGACAATTAATGAATTTAGTGCTTGTAGATTTAACCACTTTCTTCTCTTCTTCATCCTTGTGCACCAACAGAATATGCCAATATTCATCTAAGAAGTGTTTGATAATTTTATTTACTATTATTCTAGATCTATGCCAACCTTTCATTCTGTATGACATGTCAATCATTAAGACTTTGTGCTACAAAATGTATTCAATAACCTTTAAACTGTCTTAATTTTCTTAATTTTTTCATTAGAAACTGATGTCTCCTTGTATCTCAACATCTCAAATCTATAGAAACAGAAGTTTAAAACCTAATCCTATAAAATATATATTAAAAAGAAAAACAGCAATTTTAAAAACAGCTGTTTTAGGGATTCTGGTGAGGGAACATAGAAAATTAATCCAAAATATTTTAATTGTGACACAAAATCAGTAGCATTTTTATTTACACCTTCTCTGTAGTGCTATTATTTTCTTAAATCAAATAGATCCCAATGTACTTTTAAAAGGAGACAAGGATAAGATAAGCAATTTTATTAGATGTAATTGTCCTATAAATTCAACCTCTTAAATATCTCCCAAGTCTTTATTCTACACTTCACCTCTACTCCCACAATCACAGATCAACCTCCTTCTGAGGTGAACCAGCCTATTAGCTTTCCTAGTCTCTTGGAATATCAACATCATCCTTTCTATATCTTCCATACAGGCAATCGCATTATATTTCTAAAATCTTCATTCACATCACACCTATGTTTAAATTATTAGTGATATTGCTAATGTAAGAAAAAGTTCAAACCCATTAGCAAGAACTAAAAGATACTTCCCCATATCATCAGCCTATTATTCTAGCTTAATTTCCCATTATTTCCCCAACACCAGCCTACTCTATGTTTTTTTCATCTCTGGGTCTGTATATGACTACTCTCAAATCACGTGACTGTGAGCTCCTGCTTCTCCTTCAAGGTTCAAGTCAAATGTCCTCAGTTTCATGAGCCTTCTCTGGTCCCACCATATGGAACTGATTACAACTCCATAATACTTATACTGTGCACTCCCCATGTTATACTGGAGTTATTTGTCTCACGTCTCTTTTTCCCCACCATTCTATGAGATCCTTAACTCGAGAACTCTGTAATTCTCCCCTTTGCATTTCTAGCACCTATTACAGTATCTAGCATATAGAAGGTTTCTATTAAAGAAACTGAAAATAGAATGAATATTACAAATATATATATCTAGTCTTAATGTCCCTTACAAAACACTAATTTGTAAATGTCCAGATGATTCTTGAATAGTTTTACTTGAGTGTCTTTCCAATTATCCTGTTTAAAAATGAATTTGTCAAAAAGCCTACACATGGATGTTTATAGCAGCTTTGTTTATAATTAGTGAAACTTCAAAGCAACAAAGATGTCTTTCAGTAGGTGAATGAGTAAATAACTCGTGGCATATCCAGATAATGGAATATTATTCAGTGCTAAAAAGAAATGCACTATCAAGCCATGATAAGACATGGAGGAATCTTAAATGCATATTACCCAAGTGAAAGAAGCCAACCTGAAAAGGCTACATACTGTATGATTCCAACTATATGACATTTTGGAAAAGGCAAAACTATGAAGACAGTAAAAAGATCAGTGGTTGCCAGAGGTAAAGGGGAGGGAGGGAGGAATGAACAGACTGAGCACAGAGGATTTTTACAACAGTGAAACTACTCTGGATGATACTACAATGGTGGATACATGTTATTATACACTCATCCAGTTTTTCTTTGTACATCTGCACACTGAATGTACGACACCAAGAGTGAAACGTAAAGTAAACCATGAATGTTGGGTGATAATTATGTGGCAATGTAGTTTTTCATCAGTTTAACAAATGTACCACTTTGGTGGGAGATGTTGATAGTGGCAGAGGCTATGCATGTGTGGAGGCATGGGAAATTGGGAAATTATGTATTTTTTTGCTCAGTTTTGCTGTTAACCTAAAACAGATCTAAAAAAATAAAGTCTATTTAAAACTCCTGAATTTATCATCCTTTGATTTGACCATCATGTGTCAGGTAACTTGATCTTTTTATAGAGCATAAAATCCAGTGGGGCAGACTGATATGTAGCAAATAATCAAAGATACCAAGTATTATAGGAATAAAGCAGGGAGGCTGAAATTAGTTTGGAGCTTGGGTGAGGCTCTGCCGACCACTGAAAAAGGGGATATTCTTAGGTAACACATGAGGGGGCCCAGAGGAAGAGAGAATATAAAGTATTTGAAGAACTCAGCTTTCTAACTGGTAAGAGCTGGCAAATAAAGAAGGTTGGTTATGGATGAGGCAAGAGAGGTGAGTATGTGCTAGATCATGAAGGGCTTCATCAGCCCCGAGAAAGAGTTTGGAATTTTGCCTGTGGGTGATGGATAGTCACTGAGAGGTTTTATACAGGGTGTGATGACATCTCTGGCTGTTGAATTTTCATCTCTTATTGAGGGTACCTGAATAATCTTCTACCTTGATGAGTTGCAAACTGATTACTTTGTTTCAGAAGCCCTGTATAATCTGATAGGAATATCTCTTCTGAAATGTCTTTTACATTTTAGTATCAGGCACACTTTAGTGTGTTACAAATAACCACTTTTATATATTAGAAAATATCAACGGTTAAACTTGTATTCCCATTTCTTGACTGTATAAGTACCAGTATGACCCGAAAAAATATATTGCTCTAAAACGATGGTATTTTTAATGTTTTTTATGTTGGAGATCACAGTTAGATTTCAATTGAAGATAAGAGTCTGGGGTGTAAAGGTTCATAACCCACTATCCCAGTTGGATTTATTGCTTTTAATTTTCCCCATCTTCTAATCAATCTTGCACATCACTTACACTTTCTGTCTACGGAAATATCAGAACTCTTGGAATAAAACATTCACTTCACTTTGTTCTGTCCATTAAATGTGTCAAAGCCTCAACCTACCTTTTCAGATGTTTTCTTCAGTTTCTCAACAAGAATCTCCTGCTCAAAAGAAATTGGTTTGTTTCCTCCTTTCTTTGTACTTTTCCATCCTGTTGCATTAGTTTAAAGAATTCAACTTATTTCAAATAAGCTAGACTCCTCCAATTTCACCTAGCTTACTCTTACAAATCCTTCAAGCTACAGGCTAAATCCCATATCTTTTATAAAGATTTCCCTGATGAGGCCAAGTAGTACTGATATATTACTCTTCTGAACTTGCGCTGATAATATTTTTGCACATTTACTTGAAAATTGATTATACACTGTCTTCTGCCATTTCCAATGTTGATTTCTGTAACTGTTGTCCAATTTATTTTAGTATTTAACCTTTCACATATTAATAGTATTTTTCCTCAAGTGGATTTAAGCTACATTAACATAATGACATTGAACTATTCCTGTTTGGCCACATCTGATGTAATACCTTAAAAATAGTACATGATAAGCATATTTATTGATTAGAAATGAAAACTCACAAACTGCTTCATTATTAAGAATGCTTAGGTTTCTCTTCTTAACTTACTTAGCTTTAAATGCTATATTATTACATCAAACAAAAATATGTATAAGTAGCCTATTTTTTTTTAAAACTGCCCATTTTCAATATGGAATATGTATCCTGTTGTACTCATCAATAGTTACAATTAATTTTATTTCATAAACTTGTTACAAAATAGCACAATTTTATTCTATAAACTAGTACATGTACTTTCCTTGCTTACATAGACTACTGTCAGGAATGTCCTACCTTTGAACAAAGAAAGAACATTTATATATTCAATCTTTCAAATGGAAGTAGGCAATTATCTCCTAAAATTTCCCTACTTCATAAGTAGTAAACTATTCTTACTTCAAATAATTTAAAGGAAACACACATATGGAATGAAAATACATACAGAACATAAGAAAAGGAGTAAGTAATTGTACATATATCATGTGTTAAGGTAACATAAAAAATTGTAATTAGTTTTACTCAACTCATTTTTTTATTATTCAAATACCATCAGGCAAAGAAGAGTCTACCATATAAATATGAGTTTTAACATTATACAATTACATTGCATAATGTACTAAATGACTAAAAAAATATTCTAATTGCTATTCCATTTAACTAGAATGGGTGTTTATCATCAATTCTTCCAAGTCTTTTCTACAAAGATAATCTAGAACAGTAGTGAGCAAACTCTGTCCCCCTGTGGAACATAAGCAGAACTAAGAAAAATCCATGGATTCATCTCAGTCATTTGTGCAAGAAGTGGAAAATAGAAAGAGGGGGATAAAAGGAAGTCTAGGTGAAGAACATGCGAGAACAGGTTAAAGAAATGTGGGATACAGTGCAAATCACACGATGGGGAGAACTGTGCATCACCTGTGAGGTATTCATGTCTTAATTCATTCCAGAACAACAGATACTTAGGTTTTGTGCAGTTTCTGAAGAAGGGCAAGAAAGTAATAGATGACTCTATGAATGTTATGAAAAGCATAGCTCCGGTTTTAGAGTTTCCTTCATATTTACAGATGTATATCTTATTTGAGTGATGAAAATTCAACTTTTTCTTGTAGCAACCTAAAATAGACTGTGAAAACGATTCTAATGCCAATACAAAGGTCTTTTGGCCAACCTTTCTTAGAGAAGCTTTTGTTCTTTGACTTACTGTCAGTGAAATATGAGGCATCATATTATCTGTCTTGCCTGGTGAATAATGAGCAGGATGACAACAAATCAATGTTGCACGTGAACTAACTTGTGAAAGGCCAGATACAAACACCAAACTACTAATAAAAATACAATAAAGTTCAACAACCACGAAAGCCTGCCAATTTCTAATTGCAATGGCAAAACAAAGCATTGGTTTTCTATTGAATTACTACTGAATTCTTCCTAGCATCATATGATTACATTAAAATACATTATATTTATAGCTAAGAACATACATTTTGATACATTTTTGTCTAGCTGAGAGAGGCATATTGATGAGAGAGAACATTTACCATTGTTGATATAGTACTGAATTAACAAATCATTGTCTATTAGGACAATGATTAGATAACTTTTGATATTTAGTATTGTGGGAGGAAAATGGCTCAAGGAAGGCTAAGAAAGAAAATTGATGATATCTAAGTTCTTAGAAACAATATTAAACATTGTAATAAAAAGCAAAAGACAATCTTTTCAAGATTGTGATTATTCTGGGTTAGATACATTTCTAAAATCTATCCCTCTCTCTCCATCCTGCTGCCATTGCCTTATTTAATTCTCTTATCATTTTCATGGTATTGGCCATTCTGCTGCTGCAATATCCCATACATCATCTACCTGCCCTAGCCTCATGTCCTCCAATCCATCTTCTGTACCCAAAGATCAGAATTCCTATAAGACATACAAGACTTCACAACTGGCCTCACGACACCTTCTCAAATTATCTTCTATCCTGTGCATGTTTCAAGCTCAACAAACCTCATATGGCAGAAAGATATAGACAAGCAACTAGAATGCAATGTGATGAGTATTACAATAGAGAAGTAAGTTTAAGGAATAGTGACAAATAAAGGAAAGGTAAGTAACCTTAACTAGAATAGGGTGGGGTTTCAAAGGAAGAGTAGGAAGTACCTAAGGAAAACTAATGGGACTATTCCTTTTTTTTCCTCATCTTTCATTTTATTTCTATTTTTTGGCTTTGGCTAGGAAAATTTCTCTCCATCTGCATGGCAAATAGTGACATTAGTAATATTTTGTTGTACTCATTGGTTAGAAATCTATTCTGATGTGGAGATTACTTTATGTTAGGGACTACTTCTCATTATCTTTGTCCTTTTTGCTTCTGGCTCAGAGTCTGGCACCCAATAGACACCCAACTCTGTGTGCTATAATTTGTGAATAAGTGATTCAAGATTCACCTCAGAATTCAACTTCTATAGGCCTGCCCCAGCCTTATCTGGCTTACATGGTTATCCCTTTCTGTATGCAAGTTGTTATTTTGTACATATTGCTTAGCTAGGGCTTGCCATACAAAATAGTGTGTGTGTGTGTGTGTGTGTGGTTTCTGGTCTCTACCTCTGAATTCTGTGAGTTTCCTAAATCAGGGATCAGATCCTCCTTATTAATTGTGTTTTTGTTTCTTTCATCTCTTTTGCTTTCCTTTCTGGCACTGGGCTTAACAGTTCTTATGTACTTAAAAAAAAAAAGTATGTTGAATAAGTTCTCTATTACGATATACTAAAACAACAAAAACAAAATCTACATATCACCATAAGAAGTACAATTGCTGAATCCTTGTTTGTTAGAAATAAAAATTATTAAAAACAGGTGACTTCTAAAGTTTTTTGTTGTTTATATTTCAAGAAAACTTTAAATTTCCATAAGTTTCAAATCAAGGCATATAAACAATTCTATAAAAACTCAAAGTTAATATCATGAATAGCAGAGTATAAATATAGAAAATATTAAAAATATCTTTTCTCAGTATTATAAGGTTTTCACATTAGAAAATACAAAAAATATTAATAAGATAACAAGAGATGGACAAAGTCATAATCATCTCAAATCTACTAATAAAAATTCCAAATTACCTACAATACTTATGTTAGCTGAGTTCAAGACTTTATGTTTATAAATGTTTAACAACACTACTTTTCTCTCCCCAGTTAACAAGTTTTATTTTCTTATTTTCTAATTACGGCCTTTAAAATGTATTTTTCTAAGCCCTGTAATAATATTTTCTTGTGAAATACACACCTCTGTTCCCTGCTTCCCTGCCTAGGAATTGTGTGACACTAACATATTTTATTATTGATATGTATTACATAAGATCATGGGCAAAGTTTTGTTTTTAAAAAGGTCAGAGAAAGAAGGTATACTCTTAACTTCCTATTTCAGATGTGAACATTTTAACAAAAGTACAATAAAAATGACATGCATATATATGGGAACTACAATCTCACAAAAGCAAATGAAGCCCTTTGGAGGGAAAGAAAGATATAGAGAAAAAAATATGGAGGTATGCTTATTTATATATATGCATGCCCATCTATCTATTTGTGTATATAATGAATATATAGAGTATATGTGTATATATATATTAGGTAACTGAAAGAAAAAGCAAATGGAATATTTTTTTGGAAGCAAATGTGATAAAGAAAGTTCTAGTTAGGAAAATTAATCTGGAGACCTCAAAGATAGCAGTTATGTAAGAAAAAAGGAGATGGAGAAAAAATTATAAGCATGTGCATGTGATCTTTATGTAAAACAAGATAGGAAATAAAACCATTATTTAAATAAACTGAGATATTTTAATACCTAAATACTTCCAAATAAAGGAAAACTTGGAATAAAAAACTGCCTCTATTCTGCATTTTTCAGTTTCAGTCAAAAGCAATGGGTGACCTGGAAATTGTGAGGAAGACAGAGCACTTAGAATTACTAAAATAGAAAAAGAGACTATGTTTCTTCTGACGAGCTATTTTTTCTTTTGGATTAAAAAATAAACAGTATCAATGTCTTTCTACTTCAAAATCAATTAACACTTAAACTAACAGAGGAAAACAAACTAATTCTTGTGAGATGTTTGGGAAAGAATAAGGAAGCTGGTCACTTAATTTAAAACTCTTAAAGGAAAATTTCTAACTTAAAAGGTTTTGTTACAGAGTGTGCATTGGCTTGAACCCCCTTTATTGTTCGGACCCCTAAATTCCCAGCAAAGCTGATGAATAAAGTCCTACCCACTGTCCAGATCCTTACAATTATCCCATTGTGATGGAGCTCAACAGTGGGCGCCCTGCTACGGCCAGACATCAAGTCATTAGAGAAATGCAAGGGATGATGAAGAAGGTTATTTTAATTTCCTTTTCAGCCCTTCTCAGGAGTGCCCCTTTAGTTCACAGAGCTCTGGGTTACTTGCTTTCAAACTAACAAGCAATATTATAAATGGAGGCTGCATTATCATGATTGCAGACAATCTAAGGCACTTGATGGCCAAGGATTCTACGTCCTCAATATGTGCTGTGTTGTATTTATCAGCTAAAAATATATAGATGGGGCAAACAATAAAAGGGGGGGAGCAATGAACAGGTTGGGAAGGCGGCAGGGAAAACAGGAAGATGACACAGTATCAAGACAAAAATGCATAACAGAGAAAGGAGGATAGCCCTGGGCATTTTGCTGGTGTGTGAGATATTTTTACCCATTTTCTTGCAGTTCCACTGCATAGTGTTCCAGCTCTGTACCAGGAAGGGGCTGGACTGGGGGAGGAGGTAGCGGAACATTGGCCCAGGTTGATCCATTGTTTTTCTGTGCTTTAGAAGAGTTTTTATTTTTCTTCTTTTTTCCACCTTTCCCACCTGAAAATAATAATACATTTATTCAGACATAGTGAATATCACAAGAAACAGAGTATATCAGACAGGAAGATGTATTTATGTTTTCAAAACACCAGAATCAGTATGTTACAGCTGTTAAAAGCAATAAACAATGAAATGATATAATAAGAAAAACATTTTTATAAATCACTCAAAATGATATTGTTTCTTTCACAATGCATTAACTGCAGAGTTGAATAAACCAAAAACATGGCTGCGGTAGCAAAAGCTAATTTATTGATTTATTCACGTTTGCTGCCTCCACATTTTCATTGTTAGATGAAATAATGGGCCATAACAAATTCTTTCAAATGTCAGATTTTAGTGCGTTTATAATGCTCTTTTGCATAATCTGTCTCAGTGGAAAATGCAGTATCTAAGGATACAGGCTAAACTTTTCCATTAGAATTTACTCAATTTAATTAATCCAGGAGAGTAACAGTTTTCTCTCAAAAGTAACTTATAAAAATCAATCAACTACAATCTGGAGGATACTTGTAAATCTTTCACAATGATATGTTTTATAGAATTTCTGACTAATGAATGGCACAATTATTTTTGCATATAGTGAGAGTAGTTCTCAGATGTCTAAGCATAACATTTCTTAAAATTCCAAATATGCGGGAAATTAATGGAAATATAGTAATCAGTTTCAGTATTCTCATAATACAAATGAATTCATGCACAAAATATGAGCAGAAAGTAGGTTGGCAGCATATAAGCCATATCTGGAATTACCAGAGCTTAATGAAATAGAGTTTAAAAAATATAAAAATATAAAAATATTTTTAAAAATATAAAAATATAGTTTTATCGTTTGTTCAATGAAGTACTTTTTACTCTGCCAAAATTAAGTACATCAAGTTTCTTCCTAAATGGACCACAGTTGGATGCAGAAATGTGTACTTCTTGAGCAGAATGACAAAAAATGTTTCAGGGGAACCTAAGTAACTTCTGTCACTTCCACTATAGTCAACAGCTCTATTTCCAAAAAAAGAATGGTATTGACCCCTTGAACTACATCTTTCTGGAACTAAAAGTTATGAGCATCAAATATTTGTAGCAGAGCTATCTAACAATAGAGATTATCACTGAAGTTTACCTCAACTCCTTTCTTCTACCAATTACTAACCTGCATCAGCCAATTCAGAAAATTATGGAATGTAATAATAACTTTGAGTGCCAGAAAGTGATGAAACTACTGAACTGGACATATACTCTATTGCCAATTATGGAATTATGTCTGTTTTCTAGGTAGTGTGCACATATACACACATATTTAAAAGAGCATCCCTGAAAACTGAGTGCTTTCACCTTTCCTTTCACTTTTTATCTTTGGCAGAAGCAGCATTAAGAGAAAGGAGAGCAGGTATCTTCTGCTTTGAGGATAAGAGCTGGATCTCTGGGTTTGAAAACTAGTTTCTCACCTACTTGACAAGTTATTCATAGATATCACCTCAATTTCCATGCATGTAAAAAAATATAAAGTTACTATTTTGGGGGATTATTTTGAGTATTACAAGAGATAAGGCATATAAAGGGCTCAGAATGTATAGAATGTTCAATAAATGTCAGTCATTATCACACTCTCCCATCTCACCTATCTCAAAGCAAACTCAAATCTACCTGTTTCCAAAGCCATTCCACACCCAACTCATACCTCAATGAGGATCCCAGAAATAACCCGATTCTTAGAATAAAAATAATAAACCTGATTGAATTTAAGTCTGTAATTTTTGTGTTTAAGGTAGGTGAGCCTTAATTCTTTGTTTCTTGATCAAAACAATCATAAACAAGATTGTATCTTTCTCGATAGTATCAGAACTATGTCCCAATACATAAAAGAAGAATGGGTTGGGCGTGTGTTCTTCATAGCTTTTCCCTAGTTGTACCTCTTTTATCCTTTGTATATTTATATGTGTACTATGCTCTTTTCACTTTTAGAAATGTTATATGATCACCACCAGAACTGAGTGATACAAATAGGGAAGTTTTTACATCTCCATTTTATAGATGAGAAAATAGAGGTTCTTTCTGAATTTGTGGTCCATATTCACACAGTAAGAGAACAAGCAATTTACAATGCAGCAGCTTTACTGGAAATTACAATTTCAGCAGCTCTGAACGCAGCTTTGTTGAAATCCTTGTCCAAGGTCAGGAAAGCCATTATCAACTTTTCCAAACAACTTACGTAAAAATGTGCTGTGGAAGCAGAGGTGATTCATAGGGGAATTTGTGAGGGTTTTCCATACAATGTCTACTTTCCCCTCTTTGGGGGAAATTTCTGCCTCTCATTGTGGGTACTTATGGTAAGACTATCAATCAACATGCTTTGTCTTCTCTAGAATGAGTTAAGAGGTGGGCTCTTAGCATAATAGTGGCATATGATATGAGCTAAGAAAATTAAATTCTCTATCTGAGATCTATATCTTGATCTAAGTGAACCTACTGTGTTGCTGTTTACTTGCAACCAAAGATCATCAAGCATTTTAAGGTGAGAACTGCCTGCATTATATTTTAGGGGAAAATATTTTGATGATTTGCAAACATATTTGACCCATCCCTCTTCAACTGAAAATGTAAATATTTGGATTTATATTTACTTATGCTGAACAAATGATTTCTATGTAAAGAAAATTACAAAAATAGCTCATTTTAAAATTAAACTTATAGTCTATTTTTTTAAATGGCATATAAAAAGATTTAGTTATTACTACTGGCACTGTGTTATATATGATGTATATATATAAAATTATGATTGCAGATACTATTTTGAAAAAATCTGAGTTTTATATTTTTTAATGATTGGCTTTTTTAAGAGAAGTGCTAAGAACTTATGTATTTAATATATTATAAGAGTGTTTCAAACAGGGTGAGAAATTCATTCATATAACTCAGGAATGTCCAATTTTCTTTATTACTGTGATTATTTTAAATTTGTTTCATCACTGTGCACAAATTAAGAAAATCTTATAATATCAATATAATATGATCCAATATCCACAGGGAAGTTTGATCTTAAATCTAAGCTTTAGGAAACATACCTCTTATTATAAGCACAAAACAAACTCTAATATTAAACTCAGTTTGACTAAACTAAGAAGAGAATAATCACGTCACTCTTACCCCCTAAAGAATTCTTTCTATCACCGATTTAAGTAATTTTGTATTCAAATGTAGATGAAGTAGTTAATATAATTCATATACATATATATATATAAATGTCACTCAGGAGATTAATGGATTCAAAAAAGCAATAAGCACTATTGTGAATCATGTTCTGCTTACAATTACTCAAAAGATAACTTTAAAAACTCAGTGGTAATCAAGATATACAGAATATTTAATAAGGAATTCACAGAAGGTCTTAAACAATCCTTGGCTTACAATATATAGATTAAAAAATATACATACATACATATATATATATATATATATATATATATAAATTGAGACTTTGCATATCTTGAATGAAATAAGCCTAGGATAAAATTAATTTTTTAATTATTCAGTACAGTTGTGGGATTCCTCATAAATAAATGACAGTACAAATGACATATAAGGTTATTCAAAAAAATTCCCCTATATTATTAAGCCAGTTTAAATTCATAACAGATGTTTAAAATTCTCTGCATTCTACAATGTATCTAATTCTACCAATAGGTAAGAAGAGCAAATGACTCATTTTGGAGGGGAGAGAGAACATTAACATTTTCAGACTGAAAGGGTTTTATCTCTGAGGAAAAGTCATTTAGTAAATGTTAACCTAATGACGTAAAATAATTAACTCTTTATGGTCTTGATGCCTCGTAGTCTGTGACATATCATAATACACCATAATCTTTTATTAAGGAACTGAGGTTAAAACAAACTTCATAGAAATAAATAGTATATCATTAGTATGAAAAAAGAAGCAAATAAGGTCATGGCATCAACTAGAAATGTGCAGATAAAGTCGTCAGTCATACACAACATACATGTTATGTTTGAAAGTTAGAGTGTCTACTAGGACCTCCTCATTTTAGAGATGAGGATCCTTGGGCCTAGAGAAAATCACTGGTATTCATTATGATAGGTATATATTTCTTTCCAGTAAAATGTGTTTTTCCCCACGTGTGCTATACCATACCTGCAGTACAGACTGTTAGTTCAGCTGATGTATCTTGAATATATATTAAAATTTACAGCACAAAAGAATTATCAATAGGAAAGGTTAGGGGGTTTTTGGCAATTAAATGTAAAGAATAATGTCCCATATTATCATTCTTGTTTAGCATGGTATCAGGACCTTACTCTAAATAATATCATTCAATAGAATCCTATTACATAATATTTCGGAAAAATTGTCCAAATATAGGAAGTCACATCACCAGGCTCCTAATATTATGAACAATCTCCAAAATCATTTGCATTTTTGTTGAATTCATCTTTTGCTGTCCACACCATGGGGTTGACTTTCTTATAAGATCTTTTTTATTGTAAAGTTCTCTGGACTCTTAAGTAGGGTTCAAGGTAGATCAAACTCATCTGATCCTTAATAATTTGTATTTAGTAAAATGGTACTGAATACATCCTTGTACAATTAGTACATAAAGGGTGATGGTGAATTTTACTCCCTCCCCCAAATCATGATTTCACTAGGATAAACTGTTATTGTTATTTGAAAGATAAATGTCTGACAGTGAGTTGTGATCCAGGTACTTCTTCATGGTTGTTAGGAACACAGGTCATATGCTGGTGACAAACAAATAGTTCTCCTTACTGTGATGAGACCAACCTGAGAGACTGCCACTCCTCTCTGAGCTGTTGTGAGAGCTGGTGGTGCTGAACTCCTGTGACTGGTTGTGTGGCATTCTATTAGACAATCCCTCAGCCAATCGGTAGTCAGGGATGTAAAGTAAGGCTAAGGGTTAAAGGGCAGAGGTCATAGTGGCATCATGTGATTAGTTCACAGCACAAGCCCATGCAGAACATGCAGTTAGCAACTCAGAAGCAGATGTCATAGGACAGTGGAGGCATGTTTTGTCTACCTGCCTAATGGAAGTCGAGATGGACTACTGATCGCTATTGAAAAAAGAGCTAAAAGGATGAAACTAATTGGTGTTGGTGTGTGGTGATAGTGACGACGGTGGTGGTGGTGGGGATTGTGGAAGGTACTGAATACATGCCGGTATATTTTTTAGTTTAGGTAGTGAACCTGGTGATGAATCACTAAACTGAACAACAAATACTAATTTCTATCTCATGCAAAAATGATATGAAAATAACTCTTCAGGAAGTAAGGACTTGACATACCATTGTTACCTTTGTTCTGATCAGGTAGAGAATAACCAAATCCCATCAGATCTGTTTTTTGCTGAATTGAGCTTTTCCACTGTGGATCAGGCAGATCAACAGCCAATTCATGTATGCTATTGGAGTGCAATATCTGTGTAGTGGCATATGGAGTAGCCTGTGTTATTTGGCTGGAACTGTTGTAAGTGGTTTTGGTCGTGAAGTCAATGCTGCTATAAATGGCTCCATCTGAGAGCATCGTTGCCGTTTTATCCCCTTGGCCTGGAACTGGTGGCAGCACATCTGTGGTGAACATAGGGAAATGAAACAATTTAATGATGCACAGGAAGCCCAAAACTATCAGGACTGAAGATGAAAAATAAATGTGTCATGCCACACGTTTGCATTTCAGCTGAGATGGGCTTCATGAGCCAACGAAGGGTAGATGATATACAACCATCACCAAGCTCTCAGCCTTGTGACAGGCAGGCCTACAGCTCGTCCTTCATGTCTCACTGGTTAACACACCCCTTCCCCCATTTTCTTCAACCATGAATGAGAAGTTTGGTATATTTCACTATTAAAAAATGCTTTCAGATGCTCATTCTGTTTTAGAATCTATGAAATTGTTAGTTCTTTACTGAAGCAATGACAAAAGTGAATCTACAAATCATGGATAAAAGCATCTTTTTCCACTTTATCTCAAGAGACATGGAATATAACTGCTAAATAGATGCAAACATGTCCAAAATTATACTCTCCAAACTATGAGGCACTTTCTTCTGAAGTTTCAACTTGCTGTTTATCTGGGTTGATTTCACAGTTCCAGAAATGGAGTGTAACCAATGGTAGCAATTTATTTTTTCTTGGATAACAAAGGAACATTTTCATGAATAAGTCATTTTCACAATACAGCAGGATTTAACTATAGAAAAAGCAATGAGTGATCAGCGAGTTTAGTTTATGCTACCAAATCTTAGAAGTGGAGAATTATAGTTTCAAGTTGTAACACAGCAAGTATAAAATTAAAATTTAGGAACAATACTGTATATCAATTGGTCCATTTATCACTTTGGTGTGCTAAATTATCTTTACATGATGCTTTTTATTTCAGAACAGCCACCTCTCTCCTGAGCACTTACTTTCCTTCCCAGAAGAAAGATACTAGTATCTAAAAAAAGAAACACACACACACACACACACACACACACACACACTAATGCTATTTTTAATCATGCAGTGTTAAAAGTGAATATAATTATATTATGCTCCTTAATAATGTATGTTCTGAAAGTCACATTTCATAGGACATGAGGTCATCAACCCACTTGATCTCTTCATTATGGGAAATTTTCAACTAGTTATAGTACTATAATAATAAACCAGGTTGTCTCAGTACCAAAACCAGCTTATCAGCACAAGGAGAAAGCTGAAATAGTCAAAATATCCTAAAACTTTTAGATGAGATGATACCCAACAGTACTTGAAATAAGGATCCTTGTAAAATATTAATTTTGCTTTTACATTTTACAAAAGCTAAAAATGATCTTCTTTAGCAACAGTAACAAGACATTTATAATGCATTTTATGCACTGTATAATTTAGGTCTCTCTGAGGGTTTTGATGTCTGGAATTCCAAATTGTTTTATAATTAAGTATATATGTACTTTATTAAATGACTATTTTAAATACATATCAGTGAGATTGTTAAACATGTTCACATTTGTAATATTTCACCAAGTGGTATAAGCAAGTAAATTGTTTTTGGATTCAGAATTTTGTAACTACTTTCTCGCCCTTCTTGTTTTTAGCTATAAACTAATTAGAAAATTTGATAATAAAGAAACGTATTTCATTCTAAAGCATTAGGTCAGTATCATTTTATTATCAAAAACTTTTGATATTTAATAATATATCAAGATTGTGAAGGTAGATCCTTCACTCTAGGGAAGTTTTTAGGGTTTTGTTTCTACTTCCTCCACCATGTCTTTCACTGATGAATATTAACTGGATAGATTTTTCTCCAGCATTGACCCCAGCTTCCAAACACCTTGAATATGATGTTCTCCAAAGCTTTAGATTTATATTGTGAGCCACTGCAAGTTTTTGAACTGTTGTGTGTTTAAATGTTTAAAAATGGAAAAAAAAAATAGTCCGAGAATCTAATCCTTCATAATGTTATTCTGCACCAAACAAAGCTACGGTTCTAGAAATAGAACCTCTCTCTGCTTATGCATTATAGAAACATTTCCCTCTAGTTGGATTTACTCATGATTTCATTCTGCAGTCTTTCAGCACCTTGGTTACACATGTATTTATTTCTTTTTGCCTGGAATAATTACTTGTATGAATGACTGTCCCCGTCACTGTATCTTAAGTTACTTGAAGACAGGAGTACCTGGGATTTATGTCTCTAATTCCATAATTCCTCACCTAGCATTTTGCAAAGAGTAAGCATTTAATGAATAGTTAAATGAATTTTTATAGTTTGTATTGTCAAAATGTAGACATGTGATAATTAGTAACTGTATTATTCAAAATACTATTTTCATTACATTTAAACATGTACTGGTATAACATTCTCTTTTTATTGTTATTAAAATTGACATGTTTGGTGTCAGAAACCAGATTTTTAATGTTTATTTATTTATTTGGCCGTGCCAGGTCTTAGTTGCGGCATGCGGGACCTTCGTTGCAGCACGTGGGATCTTTTTCTTTAGTTGCGGCATGAGAACTCTTAGTTGCAGCATGTGGGATCTAGTTCCCTGACCAGGGATCAAACCCGGGCCCCCTGCATTGGGAGCACAGAGTCTTAGCCACTGGACCATCAGGGAAGTCCCAGTATAACATTCTCAAGGGAAAAAATGCCAGCAACCGTGATTATTCTTCTAAGTGAACATGGTAATACAATCATACATGTGAATACCACCTTAACTGCAGAACAGTGTAAATAAAAGAACCTAGGCTTTAAAATCTGTTAGATCTGGATCTCAAATTTTTCATCTTGATAAACCTTAATTTCTTGACCTCTAAGATGGAAATATAATTATCTATGTCTCACATTTATTGTGCAAAGGAAATAAAATTTGCAAAAAATCCTATCTTTGGTACATAGTCAATGCTTAAAATGCTTATCACACTGAAAAGAGATACAGTAAACCCTGCCAAAACTTTGTCTTGGCCTTGATAGCTACCTGTGAAATATTTTCATGTCATGAAAATGAAGTGGAAATAGAAGGAAACCTTGAAAATCTTCAACTGTACCCTTTGGCTAAATTAGACTGAGACATTTTAGATGTTGATGTAGTCTGCTAGAAACTGAAAAACCCAAAACCAAAACACTTTCTCCATCTTCGCGCATTTAATTCTTGATATGTAGATAGAATGGCTTGTTATTCCAATACAAATACAAGAAAGATAGGCAGCTATTCCTTGATTGATAAAAGCTTTGGGACCAGAATTTCAAAGTCAGTGTGTAGGTCAGGGCAGTGTTTTGCTTTCTTGGTGAGGAGATGCTTGGGCATAGAACTACCCAATGTAAAGTAGTAGCCTATAATTGCAGGGCTCAGAGTTTGGACACCTAGGGGAGGCAGCCACTATCAGAGGGTCTGAGCAAGTGAGAAGCTAAACGGGGAGTACTTGATTACAGAGGGTAAGCAAGACTCTTGAGGAGTCATACAACTTACTTTCTGTCCTATCATTTACTCCCCAGTCATGCCTGTTGGCCACTGATTGTATGTCAAGCTTTGTGCTAAACCTGTGTATTTAGTCATCCATTTAATTCTCATTACACACCTATCAGGTAGGGCTGGTAATTTTCTGCATTTTATTTGGAGAATGGGAGGGAGACCCCTCTTTTTCAGTTGGTATTGACACAATGCAGAGTTGTGCAATAATTAGTAACTTTATTATTTGAAACACTATTTTAATTATATTCAAACTTGCACTGATATTACATTTGTAAAGAGAAAATGCCAATATCCATGACTATTCTTCTAAGTCAATATGTTTATACACTCATACATGTGAAATCCATCATTGAGGCTTATAATGGACTCAGAAGAGTTTAGCTCAACCCTAGGTCTCCTACATTAATTCTACCTAGAAGTGTAGAAATCCTCCAGTGGATTCACATGAACTTTCTTAGATTACAGCACTATTCTCCTAATTAATCACCCAAATTTTCCACACTCTCTCCATTCTCCACTCAGCAGCAGGATGGATGATTTAAAACAGTACTCGCATTCTAGCATTCTCCTCTAAAAGTCCATCAATGGTTTCTGAACATCCTTTGGCCAAAGTTTATAGTCTTTGTGTGGCTCAGAAGGCCCTCTGTTACCTGTCCTTCTATATTTCTTATCATTTTTTCTGCCTTGCAATCTATACTCAAGTCATTAGGAAATTCATTCGCTTCTTAAATAGGTCAATGTTTCTCTTACCTTCTGGGCCTTAAAACACAGGAGATTTCTTCTCTACACACTTTCTACACACTTTTGACTCCCCACCTTTCCTTCATATATCAGCTTAAATAATAATTCATTCATAGAACTTTCCTACTTCCAGGGGGCAGCTCTTTCATCTGGGGTACTGGCAAGGCAGCTCCATTCCATTTACTGTCCGTACAATCCTCTGCCAATGAAAAACTCATGTATCGGCTGAACTAAACAATGGGGCCTGAGACTTCTCTAGTCCCATCTTTCTCTAAACCCATTGCTCTCCTAGTGACTGGATGAAAAGTTGGAGAGGGGGAGGTGGTGATTATTTATAGTAGGTCCAATTCTGTCTCCTTATAAAGTCCTATGGGGAGGACCCTGGTACCAAATTTTGAAGATCTTAGCATGTCAGCCACTTAGCATTTTTTTGTCTTTTATTTAGGGTACCAGATATCAGTTGTAGAACTACAGAAAAGCTCTCTGTCAACATGTTGTTATACTTATTTAAGTGTCTACTTCTTATGTGATATTATATTTTTACTGTCTGCCATAGTGCCAGATACACAGGACATGCTCAATAAATATATATTGAATGAGAATCAGAGAAGTGAAAAGACTAGTTCGAAATCATAAGCCCTGTTTGGCAGCATGGTTCCTGATTTTAGTAATCTTGTACTAATAGTCTCAAAACCAAATGTTTTATGAATATTTATCTTCTTGGTTAGTGATGACATCCTTAAAAACTTAGTTTTACTCCAGATAATAGATACAACAGTTTTATAATAAAATATTTAGCAAATGTACAGCATTATATGTACCTGTGCATCACTAAATTTAATTATGGAAGAAAATACTTTTTAGTATGCCTTTTTCAAAGCATCTAGGAAAGCCCAGAAAACAAATAAATGAAAAAATTTTGAAAAACATAACTTACCTCCACGCCCAAAATTTGCAATCTCATTTGGGCCACTATTGCTGTTGTTTACTGGCAAGCTTGTGGCTGGCCATGAATCAGCAAGCCATGGATAACTGGGATCACCAGCATTTAGAAGACCTGGGCGGCTAAAACAGGAATTAAAAGGAGATCAATCCATGGAACTCAATGAGAGATTTGGACATCAGTCTCATGAACTAAAATGGATTAAAGAATTTAAGATTTTAATTCACTTTCAAATTAAAATCTGTAGGCTCTCAAGAATTAAGGAACTTTAGCAGTTCACTAAGGCTATATATAGATCAACCCTGTCAGTGGAAGCCGAAGCATGCTGCCTGGGATTCTGCTGATATCCAAATGAATTCAGTCGTCTTCCCTGAAACTGGTGGGAAACTGGTAACATAGCAGCATCCCGAAACAAGGTCTGATGATAAACTGGCACCTCAAGGGAACAATTGCTCAGAATGATTGCTCAGTATCAGCCATTTCCAGGACTTTGAACTATTGCTTCCTTAATTCCTGCAACTCCCATATTTATCTGTCCCCTATAGGCTATAACCCCTGATATGGGCCCTCATGCTTGATTAGAGGCAAGGAACTTAAGGGAAATTAATGAACAGTATTTATACTGTTCCATCAATAGCACATTTTCAGGTTCTCTAAATTTAAAATATTAGGAGAATATTAAAGGTTCTTTTAAAGTGAGATCCACTGTGGTCTGATCCAGCATGTGTATATAATCTACGAAGAAAACTTCCTTCATATCCTATTTAATACAGAATTCCCATTTTTAATATAAAAGATGGGATTCTGATCACTTTCCAGATTATTAGCATATTTACAAAGATACAGCAACATCTATAGTCATTGTACTTTTTTTTCTGATAGACCCTTTGTGATACAATCCCTAAGAGAAACATGTGTTCCTATGGAAACTGCAATAAGAAGATCCAACTGCTTTCTTGCTACATCCACTAGCTTTCATTAGACCTAATCTCTTTTTGCTAAAATATTGATTAAATGGGAGATTGGAAGTTATTACCAGAGCCTAATTACAATCTCCATATCGGCAAAAGGAAAATAGATGAGGATATATGGGTTTGTTATCAACTTTTATCAATTTCAATTGAGTATCCAAAGTTGTGGAATCCAGTCTGATCAATCTACAGCCTATTCATCATCCATGAATCATTTACTTTGTGATCGATTATGTGTAATTGTTCACTCACGGCAATTTAGTGAGAACCAATAAGGAGTCTTAAACAACAGCAACTTCATTTGCTAATGTCTAATTAATGCAATAAACATCCTGCTAACAAATGAACACATTCCTTGTGATATTTACTACTAATTTCTTCAGGGGCCTCTGGGAGATATGAAACATCTGGACTTGATTCCTCTAAAGTGCACGATAGGTCATTAAACCTTGTGGTAAGCCATTTAATTCCTCCTAGAATTCTCACTTATAAGTGATTGTTTATTACAATAATAGCATCTTACTATAGAGTTTCCTCAGTCCTGATTAAGAATAATAATTTAAAAAATCTCCTCAGTATACCTTCCATTGCTCATTAGTCCTCCATCTCCTCTTTGAAATGTAACTGTAAAAAAAAAAAAAAAAAGAAACATACACAAGTAGTCAATATTAATTATGATTAATAACAACTACATATTGGCCCTTAGTTTAGAGCTGAAACCTCTGGGAATTTTAACAAAATATAATTAACATAATTGTGCAGAGAATAAGAAGCAGTGGTTTGGCCTAAAGCAAAGCAATCATTTGCTCCATCTTTAATAAGACATTTAAAAATTCCTCAAGCCAAACATATGGTTAAGTCAAAGGGACAATTTTTATTTGGGTGTCAATTGGTATATACATAGTATTGGAAGATCGACATGCAATAACGAGGAATTATCAAATCATGACGTTTAATGTTAACATATAGGTGGCCTGATCAGAGGGCATAATGCAAAATGCACATAGTAGAAACTGAAACAGGATAGTCCAAACAGATAATATCCTTTCAATGAAACAAGTGAAAGTACTGATTGACAACACATTCCTCCCCATCATAGATCCTTTTAGGGACACTGAGAAGCACTATGAGTTGAAATACTATAATTACAAAGACATGAACTGTAATGAATAGAGAATACATAATGTATTGGGTGCTTTGTTTCATTAGCCAACTCTTACAAAAATGAAACTTTCAAATAATTGATACTGAATATATTCCAATTGTATATAATGACAAAACTTAAGTTCTTTATAAAACTGTGGAACTTATTAGCAATATCAATAAGCATCCAGGAGGGCCACAACTGAAGAATCCACCCCCTCTGGTCACTAGATTCCATTCTACAAAACTAACAACATGAAAGTGGGTTTCAAGGACTGGCCAAAGAAGGTAAATATCAGTTTGGGTCCATCATTCCATATCCAAAACCTTTGCAGCTAAATTTATTTGGAATTCAAAATGCTTCAGATCTGAGATAGGTAATATGATGCATACTGCAGAGAGGGTCCAAGGCAGCAAATGTATTTAAAATTATTGCTTTTGCAATGAGATATGAATATTCATGATTAGTGGAAAAAAGTCTATAAATAACTTCATATTATTTTGGACCAAATTTTGCCACAAAATTACTTAACTAGAAAATCATTGGGAAAAAAAAATTGGTGTTTAGAAGTTTATGGATTGCAAGATTGCAATTCTGACCAAAATGAGTATGGATCAGCTAAACCAATCCCTGGGGATGAAGGCAAAAATACCATTTCACAGATGTGAATCCAACATATCCTATCTTTGGAAGATACTGATTAGATTTACTGTGGTTACTTGGTGAGCAAAAGTAAAAATAAAATTTTATGAATTGATTCATATTTTTAATAAACTAAGGTCATATTGCTACTTAAAGTGCACACATAGTAAATACTTTCTCATTTGGATAATCTCTCCATCATTCACCTCTTTCTCAAGTTTGAGCTAATAAATATGATCACTCTTTAGATCTTATAACTTTCTAAATGTAGTTCCCTAATCCCTTCCCTAAGG
Source organism: Mesoplodon mirus (assembly GCF_964341445.2). Taxonomy (NCBI): domain Eukaryota; kingdom Metazoa; phylum Chordata; class Mammalia; order Artiodactyla; family Ziphiidae; genus Mesoplodon; species Mesoplodon mirus. The sequence continues at coordinate 116,275,005 of NC_138982.1, forward strand.
TCATCTAAGGATATATCTCTCATGGCATCATAATTAGGCAATAAGATGGCTAAGGTTCTTTCAGGAATTCATGAAGCAGTGCTTTCAGAAACATCTTGGCACCTAAAAGTTCATTGCCTCATCAAGTTTTTAGGTAACTTGTCAAGTGAATTATAAAACAATCCTGACATAACCTTTGTACTTGCCCACGACTGGCTATGGACAGCTCCTTGGAGAAAATAAAAGAATACTGATCACTAATCTGCTTCCTGACGGACTCAAGGGTTGGGAATCAACAATCAGCAGTGTATCCACACCACACTGGGTGCCTTTAATGACTGCTTTTAAGAACAACAATGAAAAATTGATCTGAAACAATTATTGAAAAAAACTGAGCACTGGTGGCATTAAATACAGGCCTGATTTGGAGGAAAAAACACAAAATGTGAAAACAGTACAGCTAATTAGCTTTCTATCTGATGTGACTTCCTAGTTATGTGGATTTTTAATGGACTATCAAGTGATTGTTTTAATCTGGTAAAAGAGAGCTAAGGTAATGCTGTGAATATCATTGTGAATACGCAAATCAGCAGGTACTGATGGGCTACACCTCCAAATGTGCTGCTTAGGAGATACATGGGGAGAAACTGGGCCCTTTTCACTAACTTAGATGCTCTTTTTCCTCACCCAAATTTTCTTTTACTGTCAGAACAATAAATGATATTAGAGAAAAAGAGGACAACTGAAGCAGAAGCACAGAAATTAAGTTGTATTTAACTTCATGTACTTACCAATGGTAAATTTTTCATAAACTGTAAATTTTAAAGTATTATGATGCAGCACTGAAAATCTTATCCAAAATATATCATTCAAATGGCTAATAAGCATCTGACAAGATGCTCAACATCAGTAATCATTAGGAAAATGCAAATCAAAACTATTGGGTTAGGGCTTCCCTGGTGGCGCAGTGGTTGAGAGTCCACCTGCCGATGCAGGGGACACAGATTCGTGCCCCAGTCCAGGAAGATCACACATGCCGCGGAGCGGCTGGGCCCGTGAGCCATGGCCACTGAGCCTGCACGTCTGGAGCCTGTGCTCTGCAATGGGAGAGGCCACAACATTGAGAGGCCCACGTACGGCCAAAAAAAATTATTGGGTTGGCCAAAATTTCATTCAGACCTTACGGAAAAACCCAAACGAAAATTTTGGCCAACCCAATACAATGAGCTGTGACTTCACACCTATTAGGTTGGCTGCTATGCAAGAAACATAAAATAAGCATTAACAAGAATGTGGAGGAATTGAAACCCTTGTGCACTGTTGGTGGAAGGTAAAATGGCGCAGCCATAGTTGAAAACAGTATGTTGGGCCCTCAAAAAATTAAAAATAGAATTACCGTAAGATCCATCAATTCCATTTCCAAAGGAATTGAAATCAGGGTCTCAAAGAGATATTTGTACATCCATGTTCATTGCAACATTATTCTTAGTAGCTAAAATGTGGAAGCAAACCAAGCATCCAGTGATGGATGAATGGATGAGCAAAGTGTACATATAGACAAAATGGAACATTATTCAGCCTTGAAAAGGAAGGAATTTCTGAAATATGCTAAAACTTTGGTGTACCTTGAGGACATTGTGCTAAGTGAAATAAGCCAGTCACAAAAAGATAAATACTGTATGAGTCCACTTATATGAGGTACTTAGAGTAGTTAAAATCATAGAGACAGAAAGAAGGATGGTGGTTGTGAGGGGCTGGGGGGAGGGGGTAATAGGGAGTTATTTTTTACTGGATATAGATTTTCAGTTTTAGAAGATGAAAAGATTTATGGATATGGATGGTTGTGATGGTTGCACATCATGAATGTATTTAATGCCACTGAATTGTACACTTAAAAATGGTCAAGATAGTAAGCCTTATGTAATGTTTATTTTACCACAATAAAAAATTGAAAAAAAATTTATCAAGTTAATTTACAGCTGTGTTAGTGTATGGACTCTATGGTATGGTCCATATTTACCAAAGGAGAATTAAATGTTGTGAATAAAAATTTTTAAATTTCAAAACTTTCAAGATATATCGATTTCCTATTTGTCTTCCAAATCATTAAACTGTTTTCAAATGGTTCTAGACCACTAAAAAACTGTCAAAATATTTCATAAAGACATTTATCTTTGTACCTCTGCATACCAACTATACAAAGGCAAAAATACACAGTCATTATGTAAATACATAATTGACTTAAAATGGCCCATGGATACAATTTGATATACATGAGAATCTTCAATTTTGTATGTTTCTACAGGAGAGAAAAACAACAACAACAAATAATCCCTTTACATAATAAGGTTGATTAGTTGTCTTTTTAAAGTAAGGGAAAAAGAGAGAACACTTTTTCGAGTATCCTTTTCCTCCCATGCTCCAAAACTTTTAGATTTGTTCCATTTTGAAAAGTAGACCCAAAATAACTGAGTTCTATTAGAACATGAGATTAAAAGCAGACTAGAGGGCTTCCCTGGTGGTGCAGTGGTTGAGAGTCTGCCTGCCGATGCAGGGGACTCGGGTTCGTGCCCTGGTCAGGGAAGATCCCACATGCCGCGGAGCGGCTGGGCCCCTGAGCCATGGCCGCTGAGCCTGCGTGTAAGGATGAACAATCAGAACTCCTAAAATGGAAGTCATATTTGGTGTTTTGATCAGCATTTTTTGTGTGTGCAGAGAGAGAAAAACAGAAAAATAAATGCCACAGCAAAGGGAAAGCTGTTTTGAGGTAGCTCTCATTTCAGAGATGTAGAACTACCTTAAAGCTGAAAGCAAGAGGGTGGGGAGGGTAGGTGGTTGGACAATCTTGCTGTAGTCACAATTTTGATAATCACAGTGTGGTAACTATGTGCTTATTAGAATTAAATTTGAAATAAGTGTGAATCTTTACCAGGAGTTTCTGCTAGCATCTAAAATTAAGAATTTTCAAGGGAGCCACATAGAGAAGTTTTTATTTCTAAAACTGACTGACTAGTGCTAAGGTTTCCAAAAAGCTCTGTAGACACCACAATCTTAAATGTTTTAGAATTGCATTAAATATTCTGAATTTATTGCAATATTTATAAAAGATATAAGGTAAAGAGATTTTGCAAGTTCATATCATACACAAAGTACCTCTACTATTATCTGACAGGATTAATCCTAATCTCTCGCTTTCTAGAATTGAGGGGGAAGGGAAACAGAGCTACGTGGTAAATTGACATTTTGAGGTAAGGAAGCTTTCAGAGTGCCTATCTCTAGTAGGCCACATTTTCCTACTCCAAATGGAAACTTTAATGTTGCCAGCCAAGCCTCACTCCCTTTCCTGATAAGCTATTTCTCAACTATGAATGTAGATTAATCCTCTTTTAATAAGCATTAACTCAAGCCCAGATAATCAGAGTATAAAAATTCCATCAAATCTTTTAGCTGTCTTAGGGTCATTTTGTCAAATAATTTCACCAAGGGTTTAAAACCTATGCATGAAGTGTTTGGTATTTCATAATTTGCTCACTCATTAAATTATTTATATTTACTGAGTAAAATCTGTTCTCCTCAAAGGTAATATTCATAAAATAGAACACACCCCTTTAAAAGTGAAAATATGTTTATTTTCATTAAAAAGTTGGTGACTTAAAAATTATGAATAGAAATATGAACAGCATAAGTTTGAAAAGAATCATGTAGCCTTCATGAAGATTATAATACAATATATAGAATCTTCATGAAGGCTGCATGGCTCTTATTCAAACTTATGTCGTTCACTTTTCTATTCACAAATACCGTTAATACATATAATCAAACATTTACTCTAGATTCAAAATCACCTAGTATTTTCTGCCTAAATATGTTTACAATTCTATTTCGCCTGGTAGTTCGGGTAGTGAATTCTTCTGGCAGTCAGGAACCTCACATGCAGTGACAAGCAGCCTGTTAGTGTTCAGTGAAGATTAAGATAAATAACACTGCATGTTACTCTAGAAAAATATAAAATGAATTCATGTAGAACATGAGATATGAGGATACCTTTCTCATTCCAGCTGCCCCTCTTTGAGCCACGAGCAAACCTGTCGTGCATGTTTGTGTCTGAAGAATTTAAATAAAGAATAAATAGGAAAAAAAATTGAATAGGAAGTTAGTGTGTAATTTTGCCCTGGGGAAATCTCCAAGTTCTTCTATGTAAAGAAGCAAAACACGTTCAGGCCAAATTCTACTCTCAGATCATTTAAGTGTATAAGTTTACATTTGATTCTTGATAGTTGCTTTTACAATCTAAGGAGCTAATCCACTAGTGTTCTATGATCAATATGTTAAATCCTCTGAAACATAAGAAAAATATCAACACTGAGTAGCATGCCATTTTTTTTTACCTTCCTTTTAAGCATTCAAATATAATTTTCCACATGGAGATGGACAATCAAAGATTAGCCACAGTAGAATTAGCGGGTGAGTTTTTGCCTGTACAGAGAGAGTGGAAAGTATCCTGCCGAAAGTTAGATTCTCCACTCTGCAAGTTACTTCTTCTCCCTACTAGTTAAAATCTTCCCTCTGGTGGTTAAAATCTACCTGTGGGGTTTCCCTGGTGGCGCAGTGGTTGAGAGTCCATCTGCCGATGCAGTGGACACGGGTTCGTGCCCCGGTCCGGGCAGATCCCACATGCCGCGGAGCGCCTGGGCCCGTGAGCCATGGCTGCTGAGCCTGCGCGTCCGGAGCCTGTGCTCCGCAGCGGGAGAGGCCACAACAGTGAGAGGCCCGTGTACCACAATAAATAAATAAATAAAATAAAATAAAATCTACCTGTGATGGTTAAGAAGACTTGGAATGAAGTAGGAAAAAGCAAGTGCTGAAATCAAATTTTACCTGCTTTTCAGTTCTACTTAGGATCAGTCTAGCATTATTAAAATGCATGTTTCTTAATTTACATCAATTGCAGCAGAGTTTAAATATAATCCAAGATCAAATTTGGGGTTTGAAATAAATGAAGACATTTTTTTGTTATAAATTAATTTAAATACCGATCCCAAAGTAGACTTTCATTTATTTGAAAAAAAATGTTATTGCTATCATAAATCAATAAGAAAAATTTGAAACTATATAGATATTACCATGTAGTAAAAAGTGGAAACATTAGACTTTTCGTTTTGTGAGTAAAATTACATTGCTTTAATGTTACTGGGTTTAGTTTTCATGCTTGTTAAATTATAAGATTTCCAGATAAATTTTTATGAAAACCAAAAATAAACAGAACTAGTACACATAGACTATTTTCTCTATAATTTTTATAAAACACTTCAGAGAAAAATATCCCTGTATGAAATCCCTGTGCTCTTAAAATGGATCATTAGCTCATGCATGAAATATCAGAAATTTAAATATTTGATAAATACGTACTACACTAATCATTCCTATTTAAAATCCTCATATTCTCAAGAATATAAAAATTCCAGGAGTTGGAGGATAGGATATTTATGGAGGGAAATGTGTAGAGAATATTGCCAGGTCAGATATGCAATGCTAAGTACCTGTGGTTTGGATTTTCATTTGCTTCTCACCTAGAAGAGAACAGCAGTTGCTGGAAGGCAAATTACCAGCAGAAGGTGAATCCATTCTGAAAGTCAGCCATCTATCAATTAAGTATAAAGGTTCAGAAAGGCTGCTCTGTGGCTTGGCCTTATTCCAAAATATTTGAAGTGCATAGCACCTTCCGAGTTAGCAGTTCTTCTACAAGCAGATGGATATCAATCACACTGAGAACTGATAATAGGAAATGTACTACTCTTGTCAAGCTCAAAGACCAACAGATATTTTCAAATTAAATGCATAGGTTTTGCAAAGAACTGCTGTTTAAAAAAGAAGAAGAAAAAAGGCTATCTGACATAATTTTACTAAAAACATAAACAACTAATTACGAGACCTATGCTATTTTGAAGGAGTGAGTGAATAAAGATGTATGGAAGGTAAAAATGCAACACTCCAAACGTGGCATCTTAGAACTTTGTACTGAAGTGGCTAGCATAGTCAATCTTTTATTATTTTCACTAAAGCCAAGCAATGAGATAAAACATAAAAATCGTCCTTGAATTAAATCATTCTTCCTGATTTCTCATGTCATTTATATGAGCGTGTCACAGAGATGAAATGGAACGTGGTGATTGACTAAACAGACACGTTGATGGACAATACCTTCAAGGAATGAAAGCAGAGGACTGGACTGCAAAACAAGAAGTTGTGTTAAAGTATCATTAATGTTCATGACTCTGACACTCAGCAGTTATTGCCCAGCATACCTTTCCAGGAAGAATCACTCACTGGTAGGATGATAAAGCACTCAGGTGACAAAGCGTAAGGAAGCAGGCATCAGCAACCAATGAGAAATGAGAATGGCAGAGCAATAGCAAGTCACAAAGCAGGAAAGCCCCTTTTCAATGGATACATTATACTACCTTCTCTAGTCCTGGGAATTTGTTCTAACCAGTAACTAATAAACTTTATTTTCACAAAATATAGACATGAGCCACAGTGTGATTGTCAAATGATCGTATTTAAATGCTATCGAATAACAAGAAAGACAACCAAGTGGGTGCTATTCCTTTTATTTTGAACTATTCTCAGAAGCTCAGACACCTACAAGCTACAGCAGCGGATGAACTTAATAAGAATTGAAGCCTCTGTCAAAGTCACTTAACACATTTATGCTTCTTACTAAAGTAAAAATTAGAAATAGAAGATGAATAAAATATCTCAAAAATTTTAAAATATTTGTAGGATGATGGTAAATTAAAATTGTTCCCTTGCAAATTCTACAAAGTGTGAAATATTGTGAGACAATTTCTTTTGATGATCATTGTTAGAGAAAGTACTTAAAATGCATTGCAATTTAAACTGTAATTGAATATAGTTTCAGTATTGAGTTCATTTTTCAATCACTGACTTGATAATTTTCTCTCTCTCTCTCTTCCTTGGAAGTATTTTGAAGGCCATAATTTTGGACATCCTTAAAATTCCTGTTCTTGGTTCTAAGAAGAAAACATTTTTGTGAACAAGTAGAACACCAACGGTCTTCTTTTTCTTCTGCTGCTTCTTTTGCTTCTCCTTTTTCTTCCTTCTAAAATGCCTATTGGTCACTTTGAAATAGACATCCTATTTAAGTGACTAGTAAATCACTTAATTAATGTCTCATTAGTCTCATCAATACTGGTGAGATTTTTTTTGCTTCGTTTGTATTTTCCATCTGAGACACAGTTTGTATTGTAATCTGTATCATGAAATACAAAGAACTACATTTCAAATCTTTTCTCTTTTTTTCTGAGCATTTTAGGAATGCTCTTGCTTAAATTCACTTTTCAAACAACGGTGTCATAGCATGCAAAGTCTGTGTGTGTGCGTGTGTTGAACTAGTTGAGAAAAATGTCTAAGCATTTTATCAGTGTGCATTCTTCTTATGCTTCCTTGGAGATACAAGCAAAAATATTGCCTTATGGTTATAATGTTATATGGTGAAAAGCAGTGCATTAAAGCACGTTGTCTGTAATTGTTTAAATCAAGCCAAAAACATCCATTCATTCACTCAGTTATTCCATTCTGTTCCTTCCCTTGAATTTTGTCATATTTCTAAAGATAAGACATTTTTTTAGCTGGAAATAGCCTCTTACCAGCATAATTACTGAGTCCCTTTCTCTTCTTTCTTCGCCAATACAACCAGATGCTAAAACCCATCAGAATTACCCAGCAGGCACCACCAATACCAGCTATAAAAGCTGGTTGTTTCACAACATCAGTGATTTGCTCAGTTATGCTGTTATTGTTTTCAGTAATGACAACTTCATTCCTTCCCCCTATGGAAGAAACAACAGTGTTAGTAAATATTAAGACAAAACCCCCACAAAAATGCATATATGGTATGCCAAAGGCACAGAAGATTAGAACATTCTTTGAAGCAGATAATGTTCGTTGTGTCCTGAGCCTGTCACAATTTATTAGTAAGTGTATTTTGTAAGTTTCAGAAAAAGAATCAAATCATAAGTTTGAAATGTGATTAAGAACACTGCTCCCTTGTGTTTTGTTTTGCTGTGGACAGATTCAGAACCACTTCTTGATATATTGCCTCATAAGTAAGTACTAAAACAAGTGCTGTGGGCTGAAATAATAGTAACCTTTCTTCAGTTAGGTAAAGCATTTTGTAATATAAATCTTATTTTTTTAAAAAAAGCAACTACAACATTTAACGCCAGGTATTTGAAAATTACCTTCCCCCTACAGCACTGCCTAAATACAAATGTTTAAAATATTGCCCTTAATATTCTACCAAAGGTCTTATTTGATCAAACATACTTTAATTTTCTGGAAGGTATTAAAATTACTATATTAAACAATGACAATTATGTAAACATCTTTTCATAGAGATTAGTATCTACAGTTAAAACGTCATGAAAAGATAAAATTCCTAAATGTCCTTAAAGTATTTGAAACTAATTTGAAAATCCACTTGAAAGTTGGATACAAAACAACTTGAAAATTAATTCTAAGGTCTATGTAACAAAATCATAAATTTAAATCTGGACTAAGATGATTCTAGTAGTCATGTTTCTGACCGTTTAGCCCTCTCAGAGATAATAAAGAAAATCTCAATCCACATTTTTAAACAGGTTTTAAACTCATGGAATCATATCACTGAAGATCAATGATTTATGTGTTTATTTAACAGATGAATGAATTCAGAACTGGAAATTAAGTGATTTCTTATGTTAATATCATATCTCATTAGTAACTAATCCAATACTTAAAAAATAAATTGTAAGCAAAATATAAATGACAAATTTCAGCACATCACATCACAGGAATGTGTAATTCTCATTGTTTCAGTTATCATGGCACTGTAATATATTAGAAAGTGCAAGGTCTTCAAAGTTCCACATTTGAGTATCATCTCTGCCACTTATTAGCTAAGTAAGCAGTGAGCTTATGTAGGGCACTTAATCTTTTGGAATCCCTGTTTCTGTGAGTTGGCAGCAGTACTATTTCATTTATTTGGGAGGATTAATTGAGACGATGTATGTAAAGAGGTTAATAGGAAGACAGTAATTATAGCCCATGTAAGGCTAAGAGTTACTTTAAGGGACAATCAGGCAGGAATATAAGTTGTAAATTATCTAGATGTGAGAGTCCTGCAAACAATAGGTGACTTGTTGACCAAGGTTTCACCTTTCTTCCAGGGCAGAAAATTAGCCTATATTCCCCAGCTTCCCTTGTAGCTGAGTACAACAAAGTGACTGAATATTAGCCAATTGTACACAGGCAGATGCATACTACCTCCAGACGTGACCCATAAACCACTGTGACAATACATCACACTCTCTTTCCTAGCATGTTGGATAGAAACGAGGGATCCGCGGCAGGATGCTGACCATCTAAGACAGTGGTCCCCAAACTTTGGGGCACCAGGGACCGGTTTCGTGGAAGACAATTTTTCCATGGGCGGGCGTCGAGGAGGGGAGAGGGTTCAGGCAGTAATGCAAGTGATGGTCAGATGAAGCTTGCCCGCCTGCCTTTCACTTCCTGCTCTGTGGCCTGGTGACTACCAGTCCGCAGCCCAGGGGATGGGAACCCCTGCTCTAAGAGACGTAGAGCCATTGATGGAAGGAGCCAAGTTCCCTGAAAAATTTTATGGGGCAGAAACCCCATCCTCCATTCTGCTGAGTCATATTAGACTGGACTATGAATAAGAAAGAAACTTTTCTTTTGTTAAGCCAATCTGTATGCCCACTTGTTTGTTATAGCTGCTAGCATCTTTTATAGTCTAATATTCCATTCTTGAAACGACTTTTGTGTTAATTTCCAGATTTAAAAACCAGCTTCACTTATGTAGCGAAGCTGGTTCATTTTCCTAATCTATTTGCTCTTAGTTACTATACATATAAACATAATAAAAAATGTATTTAAAATGAGCTCATATTTTCAACTTGAGACATATCAATACATATATCTGGTGATTGTGTTAAACACTAGTAGTTACTAAAAAGAAAACACCTTATAGCAAAAACAGAAAAGAAAATTCGTCGTTCATTTGTGTAAAAGATCCATAAAATGTCTTATTGAATATAGTGAAATATTTACTTATGTTACCCGAAGTGTATGAGTATTTCTTGTGCTGCTAGTATTTTTAAAACAATGTTGTCAGTTGGACTAATTAAAGCACAGACATGGGATGTGTGTGACCTGTAACACTCCATTGTTCTTTCAGACAAAAAAAAATATATAATGAAATATAATGTCTTCCTCCCACTGGAGAGTAATGAAGAACAAAACTAATTTGTTGGACTAAAAATTAATTAGACACATCAGATTCGATTGTACCTATTACTGTGAAAGTTTGCAGTTGTTCCACATATTATTACCAACTATGTAAGGTAACCGTGAAATAGGCAAATGATTAAAGAAACAATAGGTATATTACTAAGCAAGATTACTGAGAATTTTAAGTCAATGTAATTTTGTTATATGACATGCTGTTTGATGCGTATATATATAAATGTATTTGGTTGTATTTGTGTGTGTGTAATTGCAAACATATAAAATTATGGATATTTTGATGTAAAAGTCACCTTACCAGTGGAGACAGCAAATAAAAGAACAATACTACTTTTAAGTCTGTGTAAGGCTATTTATTATATTTATACAAATTTTAATTAAAGGTCCCTTAATGTAACTTTTTGGAATAAAAACTAAGCTGAGAAGGAATAGATGAAACAGTACATTGTCTGGCATAAGACAAATCTAAAATTATCAGCCATAAATTACATCAAATGCCAATACAAGATTTAATTAAAGCAAAGGGGAAATGAGGAAGAGCTTGAGTCACTTCAAGTGCTGTTTCCAGTACTGAATAGACAATAGGAAAATCATAAATTGAAAGAGAAATGGAGATTAGCTATCACTAAATCACTTTTCAACTAAGGAATAACAGTTGTGTAGATAAGGTTATCAGACAAGATGTTAAGGTAGATATGCAGGGGTAATTAAAGAAACAATTAAAGGCTTCTTCAGTACAACAGTAGATATTAAAAAGAAATAAATCTCTCGAGGACAAATAGCCTTTTCCAGGTTGAATTGTGCTTGTGTGTGTGTGTGTGTGTATGTGTGTGTGTGTTTATTTCAAGTAGTACAATTCTATTGTCTATAATTATGTCTTGGGTATTGTGTATTCTAACTACGTGAAAAGGAGATAGAAATATTACTTATTAGATTATTTTTTATTTCATAGAAAAATTTGAAAAGTATGATACATAAACAAATTAAAAGGTACTCATTATCCACTTGATCACTCAGTCTTTTTAAAATAATATGAGTTATGCAAAACTTTCCATTTGATTTAAAATAATCTTAGTTAACATTATTATTTTAAGTTACCATACAATTGTTTATTCTTAACTGTCATGACATGAACTTGGGGAAATGGTGTTACTGCAATTTTTACTTGCCTCCAAATACAATAAATCCCCCAAATATTGTGAAGCAAATAAGTAGCTACTAGAACCAAAATCAAATCAAAACAAACCAGCTTTTCTATGCTTGAGAATTATATTTATTATCAAAATGATAGAAAACAAAAAGAAAACATGAAAGGAAAATATAGATATTTGGTAATCCTACTGATCTTTGATTTAGAAAAATTACATTCAGTCAATCTTTTTCATATATATGCTAGAATGGCAGTGGAAAAAAACAGGTTTGTTTACCTATCTAGGAGCTCTCATAGAAAGCTATATCTTTCAAACATGTTTCATATTTTTTAAGTGAAATATCACTGCCTTATTTCTAAATAACAAATATTCTAAATGTTATTTAGAAAATATGTAGAAATAAGAATAAGTTCATCTATATCTGTTAAATCCTTTTGGGTGTACCTGTATTTCTTTCTTATTCCAACTTATTTTAGAAAATCTCAGAAGGGCAAGATTATAGGTTTCCCTCAGGTTAAGAAATTAATTCAGTTTGTATGACTAATTAACAGAGGGAAGGCAATTTAAAGAAAAGTTAATACTATAACTTTTAAAATGTTTTTAATATGTAAAAGGAAGAATACTTGAGAATCTAAAAAATTTTAACATGACGACTGAATATTAAATCTCTTCATTATATAATAAATACATTGTAAAAAGAAACAACTTCCCAGAATTTGGTAGTATGTTCTATGTGCATATTTCAGAAAATAAACAGAAAAGAATGCAAATGGCACATTGGCTTGTATGAAACTCTGGACAAGTATTTTTAAAATATATAAACTCTAGGAAGAACATTTAAAAAGATAAAGACACTGACAAACAAATAAAATCAGGGTCAACTGAAGGGATTTGCCTTCTGAAAGAATGAAACCACTCAAGAAAAAAAAATCTGCATTTATGAGGCTTTCTACTCCCTTAGAGAGCTCAATCCATGCAGCACTAGGGAGCTAGAGCTCAAGCTGAAAATCTCAGTCTTATTTCTAGGAGGTGTCAGAAGATAGCCTTCACACCTGCCAGTGTGACAAAAAATTAAGGGAGAAACCATGTGAAAGAGGGAGAGACAGGAGAGTGATGTTCTCAAATCTGTGTATAAATTCTCCCTCAGTACTAGTGTGAACCCTCAATTGTGCATGCAGAAGGACAATTTCAAGGATTTGGTGAAACTCAAAAGGTAAAAGGCTGCAAAGACGGAGCAGACTCTCTCACTGCAGAGAAGATTGTGTTTGAAGTTTAAATTCCATCAAGTTAGGCAGACCAGATAAATATATTAGGCTTTTCACTGAATGTCCAGGAGCCCTATGCCTTAGAAGTAAAAATTAGACTGAGGTTTTGTCTGAAGAATATTGTCAAAACATAAATAGTCCATATTAACAATATGTAAAAACCAAGCCACCACAAGATCAAGATGATCAGCCAGTAACATAACTGCCTCTAAGGGAAAGAAAAACAACATTCTTCAGAAGATCACAAAATTGTATAGTATGTTTTCTGCAACGTCCAGTATATAGTAAATATTACCAGGCATGGAAAAACAAGCAAAACAATAATAACAACCACAATAGCAAAAATGAGGAAAAGATAATCCAAGATCAAGAAGAATAGTAATCAATAGAAATAGACCACGAGATGACATGGATGTTGAAATTAGGAGGAAAGGACTTTCAAGCAGCTATTACAATATGTTCATTAATTTAAAATAATAGAGTCCTAATGAATGAACACATGGGGAATTTCAGAGGGAAATGAAAAATGTAAAAGAGAACAAATGGAATTTGTATTATATGGATACTTCCACTTCTGCCCATGAAGGAATAACAGGAATGAGACATGCAATCCCACCATAAACAAGGAAAACCTAGGCAAAATATGGGAAACAAAAGGACAGAACTATGATAAAAAAGGAAATAAACAAAGGGAATCATACGATATTCATATCTTTCTATCTGGAGACAATTTCTAAAATGCGATGCAAGGAAGGGGAGTCCAAAAATGACTGAATAGCATTCCTGAGTTAAAGAGACAGTAAAACTGAGGCAGACTCAGGGATTGAATTTAAGGAACAGAATATCAGATAAAGGTGGGTAATATAAAATATTTTTTCTTAGTTTTAATTTATTTGAAAGATAGTTGATTGTTTAGAGCAAAATCAATAATAATACTTTAGTTTGTGTATTGGTTTTTAATACATGTGCAGGAGTAAAAGGTAAAATAATAGAAAAAGCTTGAAAGGGAGGAAAATGGAATTATATTTTCTAAGATCCATATAGCATAGGCTAATCCTAGAGTAACATTACAAAAATAGGTATACTTAATGATTCAATAGTGAACATAAAATATTATACAAGAAGTCATTTTATTCATCCAAAAGAAGTCAGTAAATTAGGAAAACAGGAACAAAGTCAGATAAAAAATATAGCAAAAGGGTAATTCTAGGCTCCAAAACATCAATGATCACATTAAAGATAATAAACACTCCAATTAAAAGGCAAAGATTGTCATATTGGATAAAAAATAAGGCCTCACAATATGCAATTTAAATAATACAAATGTGCATTAAATACAAAGACATAGGAGTTAAAATAAAAGGATGAAAAAAAATCACAAAATGCAAACACTTACACGGGTGTACTGACAACAGACAGAGTAAGTTCCAAGACAAAGAATCTTATGAGGAAATAAAGTGAGGCATTTCATAATGAAAAAGCATAAGTTCATTAAGAAGCTATAACAATCTTAAAATATACTCAGTTAAAACAGAGTAGCAAAATACATGAAACAAAAACTTACAAAAAGGAGAAATACACAAATCTATAATTATAATAAATTTCCAGGCTCTTTTCTTATTAATTAAAAGAATGCATTACAGAAAATAAGTAAGGACTTGAACAATACTACCAACTGATTTTACCTGACATTTATTGAATGTTCCATTTCAAGATAGAAAAATAAAAATGAACATAGTTTTTAAATGCACAAGGCACACTCGCTAAAATGAAATTCTGGGCCATAAACTAAGTCTCCATATTTAAAAAGCTAAATTCATGTAAAGTACACTCTCTGACCTCAGTGGAATTAAATTAGAAATCAGCAGCAAAAAGCTATATGGAAAATACCAAAGCATTTGGAAATTTAATAGCACATTTCCAAATAACTTCTGCAAAACCCAAAAATTTTTAGGGGAAGTGAAAAGTGTTTTCAACTTTATGATAAATGGAAACATAACACATCAAATTTGTAAGATTCAGCTGAAGAAGTGTTTAGAGGGAAATTTATAACTTTAAATATTCGTATTAGAAAAGAAGAGAGGTCCAAATCATTGATTTAAGTTTCTATCTTAAGAAGCAACATAAAAGTAAGCAGAAGAAAAAAATCAGAAATCGCTTAATTAGAAAACAAATAAATAAAACTAACAAAGCCAAAATTTGTACGCTGAAAGGATTAATAAAATTGATAAATCCTTATCAAGATTAAAGTTGGAGAGAAGGAAGAGAGAGAGAGGGTAGGGGACAACAAAAAAGGAGAAGAGAGAGAGAGAGAGAGCATGAATCCACAGTACTTATGAATAAAAGAGATGGCATTACTACTCATCCTGCAAACATTACAATTAAAGGGATTACAAATAAGGAGATACTGCAAATAAACATGTGATAATAAATTCAACAATTTAGATGGATTAAACAAATTCACTCGTGGGCAAACACCAAAAATCCATTTACCACAACCAACAGAGAAGAAAAAAAATATCTGAATAAATGTAAATTCATAACAATAAAAATAATTCACAAAGAAAACTCTAGGCACAGATATCATCATTGGATTCTAGAAGTATTTAAGGAAGAAATAGGACCAGGTCTACCAAGACTCTTACAGAATGTAAAAGAGGAAGGAATACTTCCCAACCCATTAAAGCTAGCCTCCCTGATTCCAAAACCTGACAAAGACATTAAAAGAAAACTACCGATCAATATCCCTCATGAACACAGATCCAAAATTCTTTACTAAATGTTAGCAAATCAGATCCAGTAGGATCTGTAAAAAGCATAATATATCCTGACCAAGTGGGATTTATCCCAAGAATGCCAGGTTTATTTACCTTTGAAATCATAGAATTTATCATATTAACACAAATAAGGAGAAAGAAAATAGATGATTATCTGAATACACTCAGAAAAAGTATTTTGCAACTATTAAAATAAGTGAGTGAAGTTAGTAAGGCCATAAGATAAAAGGGCAATACATAAAGTTAAATTTATATATAACATAAAGTAGTTGAAAAAGGGAATTTTATAAATCCACTTGTAATAGTGTAAAAAACATTAAATACTTAGGAAAAAGTTTAACAAAACATATGTTAAGGCCATATGCTGAAAACTACAAAATATTGTTGAGAAAAATAAAGACAACTAATGGAGAGGTACATCAAATTCCCACAGAGAAAGACTGACTATGAAAATGTTTAATCTTTCCAATTTGATGTATAGATTCACTGTATTTTTAAACATAAATATAATTTTTCCAACATAATTTTGTAGAAAAAAATTTTCCAAAATTTTTTCCAACATAATTTTGTAGAAACTGACATGCTGATTTGAAAAGTATATGGAAAAGCAAAAGGTCTGGAACAGCCAAAAAAATTTTGGAGAAGAAAATGATGCAGTATTCACATTACCTGATTTCAGGACTTTTTATGAGCTATTAGTAATCAAGACACTGTGGTTTGGCATATGGATAGACATATAAACAAATGGAATAATACAGGGAACCCAGGAATGGATCCACACATGTATAGTTAACTGGAGAAAGGAAAGTTTCAGTGAAAGATACCTATGCATTTTGATTTTACTTATGGAAATAAATAAGCCTCAAGCCTCAAATCACATGCAATTACTTTAAGATGAATTATAGACCTATGCATAAAAGCTAAAACTATAAAGCTTCTGGAAGAAAATATCTTTGCTATCTAGATGTAGGACATAGTTTCTTAGAAAGTACTAAACATGAAAGAAAAATTTGATAAGTTATAGATCATGTAAATTGAAAACTTTTGCTCATCAAAAGACACTATCAAGAAAAGGACTAAGAAAGCCATAAATTGGGAGAAAATATTTGTGATACAATCTATGACAGATAATTTATATTGAAAATGTACAAATAACTCCTCTTAGTAACAAGAGACAAATGACAGCATTTTAAAAAAGGCAAAGACTTGGAAATTTTACAAAAGAATATATGTGAATGTCCAATAAACACATGTGAAGTTGCTCAACATCATTAGTCATCAAAGAAAATTGAAGTTAAAATGACAATGAGGGACTCTTACACTCACTGAAATGGCTAAAATGACAGATGGCAACATTAAATGTCAGTGAGGATGTAGAAAAACTGGAAGTCATATTCTTTCCCAGTGAGAGTATAAAATTATACAATTTGAAAAAAATATTTAGAGTTTCTTATAAAGTCAAACTACATCAGTGCTGTTACCCAGAAATTCCACTTCTAGGTAATTCTCCAAAAGAAATAAAAACATATGTCCTCAAAAAAACTTCTTACACATTCTCTCAAGAGAAAAGCAGAGAAACAAAATATGATACATTCACAAGATTGAATACTGCTCAGAAATAAAACATATGAATTGCATAACACATGTATGGGAGAATCTCAAAAACATTATGTTTAGTGAAAGAAGCCAGACACAAAATATTATATTCTGTATGATTCCATTTATATATATTTCAAGAAAAGTCAAACATAATCCATGGTGATAGGAAGCAATTTTCTGTAATGATGATAGTAGATTGAATAGGGATTTCTTCTTTGGGATAGTTTATTTGGATTACTAGTTTCTTTTGGCCTGTTTCTGGTTAATTTTTGACATTTTTCTGGCTAAGAGGAGGTATACAGATTTGAAACATAATGCGCCTTCTTCAGTAACTGCCTCATTTCCTATTGTATTTCAAAGGCATCAAAATTACAAATGAAACAATAGATTAAAAATAATTTTCAAACCAACTTTCAGCATGTAAACTCTTAATGATTATGATTTTAAGAAGTTTGTGGAAATCCTAAGAGCATAAGCAATTGCTGAACATTTTGTTAGAAGCTCTAGTCAGTTTATTTGCCTATATGATGTGTGCATCTTATTACTCATTATTTACTGTATTTCCACAGTTGGGATGTAGATTCAAAAAAATAATCTACCTTGTTACCAGTTGACTGATTCTAAAACACATACCATATGGATTGGTACTCACCAATTATTATTGGCTGTGGCTCACTTTTTACTCCAACTCCTGCACTGGTACTAGCTGCAACCTCTACCCGGTATTGAATACCTGGGAATAATCCACCAATGATTACAGATCGAATGGCTGCATCCACAGTTTTGTTGATGTGGAATCGTGTTTCATTCCCCAGACACCAGATCTATAGAAATGTAAAGTGAATATCAAAAGAATATAAAATTATTTTTTTCTGGTAATTAGTTCATTATAATTGATTAAATCTTTTAGTAGAGACCAATCTATTTTCTAGTCTTATAGAAGTATTTGTAAATGACATTTTCTAAAGCCTAATTTCTGCTGTTTATATATAGACGTATGTATGTGTATATATATATATGTGTGTGTGTGTGTGTGTGTGTGTCTGTGTCTGTGTATGTGTGTGTGTATTAAAGAACAACAAAAGAAGCTAAAACTATGCAACGTTCCTATATATTTTACAGTCAACACTGAATGCTCATAGTACAATGATTCCCTCAACACCTCTGCAAGGTCTGGAAAGTGGTCCTTGATTGCAAATGGCATTTAGGTATGGATTAAAACACACAAATTCCTCTGCTTAATTTACTTATCAAGATTTATTATGCAAAGAATTATTAAAAATATGGTGATTATGAGTTGTAGTATCCAAAGTATATAGGTGCACATCGAAGTAATTTATATTTCATTTAAGAAACTATTAACTTACACAGAAGTGGTTAACAAGATAAATTGACTAAAGTTATAGGTATTGACAGAGATAAAATTAAAGCCAATATTTACACTGACAGTAATAAATCTTAATATTGATCAAAACATACACATGCATGAGAAGAGAGTGGTGGGAAGTCTTTAAACACTGATGTGAGGGATGCTAGGCTTGTACTTCCAATAAGAATCAAATTTTAAGTCATACATTCTTTTGGGATATGGAAATCTGTTACTGTAAAATGTGTTATAAAAAATTCTACTGTGTGTACTTATTTGTATTTCTATTATACAGTATTTATAATCTACATGGGGACACGTAAGTAGGAACACACATTGCTTGTTTCTGAAAGAGGTAAGTTCCTGAAACTTTTTCTTTAAAAGAATGCCTGTGAATTGCAAATGTCTTTTATTTAGTCTATGAAACCTAAGTTACTAGTGAAGGATTATTTAGCCCTTACCAAAATATACACATTTTTATCAAAATAGGACAATCTCATATGAGTGAGAAAATTTACAACTTATGAAAAATTATCATGTTGTGAAAAAAATCAATATTTAAATAAATAGAAGTTGAAGATATTTAGTCCTAGATGATATAAAAGTAAAATCCTAAACTCATTAAAAAACACACACACTCCAGGGTAGATAATGTTTTGCTTTTAAAACAATGTGTTCTAACACTTAAAAAATTTCTGATTTTATATAATTATGCTACTGTAAAAGCACTTACTCTTATTTTCTTATTCACATTTTTTATAATGTGATGGGAATAATTTTAAAATAAATTCTTATGCAACTTTAGTCCATTTGCTTCAGTAACTTAACCATTAACTTAGGAAAATTCTACTTTAACTTTCACATTTTTTCCTAGAAGTAACAATGTTTTGAGTAAAATTATTCAGCTTAATTTCACATACCAACTATGAATTTCTGGGGTGAGGTGGGGTGTCTAGTTTTCTTTTCTAATAGATCTACTTAGTATGTTATTATCAGATTTCTATAAAAATTTACTAATAGCAAAAAAGCATAGTTTTGAATTTTTACAAGATTTAAGGAGGTGTTTTACTCTCCCATGCGGTCTAATCACATCACAATTAATCAGAACCTTATTTCTCAAAGTTAGACAACTTGTGATTCTTAAGTGATGTCGCTCAAATGATGGTGAAGAAACAACAAATATATACTGTTTCCAAATAGCAACAAATTCATCAGTTGAAAAATAAGAGTTTTTCAAAATTTGTTTTTTCAATGGCTCCCTTTTTTCAAGTGAAATATTTTACAGAACCTTTTACCAATAACTTGGTAAAAGCAGAATTTACAGTGGGAGGTGGTACTGCCCACCCTCTTATCTCCATCTCAACTCTTTAAACCCCTGAAGCATCTTTTTTTTTATGAGAATACAGTTTAAAAACAGCTGTTCTAAGTCCCATTACACAGAAATCTAATAACAAAGATAAAGGCACTTCCTAGGATAGGGCTTCACTATCTACCCTCTACCCTGTCTCTCTAAATCCCTGAGGTTCTGCAATCATATTATTAAAACAAACAACAACCACAATGCTGCATTCTTATGGTTTACTTGTCCAACTGAGTTTGTGTTATCTGTGACCTTGGAATTAGGTTCTATGCATCCTAAGCATTTGCTTCCTTACCTGTCACACAAAGATATAAAATATTACTTTACACTCAAACTCAATAAGAAGGCCACTAGAAACGTTCCCCCTCCATGTGACTCTGAGACTTCTCTGGGCACTTTTACCTGTGAACTTTCCTTCTTCATCCAGGCCTTACCTTGTATTCTTGGATAATTCCATTCTGATGGTCAGGGGGAGGAGGATCCCAGGAAACACTAATACTTGTGCTATTGTGGCTTCCAACAGTCAGCACAGTGACAGATTGTGGCGGGGCACTTGGGGCTGAAGAGGAAGTGATTAGAATAAACACAAACTGTAAGTCTTGGTGTACATTAAGGCTGCTTACAGAATATGAATATAAAGACAAAATGCAAGAAGGTCTGGTTTCCAGTTCTGAATTAACAGTGACAGTTAAAAAAAAAATCCTTTATATATAATGGATAGATTAAAGCAAATCCAATAGCTATGGTAATATGTTCTCAACAGTAAATTTAACAGTTAACATTTAAATGAATGTTTCCTATGTGCCCAGAACTGAGGCAAGAGTAAGATTTAATTCTCATAATAACCTCAGGAAATAAAAACAACTCTTAACTCAGTTTTACAGATAAGGAAACTGAAGACTTAGCTAAGTCAAACAATGAGGGAGAATTTGAACCCAGGTATGTCTGATTGATTCTAGAACTATGATTCTTTTGACTCTAATAGGCTCCCTTTTTAAAAAACAAAACAAAACAAAAAAAACAACAACAAAAAACACTGCTATGAAAAATGTTCTGAGAGTATGCATTCCAAGATTTTATGTCATTATCTCTGAGTGGTAGCATTACTGACGATCTTTTTGTTTTGTTCTGGTTTGTGTTTAATACATAAAAACAGAAACACAGCTACAAATTTCACCAATGCAGAAAAAAGACACTTCTGTTTTCATATTGAGAAAAATAATTGACTGTTATAAATTGACCCATAATTTAAGATTTAAAACTTATTTTATATTGATGAGCAAGGAACTCTGATGATATAAATGAAAACATTTCATGTTGGGTCAAATGTGAAATGGACAAATTTTAATATCCTACAGTTCTCTTTCTTTTTTTTTTTCTTATAACTAATTATAATCATACTGAGAAAAGATGAACAAGAAGAAAAATCATGATTTTGGACTGTAGCATCTCCTATCCAGTATATTTGAGAGCTAAATCATACTAATTTGGCTGGAAAAGTAATCAATTCTCAGTATATCTCTGAATTTAAACCAAAGGTTGAAAAAACAAATCAGAGTACTAACAGTTAAAGCAAAATTCAGATAATTTTTGTGGTACAAAAGAATTTTTACATATAAGATCAATGCTTTCACAACTACACAACATAGTTCTTTGAAAACGTGTACACTTCAAACATAAAAGATATTTTAAAAGACTATCAATAGGGGCTTCCCTGGTGGCACAGTGGTTAAGAGTCCACCTGCCAATGCAGGGCACCCGGGTTCGAGGTCTGGTCCAGGAGTATCCCACATGCCGCGGAGCAGCTAAGCCCGTGTGCCACAACTGCTGAGCCTGCGCTCTGGAGTCCTAGAGCCACAATTACTGAGACCAAGTGCCACAACTGCTGAAGCCCACGTGCCTGGAGCCCGTGCTTCAAAACAAAGAGAAGCCACCGCAATGAGAAGCCCACGCGCCGCAACAAAGAGTAACCCCTGCTCACCACAACCAGAGAAAAGCTTGCGTGCAGCAACAAAGACCTAACGCAGCCAAAAAAAAAAAAAAAAAAAAAAGCCTATCAAAAAAGTTTCCCACGTTTGATAAATGTCACAACATATTTCACTAAGGTATAGTCATCTTTGCATTGAGTGTAAGACACACACAGTCACGTTACCACCATACTGCTCTTTATCACTCCTCTGTGTGATAACGTTGCTCCAAAATGTGGCACAATGACATCAATCCAACTATTTGCCTACCAGTTTTGTAGTTATTAAGTAGACTTCATTGAAAAGTAACATTTTGGAGAACTGGTTTCTCATCTGCCTTACCGCTGGCTTGGCGAGAACACTGTGCCTATTTCCTGACTTGTCAATTATTACACAGATGTGAAAGAACCCACTCATTGCTCCCAGACAAGCCCAGCTGAGTTCCATTTGTTCCCTTCAGAAGGCCACAGAAAGCGGAGATGAACATACACCGAATGGTGACAAATGTCTAGTCCAGAGGAAAAGTCTAACTGCAGTGAAATTGATTTTTGGAAATATGCTTCAAATGTAGCATTCTATATTAAATTTACCCACCCCACTCATTAGTTCTACACATTATCCACATAAAGTAAAATTTAATGGGGGATGAAGATCCTATTATTAATTTTTTTTCTTTACAAATCTTAAAGGTAGACTAATGATGCCTTTAAAAATATGTACTTCTGCTCATGTCAGTATATCACACTGTAAACCAATATGAAGATAACATTTCTCTGTGTTGCTTATTATAAGATATGTATAATTTAAAAGTTCTTTGGTCAAACATGTACATCTATGTTACCATGAACAAGCTACACACATTTTCTTAAGGTTGCTCTTATATTGATTTATATGAAATATGTTTTTGTACATAAAATTAGTACAAAAGCAGAAAAGGGGGAAATTTCTTATAGTTGGTATCTGATTTTTTTGTACTTTGATGATAGCATTCATTATAAACCTCTAGTTTAGGGAAGGAGACACTAGACAATGGACTGGTTGAGACCAACATTAATTTCATGTCCATCACAGACTGACTTTAAAAGTATCTGCAGGTAAGAAAAGTTACAAAGGGAAGAGGGAGAGGGAACATCACTAAGAAGAATGCTGCTGCAAACATGCAAGGGGCCTTCTGGATTAGAAATTATGAATCAGACTGGCAGAGCCCATAGGGAAGGAGGCTTATGAAAGGAAATGTCATGCTTTACTCTACCCCAAAAAAGAGAGACAAAGAACAGCCTGTGTACTTGGGTTTCCATTAGCCTGTCCTTTAATGAAGCCAAATGAGCTAAATCCATGTGTTAAAAAAAAAATAGGAAAACATTATAATCAAATTCCAGTGCACTGAAAAACAGGATTTGAAGCGAATGTTTCCTTAAGGAAAATTCAAACTACTTGAATGTCACTTTTTTGAGTTGTTAGATTCTATGAAATTCTCAGAATAAAAGGAGAAAATGATACTTCCTGGATTCACTTTTAGAATCTCTTTTGCTACCCTTCTAAGGAAGATGATAAACTAGAACTTCAACAGAACTTGATTTCATTATGGTTTAAGTTTGGTTTACGTTAGAAATCTGAATACTGACCTTCTTCAGTAGTACGAACTGTTTTAGATTCACTATCCATTCCTTGGAACTCATTAAAATATGGTCGAACTTTAATTTCATAAGTCACCCCCTTTTTCAGATTGACTAAGACAGCACTTCGCTCAGTCGGGACTTTAGCATCTAGATTCTGCCATGTTGATATAGCCTGCAGGCCTGAAGTCTGACGATACAACACTCGGTAGCCTTGAATAAACTGGGGCTGGCGATCCACCTGAAAAACAAAGCAAAAAACTTTTGAAACCAAATGGAAGTGTCTGAGTGATGCCATGGCTTTCTAATTCATCTCCCTGCTTCTAATATCCTTTCCCAGTTCTGAGTTCACGTTGCTCCTAAGTTTTTATTTCCAAAATGAAGAGTAGAACAACATTCTCTCCTGTTAAAAATACTCCATAGGGGGCTTCCCTGGTTGCGCAGTGGTTGAGAGTCTGCCTGTTAATGCAGGGGACACGGGTTCGGGCCCTGGTCTGGGAGGATCCCACGTGCCGCGGAACGACTAGGCCCGTGAGCCACAACTACTGAGCCTGCGCGTCTGGAGCCTGTGCTCCGCAACGGGAGAGGCCACGATAGTGAAAGGCCCGCGCACCGCGATGAAGAGTGGCCCCCGCTTGCCACAACTAGAGAAAGCCCTCGCACAGAAACGAAGACCCAACACAGCAAAAATAAATAAATTAATTAATAAACTCCTACCCCCAACATCTTCTTTAAAAAAAAATACTTCATAGTAGCTAAGATACTCAATTAATTTAAATTCTTTGTATTAGCACAAAAGCCTGTCAAGGCGTAGACCTGCCAATGTTTCTAGCCTTGTTGCTCGTCTGTTTGTTCTTTTTTTGTAGTCAACAATTCTCATTTTTGTGGTTTTATATGTAGTGTGCTATTGGTCAGGAATCTCCATTCTCACCCCTTGTTCATTCACTAATGCCTTCACTCACTCAAACATTTTCTGAGTTCCTACTGAGAGGTGCCAGTTATTCTGTAAACTCTGAGGGTAAAAATGGAGAATGAAAGTAGAGTCAGTCCCAGGCCTCATGGTGCATAGAATTCAGGTAGAAGGTGAGCATTATTTAATGATCACTCAAACAATGGGCAGGTTACATTCATAACAAATAAGCATATGCAGATATTATGAATGAGCTGTACTAGGAGCTAAGAAAGCCTAGAGTGGAGAGGAAGTTGAGTGATCAGGAAGGGGAGAGTTTCCTGGAAGAAGAACAAGTGCTGAGATCTGCATGGAAAGTAAGACTTATTTAGGGGAAGAAGACTAGGAACAGAATGTGTAAAATTCCTGTAGCTGGAGGAAGCATATGAAAGAGACTCAAGAGTTGTGGCGCCAGAGCGTCTGTTTTAAATGCATATGAAAAGCTTATACCCATTAACAAATATTAAATGAAAGACATTTATTAAGTTATCAACTTCTGGCTCCTCCAATATCCCACTATTGGCACAACCTGACAACTTTCTTGATCCTTTCATTCATTTGAGGTACAGAGGATAAGCAGCTGTTTTTAATAAAAATCTGAGATTTGGAACCTGAAAACCAATATCAAAATATCAAAAAATATCAAAAAACAAGTTCTCATTTTACATTTATTGAAGAGTCTTTATTGGAGTTACCATTGTTTCATTTCAGGGAGAAAGGGACTTTTAGCTTTTTAAACTTTTTTAATGTCTTGCCATTTTTTAGAAATGCTTGACAAATATAACTATCACAGCACCTTCTTCAATTAATATTACATATGCTATAGTTTAGTAGCCATATTTTAAGAAGCCTTTAACTTGACATATTTCACTGTCAAATAAAGTGTAAAATTCAATGGAGGAGAGATGGAATAACCTCATTTTAGGAAGGTTGAAGAGAGAGAGGAAATAAAGAAGGTGATGATGGAAACAGTTACTTCAGCTTTCTAAAAATGTCTTTAACCAACTGTTAACACATAATAAACAAAAGGTATTCTTTCATGTATTAACTTCTGGCATTTCTTCATTAGTTGCAGCATTTTAAAATATTTTTTAAGTGAAGACAGAAAATTAAAAAATACAGAACCTCAATCAAAATACAGTGAAACAAAGGGACATTTTTTTGGTATTTAGAATGTCCAAGCTAGAAAAATCCATAAAGTTCATGAGCATGAGCATGTGTGTTTCTAAGTATAGCTAATTCCAGGTTCACAGATGAGTCTCAACAAGAATTCCTTCACCCACCTGACAGTTTTCTAACCCTCAAAGATTTGTGGAATTAGTGCTACATTTGTATGAGGTTATGTCAAGGAAAAGTAAGCTCGGTTCTGATACCAAAGCTCATTATCTTTGAGTCCTCATCCATGCTACCAGTTTGTGTTCATACCAAAGAACATATTTTTTGAAAAGCAGAAGTTGTTCTGACATTATAAAACAAGGCAAGTAAAAAGCAAAAAGGTAAATTTATGAGAGCCAGAGAGAGATGCCTTTCATCAAAGCTGTCAATGTCCAAAAAAAAATCCCTGCAGCATATGTTAAAACAACATTAAGCTTGCATTTTATAAACTTCTCTGCATTCACTTTAAGTGAATTTATATACTGAAAGAAAGACATAACTCACAATAATAGCTTGTTAATACTGAAAGAAGCAAGCTGTGTTTTTAAGAAGGACATTAAGCAGCTGTTTCCAGATGAAGGGAGTCTGTAAATCAGGGTAAATTGGTTTTATCCATGTTTGGTTTTCATTAATTAAGTGTTTTAGGACTTTATGAAGCTAATGTTTACTACACAACATTGCTTTGCTCACTTCAGTGTACACTGCCTTCAACCAGTGTATTCTAACGGCCTACTTAATAGCTAAATAGTTTAACTTGATTTTGCGCGGTTGCTATACATTCTTTTCAGAAGGAAATTTGTTGTTACAGGTGAAAGCTAAAATGAAAATGCTGCACATTACCTGTTAAAAAATAGGTGGGATTTTTAGTGGCTATGGGCTCTACAGCACTGATTTTTGGAGCACCTTTTGACAAGTGGTCACGTTTGAGTTAAACCTTATGCTTGTCACTAGTTTTATTAACATTCTAGTTATAAGAAGGAGGATTTTCTTTTAGAGTTGATTATAATCAGAGTCCAGCCACAAATCCATGCATGGGCTTATAGAATTTTAAAAATTGGTATTTTCTGATATCTGAATAAAAAAGAATTGTCTTAAGGAACACGTGAAGTGAAGAGAGTTTCGGTCTTCAGGTCATAAGGTCTCTATTAAGTGACGGCTTAGCCTTTTAAACTTTCTGAGCCTCAGTTTACTTAGTTTGCTCAAATAATACGCATATTACAAGGGCACAGAAACAATTAAATGACTAATACAGTTTAAAGCACTCTGCAAGTTTTAGAGCTGTACGATGATAAAGCATTGCTACATAAGGGATATACTAAAAATGGGGGCCCATATGTGGACCTCAAATCAGCACTTTCATTAAAAGGTTTAAAGCGGGATGCTCAATATCTATCATTTCAATTTTAAAAATTCCATCTATACTGAAAATTCAAATTTAATTTCCTTTGGTGGGCTTAGCCTTCTAAGTAACTGATCTGGGTTTAATTGAGTTCTGAAATTCCAGTTCGCCAAAGCACTCTTTCAACTCCAGTAGCTGTGATGTTTAAGGGGCAAGGGGCCTGTAATCCTTTTTGTCCTTGAATAAAAACAAAACACTCACACACAAAAAAACTAGAATAATGATTTTGAAATAAGGGATTTATTGCTATTTTCTTTGTAAAACAGCCATTTTCATCATTTTTACCTACCCTCATTATAACAGCAGTCACTTTTAGAAAGTGGCTTTTGTTAAGTATTGTTGCTTCAAGATTAGACTTGTGGGGCAGGCAGATGGTCTTTCCAGTCTAAACATCCTATGTGTTTGGTAATAGAATCCTGCCAACTATTGATAAACCATATCAGCTGACCCCTAATCGAAATACATGGGCTGGGGAATATATTTCTCCCCTCAAACATCAACATGTCTATAACTCAAATACTAACAATGTTATAACTCAAAGAACATACACATTTAGCAAGTTGAAAATATGACATGAAAATGAAATATTTGGTTACAATTTCTTTGGCAACTGATCTGACTTCCAGCCTAAATTTATTTCACTAAAATTTACCTCTGAAATACATACTTATCTCATGTGTAACTACAAATTCATGGGGAATTTGTGATATAATTGGTTTCTTTTTTAAAGTAAAAAGTTAAAATGTATGAAAACAACTGATTTGATCATTCAACAGACAGTTACTGAAAAAGTATTTCATAATGAATGCTTTGTTCTGAAAAAACAGAAATGAAAACATGAACTTTGGACTCTCAGAACTCAAGATCATGAGGGATAGAGATATGAAAACTAGTAATGACAAGTTTTTTGGGATATAGAGATGAATATGACAAGGTCCCTCTCTTGGAAGAACTCCCAGACTAATGATCTGAAATTTTTTTCTAACTTGATTTATTCTTTTAAATTCAGTGACTTTTAAAGTGATTAACTTCATAAACATAATGACTTTGATTCTTACCCAAATAATTTCCACATTTAGAAGCAGCTTAAAAAAGAAACCCCTTCAAAACTCACAACAAAGCAGAGAAGACATTTTCAATTGAGAATGAGGAAAAATCTGTTGTTAAAAATACAACCCTTTCCTTGGCTTTATTTGTTTTGTATCTAGCCAAAGCTACAGAAAGATGGAAGAGCCATGGCAGATGATACCCTTTCTGTGCCACTGGAAAAATGATGAGGTCATTATACTCCCTTCATGGGAGCAGAAGAATAGAAATCATTATATGCAGAAAACAAAATAAGTCTATGTGAAATTAAATCAAAAATAAAATTGGAAACAATGTAATCTTAAATAATCATAATTACTCTTAAAGCATAAATTTAGTTTTATTTTTTGTTAAAGCATTACCCAGTTTTGTACTCACTAAACATTTGACTGGTCTGGTTTAAGAAGTAAAGTGCCCCATCCAGGATCATATGTTTGAATTCCACAGTTAAAAGGTATTTCTTTCAACTAAATATTTGTCTACAGTTTATCTTTAAAGTGAAAAACAATAAAAGCAGGTTTAAAGTAAGGAAATTCTAATCCTATCTTTACCTGTAAATAGACGTTGGATACTGGGAACACTGTTCAACCTGTCTGCATTGGTTTCCTTTTACAAGTCTATAGAACTGGACAAAACAGCCTTAAATGTTAATTTAGTTTCCTCTGTTCAAATAAATAATGCCTCTATATTTCCCCATATAGAAGTAGATAAGTGATAATGCTGTTTCTGATGCCTGAGGATAGAGTTAATCACTTCCTCTTTGATTGAAACCTGTGTTTATAAAATGTGTACATACGGTTATGGCCCTTATCCCTGTGTACCATCATTAAGAATTCCCACGTTTTTCTCAAGCAGATTTGTGTCTCTTTATATAGTGTTTCCCCACATCTAGTACAAAACTGGTCCTCAAAAAATGCTTGTTGAACTATGTTTGCTCAATGGTTTTATTATTAAGAGGACGCTGGAATGATTCTCTTCATTGTGTTTCATATTTCAAACATAATTAATTAAGAACTGATGAAAAATAACTGGTTTTCCTTTTTCAACTTCTTTTGTTAAGGAAATTGATGGAAATGGGTGAAATAGTTAGTTCCCTAAAGAAACTTGGATTCTAAGGGGGGAAAATCCATTTTTTTTAACTTACAGTCATTCTTCTACTACCACAAAAACAACAACAAAACTAATAGTCATAATTATAAATACTTTCTAATTAATATAATTCATTCTAATTAATTATGATTGATATAATTCTAATATTATAATTAAAGTGAAAATTTTCTAGAGATCCATAACTCAAATGACCATTACTTACACAACATACAAGATCTAGCACATATACAGGAGGCTTTAAAAAACTGTGCTCTTTTATCATCCTTATGGATTTTTAGTGGCAAGAGATCTCAGGCATAAATGAGAAGTTGGCAAAACTGTATTAGGCACAGGGAAGAACATTATCTGGCTCTTCACAAAACAGACACACATATACAAGGGCTAATATCCTCTAATATGAGTAATATGGCTATTGTTATGCTATTTCTTGTTTTCATTGCAGTGGCTATCATGCGATGAAAACATTTGTATTTTGAAATAACAGTGGGCCCGTTGACATTTAATAATGCATGGAATTTGGAATTGGATGTTCTTAGCATATATTAAAATATCAATCTACTTCTTAAAACCCATTAATTTTTTTACTACATATGTCAAATTATTAAAATTATACACTTTTCTTTGTACTGCTGGATGGGATTCAGCTAAAAGAATGTAAAGATGATTGATTTATATTTAGAAGAAAACTTCAAATAAAATTTTTTGTGCTTCAAATGACATCATTAAGAAAGTAAAAAAAAAAAACATCCCACAGACTGGGAGAAAATAGTTACAAATCATATAATCTGATAAACGATTTGTATCCAATATGTAAAGAACATTATAGAACTATACTAAGGAGACAAACAACTCAATTTAAAAATGGGCAAAGAATTTGAACAGACATTTCTCTAAAGAAGATATACAAATGCTCAATAAGCACATAAAAGATTCAAAACACTAGTCATTAAAGAAATGTAAATTAAAATCACAGTGATATACCACCCATACCCACTAGAACAGCTATAATCAAAAGGACAGGATAAGATGCAAGAGAAACTGGCAAGGATGTGGAAGAAACTAGAACCTTCAAATATTGCTTGTGGGAGCATAAAATTGTGTAACCACTTTGGGAAACATTTTGGCAGTTCATCCAAATGTTAAGCAGGGAGTTTAATTCAACAATTCCTAAGTCTATGCAAGAAAAATGAAAATATATGTCGATGTGTACACAAGTGTTCATGGCACCATCATTCATAATGGCCAAAAGTGGAAACAACTCAAATGTGAATCAGCTGATAAATGGATAAACAGATGTATGTGATACATCTATACAACGGAATTCTACTTTATAATAAAAAGGAACAAAGTACTAATACATGCTACAACATGGATGAACCTCAAAAACATCATGCTGAGTGAAAGAAGCCCGATACAAAAGATTGTATATTGTATAATTTCATTCACATGGAAGAAATAGGCAAAGTTATATAGACAGAGAACAGACTAGTGGCTGCAAAGGGCTAAAGTCAGGGGAATGGAGGAGTGACTGCTAATAGGCGGAGGGTTTCACTTTGGGATGATGAAATGTTCTAAAATCAGATTCTGGTGATGACTGCACAACTCTGCAAAGATACCAAACAATACTGAGTTTCACACTTTAATTCTGGTATGTTAATTATATCTCAGTAAGGCCATTTAAAAAGTCAGGAGACAGATCATATTGTTTATATTGCGATCTAGTTTTACTCTAGTCACACTTTTATCTATTGAATTTTTTTTCTTCTTTGTCTTTGATTACACCTTGACTTGAAATGGTGAGTGTTTTTGCTACTTTTTTTTTTTTTTTGGTTTGTTTGTTTGCTTTTTTCTGTTTTGGTTTGTTTTCTTAAAGGAGTAAAAGAGACTATCATTAGGATAGTCTTTAAAAACTTACCGTCCATGTGACTTGAACAGTGGTGGGAGTCAATACAACTGGAGTATGAAGATGGACAAGGACGTCACCGAGTTCTTTCTGGACTTGTCTATGGTCCACTCCCTGTGCTGGTGGGCTGATATCTATAGGGATAACCATTCCCAATTTTTAAAAATTAACAGTGGAATTCTAATATACATTATATTAGCCAATATTATGCCATTAGAAATAATTACAGGGGAAAAATTAAGAACTCTTTGGGACAAACAACGTTAAAGCATATTTATATATGTACCACTATTTTAGAACATAATTTGAGAACTGATATTTATCTCCACTAAAATAATATTAATAAAAGTGTATGCAACCCCTTAACCCCACTCAGTACACCACTGTGAAAGATCTATTATTTTCTTATTAAAGGATGAAGTATGTGCTGCAAGACTTCTTTAGAAACATCAGTTTTACACAGTTTTACAACATGTTGCCATGTTGAAGGACTTTTCCAAGTCGTTAATGGGGCCAGGTCTGAAAATTGCTGTTGAGGAATTTGTTCAATCCCTTTCCCCAGTTAGTAGGTTGTGTGTTCCTATTCCCTGATCTATTTCAGTCTGGGAGTGTGGAAGAGAAAGTAATCAGGGGGACTGGGAGTGAATTATGTTACTAAAAGTAAACAAAATGAGGGAAAGAAGAGGAAGAACCTTCCCAAATTCACAAAAATAATTTTGACTGACCAATTTTAAATGCTGATAAAATGTCCTATGTAATAAATTCTGAACAGTACTCCAATATCTGACAAAAAATCATGCTGCTATTTTTTCGAAGTGATGGGGGGGTAGGAGGGAGAAAGAATTACAATGTGTAAAATGATATACTCTCAGCCATAAACTGTTCTGACCCCTTATTCACCATTTGCCTAAATACTACTCTATTTCCCATACAATGGTTTACATCCTATGTGTCCATTAAGAAAAAAGATAAATTATAGATGTCCAAGTCCATCAAATTGATATCAAACACTGAATTTCACACATACTCAAATCAGCTTCTTTAACTGGTGCACTGCAATGTTACGTTGAATTTTTTTCTTCAATCACCTTATTTAAGGAACAAAGTCCAATTTAAAATGATTTATTTTCTTAATCTTGTTTTCTCCTATTTTCTCAGGCCACAATGCAACACTCTTGCAAAAATATTTTTAAGTGCATATCTCAGCCATAACTTAAATTGGGTGCACTAACTTAAGTTGGAACATAAATAATTGGGGACTACATTTTGGTAATTTTTTTCCAGTTCCACTTTTTTTCATCCTTAGCATAAACAACACAGTGAGTTTTACTTGATTTAGAAATTATATATATATATATATATATATATATATATATATATATATATATATATATGTATTTGTGTGTTTATATTATTAATATCAGGTGAATACTATTAATCTTTGCTGACATATCTATGATCTACTGTGATATTGATGGTACAAGTACCTGCTGCCTTCCTGAAATAAGAAATTGCTAAATTCTACAGTATTTAATATCTTTGAAAAATAAGAGCTCACACAGCCAAGTGTTCTTTGCAAAGAAGTGCTTTGCAGAATGTAAAGCTGCTGAAAGTGTGGTGTCAAAAATGATCCTGGGCTTCCCTGGTGGCTCAGTGGTTGAGAGTCCGCCTGCTGATGCAAGGGACACGGGTTTGTGCCACGGTCCGGGAAGGTCCCACATGCTGCAGAGCAGCTGGGCCCGTGAGCCATGGCTGCTGAGCCTGCGCGTCCGGAGCCTGTGCTCCACAACGGGACAGGCCGCAACAGTGAGAGGCCCGCGTACCGCAAAAAAAAAAAAAAAAAGATCTGGGTACTACAATTTCTTGACTTAAAACCATACACTTCTTCATTTTCAAGTTCAAATATTTAATTTACTCATTAAATTCAGACACACTAAAAGCAACTGGATCCAGGCAAGGTAAAATAGAAACAGTTTCAGGTCGTCAAATTCCTTGTTGCACTTTTTCCTTCTCTTGAGACAGGTTCTTTACCTACAGGCCCTTTTTCATTATGGGAAATTAATCACATTACTGCTTAGAGAACAATAGCAAAGTGGCATCCCCTCCTCCCTTGACTGTCATCATGTCAGCAACGTTGCAAAATCACGTGGTGACTTTATTTGACTTGATTCCTTTAAGGTGCCCTTCTCCGTTATAATAGCATGCTAGTTACTATCACCGAACTACACTGTAATTATAATAATATTTTATGGCTGTATGGTGCTTTTCATAGCATAAAAATACTACTTTGAATTATAAATATCTTGTTCAAAGCCTTTTACAAATAAGAAATAATTAACCCTTTCTCAAGAACCCTGTGGGAAGTAAGCTGTAACAAATAATAAAGCCACCGTTTCTATTTTATTAATTCTCTTCACCTACTAGTAAGAGGGAAAATTATAATTCAACATCACATATTAACCCCTAGACTGCAGTAACTTCTCAGTTTGAAGAGGCAGGCTATGAAAGATGTGATGAGAAATCTCCCATTTTGATCTTATAATATTCTGGGTGGGTTTTTTTTTTTTTTTTAGTCAAAAGCATTGCATACCTCGGGAAGAAAGCTTGGTTTACTGCTTCCTGGAACAAATTGTTCCTTTAAACATGTGGTTTAATAAAATACACTGTAATGATGCTTGTCAAACTTAAGCATGAACATTCCTGGGGGGCACTTTAACAGGCTGCCAGGCTCCATCCCCAGAGCTTCTGAGTCAGGGCCTGAGAATCTGCATCTCTTATGTGGCCCCAGATGATGCAGATGCTGCTTCTGTGGGAACCACACCTTGAGACCCACTGCACTATCAAAACACAATTCCTGAACTAGAGGAAGTAATTTTGATATCCCTAACAGGGCGTTTTATCCATTAAAGATCACTTTTTGCTATTGTACAATTAATTTCAAAGAAGGAGAAACATTTTTCCTTCTTTTGAAATATAGTAAAGCCCTACAGTTAAGCACCAATTTAACTTACTATGTAGTTGTACCAAATTATTCTGTTTCTTTTTTACCAAATAGACCCTGACAGCTCCAGAAAGAGGACACTCACCAACATGAACAACAAGTTTTCTTCTCTTTCACTGGATCAGGTCTAGTGAAACATTATAATAAGCAATGCAGTCACATTTATCTTTGGTCCTGCAACCCCTTTGTCCTTAAAGATCTGTTTAATGCCTCCTTCTAGAAACAGTCATGTTTGCAGCTATTGAAATTACCTTGTGTGCGCACAGGATCTGACATAGCACTTGGGTCACTGAGACCTTGTGGGTTGATTGCTCTCACCATGAATAAATAGATTGTATTGGGCCGCAGTCCTCTCACTGTATAGAGGGTGGTCTTTACGTGGTTTGCCACTGTCTGCCAGCTATTGCTCACTGATTGGCTGAAACATGAACAGAAATTTCATTTAAACAGCAGTCATAAGGGTGTTGGAAATGGAGTTGGGTATCAATGACAAAGGTTAATGGCTGAAAATTAAACACACACACACACAACGCTTGAAGTGTTCAGCCCAATAAATGAAACATTTGGATGATTTCAGTTTATTCAACAACAAAGCCGAGCCCACCTAACGGAAGTGCCATGCACAACAAAATTAAACTCAGCCCAGGAGATGTGATAGCCCTTTGCTAAAGCACAGCAGCCACTAAATGAATACCTGTAAAAGGAACAGAGGCCAAGATCACAACATCAAGTTTATACAATAAATATGGTCCTCGTAAATGTATGTATATATACCTTGAAAAGAATTAACCTGTAGAAAGAATAAATGGACTACAGAGTAAATTATGCCAATACATTTTCCTGTTACAAGGTGTGTTTTCTTTTGCATCAATTCCACATGCAATATTATAATAGAGCCTTCTAAAACTACATATCTGTAAAAGAAGAAAGGAAGCATGTAATGAATATTTTCCCTGGGTCACATTTTTAATAAAATTGTACATTACACAATATTGTGATTTATCACTTCCAAATGGTGAAATATCTCTGAATCTGTATGTGTGGACCCTTTAACAGTCATCTACTGATGGGATGCCCTTTTATAGCACTTTGTCTAAGGTCAAATGCTGCTTTTGTTTAGAATGAGGAGGAAATGTGATTTTCAGGGCTGTCTGTTTATTTTTTAGAAGTCTTTTTACATCAAAGCATGAAACTTATAGAAAAACACTGTTTTGAAATTTGAAAACTATATATCGACCCTTAACTTTAATAGGTTAGGGAAACCTAAAATGAAAGTGATGATTTGTCCTAGTGCTTAAAAAGGAGAGAGGCTATCACTATACTTATAATGGCAAACAGAAGCACATTGAAACTAAATATGAAGCCAGATTTTCCCATTAGTACAACTATTTTTTTCAAATTCTCATAAAAAAATTTTATACTAGTATTTGCTAATTTATAGTCTATTTCCTTGAATTGACGGCAATTATTTCAAATAACAGTTTGACATACCTTTTCCTTTCAGCAATCAGAAGTGCATGTACTCAATCTCTTAATCGTAGCTTTTAATATTCTCTTAGGCATAGCCAATACACTTATTCAAATATATAGCATAAAACACTGGAATTATTTTAAATTCTGCTCTAATTATTAGGAAGTAAAATTCCAAGCTTCCATGCCTCAATAACAGTTGCATAACTTAAAAAGTGCCTGTGCCTAATTAAATTATTTTCTGCTTAGTTCTAAAGCCAAAATTCACATCTGATAAATCCCTACAATGGTCAAGAGCTAAATGATTATGTCATAACTAGATCCCTATAGATGTAGGCATGGATAATGTATATTTAATCGTATAATTAAGGTATGAATGAAAAATAAAACTAAAGTCTATTCTTGAATAAAGTCAGATATAAAAGATAAATTCTTAAAATGCACTGCTTAAGCATGTCCTTAGAATAAAACAGCAGGATAGCTCACTTGAGATTTTAGGATATAGGAGCTAAAGCAAAAACCCAGTGGAGAAAAAAGGAACAGTCTCATACCTGAAAGCCTCAATGATATATGCACTTGCTGGTAGGGTTCCAGGGGTACCTGGTTGCCAGGACAAGGTGACACTGTTCTTAGTAACATCAGTGACCTGTGGTTTGGATGGTGGTCCAGGCAGGTCATTAAAATCATAATTTTTACTGATTGTTGCTCCAGACTCTAGAGAGGACAAATAGAAAAAGCTTCATTTCTGATTGCATAAGCTGACACAGATGCTTAAAAGGAAAACAATCTATTAAAGAATTTGAATAGACAGTGAGCAATTCATCTTCATGAATCAAAAGTATATAAGTGAATATTTGATTTTTCCTACATATTAGTAAATATTTACTTTCACACATGATCATTAGATTTATTTGTTCTTTAGACAGAGAAAATGAAATAACAAGATTATGAAGGACAAATGTATCATATTTCATATGTGCAATGCTATGTACCAAGAGGTATAGAAATGAAAAGTGGCATAAAGCTTAGTTTTTACATTCAATAAATTTAAAAAATTGATCTCTCTTTAACTTGTTATTTGATAATGAGCTAATCACTGAAACTGGCTCAAGATTTCTTCCGTTAAAATAGTTCACAAAGAACCCAC
The DNA here is from genome assembly GCF_964341445.2 of Mesoplodon mirus. Taxonomy (NCBI): domain Eukaryota; kingdom Metazoa; phylum Chordata; class Mammalia; order Artiodactyla; family Ziphiidae; genus Mesoplodon; species Mesoplodon mirus. Next base: position 116,311,631 of record NC_138982.1, read on the forward strand.
CTGTCACATCCAGCACAGCACTCCAGGAAGTCTCCCCACTTGAACTTGTAGCCACACAAGTATAAGTGCCAGTATCAGAAATCTAGTGGGCATAGAAGGGAGAGAATAAAATTGTTTTAATTGATTTGTAGAATAATTACTCAATCTCAACAAGGCAATATTTGACTGCGAAAATGTGATATATCATTTGGCTGTCCAAATTATACATTAGAGTCAATCATATGCACACATAAAATAGTAAAATAAGCACATGTATTTTATTCATAATGGTGATTCACAGATTCTTATTATATTTCTACAACTAAATGCTATTTGTCTGTAAACTTTAGTTGTCTTTCTATTTGCCTCCACAGCAATCCCCTTATCTTTTAATTCCAGTTTATGTTGGTGCTTCACTGTGTCAGAGTTAGATATGGATAACTCAGGACAGAATTTTTCAGCATCCTATAAACATTCAGAGATCAGTAATGCAAAGCTGTCCTCTTTGTCTTCAATAAACTGTATTTCACAGAATAAAATATACCCAGGAGTAAATAAGCACTAAGATAATAGGGGGGCAGACCTACTTCTTTTTTTTAAAGACATGGAGAAAAGTGAAGAAGAATTTTTTTTTAAAAGGAAAACTAAATCTTTCCTTTTAAAGAGTGCAGTACTCACTTTTATTAAAATTGTAGCAGTGTAACAGTGAATAAAGTAAAGTTGTGTCATTAAAAACAAGCAAACGATACCCATGGAATCATTGCAATAGAGAGCTGAAAGGGTCACAGAAATCACCTAATCCATAACACTTTTTAAAGCATACTAAAAACTGTCTTTCACTGATTACATAAAATGTTTTTGTTATTCATTGAAGAGCAGCAGAAGACTTTGAGGAATAGTTGACAATATAATCAAGAGTTCCCTTTTGTAAATGTTAAAAAGCAGAAGATTCCGTGATTATACCTTGACAAAAACTTCAAGATCCGTAATATGTAAATCAAAAATCCTCCCTGTGGTTGAGCTCCATGGGTTTAAATTGCAAACAACATTCATTCACGTTAGTTTAGGGGTGAAGGAAAAGCGAGACTGGGAAGAGAAACTGATGACCAAACAGAATAAGGCAAAGCAGAAGATGTAGAATTAAAATTCCATGATGAGTGTGAGTCTAATTGTTGATAAAATATGGGAGTTCATGGAATATAATATCTGTTGGGTTCAAAATGCAAGTGTATTGATGACTCAACCTTCCACAACTGATTCTCAGGTAAATCATTAGTGCCTGGATGTTACTGCGGTTCCACAATTTTAATTGATTTTAAATGGCATTATGTATTTTAACTTAAGTTTCAAATTACTCTGTCACGTCATTCTTTGCCATATTATCTCTGTACAATTGTCTTCTATTATACCAAGGGAAGATGGGGGATAGCCATTGTAGAAAGAGCCATTTTTTCAAATGTGGCTGTGCACGCATTATAGTCATTAGAAACCTTTGCTTTTAAGAAGCATCACTCACAAACTAAATATAATGAGCCAAGGTTGGATTTTAATGGGATGTTCATTTGAATATAGTCTGTGAAAGAGTAAAACATTTGCATTTTATTATAGCAGTTGAACTAAAATGTAGCAGTTGTTATTATGTGCAAATGCTAAAAGAAGAATACTAGGTAATGCTTCTTAACTGCATCTCCTTGTCATTGTGTGGAGACACAAGTCTGACATTAGCTGTGGTAGGTAGGTTTTAATGATTATTGGAATGTTCTCTTTCTCAAAAGAAACGGATTCAGCTACCAATTACTGGACCATGAGAACAGTGTTCATCACATTATTTTTCCCCCCTTGCATTAAATACTGGAAAAGAAAGTAAGACGTAAAGGAATATGATCTACAGAAACCCTCTCTTGACTATATCAGTGAAGTAGTGTAAAACATTTTATTTCTGTTAAAGACGGTCATCTTACAGAAAAAATAACAATGTTTTTTCATTGTGGAGCTTATCAAAAGTGATATGAAAACCCTAAATATCATTGCTAAAGCTCACTCTTGTATCACCATCATCATCACCATATTCATTTTTATTCCTTTAACTTTAAATAATGTCTTCTCTGGTCATGAGTGTTTCATATCGTTTCTGTCCTTCTCTTTTCATCCTTAATCAGTGCTTTGAAAAAGACTAATGTGCTGGCAAACTCTCTCACCGACTTTTCTCCTTGTGTAGCTGGCTGCAGACAAGCTCCCAGGAGTATGCATCTCAGAAAGACTACTCAGAAGCCTGAGAGAGGGGCTCAAACTTTGTTTGACATCATCAAGCACCCACCTTTAATTGCTACTTTTAAACACTATTGGGGGTCTCGACTGTTCAAGCACACCCTTTAATTCAGCAGTACATTGGAAATGCATTAACCTCCATGGCCCAAGAAGTCTGCCTTTAGCTCAAAGAGAGAGGTTAAATTGTTTACTCAAGGAGAGCTGGCATTAATTTTTTAATAACTCCCATTTTGTCCAAAGAAGGTTTACAATTAATTTACAATAAATAAAAAGACAGGCTAAAAACCTGTATTAATTTATTTTTCTTTAAATTGAATTTGATAGCATTTTGTCTACTTAGAGCAATAATTAATGCCTATCTCAAAATTAAAATAAAAAATATATATACAGGGCCTCCCTGGTGGCGCAGTGGTTGAGAGTCCGCCTGCCGATGCAGGGGATACGGGTTCGTGCCCCGGTCTGGGAGGATCCCATATGCCGCGGAGCGGCTGGGCCCGTGAGCCATGGCCGCTGAGCCTGCGCATCCGGAGCCTGTGCTCCGCAACGGGAGAGGCCACAACAGTGAGAGGCCCGCGTACGAGAAAAAAAAAAAAAAAAAAAAAATATATATATATATATATATATACATTCATTATAGTAACAAAAGATTTGTGTTTGTGTATGCATGTGCACACTACAAAAAAAGTCATTCTTCCTTTTTGTTATGTGTCCGTATTTTATACATCTGATAAACATGTGATTATAAATAATTTACATTGTAAGAAAAAAACACTCCCCGTTGTGATCATTTGAAAATACGCATAATAAAAATATTTTATCTTCCTCCTCAGGCTTCTGAATGGGAAAGTTCAACATCTTTTCGTTTGTTTTTTAATCACCTTGGTTCCCAATTTATACCTAGATACCAGATGCTACTAATTGTTCTTCCACTGAATCATTTTCAGTCAATTTTTCCTCATGTACTATTACATCAACCACCCTAATTCTGGCCCTCATTCCCAATCTTGTGACTATTCTGACATACTCTTGAGCTTTAGCATAGTGCTTGCTACATGGAGGGGAGGCTTTCTATATTTGGTTGAATGAATTGACTATACTTGTGGAGGGCAGGTGGCCCCCATGATAACATCCTTCTGGTATTCACACCTGGTGTAATCTCTCACCTTGAGTGTGTGTAGGACCTGTTGACTTACTTCTGGCCAATAAAATATGTCATGGAGGTGACAAGATGTCACATTTGTGATTATGTTATATAGGATTGTAATCCTGTCCTGCTAAAAGACTCTCTTCCTTGTTGACTTTGAGGAAGCAAGCAATAATATTGGGAATATCCACATGGCAAGGAACCATAGGCAGCCTTCAGTCAATAGCAAGCAAGAAGCTGAGGTCACCAGTCTGATAGCCATTAAGAACTGAATGCTGCTAACAACTATGTTGTTTGGAAGCAAACTGATCCCCAGTCAATTTTCAGATGAGACTACAACCCTGACTGTAGCTTTGTGAGACCCTAGGGCAGAAGACCCAGCTAAGTCATGCCCAGGCTCCCAAAGAAGATATGAGATAATAAACGTGTCGTTTTGAGCCTAACAACACAAGTGTTGTGAAGTGTTTGCTAATACTGTTACACAGCAGTAGATAGCTAATATAATATTCAGAAGTAAACATTTATTTTGAGCTGCTCCTGAAGCAAGTCTAACTTGGTAAGTTGGAAGGAATGGTCATTTTCTATCATGTCATCTTCTGTTAAAAGACCAGCAATGGCTTGTTCTTGTGCACAGATTTAAATCTAAACTGCACAGCAACTTTACCTAAAATGTAAGATATTTTTACCAACTAGCCAAACCTGCTTCCTATGCAGTCATCGGTCTCATCTCTTTATTACTTTCCACATAACTGTTTGGCTGAGCCAATTTATCCACGTTTCATTATGAACTTCCCTTGTTCATGAGAGTAAATCAGAAGGATTTCTCCTTTTCAATTATTTTAAATGTACTATTACTATCATTAACTTTATGTGTTTAACCTTTTTAGTTTCATTGGTTACATACATATAGGATAGAATGAAGGAATAAAAAGTTTCTAGGCCTGTTATGAACTTATAATTAACTTAAGGACAATGAACTTCCCTCTAATTTCAATTTGCCATTTGTAAAATAAGAAATAACAGGGTCTATAATAAAATGTATAGCAATTATGCAGGGATGTAAGATTTTAATTTCACAACACAGTTTTTCCCTAGGGAAGTACATACTTCTGTTGAGATGAAGATCCAAATACAAATTCCAACATTACTTACGCGTAAATTCTTAATCTGCAAGGTTCCTTGTTCTTGTATAGTTGCTCTTGGATCTCTACCCAGAAAAGTAAATCCCTCCTTTAGCCAGCTAATTACAGGAAGAGGGTCACCAGTAGCTTTACATTTCAGTAATGCTGTACCATCTACTGCTAGCGTTTGGTTGGCTGGGCCTTGTAGTATTATAGGTGGAGGTCTATCTGTCAAAACTAAAGGACAAAGATATTTTTCAGGATATTTTAATTTCATGAAACTTGGTAGTCTTTATATCATCAGTAGTCTTATATCAAAAGTAAGATTAAAGCCCCAAAGTCATACATATTACTTATAATTTTTTCTGTAATATTCTACATCCATTATATATCTATCATCTATAATTACTATACATACACCTGTACATATTTTACTGAAGCCATACTATATTTATAACTTACTCTGAGTTACCTATAATTAAGATGATAATAAGATAAATTCTGACATCTTAGAAAGGTTTAATCATATTAAAATTAAAATTAAAATTAAAATGTTGAGAGCTTATGGTAATCATTTGCAAAATGGCCATTTTGTCTCTCATATGCATGTTTAAGAAAGCCTGTGGAATATCACATGAGTACAATCAATTTTCACTTTTTCTTTTATTATAAATATATGAGTAATACATAATTTTACCTTCATAGCACCAGTTGCCAGCTTTATTTATATAGACTATAATATTTTGATGATGTTAAAATATTAGACTATAAATGATTTATTTCTAAAATTGTGATATTGGGCTCTAGATTATAGTAATATAATGTGGATGATATAATTTAATTAGTCTATACATTTAAGCAAAAAAATCTAAAGACCATATTTATGACATGACAAAAATAGCGTTTTCATGAAAATTTGTGTTTACATATCCATTTTTGTGATCAGTTGAGTAAATTTTCCATAATTTCATAAACTTAATTCACTGTTTTTTAAATTGAATATTGATTTGTAGCAGTACCATCAGTGCCTTTAGAAGTATTATATAATGATTTAGGAAGTGTATCAGAAGGTATAGTAATATTTAAATGGCTAATGAAAATATGGAATCAATTGGAGGCAGGCTTTCATCTACAATTCATTAGAAGACCATCTCATAATGAAACTGATATATTCAAGTCCAAGAAAGGATTTCTTAAGAGAAAGTTTTATAAACTTCACATAGGTTTTGGTTAATTATCCAAATATGCTCTTTATTATGTATAATAATATATAATAATAACAAATATAATATTTAAATATATATATATAAGTTCCACAAAAAGAAAAAGATGGTGAATCTGAATTATTGCTAAGCAACTGTGAAGAGTGCTTTTTCTCAAGGTCATCTTGGATTACTATGTACATAATCAAAAAAAAGTCATTTTGCTTATTAATGCTCTAATATCCTCTGTCTACTAGCTTTTACAAATACCCGTTTATATGTTTATATATTTCTCAATCTATGTGTATTTTTATTTGTAGAGCTCACAGTTTGGGGGAAAGACATTAAATCAAACAGCCCTTTTAGAGGCTACCATGAGAAAGCCAACTGATCTTGATTTAAATAGAGGTCCCCTGCATGTGAAGATAGAGTGGACTTCCAATCAACCTAAACCTGTTATATTAAAATATGTATTAAAATGTGTGTATATGTAGAAAACCTTATAAAAACCTAAGGAAAACAAGATTCTCTGTGTATTCTTTGTAAATAAAAATTAGATCCATTTAGTTCACTGCTTTTCTTGATCAAATTCTTCATTTTAGAAGTAAATTAAATAATCTTCAGAGAACGTGAAAGCACAATATTATACCAATTCTGACATATCTGGCAATAATTGTGCAAATAGATATTCAAGTTGGATGCTGTGTGGAATTTATTTTCTCTCTGAGTCAAAAATGGAAGGCCAATTCACCAAACGTTATGAATAATTTTAAAATTCAGTAAGAAAAATGGGTCTGCATTACCAGAGAAGAAACTATTTATTAAATTTTATATAATGTTACTTCTTTGTTTCAAATTAAATATCTATATAGAATTCTGGTAACTTCTTATAACCTGCTCTTACTGTCATATCCCTGAAATCATTATATATGGTCAAAGGACATACAATTAGTTTCTTTTTTCTCTTTTTTACTGTCCAAATGAGTAGCTCATTGTCTTTTAAATGAATTTGATCAAAAAAGTAACTGAAAATCTCCTGGCCAGAAAGAACTTTCAATTTCAAGGATGTTATGGGTGAAAGATGACCACAAGTTTCCATGACACTAAGGTCAGGGGTTAAATGAACATTTAGGGTTTCCAGTGATCTGTGAACAATTCCATGGTTTTCTCTAACTATGCATTGTGAATCCTCAATAAACCATTCATGTAAGATCATGATGTGACATCTATTGTACATTTCTTCTCTCCAGTCCTTTTAGATTCTATTGGCTCTACTCAGAATTCTCATTACAATTTTCAAATTTTCTAAGAGAAGAAAAGAAATGAAGAACAGTGTTAATGAAATAATAAGAAGGTCTTTTAAAGGGATGTTTTGAAATTCAAGTGTATGAAAGATCTTAGCTCTACCTATAATAAGTAAAATTATCACTCAACAGCAGCTTTCATCACCATTAACAATCTCATCTCATGTGAACACATGAGTTAAAAATATTTCCAAAAAGGAGTCTAAGTACAAAAATGTAACAACAGAAACATCACTATAGATGTTTTGCTTGTTTTTCTGAACATGACATATGTTTTCATTCTACATTGGAATTTCATTTGGCTCTAAACTGCCCTGGATCATACCAAGCAACATGTTCAAAAGGGGATGACTTGCATATTATTAAACTGTTAACCAGTCTGAAAAATTCAAAACTATGAATAAAAGCTGAAGTCATCAGCCAATGTGGCAAGTTAATATTTAGAGACCGTTATTTATAATAAAGTGTGTGTGTGTGTGTGTGTGTGTGTGTGTGTGTGTTTAGGTCTTGAAGTTAGATTTTACTGTCAAAATCAATAACTCTATAACCTCCATTCAACGTTCTTGCAAAAGGATCTTGACTTTGTGAATGCTTACGAAAGTAAAAATCATTGTAGCAACTAATATTCAAGCCACTTGTAACCAAACGTTCAGAGACATCTCAGTCATCAGATTTAAATGTCCTTATCACTCTTTTCAGTTTGACCACAGAACCAAAGCTAGAATTACTACTGGTCTGAGAGATTATATCAACAACAAACATAATTTCTCAAAACAAGTTTTCCTTTTCATTATATCAGGCACAGTTTTGAATATCCACCTGTTTCATGAACCACATCAGTCATATCAACTGGCTCTTCTAAATCATCAACTTTGTTTTCTACAAATATGGTCTGCCTTCTTCATAACACTTTCTTCATTTAGAAACACTTAAAAGTCTGTCTTTTGTAAAATACCATAAGTTCTTAAGCATTATATTTGGAATCTTTCATAGTAGTATAGAATAAAACTTAGGTTTTGGCCAGAATACCTTATTTTCCAAGTATATGTTTCTAGACATTTTTTTCTAGTAGAAGAAAACATAGGACCTTAAAAAAGATTAATAATTATATTTTATTTCTTTTAAAGAAATATGGAGGTTTGAAGGATCGACGATCTTGTCCATGTAAAGGAAGAATTTCTTGGCACCATTACCCTTGAACCTGACTTCTTCCAGTTCCATAGCAGTAAATCTCTGCTGCATCAGCAGGTATGGCCATTAACGGCTCAATATCCCCTCAGCTAATGTTTGTCTGTTCTATTTATTCCCATTCCTGACATGGCGCTGAATCAGGCAATACCATGGGCTGACATTAAAAAATACTGCCTTTCTATTAATTTTAAATGACCTTTTAATCTACATGTAAATTTGAATTGCATGGAAGCTCAGCAGAGAAAGAAGAGAATCAGAGAGGTCACAGCCCAAAGCTCTTTTATCGCAGAACCCAGAGTGGGAGGGTGTGGGTGTGGGGAGAATCAGAAACCCCACAAATCTAAGAGGGCAAGAGAGATTCTTTAAATTTAAGATATCAAAGAATATGGCTTAAATTAATGCTCAGAGGTTCACAAATATCTAAAACTCCAGACGTGTCAATTGTGACAAAAAAGCTCTTGGGAAAAAAAAATCAGACATGAAGAGTGCTGCACGGTCTTCAACTTTCACCTGAATCAGGTGCTTCAGTTAAGATTTGTAGTGCATACATACAAATAAAAAAACAGTTTTAGCATCCATTTGTAGTTTGAAAGGTATTTAATTAATTTAACTTAGTGAATGTGTAATTAACACATCATAGGATGTCATAATGTGATTGGCTAACTGAAAAGTCATCTCTGTTTCCACTGATAATAAAGATTATCTCTCTCTCCCCTCTAGTAAAATAAGATTATTACTATCCATTAGAAGCAATCATATCAGCACAAGACTGAATAAAAATATACAGCTAACATTCCTATTTCTATTTCACTAAAATAATGCATCACTATGTTTTTAAGAATAAAATAGATTGTGTTTGATGTTCTTCTTTGGGGAAGTAAATGGTATTAAATCAGGGAGAATTAGAAACTATTAAGAATGTTATTTTACCTAGATTCAAACTTAGAAGATAAGCATTAATTTTAGGGATTTAACTAACAGGTCAGAGAATTTCATAGTTTTGAAATAAAAATCATTATTTTCGGAAAACAAATTCTAATAATATCACACCATCAGTAACTTCCAGCTGAGCTTTTGCTAAAATGCTTCCTGCCACAGTTAGGGCCTGGCATATGTAGTAACCCGCGTCCGAGCGCTGAGTGTCGGTAATTGTAAGGTCCCCGGCTGGCGACACAGAACATCTGCTGTTGGCCTGTTGGGGTTGATTTGGGAAAAGCAGGTTCTGTGGAAACAAACACAATGTTACTAAGATTCTCTTCTCACTCAGAAGGAAAATTATATTAACAACAGCTACTGCAGTTAGAGAAATGTGGCTGGAAAAAGAAAACACAAAGATTTAAAAATACGGTACTGAAAGGGTTAAAGGCCGCACAGTGAGTCTCACTGGGAAACTTTTTTCCCATCATGGGAAAATAATGTGCTCTAAGAAGCGAGCATGCTCTGGCTGAAGGAACAATCATCTAGGTCTGGATCATGACCTTTTACTCTCTGCCTGACCTTCTGTGAGTTACTGAACAGTTTTGAAATGCAGTTTCCTCATCTGTAAAATGGACATAATAATGCTCATCTGACTCAACTCATAAGACATCGTGAGAATCTGGAAGGTAACATCAACTGTGTCTGTGTTTTATAAACTGCAGACCACTAGAGAACCCAAAAAATATTTTCTGCTGACCCTTTTGAATATTTGACATAAGTAACTCAATTCCTCCTAAAGGTATTCAAAAGTGTGTGACTGAGACTGACCCAGAGAGACAACTGAATCTCATTCTGATTTAAGATTTCTGCAGGCTGTAACAGCTTTGAAAGGAGCTAGGTATAAAGGCTACCGTCTGAGCAAGATTAACCAAATCATTGAAAATAAAAAGAAGATGTGGGATGCTTCTGAAGGATGCGTGTGATGGTAACGAATTTCATAATATTACCCTTTCAAAAAAAAAGGTTCTTTAGTTTCCTACATAACTCATATTAAATACAAGCAGCCAAACACGAAATTGTGAACGTTCTTATAGGACAGCAGTAAGGTTAACCTGGATAACCTATGTTGCTTTACTGTTGTTCAATTAAAAAAAAATTTGGATATAATAAATTATATTGAGATATGCTTCCAAGTTGGATTATAAATAAGGACATATCAATTTTTATGTTGTATTTACTTACAAAAAAGAACATTATAACCCTCTGGGATCTGTTTCTCGACATAGTAATTAATTTTCCAGGTTTGTAATTAAACAGTTTCAATATGTTACAATCAGGAGGTAATAACATTCAATTAAAGGCATAAGACACATTTTCCCCTTAAAATGTTTCTACCCTTGAAGTAATAGCAATGAAAGAGGATAAAATAGGGTATTAACACTTTTCAATTACGCTAAATGACTTTAATCCTGCGAACGAGGTCCTACTTTAATTAGAAGCTCTTCTCTTTATTGCAACATGATGGATGTCCACTTTATTAGATTCGAGTGTGACACTGTAAGCCCACTTTACATAAACATACTATGTTATTAAACCTTTTCTAAAAGAGGTGATGTTTGCTAGCATGTCAGGAATATAATTTCAAAATGCTATTGCCTTCCTATAAAATTTGTATTACTATATAAGGCTAGACTTTTTCATACATACGAAGTATAATTTGAGAACAAGCTAATTCTCCTGTGGAATCCAAATATATCACTGAAATAAACCATCTGAAAGAGAAGGGTCTAAATTTTAAAGGCACTTGGAAATGATACAATAACTCAAAGTGTGCACTTTCCTACAATTAGCCATTAGAATACTAATTTACATAACACTAATACATCAGATGGGCTTAATTCTCTCCGGGATCTCTTCCTCTACAATGTGTTATCAGTCCACCTTCTAAATGATTCGATGACATGGAAAATGGCATATGATTGAGGTTAACCCATCATCTTTATTCCCTGTTTGTATGACATAGGCAAAAGAAAATGGATGACAAGCGAAACCCAGGAATTCTACAGAGCTCTTCTTGCCTTGAAGTGCCTGGGTATCCTATTAGTGCTAATTGGCATTATCAGCACATATTGAGGAATATGGACCATTAAGTCCAGGCTCTTAACTCTCTATACTGATGGATAGTCATAGATCACTGTAAAAATTGGATACTGCAGACAGTAAGACCAATTTATTTTTCCTAATATCCCAATTCAAGATTTGAAAATTTACAATTTGCTCAAGCATTTCTCTTTTGTTCTCATTCACAATCTCCATTCTCTCTCTCCCCTTTCCTCTCTCACCCAACCCCTCTGTCTCATGTGAGGGAGATAGGTGAAATAAAGAAAACGAGGCCTAAGATTATAATCAAATCAAATCACCTAACTTGAAAATTTTTCCCAGAGATTAATATCTCTGGAATTACATGCCACTTTGTCAAATAACAGAAAAAGAAATACTTTAATGCTATTTGATCATTACTTGTTTAAAAAACATTAAAACACAATGTAGCATATTTAAATATCATGCTCATTGGGCCACAAGACCAATACACATTTCATGCAATAGCATGTATAAACCTGAAGCTATTTTAGGGCACGTGATTTACACATGATATAGCTGTATCTACATGATAACAAGTTATAATGAGATTTAACTCACTATATGGATTTAAAGTGTAGATCTGCCACAATCAAATTGCTTTATATCATTATATTTGTATCATTTATAAATAAATAACAAATTCACATAAATATATTTACTGTCAGTGGCTTGAGAAAGTAACTTCTGTGGACCCCATACCTCCCCGAATAGGTGGAGGGAAGGAGCTACAGGCAGGAGTGAGAATCTTGACAGGCTACCAGGGCTCTCCAGGCTCATCCCCTCCTGCCTTCTCAGGCACGATGTGGGTCTGGGGACAGAGGTGACCAGAGTGGTGCTGAGCTTCTGTGCATGGGCAGAGGGAAGCATGAACTTGCCACTTCAGCCAGGAATAAGGGAAGGCAGATGCATTCTGCATTTTCCCCATTTCTAAGCTTCAAAATGTGTAAAGCATTTTTACATATAAACTAATTTAATCACATAACTTATGTGAAGTAAGTAATTCATAACTTATGTGAAGTAAAATATATTATCCTCAAATTTTAGATTAAGAAAATGAGCTTCAGTAAATTTAAACAGTGCTACAAAGATTGTAAAAATTATACGGAGGGAAAATGGCTTTAGAATTCTTTCCTTTTTCAGGGTACGTGTGTGTGTGTGTGTGTTCAAGTGTGTTATAACTATATCGTGTTGCTTTACACTCACTTTAGAGTTTGGGATGTTTTAATCTGAAAGCAATTTTTAAGTGAAGAATCAAGGAAGTCTATGAGTAGAAATCCATTGTATAGTTACTAACTGATAAAAAAGATGGCAGGGCTTCCCTGGTGGCGCAGTGGTTGAGAGTCCGCCTGCCGATGCAGGGGACACGGGTTCGTGCCCTGGTCCGGGAAGATCCCACATGCCGCGGAGCGGCTGGGCCCGTGAGCCATGGCCGCTGAGCTTGCACGTCCGGAGCCTGTGCTCCGCAACGGGAGAGGCCGCAACAGTGAGAGGCCCGCGTACCGCAAAAAAAAAAAAAAAAAAAAAAAAAAAAAAAAAAGATGACAACTAAGTCCTGGAACAATCCTGATGTGGGATAAGGCAGTGGCCAGAACTTTACCTTATCCTTCTCATCACTGTATTTACATCCCACAAATCATGGGGGAAGTGAATCCAACGAAGAGCATTGAGGAAAGGAAGAAAGATAATTTGCCCGTCCATACTGAGATGTTAAAATTGCTACCTTGGGGAGGTACAGAACTGTAAAGGAATTCACAACAATGCAAAATGATGGCTGAGGGAAACTTCCTGATGTCTCTCTACCCAGATAATCATACACGAGTTTTGATCAACAAGTTTTCTTAACTTAGCCTAAAGCATTTTCCGTCTCTGGCAAAGTTTTTAGATTGCCTGAGACTTTAAATCATGGTTTCCATGTTTGCCCAGGAAATTCTTCCAGAACTTGGACTAATACCAGAGGGTGCTGAGGAGGAAGACCAGTAGGTCTCTTCCTGTGAACTATATGCCCCCTTCGGAATGCTTCTGGAGAGACTAGAATGAAAATATCTCTAGGTCCCTCAGGAATGCACGGATAAGTCTTTAGACAAAGAACTCAATTCCTGATCTGGTTTAGGCTGTAAGTTCCACTCATTGCCTCAGAACCTAGAGGCTTGTGCTTGTCCAAGTTTGGACTAAGTTCTAAATGAGAAAACTGGTGTATTCAATTCGCTTTTAGCAGAGTCTGAGAGATCATGCTGCCTGGAGAGGGCCCCGAGAGGACAAACCAGGGCACAGCAAAGACCAGACAAGTGTTTGCTTTTTTTCTGGTATTTAATGTATTATTTCCTGTCTAACCCCACCATGAGGGAATCCAGAAGGGATCATGGAAGAACATATTTCTCCTACTCAAATGGAAGCGTGCTTGAATTAACGGTAAAGAAAAGGTATTTATACTATATATCTATGAAAGGGGGTTGAAACTAGTTTCTAGTCTGATTAATAATGGAAATATTTTTGACTGTTTTACCTTCACCCAGGATGTCCTAAGTGCTTTATATATACTAGCTCACTTACTTATCCCAATGTAGCTCAATGCAAGAAAGCAAACTTACCTTTCTGTTAGGAGGTTTTAAACAGCTAGAGGTTAGACTTTTTCAGATAATTTGATTACACTGCATTGTATCTATTTGACGTAAGATAAAAATACTAGACAATCAACACTAGAAAAAAAGAATGTTATATTAAAGCATCTGACTCCCGCTAATTTTAGAATTAATTGGTCTCTTTCAGAAAAAAAATAAATTCAACATGATGACAAGAAAGGAAAGACAAACTTTGAGGATCACTAGAGACGGGGAGTTCAGAGATTTCAGAAAAGCAGTCAAGGCTTACACTCACCTGGCTGCCTTCTTTTTGCCAGAAAACTGCTGGCTGTGGGTTTCCTTTAGTTTCACAGGGAAATGTCACTGTACGACCTTGAGCAACAATCTGATCTCTTGGCCTAACCACAAACTGTGGAGGAGCTATAATTTAAAAGGAAAGAAAGTGTGTCAATATAAACTGTTGACAAAGAAAAATATATCAAAGAGAAAATCTGATACTAGGTGGATTGCTCAGTGCCAGACAGAGGCTACAGTTTTTGATTTATTTTAAAGTATTTCTCAAAACACAATGGGGAAAGAAAAAAAAAAAGCACTCTATCAAATGTGAGGAAAGAAGTAAATGTATTCTTAGACACATTTTAAATGTACACTGTAAATCCTGCAGCCCCTATCCTTGCATAGGAAAATAAATTTGTAATGCTATTCTAAAGTTTTTAAGAAAAAACATGGTTTCCCAATATGGTTTTGTGTTTTGAATGAAGAGAGAAAAAGAAGTATTGCATTACTCAGACATCTCCTTCCTGTGAAATCAATCTACTAACAAACATTAATTGTTCTTGTAATATTTGCAAGACATTGTACTGGACACAGAGATACCAGAAGGAATAAAATAATATGAGACCTATTCTCAAAGTGCTGATATTCTAGACCTGAGGAATTGAAGTGTTGAAAATATCAAAGAATTGAAGAGATGGGAATTACATACAAAGATAACTAACGATATAAAGAAACATATGAAAGTGCTTGATTCTATTTAATTCATTTAATTTAGATCAATAAACATTTGGCAATTACTCTGTTCCCCTATTGGGCACTAAAGGTACACAGATAAAATCATCTACCCTGCAGCCATGAAGGTGCTCATAGTCTAAGAGAAAATACAGAACATGATCATGATGACAACAACAACAGCAAAATGAAAACAAAAATTCTCTAAGGCTGTGGTAAGTTCAATGATAGAGGTGCTCTCAGAGCACAGAGGAGAAGCACTTAAATTATAGTACACATAACTGTGACAGGACTTCAGGAGAGAGGGATCCCTTTGTGTTAAGGTAGCTGTGAAAGGCTTTATGCAGGAGGTGGACATTATGGAGACTTGGAGGAAGGGGTGGCATTTAGAGAAGTGGAGAAATGAACATATTCCAAGCAAGGAGCTAACTGAGCAAAGTGTAAGAAGCAAGAACACATCTGGTATACAGTGTGTAATCCCAAAGGAATGGCAAGTCCCCATTGTATAAACAGCATTGGCTACAAAAGACAGATTTGTATCCTGTCTAAGAATGGCCTGAGAAGACAAACTGAGGATTTTATTCCGACTCTTTCTAAGCTGAGGAGTGATAAATGTAAAGCAAAACTTTTGGAAGCTTTAACCCTCTACTGAATGTAGTATATAGATTGTGAGTGAGACAGATCAGTGAATAAAGTAGGGAGTCTGACTGGAAGGCCAGTAAAATGGTGTAGGCAAAAATAATGAGACCTATGTACAAGGAACTCCAGTAGAAAATAAAAGGATGGGGTAAAAATGCCAAGGAAGTTCAGATTTAAATTTGGTGCTAATTATAAAGAGAAAGAAGAAAGTGAAAAACAGTAGACTGTGTAACTGGACGTTTTCACAAGGACATCTTCTTCATACTAAAATCCACTCCTCTTGAAGAGAAAACAGCATGTTTATTCTATGACTTTTCTAACCATCTGTTTCCAGTGTAACTCCTGGCTTATACTAGAAAACTTAAGACCAAGAAAAAAACTTTAAAATGAACTCGAAGTTTTAGAACCCAGTGTACATGGCCACAGTCCTAAAATTTGAACGCTGAAGAATTTTAACAGCAAGCACCATTCGGTAAAGTCCTTTACCCAGAATTCTTTCAGTCCTTTAGGAGTACATAACTGCAGGTCTAAGAACAGAGTAAATGTAGGGTATCCTCAAACATGCAACCAGTTACTCATCCTTACAAGAATGCTAGCATAGAAACAGCAGCAGCATTTTTTCAAAAATCTCGAGATCTGTAGTGGCTTATTTTTTGGTGTCCTATTATACTGCCTCCTAATTCTACACACACCTCAGAGACAGAAGGAATAAATCTACTAAGTGAAATTTTCTTCTACAGCTATAGATAATAGAAGACTCAGTTTAAAAGGATGAAGAACCCAGATTTATGGATCTATTTGAACAGGACGTGGTTTATGTTGCCCTGTATTTTTAGGAGATTACTTGCTTCTTATGATCTTCTTGTTATTTCTACACAATTCCACTGAATCAGCAGATACACTGATTTTTGTTCCATTTTTTCTAATACGAATGATAGTTTAAATCAACATTACAAAATTACTTTAGATATGACTCTTAAAACACTGCAGTGTCCATTTTTCAATAGAGATGTGAAACCACCGATAGTTATACCCCAAAATACTTAAGATTGGTCTCTATCATCTGAAATATCTAAGAAAAATTATATACATTAAAACAATTTAAAGATCAATGTATATTTCTTTACTTCTTAGTAATTCTATGAAAAAAAGTTTACTGCCAACATGGACACTAAGTAAGAAGTACTGAGTAATTTAGCTTGTACCTCATTATAAAAAATAAAAACTAAAATAAAAGTCAATATAGTAAAAATCAGTTAACAGTCTTTGATGAAAATCACATACACAGCTTATTAGTTCATCTGTATTGCTTTGGACCAGAAAGAATTTGAATTGGCTCTCAAAACTAGCTAGTAAAACTAGTTAGTAAAAACTTAGAGCCCCATATGAACTATAAAATCCTTCTTTATATAATTTTAAAATGTAATAACAGAATACACATGATCAAAATCATCAGATAAAACATCAAATGCAAGCAATGAAAAGAAATTTTATACTTTTAAGCATATTATGCTTACTCTGTTTATCTATCATCTATCTCAGTAAAATTACCATTTGTACTTTAAATATTAAACTATAGACTTCTTAAATTTGATTTTTCAAGCTTTCAAAAACCTTTGGATAGATGAGCGATTTTGTAAAATGCTTTTGGAATCCAGATCCTACAATTTTAATACAGCTGCTAAAACATAACCTCCAAAATAAGGACTGGCGAATAACCACACCTATCGATCCACTTTTTGCAAAATATATGATTCATCTATTTACTCGTTCAAAAATGTATTAACTGGCTACAAACTATGATACATTCTGCTTGGTACAGGAGATAGAAAACAGAATAAAAAATTATTCATAGCCTATGGCAGAGACTTGCTATTAAATAAATAAATAAAACAAATACAGCAGAATATGATTTGTTTAATAATAGAAATATGCAGGGGGCATCAGGGGGAAAAGTGTGGAAGTGCACAAACTAGATCAAATAACTGCTGAGGAAAAAAGAGGAAAGATGCCAGGAGATGGCTATGTTTGAATTGTGCTTTGAAGCACAATTAAGAGCTCACGAGATGGAGAGGACTCAGGTCACCTGGGACAGAGAGAGGCAGACACAGGCAGAGACTTGTGGAAGCAGATGTGTTAGGAGGATATAAATGATTTTTAAAATAAAATCAGGGATGCAGAAGTGACATAGGTAGGGTGAGATAATTTATGCTAAAGGAGCTTAAATTTTGCCCTAGAAAGTATGGAGATCTTTTCACAGATGCTTATGCAAGAAAGATATAATAAGGTTGTGTTCTAGAAAGAATGCTCTTCCTAAAAGAGAAAAGGCAGATATGAGGCTGAAAAAGCTTAGCAAGTTGGGACAGCAAATCCAGTTGAGAATTGCTATATTCATAGTAGCACCTAAATATAATATTTCATAAGAATTCTTAAAGGACAAAGAAATTCTGCAATATCACAGTGCAATATTTACCACTGATGATATAATCTAAAAGACCAGGAAATCAAAGTTTCTTGAGTTTTTACACAGTAATGATTTTTTAAAGACTAGTAATGAAATGCTATCAGCATTTGTGTTATTCATGCTATGAAAAATCCTTTCATGTGATGTTTATATATAATGTACTTTTATTCCAAGTTATTATAAATACACTGTATTTCTAATGTACCAAATTGCTTTTTGTCACCCGAAATTAAATCACACTGATCTTGCTGAAACTAGAATCATCTTTTCATTTTTAAAATTAAAAAATAAAGATACTAAAGCATTTAACAAAGCAAAAGATTTTAAAAGTATTCAAGTCTCTGAAAATGTACATCTTTTCTTATTGTCATCTGAAGTTGAGCCACCAAAACCAACTGCATCAATCACTTTTACTTCTGTAGACTCTCCTTCTCTGCCCAAGACCTATACTGTAATCTTCTGTGAAGGGATATCAGCTGAAGGAATTTATTTTTGAGGTTTTAAAATGAAAAACTGCATCAATAATTCTTCTGATAACACTTCACAGTTTCAGTATTTCTGCCAGGTGGCAATGAAAATGGTTTGAAAAGACAGTACTTGGCCGATGGCAAAAATGGGAGGGAGTAAGCAGAGAGGTGGCATTTTATCAACACAGCACGATAGCACAAAGTGTGCTACACACAAAATGGATTTTCTATGATGGCTCTCATTAAATATGAAAAAACACAACTAGGTCCTCAGGATGACAATCCAAAACACATATTTAAACCCAATGTGAATTAAAGAGTTTGAGTTATAAACTCCAGAAGAATCTGCTAGTTATAGAAATGGCAATTCTCATATATTTTGAAGAAGGAAGACTATAAAGTACATATTTTTTTGTCTTCTCTAAAACCTGAAGCATTAGACAAATCTCTTGTAACTATGATGTAACGACCGACTTGCTTAACCTATTTAGTGATGATTCTTTATTGCTTCAGCTATAACAAGAAATGAAATGAAGAAAAAAGAGTGGCACAATTCAATGTTCAGTTACACATGTACTAGTTAAAAACAATAGCTCCTTAAGAAAAGTACATTGTGTGATTTCCAGAGGAGTAGACCCAGATATAAAAAGGTTAATCAAGATTAGAGGTCTGTCTCAATGGTGAAAAACTGAAACCATTTCCTCTAAGATCAGGAACAAGACAAGGTTGCTCACTCTTACCACTATTATTCAACATAGTTTTGGAAGTTTTAGCCACAGCAATCAGAGAAGAAAAAGAAATAAAAAGAATCCAAATGGGAAAAGAAGAAGTAAAACTGTCACTGTTTGAAGATGACGATACTATACAGAGAGAATCCTAAAGATGCTACCAGAAAACTACTAGAGCTAAACAATGAATTTGATAGAGTAGCAGGATACAAAATTAATGCACAGAAGTCTCTTGCATTCCTATACACTAATGATGAAAAGCCTGAAAGAGAAATTAAGGAAACACTCCCACTTACCATTGCAACAAAAAGAATAAAATACCTAGGAATAAACCTACCTAAAGAGGCAAAAGACCTGTATGCAGAAAACTATAAGACACTGATGAAAGAAATTAAAGATGATACAAACAGATGGAGACATATACCATGTTCTTGGATTGGAAGAATCAACATTGTGAAAATGACTATACTAGAGGATTCAGTGCAATCCCTATCAAACTACCAATGGCACTTTTCACAGAACTAGAACAAAAAAATTGCACAATTTGTATGGAAACACAAAAGACCCCAAATAGCCAAAGCAATCTTGAGAAAGAAAAACGGAGCTGGAGGAATCAGGCTCCCTGACTTCAGACTAAACTACAAAACTACAGTAATCAGTATGGTACTGGCACAAAAACAGAAATATAGATCAATGGAACAGGATAGAAAGCACAGAGATAAACCCATGCACACATGGTCACCTTATCTTTGATAAAGGAGGCAAGAGTACAATGGAGAAAAGACAACCTCTTCAATAAGCGGTGCTGGGAAAACTGGACAGATACATGTAAAAGAATGAAATTAGAACACTTCCTAACACCATACATACAAAAAAAACTCAAAATGGATTAAAGACCTAAATGTAAGGCCAGACACTATCAAACTCTTAGAGGAAAACATAGGCAGAACACTCTATGACATAAATCACAGCAAGATCCTTTTTGACCCACCTCCTAGAGAATTGGAAATAAAAGCAAAAATAAACAAATGGGACCTAATGAAACTTAAATGCTTTTGCACAGCAAAGGAAACCATAAACAAGATGAAAAGACAACCCTCTGAATGGGAGAAAATATTTGCAAATGAAGCAACTGACAAAGGATTAATCTCCAAAATATACAAGCAGCTCACGCAGCTATATATCAAAAAAAAAAAAAAAAACCCAATCCAAAAATGGGCAGAAGACCTAGATAGACATTTCTCCAAAGAAGATATACAGATTGCCAACAAACACATGAAAGGATGCTCAACATCACTAATCATTAGAGAAATGCAAATCAAAGCTACAATGAGGTATCACCTCACACCAGTCAGAATGGCCAGCATCAAAAAATTTACAGACAATAAATGCTGAAGAGGGTGTGGAGAAAAAGGAATCTTCTTGCACTGTTGGTGGGAATGTAAATTGATACAGCTACTATGGAGAACAGTATGGAGGTTCCTTAAAAAACGAAAAATAGAACTACCATACGACCCAGCAATCCCACTATTGGGCATATACCCTGAGAAAACAATAATTCAAAAAGAGTCATGTACCACAATGTTCATTGCAGCACTATTTACAATAGCCAGGACATGGAAGCAACCTAAGTGTCCATCGACAGATGAATGGATAAAGATGATGTGGGACATATATGCAATGGAATATTACTCAGCCATAAAAGAAACAAAATTGAGTTATTTGTAGGGAGGTGGATGGACCTAGAGTCTGTCATGAAGAGTGAAGTAAGTCAGAAAGAGTAAAACAAATACCATATGCTAACAGATATATATGGAATCTAAAAAAAAAAAAAAAAAAATGGTTCTGATGAACCTAGGGGCAGGACAGGAATAAAGACACAGACGTAGAGAATGGACTTGAGGACACAGGGAGGGGGAAGAGTAACCTGAGACAAAGTGAGAATAACACTGACATATATACACTACCAAATGTAAAATGGATAGCTGGTGGGAAGCAGCTGCATGGCACAGGGAGATCAGCTCAGTGCTTTGCGACCACCTAGAGGGGTGGGATAAGGAGGGTGGGAGGGAGATGCAAGAGGGAAGGGATATAGGTATATATGTATACATATAGCTGATTCACTTTGTTATACAGCAGCAACTAACACAATATTGTAAAGCAATTATACCCCAATAAAGATGTTTTAAAAAATTAAGGAAATTTTATCAAGAAACTAAATATAAGACCTAATAAAATAAGTCTTAGAAGAAGACACAGAAAAAAAAAAAAAAAAGATTAGAGGTCTGGTACTGTTCACCCAAAACTGTGTTCTTGAAAATTTAAATACAATCCACAGTAAATTAAATTTGATTTTTGTTAGGTTATGCTTTGATACTGCATTCAGCCCAAGCTGGCTTCAATCAAAGTCACGCTACAGCTCTGTTACACTAATGCCCGCTGCTGTGAGTGAGTGGGTGATATGGAAATCAGATGGCTGAACACGAGTAGGAAGCATAGGCCTTGCATGAGGTGGGCTTGGAGATGTGGGATGGGGAACCCTAAAGGTGATCACATGATGTTCAGAGTTGTTTTTACAGGAAAATATGACTTTCTGTGGCAGACATGAACATGGAGAAAGTCATGAAGAAGTTGCATACATTAATATGTGATAGGGTGGTTATAGGCACCCTCAGCAGCTCTTCCTTTGGGTACAGTTTTGCACCTGAGTGAATAAGCTTCTTCTTCTGTAACAATAAAGATTATGAACTTTGTATCCTAAACTCAAGTATAAAATTTTTTTGCTATTTAATATTTTTTGCTTGTTAAATTATATTCTATAAGCATATCTGAAACACACATTCTTCCATCATTTGCTTGTTTTAAAGATTTGCAAGTTGAAAACTGCTTAATACAACAACAATAATTAAAATTAATTGAGTGCTTATTAAGTACCTGGAGGTGTGTTAAACCATCCACAGGCATTATCTCATTTAATATTCAAAGAGCCCTATGTCTTAACTTCTATCATTATGATGTAAAGACCAGAAAATTGAATCTCATGGAGGCTTTTAAAGATTAAATCAATAGATAGGAAGAAGGCCTTGACTTCTGATCTATCTGATATAGTTGGACCTCTTAAACACATATGGTTCACTTCAAACCACATGACTAACTGAGAATCTGTCATTTCTATTACCAAACTGAAGGGTAAGAATTATATGCTATAATTTCCAATATGGTATAATGTTGTTAAAATCATAACATGTTTTTCCTAAATAATTGCTTTTATTGTTAAAGTACATAAAACCTATAATCTTGCTCTTTCTGTGCCACATGTAAGTACAACCTTTCTTAAGTATACTTATTTCAAGTGATTCTTTATTCAAAAACCTACATTGCTTTTTCTATTGCTTGCCATTGCAATGCTTGCAAATCATTCTTCTCTGTGTAGCATGTTGTCTTCCATCAGCTAGCCCAGGGTTTTACCATCCTGATGCTCACCTGTCCCCAACTAGCTCCAACATTTCAGCAGAGCAGTCTACTTTCGATCACTTGCATGCGTATTTGCTTGTTCTAGTGGTTAATCCATCTTGATATCTATTATCCTTTGATCCACCTTGTCGACAACGATTAACCTGAACACACTCTAATCTTGTACTTTTCATGTGTTCTTCCCACTTAAGGTACTTGCCCTTGCTTGTATTGTCTTGTTTCTCTATTTGTTTCCCCTGCCTGTGTGCCTTGAGTCTTCTGTTCCATTGTAAACTCTTAGTGGTATGGTGTGCTGTCTATTATTTTGCAATGAAATGGTATCTTTATTTGGCCTGGAAAATCTCCAAATAATGAACACAAAATAAAATTCTTGATTTAAAGCAAATACTCTCGCTTTTTTCCATCTCATCATACTAAAGACTATGATGCATTCTTACCAGTGACAGTAACTCACTATTATAGTAATTTGGGTGGGGAGAAGTCAAAGAAAATATGTTTGAAAAATTTTCCTAACTGTTTCTTATATGCCCCTCTGTAAAGAATGCCCAATATACCAAATGAAAATCTATAACTTAAAGACTATAAATGAGTAGCCACCACCCCAGAGTGACAAAAACAGCATAAAAAATGTTTACCAATTCTAAAAGTTCCTGCAAAAAAAATTAGTTAATAGGCTTAGCCTCAGCAACAAGAAATAGCAAAAATTCATTTCATTAGCATGAAATGTAGAGCAGGAGTAAGAGATGAACATTTACTCAGTAATCAGAATAGGCTGGCTTCTAATTGATAAATGATTGTTTCTTCAACTTATTTAATTCTATTTAATTTTTACTATTTAACACTTCACTTGATTTCAAAAGAATTTCTGTTAATAATACTAAAAATGCATAATGTCATAAAAATATTTGATTTGAAACTTATTAACACATAATCCATACCAGAAGAAATAATGAATTTATAATGAAAAATATAACTTAGGGATATAGGATTTAAAATGATCATTTTTATAAACCCCATTTATTCACATTTTGTTCATTTTTCACTATTTTTTCAGGAATATAAATGATCAAATTGCTAAATTACCTACCTTTCCAATTAATCATTTTCTTACTGAGTCCATGGCAATAACTCTTCTGGATGAGTGCTGTGATTTCTTTCTCAGCCATTACCTTACTTCTAACTAATAATAAAAATTCTTATTCCATAACAAAAACCAATATCTATACCTTTTTTCAACAATAATCTAATAATCTATCTCTCAATATATATGTTATATATATATATATATATATATATATATATATATATATATATATATATATGCTTTCTTAATGTCAAAATGAAAAAGTAAAACTACTAAATAGTCTGCTGTTTTCATAAATATGGAAAGTATAGTGGTCAAAAAAATAAAATGACTGAAATGAATCAAAATCTTTAGATTCTTCATCTATTTAGATTTCATATTCTACTCTCCACCTATGAGAGCCCTCGCATGTACAAACTGCATTCAATCCTTGCACGAGTAAAGACGTGTTCCAATTTTGCAGCTATACTCTTTATATTTTTTAACCACTGTTGTGGAATTTATTGATTGTGGGAAGACTAATTTTTGAAGGTTCATATAATATTGAAAACTAAAAGTTACTCATGGTTGTTCAAAATCTGATGACTAAAGTAGGCCATGAAGCTAGTCAAATGTGTTATATAGTATAACTATAAAATAATGTAAGTGACCTTCTAAATTGACATGTATAATAACTGGGAAAGCAATTCCAAAGAGGGTCAAAGGTATTGAGTTTTGGTGATAATGTGACATACACACAAAAAAGTATGTGTATGTTTTGTGATAGTGATTAAAACCATGTTCTTTAATGTACAGTCACAGATAATATGCTTCTCCTTGAAAATGAGCAATGTAAATATAAAAAATGAAATAATTCTACAATTATCTAGAATAAATAGAATGCCTTTGAAAAGGATAAACTCATTTGGTTCAAGGTACCCTGCACATTTAGATCTCACTGCATGTACATAAAAACAGTGTTATAATAAACAGCTCCACCACATAGCCAATTTTTCTTTAATTTTTGAATTTTATTTTATTTCTTTTTTATACAGCAGGTTCTTATTAGTTATCTATTTTATACATATTAGTGTATACATGTCAATCCCAATCTCCCAATTCATCACATAGCCATATTTGACCTTAATTTTTTTAAGGCAACATATTACTGGAAAAAATAATAGATAAATGAATAAAATTTATTATTATTATTATTATTAAATTATTAAATAAATATAAAAATAATAATTTATTATGATAAATTTGTACTAGAAATGAATTCAGATCTTTGTTGGCACTTTAACTCATAATAGTGTTTAACTATTTTAAGCAAACATTTACTGGTTTTATATGGTGTCAGGGTCTGAGGGTACTAAAATCTCTGTTCTCTGGAACTTACCGCCTACCAGAGGAAACTCACATGCAAACAATCAAGCATGAAACAACATGATGAACATGGTAATTGCTGTAATACAGGATGTCCCACCATTACGAGAGTAACTTGACTCAGTCTGTCTCCAACAGTTGGGGAAAGCATTGAAAGAGAAAAAGAGAGAGCGAGAGAGAGATTTGTTCTTTTGAGATTAAGTAGGTAAGAAAGGAAGGGTGTGAGGTTGTTCCTCACAGAGGGAAAAATACATGCATTATGTTAGAGATAGAAGTTTTCCAGACTGCACCAATGCACCATTACCATCACCTGGCTTCACTAACACCTTTAGAAAAGCAGGTAAGTCTGTTTGTTAAACAGAAGGATTATATTGGTGGAAACATGTATTTTTCTGTGTAAATGGTCTTTACTGGCTTTAACAAGTCCAACTTAATCCTCTAATGGTATTAAATATTTCTATATTGTAATAAATGAAATAGCTAACTCATAAAGTAACTAAGTTGGATATGTTTACAGATCATTTTAGATTTTATTATATTTCAGATTGGCACTTAAATTATAGGCAAGTACAGAAAATCATGTAACTATAGGAAATCATTCTGAAATCTAACATGCAAATTTCATAAACCTTTGAATTCTACAAGTTACAAATTAAGAAAAAAATTAAATTTCAAGGAATTCTGAATTGTAAATCACATTTTCCCATATTATACTGTCCTTCACCATCTAGCTTTGCTTCTCTACTTTGCTTTCCGAACTAAAATACTGAGTAGAAAATAAAATAATAAAATTTTGTTTTCTTTAAGGGATTGTTAACTTTCAAGGAAAATACTATTAATTTAAAAACTAAGGAATCTTTAAATGAGGCAATATTTACATTATTTTTGAAAAAGATCTCATTTTCACCAGCAGAAGAAAAGTAGTTCAAGTAGTGGTGAAAAAAATCCTCTCCAGATACTAACTGAGAAAGCTAGAGTTCTCAGTATTGTGGGTAGAAGAGGTTGTAAGTGTGGAGGTGAGGAGGGAAAACTATAGCTTAAAAATGGCTCTTCATGTAAATGGTGAGACAAGACATCCATTTTCACTCACTTAATCTGTCAACTTGCCAGAACTGTCATGTCAGCACTCTAGCTAAACCACAAAGGTTGATCACATCCCATTATCTCATTTTTTTAGAAAAAGACTGCATGAAGATGCCAATCAGAAAAAAAAAAGGGGGGGGAAACTTGCAAGCAAGGAACAAATGTACTGAAGCTGAAGGGCTGCTTAGTTAACGGAATTTTAATATGCAACTGCAATGTTTCTTAATAACATTAATTACACGCTTAGTAAGGCACCATCCTAACTCATTAGTGCCTGCTTTTTTGTTGTATTTTATCTCCTACTAGCAGAATGGGGACTATATGATTGGCCTGTTACCATTAATGTTGCTTAATCTTTTTATAGCACTGTTTAAAACTGCTTGCATAAACATTTTCTAGGCAAGTATTACCTATGTATGCATATGTGTGTATCAATTAACTGCACCAACATTTGGCGTGCCCCTCCCACATGTAAATGTTATGCTAGACCTAGAGGCAGCAGAAAGATAAATACAACAATGTATTTACTGACAAAGAGCTAATAGTTTTGTAGGGGAGATGAAAATAATAGCCTCAATGAATCTGGGAAGCCATGTTTGCCATAAGAGATTTAAAAAAGTTTTCAGACGTATTTTAACTCAAAATTTAATTTAATTTAGTAGTTTATATATTTTAATGAACATAATTATGTACTATTCCCTTGAGTGACATTTAATATGTTTAAATAAGTAGTGCAGTAATTCAAATGTCTTGCATATAATATTTAGGTGTAATGCACATCATGATATATATTTTACAGTATATACATATGTAAATAGATATGATGATATCTTTCTGTCAACAAATTATTATAACTTATAAAAGTGAAGATTTTTACTTTCTAAGAAGGTGTGATTAAAATATTGATGCTATTTCTTTCTGGCAATAGCCAGTGAAATCTCTTGCTACTAATCTCATAATACTCTTTCTAGCCAGAATATTTACATTGTTGTGATATTTGATATTTATAGTACTTTTAACTACTAAGTTAACAGATTTAGTGTTTATTTTATTTTCATTTGGATAGATCCCAAAATTAATGAGTAATGGAGTAAAGGCTTATTGCTCCACCTTCCTCTATCAAGCATAACAAAATAAATGAATAATATGGAAAAACTACCATTGCCTCAAACCACTAATTGTGAAGTACTCCTGCCAAACAAGGTCAAATCTGGAGGAAAATGAGGATGCAAGGTGAGCAACAGCTAGCCCCATCCACAATCCTCTATCAATGCCAATTTCACAAAAATTTTCTGTCAATACTGTGAGAGCCCAATCCATGATCCTTTGATAGAAAGAAAGGAGATCTAGAGTCAAGAAGGAGATTTGGGAAATATGAGACATGACTTTGCAGATAACCAACTAAAATTAAGGAGTCTGGAGAGAAGGTATTGAAGGAAAGAAAAAGCCAAGCCTACTATGGATGGTGAAAATTTAAGGGGGCCCCTATGACCTTCCCTTCATGGAGTTACTCCCATGAGTATGTTATGTTATGTGACAAAAGGGATTCTGTAGATGTAATTAAGGTAACTAATCAGTTGACCTTAAGATAGGTCTTAGGGACCTTAAGATTAGTTTAGGGGTCTAACCCAATCACATAAGACCTTTCAATCAGGGAATTTTCTCTAGCTGATAGCAGACTGGGAAGTGAGAGAGATACAAAGCAAAGCACCTGAAGGATTCAAGGGATCACTGCTGACTTTGAAGGCTGTGGCAGCCATGCGCAAAGGTTAGCAAATGAACTGTGAGCAACTTCTGGCTGGCAGCCAACAAGGAAATGAGGACTTCAATCCTACAACCTCAAAGAACTCAATACTGCCAACAACCTGCATGAATTCTGAAGTAGATTCTTCTGGAGAGTCTCCAGAGAAGCACTCAGCCTGATCAACATCTTGATTTAGCCTGTGAGATGCTAAAAAGAGGACCAAGTTGAGTCTGGTTGGACTTCTGATCTACAGAACTGTGGCCTAAAAAACGGGTGCTGTTTAAGTCATTCAATTTGTGGTAACTTGTTATGCAGCAGTAGAAAACTAGTCTTCATTACAAAGCAGGGAGTATGAAGGAAGATGAAGAGTGTTTCCTATGGAATACAGAGAGTTTGTAACATAAAGTGTTTTGCTGTGTATTACTAGAATCACTAGCTTACCAAGGAGAAAATAACATGTTTTTTGAAAAAATATTCCAGATAAGAGTTCAAGTAGAGGTTACTGAATGACCCTGATACTTTTCACTTTCTCTTCTCCAAACATGTAAATCCTAGTTTTCAGCAGTTAACTAGATGATTAATAATCAAATAGGGACCAAAACAGGATCTATGTAAAATAAAATAAAGCAAACTGTACATTAACTAGTTACTTATTAATTAATGACAGAAAAGAACATAATCAATTAATCAAAGGGGGATAAAGCATTTATATCATCCAAAAATAACCCAAGGGAACACAGAAATACTTTTGAATAAATAGTTGTCCATAGTCTAAATAGAATTATGTACAACAGGGTCTCTCCTTCAAAAAGAAACAAACAAAAAAATCTCAAAAAGGGGTAAAGGTGTTAAAACACAAGTGAAGAAGAATACTTTGTTCAAGCTTATCAAGGAAATGAACAAAAAGTTAAAGTAAATTAAAGAAATATATTTTAGAAATAAGAAAAAATGATAACTGCAATTGAAAAAGTTAGGAAGGTGATAAACAGGCATTAAGAAATAATACAATGTGAAAGAATGATGACTTCAAAATTATTATAGAGAAGTTAACAAATATGGAACTGAGACAAAGGAAAGCCAATATAACTGATGTATTTGAGAAAAAGAAGTGAGACAGAAAAAGTATTCAGAGATAAAACAGAAGAAACCATTTTGAAATAGAGTAAATTAAAGGATGAATCTGAAGATTCTAGGGGATGTGCTGTCCTAGGAACATTAGACACAGGGTGATCAGGCCCAAGGTATAACCCAGCAAAGTTAAGGAAGAAGGGAATACATTGGTATTCATATTTGTATTCATAAAATGGTATCCCAGCTGAGGATAAAAATATTCTGTAAGCCTTGTACTTCCCTACAGTACCATTCAATACAAAAACAATAAAACATTTTCACCAAAGTCTGAGAAAAGAAAGTATGACTCAATAATTTTATACCTACCCTTCAAATTAGAGGCATTGAACAGACATTGTCAAACACACAAGGTGCTTCCAAAAGAATTGTCAGTGACTAAAACCAGCCAAGCATGAGAAGTAACCACTACTTGTTTCTCACTTGAAAAATTAGTATGAGCTAAAGATGTTTTAAATGTTTCACATTATTTTTAAAGCATTATCTGATTTCTATTTTTTCCTGAATGAATTTTTTCAGTCACTCAATTTTTTTTATTTTTTATTTAATTTTATTTTTATTTTTTTTAGTCACTCACTTTTTATTGGATATTTTGGTGGCCTCAATAAAATGCTTCAGAGCATGTTATAAAACAAACTCCACTTCAACTCAAAAGAGAACTTTCTAAAATGAAGATATGTTAATTTTTGTGTTTAAACAGTTAAAAGATTAAAAAAATATGTCCCTATAGATTTCTGTTTAGAATAGTGGCTGCTTCTTTAAAATAATAATAATAATAAAAGATGGGAATTTTGTCAAAAACGTATATATTTCTCAATACTTATACACTCTTGTGGCCAATTATATTCTATAAAAAGAAACATACTTTTGATTTACTAAATTAGGAAATAATTGGAAGTTTCCATAAAGTCGTGTATTGTCAATTTGTTTTTGATATTTTAAATGAGTTTCACCTGATATACTCAGTTTTTTAGTTTCCATACTGGAGGCAATCACCGTCTAGCATATGGTATATACAACTCAAAATGGAGCAGGCCTCAGCTTCACAAGCAAGGCAGCTGGTAGGTTTGACAGTCCTTTTCCAAATTACTCATTATGTTTTGAGTTGCTGCTAGGAAAAAATGTGTTGCCCATCTCCAAAATAGATGTTCTTTTTTATTTTTAAGCTTGGGAAAGACTTCCAATAGAAAATAAGACAGATGGGTATAGGAAGCAAGATATTTATCTCTATTTAGACCCTTTTCTTCTGTCAGTTCCCTCATCAAAAGAGTTTTCCAAACAAACAAATGAATATTTCAGCATTCAGACTTAACTCTGTCCTAGGATGTACTTTTGCTCTCATATAAAGAATGCCTTTGGAACAGTAAAAAGTCAAAACCACAAGAAGGGTTGGTGGATTTTTAATGACCAAAGTGGCATTTATCTGGATTTTGTGGTAAAGGGCAACTAGGGAAGTTAGATTCCAGGACTCTTTCTGAGGTGTTGATGACCTTGCAGATGAGGAAGGGAAATCTGGCGACTACTTTGTTCCATTGGCAAGTATGTGATTGTTTGCTCTCAGTAGGACTT
This sequence comes from Mesoplodon mirus, assembly GCF_964341445.2. NCBI lineage: Eukaryota > Metazoa > Chordata > Mammalia > Artiodactyla > Ziphiidae > Mesoplodon > Mesoplodon mirus. The sequence goes on from NC_138982.1 coordinate 116,342,232, forward strand.
CCCACATTGATGATCCTCAAAATCAAGAGTTTTCTTACACTCTCAAAAGTACAGGCAAGAAGGTGTTTATTCCAACTGTAAATTGCATAGAGTTTCCAATTCTTTGACTCAAATGCAGCTTATAAGAGTCATCCAGTTTGGAGGTTTAAAATGATTTCTAAATTGGCTTTCCACACAGACAATCATGTTTCATCTGGTATGTAATGTAGTGATTGGTTTCTGAATCTGTAAGTTTTCCAGAATATGCATATATTTCTAATTTTGTTTTAAAATCTTTAGGAACTACCCCTTGAGCTTTCTCTAAATTTTACATAGTTGGTACGTAGTTCTTCACATAATTTATACTAGAATCAAAAGATGGATTTTCTCCCCCTTCTGTGGTTTCTACTTTGTAGAATACTGATTATGTTATTGCTAAGAGCTTCAAAGTTAAAAAACTTTTAGTCTAGTAACAAATATTAATGTAGTTTTCTATTATTTGAATATTTAATTCATGATTTTACTTAATTTGTAGCTTCTCACCTTACAATAAAAGTTGGCTTATCTATACTTCCTGAATTAAAATTGATGTAAAAAGTTGATGCAAAGAAAAAGCAGGCTAATTTCCACATTATCAGTGTCTTCCTTGGTGATCCAATAAGAGCATATCATACATTCAGTTTCCCAAATTAATAGTAGTTGTCAGGTTTAAAGTATAGTCCTTCATATTTCTGAGCACTGTCATAAGCCATTTAAGAAAGATTTATGAAATGACAGACTTTCCCAGAATAAAGTACAATGTGTCAAGAAGCTATTCTTTAGTTCCAGTCCAATGGGAATTTAAGAAATCATTAAAAAAAAAGAATAAAAAACAGAAATAACTTTTGAAATGCCTTGTAGGTGACAAATATATCTCAATACTCTCTGTATACCACATTTTCTAAACAAGGTATTTTTTTATTCATGAATTTTAATATATTGGAAATTATTAACATACTGTTCTATATTCCGGGAGCTTGTGAAATAATAGAAATCAAGTGGTCATGGTTTATTGGCATAAGGCTTCTATATATAAAGATCTATCATTTAAATGTGATTTTTCCTGTTAATTTATGAAGTTATTATCTTATTCTTTCCCGTTTACTTCTTAATTTTAGATGTCATACCATAGATATGTAAAGTTATTATTAATATGAATTCTTACAAATGCAAGAAAATTAAAACTATAGTATATTCTTTAATTTTCTAACAGCATCAATTGTAAAAAGCATGATCAATTTAATAATTGTGTTTTAAGAAAAAATGCCTGCAGTTTATGTTCAAATTAATCATAAGCCATAAGCATACTTCAAAAATATTGAAATGTGAAATAATGTATGTCTCAGAAACTAGGAATGTGTTAACAAATGTTGGCATACAAAACTTTTTCACATATATGATCAATTTTGAACTCAATTCATTCCTATAGCAGTTTTGATACGTCAGCGCTTTTCTCTCCATTTTATAGAGGAAGTGATTGTGGATTAAGGATGTTGAATAACTGACAAAGGAAGTACTGCTCAGAAATGGCAGAGCAGAAATTCAGATTGGGAAGGCAAAGTTTTATTTATTGTATTTGTTATCCATATAAGAGTACATTACATAACAATAATGTTTGTGAATGTTTCAACCAAAGGGGGAAAAATGTTATGAGTCTGGATGGCTATACATCAAATGTCAACAATGTCAAGCCAGTATAATAAGAAAGCTTTTGAAGTGAGGTGGACCATTTATAAAGCTGTGTCAAATTGAATAACTTTTTAAAGTATCTCTTGGTATATTAAAGAAGCAGTGTACTAAATTAATTTATTCATTCACCCACCCATCCATTTATGCATATATCTATTTATTTACTTATAACACAATTACCAAGATTTCTTTTATTCAAACACATTTCTCAGTAGGTTAAGCAAAACTTTAAAAGAGATGCAGAAAGTTTATCAATACATTTGAAAATACCTTATTTTTGTTTACAAATAACTACCACTTAAATTACTGCAAGCACAAGCTGTTAACTTCAGTTTTGCAAAGCCAAATGAAGAAAAAGATATATTCAAACAACTTTTCATGCCAAAGAACACGGCTCATCCCTCCCTTTTCCTCTTAGTGTAAGCATCAACTTACAGTAACTTGAAGCATTCTACTAAATTTTAAGTAGGCATGCAGATAATAAGTATGCAGCAGTACAAAATACCCTTACAGAGCGGAGACTCTAAGCAGCTTAAAATAAAAGTGCATAAAATAATAGAACTTCTTAATTTAGTTCATAATCTTTTATATTAATGAATATCAAACATAACTAATAATTGAATATTTTATACACATAAGAAAAATGAAGTATTGTATTTTTCTCAAGAAAAGTTAGAAGTTTACGATATTCATCATTCATATATTATTTTACAAGAAAATTGTTACCTATTAATTGCTAAGTAACAAAAAGCCACTACAAAACGGTTTAGTAAAGTGATGAAAAAGTTAGGAGCAACTTTTACAGCAGACAGTCCCTCAAGTAATATTTTAACAGGGATGAACAAATGTATTTCATTCAGTCATATCCTACTATGCATGAGCTATGAAGCATTGTACAAAGCCATGCGAAATGGATAGAAGGATGGCTACTTACCAACAGGGCGAGCTGTAGACATTACAATGGTGTGGTGAGAACATAAAAAAGAAATTTAAAAAAAAAGAAAGAAAAGAAAATTATCAGAATGCATGATGTGTAATGTTACATTTAAGTATGGACAGTAGGGTGATTTCTAGTCTCATTATTCAAGTATGAACAGGATGTCCTAGCTTGATAAAAACTGAACATAATTATAGATAGAACTCTAAGAAAATAATTACTTTGCACACCGAGTTTAACTCTAAGCAATTTGAGAGGTACTTTACATAAGGTCTTATTGTCATCATCATTTACTAGAGTTATTATTTCAAAGATCTTATTAGAGTTAAACAGCCTTGTGTTACCCCAAAGTTAAGAACCTGATGAATATAACTATTCAAGTCACAGGCTAGCAAATGCCATGTCAATAAAAGAAGGGCTTGCTGTCTGATTTAAATAGCAATTGGATTTTAAGCATGGTTAGTCAGAACCATTACAAGGACTACAGAAAAGGCCCTGACACTGCGTTTCAGCCAGTAATAAGTTAAGATCACATCACTTTTCATCCGTGGACAGGGTAGATGAAAATATAACAAATAGGTTGGAACATCCTTAGAGATTTCAACTGAGTAGCTCTCTAACTACTGTTAAGCTCTTTTCTTTTTTTGGCAGAGGGCAGGAAACAATGACTGACAAATAGATTCTTATTCATACTGAGAATGGCTTTCAAACTGCTGCTTCAACAAATTATTATTTTTTTATTATTCTATAACTTTCAATCACTAAAATCAGTTGTCATAGACTGCCCACTTTTTTAATGCACAGAAACTATAAGAGACACACATGGGTTTAATAATACTTTCTTTAAAAAGAATAATGCCAAATCAATTTACATAGTAAACCACTTTATATAAAAGCAATGGACAAATATAAAACATATGGTCCCATTTTCAAATGAAGAAGAAATAGATTTAGTAGCGTTTGAACTTTTATTAAATCTTACATTTCAAAATATAAATTTATTCAGCAAGCGTTTCATCTGTACCCCAGTGGGTAAAGCTCCAGTGTGAACGCAATGTAACTCTCGAACTTATGAGTAGTTTTGTCTTGATGACTTGTTGGCATGGTGAGATAGATATAGCCATTGAAACCATATTTATAGACCTTCATTCACTCAACAAATACATCACAATTCTAGTTCTGTGCAATCTTTGAAACTATATTGGAGTTTCTTCTCTATGAGATTCATGGTCTTAGAATATTATTCACAATTAAAGGGGGGGGGTAATACATCTCAGAGAAGACTGAAGCAATTATAGCAGCTGAATGAAAATTCTAGCTTAGTGAAACTCTAGTGTGTCCTACAGTCTATAGTGTGTTTACTATAGCAAGAGGGAGAAAGTAAGTTGAACTATACACAATAATTTCTTTCTTTTTTTTTGGGGGGGGCACAAAAATAACAACTGAGAACAAAACAACAGACTAACGTAATGAAGTTATGCCTTATTCTAACTGATGAGATTTCTCTTGATTTTGCCAATGTCTAGTAGTAAAAGTACTTTGTGTTTCACTTCTGAATTTGCATTTTTCAGGTGCCACCTCCAGCTGAATCTGAAACATGTTTCCTTTAGAAACAAAAAGGCATTTTGAGTCTATGATTGTAAAGAGAGAAAAAGAAAAAAACATGGCGAGAAATCATGTTTTAAAGAAATAAAATATATTTCTCAGTCTAGGAAAATTCCAAAAAAATTAAAGCTTTATTGCTCTAGAGCCAAGATAGTTTTCCCAATGAAGCCTTGATTTATGCAAAGCCAATTTAAGCAACTGAAAAATGGGAAAAAATATGTTTACGAATATGCAGTTCGTGTTCACTCATTTTGGAGCCACTTTAAAAAAGTTTTATTAGATCATGAAATATTTGATTAGAATATAAATCTAGCAGGCTTATTATTATCTAGCAATATTTCTTTCTAATTTTATGTTTGTCTAGTCAGCCAAGGGGGCTACTTGTTATTAAGTTTAATTTTATAGTCTATTTTCACCATATTTCTGAAGTGGAAAACAATTGAGTAAGTCTGTTTCAGATTGTGATTATAAAACTTCTTTTTCTTTTCTCAAACTGGCTAAAGTGAATATCATGATAAAATTTTAGCACAAACATCACAATAAAACTTGTCCTTGTAACATAGCAACATTTCATCCTGAAAAAAACCCAGCAGGTGGATATTTTCAAAATCAGCAAATTAAACTAAACTGTGTCCCTGCATTAAATGGATGAAAATGGATGTGGCCTCTTGGGTCAGTTGACCCTGTTCTAATAAAACAATCCAGAGAAGGGCTGAACATTTCATTTATGTGCATAGAAAAATGAGTGTAAAAAAAATAAGCCGTAGATATTTTTTTTTCCATTAACCTCTTAGTATGAGAAATCCCAACCGCTTTTCCTAATGGTAAAAAGTATTTTTAAACAATTTTTACTCCACATTCTATTATATTATGGAGGTTTTAATTCTTTAACCCTGTTTTTGAGGTTTCAGTCTTAGATGAAATGCATACTACACAGATTAAACACTCTAATCCATTTACAGAACACAGATTAGGGGAGAGACCATTAAGGTTTGCTGATTTAAAAAAAAAGAATCCTATGGAAAACAAACAACTCTTTTATTAGTTTTGTAAATTAGCTTCAAACATCCATCCAGGAGTAGCAGGCTTTGTTAAATGAAATGGTAAACCTGAAACTTTCAACAAATCATGAAAACAATTAGCTGGGAAAGATCTTAAAGCAAACAGACCACTTCAAATCTCATTCATCCAAGCATTCAAGTATAAAAGGAACCTTGCTGCTTCTACAAACAAACAACTCCTCACATTTTCTCACCATTTGTTTAGTCAGCAAATATTTTTTTGACGGGAACATTTCTTGGTTAGTTGTTTATTTTCTTTTTCCACTTACTTTAGAAAAAACAAACAAACAAACTTTGGGTGAATTATGGTCAAGTGAATTGCTTTTGCAAAGGACTGACTAGATAAAAGCAAACAAATATACATAAATGTATAATCACCTACCAGAAAATGTAGGTTAACTATACTAAAGTGGCTTACAAATCAGATTTTGATCATATTTTATCAGTATATATATTCAATTGGTCTATCATCATAGCTTTTTGTGATCTGTTAACTAATGAGGAATGAAAATCTTTTTAAGCAACTAGCTTGCTAATTTTGTCTAAGTTTATTTTATATCTAAGTCCACACTAGAATATCTGGATGGGGGGAAAATGGATTAAGTGGAATAGGAATGAAGTGATTGAGAAGTCTGAAACTCACCAGTTTTTTTTCTAGGTATCCAGAGTAAATGGCTCCTAATATTTACCTGGAGGAAGGTTTTTTTTAATGATATGATGCCCAAATCATACATCTGGCAAAAATCATTCTTCTTACCATCTAGAGGACCAGTCTGAGAATCCCTGACACACTTCTTGCCAATCCAAATTCCTCCAAGCCTTTCTCCTAATCTTATGAAAACTTCTGCGAGCAAAGCTGCACAAGGCTAAGAGGTCTGACTGAACAGGGTGAGATGCAAGTGAGACATGGATATAAACATGCAGCCAACTTCCTTATCATAAGGGATGGGAGGAGGAGGCATTAGTTAAGGTACTGGAAGAAAGGCTGAAAGACAGAGCAATGGATGTACTTGCTTATCTCTGAAGTTCTGTGGGTGTAAACAATGCCATGGGTAATATCTATTTGGCGAGAGTAAGTGTAGCTGTGTACTTGGTACTACTTGGTACCTTGGGCTATATAATTTACTCATGTGGATCAACATGCACCACCAGGAAGGTAGCTAATTCATTCTAGCTCACTGTAGGGTTAAGTAATGCTTTCTTTCACTTATAAGCAATTGCAGGGAGTCTATAAATGAAAATTATTCCATGACTGAGAAAGTGCATGATACCCAGAAAGTGAAAGTTATTACAGGAGTGGCACTGACTATTTCAATTTTTTAAGGTGAATGAACTTCACAAATCACTTTCTAAATCAGATTTTCTCAACATGGGAGCTCCTTTGTGTCCATTTTTCACATTTGGAAGCAGTGTTAGCTTTTTCAGATTGCTTTTTGAATGCTGAAATAAAAAAGGATTTCAAAAAAAGTCTACTAGTATAAGGTGACAATCTAGTAAACAGAAAACCAAGTATCTTTGAAATTAGTGACATTTAAAAGCAGTAAATAGTTCAAAACAATGGAAACATAAAAGATTAGTGTAAATCTTTCCCATTTTTAAGATTTACTTTTTTTTTTTTTTTTTTTTTTTTTTTTTTTTTTTTTTTTGCGGTACGCGGGCCTCTCACTGCAGTGGTCTCTCCGGTTGTGGAGCACAGGCTCCGGACGCGCAGGCTCAGCAGCCATGGCTCACGGGCCCAGCCGCTCCGCGGCATATGGGATCCTCCCGGACCGGGGCACGAACCCGCATCCCCTGCATCGGCAGGCGGACTCTCAACCGCTGCGCCACCAGGGAGGCCCTAAGATTTACTTTTAAACTACATTAGCTATTATATATTAAATAAAAATTAATCACTTCAAATGATCATCCCTTCAAACCCAAATCTGAAAGCAATTTTACTTCAACTAAAAAATAAAGAGGACACAAAATCTAGGCATTTTAATGTAATAATAAAACAGCATAAGCTATTATTTTGATTGTGAGTTCACTTACCAATTTAACCAAATATTAGTCTGCTGGTTCAATTGTATTTCACATCTTAAGTCTCTTACCTCGGACTGTGAGGGTAGCAGAAGCTTCCACTTTTCCAACCCGATTCTCAGCAATACACATATATGTGCCTTCATCTGTACTCATGGCCTTTTTAATTCTCAGTGTGTAATCATCTTTGATGTCATACCTGTGTAGAATATGAATTGGTTTTATTAAATAATATTGATTATATTTAGATAACACTAAGTATTCACCTTCATTTTTCTCTCTTATATGGTATTTTACCTAAAATAACACACACACACACACACACACACACACACACAACGTTCGGCCATAAAATGCAATTGCTTAGATTAAAGGTACTGCTAATAAGATCATTAATTTTGTATCTTATCTCTAGCTGCTTGATTATCAAGTACCGATAATTTAGATACGTATACAACTCTGGCTGCATCAAAACTATCAAAGGTATTATTTACACTTTGACTTTTTTGGTAGCTCTTAGATAGTAAGAAAACAGTGTATAGTTCTATAGTGTATAGTTCAGTTTCTTGGTGAGTTCTGTTTTTATATTTTATAAGTTACACTGCATTCAAATATATGATTTATTTTTTAGGTACCTGGAATATAATAGAGCTGAAATATATTAAAGGAGAAAATTATCTTATTTGTTGGCAAATTGACAAAACAGACATTGGCTAAAAGAATTAAGAAGGGGTAATCCTTTTTTAAATTAGCAATATTAACTTTTAAAACATCAACATGCCTTGGAGTGATTTCTGGAAATGCACGTCCTCGGCTCTTTCACAAACATTTATCATCACACTTTTATTTTTTAACAAGTACACTAACATAGTAGTTCAGAAAAAAATTCTAAAATTTTAACATGAATTTTTTTAAGAGTTTGCCTAAGAATATGTTCTTATTAGATTCTAAGAAATTATACAAATTGATGAAGAAGTTATCTTTACATTGTTTTCATATCTGATTTTACTTCTCAATTTTCACTGATGGTCTTTGTTATTTCACGCACACATTTTTGCAATAGCTTCTGGTTGATCACACTGACTGTCCTCCTCATACATACCACACAGTTAAAGCTATATTTCCAAAATATTACTTTAATTGGTTCTGTCTGCTTACAACTAGCTGTGACTTCCTACTGCTTTCGGGACCAAAAAAAACTTTTTAGGCTTGCACTGAAGACTATTATAATCAGATTTCTTCTACTTCTAGCTAGTTATAAAAGAATAACACAACTTAACATTATTACGAGCTGAGACATGGACCTAATAAAAGTTCTGTTTTACAGAACTCTGCAAGACAGAAATCAAGTGTCTATGAACCAAGCCTGCCAACTAAACTCAACTATCCTTGCTCCTCCGTCCTCCGGTTATGGTGGTTACTTTTCTGTCTGCATATTTCGGGTTAAACTTCTGCTGATTTACAATGTCTTAAGTCATGAGGGAAGCCTTATCTTCCACTCCTCTTGTTTGAAGCCATCCATTACCACACTAGAAAACCATGATACTTCTCTCCTCAGAAGAAAATAAAACAATACAAACAAACAAAAACCAAAACCGACCACCCAAAGCAAACAAAAAAACTTATTGCTACACCAATCATTCTGCACTTACTCACATTTTGATATGTCTATTTTGATAGAGGCAGAGATCCTGTCTGCTTCACTCACTGCAATATCCAAAACCCCAACACAGAGCTTTTAACATCCAGTAGCATAACCAAGTGGTTAAGAGCACAGACTCTGGTCTTTGAGATTTTTAAATAATCTCTCCAACTTCTTGTTCACTCTTTTCGAACAACATGGCCCTTTTTCCCTAGCTCAGCATAACAACCTAATTACCACTGTGTCTTTGTACTTCTCTTGTAACTTCAGGGGATGCCCTTCCCCTACAGTTTTCATTGCTGATCATTCTTGACTTTCAAGATAACCCAAATATTCCCTCAAAGATATCTTCTTGACCAAACAATGTAAAGTAGCCCTTTACCCACCAGTTACATTATAAAATTACTTTTACTTGTTTTTATTCTTTGTTTTCATATTTTTTGTTAGTTTTAGTACTTTTTATCTTTTTCACAGCACACACCTCTATCAAATTTTTGTTTGCTTGTTTATTGTCTTCCTAGTTTCCAAGAGCATGTATGCTCCAAGAGAACAATAATTGATTCTCTCTTGTTCCAAACTATATACTCTGAACCCTATCAAACAGCTCCTGAGATCTTGGATGTGCTCAATGAATGCTTACAGAATGAGTGATGAACCATCCAACAAATTCTTAAAATTCTTCTATAGTTCTTTCATAGCATGGTTATTAGTAAAACAATTGTATGCAGAACTGAAAGGGAAACTAATATGAAATATAGAACTCTATTATATCAAGAAACAGAGTAGTGTTATTAGCTTTATATATCAGTAGTTAGTTCTGAAAACTAATGTTTTAAATCAAACAAAATACTGTAAATGTTAAGACTCACAATATTTAATACATAAATGCTACTATGGAGATAGAGCTAAAATAAAGAAACTAGCAAATCCTGACTAGCAATCTAGACTTTTGATTTACATATTATCACTGTAAATTTCCCTCTGTAAGTTAGTAACATGAAAAAAACCCTCTCTCTCTGCACAAAAATAAATGAAATAATTCTAGAAGAATATCTAAAACAATGTGAAGACTACAGGAGAACAAAATAAAGCTTTGTGCTTTGTTCAATGCTTTTGAGAATATCAACTCATTATTTTGGCAACTAGGGTGGTTTCTAATCACATGTGTTATTAAAATAAAATAATGACCAAAAATGAATTTGCATAGTGTTCTTAAATATACTTTTTAATGTATTCTCATAACAATTCTGGTAGGTAAGGAGTAAAGTTATTATGTCTCCTATTTTAAAAATTAGAAATTTTAGGCATATAAACTTCAACCTGAAACTATATAGTTTATTTTTACACTTTTATAAAATATGGCATAGTGGAATATTATGTTCAATTTTACCCCCTATTTATCAGGAAAGGAATTAGAGACATAAAAATTGAAAAGGTGACATACATGAACTTGAACTCTTAACGTGTAAAAACAATAACTTCAAAAAATATAACTTAAGTCTAGAAAACTATGAAGAATATGAATCAGTGAACATGGAAATACTCAGGAAATCCCCAAATATCAATATTAAAGGAGAATACTTGAAGCCTAAATAAAATACCTTTAGGATAAGAGGGGGGAAAAGGCTATTTAATTATGCAATTATAAGAAAATACATGGAAATTGGTTATTCCAGGAAACCAACAGATTATAAATTCTGAGACATAGGGGAAAAAATGAAAAAATATTGAGTCTAGTCTAATGTTCTAATTTTAAGATTAGAAAAATAATACTTTGCTATTCAGAGTCTGGGAATTCATTGGTAGCAAAAGTTTAGACCATATTAAAAATTAGCTCTCCTGGCACATTTTTCATCAATTATATTACAAAGGTTACAACATTCTACCAAAAGAAAGCATAAAGTTTCAATTTTTAAAAATCATGATTTATGAATCTATAAAGAGAAATTAAACAGGGGATATACTACCAAAATGGCAAATACTCCCACAAATTTTTCCTTAATGGGTTCAATGAATAAATGGTCAACATGCCAATTAAGCTTTTAGTGGCAGAGTTGTTATTAGAATTCAGGCCTTGTGGTCTGACTACAGAAATTTACACTGGATACTATAAAATCATAATTGCAGTTTGCTCATTTGTGGACTGAAGTCTGCATGAGAGCAAGTGGTGTATGTGTATCTGTGTGTGTGTTGTGTTTTGGCTCACTAATGTTTTAAAATTATTGGAATAACTGATATTTAAAATTTTGACACTTTCACATAGAAATTTGGATTTTCAAATCAAGGTCTGTCTTCCTCCGAAGTACACACTTTTTCTCCTTCATCACACTGCCTACATGGGTCTAATAGAACTGTACAACTGTAGACACTGCGGTCCCTTCCAACATGACTGAACCACTGTGCCAGTCTCTAGCCTGAATGCTGACAGTACCCACAACCCAAGAGACTGAAGCATGTCATGGTACCTTTGTCGATTTTCACAATAAGATACAACTCAGATCAGAGAAATTATAAACCTATAATTATGATCAAATTAGCTCTTACCTGCAAAAACTTAAGATATTTGAGGGTTGGTTTTAAAGAAATTACATCTAAATAACTTCAAAACCCAGAAAGAATGAGATATTTGGCTCATTGCTAGTTTCATATTTAGGGAAGCTGAGGCAAAATATGACAAAGTTCCTTTCCCCAGGCCACACACATTGAGACAATTATAGTCAGGAGAAAAATTGTCATGTGTATCGAGTACCAGTCTCTGCTTTCTCTACAGGTCATGATGTCTCTGAGACAGAAACTTGCTTCCTAAAAGTACATATTTCACAAGAAATTAGATGTCAAATATTTCCACAGGTCCAATAATTGTGGCCTTATTTCTTGTATTTCTTTCTGGATAAATTTGTACATGCTTAATAGTCATCTCATTGATGCTTTACACTACTAGATTGGATAATTGGGGAAACATTTATTTTTCTCTAGAAAGCAAATATTGACTGAGTAATATAAATAATTATAAATAATAGTTCCTTATATTTAAAAAGATCGTTACAGTTTACAACTGAGATTCATATAAATTTCACAACAATAAATGACTTAGAGAAAAATGCTTATTTCCAAACACCATTTTAAAGAAGATTCTGAGACTGTTGTCTCGAGTTATAGAGAGACTGAAATCCATGTCCTGTGCATCGGTGTCCATTTAGTTTTCTAACACAGAGCAACACACCTTTTCCATTTGATATGTGTGTTTATTGCTCTGTGTGCATGTGCTTTGAGCAGGTGTGTATTTCTGCATCAGACTCTATGTTCAGAGTCTCAAAAACTCCAGAAACTAAATTTTATCAATATTTTTCTCAGTATTACTCTAAAACCATCTCTAATCCTAGGAGGGTCATAAATGTGTTTCCTAATGTGTGTGTATATATATATATATATATATATATATATATATATATATATATATATATATACTTTAAAATTATTGTTTTATTAAACAATCTAATGTACCTAAAATTTTCCCTGATTTGCTCTTAGCCTTCTTTACATAGTGGAAAATAAATTTTTAGTAACTAGAGCACACTTTGATATAAAACAACTAGTTTTCCAACATGGTATGATATTATATGTGATCAACATGTAGGAGGTATTGTCTGACTTTAATTAAAAATAAGAAAAAAAAAAAGAAACAGATGAAAAAACATTACTGGTGAGGAAATCCTAACAGAAATTGGGTGACTTTGATTGTGAAATCTGCCAGTCTCAGACTTGTATAAATGCAGTCATTGTTGCCAGGTTTGATTAATGACAGTTGTACAATCATGTGCTGACAGTCCCCACTATAAAGATACCTTTTTTTTTTTTCTGATATGAAACACTGCTGAAAAATGCAACCCAATCAGATTTGGCCCCCGGACAACATGTGCTATCATCACTGTACCGTGAATTGAGATTGATTGGTAACCAGCTGTGACAAAGTGGGAAAAGAAGCTCTGGTTTTTGTGTTGTTTTTTTCCCAAAGGAAAAAAAAAAGAGAGAGAGAGAGAAAAAGGGAACTAAATTGTGTCAAACCGTTACCATCTGTTCAGCTAAATAATAAACAAAACAAAATACATTTCTTTTAATACTTAAAACAACAGTTGGTATGCAAGGTTCTGTTTGTATGTGATCTTAAATAATCTTAAAAATGTGTCAAAAGAGAAAATATTACTGATATTTTAAGAAACAGAATACTATATGTTAAAATCACTTCCAAATTTAAATGAGATAATCTATTTTATTTCTTCCTGCTAAAGAAACCTCTCACAACTAATGGGAAGAGTTCCTATAAATCTAAATTTACTTTGAAAATACCAAACAAGATTTTTGAAAACTGGCAAAGTTTTATAACATAACCGCATTTTATACATTTCTCATACTCTGCAATCCCCACTGTACCTTAAGCTTCTAGGGTAGGAACTTCTCATGATTTTCTGGCTTTTATGAATATAACTAAGATAACTTAGGGACAACCCCCTCCAAATCGCCCAAGTTATAGAATTTGAGAGGAGAAAAGACGAAAGAAAATACACTACATTTTCTATTACAAACTGGAATTTTACCATGTTCAGTTTAAATTCCTGTATCTCATTGCCTTGTTTGACTTGTGTGAGGTCTCTACACTAATAAAACTTCCTGAAAGACCATTCTCATCTCAAAAGCACCTTTGTTTTTCGTGGAAGGAAATTTATTTTCTCAGCGTTTTTAGTTTTGAAATCACCTACTACTTCTTATTATAGGATGTCTGGCTCCAACTCTAGAATGAGTGTTTTGAATTAGTACTTAAAACTTTATTATGTATCTGCTATATTAATCATTAAGTTGGCCAATCGTAAAAACTATGACTTGAACCAGGAAATATTTAATATCTACACAAGTAAATGTTTCTTTCCTTTTAGAGAGACTTGAAAAGTTTGTTTTCAGTTTTCAAAATACTTGCACTCTATCAAAATAGCTGAAGATCACCTTACACCTTTTAGATTCTTTCAGAAAATTAAGGAATGTCTGCAATAATAGGCGTTCCATATTTCCAAATTCAGTGAAAATTTAACTATGGAGCTTTTACATGAAAATGTTACAAAGTCTATTGCTTTGTTTTCAACAGAAGAATTTTTAAGATTAAAAAAATCACTTATTAATCTCACGGAATCATTCACTGATAATTAGAGACACACCGATCAACTAATCAATACCACTGTAGGGATGACAATGAACATGGAGATGCAGCCAATTGGAACTCAGTGATGTTTTTCAATTGCACAAAAAGAGTGCATTTTAGCAATTCACAACTTCGAATCAAGGCACCCTTCTATAAAACATAAACCTTCTTGGAGAAATTTAAATATTTTGCTTCTTTCACGCTTGGCAGCTGAAAACAGGAAAAGTGGATCAATTTTCCTAAAACGATCTTTCTGCTCACAATTTATCAAACAAAATCCTTCCACAGATAATAATTGAAACTGTTATTAAAACTAACGTAAGCACTTCTTGGTAGCCTAAATCCCAGGTGATATTTTCTCAATCTATAATATTTAAGGTGTATTCTAAAGTGGAGCTTTTAAATCACAATTGAGAGCTGGGACCCTGAAATGAACACAATAGGCCATTATTTTGTTGGCAAAAGGATACCAAGTAAAGTTTTCTATACTTTATAACCTACGTGGGTCACATCCTTCTTTTTATCTACAATTATAACGCAGGCTAATGTTTACAGTTTGGATGAAGCAACCTTTATCTATTTTTTCAGGGTTCCGGTCGTAAGCAAGACTAGGCAGGGCACTTAAGGGCAGTATGAAGAAGAGATATCATTTAAAAATTAAAATTAACATAACATTCATTGGGAACAAAAATCTTGGGAGATTAGACTTATAGGGAAATAGCAAGAGAAAAGTGGTCCCCAAAGAGAACCTGCTGTTCTATTCTGGAAGCTTATACGGAAAGCCAAAATGAAACTTGAAATATGATGGCATTCTTCACTCTGTCTTAATTAACCAAACAATATTTTATCCTTTTTTTTGGCTTTCCGTAAATGCTATCCTCGCTATCTTCATCCCAATCACAGGTGGCTCTACCCTTGTAAGCTTGACCCATCAATGGAAAACCCCTCTTCTAGTCTCTCTTTAGCACAGCTGAGAGAGCAAGGAGTTTTCCAACTAAAAAGCTAAGAGAAAGCAAGCAAACAAAAAAGATAACTAAAATACCCACAAGAATATAACAATAGTTAACTTAACACAGGGCACATTTCAAATCACAGGATAATAGGCCCAAAAGACAAGGCCTCAAAATGACTGCCAGGGAATCCCAGACATTGATCATCTTGAAAACAGAGTCCCTCTCTGGAGACTGGGCAATTAAAGCATACTACAGCCGAGCCCTTCCAGAAAGGCCAAAGCACCCTGCTCACTCTAACTAAAAGTGCCTCCAAGTTTTAATCACTGAGGCTATGGCTGTCTTTTGAGTACCCCCTGTCTCTCCCATCTTCTACACCTATGACAGACATCGGACACTCCAAGGGTTAACGCCCCTGGCAAATCTGTGGACAACTGTGAAGTTCATAGCCTGGTACCCTTGGTCAACATCCAAGTTTCCATCTTCTGTTATCTTATTCTCTCATTTTCACCTCCTCTGCAGTGAGTTTTATCTCCTCTGATATAACCTCGGACAATTTTTTTGTGTTCCTCTTCACAAAATTTTTCACTGTGCCTTCTTAACTACCTGTTCATTGATCAACTTCTTGATCCTCTATCTTTCTCAGATTTTCACCTTCACCTCCATGCATTAATAGAAATCTGGCTCTTCCCTGTGGGTTTGTGTAAGGGTGGAGAAAGAGTGAAAGCGAGAACATCTTCCCAGATATTCCAAATAATACCCAGAGCCTGACATGGAGCAGTTACTCAATAAATATTTTGGGAAAGAATTACATAGCCTCAAAACAAACAAAGCAAAGTTTCAAAAGCAAAACCAAAAAGTCCTATCCCATTGAATAGTAATTATGTTATCCAGTTTTCAAATGGAAACTTTAGAATTTCTTTCCATTTGACAAAGATGGCATTTCATAAGGACCTACTTCACAGGAATGCTGTAAGGATTAAATGAGTTAATACATTAAGAGTGTTGAGACCTGAACCTAGCATATGGTAAATGCCCAATAGGTGTCACATGAGATTTTCCGTAGCTGCCTCTCACTTCTCTAACATCTCCTCCTTCAGAGATATTGTCTCCATCTCCCTTTGCCATTGTTTCATAGCAAGATCCTGGAACTTTTCTTCAGTTGGAATGGCTCCATCTTTGAAATCTAAAGTTCAAATATCTGATCCTGCCATAACCTTGGATGGTTCCTACTCTTTTAATCAGTTTACAAACTGAACATCTTCCTCCATTTCTATCACTCTTTTGCATCAACACTTATTTGTCTACCCTGCTTAGATTCCATGGCCCTAAGATGCTTGCCAATATCCTCACTTTTCTTGTCCCACTGCCTTTCTGTTGCATTTGCCTAGGAAAACCTCAATTATGTATTGACATAATTGTGTGTGTGTATGTATATATATATATATATCTCTTATAAAATCATGTACTCTTCCTTTCACACTCATATGAAATCAAGTTCAAACCATCCTAGAGATATTGGGATTTTCCTTTGGCTCATAATAACAGAAAGGAATGTTTAATTATTTTCTCGATTGTCCTTAATATGTAACCATTTTGTGATAATGTTTTCACTAACCTTTAGCAGATTATTCAAATAATATCTGCAACACCTTAAATGTATTACTTTTAAATACTTTTTAAAATATTGCAGTTATTATTTTAACTAATTAGAACAGAAAAATTTAGGGTAAAAAGTGCAAATATATCACAATTAAGGAGATAATGTTGGAACAAATTAAGTGCTGAAGCAGGTTAAATTATCCTCCAATTTAGAAATAATTATTTTATTGGCATAAGTGCATTTAAGACAATTTGGTTTTACAATAGGACTAGAAATTGCAATATCAGATTTGGAAAAGTGGATATATCTCACAGTTTTGTGTTTGATTAGAATTTAATCTTAACTTTAAGTTCTTTTAGAAATGGACTTTAGAGATTAAATTCACAAGAGTCCACAGAACTCACAGCTCAGACCAGACCTTTTGATTAGCAGCTCCCATTCTTCTTGCACTCTTCTGAGTTGGGAATGAAATCTGTGCAATAAGGGACTTCGTTTGGGATAAAATGAATTTTTAAATTTGCCACATACTTAGTGGCTTTGCAGTATTTGATGGACAAACTCCAGGAATTCTCCTTCATAGGTGTTCAAAGTGAGCGCTAGGGAAAGGGGAGGCTTCTGTGTCCTCAGAGAGATGTTCATTCTAGGCGGTTCTATGGAAGGTTCAAAAGGCTTTCTTTTCTTGCCTTCTGCCCATAGAAACTTCCTTGTGAAATATGTTTATGGAGTAATTTAGAAATTCAACATGACATAGGAGCATTTATCATTAAATGTGTCACAGAACTTGTGGGTTGATAGGTCTATTTGAAAATGAAGGCTCAGACACTTCTCTAATTAAGCTACTCAACTAGTTTGATCAATTCAGCAACAATTTCATGAACAAGAAATGTAAAGAAAAATTACCTGCCTCATATATTCTGGAAAATATGCAAAAATATACATTCACTTCAAGTCATTAGTGAACCAAAGGATCTTCTTCTTGTGTTAAATGATGACATGTTTATGTCAAGTCCATTCATGGTATTATTTGTCCATCTCACTGGTATAACCTTCATAGTTAAGGCAATAAGAAAAGACTATTATCTTTGAAATCTATCTTTGAACTATATTCTATTATTTTTGTCCTAACATTAAAAACAAAAATAAAAATCAAATAAAATAGCATTCAGGTGAGCAAGGCCCAGTTTCATCGTTTCCACTAAATTGGGTTTCTCAACCTCAGCACTATTGACATTTTGGGCAGATTATTCTTTGCCGTGGGAGTTGTCCTGTGCATAATAACAGGATGTTTAGTGGCATTCTTAGCCTCTCCATACTAGATGACAGTAACACCTAATTCCCCAAATGTAGCAATTAAAAATGCCTTCAGACATTGCCAAATGTCCTTTTAGGAAAGGGAGAAGCATAATTGGCCCCAGTTGAGAGCTACTATACTGTACTGAATGTGTATTTGGTGAGCCCCACATGTTAGATGTAGGACTGGATATTTGAGATCAAGATAAATATGGGAAAGGGAGTTGGGGAGTCTGGGAGAAAAAGAAACAATTACAATAATGATGTCAGAGAGACCTGGGCATGGACTCCAGCTCTGCCACCCACAGGTCCTGTGATCTTGAGCACATAGTTCATTTGCTCTAAGCCTCAGTTTCCTCCTTTGTTAAAAGAGGGGATTCATACTTCAAGGCTGTTGGAAAGATTAATTATAAAATGTGAAACAGCCTAACATGAAGCCAGTGGGCCCTCAAAAAATTACAGTTTTTGTTATTATCTTAATATAATTTTCTTTGAAACAAATTATTTTAGTGTAGTAGTTAAGAGAGTATATTTTAGGGCTAAAGTGCTTCGATTTAAATCTCTGTCTGCCAGTGAAATTTGCTTCTCAGATCCTTCAACTGTAAAATAAAGATAGTATAAAAATACTTCATGAGGCAATTGTGACAATTGATTAAATGAGTTACTTGCATGTAAAACATCTGTAAACATTAGCTTTTACTCCCATAGTTAATCAATTTTAAGATACACATTTTTCATATTTTAAGTCTCTGAAATTAGAAATCGTCTATCAGAGATGGCATATCATAGTTGATTTGGCAATCTTTTTTCTGCTTAACTCAGAGAAAAAATACTCTTGTATCTCACAAATAATTCTAACTTGAATTCAGTTACATATGGTATTATTATATGATTAAAAATGATTTAGGTTAAACAAATCTTTACTTTTCTATTTATTAAGGACAACATCATTCATCCAGGCACCCAACCTCAGAATAAACTTCAGTGTTACTTTTAATCCCTCTTTTCCCATGAACCCTGACATAGAATCAATTTCTAATTAAAAAAAAACCTCCACATTTTTCTTTGTATTGCTACTTGCATTAATATCCATGTTGGTGTGTTCACAGGAAATACTCCAAAGTAATCCACTAACTAGTTTTTAAACAACTTCCTACCAGGTACGCCTACCTCCAAACTTTCTCTGCTCCAAGCTACACTACATATAAATGTAAGAATCAATTTTCTAAACGTAGAAACAAGAATATATTTCTATTCAATGTGTTTAGTGAATCCCCATTTCACAGTGTGTTCAGTATAAACACTTCACTTGGGATTAGATGCTTTCATAATAAAGCCTCAACTAACCTTGCTGGCCTTAAGTGCCACTCCACTACGCTCCAGGGAAACTGAACCACAAATTGTTGGCCTACACTTTCCACCACCAGAGCTTTTTCATCCTGCTTCCATCTCTTGGAATAGTCTTCTTTCCACTTATAGAAATTATATTCTTCCTTTCAGACCCATTTCTAGTGTCACATGGGAATACAGACACTTTTGTTTTCTGAAACCCTAAAGAGTCTTGTACATCATAGTCTGTATATAATTTTCCTTATTTAATAATTAATGTTTTTATATCGCATACTTTCCTCTAAAAGTCTTACCTTCCTTATCAAATTCTTGAGAGCAAACTCATTTTTTTTAATATGCTGGGATATCAACACACAGAAATGTTTAATTGATGTCTGTGGTTACTTTTGAAATAATTCATGAAATATAAATAATATTTTATTAGTCTATATTGAATATTTTCATCATTCCTTTGAGATAATTGATATCTTACTATAAATTATGTTCAAAATATTTTCTTTCAGTCTCTTTATGAAATCTCAAATAAAGGTAAAAGTCTTGATTGACTTTTTTGTCTCTGCTCTATGTGCTGTAAATATTTGGACAAAACTATTAGAAAATGTGAGTCAATGAATGGAATATTTATAGTTTTCATTGAACATTTTTAATAACAAGTGCCATATGTTGTATGAATTGCAATAACAGAGAATACTCACCCAGATATTCTTTTATAAAAGTGCTAAATGCCTGTATAGTCGATGAAATGAGTTGAAAGATATTATAATAACCTTTGCAATTGTGACAGTTATGCTCATAAGAATAACTAGCAAAATTTCTGCACTGAGATTTTGTCACAAGGCTATTACATAGATCTTTTTAAAAATTTTTATAAAATTTTATATTTTGGCCACACTGTGTGGTTTACAGGATCTCAGTTCCCTACCAGGGATCGAACCTGGGCCACGGCACTGACAGAGCTGAACCCTAACCACTAGGCAACCAGGGAACTCCTTAAGGCTATTCCACAGATCTATATGATTGATCAATCCCCTTCTCAGAAGAAACTTCTGGTACTTGAATTTATTGGCAAAAGTTCACTGTGCCCCAATCACAACTCTCCCTATCTAAATATGGTCTTTTAGAATGAAGCTCCAATAAGTTAATACCGTGTACCAAATAAAATAGATTTCACTAAAAATTGTTTCTATTGTGGTGGAGTATATTCTTAGTGTGCTTTGGAAGCATTCTCTTATCTTTTTTTTTTTTTTTTTGCGGTACGCGGGCCTCTCACTGTTGTGGCCTCTCCCATTGTGGAGCACAGGCTCCGGACACGCAGGCTCAGTGGCCATGGCTCACGGGCCCAGCTGCTCGGTGGCATGTGGGATCTTCCCGGTCTGGGGCACGAACCCGTGTCCCCTGCATCGGCAGGCGGACTCTCAACCACTGCGCCACCAGGGAAGCCCAGCATTCTCTTATCTTTTATCTCTGACAATTGTATCTTTTTCACACACTAACAAAGATATAATCCTCATTCACATTGTCATTGTAATACTGGGTCTCAAGTTATTATTTGTTTTTTTTTTCCCCTCTGTCTTTCAATTCATACCAGTTGACGTGAATATGTGGGTCAAGCAGCAACTTTCCCAAAGGAACTATTATAAGAAATTAAAAAATATATATATGTTTGTAGAAAATATAAAGTCTGGAACACAGTCCTGCCTTCCAGTTTATAACCATCCATGGAACTGTTGATAATCAAATATTATCACGAAAATATTAAAAAATACTCTTTTAGTAAATTCAAAATTGCCCTGAGAAAGAAAAGATGAATTAAAGTATCATGCCCTGGAAGAGTTCATAGTTCTAGTATTTATCCTTTACTCGCGCTATTTAATTCACTTGGCAAACATTTCTTAAGCTTCTAATGTGTTTCTCATGACTTTATTTGTTTTCCAGATACACTGTTGTGAAGAACACAGATATATTAAGTTAAAGTGTTCTGTGAGAATAAAGATAGTTATAAATTCTATTTCAATGAGCAGTGTAAAATAATTTTTTTAAAGATGAAAAAAATTTATTTGATATGATATAATGGACTTATTTATTGCTTATAAGTACCATTATAATGAAGATTATAAAATCTTTATTATGTACTTTACTACACAGATATATTTTGTGACTTTCTGATTAAAGTGACACTTCTAAATGCTCCAGGTGTTTACTAAGCTGTATTTTCCTAATCTTCAATCCCAAATGGAAAATGGAAAAAAGTTGTTCCCATCCAGTACCTCAAAGTAGTGGTCAAGAGTGTGGACTTTGGAGCCAGAAATCCTAGACCCCTTACTAAGTGACTTTGTCATACTTAACCTCATTTTTCCCATTTGTAATATTGGAATAATAATAGTATTTACATCACATCCTAAGGATAAGTGTATTAATGTAAAATGCCTAAAGTAGGTCTGATATAGAATAAGCACTCTGTAAATATAATTTATTAATATTATATTTATGGGAAAGGAAAATGCAATTAAAAACGACTCTTTTGATTCAGTACTAGACTTTTAAAATAAAGTCTAATAAACTTTTTAAGTAAAGTTTTTTGTTTTGTTTTGTTTTGTTTTTTGCGATATGCGGGCCTCTCACTGTTGTGGCCTCTCCCGTTGCGGAGCACAGGCTCCGGACACGCAGGCTCAGGGGCCATGGCTCACGGGCCCAGCTGCTCGGCGGCATGTGGGATCTTCCCGGTCTGGGGCACGAACCCGTGTCCCCTGCATCGGCAGGCGGACTCTCAACCACTGCGCCACCAGGGAAGCCCTAAGTAAAGTTTTTAAATAGACATTTTAGATAAGCATTCAGGGTCAAAAACAATTTTGAATTTAAAAAAAAAGCCCATTTACACATAGAAATCTGAGAAGATATATGCAACGCATAAAAAGTAGATGCCATTGGTAATGGTTGTATGAGTAATTTTAATATTCCTTTTTAGGCTCATTCATTTCAAATCTTAGGGATTTTTTTCTTCTAAAAATGTATTATACTTTTTAAATCGTTTTGCATTGTTGCCATTCATAGATTCATACCATTTTGGAATTTAAAGGTACTGCAGAAACTATCCAAGGCAACTTACACATTTTGCGGATGTGGACTGTGGTACTCAGACATGTAACATAAATTGTTTAAAATAACATGATGCGTTATGACAGGGCTGGGATAAGAATGTTGATCTCCTAAATTCTAGTTAACCTAGCAGCTCCACATGACGATTCAATTTATTAAGAATAACAACAGAAAAAGATAAACAAAGAACCGAAACTTTATCTTAATTTGAAAAGCCTGTGGAATAATTAATTCATCTAAGTGATTCTAACCACAAATTGTCTTATAAAGGCAAGGATTTGTGTTGATACAGTCAATTACATAACTCTTCCCTTTATTTAGTTATTTATTTAGTTAAGGCAAGAACCCAGGTATGAGAAAGAGCGTCTCTAATGATAAACATCCAGTATATCCACCCTTGGGATATGGTGTGATGTGACAACTATCTCATCTCCTGGTAAGCGTTTGGTCTGTCCTCCTTTTTGGGCTAAGGTAAAATGTTGCCCTGGTCCCGACCTTAGCCTAGCTGAATATTCTAATATGCCACACTTTGATGGACAAAGCACACCTGCTGTGGCTCCTGGTGGGACGACACTCACATGCCAGTGACAGGTGGCACTCAGACAGATCCTTTGCTTTGCAAACTGGCACTTGGTTTTGGCTCTGCCCTCACACAACACAAGAGTTGCCAGTTAATGGACAGCAGAGCATCTCTGACTTCAAGGCATTTCTTAGTCCAAGTGGTCCCAGCTTGTTAGTTGACCACTGGCCAGAACCCAAATTGCGTGCCAGTTCCTGCATTGTTCCTTAGCAGAGATTCTCAACAGATGGGCCAGTGTGGTCACAGGACGAGGCAACTTGTACTCCCCACCCTAGGTGGCAATTAGTTTTGTGTTAACAGCAACTATTAGCACCTATTTGATGAAAACACAGAAAAAATACCATTTTGGCATCCCTCTGAAAATTGCTAATTAATTCTGTTTATAAACAAAATCTATATTTTCAGCTTCCAAGGAGGGAAGCTTGACCTGGTCCAACTTTAGATTTTCAAAACACTGGGACGTTTTATGTGAGGGTTATGCAATTGGTCTAAAACCTACCCTTAATAGCAATGCTATACAGTATTCCTATAAAGTTGCTCATAATATAGTGTTTCTAACCAATTATGTAAAATTTTATCTAAAATGTAAAATTTGTAAGGGGCTCAATTCCATAAACAATTCATAATCACATAATTATAGAGTCCATTAGTTTAAAATACAGGTTTCATGTTGGACAGATACTAAGTCAGGTCCTGGCCCTAACACATATTAATGTGTGTCTTTGGAAACAACTTCTTTAAGCTATTTCCACATACCTCAAATGGGAGTAATATTATTCTGGAACACTAAGCTTTAAAATAACGAAATTAATATATGCAAAAATCATTTAGAAGAATGCATGGCAAATAGTAAGTCCTCCAATAATACTTGCTTTAATCATTACATAACCTTCTTACAAAGATTATGAAAGATGGTGATTTTCTTATTACCAGTGGACAAAGGATACAGGTAATGTGTGAAATTTGAAGTTCCCAACCCAGATAACTGATTGCACTGGGGTTAGAATATAATATCTGGACCATGTTCAATCTCCCAGAGGTAGAGAAGAGGGTGACAACTTTTAGGCTTGGCAAACGGGCTGGAAAAATTTATAAATAAACCTATATGATTTAAAAGAAAAAGTGATATCTCTTAAATCAATAATATTTTATGTGTTTCTTTGGAAATCAATTGGCCAGAGAAAGGAGAATTGGGATTATTTCATGAAAATTATATACTCTGTATTTTTTAGCATTAACTATGTTTTCTTTGTAGTTATCTACATAACTAATAAATACCACCAATCAGTAGGATTTATAAAACTGAGGCACCTGTTACGTACACCCACTGTACAGTGTTTACAGTGCTCTGAATAAGTTATATCATTTTAATAACCTTTTGAATTAGAATGGATGGCATAATTATTCACCCTGTACAAATGAGTCAAAGTATAAGTTAATCATTAGTCCCAATGCATTGCTGGTCCATATCTTCAGGATGTAAAACACAAAGAGTTTAAATAGCTTCTTCAAGGTCACACTCCTAGTTAGTGGTAGAGAAATCTGTTGAACATCATTTCCAGAACATGCGAGTATAACTAAAGGGATAAATGATCAAACAGTGTCAGAACAAGGCTAAAATCCAACATCCCTGACAATGACCTAAATATTCTTTGTTATTGGTTGCTCTATTAAAAGATCCCACAATAATGGTCCAGGCAGTTCTAATTATTTTTTCAAGCAGAAATGGCTAAGACATCTGTATAGATGAAAAATCATAGAATTTTCATTTACACTTTTCCTTATATTTCTAAATCTTAGGGACCAGTCTATTTTTTCAAATGCCACATACAGTATTTATATACATTGCTTTTCTCCTGCTCTCAGGTTTTTTTCCTTCTTTTTTGAAAACCACTTTAATTGACCAATCTTGACCAGCCAACCTTATCAGCATGGTTATTTATCATGAGCCCAAATTACCACATGTCCTTGAAACACACACTGTATGTGAAGAAGGCTGATCTCCTCAGCAGGGTAGCTTAGCACCTGTTCAGCGTCTCTGCATCCCAGAAGCACATGCTCTAAACAATGGAGCTTCCAAACAATTAATATAAGAACATTTTCCAGGGCTAAGCGAAAAGAGCCACTTAGTGTAAAAACGCCACAAAAAGGGGCCTTATAAGTGGTCCTATTCATGCCTTTTCTTAAGGAATCATGTATTTATGTGAATCTCCCATTTCATGGAACTGAGAACTCTAAAAAGTCTCTCTTAAAATAGATTTGCACTTTAGAAAAAGGAATTTGTCAGTTGGTTCAGGAAAATTGATAGAATTTTGCACTATATATCTTGAAACTCTTTTTCTCTAGTCCCTTTTCTATTTTTATGAAATATTCATGAATTATATCCACTATGTGAAAGCCATCAACTGCATTTAGAAGTCGCAGACATACATAAGAATGTAAATGACATATTTTATTCCTTTTTTTCTGTGACAAGCTATTATGAACATTCCTTTCTCTACGCTAGATCCTTATTGAGAAAGTTAGTGTCACTTTAGAGTTAGTTTAGAAAATAAATAAAAATGAAATAAAAAATATGGTGGACCTCACTAGTGGTGGTATACTGATATAGGATTGATGCAAGGTGTTAAATTTCCTGTTTATAGTCCTTTAAAAGATTGCTAATAATTATCTGAAATACAAACTGTACAGACAAACCCAGATAAGAAAACATGGTTGAATTAATCATACTACTTCTTACCCAAATTCTGAGAAGAGATATTTTTATTCTTCTCACAAATATAAATTGAACAGAATATTGTAGCATTGGTAAATTTCAATTTTATTGTTATGTCTTTGGTTGTAAATGATTAGTATTCTGTTTCTTTTATATTAGTACATGCTATTTTTCATAAAGCTTCAGCATATATATACTTTTTTCATTATAAAATATACAATATCCCTATGCTATGATGGAACATTGCCTCAGTTATCATAAATACTGGCAATTTCTATCACATGAAACACTTTGTGATAAGTACTAATTAGCAAAAAGCTCAAGGTTTGCCTGAGAAAAAAACATGCAGCACCCAAGCAAGACACTAGAATTACTTCATTTTTAACTTTCATTAATGTATTCAGTATGTGAAGACTTTCCTACATCACTCAATTTGATCAACATAAAATAAAAAATAATAACAGCATACTTACCTTGCTTAAAGTGACTTCTTTTCCACAGCCTATCAATGGCACTTAATAAATACAATAGGCACTTAATAAACATAAGTAAACCTTAAAGTGTTTCTTCTACAATTTCAATTATGCCTTGAAAAAAGTTTTTTTTAAACACATAATCGTTATGATCTACGAAATGTCTTTCCCTTATCTCCTCACTTTGTTCCCCCTACCCACTTTATTTTCACAGTAGTGTGTAAAATTCTTATCCCTAATAAATGAGTCGTTGTGCATTTATTTGAGCACATAACGTATTGAGACTCTCTGGAGAAAAAGATATTGATACCTGGCACAATCACAAAAAAACAGTGACCTTTCTCTTCCTGAGATCGTCAGTTGTGAAATAGTAGTATTGTAAGATGTTTCTGCAAATGTAACCAAGCAGGATCCTATGAGGCCTTCCTATGACAAGCTCTCCCCCATATCCTCTGCTTTAGCTTCTCTCTGAAGTACCTAGATAACAGTACCTGATGCACATTTCCTGAGCTGTTTGAGAGATGTGAAAACCCCCCACCAACTGGAAGATATTAACTACTTGATGACCATGAGCACGTAGGCCCAGGCCTCCAGGAGCCGAAGACTGATAATGTTAATCCCTGTGATATCACCCTTTTACCTCATCATCAGCCAGTCAGAGAACTGTGCATGAGCTGATCACATACCCTGCGACCCCCTCCCTCACCTGGCTTTTAAAAATGCTTGGCCAAAACCCATCGGGGGACCTTGGGGGTTTTTTAGAGCATGATCCACTCCTCTCCTTGCATGGCCCTGAAATAAACCTTTCTCTGCTCCAAACTGCGACACTTAGGTTTGTTTGGCCTTGCTGTGTGTTGGGCACGTGAACTTGCCCTCACACAAGAAATTAACATTTTAACAGTAGCATATATAAAATGAAGGCTCTCTTCCTATTTTGTCCCCTTTTTATATGGAAAATGTCTAAATAAATAATTTTTCCCTGGTTGGGCATCAGTGTTATTGTTAGACTTGGCAATTGCTATTTACCAACCTCACCAAAATATTTATCTAATCAAAAAATGTCTTTAATAAAACTCACCAATGGTAAGTTGTAATTTCATTAACGATGGTTACTGAGAAAGGTCAGAAATTTAGGGCTAAATCAAAGAAAGAGGTATACGGGTACTACTTAAAAACTGTCTTCCCAGTGAAGAAAAAAATTCATCTCTGGCTACTGAAAGGTTGGCACAGATATCTTTTTCTGTGTTGAAAGTTTAAATAGCTATCACAGCATTTCACAAATTTAAACTTGAATTGAAAAGCTTTTCTTGTCTCCAAAAGAAAAATAGTCACATATTACTTACGTAGTAATTACAGGCTATGCAGCTGCCCTACAGAGCTTTACTATAAATGTGTTAAGCATGAACCACTACACAAACCTTATTCAAATTGCATTAAATGTTAAGCCAAAGAAATGTCATCCTCCACACCACTCCACACAATCGCTTACACAAGAACAATGGCCATCTCCCTAGTCTGAGACCTAAATAATGTAATAGAATCAATGTTGTTGATTTAGGCTATGGTTGGGTAAGTCATTACCGTTATTCCTCACCAAGCAAAAAGGTCTCCTTCCCCCTCATTATGCATATGTGAAGCTTATGCTAATGCATACAAATCTAAGAGTGAATAAGCTTCTTTGAAATACCATCTAAAGATTGAGATTTAAAGAAAAAGTACATGGCTTCTATCACGATAAAAGTACTGACCTCAATTTCTACATTGCACTGATCCTTGCTTTAAGCCTTTCTAACATACAATTTAAAGCTTACACAGCATTTCCATTTGCCTAATACTTTAAAAATATTTAGCTGGTCACACAAAGCACTGTAGTCATATCATGCCAGTAACAGAAGAATAAAGAGGACAAACTTATGAAATGTTTTAAGGAAAGTTGGTAGAGGTATGATTTCGAAAAATTTCAACTTCGTCTTTAGAGGCCTTTATATCAGCCATTCTAAATAGGCAGTTTTAATGCCGTTGTTTGATTTGTATGTATTATTTGAGCTCAGAAGCAAATGAATATGGCAAGATTTGGAGAATATTGTGGCAAACAAAGCTGTCAGCTTTAACGACCTAACACCTAGAGCAATCTGGGAACAAATCAAACTGGGCTTAAGTTGTATTTTACCTTAATTCAAAGACATAGATGCATTAAAATGTAATACACCCTTACCACTTTCTACTTTCTCAACTTTTGTCAATAGGATCCTATTTAATGATTAAAAATATCAGGATCACCAGGGAGGTAATGTGAGTATCATGTAACCCCTGATAATCATGTGACAAAAAGGGCACTCTTCATGACTTTCTTCCTGAAGTCCCAGAAAGCCAGTCTAATCATGAGAAAACACTAGACAATCCCAAGTTTGGGGAACATTCTTAGGATATCTGTCCAGAACAGTCTTAGGATACTTAAGACTTGTCAAGGTCATAAAAACAAGGAAAGACTGAGAACCTGTCATAGAACAGAGGAGACTGGGAAAACATGACAACTTAATGCAATATCCTATAATATCCAACTAAAATACCCCAGGTAGGATCCTGGAGAAAAAGGAAGACTGGTGAAATCAAAATAACATATAAACTTTAATTATCATGTATCAGCATTTGTCTATTATGAGTTACAAATTTTTCATATCTGTTAAGATATTAACTATAGGGGAAACCAGGTATAGGGTAGATGGGAATTCTCTGTACTATCTCTGTAACTTTCTGTAAATTCAAAATTATTCCAAAATGCAAAATTTTTTTATGGACAGGCTATTTATTTCTACTAATTGAAAATTAATCTTTGTTTACAGTAATTTTACAGTATAATTAATCTCAGTCTTACATCAACATTTTAAAATTATACATGAAGTGCCCTCAAATTTGTGGAAAGTTATTGAGTATACACAGAAGATGGACTCCAATACCTCAATTCCATGACCTCTACTTGCTTTTCAACCTGCTTCCCCACTGAGAGAGTTTGAGGAGGCTCACATTCACTAACCTCTCCTAATAATATGCTTTAAAACTAGGTGTCTGACAGCAAAGTGAGAAAAGAAACATAGTCAACTTTCTCTACCATTTAGGCCAAAAAGCTAAGCAAAGTAAAATTTTCACTTGTCTCTTTCCTATAGATTGCAAAGAACCTGTCACTATTAAAAATGTTTGGTCCATTTGAAGCCAGTGTTGTTGATGATGTGACTTTAGAAAGTATAGTATCAGAGACCTAGGGATATGTAAAAATGAGATTTTGAAATGAATGTATAAATTCAGGAAAGAATCGATAGCAGTGCCAGTGAAAGCACAAAAAAACTCAATTTGATTTCTGTGAAAGCATGTTTACTTTCAGTCAGTTGAATGAAACCTAATTTCTTTTTTAGGAAAGAAGATTAGCAAAAAAAGCAGGATGTGAAACTTTTTGCAGACCCTGATTGTAGTAGGTGTGATGGCTGTAGTTTCAGAAGGTAGGACTAGGATGAAGTCAAAAGAAATCTTATAGCTAAATACGCTTGTTACATAGAAAAAAAAACATACTTGAATGATTTATTTGATCATAAAAGACAAGGTCCTGGGAGAATTTAGACTACAAAAAAGTTTTATTTTTATTTTTATAAAAGATGACAAGCATTTCTGGACTTACCCTAGAGAGTTGAGAGATTGGGTTTTGGGTTTGGTGATAAGAATAGAAAAGAGTTGGAAGAGAAGATCTCCATGAAGAGATGGCAAGTGAGAAAGTGAAAGGAAGTCCTTAAGTGAAAAATTCCCTATGTGGATAGCGATGTGCCTTTTCCTTATTGTATTGAATGAGATCCGTTGTTTACTGCAGACCCTACAGTCTGCTACACCCAGTAGCCATGGCAACAGAGCAGTAGTTGAAGGGGGCATTTGGGATGGGTGGGTCATTAGAAATTCAGCAGGAACAGAATGGCAGGCCTAGATGGGGTCAGGAGAAGAGAGTGCCTTAGGAATCCTTGATATTGGGGCATAATAGATGGAATGGAGGGTCAGGCATTTATGTGAAAATTCAATGAAAGAGTGACATCAAAAGCCTGGAGGACTTCAGTATATAAAACAGCAGATATCTGGCTTTCATATATAAAAATTATGTGTGAAAATAACATACCAAGATATGAGTGTTTGGTGGTACAATGGAGGCTCTCTTTTTCTTTTATAATTATTCAATGGTTATCTAACAATTTTCCATCCATATGATGTTCTTACCTTCCTCTTGGCAAGTCTGCATCATCCTTTTTCCACCGCACAGTTGGTTGAGGATCTCCTTGGACCTGACAACGAAACTCTACAGCTTCTTCCTCCAGCACCACCTGGTTAATTGGCCTCCTGAGAAATGCGGGTCGTTCTTAGGGAAAAAAAAAAAAAAAGTAAAATAAAATGAATGTTGTGCATACTTCAAGTGCATTACGAAAAAAAGCATATAAAATATGTGGTTTACTTTTGGTACATAGGTACCTAATTTTATAGCTCAACTATGTCTTGATAAGGCCTTACAGATCCAACGTAATTGTATAAGATAAAATATTTTTGGAACACATAAATAACTATGGTTTGCATATAAATCCATACAATCTGTTGGAAAATATTAAATTTAATCTTCTCTGAATTTCTGAGCTAAATCATGTGGAACTTGTCATAAAAAACCCTGAACAATGAATTCCAAAGAAACAAGGAAAGAGATGATTATCTTAATCCATTAAAATGACTCAGAGTGGGAAAACTGAAAGTTGAAACTAATGGAAAATATCAAAAAGGAAACAAATATTAATATTCCATCAAGAATTCTAGAGAAAACTAAAAACGTTGTGCTCTCAAGATGAGTATTATCTAAATTTTCTCACTAAGGCTATCCATTTGATAAGGACCCAATACTTCCATGAATATTTTCACTTCATATATGATTTTTTTGTGTCTTAAATTTTTAAAAAATCTGTCAATCTAATTTTTCTTAAATAAAAAACACTATCATTATTAATTATTGTAAACTATTTACTGTCACATACTTTGCTAAGGCTACTTCTAATTATCTTCTCCTAAGTGTTCCAGATACTTGCCCATTTTTATTTACTTAACTTTTCTGTTTATTTCTCTAGTATTCTGTTTTAGTGTTTCTGTCCTTTAGTCTTTTGTTGTTAATCTGTACCTAGCACTGTTAATCTGCATTCTAACACTCTTCTAAATAAAGCCTGGAAAAAATAAATTCCTGTCCATAAGAATCTTACTATTGAAGAGAAGTATAAAACAAAATGTAGTTTTACATATCTGTAAACACTTCAATCTCTTGTCTAGTTTCCTCTCTTTTTTATAATGATCTGATTCTGATACAGGAAAAATCACCATTTAAACTTTTCTTAGCCCATGTCTCTCAATCATAAGGAAGTCCAATATTGCTACTTACTGAAGTAGGAAGAGAAGTCAAGGAAAAGAAAAATGAAATCCATAGGGAGTTGACACAATTTATGGCCATATGGCCATATTTAGTCACTTAGAACTTTAGTTTCAAACCCAATTTAAGAATGTGAATACAGTGGCACAAAAACTGAAACATATTTAGCAAGAAATCTTTAAGGAAAATAAATCACATCAAATAACATATGCTGAGTATAGACTGGAAGTATATGATTTTACTGACTAAATAAAGACCCATATTTATGAAACAAATGTGTAAGCTACAAAAGCATATTTTACTGCAATAAAGTCAACCATCATTGGTATTCAGAAGGAAGACAACTGCATCTGTCCACAGGCAGCCGACAGTAGGGATCAAACTTTTCTTTAAACACAGACAGACATGCACATGCTCAAGTGTCTGTACACTGGGGCCCCCAAACCCCAAGCCATCAAACAAGGCTCATGGACTTTATCATGGAGAGGTTTTATAATGCAGGATTTAGAAATAATCCATATAGACTTGAGGGAAAAGTTTGCTTCAAAAGATTTTAGGTGGTCAGAAACAATTAGCAGTTAAGTGTGCCCCTTTGACCACAGAACAAATCTTCAAGTTGGATAGAATTACTTAGTGTTCTCCTTTGACCACTGGACGCTGTGTGCTCCAAACTATCTTAGTGCCTGCATAGTTCATATTGAGCTACTGTTTTTGGCAGTATGTAGGCAATAGGATCAGTATCTTCGTATGAGTGTTTGGAATATTAACAGAAAAAGATGAGTCATTAGCATAGAAAGCAGGATTGATTTCTTCTTTGCTATCACTTAGGGATATTCATCCAGCTTATCAAAAGCTGCAGTAACCCAATATTAAAAGAGATCCAAGCCACTGTTGATATCACTAATGAATGAGAAATCATCTGTCAGGCTATCTCTCCTTCTCCCTCCGATTTTAAAGAGGGAATTGTCCTAGAACTTGGCATATGGATGAGTAAGCTAAGAGAAGTCTTTCCCTCATCCACTCATTCATTCAGCACATGTTAATGCAGCTTCTCCTATGCCAGGTTTCGAGCTTGGTAGCTGGTGAAGAGCCAGCAGCTTGGTTTCATCAGAAAAGTGGTGAGAGATGAAACTAGTTAGTTGGTAAATGGTGAGACAATGATGGGCCTTCTATACCACGTCAAGGAATGTGAGCTCTGCCCTAAAGGTGATAGACAGATGTTGAAAGATTTTAACTAAGGAAGCAGCATTTTTAATAAGCATATGAAAACAATCATGTTGGCAGATCTGTGAAAAATGAATTAGAAGAGAATATGAAGCAGTGAATTAGGTCAAACAGTTACTGTAAGAAATTATTTCAGCTTAGAACTGACACAGTGGTTCTAGGGATATGGAAGAGGGAACAGAATGAAGAGATACCAGAACTGGGTGATCAATCAGATGTGGAAGGAAAGTCTAGAAAGATTCTTAGATTTCCATTTGGCAAACTGGAACAAAGTGGCAGGTAAGGTATGGATATGGTGTGTGACTGTGTCAATCCTTTCATTGCAGATATGGTAGATATGAAAAAAATGGACCCCTTACACTTAAGCCACTGTTAGCCTTCTGTTACTTGAAGTCAAATTCATTCATAATTAATATGGTAAAGGAGGCTACTTATATTACAGAGAGGAGAAAATAAATATGATTACATCTATAGACATAGAGAACCTGTGGATTAAAAAAATTCTAAATAAAGAAGGAATCACAAGAAACTTCTTAAGTATAATGAAGATATTTTATCAGAAACTAAATGCAAAAATTATTCTTTAAAAGTAATATACTAAAGTCATGCCTAATACAATCAGGAACAAAATGGACTTGCTGACATTAATAATCAGTAAGAAGAAGAAGGAAAGTGTGAGTATTGGAGAAGAACCAAAATAGTCATTACTTACAGACACTCCACAATACAAATAATACAGAACAGTAACTTTGATCATTGATAACTGTGACAAGAGATAAGAACAATATAGGATCATTGCAGCAATGCTGGCAGTATTGGAAAATCCGGGATTTTAGGATAAATTGTGGCAAAATCATACCTTGGGATGTTAATGCTATCTCTGCATCTCTCTCTCTAACATGGAAAATTTTCATGGCATGATGCTGACTACAAAGTAAATTGCATAAGAGTATATAGATTAGTTCCACTACCTTGGGATGTTAATGTTATCTCTGTATCTCTCTCTCTAACATGGAAATTTTTCATGGCATGATGCTGACTACGAAGTAAATTGCATAAGAGTATATAGATTAGTTCCACTAAAATACACATGAATATCTTCAGGCAAAGTTATTGTATGTTTCCCTTAACATGCCACCAGTCACAAAATTGCAACATATGAGTATAATTAGTTCAAAGAGCAAACTTTGAAAGCGTTGCCACAAAACTAAAATTATCTCTTCGTTCAGAGGACACCATTAGGGTCCTTGAGGATTTTTTTGTTATGATACCTGTTCTAAGTCCCACTGTCTTGTATGGAGACACGTGGAAGCACCTGATTTACAATTTCAAGAAGGAAGAAAGTTATGGGGTTCCCTGTTGCTGTTCTGATGAACGAAGTAGGGGTGGAGAACTTTGCAAGGAACTTTGTCTATTCTCTTCTGCCCTCAAGCAGAGTTTAGTTGCCTAGCAACTAGATAACCACAGGAGACTATGTTGTATAGAATTTTTGGAAGCCTAACATTGGTTTATGGTGGAAAATGCAATTCAACTGATAAAAAAAAAATGGACAATGCAAAGAATAACCCAGAAGAAAGTCATTTGCATATACATGGTACATCAGAAAGGGTTTTATACCTGAATGTATCTGAGGTTGTGCCTTCCAACAAAGTAACATTGAAATTTACCAATTCATTGGAATTTGGTCACAACTTTTAAAAAATTGTTCTGAGAATTTCCATAGCACCTGTTGCAGCAATTATCTCTAAATTGTGTTATTCATTATTTCAGTTGTTTTCTGCTAATTATATTAAGTTCATCTTCTACTTTGTAATTTTAACAGCCCACAACAAAACAGTATGTTAAAAACTGTAGGTTTGCTTAACATTTATTTAGATGGAAAGACATTTTTTGGTAGGAATTATTTTCAGTTTAATTAACTAGACTTTATTTCCAGAAAATCTGAGAATCAAAAATATGAGTATTCAAGACTAAATAAGTTATACAGGCAGAAATGTATTTTTAAATGCTCTGCCTTTGCAGGGGCTACTGCTACCATAGCCAAACACAAAACCACACCCCTTTCAGACGCAAATTACAAAAATTACAAGGAATTATCTTGGAGTTTACTGTTTTGTGTAAAAATCATCTGCAAATAATGTAGTTAGAAAGATTAGAAAGTAAGATGACAAGAGAAGCATCCAGCAAGTCGATAACTGACCACATTCAATACCCATTAATGCCCCATGAAGTTTGTACTCCATGAAGCTCTGTACAACTACAATAAATATACATGAAACATCTTGAACTACTGACTAACAAGCAAACCAAATTTTAAGGCATGTCAAAATAAGGTCACTGATTTTTCTACGTTGTTACCTTATGGCTGATCACACATTGAAACACAGGTAGACATCTCAAGGGCTATTTGCTGAAGGTTTATCAATGAGATTAGAGTCCCTCTGAATGGCCTGTCCCTTAATTATATAGCCATAGCGTGATCAGAGGCAATGTCTTTGCCAATGCAATTAACATTTTTTAATTGTGAGATTAACTGGATTTGAATCACCTGCATAGTTTACTTATAAAGTTAAACTCTCTTGAGATAGCAGTGTTCTTTGGCAGCGTGGTACTATGTAAAGTACAGGTCTCAAGTAGCCAGGTTAATTTAGTTCCAAATTGGCACTGTGGAAAATCCAGCTTCGTATGCAACTGTAATAAAATAAAATGCCAAGTCTCCTTGTGGTTACATCAATAATACTCAGAAAGCAAAATATTCACTTCAACCCCAAAACCATAAATCTGAAATGTGGTTGCATAATATCTCTTAACTTTCTTACTTACATGCTACAATGAAGGAAATTAAGTGTCCAGAGAACAAATTTCTTTCAACTGTATTCAGTCATTGACTATGGCTGTAAAATTGGCAAAGGCTGTGCTGTGACAGCTATTACTAGGACAACCTTAACAATTTAAAAATAAACTTTGCTTGACATTATAAAAGTAGCATTATGGCAATAATTATATAGGTAGAGTCCATTAAGTCCTCTAAGACCAAAGCTATGCAGTGAAAGCACATGAGACCTAACCACTGCTTGTAAATCTTATCTTAACTTCAGTTGACCCAGAAGGATCCGCCACCCAGTAGTGTCTATTACACTGGAAAGTGAGATGGCTAGTCGTAGTATGTCTCCTTTTTTAAATGGGTATGTGTGAGGGGCAGGGGGTTATGATAGCCATTGAATGTGAATTACTGTGCCCTTCCAATATAGACTGGATGATAATGATCAGTCTGCCTGACTGTGATTAAATAAATCCTTGCTGTACTAATTTCTCTTCTTGCCAAGAATTTTCTTTGTCTGAAAGAAACCATCCTGTGAAGCAAAAGCAAACATAGGTAAATATTCTCAGAGGGAAAAGAATGCCTTTCTCACCATGTTTTAGAGGCAAAGTTTCGTGTTATTGCTGATATGATATGAGAGTCTTACTGAAAGCAGGGGACCTGTCTATTCATTTCCCTACTCTATTTAAACACTCAGAGCCTGGCACATAGTAGGTGTTCAAAAGATATTTATTAAATAAGTGAACAAATGAGAAATATTTTGCTGTTTTAAAGTTTTCAAGTTAATATTATTTAAAAGAACTAAATTGCTCTTAACAATCACATTGATTTTATTAACACCTTATGTTTTAAATTCTTAAATGAAGGCCACAAGTTATCAATAACACAGAGATATTTCCTAAGGTTTGGTTCCGAGATTTCTTCCCTCATAGCTTTGTCTCACAGTATCTCAACTACACTCAGGCCATCAACTATTCTCTCTCACTCAATAACTGAATATCAATATAACCAGACCCAACCTCTATCCTCATCCCGAAGAAAATAGTCATC
This sequence comes from Mesoplodon mirus, assembly GCF_964341445.2. NCBI lineage: Eukaryota > Metazoa > Chordata > Mammalia > Artiodactyla > Ziphiidae > Mesoplodon > Mesoplodon mirus. The sequence goes on from NC_138982.1 coordinate 116,378,978, forward strand.
TGAAGAAAGCCTCCAGTGTAAAAGACAGAACAATGCAGGTGAGAGGTCAGGGAAAGGAACTTAGAAGAAAAGGAGGAATGCATCAGGAGAAAATTTTATTTAAGAAAAAGAATATTGTTAAAATCCTGAAATGCAAGATAAGGTAAAACATCCATGAAATAAGAACAAGATGCTATAAATAAGGAATATTTCAAGAAAAGAAAGATCTAGGAGATTTAACATCACATTAATGAATTTATGCTTGACAGAGAAATGGAATAGAAAAAAATGGACAGTATATTTCATTGACTTGTTTGAATAGAACGTTTTTAGATTGAGATTGCTCAGTAAGTGTCGAAACAGTAAAAGAAAAAAGTTCCAAAATGAGGCATGGTATTGAAACATTTCAGAACCATGGGATAAAGAGAAGGTACTAAGTAAAGTTTGGAAAGAGAAAAAAAAAAAGGAAAATGATCGCATAGGAATCAAAAGTACAGTAGACTCCTCAACAGTAATGATGGAAGCAAAATGATATTGAAGTGGCGACCTTAATATTTGGAGCAAAAATATTTTTTTAAACTTGAATTCTATAACCAGCCGAAGTATCCATTAAGTTTTGGATTGAATAAAGATAGCTTGGTCTGGAATGTGCTCTAGGCTCTAGGCAAGGAGAAATCAGGAGGGAAACCCTGTTTTGAATATAGGAGTTAAACAAGGAAAGAAAAATACAGGATATAGGAAACAGGGAATCCAGCATCAAAGGAAAGGGAAGATGAATATCAGAATGAAGTTTCTGGAGTAGATCTAAATAGAATCCAGCTTGGTTGGACTGGGCAGAAGTCTGACACCTCCAGGATGGCTGTAGCAAGAGTAGACTTAATAGCTAAATAGAATTTAGAGAATTTTAAACCTTCTGTTGAAGATTTCAAGACGAACTCATGACAGGCATAGATAAACATAAGTAAAAGGAAAAATGGATTTATTATTAATTCAAAGAAGACCAAATATAGTGCCAGAAAAGTAATGCCATTATAATAGCATAACACTTAGCTCACAGTCAATATTTACAAGGTTATAATAACTTAAATTCTAAATATTAATATAGTCAATGTTTCTAAAGTCAATATACTGAAAAGACAAAGAAGGGAAAAGACAGAAAGAAGGGAAAGTACAGGTGAGAAGTTGGGGAAGGGAGTATAAGTGGGTCAGATCATCATCTTCCCAAATAAGAAGTTAAAATGTATAAAATTGCAGAATAAGCACATAGAAATATGGAAATAAATCCCAGAAGAAAAAGATAAAACAGGCTTACAGGAATGTTCAAAGATGAGAAATGTGCATGTGTGTATGTGTGTTGGGAGGAGGGAAGGTTGCAAGCTCTTTCTGTATTTCATCATAAGTTTTGCAATACTTCTAATGTCTATTAGAAATGTAACACAGAAAATATTTTTTCATGTATTACTTTTACAAACATTAGGAAAAAAAATCTTATTTTTAGTTGCTTTTTAATGATAGTAAATTCTAGATAACAGATATCCCAAACCTATCCATAACTGGAAATTTAATTATGTACTTCAACTCTAGTTTCTCTGTCTTCAGGATCCCTAGAATTTAATTAACATATGTAAATTGCTACAAAGTATTCTTTATGAAGACATCTAGACTGGGCCATAGATTTTAGTATCCTTCTACACTGTGATACCTACTTCTAATTTTTAGATTTGGTACTGCCACTTAACTAGGATGTTACTTTATGGTCAGCAAATATTAAAGAAGAACAAACAGCATAGATGATTCAGAGAGTATGGCAGAGTAACATTTTGAAAATTAAGTCACACTGATTAAGACTTTTCCTAAAGTGAAGATTTTTAAAGCATAATTTGCAATTTTCAAACTAAAAAACTTCTAAGTCCAATCCCACTTATTAAAGAGTCAAAATACTTGTAGATGGCTATTGTATTGGTAAAGACCCTTTAACCTTTTCATTGGTTTCCTTGCCATTATAAGTGAATTATATTTTTGAACAATTAAATATCATCAGTTACTTTTTCTGTATTACATATCTTAAAGATGGAGTTGCAAAGGACATTTAAAAACTTCCATTTAAAAGCTGGAAGAGTACAGAGTTGTCATAGTAGCCAGAGCTTTAGAGGCAGAAGTGTTGCTACATGAAAATATAATTGAGAGAGGAGAGGTAAACTGTCATGAACCAGTTTTACGTTTATAAACCTCCCACCAGAGATAGAATATCTAACAATGATGAAATACAGATAGGTTTACTAGAAAACATTTTCTGTATATAGGGCATCAAAATAAACTAAAGAAGGCCTCATTATACATAGCACACTAGTTATTTTATTTTCTCTAAGAATTGGGGAATCAAGGTACAGGAAGGGGTCTTTCCCATGCAATACTTGTCACAATCTTGATTTAGACCATCACTACTCTTTTTATGTTTTAATTCTAGGTTTGGATGTTGTTTTCTTATCAATTATGGAATTCTGGTTTTTCCCTCAACTTAATATTGTACTTAGGTCAGTTCTGACTAGTTTACACCATGAGATAAATGTTTCTCAGCTTCCTAAACAAATTGTTCCAGAAGAACTGCCTGTAGACAAATTCAATCTTTTTGGTTTATAGCTACTTTCAAAATAATTTAGAAGTCCCCCCTGTAACTCCTGACATATTTAGGGATATCCTGTAGTTCTCATCATGTTTTTAGAGAAAGTAGGGTGAATATTTCATAACACAAGTCACATTTGTAAGTCTAATTGCTTGGGTAATAACACTAAACCCTTTCAATTTTCTTCTGAAGGCAATATATAATGCTGTAATGAAACATATTTCTGCTCCAAAGCTGGTGGTAGCTACAGAAGAATAGAGATGAGTGTTTCTTTAAATAGAATAGCTGTACTTGTGGGTTTTCAATGCTAATGTTCAGTGACCGCTAATTTCATATCTTAGCAGGCAAAACTGTATTTTATTCATTACGGAGTAAAGCACATTTTGAGACTCTTATACATAGATAACTGCATAAAATGTAAGGGCAAACTGATATTGTCTGAGCTCTCTGTAGGACAGAAATTTACATGCATACTTTGAACAGTTTTATTTTTACTGTTCAATTCCTTTAATGAATTATGGGATACTGATTTTGTCATTTGGGACTTCAAGCTGCTTAGTATCCACAAGGAGTATTACCAGAGATTACCTGATACTCAGAGCAATTGAAAAGAGAGGCCTGCACTCTAGTACATATTCATAAACCACCCCTAACACTCTAAATGTAATGGAAACCATAATATGGCTCTTTTTTTTTGCATCGCAGCATGGGATCCCTTTATACCACGGGTGGCACATCCCAAACTGCAAAAGAAGTTTCTTTAGGGATGTATGCCAGATTCTGATGCTACCTCAGTGTGTTCTGGAGTAATGACATAGGATCTTATCATACCATGCACAGATTCAGAAGATTATTTTACTGGCACACACAAAAAAGTAATTTGAAATTCACAATTATCTCTTGCATTTAAAAAAGAAATCATAATATCTGCAAAAGTGACTCTTTTATTCATATATATAGAGAGATAGATATACACATGCATCTATATATGTGTGTGTATATACATATGTGTATGTGAGTGTGTTTGTGTGTATACATATATATTTCCATACAGATACTTGAATGGGACTTCAATGGGACTTCAGTGTCATCTAAAGGAATGTTTCATTTTCCAGCATCTTTAGGATCCCCATTTTCCCCAATTTTCTTCCATTGTATTTCTCTTTCAATTTTCCACAGCTGCCCTGTAGCATTTTCTTTACTTTCGTTTAATTGGCCATCTTTACTACCTCCAATTTTCTCCTTCCTAATGCATTCTCCACTATTTCTGTGATACAGATCTAATCACGTTTTTACTAACTAATTGAATTACTCCAGCTAAAGAGTCCTTTGTTTTTTTTTTTTTTTTTTTTTTTTTTTTTTGCGGTGTGCGGGCCTCTCACTGTTGTGGCCTCCCCCGTTGCGGAGCACAGGCTCCGGATGCGCAGGCCCAGCGGCCATGGCTCACGGGCCCAGCCGCTCCGCGGCATATGGGATCCTCCCAGACCGGGGCACGAACCCGTATCCCCTGCATCGGCAGGCGGACTCTCAACCACTGCGCCACCAGGGAGGCCCAAGTCCTTTGTTTTTTAAGTTGAAGAAACATGAATATTATAGCAAAATAGTTGATCAATTTTTTTCTAATTTTGATTGCGTGTGTATAACTAGCAAGCTAGTCTTTTTACCATGAGGTAAAACTGCAAATAGCTCAATCTGAATTTTTTTAAATTAGAAAACAAGTGAAATGGCTATACACTGCACTCTCTAATTTTTAAAAACCTTACCCTGTGTCATGCACATAATAAATACTTGATAAATGCATCACAATGGAACGAGTGATAAACTTTAAATGTATATAATCTCTCAAATAGATTTTGAGAAAGGACAGTTTTTTACATCCTGATGAAAGGCAAAATCCTATAAATATATATGAATAATGTAGGTAAATTAATGTTTCAAAAGTTTAATTTTCTTCACATCAAAGATTTCAGCTGAAAGACAGAACTAGAAAACAAGACAATTCTAGTCTATTGAGCTCACCACAAGTCATAAGTAACTGTCCCTGTATGGCCTGGTGTTTGGTATTAGCAAAAATATTTAAAGGAAAAGGAAAAGTAGGTAGTAAATAGCAATTTATAATTTAAAAGAGAGTTTTACCAAAGACAGTCAGCTCTGCTGGATCACTGTCTCTTTCTCCCACCATATTGGTGCCAACACAGGTATACATGCCTGCATCACTTTTCCTGGTATTGGAGATCATTAGTTTTCCACCACGGATCTGTTAAAATTGAAAAGAAAGAAAATGGAAAGGAAAAGAAACAGAGAAAGAAAGGTCACTAATAAATAATTTTAAATATTTAAGCACATTTTTTTTTTCTCTAAAAGAAATAGCTGAGTGTCTAAGACACAAAACTCTCCCACTATTTTGGCATCTGCGTGTATACTTTCTTCTCTTAAATTCACCCTCAATATAAGCCCCCATATTCCCTTTCTAGAGAATGCTTCTTTAAGGTAGCCTTCCTCTCTCGTTCCTGGTCCTATTTTGAATCTTGAGACTGCCCCCATTAAACCACAGTGGTTGGTCTTCACTCTGAGATTCTGTTGAATGAATTTCTATTGACATTTGTCATCAGAACGAAGTACTAGACATCTGCTTTGGATAATATAATGAAATCTAATTGACTCAGAGGAATTCAGTGAGTATTTGTTGAGTACCTCTATGGGTTGGGTGGTGTTCTAGGCTTTTGAGATTCAATAGTCAACCAAATAGTAAAAATCTCTGCTTTCATGGAGTTTACATTTCAATTGTTAGTATTAAAATTATCTTTGCCTCATCTTAACTGTATTTATGAGATAATTTTTGAAGAGGAGGTCAGGTTGAATAAAAACAAAACTTTTTTTTGAATGATGAGTATGACTTGGTACAAACCATTGGCTTCTAATATGTGGTCCCTAAATGTTTCTTAAATGAGAAGCATTTTTGTTTGAATAAACAAATGTAATAATGTTAAAATGTCTGTTAGTTAAAGGGTACATTAAAGCAGAATAAGGTTTTCAGTAAGTGAATCATCAGCTTATAGCTTCTTTTCCAATTAAAAAAATTTTTTATTATTTATCTAGTTCAACAATCTTAACTTTACAATGACTGAGTGTTCTTAAAGAGATATGAGATAAGAATATGCTGGTTTCCTCCTTTAATTTTAATTTCACAGGCAGACAAAACTCAAGTAGGTACGTTTTCATCAGATTTATTCAGTCTCTAAAACTAGCCATGTCATAGAAAGGGATTTTCAACATTTTTTTTTACTTAGGAAGAAAACATAGTCAACCTATTCTCAACTGTATGCAGTAGAGCATAATAAATGATAGGTTTAAACCATGGAGGCCATTTCTCCTTTTCCCGAAGCTGAGTGTGACAATATGAATTGATTTGATTTGACCAGTGGAACTAAAGCAACATTTCACCAGAAGAAAGGCACTCACATATAGGGACTTGCCTTCTCTTGCTGCAGTTGGAACCCTGAGACCTGTATGAGAACTAGCCCGAGCTAGCCTGCTGGAAAATGAGAGGCCGTGAGAAGAAGAACCAAGATGGCCAGCTGAGAGACAGTCAATGGCCAGCCATGTGAGTAAAGTTATCCTAGATCATCCCAGCTGCCAGCACACGTTTAAACAAGCCACAGAAGCATGAGAAAGCCTAGCAAAGATCAACCAAGCTAGCCCAGAGCAAAGAACTGTCAGCTTACCCACAGAATCATAGTGTAAATGCAATGGTTATTATAAATTATGGTATTTTGGGGTGATTTGTTACAAAGCAAAAGCTAAATGATTACAAACATGAAAAAGAAGATCTTGAACAGGAGCACATTTTCATAAGTTTGGTACCCGAGCACAGACCATCGGGAAACAAATTATCTTTCACTGTAGATCCTCACAGTGTCAACAGTTCAAGCCAGAATCATATGGAATATGTTGTGATCTTTTGCATGGCCTCTCTCGTCCTGTGTTATGATGTAATCGCAATGTACACATAAGAATAAAACCTCATTTATAAGATATTTTTAAAGAGAACAGACACCCAGAAAATATGGACTTTTTTATAGAAATGGTACATTTGTTTCGTTGAGACATTATTTTAAATAAAATATATTAATTCTCAGTTATTGTACTGAGTATAAAAATTATAGTAAGAACCATGTCAGAAGGTTGAGGCATTATCTACTATTTCAGTGGACTGCTCTCACAAACTTCACATACACATGTTGAATGGATCCTCTGAAAAAATAAAATAACTAGATGCCATTTCTCTACCTTTTTACCATTTTCTGGGTGTTCCATTTTGAATATTAATTGACTGATTAGCCTGATCATCCATTTCCCTTGAAAACAGACTATTTTTCTACAAGGGTTAAACTGCAAAACCGGGCAGTTATTTTTACACTGATTTTACTTTCTATCTCTTAAACTTTGAAATGAGTTCTCATATAATATTTTAGTTATAAATATTACATTGGCAAAACTGGAAAAGAGCTTGAAATATTTATCACCTCAAATTATTTCCTCTTATAATTCTGAAAGTAGTATGAAAAGAAATGTTATAGTTAATACAGTTTATGGCTACATTTACACTTTGACACTTATGTATTGCATGATCAACAGACGTATTTGGAGATTTTAAAAAGAGCTTCGACATCACTATTCTACTGCAAAGATATATTTACATATTCACATTGGTCCAGTTATTAATATATCATATACACTTGATTTATATAATATTTGACTCTTTGAAGCCTCATTCCAAAGTTTTTATTTTTGGTTATCTTTTTTCAGTCCTTTCAATACAGTGTAAATAGTAATTAGCACTCAAATACAGTTCTACAACTTTATTAACAATAAATAATAAATAATATAAATAAAATATTATAAATAATATAAATAAAATAATGAAATACGTCAATTTTAAGCCTTGATATTCAATTTCTCTAGGGGTCCATTTTAGTTTAACTCACACTTATTCTTTCTTCCTTGTCATCAATTCGAATTTTATCTTTTTTCCAGTAGATGGTGGGTTCTGGGTGTCCCCGGGGAGGTTGGCACTCCAGGATTGCAGGCTCTCCAGCTGCCACTACAACATCTGTGGGATTTTGCCGGAAGTCATCTCGTAACACTGAAGAAAAACAATTGTAGTAAAAGAAAACTCAATGACAGTAACTTTAGCTTTCCCTTGCAAAAGGTAACTTCAAGTCTTAACTTACTTTGTTCTAATAAAATTTACTGGCATTTACTGAGAACAGAACCATGCCCATCTTAAAATATGTTAGAGCCAATCTAAGCACTTCATCAACAGGGAAATGATTAACTATGATTATGAACCTTTGCTATAAAATCTGAGTTTAAAATGAGATAAGCCTAAAGAAAATAAGATGAGACACATTCATGATATAGTTTTGACATTTAATACAAACTCAAGGTACAAAACTGTTTATGCAGTATGACCCCATTTTCTATTTAAAAAGCATATACGTATACATACGTGTATATAAATGCATTAAAATAAGTTGTTATGCTTGTTATACTTAAAGCCCTGAAACAAGTCATGTGCACGTGGTCTGGGAGCATGTATGCCTGTTCAGTCTGGGAGGGGAAGTGGGGTGAGAACTCCTTGAGAAAGCCCTTTCTCGTGACATGAATATGGACAAGATCCACACTGCTTTCATTACACTTCTGAAGATAGACTCATTGTTCACCCTTGCAATGCACTAGCACCCACATACACAGGGCTACATTTTCATTCTGTCTGCATCTCCACCTGCCGAGCGACATCTGGGCAGCGTGACATTCGGAGCAGAGATATCCCTTATAGCGGTTTTGCCAGTCTGAATTTCCCCTCCTTTCATTAGGAGAACAGCAGGTTGGACCTCCGTTGTAACCTCCGAAAATCTGGCATGCCTGGCTCTCCAAATGTCACCTGTCTATCTGTGCACTTTTCTTCCCCTGGCAAAATGAAAAGCCTGGAGAAATGACTCGGTACTATCAGACTGAAGAATGCTGGTTTTATTTAGCAAATAAGGACTATATCTATTTTAGGTAAACATTAGAAAAAGCAGTTGAGAAAACAGGTGAAGGAGAATTAAAGGGTACAAGCTACCAGTTATAAAATAAATAAGTTACAAGGAAGTAATGTACAGCACAGGGAATATAGTCAATATTTTATAATAACTTTGTAAGGTGTGTAATCTGTGAAAATATTTAATCACTACTTGTACACCTGAAACTAATATAATATTGTAAGTCAACAATACTTCAATAAAAAAATGCAGTTGAGACCAGCTAATATACCATATAACACAATTGCCTCTGCTTTTTGTAATTGCCTTGACTTTTCCTATTTGATATTCTAATACAGACAAGGTTTTTCCCAATGTACGTTGGGGTAAAAAAATAACCCCCCAACACAAATATATGCGTGTATATGTATGTGTGTTATTCATGTGTACATATATATACACACACCTGCATACATATATACATATGAACACACACATACATTTTCTAGATATAAATTGGTCAAGCTCTTTGAAATTGGTCAGCTATTTGAAATCAAAATTGGACAGCTTGTGCTAGCTTGTTATGTAAATCATCTGCTGCAAATGTGGATTAGGTCAAACCAACTGCCTTTCATGTCCTGTAATGAGACCCACTTCAGCACTCTGCTTCTTTGTTGGGCCAAGTCTCCAGGTTAATTGTCATTTTCCAAATAAATAAAAATCCCCTGTCCTGAAAATAAGTCCAGAGAGACAACTGAGTGACTTTTAAGGCTTTGCTTTTCTTGTCTCCTACAACATGGTTTTCCATCTTAATGAAGTCATGCCCTTTATGAGATTAGAGAACCTTGTCTCCTATTGAAGGAGCAGTAAGAAAGAATTCAGCACAAATTGCTCACTCTTAGTTTATAAGCTGATTAATTTACTGCTTTAGCTGCTGAGGAAATGTGTTCCATTTTAGCACAATGAACTGCACATTTTTCGGTTCTGTTGTCTAACTGTCAAGAAAGATGTGATTTATATGCATAGGGGTTTGCTTCTGAATGGGCTGAGAGAAGCGTGCATTTAAATGTGATGTTCAGACAGCAGGGTAAGAAGGGGTTAACACTGGTTCCCTACTGCAGGTAAATCCTCAAGGTAGAGCAAGCTGGTGAGTCATTTATATTCTGAATACAGAACAGCTGCCTATTTATGCAATGTTAAGACCCGAAAAAATATGGTAACAGGGTGGTGAGCACCCCTACAATATCCGGTACTGACAGCAAATGGTGTTTTGGCAGGCTCTCAATCTAGTCCAAAACGACACATCTGGCCAGTTGGAGAACCTTCTCCGGAACTGGTCTACTGACAAGTAAGCCAAAAAGCCTCTGATCAAATGGTACTTAAGACCACTGCAAATGATTCATAAACACAGTATTACATCAATCTTCAACAAGCTAAATTAAGAGAGAGAAAAAAAAAAGTCTTTTGATATGGGGGATAAAAAGGAGAAAAATAGCATAACAAACTAGGGGCTGCTGCCCTTAAACAATATAACGTGTGTTTATGGCATTGACAAAAAAAGAAAATGACTCCAATTTGCAAATGAAGCCAAGAAATCTAACATCAACTGTAATTTTAGGGTTTCGGACTATTCACCCAGAGAGTAGAGTGAGATAATAATATAATTGGTAATGTACCCTCTTCAACTTGTAAAATGCTCTTTGGGGTTTCTAGAGTAATTCATTTTTGCTTAGTGATACCATTTCTTTTACCCATTTCTTTTACATCTTTGGGGGTAATAAAATGTGTTTCTTCTCTCTCTCTCTCTCTCTCTCTCTCTCTCTCTCTCTCAAATAAAACATTCAAGAGAAAAACAACCCTTTCAGCAGGTTCTAGCACAGCAAACAAATATAGAATCTGTCTTAGGAAATAGAAAGTCATTTTTCCTCATCTCAAATTGTATAAATGTTCTGATACCTGCTTCTGTGTTTCTGAGGTTTGTAAACCCATTCACAAATGTAAACAAAATAAAATGAAATATTTATTGTTTCCAAATTTTTGCTAATTATTCATTTCTGTCTTGGATTTTGCCCTCTGCTTTATGGCAAGTGATAAAAAATAGAAGGTGTTCTCTACAGTAAAGGATTTATGTATGTTAGATAATGGGAACTAAAACAGTCCTGTAAATGTAAAAAAGCAAAGCAAGTCCAAATTGAGTCTATATATTTTTTCTCATTAAGCTCCTATTCTAGAAAGAACTGGGAGCCATATTTTCAATGTGACTTGACAAGTAAGCCAAAACAAGAACATGCAGCAATATGTGTTTACCTAAAGCTCCAAACAAGTCTTTAAATAGGGTGAAGATAAATAAACATGATGAACTGAAAAGAATCTGGTTAAAAAGACAAAAGCTGGGGGCAGGGTAGAGGTAAGTTGTACTTTAAAGAAAAAAAGATATAATAGGTACACTTTTGATATAGTACTTGCTTGCAGATCTAAGTTTAGAATACAAGGGTTCAAATCTCCCTGTGGGAAAAATAGAAATCTAGTTGGCTAGAACCCAAGTATTCATTTCTCTATATGAGCTGAAAACACAAATGAGACTTCACTAAGCTAGTCATAACCTGGGTTAGACTTGAATTTTTTTTTACATTGACATGCACGGTGACTTAGAAAGTTATTCTGGAAGATCAATCAATTCTGAATTACTACTGTGCTTGATATGATAGAGTTCCTATTCATGACGTAAAGATTTGTAACAAATTAATTCAATTCTACAGGAAGACACTGAATACTACAATGTGCTTGGCAGTGTCTTATAAAATGGTTAAGGAATACTGTATAAAACAGAAATGACATGACGGTGCCTGTGGTAGGTTTGTTCTCTAATGCTCCGCAATAACCTCTCCCTCTTGGTATTTATTTCTTTATCTCATCCCCTCCCCTTAACTGTGGGCTGGACCTGGTGAAATGCCTTTAATGAAGTGATGGAATGTCATTTCAAAAAGTAGGTTACAGGGGTTTCCCTGGTGGCTCAGTGGTTGAGAGTCCACCTGCCGATGCAGGGGACACGAGTTTGTGCCCCTAAAAAAAAATTAGGTTACAAAAGGTTGTAAGTTTCATCTTTTTGGTTCTGTCTGTCTTTCTGTCTCTCTCTCTCTCCCTCTCTCCTCGTGTGCTTCCTCTGATCATGCAAGATGCCACACTGCTCGATGTAGAGGCCCATTTGGCAATGACCCGAAGGCAGCTTTCAGCCAACGGTAAGCAAGGAACTGAGGCTTCAGTCCACATCCCTTGAGAGCTCAAATCCTGCCAGCAACTACTGAAATTCGGGAACAGAAACTTCTGCAGTTGAGCCTTTACATGAGACCACGGCCCTGACCAACATCTGCATTGCAGCGTTGTGAGAGATCCTTAGCAGAAGACTAAGTTAACTCGTGTCTGGGTTCCTGACCCACTGACAGTTAGAAAATAAATGTGTGTTGTTTTAAGCTACTACGTTTTGTGGTAATTTGTGATACAGCAATAGGTAACTAATACAGTGCCCTGAAAACAGCTTCACATCTAGGTATCCCTTTAGAACAGACCTCTTGGACACTTGCTTCTTACTGTCTCACATTCTTTAGCTCACCAAGTCCTCTCCTTTCTGTCCTAATTCAATAGTTCTCAAAATTCTTTTTTTGCCTCAGTCAACAGAGACAAGGCAAATCATTACTCTGACATTTCATCATTTTAAAATAAATTAGCAATAATAATGAAATGAGACTGCATAATTAGCAGACTTCTGAAAGATACATTTCTGTCTTACAACCTACACATGCTTCCAAGCAGTTATTAAAAATGTAGAGCCTAAAACATTATGGATGAAAGTATTCATACACACCATCAGATAAAAAGACCATCCGCAACAAATTAAACTGATCATGGGAAAGGTAATTTTAAAAGAGATAGGTAATTAAAAGCATAGTTAGCAGCAGTTGAAACCTCTGGCAACTCAAAGCAACGCTGATCACAAGGCTTTCCATGCCAGCAGGATTTCTCTCTGTATGTGCACCTGAGCTGTCAGAGCTGTGCATCAAGAGACTTCTCAGTAGAAGACTGACGACTGGTTCCAAGAGATGCCCATCCAGTGCATATTTCAGTTTAAGAATACAAAATTTGAGTAAATCTTGATACTTAAAAGGACCATCAGAAGCATTTAGTCATGCATAATATATGAAATAACAAGAATTTTTTTAAACTTGCTTTTTTAAATCAGCAGCACACACAGTAACACTTTGATCTCCCTATTCTAAAAGTAATTGCCCTACAATAATAGCTAATATTTAATGAGTACACACTATGTGCAAAACCTGGCATCATGGACATGTCATAGGTCATTCGGAATGACCTATTGTGGTGGACAAGTACAGAGTCTGAACCCTGCAGATCTGACTCTAGACCCTACGCACAGTCATATGCTACAATGAGTTGTAATATCGCCTGTATCTATTGCTTTTGTCCCCACTGCCCCAGTTCAGGATGTCCTTATCTCTTCCTTAATTACTTCCAGGGTATCCTATTTAAATTTTTTCTCTGAGTTCTCTTTTAATCTCTCTATTGTGGCTATTATGAGTTTGCTAAAGTGCACATATGATCACATCAATTCCTTTTTCACAACTTTTTAAATGGCTCTTAAGAAAAAATTATCTTCTTAATGTGATATCAAGTGTTGTATAGAATCAGGTCTCTGTGTTTATATTTCCACGCTCATCACATACATTTCTGCTACCCTCTTACCGTAGACACACAGAGGAACATCTAATTATCGGTGCACATTAGCATATATGGCCTTTCTGCTTGAAAATCTTCCCCAGACACCTCTTTGTTCCCTTACTTTTTCCTATTTCTTTCTTCAAACACATACTGTTCCTTCAGCGTCAGCTTCAGATTCACTCATCTGAAAAGTTTTTTCTTTTACACTTACACGGGACTAGGTAACCCACCACAGGCCTCCCACATTTTTTTATATATATATATATTTATTTTTGGCTGTGTTGGGTCTTCGTTTCTGTGCGAGGGCTTTCTCTAGTTGCGGCGAGCAGGGGCCACTCTTCATCGCGGTGTGCGGGCCTTTCACTATCTCGGCCTCTCTTGTTGTGGAGCACAGGCTCCAGACGCGCAGGCTCAGTAGTTGTGGCTCACAGGCCTAGTTGCTCCACGGCCTGTGGGATCTTCCCAGACCAGGGCTCGAACCCATGTCCCCTGCATTGGCAGGCAGATTCTCAACCACTGCGCCACCAGGGAAGCCCAGGGCTCCCATCTTGAAGGGCATCAGACGAGTTCATCAAGTATACTTGACAGGTTGATTGAATTGATGAACTCCTCTTCAAAGGGTGTGTTACAGTCTTTTTCTTATTGTATAAAATACACTACAGCGTTTTCATTTGATTTCAAAATGTCATTTCTGAAGAACAATTTAAGTTGGTAGGATTTAAGAGACAGTGCACTTGACTTGCCTACCTACAAGCTCGTATATCTCTAAAATAAAAGCCAGGCAGTTCAAAAAGGTCAGAAATCAATCACTCAAAGGAACAACATATTTATGTGCAACCAATAAAACTGCTAGCACAAATTATAGTCTATCATAGTAAATATTACAGTAGGTTAGGAAGAATAGTGATAGCCATTTCTACAACTGGTACACATTATTTTCCTATCCTTATCACCAGCAGCACCTCTCACCATGGGGAATGATCGGGTGTAATCCCAGCCAGCCTGAAGTTCAGGTCCTCTACTTCCCAGGAAAGTGCACTGTCTTGTCCTGCTGCAGTAAATGGCTGGTGTTGACAGCCATGCTCTGACCCCAGGGGGAGCTCCAGCCTCAGAATGAAACAGGCTCCGCACACTAGAAAAAAATATCTGGGTTCTTGATGCCATAACTGAACAAACCAATTCTGAAGACTGTGTTAAATCTGGACTTTCTACATATGGGATCTAAAGAAGTTTTCTTTCATTTTTAGGCCAGTTGAAATTGAGTTTCCCCCTTCAACTGAAAGCTCTACATGGATAAGTTACAATAATTTTGTATTTTTCCGAAGTTGCAAAGACCAAAAGACCTAATAAATCTAAAGAGGAACCATCATTCACAACAAACTACTTTATTATATTTGGTACAATAAAACAAGATTTGGTCAGAATGGACATGCCAGCCACCAGCTAAATAGACAATAAGATCTGATATTTAGGGAACAAGTCATAAGTGGTTTATTCTGCACAGAAGGGGAATGGGAAAGAAAGAACTCAGTGGGGAGACATCCTGCTACCGCTGTGCAAGCTGACACTCTGGCACCTCTGCAACATGCTGACAATTCCAAAATGAGAAGCTCTCACCCCTCATCCCACTAAGATTCCCTGTGCAAGCAAATTCACTCAGCAAATGATCCAGATAAACCAGTGGTATGAATTGGAGCATGATAAATGAACAGGGATACCCTGTGACTTGCTCATTTTCAAGTCATAGCATTTTGTGAAGCCTCGAATTCTGCAGGGAATAAAACACACAAACACACAAGTCATCCAAGAGGAATGGCCAGCTCCAAATTTCTTAGCCAAGTCTTTATTCTCGAATCCTTTTTTTAGCCCTGTTCTATCCTCATCCACAATATAATTTGAAGTCCCCCTAAGAGTGCCAAGCCTTCCTTAATGTTTTCCATTAAAGTTTAAAACTTGCTGAAGGATTCTTAGAAATTGCATGGAAACATCATGCTCTCTGTAATTTGTATCCGTAACCTCTGTAATGCATATGTTCTCCTTGGGGACCAAGAGTTGAGATCATTCATAAACTCTTGGATCACATGTGGCACTGCAAACTGGTGACATCTGACCACGGCAGACTCGAGGCCTGTCTCTGGTAATCATTTCCTTTGGTTTGAGTTAAGGAGCCAGCAGTTGGCACTCCTTCAACACTTGGAAGTCCTATTTTTGGCAAAGCCTAGCATCTGATATTTGACAGGGATCTGCATACCCTATCCATTAGCTTGTGAGGAAGTTGTGGATTGAGGCTAATTAATGTTTAATCAGTTCCTCTTTTTTCTTAAAGTGCCATTGTCCACAAAATTGTTCATGTGGGATTGATGTTTCCAGAATCACAGAAAATTCAAAGGCATGAGGGGAACTTAGAGGGTGTGTCCAAATATAATAGTACGTCAGGAGGAGAACGGTGTGTAGAATTGAGGGTACTGGCCAAAATGTGTTCAAGGCGGCCTTCCTCTACTGTAAAACAAAAACTCTCCACATCCCCAAAATGTTCTACTTTGCTACCCAACCTCCTCCCAGCACCTGCCCTTTTGCTAATTTCAATCTCAGTCACAGAGATAACTATAACTCTGGATATTGGAAGAAATAATACATTAAATTTAAAATTCAGAACTACACAGATTAGTCCTAAAAAAAAGCATTAAGTGATGTTTCTCAAGATGGTAACAAAGGGAAACCCCAGATTATTTCAAGCTAAAATACTGCCTCCTACTTTCTCTAAATCTGGGTTGGGGCATTAATAAATAAATAATCACAACATCTTTACAGCATTTACATTTACAGGACGATCACAAATAACCATCTGTCTGCTTCCAGCTCTTCAATCTGGCTCATGTCCCATGAGCTTCAAGTCTTCAGCTAAAGCAGTTAGGCTTCTAAGTATCAGGAAGGCTTGTTACAGGTGCTTTGTGGAATGTATTTTTTTTTTTGGCCCACTATTTCTCATTTTTTTAGCACACTCTTTTTTGCCTCATTTAGCTCTCACTGTAAGACCAAAGAAAACAAAAAATTGAAAGGGACAAATCTTTTTTATATTTTATATATATATATAATTTGTATATATATATCTGTAAAAAAATTTAATTCAATATACTTATGTATTTATTTAAGTGCACATTTAAATTTAAAATATACATAAGTGGGCTTCCCTGGTGGTGCAGTGGTTGAGAGTCCGCCTGCCGATGCAGTGGACACGGGTTCGTGCCCCGGTCCGAGAAGATCCCACATGCCACAGAGCGGCTGGGCCCGTGAGCCATGGCAGCTGGGCCTGCGTGTCCGGAGCCTGTGCTCCGCAACGGGAGAGGCCACAACAGTGAGAGGCCCGCGTACCACAAAAAAAAAAAATAAAAGTAAAATAAAATATACATAAGTATTTATTTAAATTCAAACTTCAAGATTCATTACTGCCTTAATGTTACATCTGTCAATTTGAATAAAGAAATAAAGTGCTATCAAGTAAATATGAATGTGCTGCTTTATTCTGGGTCCCAATAGATTACTACTCTCCTCCCGCCTTGTTGGTCCTTATCTGAAGGCATTAGCTTTTACAGCATTCTAACATTGCACAGTTCACAGAGGTACACAGTCTGTGCAGCTGTGTACCTCTGTCATTTCACCCTTTCCTAGTATCAGTGGGTTAGTGCTCTGATATTTCTCTCCCATGGTGTATTCTGATGTGCCTGATCAGCATGAATTACAATGCCAAGTAACTGCCAGATGTCATGAGTTATAAACTCAATAGTCTAAGGATTATTACACATTAGGGCACCCTACAGTGCAAGGGTGTCCTGGAATTTATGTGTTATTTATTACCTATTGGCAAGGTCTCAAAGTAATCTCACCCCTGCTGATGAAATGAGGGTTGGAAGGAGAAGAAGGTCAAGGTCAACCTTCCTTGTCAAGAATGCCAGTTACTTTGAAACTACTATTGCTCTATCTTTTTTCCCGTCTACCTGAAACTCAACAAATTTCTGAATAACTGACCTATATGTTATAATGGGCTTTCAACATGATTTCACAATTTCCATCATTTCACCTATTTTAACAACACATTTCATAACCATAATCACTAGTGGTCTGATTTAGAGTGTAACAGTGAATCTCACCATAATTCATGAACTTAAAAATGACCACTGGGAGAGTATGCTGTTTATTTCCCTGTTTTACACAGGAACATAGACCAAAGCATAACTGCATGAGACTTACTTGAATTCAAATGCAACAATGAAAGTTTTTTTTTTTTTTGTTTTGTTTTTTTTTTTTTTTGCGGTACGCGGGCCTCTCACTGCTGCGGCCTCTCCCGTTGCGGAGCACAGGCTCCAGACGTGCAGGCTCAGCGGCCATGGCTCACGGGCCCAGCCGCTGCACGGCATGTGGGATCTTCCCGGACCGGGGCACGAACCCGTGTCCCCTGCATCGGCAGGCGGACTCTCAACCACTGCGCCACCAGGGAAGCCCTGAAAGTATTTTTTATAAATCTGTGGAGGTGATCACTCTGTAGTATATGCAGCTGTTGAACTATAATGTTGTACACCTGAAATTTACATAATAAAAAATCATGTTCCACATGCCTGTGGGCTCTTTAGTCTTTCCTATCTAATATTAAGATTCGCAAACCACACTTCAAAATATGGGCATTACTGTAAGCTTCAGGAATTTTGCTGAAATGGATGTAATTTGACCTTTGGGAAATGTTCTATTTGATTACTACATGACAAGAACTTTGAAATGTTTCCTAATCCAGAACATAGCATATTTATTTTTTAATTGGCTGATTAAAAAAAGCTCTATCATCTCTCTACTCTATCCCAAAGACCCAGTAACCTTCTTTTCTTTTGCTACCAAATGAATTCTGAACGCTGCGGTTAATATTCAGCAATCTCATTACCCATCTACTGTAAATCTTCAAAATCATCACCATATTTTGACAGCTAAGCAGGAGAAGAGGAAGCAAGAAGCATATCCAAGCACTTTTTATGAATGCAAATGTGCTAGAGACCACATTTAAATTATTTCAGAAAATTCATATTATATCATTGACAACAACCAGCGAACAATGTGCTTGGACCTATGAGTAGCACAATTTCTTTTATTCCTGATGCTAACTCCACAGGCCCCCATCCAACCTTGCCATATACTCTGTGAAAACAAACTGATACCAAAGAACAAATAATAGATATCTTTTTAAGGTGTAAGTGATACTGAGTTCTCATGATGAAAATTTATTATAAGTATGTTTTCCCCAAAAGTGTTCAAATATTTTGAAATTAATGTAAACTCTAATCAAACCTTCATATCTTACATGAAATGAGAAAGAAGTCATATTAAGCATGGAGGTTTAGAGAAAAATCCTCCTCTTCCTCATACCCTGTAGCCTTGGTCAGCCACAGAGTATATGCTCAGCAATAAGGGAATAAATCAAATTGCCCTCAGAGTTTTTTGCTATATTTTTATTTTCTGGGCTCCATGGTTATTCCTAGGACTAAGACTCAGTACAATTTTACTCTCAAAATAGTCATGGATAAAAAATAAACAGAGCCACTTCCTTCCTGCTTGGTGAGGTGCCAACTCCCTATATGGAGATAACCATCTAGTTGCATGTGATTGTTTTAGCTTCTCTGCCTGGGAGGGTACCAAAACTTAATAAGTAAGATTTATCAGAAAGCCTGCCAAACCTTTATTGTTTAGTCCTAATCAAAGCTATTTGTGATGCCAGATTATTAAAATTCACAAATTATTATAATTCACAAATTATTATAATTCCTAATTTGGGCCATTTTCATGCACCACATATCAGCCACTTCACCTCACTCTTCCCCAAACTTTCTACAAATGGTAAAATTAGAAACTTTTTTCTTGATACTTTCAATGAACAATCAAATTATAACTGTTCTGAATGTAAGGCAAAATACGTGTATTAAATGTGGGCCAAATAAGAAAATCAGAGGTTAGCAAATGGGTTAATTTTCAAAATGAATTAGTGGATCCTAAAAAAATCAGATGTTACATATATTTATCCAGTGATGTCTAAAGCACATGGCTAATACAGCCCTTGAAATGTTTTTTTGCACATTTACTTAAAAGGAAGACCTTTGCTTCACTAAGCTTCTAGGAGATATGGCTTCAGTTCATCACTGGGAATGTTGTCAGTTGATAAAAGTGCTGGGTATGGAGTTTGGACTCTAAGCCTGCTCGTTTCCCTGCTACTATCACAAGTAGCTGGGGAAAAATTTATTCATTCCTTCTGAAATCTAAAATCTTTAACCTTACCTATTATTATTTTATCTTCCATACTAAACATTTGAGAAAGTAAATGGAAGCATTCTTCATAATTATGGCAGGACAGTTCCAGGAAATCCAGGCAGAATGTTAACTACCCTCTTCTTTTCTTCTGTGTGGTTTATTCTCTAAAGATCTCTACTGTCTCATCTTTGCCCTCTCAATCATAATTCGCATACACACTGGCCTTTCCTGGAACATAGGAACATAGCAAGCTCTTTTCCATCTTAGGATCTTCACACTATTTTCTATTTCTAGGTGCACTCTAGTTCCTCTCCACTGTTTGCCCAGTTCCTTTCACGATACCTAGAAATTCCATTTAATAAATGTTTATGGAACTATTACTTTTTGACGGGGAGGCAATATGGTATTGTGGGTAAAATAATGGGCTTAGTCAGAGGCCTGGGTTTGAGGCTCGGCTCTGCTACTTTATTAACTTGATGGTCTTAAGTCTCAGTCACGTTAAGGCTCACCTTCTTCATCTGTAAAATGGAGATATTAAAGTTTATGTCTTCAGATAGTTATGAAGAATAAAGAAAGCGATCTTTGTAAAGCACATTGTGAAGCAAAGGAAACACTTCAGAAATAAGAATTATTATTGTTGTTAGGAATTAAGAATGCTAGTAAAAAAAAAAGGGACGCTGAACCCTATCTTCAAGAACCCTATCTTGTGTATAAAACAATTCATCTTTTAAGGTTTTAAGGTCTTGAGGGTCAGACAGTCAAATACTATGCAATTGCTACTGGATGGTGATAATTACTATGAGTGAGTACTATCAGATTTAGGATTTATATATAACAGTATAATTCTAAAGTCAAACGTATTTAGGTATCATTTTTTATGTTGTAAAGTATTATCTGGGCAATAAAATATCATTGGTTCCTCCAAATCAAGAAGTTTAACTTTGCTCAATAAGTTTTACCCAGCTCATTTCTAAATGGTGATTTTAATATGATATTTAATTTTGCTTTGTTTAATTGATACCAAGTAAATTAGATATTTTCACTTTTCAATTAGTTCTAACTACTAATTTGAGATAATAGAAGAGTATTTTTAATCATTGGTTTCTTTTTTATTTAAAAAGTAGGTACTGAATATTTTGATGGTGACAGGTGCTATTTATCTATCACACTTAGAAGTACAAGATATTTCAAGCAGAGATCTTGTCCTTAGGGTGCTAAAGAGATTTAGGAAAGTTACCAAAATATAAGTCAAAAATCACAATCTGAAAGAAAAAAAAGCATGCAGCATCATAGAACCACATTGAAAATGTATTAGGATACAAAGGAGGGAAACTGTTTTCAACAAGAAAGTCATTTTAGCAGGACCAGCTTCAGAGCTGGGTTTGAAACATGCACAGTATGCTTTAATTAGTTACAAAAAGAAACATGCAGGAATGTGCTTGCATGTACAAAAAACAATCTCTGGAAGGACACACAAGAAACTAATAATAAAAAAGCCTTTGCAGAGAAAAACGAAAGCGGGAAGTGAGGGATGAGAGAAGAAGACTTCACTATATGCACTTCACACATTTTGATTTTTGAACCCTGTAAGTGTATTAATTACTTAATAATATGTATATTTTACAATGTATAAAGAAAAATAATTTTGACTAAGAGTGTTTTGAAAGTATACCATCTGCTCCAGATGGATTCAACACAAAGAGTTGGGAAGAGGGTATGGAAACCTGGTTTCTCACAAGAGTCACTCAGTGACACAAAGTGCAAGTTTACAGAAAATTGGTGCTTTCAAATATAAATGCCAACAAAATACCTGTAGAATGGTAATAAGTCTGACCTTTGAGATCAAAATATATAACTCGATTAATTAGTTATTTTCTAAGGTAGAATGAATATTCAGAAAAAATTAATGTTAAGAAGGTCTGTTCATTTAAGATGAATTGAAGGCCAACTCTGAGCTAGGTACAAGAGATATAAAGGTAAGATGACAACCTTTTGATCTAGACCTAGGCCTCTTAAGTGCCTCAACAGAGGACTAAATAAAAAATGAGGAAGTTATAGGGGAAGGAGCAAGCAGTGGTGACTGCTCTAGATGAGAGAGGATTAAAGCCATCACATATATTCACTGTCAACACATGACCCATAAAAGGCAAAATATCACTTATTTTAAAAAAGTTCCTCATTTCTCCCAAATTATAAGTTGTGATTCTATAAGCCCACTTTAAATATGTGAATTAAGAAAATTATAAATTATTTCTCCTTTAAAAATAAAAACTTACCTCCATTTGAAGTTCCTTTATGGAGTTTTATTTAGAGAAAATGTGAAAAACTTTAACTTTATAAAAATTTTGGTTTATTTTCCTTGATATGTCTATGCCTTTTATACTCATATGATTTGAGTGTATAAAAACATCATGAGTTTTTTATTTTAAAACTTGGAAAAAAAGGATAAAAAAAGATTAAGTATAATGATCCATTACTATAGTTTTTCTTAAAGAAAGATGGTGGTATATTATAAAATGAATTATAGTCCATCTTAAACAATACAATTAGCTCAAGGAATCATTCTCTATACCAGTAAATTCAATTTTGTCTTATTCTTAGGTTTATGATAATGTCAGCTGCTTAAAATGTTGGTTAAAACTCATTAAATGCATCTGGAGAGGTAACAGCTTCATTACTGTAATATGATGTAAAGAAAAAGAAAATGCTTTATTATCATTTGTTTTCAAAACTGAATATATTTGTATAATAAAACGTTCACTGTATATTTTCAATAGTCTTCAAAAATTAAGCAGCCCAATAACTAAAAAATGTTATTTTCTAAAAATAATTTTGTTCCTGCAGAGTCCTGGTTGCTGTTTTTATGTTCTTTTTCCATTAGATAATGTGACCATCTTAGAGATGGTGGTTATTAGAGACAAAATCATTTGAGGTAATACTAAAATACACTAACATAGTCTTTCTTTCTTTCTGAATATTTTTAATGTTTAGGTAGAAGAGACTTTCCATACAATAGATCTATTAATCAAGTATTACATTTAATTGCCTTCACTAGGTATTATTTCAGTGTCTTGTAAGACTAAAAAGTGTTGGATGGAAACTATATTGGAAATTAGCTATGTCTCCAATATAGATGTGATCATTTCATGTTTCTCTCCTGTAGTAGCTTAGCCATAGAAATTGCTTGATAATATTGCTGAGAGTTAAGATGTGGAAAATAACTATAGTGATTTTTTTGTACTCTCCCCCAAATCCTACATGATGAAACCAATACCATTAAAGCACTGCAAAAACATATCTAATTTAAGCTTGTATTTCTTATCTTGTGTTTTGAGATACTTTCATAATTTTCCTCCCTCTAGCCATTACTCTTGACTGTACTTTGCCAGAAACTTCTTGTTCTTAAAACATAGTCAATATTACTCAAAAAAGGAGAGGTCCCAGACATAAATTCTTTGTAGTTAAACCCTGTCAGTCCTGCCTCCATGCTGATGATTCTAAAATGAATGCCTCCAGCCTTGAGCTCCCTGGAATTCCAGACTGCCTGCTTGACATCACCCCTTGAATGTCTAAGAGTATCCTGAATTTAATGTGACCAAAATTGAATTCTTGATTTTTGTCACACAAATCTTCCCCCCCACCTGCAAAACTTTTGTGTCTTTGTCTGTGGTACAATCAGGTATAAATTACCAACAAATTATTATTTTTCCTTCATTTCTGTCACCCATGAACATCCCCCTCACACACACACATCATCGTCATCTTGTCCATTGGTAAGCCCCAATTACCAAGAGACTTATCCAGAATCTGCCTATTTTTCTTTACTTCCACCCCTATCACTTGGTCTGAGTCACTGTCATCTCTCAGGGAATACTGCAACTGACTCTTAACAAGCTTACTTTTACTCTTCTTACAGTCAATTCCTCACATAGCCAACAGAGTAACCTCATTAAAATTGTAAAACAAATCTTGTCATCCTTCTGCTTAAAATTCTCCAAAAGACTCATCACATCTACAGAAACATCCAAATCCTTACTCTGGCTTACAAGGCATCTTGAGATCTGGACTCTCATCTCATGATACCCATTCCTCTTGTTCCCTCTCCCCCAGCCACACTGGTCCTTCTCTTCTTCTAGCAAGGCAAATACTTCTTTAGGTCCTTTTGCTACACTATTCACTGTGATATGTTCTTCCCCTAAGACTTCCTTTTAGCTCTCTTCTTCTCGTCCATCAAACCTCAGTTTATATGTCAATTCTTTGAGTTTCCCTTTTATGACTACCCAATCTAAAGAAGCAACAAGATCACACATATCACACTCTTTTGGTATTTTCCCCCTGCATATCGCTTATGTGGAATTATTTTGTCTGCTAGCTTGTTCATTATCTATCTGCCTTCAGTAGAATGTAAGCCAGCTCCATGAAAGGAAGGACCTCATTCATTGTTTACTGTGGTATCCCCAGGGTCTAGAATGGTATTCTTGGCACATAGCAAGTGCAAAGTAAATATTTACTGAATGAATAGATGAGTGAGGAATTTCAATTCTTGTCATCAAGATAAGACTAAACTGGATACAGCTGATTATTACATATGCATCTTTAGTAGAAAGTTCCCTACACTGGTTTAATGATTTTACTCAATAAATGTATGGGAAGTTGCTTGTCATTTGCTTTAGTAAAAAATACAGTATGCTTTGAGGGGCATTATTGTGGAATGATCTTCCAGTAGTGGAATGCTAGTAGTTTCTCATTTTCAAAGTTAAAAACTAACACAAATTTCACAGTATTCAAATGGTCAGAAAAATGTCAGAAACTTATATCCCTGCTTAAAACATTCATAATGTTTTCAAGATTATGTTCTGCATTTTTAAAAAATATCTCAGTTGTCTAGTTGGATGGGATAAATCAGTGTCTAATAATGATCAAGATTTATTGCCTATAATGGAAACCCCACAATAACCCTGTGAGGTAGGTATGCTTATGAATGAAAAGACAGATGTTTGAAGATACCAACTTCATCCAGTTAACAAGAAGAGGGACCAGGATTTGAAAATAGACCTTTTTTTTTTTTCATTTTCTATTATTTTGAAAGAAACTTAAGCATAATGCACATATTTTATAATTCCTTAACCCAACAATTAAAGTATACTAAAAATAATTTAACTTGGAAACTAAGGTCGTCATTATAATCAGTTATATCATGCTGTGAGATGGTGATTTCAAACATTAGACTAAATTTATTTTTAATTTAAAATTCATGATGAAACTTGCTTCTTTGAATGAATCCCTAATATGAGCTTGATTCTGTACAATTGCTTTTTCATAAAAACTGGAGAACAAAAGCTAATGGTGAGTGAATTGCTGATCAGTATTACACTGTTATCTTTCTGTATAATAAACTATTGCAGGTTTTCTAATGGTAGCTCAAGCCCTGAGGATTGCAGTCTTCATGTTTTAAAAAAATATATGTCAATCTCTTTTTTCAGCAAAACTAAACTTTTAGTCAGATTCAATCATTTTTGTGTTTTCATTTATTTTAAACAGAACATTAGAAAATACATGTAACCATCTTGGAGACAGTTCATTTCTGAGTGATATAATCATTACGAGATTATATCTCTTGCAAATATAGGTACAGACAGAACATTACATCTTCAGCAGTTCCTGGCCCTCTGCAGGTGAAGCCCACAGGTTTTGGTGAATGAAAGCCTTCGGTTTGAGTCCTGGCACTGCTGATTATTAGCATGGAACTTGGGGCAAGGTATTTATCCTCTGTAAGTTTCTGCTTCTTCATCTGTAAAATGGGATCATGGTGCCTATCATCTAGGGTGACAATGAGGATTAAGTGAAAGCACTTTTTGGCATTTAGCACATAATTAGCAAAGAGGAAGTATTCATTAATTTTCATGGTTTTGCATAATCAAATACAGTGATGTTCAAAGTTATATATTCTCCTTTATAAAGTATGCATCTCCCCACAGTGATAATTCTCCCAGTTAAGTACATAAATATATAACAAAGTTGTAGATTAAATACAGTATCATGGAAATTTCTCTGTTATTGCACTAATTTAATAGTGGAATATAAAGTAACATCAAATAATATTTTGCATAAGCAAAATAATGTTTACTGGGACTAAATAACTGGTTTAAACATTTACATTAATTAGATTAGATTAAAAGTTGTAGCACTTTAATTTTGCTTTATATTATTTAAGAAAAAAATCAATCATTTACTTTTAGGGTAGTCTTTCTTACTAAAAACACATAGAACAATTGGGTCAAGATTTTCAGCAAAAGAAAGAATCACAATAGGAGCAAACAAGTGCAAAGAATGACACTACTATAATGCCAGGAGATTTTTATGCCTAATTTTTAGTGAGCAATCATTTAATTTTAGTTTAAATGTAAATATTTTAACCAAAAAATTAGCTCCTTCTTATAACAAATTTTCACTATGCTCAAATTTGTCAGACATCTCTCTTTATATCTTTAATTGCTGAACAAATATTTTCATCATTTACTAGCTTAGGTATCTGATCCTCAGTATTATATAGCTGGTGATGCCTAAAGATTAAAATAAATCTTCTCAAGAACACAAAAAGGAAATAGTTGAAATAGTGAGAGGAAAAAACAAATCAGGTTTAGTTCCTCAAGAATCAAAAATCACCTGTTCCTGACAGTTCCATCTTCCACTATCCAAATGCCTGTTATAAAAGGAAAGCAGTCCAGCCCACGCCCTGACATCTTTAATTGACTTCCTAGAGAGTGTTATCAAGAGCTACTCAAGCGGGGCTAATAGTGCCTGCAGATTGCTCGCACATGGCAAAAGTGGGTGTGTTGGACTTTAAAAGGGCTGGAGGGAGAGCATAATCTCTACTTCATGTGGGAAGAAGAACCAAAGGTTATCTGAAAAGCAACAAATAATCCTTCAGCACTCTTGAGACAGAAGGAAGATGTGTAATTGGGAGCTGGGGAAATTGGTGCCTACATGCAGACATCTTGAAGATGCTTCGCATCACCACATTTAGATTGTGACCCTGAGTTGTGTTAGATGTTGGGAACTAAATGATAGAAAAAGACACTGGCCATGCTGAGCCTTCCTTTTGACAATTAACATTGAGTCTTTTGAGAGCATATTGTACCTAGAGAGGTATCTTATATTGAGAAAAAGCAAAAAGGATCTGGCAGAATTCAGACAAGCCCAGGCATTTTCAGTTCCGTGTAAAATGTCATCCCTATTGGGAGGACAGCACATATGGTGTCTAAGATCTACTTCTTGGACTGCTGCCTAGGCATAGTGGGATGAAAAGAAGTTTGTTTGTTTGTCCTCTTTTCATTTTCCTTTTGCCACTGAATTTCTCACTTCTGTGTGTTAGAACTAGATATTTAATTGAAACAGAATGAAAGAAAGCATTGCACACAAAAAGCAGCATGTTGTATATCTTTTAGCTTTTATTAAAACCTCATATTTTCACATGACCGTTTGCCCATCATTTCCAAGACTGTCCCCTACTTCCTCTCTACCAAGCTAAGATTCATTCCTTTGAAGCAGGGCCAAGCCTTGAGGTTTCTTCAATTACCAACAAAACATAAGTAATTATGTTTCATATCTAAAAAGAGCAACTCCTGTTCACTCTCAATTTGATATATTTAATGACTATTTTCACTGGCTTACTGCATCTAACTATGAAAATTTTCACTGTGCAAGTGAAAATACTAAATGGCATTCAATATTATTTCATTTTCTAGTTGACATCCAGTTGCAGTCTACTTATTTGTAGTTCTACATAGAATGTAGTTCTATGTAGAATGTGCTATGATATTATGGTATATTTTTACACCATGGTACTAAATAGTGTGCTCAGAATTCAAGGTCATATCAGAACACTAATAATATTTACTGAATAATTTCTCCATCACTTTACTACAAGAAGACATGAACAGCCTTGATAATAACCATTTTATAAGAGAAAAAGAAATAAAAATTGGCATTGACTTTGCAAATTCCTTCCACATTTAAAGACACTTTATTGACAAAATTCTTTAGTTACCATTTACCTCAAAGGAGTTTACTATAAAGTGAAATATTATAAGAAAATTTCTTTGCAAATGAGATCATGTATGTTATGATGGTATTTGATACTTATTAATAAATGAATAAAAAGGAACATTGGCTATTATCACCAAAAATTTTTTTGAAGGAAGAAAAGAAAGATTTTTACTCTTGCTTACATTCAGATTCACCTGTTTTTTCCTAATTAACTATATTCACAATGTCAGCTACTATAGGAATTTTTTTTTAGTGTCATACTTTTTGAATGTTTCTATACAATATTTCCCCTAGTTCTTGTAATTTACAAAAATAATTTTTTCATTAATGATTGTAGCTGCTCAAACATTTTTTCAAGTTTAATGTATTGTCTTCTCAAAGATGTGAAAAAGATTCTGCCATTAATCAAACAATATGCAAGTTTTGCTAACGACAGTTGTAATTCTATTCATTTGAAAGGTAGTTAAATTGGTTGTTTTGGGTTCAGCATTACAGCTTCATTCTTCTATTTGTTATATCATGATAATTTTACCTTTTCAAATTACAAGCCATAGAATTAAAAATCTACTTTACATTAGCCATAGAATAAAAAATCTACTCTACATCAACAGTAAACTTATTCAAGCAATTTCTCTTGCCATTTCTTAGTGTTAAGCCACTTTCACACACCTGGGAGATAGTAGCCTAAATTACAGGTACAGCCTGGGTGTAGGAATGACTGCAAAACTAACTTGTCCAAACCATGATGATTCATATGGTATCCCAACAAACTGAGTTAGCAGCATGTCAACTTCTATCACTAACAGATATAAACAAAATAATATAAATAAGTCATTAGAAAGGGAGAAAAATAGAATAGACAATTAAATAAGATGAACTATAATGAAAAACAATAATAATCCTAGGAAATTTCAAGAGTATATGGTGGCTTCTTATGAATTTAGAAGAATGTGAAAGAAATATTCAAAGGACAACATTTCAACATGTCAAGTTGTGAAATGTTATAGGTCAGCTACACTATGGATTCATAATAATGTTCTGCACAGATGATGCCAGTACAGAGTTAAAATGATATCTGATATCATATCATACATTGTTGCTGTGTAAAGATTAATATAATATTTCCATCTTTCTGCCTCAAGATGTATTAGTGTAAGTAAGGACTAAATGAAAAGGTTCCTGAATATAAAAACTGGTAGGCATTCAGGAAAGTTTTGATTGTAAAGGAGTCTGGGGTTTGGCATAGTGCATGACCAATGTGATGACAGTGGAAATATATAGAAATTGATAACTAGAGACTGTGCTGCATTTAACAAGGCAGAACAATAGAAAATACAAAAACAGTGAAACAAAATTGAATGCTTATCTTTTTTTGAAACAAAATCATGTTCATATGATAAACAACAGAGTAACTATCAAAATAAATATCAATGTCCTGGACAAGTTTTAAAAAATTAACGTACTAGCAGGTATTTGTGCCATAAATGAACAAATAGTTCAAGGGGATGGTATAAAAGAAAGGCCCAGAGTAAGAAGATTTTTGAAGGGGATGCCAATCTCAAATAAGGCCACACACGCGTTCCTTTTTTTTTTTTTAATTCCAATGAAGGTCCCTGATCAATCCAGTTGTAACCGTTGATGAGAAATAAAGATTGAGAACAAATGTTCTGAAGGAGCGACAGGAAGTGCATGTATTTGAAGACACCTAAAACACATGCGAAATCTTCTAGTCTCCTAGTGATTCCTTCACTTTCCTTTCTAGAAACTCACATTATAAAAAGGTCATATTGTTACTTGCCTTCTTTTTTTTTTTACTTGCCTTTGGGTTGGGTAGTTAACTGATGTAAATTCATCAAATAATCATTTAATTACAACTCCATGCTATGCACTCAAGTAGGACCTGTAAGATAACAGTTAATAAGATACCATTTCTGTCATTAATGACCTAGGACTGTAGTGGGAACTATGGTTCAAAAAGAGAAAATGTTTAGTAATTTTCAGAAATAATCAGGAATATTAACTAAACTTTACATACCTCATTATTATAGCTGTTTGGAAAAAAATCTCAAATTATTAGACCAATTAGCATCTTTAAATTGAGAGATTAGATTATCTCCAATTCATTTTAGCCCTTACAACCTATAATATAAGCAAAACAGTAATGGAAACCAGTATGGCCAGTGAATGTGAAATTATAAGGTCCAGTAAGTGGATATGATTAGAAATTTAGATTAAAGTAAAAGAAAAAAATGCCAGCCTTTAAATTTGTAACTTATAAAAAATCAATCTATGTAGATGAGTGTTGGGGAGAAACCCTCCTTATTAAACTCCACACTCCCAAAGTCGAATACAATGATTAGGAAGTTGTTCCATAAATGCTTAATGAATTAAAAAGATGACATGGAAGACCATTTATGGAACAGATATAATATTTTTAATTTTTATAAGTATTTTTCCCCAATTTGGAGCAGCTTAATAGGTAAGATGGTACTTTTAGTTTTGGACAAATGAGAAAATAGAATAAAATATCTGTAAGACATCCAAGTTACAATGTTGAGTTGGTTTGAACATGAAGATCTGTGATAGCTAGGCAGTAGCTATTCACTGAGGAAATGTCAGCACTCATGTAATAACTGAAGACATAAAATTAAAATGCATCACTCAAGGATGTGGTAGGAATCCTGGAGGAGAGCTATGAGAAATACAAGTTTACAGAGCAAGTTGAAGAAATGGAAACTGTTGAGAATACTGCAATTTGATTCACATTGGTTTGTATGTGTGCCCTTGATATTCAAACCTATTTCTGCAAATTAAATGAACTTTTCCAATGATTTCTATAATTTACATTTTTATGAAAAAACATTTTGGTTTTAGGGCACAAAAATCACATACATCATATTAATCATTTAAAAACTAATCCTGTCACCTGTAAGCTGATCTATTCATCATAATAACTAACATTTATTGAGCACTTACTATATACTAGATACTGTTCTAAATCCTTGACAAGAATTACCTGCTTTAATCTTAATAATAGTACCAAAAATAAATATTGTTAAATTACCATCTTAAAAATGAGAATATCTAGCCATACAAATATATACAATATATATTGCCCACTGTTCCCATGATAGTAAAGGGTAACTGGGAGATTGGAGACAGTGTTTGTTTTACCCAAAAGCATGCTCCTTGTATTCACTATATAAGATTGAAACGTAAGCATGATGAATTTATCTGAGTTTAACTATACATACTCAGAAGGAGAGGGAGACTCTATTTCCACAATTCAGTCACTTCCCAATACTATTCCTATGAAATAGGATTTAGAAATCTGTCCTCTCACAGTCTCCCTTTCCACATGTAATGAGAACATCTCACTATTCTGATTGAAATGAATGAGTGTGATACTTTATGGATGATTCAATGAATTTTGAAAGATCATTTTTTTTTCATTATTTTGCTATTAACTAACTGTTAAAATAAATTCCAATTTAAAATGTAATTCAGTGAGATGTTTATTGTTTTTCCAGGGGGAAAGATGGAAAGTAGGGAAAGAAAGAAGGGAAAAAAGAGAAATGGAGAAAGCCAGGAAAGAAGCAAAGAAGGAATGAGGAAGAAATCAAATAATGCATCTTAACCAACAATGGTGGAACACTGAAATTTCAGAGTGAGATCTTTCAATATTCTTCTCATTTATTCATTTAATAAATATTAAATAAAACCAACTTGGGCAAACACTGCACTAGCATCAGTGGATGCAATGATGAGCCAAAACATACCTGAACCCTATAGGCTTTCATTGAAATAGCTATACCCTCTTGTCATGAGGACATTAAGCCAAGAATGTGTGATCTAGATAGTGAAAAATATAGGAGTTCAGAGAAAAGCACTATGAGATCATAATAATTTCGGAAAGATGTAGGAGGAGATAGATTTGTTTGTTTGTTTTAAGTTTGGAGAATACTTTTAACATATCAATTGAAATTTTTGATTTTTTAGACATGGACAATTCTAAAACTTCAAAATTCATAAGAATTAAATGAAGAGAATTGGAAATTATAAATGTTTCTTAGTGAAACATTTTTACACTGAATTTCAAGCTACTGAAGAAAATTTTGATATAACTAGGAATTAAGAACATATAGAAATCCACTTATGCATCTGTTTTGATTTCTTTGAAAATCACAACTGTTCTCAAATGCATTTGGATTTTTGTAAAATTATATCTATATAACATCAAAGGACATAACTATTGAAACTGACAAATGTAATGAAATGTAAAAGAAAATTATGCATTTGAAAGCGTTTTAACTTTATAGCATTTTAAATGTGCATTCACAATATGTTTTACTATATTCTGCAGTATAATTAATGAATCAAAATTAATTCTCTACTTAGCTTGAATGCCATCTATTATCTCAAAAAATGATTCTAAAATATATAACAAAGGCATTTTTCTTCCATTAAACTCATCTTTACCTTGCCTAGACTTACAAATATCACAAAAAACTCTAGTATCTCTAAAAGATAAGGGCTTTAGCCTTGTTCTACTGATTCTACCATCTTTGATATTAAAAAATCAAAAATCATATATATATATGTATCCATGAATAATATTTAAATGTTTTTCATGTTAACTTCTGGGATAAAAGGAATAAAAATAAAAATGTGCTAAATATACCTGTTCTAATTATCTTCATCATTCTTGGGATATCTATTACCCAGCAGGCACCATATTGGATATATAACCCCTAAACCATGCAACACTTTTCAAGAGAGTATCTCCAGTTCAAAGATGTATGTTTCTGAGTTTCAGAAATTGACTTTCTAAATGTCATATAGCTTAGAGTTAGAAACCCAGGGCTCTTTTTCTCTAAAGTGTGAATTCCTTTCACTTCCCTTACAAGAAAATGGCTCATGTTAGTTTAAGTTACACTATTAGCATGCCATGCTAACAATAAGAAGTGAAGTGTCTCATTCACCAACAAAGTGGAAAAAGTAGATTTGAACACTTTAACAACTGGATTCTCAATTCTAAATAAAAACCAGCTGACTCTACAATGCAATTATTCTAAAATATGCCCAGAGAAAAGTGTCTAGAGAGTATCTAAAGATGAGCAACCAGATATTTCTCAAATGGAAAAGCAAAAGCTTATGGCACACATTACAAATTTAGGACATTTTATTTTTTCTGTTTACAGGACACTTGTAGATTTTTTTTTTTTTTACTAGAGCTGAGCTATTAGAAGCTGAAACAGAAAGTTGCTTTATTAAAGGATGGGATTCCTTATTTTTACTTTTGCATCATTAAAAATAAAAAAGCTCATTGTGTTTACCAAGAAGGTTTGTGTCTTAATTTTAGCAGAGCTACAATGGCTCACTTGATAATAGAATGCTAGCCAATCAATCCCCTCTGGTGTTTTTCGAGGTCTGACTTTACTCACTTGAGAGACACCATTTTTTTCACTTGAATAAGTTTGTATAAATAAACTCAGATTTTGCTAGCTAAGCACGTGGAAGTCATATAAAGCACACCTAATCACATAGTTTAAGCATTCAAAATGTAGCATATAGCAAAAACTGCAGTTCTGTTTCTGTCAAAACCTGTCACCTGATGCATAAAATTGTTGGTTTTATGAGTCATTTTTTTCAGTGAACTCTAATGGAAACATGGCTGATGGAGATTTTAATGAAAGATGCAGATTTCTTTCTTCCCTACTTTCAATGAAACTCAACCAAACTGTCCTCTCTGTGATTAAAAGGAACATATTTTTTGGTAAATAGAGAAAAGGCCATTTATAATATATTTTAAGGACTTACAGACTTTACAGCACATATATTATCCTCTCATTTCTCTAAAAATATATTTGCCAACCTAACTCTGTATCTAAGAACCTAAAATTTCACTTACCTCCATATGTGTTTTTTTAAAATTCAAAGATAAAAATTGAAAATATATACCCTTTCTTTCTTCTTATTTCTATTTTGTTTTTATAATCTTAATAACCATTTGCTTCTATCACTGAGTGATTATTTCATGCTATGAACTTCAAGCTCAAGTTTTCTTCTGTAAAACTTAATATTGAATTATAGAATAGAATATTTCATACATGTTAATTCCAAAGAACAATCAAGCTAATTGTACTATGATTATTATTACCCCTTCACATTAAGTTCATTGACATATCCGATTAAATGTCCCGTATTCTTAGAAATACCTTTCACTTGGTGACCAGTAAAACTACAAAAAAATTACCTTAGAGAGCTAAGATATTTATAAACAATTTATAGCTATCTATATATATCTAGAATGAAATTGATTTTTGATGGTTTTTATTCACATTTCCTCAGATAATTTCTTTTCACATAGCTTTGCATATAAACATTTTTACCCTGGCTCTTATAAGTGATTTTATGATGAAAAAGCTTAATGTTGGTCCCAAGCCCAGAACTCAGTAAGAGGATGGAGGTAATTCTCATAGGCACTAGATAAGTAAATGATAAAGTTTCTGTTGCCTAATTCCCTAGTGAAGTTGTTACTCTCTTAAAGCAAAGTTTCATTTCATTTGATTGAATAATTTTTCCTTACTATCTACTATATTCCAGGCAGTGTAAAGTACATAAAATCACTAATACATGACTTTTCCCTTAAGAGGTATATGCATCAGCTAACTATTGCTGCCTCACCACAACCACAAAACTTGGTAATAGGCAGATGACCTAAATAGACATTTCTCCAAAGAAGACATACAGATGGCTAACGAACACATGAAAAGATGCTCAACATCACTAATTATTAAAGAAATGCAAATCAAAACTACAATGACGTTATCACCTCACACCAGTCAGAATGGCCATCATCAAAAAATCTACAAACAATAAATGCTGGAGAGGATGTGGAGAAAAGGGAACCCTACTACACTGTTGGTGGGAATGTAAATTGGTACAGCCACTATGGAGAACAGTATGGAGGTTCCTCAAAGAAAAAAAAAAGAAACAGCATGGTAGTTCCTAAAAATTGAACTACCATATGACCCAGCAATCCCATTCTTGGGCATATACCTGGAGAAAACCACAATTCAAAAAGATACATGCACCCCATTGTTCATTGCAGCACTATTTACAATAGCCAAGACATGGAAGTAACCTAAATGTCCATCAACAAAGGAATGGATAAAGAAGATGTGGTATATATATATATATATATATATATATATATATATATATATATATAATTCAGCCATAAAAAGGAATGAAATAGTGCCATTTGCACAGACGTGGATAGACCTAAAGACTGTCATACAGAGTGAAGTAAGTCAGAAAGAGAGAAACAAATATCGTATAATATCACTTATATGTGGAATCTAGAAAAATGGTACAGATGAACTTATCTGCAAAGCAGAAATAGACACACAGATATAGAGAACAAACTTATGAATACCAAGGAGGGAAGGAGGGGTGGGATGAACTGGGAGACTGGGTTTGACATAAACACACTACTATGTATAAAATAGGTAACTAATGAGAACTTACTGTATTACTCATGGAACTCTACTCAATGCTCTGTGGTGACCTAAATGGGAAGGATATCTAAAAAAGAGGGGATATATGTATATGTATAACTGATTCACTTTGCTGTACAGCCAAAACTAACACAACATTGTAAAGCAACTTTACTCCAATTAAAATTTTTAAAAAAATCAACTTAATGGCTTACAACTATTCCATTGGCTCACACTTGGGTGGGTTAGCAATTAAGGCTGGTTTTTGTTGAGTACGTTTTCTGGTCTTGTTGCAGTCACTCATCCATCTATAGTCGTCTGGGGGCTCTACTGGGGCTGGATGGTCAAAATCAGTCTCATCAACATCTCCAGGTAGTTGTCCCAGCATACTGGGGCAGCTGTATGGCTGTATAGTTAGGCCATTCTCCATATTTGGTCTCTCAGTCTCAAAGGGTCTAGGTCATGCTACTTCACATGGTGTCATCAATGTTCCAAGAAGGCAATGTGAAATCAGCAAGGTCCTCATGAGATGTAGGATCAGCATATCAATTCTATTGTATTCTATTGGTCAAAGCAAGTGACAAAGCCAGCCATACACAAGCAGTAGAGAAATGGACTCCTCCTCTCGATAGAAGTGACATTGTAAAGAGTAAAGATACAGTGATGGAAGAAATTAGTGTACTCGTCTTTGCAGTTTACTATAGTTTAAAAAAATTAATGTGACACTTTATAAGCTTTACATACAATAAACAAGAGTTTATATTCAACAGAATATCTCTCACACATACAAATTTAAATAGCTCAACATTGCAGGCACTTTTCTCCACCTCTTATAATCTCTCAAGGAAAAACCTAAAAAGTAATTAAAAACGACAATGAAAACATAAAGGTATAACAAACATGGAGTCTCTCTTTCTTTATTGTGTTGTGCACTAGAACTTCTCAATAATGGAACTTTAATTTTGGAGCCAGCAGATGAGACCTCAATTTTACTCTTAATTTAAAGAAAAATGCTTGTTAGTTCAAAAGGATGCTATGCATGATGTTCCTGATGGAACTGTATGGATATAAAACATGAAATCCATCCCAAGCAAAGTGTGATGCCAAGGTTTTTCTATAATTTACATGATCCACCTTGCGACCTAGCTGTCTCTCCAGAGATGTCCCACGAGCAGACTCCATGGGTTTACATGGCAGAGTACGACTAACTGAAGCTCACTCTGTTAAACTTCGGTTTACTGTATAAAAGCTTTAATTGTTAACAGTTTGTTTTTATTTGATGTTCTCAGAATTTAACAGATGTTAACAATCAACAACAATACTGAAAAAGAATCTCATCATTATTAATGGGCAGAAAAAACCCCCACAAGTGTTGAATGTTCCAGCACATGGCAATCAGAATACCATGTTTCTTAGTACCGCATGCTTCATCGCAAATGTTAATGGTGCCTTCTTCCTGTATACACAAGAACAGTTAGGTATTCATAAACTATCAAGCAATACTGCTAAGTAACTTATTAGTCTTGGTTGTTGTTATGAAACATTTCTGGGCATAGGATCAATTTAAATCTCAATATACTTGAGGGAAACCTCCCACAAATAGAAATGAGTTATAAGCAGGTTTTCCTTTATCAAAGTCTGATCTCGCTTTTCTTTGAGAAAATTTCTGACTTTCCAGGAAATTAAATGGCATCTGATCGGCTTGTTTACACTTTCTCATTTCCCCAAACCATTTTGTTTCATTTACTGCATTCTGTCACAGTGAAAGAGATTTGGGGATTTAAAATGGATTCATTCTGCTCAAACAGATGTCGAAGATGAGGTACACTGGTTTTAACAACTATTTAGGGGCCAAAAGAAGAATAGCTCTTCCCAAGTAAAAGTCTATAGTGAGCATCCAAAGGAGTGTTTTCTATTTTTCTCCACAGCTATATTTCACTAAATTCAGTCAAATTTATTGAGTAAGTTTTGTGTATCGCTGCAGAGAGCTGACATGCATCTTTAAAACTGCTAATGTATTATAGAAATTATAATACATGGAAATAATTTTGTTTTGCTAGAAACCACAACACAGCATTTGAGCACTGTGAGAAAAAAAATATACATCTATTTTTACATCCATAAAGTGATTTTAAAAGAAAAGCAAAAGTTATGCTCCTTATATAATATTTCAGAGGATGTGACAACATAATGAACAAATGTGGACATATGTTTATTTTTTGTTGTACGTTTTTGCGGTAGTGGCATTGGGATGCAGTGAGAAATTAATACTTGCCTAGCAGTTAAATCAGGCATGGCTAGAACTTAGTGATATAGTAGTTTTGATAATGCTTAAAATTATTATTGGTTTTAAACTATGTCATATGCATTGCAAAATATTACCAGATGAGGTGGAGAAGAAAGAAAATATTAACTGCCTGTGTCATCATTTTCTTTGTGTTTGTATGCACATGTGTGTGTATGTCTGGCTTTGATGTCTACAATTTTGTCTTAGTAAGTGATTCTTTGACAATTAGATTGTGCTGAAAAGTATTTAGTGGCCTGAAGTATGATGCTATTAACATCAGCTAGAAAGACAGAAAAAAATCAATACAAATTTTGCTCACAATTAGCAAATAATTCAATGACTTCTTGCTAGTTCTCTAGAGAGGAGGGT
This sequence comes from Mesoplodon mirus, assembly GCF_964341445.2. NCBI lineage: Eukaryota > Metazoa > Chordata > Mammalia > Artiodactyla > Ziphiidae > Mesoplodon > Mesoplodon mirus. Next base: position 116,416,832 of record NC_138982.1, read on the forward strand.
TGTGGAATCCTTGAATTCAAGGGAAGATACTCTGGATTTATTTCTACAGAAAAGCTTATCTCACAAACCTAATGAATAAAGGCATAATTCTAAATGAGTCAATGCCTCAGGATAATTGGAGTTACAAACCCAATTACTAAATGTCATCCTCAGTAATTATTTCACTTATGCAGTATATTAGACATAGTTTCAAGTATTCCTATAGTTTATATTTCAAAGAAAAGCTAGTCTTTCTATTTTTCTATTTGCAAAGCCACACTTTTAAATTGTTGAAAAGCAACTGCTACCTTTTTATTCTAGTACAATCAATTAGACGAAAACACAACTTTATATATCTTTCTTTTTTCTAAGAAACTATCATGGAAATTCTATCTTCCACAGTCACCAAGTTAAGTTTAAGTCTGTATTTAAACTGTGCACTTATTTTGTTGAAAGATGTTGTGGACAAACATAAAGTCTCTAACCTCGTTTTACAAAATTATTTACTACTGTAAGAGTCATCTTTTCTTTTCCTTTTATGAGTTTTGATCAAAAATCACTTTTAGGTAGCATATATGACCATTTTTGTATGGACATATAAGGGTGAGAGTACTAAAAAGTATATATAATTTTGGGGGAGAAGGGAATATTCTGTGGGTACTTAACATGTTCATATTATACCCAGTCAGCTTTTGGTTTGTTTATTTTAACTTATATTAGATTGACTTAGAGATATATAACAATTATTATTATTATTATTATTATTATTTTTTTTTTTTTTTTGCGGTACGTGGGCCTCTCACTGTTGTGGCCTCTCCCGTTGCGGAGCACAGGCTCCGGACGCGCAGGCTCAGCGGCCACGGCTCACGGGCCCAGCTGCTTCACGGCATGTGGGATCTTCCCAGACTGGGGCACGAACCTGTGTGCCCTGCATCGGCAGGCGGACTCTCAACCACTGCGCCACCAGGGAAGCCCTATAACAGTTATTGAATGTTATATTTGTCCAACTGGTTGTTAGCAATCCTGAAATAGTCTTAATTTTAATATAATATTTTTTCTTAAATAAAAAAATGATTACAATTTTTACAATGTATCTTTTCATTATTAGCACAGTGGCTAATGATGCTGGTGGCCAGGTGCCCGTCATTCTGCTTTCATGCCAGTCATCCTCCTAAGATAGTGAATTATTTGAGTCCTTGAAAAGGCTGTTTCTAAGGAAGAAGCAAAATATGTCAGCAATACAGCAGGAGATGTCACCAAACTGGTGTGGCACATCAATCACTTACTGATTTTTATTTGCCAAAAAAGGACAATATGGCATTTAAAGAATGAGAATACCATACCAAACCAGCTCAGGATTTGGAACTGAGAAGCACTGAACTGCAGACATGTGGCCCATCCTGATTCAGTCACAGTAATTAGGAAGGATGACTCCTGACACTGCAAACACAGGTGACAATTCTTCTGACAACATCTAACTGGAGATACTAACTAATCAGATATGAAATCCAGGACTTTCCTCTATACATTACATAACTGAAATAAAGGTCTTTGCTAATTCCCAAAGCTTGAGATAAACAGACATGTTCTTTTCAGTAATTGCTATCCTTTTCCCATTTAGGATTTTATATCTGATTCACTCAGAGACTCCACAGTTCAGGCAGCAATTATTCTTTGTGGAAAAGTCAATGCTGCTAAAACCAGAATTCCCACGAAGTTTTTTGAACTTCTTTTTTCCTCTTTAAAAGTTCTCAGGCTAGCAGAATGTTAGTTTCAATTAACTGAACATAGCAAAGTATAACTTCCCTGTCAAAGGGCAGACTAATAAATCCCAACAGGAAGAAACTGGTATAAAATGACATTCAACAGAGTTATTGAAGATGTTTAGATGGAGACATAAGTTAATGTATACATAATGTTCATTAAAATATAAAAGTTTTATACATACATATCTACCTAATCAAAGTGCCTAATGACATGCTCAAATCTACCAAGTACCATAAAAAGTTTATATTGTCTTAAAACCTCTGTAGTATTTAGGTTAGTCTCTCTATTAAAATATAAAAAGACATGAACCGAAACTAATTTATGCAAATACATGTGTAGGAAGGGGTGATATGAATATTAGAATTCTGCTCAGCAGTATTCTTAAATTTATTTATGTGAACTTTAAAGGGAACTGTTGAATAAATAGAAGAGAAGATCTGAAGTGAAAGATGAAGGCATGAACAATAATAAATGAGAAACAAATACAGAAGTAATCAGAGGAAGAAAAGAGGTGAGGATCATTAGGGACATTATCTGCTTAATTTGTAAAGTATACAGCCTGAGATGCTACATATAGATCATTTTAGAAGGCTGTGAGGTAGGTAACATTGATATTGGTATCAAGAAAAAAAAAAAAAGGTTTGGCATGAGGGAGAGGCTCTGATTAGATAACGCATGGCATTACCTTTATCCCTTCTTTAGCCCAAGATGGTCACCTCAGTGACATGTTTGCCTGCAGGGTACAACTTGCATGGGGAAAAGAGAGAAGAATACTCCAAATAAAACCAGAGGATCTAAATTATTTTTATTAATATGAGAAGTGATTAATATACTAAACTGTAAATTACTTACAATAGTGTCTTATAGGGACAGAGTAAAAATGCTTTGAAGGAAAAATGAAGAGAATTAAGGTATTTTTTTTCTGAAATGGCTCTATTATTTTGTAAAATTCAATTTTAGTAGGAATGTCCTGCCTCTAAAACAGGAACTCCGAAAGCACATAACTTTATCCTCCAATATCATTCTGAGGTGTTTCATGTTATTGATAATAGCTTAATAGTTATAAAATTGAGTAGAACTTCACTGTCTTTAGTTGACAGTAAAAGTGAGTGAGACTTAGACTATTTGACAACATATGTAAATGATGTTGCAACAGTCACCCGAGATCTTATTTAAAGAGATCTCAGAAATCTAAGATTTCAAAGGAGGAAAAATTCATATCAAGCTGAATTTATTTTTCTTTTGAGTCTTTTTCCTTTTTAGGAAAAGAAGTGATAATTTTAACCACTCTGTCCTATATATCTGACAAGATTGTTTTAATGATTATTGAACATAATATCTGAGAAATGGTTCTATAAACTATTCAGAGCTATACAAATCTTATTATAAGCAAAAATAATACCTTGGCTTTTACATTTATTTTTCTTCAGATTGTAGCCAATCAAATTCTAGTATTCCTTGGAAGTGTCTAAGGATTCCAACAATATTAGATTTGAATTTCATTTTAAATTTGTTTTTAAACTATCTTTAAATACAATAAAAAATAATATGCACTAAAATATATTGTATTCCTAACCTACCATTCGGCAACCAACATATGTACTGCCAATATAACTGACTTGATTCAGAGCTTAGACTCAAACTCATCCTGAGCAATGAATATAAAACTAAACTGCTTGTTATTACTCATGCTTATATAGCATTATAAAGTTTTAAAAATCTAGGACATCCACACACATTACATTGTCATAAATCTTGGATCAGAAGTCTGGTCAGAATCATAGACTTTATGATTTTTTCTTTTTTAATTTAAAGCTTGTTCACTTGAAAAAAAAGTGAAACTTCTTTACTTGTGAAATGGTACAAATGAGAATACTACACACATGAACTCTGGCAGGGCTCGTTGACACTGAGGGGCATCTGCTGTGCTGGATAAGGACACATCACAGTGTTAGAGTCATTTGACCAATACCAAATGATATAACACGTCACAGCAACATGAATTTGTACTCTAGATTATTTTGATATTCATCACTTTTGGATGCTTATCAGACATTCATAATAGTGATATCTCTTTAAATACTGTTTAATTATATTTTATATGTTAGAGTTCTGCTTTTGAAAAGCTTTCCATTGGTTGAAAAAAAAAGGTTTGAAAATTGCACTGTTTTTTCTTACATAATAAGATGATATTGCATAATGGCCATAACCTATTTTGAACTAGAAATAGCAGCATGGAAGGATTCATGACTGTAAATTTTATATTATTCTGATATTTTAACTTAAAAATCAATTCTAAAATGCTTTGTGTTTAAACCTATAAAAAAAAAGACTCAAATTAAAATGCTTTAAAGCATTCCTTACCCCATAAACAAAATATTGATAAGCATCAGCAAAATAGATCATTCTAAATTTGTGTTTTCTTTGAATTGCTGAACAGAAGAATAGTTTAAAGTAGCACTCTTCCAGTTTCTTCATGCTTATTCACCAAAATTGATTTTTAAGGTTTAGAAACTAGCAGCCTGTTTTCTACAGAAGGCAAAAAGTCACTTTGAAGACCTCGACCAAAGACTTTTACTTTTACTCTGGGTGATCATTTTTCTTCAGGTTGATCCCAAATGCCTCACTTACACAGATGTCCTCTGGAATACTGATTTCTTATGCAGTGCAACTCATTTTATAAAGGAATTCTTTCCTTATTTAAATTCAGACATGAAGATGCATATTTTCTTAGTGTCTATTATTTTTAATCGTTCCAAAAGTCTTTTGAAGTACTGTTTTACAACAACGTTAAATACAGTTTTGGTATTTTTAACTTAGTAATTGTTATCTATTTTTACTCTATATTACCTTATACAATATACATGTATACATACATATGCAATATGCATATATATATACACATTCCTGTCACTTTTTTGAAAATATTGCACGTTTTGCATAACATACTTCAAAACATATTTCTCGGATTAAATGAAAGGATACAATGTTCAAATGCAAGAGAAATGGAAAAGAGCTGCTCTACTGTAAAACCAGTTGGACAATGAAAGTTACATGGGGTCAAGCCCCAAAATGAAAGAGGAAATATTCACAAGGAGAGGCTGAGATGTACAACACTCCACACAATGCACTTCTCACTTGTATCTTCTCCATTGGATATTGACTTTGCTGACTCAGTATGAAATCTTTGCCAGGAAGAATTGTACCAATTTTGGAAAATCTAAAGAGACTTAGGGCAAGAAAGGGACAAATAGAGAGGCAAGCAACAAAAGAGGGTGGACTGAAGGCTCTTCCTGGATCTGGGTGCTTAGTGAGAGAGTCTCTCCTGACACTCCTTCCACCCACCCTCAAATATTTCTGGAGAGGCAGTTTCCAGAAACAGGTCAGTTCACAATGGTGTAAATGGAAAAGGGAACTAGCAAAAAGTGATCAAGATTGCACACTAGGCGGAGACTTTCCTTCTTCCCACATAAGAATCCACAGAGAAAAATAAAATTGGTCTTTCACAGAGGTATTAATATTTAGGGAAATTTTAAGACATTTTATCCAAAGCGAAACCACAGGAAACTAACTATAAATGTTTACTTTACTATGAACACAATGAATTTATCCTTTTATGGTTCATTTTGCTTCTTATAGAATAAAAAAAAAGACACTTCCATTTATCATGTCATGACCCATATATATTGGCTGAGACATTTAATCTGTGCACATTATAACTACTAAAGCCATATGCACACCTCATTATAAAAAGAAACCTCTATTCCTCTAAATGCAAAATTGTTACAGTTATTTGAAAAATAGTCAATAGGCATTGCTGCAATGTAACTTTTATTTATATCAAAAGACTCCCAAGTCAAGAATGAACTCTGCTATTCAATACAAAAAAAAAAAAAAAGATGCAAAATGTCATATGGAAGTAATTACAGGGGTAAAGTTCTAGATTCAATTGGTACATCATACCCATCGATATGAAAAATTAGGCTTTTTATTGACCAAATGATATAAGAATGTATCAGATGTAAGGACAAGGTTAAAAAGCATCCTGAGAAAGGAAATGGTATTAGCAATGGTCGTTTTATTCAACTATCTCATTGTTACAGCAAACAGATAATAGGATAACATAAATGGAAACAACTTGTGCGTTTTAGATACATTTGTATTCTTTGTTTCTGACATTGAATCAATGTATAAGTATCTTATGATTTTGAAACTGTAGATTAAGTAAAAAATTCATTTCCATTTGCACATCCTTTTGCTACATCATTTATTCAAGAAACACTACCCGGCTGCCTGCTGGACCAGTACCAGACCGAAGTGTATTTAACTTGGTTAAAAGCCATTTACAGTATATCGAATCATCACATACACTTTAAATATCTTACAACTTTGTCAATCATACCTCAGTAAATCTAAAAGAAAAAAAGCCATTTAGATAACAAGGTATGAATTGTATGAGGGTGTCTAGAATAGACCTAAAGCATGTCAGAAAGTGAGATGCTCTGTTAAATAATGTTTGTTTAGGAAAGAAGAGAAGAGAAGGAAGAGAGGAAAGAAAAACGAGAGAAAAATAGGAGATGAAAGAAAGTAGCAGAAAATGTTGAAGGAAATAGAATTTTCAAAATTGATTGACATTATCACCTTAGAGAGTTGCCCTGCATTCCTGAATGGCGATGGTGAAGACACTGTCTTCATTAAAATTGTATTGATGCAAGGAACTCCACATCCTTAAAGAAAACATTTTTTTCCTCTGTGGATCATGTTCTATTCTAATCTGAACACCATAAGGATTTATTTCTGCATATGCCAGAGGACAGGGGAAGAGAAAACATAGTCTATCTTTTCCAGGACTAACTTGGATATAAAAATTGCTAATTTATATGATAAGAGGTCACAAAACTATGAAGCTTGATAAAATACAGACTTAATACAATGGAAAAAAAGCATTTCCTTTTAAATATTCCATATTCCTCACATTTTAACATATTTCCTTGATCATCATGTCTAAGTCCCGAGCAAAGCAGATAGAGTGCTGTTTCAATAAAGTGATGAGTCCAGATTCTGGAAATATTAAGATGTTAATTGCTCCTTAATGACTTGCAAGATATCATTCATTTTTTTGCTATTAATTTAATGGCTAATGAATAATAGTAAATAGAAGGTTCTATTGTATTTCATTACCATTCAGAAAATTAGCTGCCAAACCTGATGATAACTGTAATAATTTAATATATAATAATGTTCTTTGGTAATTTTTATCTTCTTCAGTTATAATGGTTATGATTTTATCTTTCCCTTGAAGTAAAGAGGTTGCTTTTATTTTAAATGACCTTGGAAATACAGAATGCTACCAATTTAACGTTTCTATATGTAATACTACTTCAAGAAACAATTTCATTTTTTAATAAAGTCAATATAATTTATTCAGGGTTAAAAAGCATGGTTAAAAAACTATGATAGTTACATAGTAACACATCCTCCACAAAAGAAATATCTCTCATTTTGTATGTACTTATAAAAAGTATAGTCTAGCACAGAGGTCTGCAAATAACAACCCATGGATCAAATTGGTCTGTTACCCTTTTTTTTTTAAGGTTAGTAGGGTAAAAATGGTATTTACATTTTTTTAGTTAATTTTTTTATTGAAGTATAGTTAACTTAAAATATTATATTAGTTCCAGGTGTACAACATAATGATTCAATATTTTTAGACTGTACTCCATTTAAAGTTATTATAAAATAATGGCCATATTTCTCTGTGCTGTACAATATATCCTTGTTGCTTGTTTATTTTATACACAAAAAATTTACATGTTTTAATGGTTACAATTTAAGTAGTTAAGTCCATACATAATACCCTTGATTTATATATAATAGACATATCTATTAATGCTAATGTAATATATTATATATAATCTACATAATATCACATATGCATGTATGTATGTGTGTCTTCTCTCCTTTGGAAACTCCTTTTCAGATACACACTCTTTAGCTTAAATAGCCTCAAGTGTTCTAGTAAGTAAGGCTGCTCTCTTACAAACTATGTATGTGCACTCTCTCCAAATATATAACATATACAGTTTTAACACCTGGTAAGACTCAGAGTCAGGTCTGACATGCTAGGAAATCAGTCTAGGTGGGCAGCGATTTGGACAACTGTGAATCCTGCTTGGCCATTTTTTTGTCTCTGTTGCCATTTTTGCTCTGCCCCCTCAGAGGCCAGCACTGATATATATACACACACAGAGCAAGAGAGTAAGCACACTTGCATTTTCCAGACCAATCAAGGCTATGTAGGTTGAAAAGTGTGTATCTGAAACTGAGTGTTTATCAAAGAGGAGGGAGTATGGCAAGACAGTGCAAATATCCCAGACATCATATATAAGGTAATCCAAATCATGACCATGTTTTAACTTGCTATAAGGCATAGATTTTCATTTCCACACAGTACATTTTATTTATTATCCTAACTTTGCATACTGTAGTGTCTGGGCTTTGATAAAAATTCTGGCATCCAAATACTAAGATTAAGAATAGACTGGCCAGAAGGCAGAGTGTGTTCAAAAAAGGCTGCCATATTTTACTGTAGACATTTTCAAAGGAGATTTTCTTTGATTTTCCAGGAGGAATTTTGAGTAGGTCATCACCAAATCAGAAAACTTTGCCATTTTCTATGCTAGACTGTGAAAACAATGTCAAATTCCCTCACTTATCTGTAAGGTTGTGATGGATGATACAATTAATAAAGGAATTTTTCTAGCTCCATTTCATTTAGAAAGTTTAGACATGTTTCAGTTCTATACAAATATTGTATAAGAAACAAAGAAACAGTATAAGAAACAAAGAAATGAACTAAAATTAGATGCTTTAATAGGAGGTACATAAAACTATGTATTTCTTTTGCTAACATAAAAAGTACACTATTAATTACTATTATGTAGTTTTGTTATAAAGTAATAATAATCACTACTTTATTTAAATCCAATGGCTTATTCCTTCGATTACTATTTAAAATCATAAATATATGACCCCAGTCACATTATAATTTCAGTTCTGGAGTACAAGTTTTATAATATGAAAGGAAATATGATGCAGTAACATTTTGTGCTTAATTGAAACAGTATTGTAACAGAGCAAAACAACCCTGACTCCATATTGGATCTATTCATTTAGCTCTAACCTTCCTGCCCTGCTGCCTGCGCTTAGTCATGCTGGCTGTGAACACCTGTAAAAGAATGTTCCCTATAGCCTGAAATATACATGATAGTCTATTCTCAAGGCTCTGCCTCCCAGGCTTGACCTTTAAAAGTATAACACTTTTCATTCATAAAAAGTTGCAGAACAGAGAATATCATTTGTCTTGTTGGAGGTTTACAGGAACACTGTGACCAGACCTACACGGACAGCTGCAAGAACAAAAGATTCTAGTACCAAGAAGTTTGCAACACCCAACCACACTCCTCCCCTTTTAGTATAACCGAAGTTGATTGTAATTTGGGTAAGATGGTTCTTTTGGCTTTCCAAATAAGGTTGATATTCCTTGCCCAAACACCTCATCTCTCAATTTATTGTCCTCTTATGTGGCAGGCAGTATGAGCTTGGACTCAGCAACAATATCGCATTAAAAAAATTCTCACATTATGAACAAAATTTTAGAAATCACAAATTAAAAAAATAATAAATTGTCAATTATTCAAAGTATTTTAATACTGACAGGCCAAGTTAATGGTGAACTGCCACATGACATAACCACAGTTTAAGAAAAAAAACTATACTGTTCGTGAGCAAGGAATGACACAAGATTTGGATTGTATAAGGTATTCAAGCACATATTTCCTTGCATGAATTACAATTGCAATGTATTAATATTTCGTTAGACCTGAGTCAGAAGGTACATAAAAGCAGAAAATCATACATATATATAAAATCGTCCATTGATTGCTAGTATAGAAGACTCACACTTCTTACTAATAAAATAAGTTGCATAAACAAAGAGGGTGAACATGCATTATGTGTTATTGCATAGTACTGAATTTTTAGAATTGACAGATATTTCTTTTGGATGTAAGTTATCGTACTTTTTTTTTCTTTACTCCTCTAGGTTTTAAATCAAAATAGACATTTAAATCGGCTTTAAAAACAAAGGTAACATCTACATAAGAAAACTCCTAACTGCACATATATTTTTTTTTGGCAGATAATGTTCTGATTATTTAGCATATTATTTTCTTTTGAAATCCAGTATTTCTACATATAAATTAGTTTCTCTATTCCTCTTGTATCATCTCAGAAGGTCACATCTGACCATATTAGACTCCTCAAAAATCCCCAAAGACATGTTAACTTGAATAATTCATAAAGTATTTTTATTCTTAAAGTAACAATGTTGATACAGGCTGACAGCTAGTTTTGCTCTTAAAATGTAACAAGTCCCAGAAAAACTGTGGCAATCAGGGTGGGGAGGTGGGTTAGAAAGTTAGTGGTAGGCTATTTTTTCCATAGCTTTAATATTGCAATTAGCCTTCTCTGGTTCTATAATATAGTGGTTCGGATTATGCAAAGACAATTTTTTGCCTATGCATATATTTCATTATAACATATTCAATTTTATTCCACAGGGGGGAAGCTGGCTATCTCATAAATGATTACTTCATGATTATTCCAGAAAATATTTCTTCCATCTCTCAACCTTTTATCAGCCCAGCATGATATATCTGATTTTTTAAAATCTGAAACTTAAGAAATATCTAAAGATAATATAAAACGTGGGTTGGAGAACCTAAGAAGCACCTGTATTACAAATCACACCCAGCTAGCTAAGACCAAGCATAGCTATAGGAGCAACATTATTTGAAGAATTAGATCCAAAGTCACAATACATGCCTATGCTCAAAGTAATAAAGAAAAGATAATTTAAAGAAATAAATCAAGATTCAAAAGTTAAAGATCAATAAAGAGCTAATCAGACTATGAACTAAACAAATGCTTCTGCTTGGGAAGTGGTTGACCTGAGGGGACCAAAATGCCATGAGACACAACAGATGTATTGAATAATATGCCATTAAATTTTGTTGTCATGTTGAAAGACTGTACACCTATTCTAATAAAAAACCCGAAGAAGACCAAAAGGTAAACCAGCATTTGTTTCCCAGAGGATTATATAGATCAACCATTCGGATCTGAATTAAGGCCTAGAGGGAGGTGTCTGGGAATTCATGACTTATGGGCATTTGAATATTACAAGTGTTTGGTACAGGGAATGGGAAACAGGTTTTTAAAAACAAACAAACAAACAAAAAAACACACATATGGTGAAATGAGGGCAGGACTGAGCAAGACTGTCTTTAACTCACAAATTCACTACCAAGTCATTCTTAAGAATTGAGTCTTAATTTCTTCAGAGTGGCTCCTATGATCCTGGTATGGCATTTTTGGTCATTAAATATTTATGTTGTGAATTTTTAATGCAGTAAACCTACCAAATTCCTTTATAAACACCTATCAGATGAATTTTACGATATGTTCATTGCAAGGTCTCCAATAATCTTGGATACCCTATTTCTTTTGTGACCTTTGTCCGCCCTGTTTCATTCTTAACTGGTCTCTGCTGCACATACACATTGATATGAAGACAAAGCATTGTCAGATGGAATCAATAGATCATTCCTTTGGTATTGAGACTGGCTCTTGCATAGTTTACTTTCATTTTTGTTAGCAGATCAATAGTGCTAAACTGATGCATTACAAATTGGGGGTACAATTAGTATCTGTCTTCAAGCTAGTTAACATGGGAATACTGCTTGATTGGTAGAGTTTAGATGGAAAAAATTCTCTTGAAATTTTTAAGTCGTATCAAAATTGCCTCTAAAATATAAATGTTTCAAAAAGAAATGTTTAATTTCTTTAAAAAATTATTTTTCACATTTCTTAGTATTTAGTTGATTTAAAAAGACATTTTCTTATTAGATATTTTTTAATAAAATATGATTTGAAATAAAATACTTTCCATTGATGGATCAGGAAAAGGAGTTCTTTTTGAGTCTATATAGTCCTGGTCTAGAAAGAAAATAATTAGATTCATAGAGTATTCATTGAAGAAACTTAAAAATAAATGTATTAATCTTAAATGAATTTTCTGATTTAGCTTTATTTTATTATCTATATAAAAATGCACAGTTAAGACATTTTTTAAAAGGAATGTTAAGAATTAACTTTTTTACACTTACACAGTTACTTTAATGCCTCTTTTTTACCTACTTCTTAGTTTGCATGGAAGATTCATTTCACTAGTGACAAAAGAGAGTTGAGCCCATTTTCTTCCATCTCATCAATATATTCATTAATGGGACTTCATCAATCTCACTGCACTAAGAAAATGTTAAATCTTCCAAGCATAGTAAGATTGATTTCATGATTTGGGGATCAAGTATTCATTATTAGGCCATTTTTTTAAATTTATATGTGAGTGCATCAAAAATAATAATAGTCAGACTAAGTGGCCTTCAACTAAAAGAGTGATATTCAGTGAAGCCATTACCTATGTAAGAGTAATAAGGTACACAATTTATTAAATTTGACCCTTAACACCAAAAACAGTGTTGCATATTGATTTGCTCTTCCTTTACCTAGGATCCAGTAAGTAGCTGGACCTCAACAACTTTTCATTATACGTGGCAGTGGGGAACACAGATGAGAACAAATACATCCTAAGCCTTCTTTGCAGCATATTGCAGTGCCCGATTTGAGGGTCTCAGCCTAGATCTGAAACTTAGTTTTACTTACTTACTATGAATGGCGGTAATAATTAATATCTTACAAGATTGCATGTGTTAAAGAGCTCATTCATTCAACCTGTCAGTAGGTTCATTTCTTTCAATATTTATAGAGTTGGTGTATTAGGAGTTGGAAACATAACTCTAAACAGGGGTATATAACCCTTATCCTCCAAGAGATTAGATTTTAGTGAAGCTGACAGATTTTACATAATTATGTACTAATTTACAATTGTGATTATAGCTGCATATAGGAAATTTCCGGTACTTCACTTAGTCTGATCATTCTTGAACAATTCACATTGAGGCTCTGACTTAAGTTCTGCTGAGAAAGATATCCAGGGATTGTTTGGTGAAAGATAGAGAAGTAGAGGCCTTTTCAGCAGAGGGAATAACATAATCAAAGACTGGAAGAAGGACGGCATGTGGGACAAGTGAAAAGGTCTGTAAGGATCATGCATGACCTTATAGGTAACACTGACGATACTGGACTTTTTCTCAAAAGCAAAAGGAGATCACTGAACAGTTTCAAGTAGAAGGGCAACATGATTAGGGCTAAGAGTGGCCTCAGCCAGTCCAGATAACAAGCTGTTTCATATTCCTGTGGAGAAATGCCGCTGCTTTGACTAGGATGGTGGCAGTATGAATAGAAAGAAGTAGATGGATTTGCAATGTAATTTAGGAGAGGAAATCCACTGGACCTGGTGACTAAGTACAGGGAATAAGGAAAAGGAAAGGGGCCAGATAGACACAGGAATTCTTGTACAGAGAAATTTCAAAAAGATGGAGACATTCACTAAGATAGGCTATGATAGAAGAGTAAGATAAAAAAACAAACAAAACTGAAAACCAAGAGCTAGCCCAAAGGAAATGTTTCCAAGTAGGTGGTTGGATATCTAGAAGATAGGTCCAGGCGAGAGTTACACACTTCAGTTATCAGTTTAGAGAGGGCAGTTGAAGCCATGAAGTAAAGGTGATTGTCCAGGGAGATGTACAGAATGAGAGGTTTAAGAGCACACACAACGATATCTAGGGGAATTCAATTATTTAAAGATTAGATGACAAGGATTACATCTAAGAAAAAGGAAAAGCAGTTGCTAGAGAGAGAGAAGGAAAATCCTCTGAGTGCAGAGCATGCCAAGCACCCTGCCTGGTCCACGGCAACATTACATAAGTGTCATCTACCAGGAACACTTCCAGTATGACAAAGGATAATAGAGCCTAATACAGAACAGCTTAGGAAAGTATAATACAGGATAGGCAATACCTACTTTATGTTCATCTTTCCTACCTAATAAACTGAGATACCCAAGTGGCCCAGGAGCCCCTTTTTCCTTCTCACAGCTGCTTTTAATATTCTCTTTTTCTCTCCCATTCTTGCTCTGTTGGCTCCTGCCCAGGATAAAATCTTTTAACTTTCAACTCATGTCTACATGGTACCTCATCCTAAGACCTATCCTGAGGAGGATCTGAGATGCAGAGAGGCCAGGTGGGAACAGTGGTAGAGAGAGGGAAGGAAGGAAGCAGAGGAGATTAAACCCTGCAAAAGACTCCTTCATCACAAGCTCCCAATAGAAGGCAGTGTCCTCCAATCAAGCCACATGTCTTCACTCCTCCAAATGACTTGAAACAACAGAAGAAATAAGCCAGGCCTACTCTCTTATGTCTCTAGCCTATGTCCTGCTGGAGTCTCTCCCTCAGATTCTGTGAATCAATTCCTGCCAGTCACTGACTGGTGGGACAGGAAAATACAAGAGGAAAGCTACAAGGCACAATAAGTCTTCTTACTGCTCTGGTAGAGGACAATCCATATTCCTGATCTTCAGAGTCAAAACTCAGAATGAAATTCCCCACAATTCACTCTTCCTTGTGGTGTTAAAGACTAATTAAGAAGTGAACATGATGGATGTTCACTAAACTTATTGTGGTAATCATTTCATGATGTATGTAAGTTAAATCATTAGGCCGTACACCTTAAACTTATATAGTGCCATATGTCAATTACATCTCAATAAAACTAGAAAGAAAAAAAGAATTAATTAAAGACTCTTCAAGGGTTAGCAAATGTTTTCTCTGAATTGTTTGGCTTTCAGGCCAAAAGGTCTCTGTTGCAACTACTTAGTTTTGCCACTTTTGCCCTAAACTATCCATAGACAATATGTTAGTGAATGAGCATGGCTGTGTTCTAATAAGACTGTATTTACAAAATTAGGAGGTTGACTGGATTTGGCCCACAGACCAGAGTTTGCCAATCCCTGGCCTGTAATATCATTAATGCCTTCATAGACTTCAGGCACTGAGCTAAATCAGGTGTCATAGACTGGTGTGGGGATAACTAAAAACCAGGATTGTTTCTATGCAAAACTGTCTACTATATTGCAAATGATTATTTACAAATGAATTTTGGGAACACAATCAATTCACAAAGGCCATTCTGCATTCCTCATATATAATTCTCTTTAATTATACATGGTTAAAAGAAAAACCTGTATATAAAATGCCATTCCTTACACTTCCTATAAAATTCTGTAAAGGCACTGCTCTAGCTTGAATATATAAATAGTTTTTTGTTTTATAGTGCCCTCTTTGGCCTTATTCTGACTATATATATTAATAAAAACAGAAGAGTTAAAACAAATCTCAAAGATTTGATTCCAAATTGCTAAAGAAGTAGGAAGCATATTTTACATAGATTGTATGCTGCAGAGGGAATTGTTCTGCCTAGTTTTTCTAAATATTTATAGCTATGACAATATCCAGTACAAGTCTCTTAATCCTTATCCTTAGTTCCAGGGTTTAGAGTTCAAGGGTGTCTCTATATCCAATGACTGCTAGAGTTTTCACTCTGGAGAGAGTGAAACATCAGCATCAAACTACATACTTTTGTTATTGATTCTTCCCTATAGACTTCCTTATAGACTGATAGGCTTTCCTTGGATTTGACAGGAACAAAACCAAGCCTTTCTAGCTTTAGCATCAACATCTTCTCTCAGCCTGGCTAAAGACTGACATCAACTAGTCTGCCCTTTTTCATCATTGACTAGCCTTCCTCTTTTATGGAGCCAATTATAGATTCTTTATTTCTTAACCCAACCCACATTTATTGAACATTATGAGTCAAATCTGAGCTAGATGCTGGGAACACAGGATGAAAGTAAGACAGATTCTGCTTTGGGAAGGCTCAAAGTCCAGTGAGGGTGCCATTGCAGGAAGAACATGCAAATAAGGTTATCACTAAAAGCTGAAAAGAGAAGTTTAATTTAATAGGAATCAGTAATTACTTACATCTATTTTTGAACTGTAGGTGACTTCAACAATTAATTAGAAAATTATCCTGAAGAGCATGTAGGATGTTTAGCTTCTCCTCATTAGTATTTGCTCTTCCATAGATATTTGTTGAATGCATGGATTTTTATATCCCTTTTCTCTCATGGTATCATCCTATCCCCTTCACCTAAGTATAAATTTTTGAAATCTTCTTTAACTCCACTTTGCTCCCATGTCCAATCAAATCCCACTGATTATTTTGCAGATTTTCCCACATGCAACGTTATTTTCCATTGACATCAAGATCATCATCACCTTTCATATACTAAGCAGTTACTTGCTAGAGGCAGCTCATGCAGGGCCACAAAAGCCAATTGCTAAATTTTCAGGTATTTTGTGAGTCTGTTGATAAATTATATACATTTACAATTGGTACTGAAGCTGAAACAGTTTTCAGTTTGAAGAATATAATTTAGATGAGAAATAGTTTAACAGTAGATTACACATTAGAGGTGATGACAATAAATGTATTGGGAAAAGAATTAGCATACTGGGATTCAACTCCATTTGGTAAATCATGACTGAACTGCAACCATAGACTGACAACAGGTACAAGAGTTTTGCAAAAATCCATGAAAGCACTCTGAAATATGAGATTCACAATAAAAGGTATTATATATTTTATTATTTGTAAATTGGTGTTGCACATCCTTCACATCTGTAAAATTTATAATAAATAAATGCTTACATGCACACACAATTTTATTTTGGAAGTTGTCTGTTAAACATTTACCAGGGCTTCCCTGGTGGCGCAGTGGTTGAGAATCTGCCTGCTAATGCAGGGGACACGGGTTTGAGCCCTGGTCTGGGAGGATCCCACATGCCGCGGAGCAACTGGACCCGTGAGCCACAACTACTGAGCCTGAGCGTCTGGAGCCTGTGCTCCACAACAAGAGAGGCCGCGATGGTGAGAGGCCCGCGCACCGCGATGAAGAGTGGCCCCCGCTTGCCACAACTAGAGAAAGCCCTTGCACAGAAACGAAGACCCAACACAGCAAAAATAAATAAATAAATAAATAAATAAATAAATAAATTTACCAGCACACATCTGATTAGCAGCCACTCCCTACAGACATACATACAAATGCAATAACAACAATAAAACTTCAAAGATACCCTCCCAGATGGTAAAAACTTCATAGTTTGTCATCCAAGGCTTTCCATATAGCCTTCCTTTCCAAACTTTCACAGTTTCTTCACGTAGACCTTCAGCTCCTGTCCTCACTATTCTAGTTACCATTCAGCAGAGCTCTCTTACAGGTTCCAATCCTTCATCTTTGTTCCCACCACTCTCCCAGACTGAACTGACCTGTCTTCCTCCCCACCAGTCAATTTCTACTCATCTTTCAAGAATCTGTTCAAGTCCTCCCTTCTCCCCAGAATTTATTCAGAACTGCTGATCAACACTGGCTTGGATTTCTAGCCATCACTCAGTATCTATGCCATGTTTCCAGGCATAGGGGTTGGATTATATAAAACACGCTTATCGTTCTCTGTTCTACTAATAGACTCACTTGATCTATACCCATGGTCACATTAACAGCAGAGTGGACCAGGATAGGCTCTCATTCGTAAGCTCTGCCATGCTAATCCACCTTTTCTCTCTCTCTCTCTCCAAACTGTTGGTAGCAGTCATTGGAACTCAGAGACCGTAATTTTGCAACTTGGATGGGGTCATTTCAAACTACAGGTGAAATGTATAAACAGAGAGAGCAGAGGCACCAACAGGCAGAAAGAAACAAGGCACAGAGAGAATGCTGTGTTTCTTACAGAAGACTACAACCTTGTTTTTTCAACTTCACTTTTTGTCTTTGAATTTCATGAAATAATGAGAGCATCTTTGCCAATAAACCAGCTTTTTACATGAGCAATTTTTAGTTGTTTTTTATTACTTTAACCAAAAGATGCATGAACAGAACAAACAGTAATGTCCTTGGTTCTGTATAATTCATTGGATTCCCCTCAGATGCTAGCAGAGTAGAATTTTAATTGGTTAATTGCATAGGGGTTGGGGGGGGGAACACTAGGTCACTACTGTTCATTTCTTTTTTTTTTTTTTTTTTTTTTTTTTTTTTGCGGTATGCGGGCCTCTCACTGCTGTGGCCTCCCCCGTTGCGGAGCACAGGCTCCGGACGCGTAGGCCCAGCGGCCATGGCTCACGGGCCCAGCCGCTCCGCGGCATATGGGATCCTCCCAGACCGGGGCACGAACCCGTATCCCCTGCATCGGCAGGCGGACTCTCAACCACTGCGCCACCAGGGAGGCCCTGTTCATTTCTATTATATGCTTTCTGACCAGTTGGGTACCAGTTGGGGCCACCATGATGGCTTAAAAAATATGTGGGAAATCCTAATAAAAACAAGTCAGGTGCATTTATAGGATTGTAATAAAATGTAGCTCTGGCCTGTTCCCAGAATCAGTGTATGGAGAAATAAAACACAGAAAAGAGACTGCATTTGTGACCTTTCATTCTCCCATATGCAAGAGTAGTTGAGGATACTTTCAATTTCATACTTTGGGTTTAAATGGCCAATTTGCTTCATGATACAATAAGATTAAAAATTTTTCTCTGTTCTCATATATGTTTCTAATGTTTTCAGATTGGGCAAAGTAAACCATTTTCATAGATTAAAAAAGTCTTGTTGTATAATTTTAGATTAGCATTAATTATTTCCTTGGTTACAATCTAAAAATAACTCAACATTCTTTAGTATGGCTCTGACTTTGTCTTCCACAGATATATGTTTTGACACAAAATGCATTGTTTTTATTATACTGTTAAAATGAAAATCTTTGCATTAAAATTCCTTGATGTCATGCATATATGCATTATGCAATATAATCCTAGTATGCAATGGTCCAACATGACTACAAAGTATAAGTATTTCTTGTTATTCAACTTTGTCCAGCCACAGCAAAAACATAAAAATAAATAAAAGCTATGGGAAAAAAAGCACTGTTCTGAAAACATTCAAATGGAAATTAACACTAAAGTATCACTTAAGCTTTGATGTGAATGCCTGAAATATAAAATATTTCAATTGTCAGGTCTTACAGGTCAGATAATTTTGATACTGTATCTTCTTTAAATTTCAGTCACAAATAAAATCACATATTTGCTATAGTTCTAAGAGGGAAAAAGATCGATCTTGTGAATTAACAGGACTAAGAAGTGTGTGTACTTGTGTAGATTGAAAAAGATGAAAATTTCAGTTTCAGCACTAAAACTGTAAAGCTATGCTGCAATGATTTTTTATTAAAAAGATAACATTTGTCTTGTTGTGCTTTCTTGGTAACTCACAATATTTTCTTTTTCCTTGGAATGAGATATCACAGTAAAGATTTCAATGATAAAATAAATGCCAAGTTTTTAATGAAAAAACAGCTCAGCTCAACTCAGCCAAAAAAATGGCTAATAGTTGCCTGTAAGGTTAAAAATAGAATATAAAATTAATCTTTTTATATCAATGATCAATGCAAGCTGAATAGTCAAAATTATTTCTCCTTATTAACCATTATCTTTAATGATTTATTGCATTCTTTATTGATAGTTTAAATTATTCCAGTGAGGTAATTAGCAGTCCTTGCAAACACAATGAAGCTGACTAAATGATTCAGGTGAGATGAGTCAGCAATGGAACAGGTGCAGAAACTGCAAACCTTGCAGTTGGGAAAATTATGGTTTATAAATTAACAACTTGCTGTCATTTCCTTATCTTTCCCTTATTGCCAGTGGGAGTCAGCAGGCTGTCCACTCCAGGCAATAGCTAGTTTTTCTTTCTTCTGGGATTGGAACCTTTTGTCTACCTGTGGTGACGTTTCTTAGGAGAACGTTAGAGCCAAGGCCAAACATAGGAAGAAATTTTGTTAGCTGTGATGTCATTCTGTGGAAAGGTGGGAACATGGGCAGAGCTGACAAACCCTGAACTACATTATCAAGGGAGTGTTTCTTTCCACCGACTTCCCCCAAACCCCATCCTTATGACTTCACACACACAAACATACACACACAGAGAGTGTTCATATTTATCTCCAGGAAATATACAAAAGAAAACTAAGCTCTTTATCTAAGAAACCTCCTCAGCATTTTCTAAAGTTGATAGAAATAATTTGATGGTGATAAATAAGAAGGAAAAGAAGAAAAAAAAATAAACCCTTTATATTACCAGTGTGGAAGACCAGCTGTTTTAGTAATGTAAAAATACATTTATGTGTAAACCAAGTTTTAAAGTATGAGAGTATAATTAATTTTCAACATTGTTCTAACTTTTAATGTAGAATACTTTTGCAAATTGATATTTATTTTTCAACCTAGATGGGACACTCTCTAAACTTTCACATGCATTATCTTATACCAAAATCAGAAAGCCAGCAAGAACTTATCCCATGACTAAAACCACACACTTTCTAAGGACATAAGAATTACCATTGACTAATCTAATATTCTCTTCACTAGATCTTCTCTGCACATTTTAGGCCTTCCTACCTCAACGTTTTGCTCATACCATTCCACTCACACTCACCCATTTCCTCCAATAAAAATCTGCCCATCTTTCAAGATTTGATTTAAATCCCAGTTCTTCTACAATATCTCCACTGATCGTCATTGTCTGGAGTTATTCTAGAGTTACTATTTCTTTGCTTGAATATCTGTGCTAATTATCTCCCACATATTAGAGATACTGGTACCCTTAGGCGACACCAACCTGGTGTAGAATAAGATAGGAAGTTAGTGGGAACAGATATTCAAGTAAATAAATATATTATAGATGATTTTCATATCTTGCTTGTGCTATCCCAGCTCTAACTCAACACTTAAAGAACCATGAAAAACTCTTATTTTATGAGCCTCAGGTTTTCTCATTTGTAAAATGAGGGGCAGAAGTAAAAGATCTACAAGATCTCCCCCAGTTAAAAATATGTTGTTACTGAATTATTAACACATTCATTCTTTCAGCACTTACTTAACTCTTGTTACATGCCAATCAGGTTAATAAGTTCTATAGACAAGGAACTACTTTTCAGGAAGGACCACAGTGAGGTAGGGGTATATGAAATTATGTACTATAGGATATATCCACACATTGAAGTATTTTAAAAGTAAGAGGTGTGTAATCAATAATGCCGTGTCTAACTCATCCCTTGAATTTCAGGAAAGATTCTCAGAGAATATAGTGCTCTACCTGAGACTGTTACAGATGAAAAGCAGGTATTCCCTTCAGACAAAGTAGAGAAGGACCTTCCAAGTAGAGGGACCAGTAAGGACAGAGGCACAGAGTAGAGGTACAGAGGGATATTAGGTAAAACTGTGATAAATTTGGACTTATATTAGGTCAATCACAGTTGAAAATGGACAATATCATATATTTCAAACTAATATAACCTTATCAGTTATTTATTATAAACTTTTGTTATTTGCTGTTCTGTGTTGCATGTATGTCTTAATTCTGTAACTACTTTGAAAGCTTGCAGCATGAAAGGTCCATTTCTTATATAAGAAAGTCATTTAATTAGACATAGTAGCTTCTCAATAAATATGTAATTAAAATGACATGATAATTCATTTAGACTTTAAAAAATAATTTATCTGAATGACATCATAGAGACTAAATAGTAAGGTTAAATAAATCTTCCTTAAAAATATAGCATCCTCATTTACTTAACTACCATATATATATATATATATATATATATATATATATATATATATTTTTTTTTTTTTTTTTTTTTTTTTTTTTTTTGCGGTACGCGGGCCTCTCACTGTTGTGGCCTCTCCCATTGTGGAGCACAGGCTCCAGACACACAGGCCCAGCATCCATGGCTCACAGGCCCAGCCTCTCCGCGGCATGTGGGATCTTCCCGGACCGGGACACGAACCCGTGTGGCCTGCATCGGCAGGCGGACTCTCAACCACTGTGCCACCAGGGAAGCCCCTTTATATTTTGATGATTTTTGCCTAGTAACTAAATAATAGAAAAAGTAGTTACTTGCATTACACTGCACAGCATAGCATTACACTGCATTTATCCCAGGAAATCTGCTTTTTAAATCATTTAACTTCTAGATTGTACAATTCTGACTGCCACAGAGAATATACTTACACTATGTATGGGGCACCTGGGAACTGGTAAATAATGAAAAATAGTAATTTACATAAAAGACCCAATGATAGCCTTCCAGTGGCATATCATATCTCTAAAAGTGAGCAAAGTGTTATATTCAAAGGGTACTTGAGTATTCATAAAATGAGGGCACATTATTTTCTAAGCCTTCTACGCTTTTATAAAAAGACGTATAATTATCTAATGATAGGCTGACATGTTCATGAAAAATAGGTGCAAATCACTGTGAGTGTCCAATCAGTGCCACGCCCTTCAGCAATAAAGATGGAGCAATTCAATGAGGGGAGGTCAGGAAAATGCAAAGAAACACATTAGCTATGTTTTGCAGGAAAATATTAAGATAATCACTTTAAAATTCATGCTTGAAATGCAGTTCTATTTAAATAATTCTGTGGTTCAATATCATTGAACTGACTGTAATTTTTGACAGAGCAGTTTGGGAACAGATTGATTCCAGAGTCATCCTTCTATCTTAGCAAGACATGGCAAAGACATTTTTAAAAATGCGTGCTGAATGCCCACCATATGCAAAATTTGTGCCAGGAACAGTTTAAGATGCAAAGGTGACTAAGACATAATTGCCTTGTAGGGCAGAGAGATACATATTAGCTATAAATGCCTTCTTAGCCTCATGTCTATTTCTGGGGAAGACTGTCTTGACATTAAAAGATATAATGGGTATAGTAGGGAAGTAAAAGTTGTAAAATAGCAAATATAAGAGCCTGCCAGTCACTTATCTTATTCTACACCAACTTTATTTTGCTTTCAGATACCAGTACCATAAAATTGCATATAGGCTATTGGGCAGTTAAACTAATACTGCATTAGGTAAATGGCTTCTTAACTTTTGTGACTAGTCTGCCAATGTTGGCATATTCTACGGTGCTGCCTCAGCATTTAAAATTACCAGAAGAGTATAAAGCAAAGTGCCCATTAAATGCAAGAATACAAATCAGCACATGAATCTAATTTCTCATGATATTATTTCTAATTCATTCAAATGAATTTTGATGAACTGCAAATTAGAGTCTAAATTAATGGGATTAATGTACAAAGGGAGATAATATCTTTAACAGCAAATATTCTTTTTTTCAAACTTTAAGTTTTCTATAATTTATTTGTTCATTATAATAAAATTTTTACTTTACTGAAAATAGGAGAGTCAATGGATTATTTTTAAACCCTATTGATCCACTTTTATTTTTCCATTCCTTCTTGTCTTCTTCATCTTTTATATCCACTTCAATTAACTTGTTTTTATAGTTTTTACCAGTGTTATGATGCTCACTAGTTCAATGCTTTTGGTTATTAAAACCTGAGCCCCATTTAAAAAGTACATGCATAGAACATTTTCCTGAAATCATTAAAC
Source organism: Mesoplodon mirus (assembly GCF_964341445.2). Lineage (NCBI taxonomy): Eukaryota > Metazoa > Chordata > Mammalia > Artiodactyla > Ziphiidae > Mesoplodon > Mesoplodon mirus. The sequence continues at coordinate 116,440,171 of NC_138982.1, forward strand.
AAAATCTTGATTATATGAGCTAATCTTTACATTAAGCCTTTATCATTATGAAATACTCTTACAAATCCATACTGAAGTTGCATCATCCTCTGCATAATGCTGAATATGGCAACAGAAATAAAAGGTGCTATACATGGTCAGATTGGTAAAATGAGATAAAACTTGAAACTTCTCCGGATGTTTGCCATGATGTAGATATCAATGGGATGGATAATTATATAAAACATAAATCTATCAAAATACAAAATTTAAAAAACAGATAATACTAAATTTTTACATAAAACAAATGCCTTGTGATATTTCTAGAGACACCTAATCCACAAAATAATCCTATTTAACAGATTACAAAACTAAGGCTCAGAGGGGTAAAAAAGCATGCCCATGGAGCAAATTACAGTGGAGGCCAGCTTTCATCTTGCATCCATGTGATTGAAAAAGCCTGTGATTTTTTTTTTTTTTACTTTCTATTTATATTGTCTCATCTTTAGACTAATTTAAATAATTATAGAGACTGAGGTGGGAAGAAAAGTGAATTGAAAATTCTAATGGGAGTTTGACATTTAGTTTGCAGGACTAGTGACAAAACTACATACTAAAGGTAAATTGTCAATGGGGAAAAAATATACCTAAATCTACTGAGATTAGACTAAGGCAATAATGCAGTCTCAGAGTACAACAATGTAACATGCAATAAGGGACAAATTCTAGAATGTCTCATTTTCCAAACCTATCTCTCCAAACAATCCCCACTCTTCATTTTAGAAGGGCATCTCCAAATCAATGGAATCTGGTAGACTGAAAGAAACCTCAAGCACAACCGGAGTTAACAAACAGGACATATTTTCTATATGAATATCTGACCAGTTTAATTTCCTTTTAAAAACTGAATCAGAGTGACAGACAACACATTTGGTAAAGCTTCAAACCGCCTGTTTGGCTGAAACCATTACTGGAGCAGGTGGCTTTTATTCTGTTGGACGTTTCCCAGTTGTACAGCTGCTAAATGGGAAGTAAAGAGAGCAGCCACTCCCAGAAGGATGTGTGCCCAGGAAATCTGGCCCTTTGTAGAGCCAATCCCATGAAATGTGAAGGCTTCTTTCTGAATAGCTAGAGACAGACCAAAATACACCTTTTAATTTTATTTCATTTTGAGAGACACACCATACATAATATCATATACATACATATATTCAGACTTATTTAAATGTATTTTTAAATGGCTTTTCAAACATACTGACTTGACTAACAAAAAGTAGCCTGTAAAATATTTACCTTAAATATTTACTTAATACAGCTTCTTTGAACTGGAAATGTATGGAAGCTGAATAATGCTTCATGTTGTGGCCTTCTCTTCCTTCTCACCAATATCAGACTCTTATATACGATCAAATTAAAAATTAAGGAAATGGGTTTTTTTTTTTAAAGAAATTGGGGCAGGGATATTTTGAATATTTAACAGAGATCAATAGTTCTTAGGTATTTAGTATTAAAAAATTATCCTGGATACTTGCTTAAAATGCATATTACCGATTCATCCTGTTCCTTGAGACTTAGATTCTGAAGGTGTGGATTTGGGCACAGTAATCTTAATTTTTAATCATTTCTCCAACCCCATTTCCAGGAAGCCTGTATGGAGAGCATACTTGAGAAATACCAGCCTGAGAAGGCAATTCAAAAACTCCAGTCCTAGCATAGAAATATAGTCATTTTAGAGGAGTTCTTGGTTTTATTTACTTTTTAACAAATATCAATTTATTTATAATGATATTTCATATTAAACTCTAGTAAACAGATAAAGTTTTCAATTCCAAACAGCAGGGCTTCAAAGCTATGTGCACTGTAGCTTTTATTTTTATTGTCATAGTAAATGACCAGCTAATATTTTTTATATTGTGAGATGAGTTTTGTGGCAGAAGGCAGAAGCAGAAAGTGCTAGAAGTAAGTTGCTTATAATACATGGAGTTCCATTTATCTGTCACATACCACAATATGGTTATAACATTTATGCCCATGTCGTATTTGTTTCTTTTTTTTTTAATTTTCATAGTAATATATGTTCTTATGTTCAATTCATTTTATTATTACTCTACTTATGACATGTGTTTACAGATATCACTGTTAATTAACTTTTTTATTCTTCCGTTTTCTTATTTCTATCAAGAACATGCTAGTATCACCATTAAGGTGAGGATTAAATGAGACAGTATATGTGAAACACATACCTGTGTTCAATACTTGATAGCTGTTGTTAATAATATTTATTATTAGTATGTGAGAAGGTCAGTGTAGCTCTGTAAGCTGACAAAGTATGATTTAAGCTTTTCTATGATAGGGCATTACTGAAACCACACATTTATGTTTATGTTAACTTAGAAGACATTTAAAGTATCTGTCTATATGGTACTGGCACAAAAACAGAATTACAAATCAATGGAAGGGGATAGAAAGCCCAGAGATAAACCCACACACATATGGTCACCTTATCTTTAATAAAGGAGGCAAGAATATACAATGGAGAAAAGACAGCCTCTTCAGTAAGTGGTGCTGGGAAAACTGGAAAGCTATACATAAAAGAATGAAATTAGGGCCTCCCTGGTGGTGCAGTGGTTGGGAGTCCGCCTGCCGGTTCAGGGGATACGGGTTCGTGCCCCGGTCTGGGAGGATCCCATATGCCGCGGAGCGGCTGGGCCCGTGAGCCATGGCCGCTGAGCCTGCGCATCCGGAGCCTGTGCTCCGCAACGGGAGAGGCCACAACAGTGAGAGGCCCACGTACGGGAAAAAAAAAAAAAAAAAAAAAAAAGAATGAAATTAGAACACTTCCTAACACCATAAACAAAAATAAACTCAAAATGGATTAAAGACCTAAATGTAAGGCCAGACACTATAAAAATCTTAGAGGAAAATTTAGGCAGAAAACTCTATGACATAAATCATAGCAAGATCCTTTTTGACCCACCTCCTAGAGAAATGGAAATAAAAGCAAAAATAAACAAATGAGACCAAATGAAACTTAAAAGCTTTTGCACAGCAAAGGAAACCATAAAAAAGATGAAAAGACAACCCTCAGAATGGGAGAAAATATTTGCAAACAAAGCAACCGACAAAGGATTAATCTCCAAAATATACAAGCAGCGCATGTGGTGCAATATCAAAAAAACAAATAACCTAATCCAAAAATGGGTAGAAGACTAAACAGACATTTCTCCAAAGAAGATATACAGATTGCCAACAAACACATGAAAGGATGCTCAATATCACTAAACATTCGAGAAATGCAAATCAAAACTACAATGAGGTATCACCTCATACCAGTCAGAATGGCCATCATCAAAAATCTACAAACAATAAATGCTGGGGAGGGTGTGGAGAAAAGGGAACCCTCCCGCACTGCTGGTGGGAATGTAAATTGATACAGCCACTAAGGTATTAAGGTTCCTTAAAAAACTAAAAATAGAACTACCATATGACACAGCAATCCCACTACTTGGCATATACCCTAAGAAAACCATAATTCAAAAAGAGTCATGTACCACAGTGTTCACTGCAGCACTATTTACAACAGCCAGGACATGGAGGCAACCTAAGTGTCCATCAACAGATGAATGGATAAAGAAGATATGGGGGCTTCCCTGGTGGCGCAGTGGTTGAGAGTCCGCCTGCCGATGCAGGGGACACGGGTTCGTGCCCCGATCCCGGAAGATCCCACATGCCGCGGAGCGGCTGGGCCCGCGAGCCATGGCCGTGGAGCCTGTGTGTCCGGAGCCTGTGCTCCGCAACGGGAGAGGCCACAGCAGTGAGAGGCCCGCGTACAGCAAAAAAAAAAAAAAAAAAAAAAAAAAAAAAAAAAAAAAAAAAAAGAAGATATGGTACGTATATACAATGGGATATTACTCAGCCATAAAAAGAAACGAAATTGAGTTATTTGTAATGAGGTGGATGGACCTAGAGTCTGTCATACAGAGTGAAGTAAGTCAGAAAGAGAAAATCAAATACCGTATGCTAACACATATATATGGAATCTAAAAAAAAATGGTTCTGATGAACCTAGGGGCAGGACAGGAATAAAGATGCAGACGTAGAGAATGGACTTGAGGACATGGGGAGGGGGAAGGGTAGGCTGGGACGAAGTGAGAGAGTGGCGTTGATATATGCACAATACCAAATGTAAAGTAGATACCTAGTGGGAAGCAGCCTCATAGCACAGGGAGATCAGCTCTTTGTGACCACCTAGAGGGGTGGGATAGGGTGAGTGGGAGGGCGTCACAAGAGGGAGTGGATATGGGGATATATGTATGCATATAGCTGATTCACTTTGTTATACAGCAGAATCTAACACAACATTGTAAAGCAATTATTATACTCATAAAAATGTTAAAAAATAAATAATTAAATGAAAACAACATTTATTATCTAGCTCTTGGAAAATGTAGGTTGGGACTTTCCCTTCTAAATCTCATAACACCTAGTAAAATAATAATTTCCATAAATGTATCAGTCATATGAATGTATGAATCAGAATACTTTTCTTCATGGCTCTTAAGGAGATTTCACGTCAAACAATATTCGGAATTGTGGGGCTTCCCTGGTGGTGCAGTGGTTGAGAGTCCGCTTGCCGATGCAGGGGACACGGGTTTGTGCCCTGGTCTGGGAATATCCCACATTCCGCAGAGCGGCTGGGCCCGTGAGCCATGGCCGCTGAGCCTGCGTGTCCGAAGCCTGTGCTCCAAAACGGGAGAGGCCACAACACTGAGAGGCCTGCGTACCGCAAAAAAAAAAAAAAAAAAAAAAAAAATTCGGAATTGTGACTCTCCAAGAAAAACAAGAAATGAGAAATATACATGGAAATGAGTAAGTTGTAAAATTTAGAAGAATTAAGTCAATTCTAAAGTATCTTTGGTAAGCTGAGCCATGATTAATAAAAAATTACCTTATAATTCAAAAGGTTACTATTTATATCTGCAATAAAAATGTACACTTGTTTTGGGATATGGATGTAGCTGATAATTTGGAAAGTTATTGTTCTATATAAGAATATAGTGCAAAAAATGAGGAGAAGCTGATTAAAAAAGCACCAACTGCTTTTTAATACTATAAAAAGTATATAGTATTGAAAATGTGCTTACCCTGCCGTAAAAACATTCCGAAGCTTTGATTTTGCTCGGTATGTAATGAATTTGTCCTTTAGCATTGAATGTCCTTCACATCATTTTAATTGCACCTAAATATTGCTATTTTTGTCTTCTTCTGTTGCGTTCCAATGATAACGTACTGCTCAAGTACTATACCCATTCCATGCTAGACCAAGCTGGCATCTCTTCAGAGACACTAGAAGTGCCAAAAAGGCTGCTGGGACTTTTTCATATACTTCTCCACAAGTAAGAAAATCATATAATAATGTTAGCTTTAGTGGGTTACTAACATTGTTCAAGGTAAGATTTAAAAAAAAAACTTGAGGTAGTAAAAGTGTTTGTTAGTTCGGTTTGTACATTTATTTATTCTTTCTTTTATATTTTCTGCTGCCCCCAAAACACTTTAGGCAAATAATAAAGTCATTTATTTAATAAAAATATTAAAACTAAAAGAAAAGTTTTAAACATGTTAAATGAGAAAATTATAGATATATTAACAATAAAGGCAATTAATGTATTTGCCACGATTATGCATTAAATTTAACCAAGTTTCCAGGAAAAAATGCATTGAATATATATTATCTTGCAATAAAACATAATGCTAGTAAATTCATGTGAAAATCTACCTGTTGTTCTACCATTTTCTGAGTATGAAAATGTTATGATAGTGTAATTCGAAAACAGAAGGAAACATCATGGCATATCATGGCATTCTTTAGCTTGTTAATGAATTTACTAATATTTGAAGGTTTACAGTATATTGAATCCATAAACTAGGAAGGCACAAATTAATTAGGTCTTTGAGGACTGGTCAGATAAGCATTCTATTCTGTCATTAAATGGTCTTGGTGTATAATTAATGACTTGGCCAATGCAATAGGGAGCTTGATGCATTTATTATGTATGTTTTCTTGAAGTTCTTAGAAATCTTAAAACTATACCCCACAGCATTTTCCACTGGGCACATAACCTAGGAAGAAAAGGGTATCTCTAAGCAGATTACTCCTTCTCTTTATGGTGTATTATTTTATCATTTCCTTTCTTATGATCTCTCTAGGTTTTTTTTGTTAATCAATCGATTGATTCAACATGAATATATAATAACAAAGAAGAAAGTAAAATATTTTTGGCAAATCTTATAACTTACAAAAAATAAATCAAGAAAATGTGGTTACCCTGCATTAAAAATATTGGGAAGCTTTGATTTTGCTCGGTATGTAATGAATTTGTCCTTTAGCATTGAATGTTCTTCACATCATTTTAATTGCACCTAAATATTGCTATTTTTTCTTCTTCTGTTGAGTTCCAATGATAAATCCAATGCCCAGTGAAAGAAAGGAGAGATGTCAGAGAAACAGATCCCAGACTTTCCAGCTGCTTGAAATTATCTAACACTCAACACGCACATAATGAACTTATTATGTTTGCTCACCTCCTGATCAAAACTGCCCATCCTCTGTACTCTATGTCTTGACAAATGACATCAAAGTGCAACTTTTACCCCAAATAGAACCTTGTAGTCATTGTTATATGTTCTCTTACTTTCCAAATATGTCTTAAAGTCCTGTTTTTCTTCCCCTAAAAAAACCACATTAGGATCTACCTTCTCCTCTCAATCACTCTTGCTATTTCCTTATTATATTCTGCCTGGGCTATTTCAGAGGACTCTTAATAGTTTACTACCTCCAGTTTTGGCCATTCTCTGCTCCACATAGCTACCAGATTTATCTTTCTATAATACAGACATGACTATGTCACCATTGATGGTTAGAGAATAGTATCCACACACACTCCTTAGAATAAAATTCATTCAGTATGACTACCTGCCCAGGCTTAACTCCTGCCTCTCCCTTTGTTTCAGTAATTTTCAAAGCCATAACTTTGCTTTCCCACACCTCTCTGGAAAAGTTGAGCATCTGCTCTTCTGTTCTTCCATAACACTCTGTATTTCTCTAGTTCAGCAAATAAAACATCTGACACTAATTACAATAAGGGCAAACATATGCCCTGAATATCACTGGATGGCCCTCATGTTAAAAATTCTCTTCTGTTTTCAGCCCATGGGTGGGGTCACCAGTCTTTATTTCTATTTAGAAAACATGGTCACCACACTTTGGGGCTGTCCCACCAGACAGGCAGCTCCCTGAAGGCAGGGGTGGGGTCTTAGTAATCATGAACACTCAAAGGTTCATTATTTAATTAAACTAAATTGTAAAAGGAATTCTCTATTTATACAAGTTGACTATAAAAGGAGCCAGATGTAACAGATTACGTGCAATCTCAACACTGTCTGGAAATCTGTTCTCTTTCAACACAATTCATTGTTTCTCTACAAAACAATGTAAGCCAGTGTTCCCATTTTATCTTCAAACATTAATGTGAAAAAATGATCTTGCATCTTGAACTGTACCCTACGAAAATGATATATGTGATTATCTACCTCCTTTACCCACCCATACAACCGCATCTGGGCCCATTATCTACCTTCTCTCATGACAACAGATGATCTGTCTGTGTGTCCAGATTAGAGCAACTTCTCCACTTTTACCTAGCGCCCATCTCCTTTTGCCTACTCAAGGGCATTGCTTCAGCAATTTCCCTCTCTCTTTCATGTATCAGCAATTTTTCCCTCTTTACTAGATGATTTCCATAACACACAGACCCACCTTAAAAACAAACAAACAAAAAAAAAACCTCTCTATTGTCCCCACTTTCCTCTCCTGATACTCTCCATCTCTCTGTTGCCTGGACTGAAGAACTGTGGTGTAACTTCCTTACTGCCTCTTGATTTCTCTTCTCCCATTCTCTCTTGAACTTCTTGCAGTAAAGACATCACCTCCACTATTCCAGCAAAAGTACTCTTATAATGGTTACCAATGACCTCCATGTTGGTCAGTTCCTGTGGCTCATCTCCTTTCACGCTTCAGTAAGGTCTGACACAGTTGAATGTTCTCTCTAACTTTAAACATTTATTTCACTTCACCTATGGCATAACATATTCATTCCGCTTTCTGCCTACTATCTAACAGGTTTCTTCTCAGTCTTCTTTGCTACGTCCTCTTCATCTTCTCAACCTTGAAAAATAAAGTGACCCAAAGCCTAGTCTTAGGATTTCTTCCACCTCCACAGTCTTTATGTATAGTCCTATCAAATCTCATGACTTTACTACATGTATGCTCCTATCCAAATTTATATTCCCAAGCCAGACCTCTTCCTTGGACTCACTCCTCCAACTGCCTACTTGACGTCTACATTTTTAGATGTCAAATAGACAAGCCAAATTTGACTTGCTCATAAAGTCTTCACTTCTCACAGTCTTTCCATCTCATTGAATGGCAATTCCCTTCAGTTAAGCTGACAATAGTTGATTCTTCCTTGGATGTTGCCCTTTTCTCATAACCTCACATAAAGTGATCTAATCCTGATGATTTTCATTTCAAAACGTACCAGACTCTAATCACCTTGCAGCACCTCCACTGCCTCCACCTGGTTGGCTCTCACCTGGATCATAGTAACTTATCTCCCTGTTTCAGTCCTGATTTATCAAATTCTCAACTAAATGCCAAGAGTGATCTTTTTTAAAACATAAAATAGACCATGTCTCTTCTTTCTTCAAAACTTTCAATGGACTCACTTAACATAGAAGCCAAAGTCCTCAAGGGACTACATGACCTGGCCTCTGCTTACCACTCTTAACTCAACTCACCCTGCTCACCCTACCTTATTCTTGCTCAACGCCATTCACAGTAACCTCCTGGCACTTTCTGACTTGGAACCCTCTTCCTAGAACATATTCTACCCCCACCCCTCATTTCCACAAACTAGTTTGTTTTCATGTTTATTTTTGTTTTTAATTTCTGTTAGGGCTTCACTCAAAAGTCGCCTTCTCAGGCAAACCTTCCCAGGCCACTTTATCTAAGATTGGAACCTCTCAGATGCCACCACCCAACCCAAGCACACACTTTTTTTCCAGTTCATACTTTTTTCTCTTTGTTATGCAACGTGATTACCCAAATAATATATTTTATTTGCTTGTTTGTTGTTTATATCCACTTGTAGAAAGAAAGCTCCATTTTGGTCTCTTTTGCTCCTTTCTTGATTCCCAGGGCCTAGAAAAGTGTTGGGCTCAAAATTTGTGCTTAATAATTTTTTTTTAAATGACTGAATAGAGTTCCAAGAATCCACTGCAGTTACTCATCCCCAGAAGGCCAAGAGGCATTAGTTACAGTGGGAGAGGAACATACTTCACTAGCGCAGTGTCCCAGGGCAGAGGCTAATGCTAAGTATAAAACAAAGTGTGGGGCTAGACCAGGACTGAGCTAAGAGCCCCTAGGAAATGGATTAGGAAAACATTTCTGGGATACGGTCCAGGCAGGATGAGACTTTCAAGCCCTTTTCAAAGACTTTCAGATCTTTTACTTAGAGAATCCTGGACTTGGCTGCTCAAACATCACTCAGGGCTTGGGTATTCCAGGAACAAATACTTCTGGTTTGCGATTCCATTCTCACCAGTTACTGGGAGGAGGAAAACTGCAAGATTAAGTCGTGAAGCTGCCGTGCTCAAACCAGGGTTCTTCTCTACAGTCTGATTCAGTAGATCTTGGGGATGGAGTGGTCTCTGGAGTCTTCACTTTTAGCAAACAACCCTGCATAAAGCAAATGTCATATGTTGTGTGTCTTTATAACATGTGTCATAACCCCAATTTAAGCTACACTGGTTTAAAGCTCAGCAGCTCAGTTCCTTCTGTACTTGAACTTGTCCTCTCTTGGTTTTCCAACAGGCAGTTCCCAGGAAGCCCTCTAGGTGTCAATCTCCAGGTAGAAGCTTGCTGTGACTGGTGTGGCCATTTCTTCCTTTTGTCAGGGATGTGGATTAAAGGACCTATAACTGTCTTTGGCTTGCTGGGCTCACTTTAGTCAAATGATCACACACATACTGCCTGCCAAATCCTTTTAGAACTTCCTGAAACTTAACCAGTGAGGATTCCATGTGAGTTAATAACTCTCCTCTTCTAAATCAGAAACATCACTGGAAGGTATGAAGCTATTGGTCAACAACATATTAATATAAATTTAGGGTTTTTTTCTAATAGCCAGCCAAAATCGACAATACTAAAGTGAGGAGGAGGATAAATGTAATTTGAACATTCAAACTTGATATGTCAGGTTGGGATGAAAACATTAAAGGATGTGCAATTCAGTATCTTTTTCTTTTTTCCTCCTTATAAAGTATCTTGTAAGCCTTGTTGTATCAATGCATAAAGGCCTTCTTCATTCTTTTTATGGCTCAAAATAAGATATACCCTGCCTTTTTTAGTGATGATTCTATTGACTTGATCCTCTTTAGAGGTTGATGCCTACCTTTTGCCATAATACATAAAGTTACACACAGATAGTGCTATTTTACACACATACATATATTTATCTGAAATATACATTTACAAAAGTAAATGCTGGATCTAAAACTACTGTAATTCCTATTGTTAAACTGTCCTTAATAAAGGTTTTATTAATGTGTAACCACACCATTGCACTAGCAATGCATGAGAGGGCCTCCAGGGTGACTTTGGATAAGCATGCAAGCAGCCTGTGGGCACTTTCTTCCTGTGGAGACAGGGATGAATGGGCATCAGAAGTTAGGGGAACCCTAAAAGTGGTGTTAAACTCATTTTATTTGTGCTCTGTGGTTATGAGAAACTACAAATTACTTAACATTTTATTATACTGTATGTAACACAGTCCTCTCTGAGTCAGCCCCTGCCAGAACTATTACAGAGCAAGAAAATGAGCTATAGATTTTTCTAATACACTTCTAAATGAAATTTAAAGACTAATAATTAGAATAAGAATTTTAGAAATGGAAGCCTTATATTAAGGGTGAGTAATTTAAATATTAATACATACACTAAAAACGTGGGTATATAGAAACAGTTCCCACAGACAGATGTATTAATCCATTTATCTGTCATGTTTCAAGAATTTTTGAAGACTGCTGCATTCAATGTTAATTCAAAACCAACTTTGGTAGACTAGTAGGACCTCATATCTAACAGCTTCAGGCAGTTATCTTTCTAGCAGAGCATGTAAATTAGTTATTGCATCAATTTACTGATCCCTTAGAAGATAACCCAATTAAGGACGCGAAGGTTAGCATGTATAAATTTAACTACATAAGGAGTAGTTTCTGGTTAACATGTATTTTTATTCTGCTATTCTAAATATGAACATCTCTGGACTTCAATTCAAATCTTCATATTGAAAAACTATGTGAGCAGAATTAGCGTATGTGTATGTGGGCAGCAAGGGGGGTACATATACGTTACATATTATTCACTTTGGTCCTTTCCCTGGCCTGACAATTGGAAATATTAGCTAGAGACACACTGCAGTTTGGCTCTATAGCTTCATCAGAATCAACAGAGCTGCCAGAACATTTTTAATGCTATTTGAAACCATTAATGACAAAGAGTCATTTGCTTACCCATGGTGCAGTCCTTCTCCAGTGAAAATTACTGGTCATGAATCTGTTGAACATTTACAGGAATCTCCAAATGAAACAGCTAAATCCTTGATGACAGGGAGCCTCATAAAGGTGGCTCATTTATTCTCGCAGGGCATTCATCCCTGCCACTGGGATCAATAGAAAATCTCATCTGATATATCCTTAAATGCCAGAGTACAAATGCTCTCTTCGCAATTTTGCAGAGAAAAGGTTCCACTTCCACTTTAAGGGACTGACACCAAATCACTAAAAAAACACAGTCTTATCCTGCATTTCCTTTAGACTTAAAGCCTAAGTTTGTAGAAAAAAAATAACGCTTTTTTTCTCATAAAAAATAAAAGTAAGACTCAGACACTTCGAAGATTTGTAATTGACTACCATAATAAATAAGAGTTTATGATTTGGCCACATAAATATAAACAGCTTCAGAGTCGCAAACAGAAGATATGAATTAGCAACTTGTTGCAGTATAGCTGCTCTGTAATCTTTAACAGTTTACTCCACAGAAGTGATTTTAATTTCAGTAAAGGACTTAAAAATGTATATAAATTCAAGATGCTTGCACAAACAATTCTTCTAAAGTACATCTAAAAAGACAGAAAATGAGAAGTCAATGTAGCCTAAATAGAAATTAAAACCCTGATAGCACTTGGGAAAACAAACAAACAAAAATAAATTTATGATAATAGATTTTTTTAGCCCAGGACCTGATAGGATATTCTAAACTATAATAGAAGAGATTTTACTCCTTCTCTAAGTGTCCTCCTTTATAAATGTCATGACTTGCTTACTAGCAATTTGCTGTTTAATTAATACAGAGGGTCTGTCAATTCTAAAATCTTAACAACCTAATAAAATGCCTTTTGGAAAGAGTATAGATTCTATTATGGTTGGTAAATTAGAAGACTAGGGTTTCTATAAAGGGGCATGTGATTTCCTTTCAACTTAGAGAAGCTTCACAAGGATATTAAATCTTTTTATTATTTCCTTCACTGAAAAAGCAAAAATACAATCAACACACACACACACACACAAATTCATTATAGAATGAACATGCTCAAAACACAGAGGTATATTTATTCTAAGGAGAAGTCAGTTACTACCTAACAGATCTGTTTATTGCATTATAAGGACTGGAATGTTCCTCAAGGAACTTCAGGGAAGGTTTTGGTTTTTTTTTCATCCCCTCCCTTCCACCATTCAATTGCTAAGATACATTTATAAATTCATAATTCATTGACAAATCTGTTAAAGGAAGATAAATTTGGGAACAAAGGCATAACTTTCCAGCATAATCAAAACTAAAGATTTATATTACTATAAATTTAACTTAATCTGCCAGTAACTTGTAATGTGGCCGAATGTAACTCCATAATCCTGTCAGTGACTAGGTATGTATTAATAGAATAGATTTTTTTAAATCAAAACCTTAGAAGAACATGATCATTTTTACACATTTTCCATGCAAAGACCTATTTTTTAAAATAATATTATTTTAAGAGTCCTAAAGCTTAGGAATCATGTCAAAAAGAAGCATGAGCATCATTTTTGCAAAAATGCCTTTCTTTCTTAAACTGTGAACATAGTTTGGTTCAGGCCATGGCCTAGGAGGCAACAGGCCAGCGGGAGGCCAGTAGGATTAACTCTAATTACCTCATGTTTCACCTTAATTAACTCCTGATACAAAAAGTAAACGCTGCAGGAAGGATAGAAGGACCCTAGGCCAGAAAGCAAGATATCTAAACTCTCATTGTTTGCACATGATAATCTTTCTTTTGAATTTCCCTTAATTCCTCCAAAAGATCAATTGATGGACACACATTACAGTGTGATTAGCTGTGCTACGGAGATAGAATGCTCTTTTTCATATTTGTTCTTGGCATGGAAACCACATTTTCAACAAGGCGATACATCAGTGAACTGTCATAGTCCTTTTATTATATTTGTTTAATAAAGCCATAATAAATAGTTTAAAAAAAGCTCTTCTAGAAGGTCCAGGACAAATTATTCTGTGGTTGATGTAGTAATTATTTCAGGAAATATTTGACCAACCAATTAATAACTTTTTCTTTAATCTACCAAAAAACCAATTTTCCAGATGCCCCTGTACCATATCTTCCTTGAGAGCAGAAGGCAATATGAATGTTCCCTGCTCCCTCATCCCTTAGGAGTGGTGAATACCTACAAACATAAAAGCAGTGACAGCTATTAAAACCAATAAAGATTTTTTTCCTCTTCTTCCTCATAAAAGAGCCTCATTACTGAGTAGTTATCACATTTTAACCTAAGCTTTAACTAAAGTTCAAATATTTGCTAAGTTTAAAATGTAAACTTTGAGAAAGCCATGCACTGTGCATTTTCATCAGCAATCCCAAGATGCTGAAGAGAAGCATGAATAATCCAAATAACAAAAATAATTACAAATGATTTTAGAAATGGGAAAGCATGGAGGGGGGACAAAGAGTGACATTTGAAGCCTTGAATTAAAAAATGTGTAAAAACCAAGTGAACCGCTTACAGTCATACTATTACTTTTTAACTGACACATAAATATATTCTAAAATCCTGGAAAATAAATAATATAAGACCTAGCATAGGATTATTATTACTATTCATAACTGTTATCTAGTCAGTGTTATCAAACATGTAAAAATGATATAAGGCCATGTTGAAAAACATTTTTAAGTTATTGCCTCAAACCTCTCCTATAGGAGCTAAGAAAAATAACTGCTTCATTAATTTCTGACTTAGTCATTTTAACTTTAATTTTTGTTTGCAAGATAAAAATTAGTACATAGAATAACAAGTATGAAGGCCTCTAATTTTTGCCATTCAGCAAACATTTTTATGAAAAGCCAGATAGCAAATATTTTCAGCTTTGGGTCGAGTTGGATTTGGCCCAAGGGGACTTTTTGCTAACCTTTGCACCATTAAATTGTATTTCTTGCATTCCAAGGACATTTGTGTTCTTTTCCTTCTTTCACTTTAAACTCTTAAACTCCTAAAAATCTCCAGTCCTTTACTAGACTTGGAAAAATTGGTATTTGGCAGAAGCTTGTACCTTCTATAACTAATATTTATCCTAAGCTTAGTAATTGCAATTCTGACTTCTGCACATTTCCCATCATTGCCTAATGTTTCCTGCAATGTTAACTTATATTTAGGGCAGAATACTGCCACTCACTCACTTTAAAGTCTTAACAGTTATTCAAGGCTTAACTGTAAGGATAATATGAAGCTATGAAAGATATTAAGGTAACCTTAAATTTTTTGTTAATTAAATACAACTGTGGTATTGAAATAAATTTAAATATCTTTTCCAAAAAAGGTTTAAGATATTATTTTATCCCTATGAAAAAGTACACTTTCTACCTTCTCTAGTGATTAAAATGGAAATTCTTAAATCAAAATCAGTAAATATCTATACATTTATGTACTAACATATACATGTATTCATTTTTTTTTCTTTGCAAGTAATTCTTATTCATCACTTACTGGGAACTCTCATCCCTGACCTAGCAGTATATGAAATAAGTACCTGATGAGTCAAAAATAACTGGAAATGCAAAGATGTATTTTAAGAGAGGTCCCTGGTTTCAAGAAACTCCTAGTCTGGTGACACAGATGAGTAAAGAAGCAATTCTGTGAATTTTGCTCTCAGAGAAGTAGGTGCAAGTATATAAATTGAAGAAGCACAAGATCTGGGAGAAACAACATCACTTGGGGAGGGTTTAAGAAAATTTCAGGGCAGAAAAAATGCCAGTACTAAAGCTTTATTCCTCACACATGGAAATCTATCCTTCAAAATCAGTTCCAAAACTTGAGGATGCCATTTTTGTCATGCTATTATTTGAATAGAATTAATTCCCATTGACTGGAATAACTCTCATCTTATTCTTTTAGATTTTTAAAAATCCTTATAATACATGTCAAGTAATTATAGCAAGAATAGCGAATGTGTATTTCACTTCCATTTTGCCAAATTTCCCATAATTGATTCCAGGTAAGTTCCCCTGCCCCCCTTAAATTCTAAGAACGTCCATATGTCCTTGTAAAATGTTACATTAATCATCTGGAGAGAGTTTTTTCCTCTTTCATATTTCATTTGAACATATGCAAAGAATGACATGCTTTGAACTGCATAATACATTTTTTCATGTTAGAAGCAAGCACTGGAATTCCATGTTTATGCCGTGCCATATTGCTGACCTTTAGGATCCCTTGTTATTTATGTGTTTATTTCTAGACTGATTACTAAGTTTAATTATGACATCTGTAGGCTCTTAAAATGTCAAAGCTTGTTGTCCAACAACTGTGAGAAGAAATACTCTAAGTGACACACAGAATAAGAAACGTAATCATGAAATTATCTGTTTTATATAAACACAACTAAAAGTCGGTTTTGCCTCCTTACATCTTATACATACGCATGCACTTAATGTTTATACAGAGGGGCTATGTACATAAACTTACACATAAACTATTATATTTCACAAGGCTTTACCCTCTTTTAATGATTTCCCCATGCCTAATGTTTATTTTAAAACAAATCACCCATGAGTAATGATATTCTATATAGAAACTGTCACATAAAATTTTTGCAGTCTCAATATACCAAGGAGTCATCCCCCAATTCCTCCATAGTTGTCAAGGAACTGTGGTCCTTGGGTACCTTTAATTGGAGGCACCCATTTGCCAGTGTTGTTTTATTACAGCACATGCCAAGTGAGAAGCCAACCATTTGTAAGCATAAAACCTAACTGGAACACTGATCTACTCCAGGCAACTGAGGCCTGAGGACCAAGTGCCAACTGTAAAACCTTGTTACCTTGGTCTAGTTCAAACTCCACTATTCTCATTTGGATTTGCTACTCCATTGAAATGTTTGGTCTATACCTGCTTACTAATTCCATAGAATATGTCCCTTAGAGCTTTCCTTCCAATATCTCAATGCTCTCTGAAGGACACCAACCCACAGAGTTTTCAAGTGCATACTCCTTTTATAGGTCCAATAGGTTTAACTCTGCCTCTTAAAGAGACAGGATAGTCTTCAAAATGAATTACAGTGCAAAATCTAATTCAAGAAGCATTTGAGAAAAATCCTGGAACTTCCCTGGTGGTGCAGTGGTTAAGAATCCTCCTGCCAATGCAGGGGACACAGGTTCGATCTCTGGTCTGGGAAGATCCCACATGCTGAGGCACAACTAAGCTCGTGCACCGCAACTACTGAGCCCACATGCCGCAACTACTGAAGCCCGAGTGCTCTAGAGCTCGCATGCCACAACTACTAAGCCTGCGTGCTGCAACTACTGAAGCCCGCGTGCCTAGAGCCCATGCTCCGCAACAAGAGAAGCCACCGCAATGAGAAGCCTGTGCACCGCAACGAAGAGTAAACTCCACTGGCCGCAACTAGAGAGTAAGCCCGTGCGCAGCAACGAAGACCCAATGCAGCCAAAAAAAAAATCCTGAGTTCTATCCAGCATATATACAAAGCAATATAAAATACACTGTCTCTATATGAAGAGGAGATTTGGATTTATGGAAAAGTCCGTAACACTGGATGAATACTAGGTGCTGAATTTTAGAAATATAAACGAAGTCATTTTGTATTTAAGGATTGGAATCCCCTTCCTAGAGTTCTGTAGTAGCACATGACCAGTATAAATGACATGAAGTATAAGCTCATAAACCATCTGACAAGAGCTGGATTTTCAGTAAAATGTAGGGGATGATGAAGAAGCAATCTAACCAAAGGCAAGAAATTTCTGGACATATTTAATTCCTTCTACAATGTTTTTGGATCCCCTGTATCTGTGACTTGTGTCAGGAAATAACCAAGAATCCAAAGAACAATCTGAAAAACTCACACAGTCCTGTATTTTTATTATTACAAGGGACCCTCCCAGAGAAGGTAGGAAAGATCATAAATTAAAACTTACTTCAAACAGAATAAGACACAGAGATTAACAACAGAAATTTTGTAATGAGAAAAAACTTGACTTGTAATTAGAAATTTACCACTCACTAGGTGTAGAATTTTGAAAATTCACCTAACTAGGCTCTACCTCATTTTACCTCATCTTTGAAATGGAAATACAGGGCTGCTGTGAGACTAAATAAATCTGCATTTAGCTCACTCTCAAATGCATAACACGCCATCTACTAGCCAGTATAAAAGTGATCTTGAACCAAATCACAATTTAAGCACAGTTTAATAAGGGAATGTTCCTCAGAAGAAAAGTGGATCATGCTCTTTCTCACTTAAAACATATGCAAATTAAATATTTTAAATCAATTACTTGTAAAGTGATATGTTTAGAAGAACAAAATGCACTGGATAATTTTAAATATTTAAAGTGAGTTTACTGGCTTTTCAGAGCTATACTCCCAGATGTCTGGTTTATTTCACAAGGTCCCCAAAATGACTCTAGAAAAATCCATGGTGGATTTCACATTATCAATCCCTGCAAAAAGCTACAGGAAAGTAAGTGCAGTTCAGAAATATCAACTAACAGTAATTATACAAGATGTCCTTAAAGATATTGAAACATTTTAATAGTTCTGATTATAATTTACCAACAGTCAGATTATTCATGTCACCCATACATTCCTCTTTGAGCTAAGTCTATTGTTTTTAAGGCCTGAATTTTCTGAATGGGTAATGACACATTCTGGGCCAGAAGTAAGGAATCTTTTTAAACAAAAGCCAAGCTACGTGGTTAGAGTAATTACAAAATGACAGTTTTAAGAAGTACAATTTTAAAATCAATTTCAATGCTTTTATTCCTAATGCTTTTGTTTGCTTTCCTCTACCTGCTTATCCATCTTCCTTGTCTTGTTTCTCCACATACTCCCCTTTTCACCTCTCTTTTCCCACCTGATACCCACACAGCAAAGTATCTCCTAACCTAGAAAAGCCCAGCCCAAGGCAGTGTACTGCAGTGATTTCAACCTACACCCTAGGGTCAGGCTGCTTGGATTTCAGTTTCAGCACCATGATTCTTAGAGTTATGTGATTCTGGCAGGTTACTTAGGGTTTCTGTGACCTCAGTTTTCTGGGGCATAATACAAGTGTGTTTTTTTTTTCTACTTTTGATAAATTAAAAAAAAAAAAGTTAAAGGATAGATCAATCAACATGGATGCACACACACCCACCACCACAGGTATTCTTACCCTTAAAAGCACTGTTCAGCACTGTTAAGTACCATATATGTGCCAGTCATTATCATGGCCACTTAAGTCAATTTACTCCTGAGCATATTCTTGTCTCAGTCAGTTTGGGCTGCTAAATAAATTACCATTGACTGGGTGGCTTAAACAACAAATATTCACTTCTCACAGTTCTGAAAGTGGGGAAGTCCAAGATCACGTTGCCAGCAGATGCACTGTCTGGTGAGGGCCTGCTTCCTGGTTTGCAAATTGTTCTTTTCTTGCTGTGACCTCACATGGTGGAGGAAAAGGAGAGAGGAAGCAAGCTTTCTCCTTTCTCTTCTTTTAGGGCACTAATCTCATCACGAGGGCTCCACTCTTATCACCTAATTACCTCCTGAAGGTCTCACCTCCTACTGTCATCCCACTGGGGATTAGGGTTTAAATGTATGAACTGTGGAGCAGACACAAACATGCTGTCCATAACAATGGTCTAATTCTCATTAAGGTATGGTTTTATCTTCAAGGAATTTAGAAACTTAGGGATTTAGGACTTGCTTGGAGTTTGGCTTTAAAAGGTACAATTTGAAATTTGTGTCAAAGAACATAGATTTCAGATCCCCAATTCAGCAGCTTAAGGTGTATTGAATTATGATTTAAAACTAAAAAACAAAACAAAACAAAATATTGGTTTGTCAAGCCACACATTGTAAAGAAATCACTAAGAGACTTCCATAAAACATGTCCTGACTACAAAGCCAGGATTAAAATATCTCTTGTCACCAAAGAATGTTTTCATTAGGGCACCCTGTCTGCAGAACTTCTGGGGGAAATTTTAGATATCAAGAGAATTAATGTGCCAAAATAAACTTAACTCTCTTTATCACTCATTCAAAATTTTTAACTAGGTTATTCTCATAATTAACAGTTTTGAGTACTTCTCTAGAATTGTTCATTGCAGTTCATTTAAGTATTTTCCTAAAATCTATATCTAATGAGAGTAGAAAGGAGGGAAATATGAAAAAACAAAGCAAAATGAAACAAACTTGGCAATTTAACTTGTCTTTTCAAAGACACTTTCAAAGGCACCTGTTAAAAACCAACTACTAAGAAGTAATTTCTGATCTTTGATAGTTTCTGACACAGGATCTTGAATCATATCACTTTTAGAAAGAGGGAAAAATCTTCTGTTAACTCCAGGCTTTTTACAAGACTTGCTTTTAATAAAGTCATTAAAAAGAGGTCTAGTAAAAAAAACTATGTTGTTTACAAATGTGACTAAGAAAAATGTCTTTACTAAAGTAAATGATTTTCTTTTCATGTAGGTAATATTATATTGCACCAAACATAGACTAAGTATAAACTACTAGATGTAATCTCCTTCTTTCTCTGTTTCTCTTCAGATTTCAAGAATAGAACAAACTCACTGGCAAAGTTAATAAAATTAAGAATAAACTCTTAGCTGGGCACCAAGACCACCCTCTTACTTTTTAGTCTGAACACTCACTTCTCCCAATCCAGCATTCCACACTCACTTCTGCACCTTCCCTGAAAATCCTCTATTTTGGTTTCCCTGAATCAGAAGAGATTGTAAATGGCTTAGATGTCTAAAGTCCAAATAAGTGCATAAGGAAAGGTCATATAATTGGCTTAAAAATGAATCTTATTATTCCATTATTGAAGTGACTATTAGTGTATATAATTTATACATAAAATATATTACATACATAATAAAATACTTATGTACTGTATAGTTCCTCCTGCTTAGAAAATATAAAGACTAAACACCTGAATCTTTTTTTTTTTAAGCCTCCTTTTCCTTTTTTTTTTTTTTTTTAAGGTGTTGGGGGTAGGAGTTTATTAATTAATTTATTTATATTTGCTGTGTTGCATCTTCGTTTCTGTGCAAGGGCTTTCTCTAGTTGTGGCAAGCGGGGGCCACTCTTCATCGCGGTGTGTGGGCCTCTCACTATGGCAGCCTCTCTTGTTGTGGAGCACAGGCTCCAGATGTGCAGGCTCAGTAGTTGTGGCTCACGGGACTAGTTGCTCCGTGGCATGTGGGATCCTCCCAGACCAGGGCTCGAACCTGTGTCCCCTGCATTAGCAGGCAGATTCTCAACCACTGAGCCACCAGGGAAGCCCCTAAACACCTGAATCTTAAAAACATTCTTTTGGTACTAAGATTTAAAAGTGTTTAAAATTTTCTCTCTCTCTCTTTCTCTGTCTCTCTTCTTTTTGTTTGTTCTTACTGCTTAATTTTTCTAAAAATAGCATATATTCCTAAAATAAAGTAATTAAATGGCTTTGCAGGTAAATCCAGAAAAAAGCTAGAAAAACACTTAACAGTTTCTTCCACTTCAAGACAGCTTAGAGCACTAAAATTTAATAAATTCCATTAGGTTAAAAAATTCTTAAAAAATAAATGCAATTTAAAAATCCCAATTTTTTGCCAAAAAATATTTTATGAATGATATAAGCACTCATAGACATTTATTTATAAGTAAATATCATACATATATACATTGCCTAAAGAAAGACATACATCTTTGCCAAACGATGTGGCTACTAAATACACAGGGGTACATAAAGATGTTTTTTATTTAGGGTTTTTTAGTCAAAGTAACTGATTGTATTCTCACCTATAAAGCTCCCTCACCAACCTGGGCTGTCAGCCAGAAGGTAGGCAGAGCCTTCTAGGTAAGAGATGTGATGATGGACTGCCTAAAGATGGATTATTCTAGAGGATGCATCTCCACCCCTCTATAGAAACTAATGTCTGATTATTACTCTCAGATAAGACTGGTTTAAATGCATCTTCATGGAGAGGGATTCTACCATGTAGATTTTTATGTACTTTGAATTCACAGAATATCTAGGTTAGTAGGGTGCAAAAGACAAACAGACCATGATCAATCTCACTGACTAAGTTTTTTGGTCACTCATTATGCATGAATTCCCTTTTGGATGAAGGGATAAATAATTTTTCAGAAACATGATTTATTTCTACAGTAACACTGTGAATATTTTCTTTGAAAAAACAGATACTATAATGATATGTGTACTACTCACACAGCTAGATCTTTTCTAAAATTCGGATATGTCATAGCTTTAAATATTCCTTAAGTATCTGTAACCAGGAAATTTTAACATATATTTATATATAATCTAAACTTGCCACTGTTTTCTCAATGTATTCATTTTTGCTATAGACTTCAGAGATGAAATCTTCATTCCCTCTAAAGAAAAGCTAAAAACTGTTCTACTCATGAGTTCACAGTATTATGAAATAACTTGACAAGATAAGTGTGGTCTTTCTCTTTGTTTACCTAATAAAATAAAATGAAATTGATAAGATTAAAACAAATGACAGGATGTGCTTTTGCTGACTGAATCATTGCAAGACTTAAACCATCCATGCTCAACTGGCAGTTGACAGGCGTATAACTGAGACACTCAACAGCAGCAATCTAAGCATGGCAGAGTCTAATAGAATGGTTGTGTCCAGAGATACTTAGCACTCTGGGGTAGAGGGGGGAAGCTTAGTAGATATCAACACCTGCAAATAGATACAAGTGTTTAAGTACAATAGATTAAATATCAATGATTCTGCATAATTGTGCTCAATTAGTCCCTAGTGGCCATAATAACTATAACAGTAATACAATAACGCATAATAATTTTAAAGATCAAAGTGTTTCATGTAGTTACTGTTTTGTCACTACAATGTCATTGGAAGATGATGAGGATGCTCTTATTAATTTGATTATTTCAAAGATGAGATAACTCAGAAACACAGCAAGAAAGAAATTTATTTAGAGTGAATAACAGACTGTCTAGCCTTAAAATTTGACTCTTCTATAATTTTCTTACAAATTATGAATCTTCTCTCTTTGAATGATATGGGAAAAGGTACTACCTATCTTATCGTTTAGGATGTAGAAATACAAATAATAACCTAGAAAGTAGATGAGACAAAAATAAGAATTTCAACTTGGGGATGTATGGATGGATGCAATTGAGAATGGAAAACATTTTCTTTAAAATTTTATCAGATGTAATTTTTAAACCTTATGGCTAGATTTGAAAATACACAATTTTCTTGATTGTTTGGAGGTTCCAAATGATTAAGTTATTGAAGAATGATTTCCTAGTAGTTGAAATTTTCAACATGCTTCCAAAATGAATTGGAGAAGAAAAAAAAAAAAAAGAGTCCTGAATACTGGCAAAATTATAGCACTTTTGAAGCTGTGACTTGTTCATCCCTTAAAGAAGTATGAAACAATCTATGCAAAATATAATCCAACAAAAATAAATTTAAATGGTAGATTAATGTATCACATGATACATATTAAATTCCTTTAAAAATTCTACTTCTAATAAAATAATTTAGTAAATTGTGATTAATAATTAAACTCTTATAAGGGAGGAATTATATTGTATTATACTCTATTACAATTAGGTCCTTTACAGAACTTATCCTGATGTCAGTGTATGGTAAAACTCCAGAAAAACTTGTTGGATTGACTAACAATGATAACAATTAATTAGTATCGGGTAAGAACTTGGGCTTTTATTATCCACAAATATCTAAAATACAATTTAAATAAAATACAGATAATAAACTATAAACAAAGCTTGAATTTAAAACTGAATTGGACCATCTTATAGTCTTATCCCTTCTAATTTTGCTGCTCTCCTAAAGCATAAATCTCCTTCTATTCCCTCCAAAATGTTCAATTTTTAATAAAGTAACATCTGGTTTGGGGATGAGGCTATGCTACCTGCTGTTCCCCCACCCCTCTGGGAAAGTGGAAAAGTAAGCAGCTATTCAACATCATTTTTGTTATCCTAGTAACAGCTGTGGTTTTTAAAGGGATAAAGCAAGAGAAATTAAAAATGAGAGTACTTGAACACTGTGTGTGGAATCTACTGTGATATGTAATAAACTACATCAAAATGAATGTATCCTAATGGAAAATTACACTGTGGTACTCCTAAATGGGAGGAGGGAGTAAAAAGAGAGCAAATGTTGGATTATGTGGTAACCTATTGCCATATGTATAAGTAAATTAAAACAGCAGGAGACACGACTAAGTAAATTATTTTCTAGGTAGTTTGATTTTGTGAGTGTAAGCATCCTGTTAGTACAAGAAAAGGAGAAATATTGGGCCTATTTATGCAAGTTGGAACTTAAATAAATTCCAAATTGAATAATAGTTATTACTGAAGAATTGGCATTGAATTTTCTTTGTTTTTTCCTTTTTCTTTTGCCCTACGCAGGTACGTGGGGAGTTTCTTGCCTTTTGAGAGATCTGAGGTCTTCTGCCAGTGTTCAGTAGGTGTTCTGTAGGAGTTGTTCCACATGTAGATGTATTTCTGATGTACCTGTGGGGAGGAAGGTGATCTCCGCATCTTACTCTTCTGCCATCTTCTCCTGGCATTGAATTTTAAAGGTGGTGTAACATGGTTAGAAGCTCTTTGATACCTTGATATCAACACTGTTCCTGATATTCGTGCCAACAGACAATTTGGTGAGGAAAGATTTTACCTAAGGCTATAAAAGCTATAATGAAAATTATTAGAAACATTAAAATCCAGAGATTCTTGGTACATTTATTGCTACTTTTAAAGACATTTTAATATTTTTTAGTGTTATTCTAACATAGAAATGAGTATTCATCTAAAGGAAAACTGACTGACCCAAAGTAAAATGAGCTACAAATTCACTTACTTTTTGCATTCTCAAAACACATATTTCTGTATGTTGTAAGAAAAAGAAATGGAGAAGTTAAACTCTTCTGAACACAAAATAGGAAACTGTATTACTGACTGTGTTATCCTCTTAATAATCGGTACAGAAATGTGTTCATTGAATTTTTTTAATAGTAGTTCAATATTTCATCCTTCTTTTAACTGGTGTTTCTTCTTCCCTTTATTATCCTTAATATATTCCACTGAGAGTTTTCTTTCACTTCAAGAATAGGGAGGCGACAGGCCAACGGCATCTCCCTCCCAGAAGCCATTGCCATGAAAACTTGCACACTAATCAGAAGTGGGTCAAATGGTCTTCACATGAAAGCATCTAACAAGGTCCCCAAGGAAGCCCTTCTAAGTGGCAGCAGAGAAAAGCACGACTGCTTTTTTGTGAAAGACGAATGCTAGCTTCCATTGGCCCATCTTAAAGTACACATGCTTGCTGCTTTGAAGTTACTATAATCACGGTTGCTTTTGAAAGATTATTATGGTGTTAGAAACAAATTCCCTGAGATTTGGGATCAGAAACAGTTAGGGGGGCTTGCCATACAGGGAAAGACTACACACATAAAAATAACATTTTTTTTTTTTGGCCACTGTTTGGTCAAATAAACACTTGTAACCTTCCATTTCTCAGCTCCCAGTTATAAATATTTACATTAACTCTGAGTT
Organism: Mesoplodon mirus; assembly: GCF_964341445.2. NCBI lineage: Eukaryota > Metazoa > Chordata > Mammalia > Artiodactyla > Ziphiidae > Mesoplodon > Mesoplodon mirus. Next base: position 116,465,378 of record NC_138982.1, read on the forward strand.
TGATAAAGTCTACTGTAGATTTTCATAAATTAGCTGAAAAAATGTATAATTATATTCCATAAGCAGGGTATACTAAGTGAAGAACTCCAAATTTGGTTGCAAGGAACAGCCAAATTGATCAAGTCAAATACTCAGCAGCTCATATATGAACAGTAAATCAATGACGATTGAATAATAATACTATGACATTTGGATCAGTAAAGGCTGTAATCAATTTTCTCCAAATATGAATATTCTGGACTATCTGAAATGGTCCTAGCTAAAGAGCTATCATCATCAAACAGCATTGTTTGAGAAGTTTATCATAGAATATAAGATTGCCAATTCATTCACAAATTCATTCATACATTTTTAAGTAACTGACTACATGCTAGTCAGTGTGTGATACTGTAGTCATAGGCAATTTTTCTTTTGTTCTTGAGAAACAAAATTTGAGCCAATAGAATGAGGTAAGTTATTTATGCTTATTCTCTGTCTTCTAGAAGTTTTAGCTCATGCTATTCACCAACTTCTAAAGCTTTAAATTGTATTTTTCAAAAAAAAATAGGCAAACAAAACCAAACATAAATTTCCATTCAAAAGCAATCTTGCCACCCTGCTTAACACATCTTTGTGATTATCAGGAGATTGAGAAGGGGAATTGATATATCATTCAACTTCTATAGGTAAAAGAAATAAAAATATGTTAACTGATATTATGTCAATGAGCAAAGAGATTTAGAAAATGAGATTTCATTAATAAATCCAAATGTGTTACTTTAACATGGTTTGAAATATAATTAGAAAAAAAGAGCTCTTCCTAACACAGAAAAAACAAAAATGCTCTACTCATAAATGTGCTTTAATCTAAATTAAAAATGGTATTAAAGTCTTCTGAACCTATTATTTTATGAACATTCATGGTAAAATTTCTAATATCAGCACAAAATAATGAGAAAGGTCAAATTTTAGTGCTATCACAAACTTGTTTTGTCCAAGATTTACTTTGTATGTATAAAATGAACAGACCAAAGTTCATAATACTTCTGCAAATTCAGAAAGAAAAAGACAAAGGAGTAGCCTCCTTTAGGAATAAAAAAATAGTACTATGTTTAAATCCCACAAAATTAATGTTTAGCTCAAGGATTTGCTGTTCATCTCAGAGCCCCTCAAGCCTGAGGCAGGATTAGGTCAGACTCGTGTTCAAACAACTGGAGGAAATCAATGGATTTCACTTTATTAATAATTAAAAAGCTAATGCAGACTGGCAAGTGATTAAAAATGTGTAGAACACATATTTATTACCACAGTTTCAATACCTCCATAATATATAATTTTAAATTGGGCAGCACAAGAAAGAAAGAGGTTATGGTAAATAAGAACAACTGACAGATAGAAAGAAGAGGCGAGGATTTCTGTGTCCATTGTAGATGGAGCAAAGTTCCTGCCTGCAGCAAGAAAAGCAAAGCTCGTAACTAGCTTGGATCCATGACAGAATGCTGGGTTACTGTTGCAGCTTATTCTGTCACCCATAACTAAATTAATCCCTATTAGGATTTGTCAATGGTGACAGAAACAAAGTTTGCACAATGAAGGACATTAAAGCTCTTCTGACACAGTCAAATAGGTTGAATTTTAGCAATTCAAAACCAGAGTTTATTAAAGATACATGTTAGACCACACTAGCAATCCCTCATTTCTAGAATCCACAGTAACTTCATTACTGTAGCTACTAATAGCCTAAATATGATCTTTGAAGTCAAAGAATAGATGAATACACTTCTAAACTAAAATGCCAACCTTCAATTTGACATCAAACCTTCCTTAAATATCACTGCTTTGACAGTTCTTCCATAGATAAAATCTGTTATGCATGGTCTGGCTAAAATTAAGTTTTTGAAGTAATGAGTCTCAAGGGAAAAGAAAGGATACGGACAATAGATCTTAGGAAGCAAAAAAAAAAAAAAAAAAATTGTCCAAACTCTCTAAGATATATATATTCCTCACCTTACAAAACAGAATGCTTTCTGTTTTCATATTTACATATCATATTGTAATACAAATCCAGGGAATTCTAACGGAAACAGCTTTGAACAAATACTTCATGTTATTTGCTAGGAAGGTGTTTTGTCTTATGCCTCCTTCTTCCTCAACTGCTAGTATAATATCGGACACTGAGAATAAATTAATCCATAGAATATAGAGAAAATAATGTTCTCCTATAAATGCACAGACTCCTGGGCTTCAAGAGAGCGAAAGATTCTGAAAGGTGGAATTAAATCCTTTAGGGAGGACACAGCAGCCTCAAAAGTATGAGACCCAGAACTCAGGAGGGCGTCTAAAGTGAAGGCAGACTTGGAATCCAAAGGGACTGGAACACATCCAGATAGTATTTAGAAGGAAGGGAAACATGTGTTCACTTATCTGCAGGCTGGACTTTGTTCTAATGAGAGGTGAAGACTGGAGAGATGACCAGGATTGTTGTGATGCTGGGGACTCAGCAGGGCAATCGCCCCAATGAGAACTTCTTCGGTCACTATGTACATTGAATGTGGTGCTTGCAAGAATAATGGATAACCTGGATTGCCATATGTCTTTAAAATGTAAATGGTTTCACTTTGTTATACAGCAGAAACTAACATACCATTGTAAGCAATTATACTCCAATAAAGATGTTATAAAAATTTTTTTAATGTAAATGGTTTAAGTGTTATTTAAAAATATAGCATTCCTTCTTATTGTATCACATTTTGATTATAGATGTCATAGACCAAAGAGAAAACCAAAAAGCACTTGACTGGAATATTTTCATACATGATAGATTTTCCAGGAGGAGATTAATCAATTTACTGATTACCTATAGGTAAGGTAAAATAGGTAACCTGGGATGCACTCAAAGCTACATGGTTGATGTGCAAGGAGGGGCTCAGAGACTGGCCTGAGGACCTGGCTCTTCCTACCATCATCCCCTTAATCCTCACTCCACTATAGGTAGCCCAGCCCCAAGACTGATATTTGGGAAAACCCACTTTCTCTCTTCTGGATATGGGTCACTGCATTTAGTATACACTCTCAGGTAAAATCACAATGTTATAATCTTCTTTTTATTCTCTTCTAGTAAATGTGTCAACATTATGAAGTGTAAGGCAACAGTACAACCCAGTCCTGCCATAGCCTGGAGGAGCACATCTCTGGATTGGGATCCATGCTAGCTGCAAATGATACCACAAACACACACCCATTTGGATATAAAGTGATAGCAAATGTGATCTTGCTGAAATGTTAAAAAACAAACAAACAATGCTTCAGGTCAAAATTTAAATTATTCAAAGAGAGAAATTGAAAAGAAAAATATAAAGGAAGGAAAGAAAGAAAAAGGAGAATATACATATATAATATATATATTACATATATAATTACTGTATATATATAATTAATGTGTATATATATATATAATTAATGTGTGTATATATATATATATATATATATATATACTTTCTGATTTTCTTGATTAGTTCAATATCCAACTCTCTTGGGCAGTGCTGTCAACAGAACATCATCTGTTATGATGGAAATATTCTACACCTGGGCTGTCTTACAGAGTCACCAACAACCACAAGTGGCTCTTGAGCAGTTAAAATGTGGTCAGTGCAAATGAAGAACTGAAATTGTTATTTTATTTAACTGTTAATAATTTAAATGTAAAAAGCCACATGCATCAAGTGGCTACCAAATGGCAGCATACATCTAGGGAGGAGGAAAAAAAATTTAAATAAGAAATTAAATTAAAAAAGAAAAACCTCTACAGCAAATTCTGAGTTTGCTGTACATTTTATAATTAACAATGCTAAATCCTGTTTCCATTTAAAAATTGCTTTTAGAGAACATTGTTCTTTAAGACAGCTTTTTATAGATTTTATTGGTGTATTAAAGTTCCTTCTTGATTTACAGTCAATTTACTATGGAGGTAAAAGGCCACAAATTGAAGAGTGTGATAAAGTACTTAAGACACATCACTCTTTGCCAGCACAAACTAGAACTTGGCATTAATTGTGAGAGAAGGGAAGGGATAAAGGGGGAAGAAAAGGGGGAGTGGGAGGGAAGGGTACCCCAAAACATTTTCATTTATTCAATACAAATTGAGAAGAGAACCAACATCTTTACATTTTAGTAAAATGATGCCTTTATTGAGTGTGGGCAGGTGATGTGTGTGTCTGTGTGTGGGTGTGTATGAATGATTGAGAACAGAGTTTGGGCTGCTTTTAGATATTCAAAGAATCTAACTAAATTTGCTATAAACTTCTGACCACTTGGCAGCTGTAAGCAGTGGGACAGGCTATATTCATGTTCATAAATAAGGCAAAAATACTTCAAAATCTGACCTTCAAATTTTTCCCATTTGCACAAGCAAGACTACCATACAAAAGATAATAATCTAGTTGAAAACTTAATCTTGGGTATTAAATGTTAAGACACCAGGTTTTAATAAAACATCATCAACTTGAACCTCAAGTGCTGCTACAAATGCACCTAACACTAAAAGAAATGCTGCTACGGTAGTTCTGTTCTAGAATTTTTGTAGTCCGAATTGTAATTAAATATATTCAAGAAATCTCTGTGTGTTTTAGAAAATTAAGCTTTCCACAGTATCTCTCTTTTTAAAAGTAGGAGACAGCTCTTTGGTAAACATTAGTAAACATTTTGGTAAACACTTGTGTTTCAGTTATGAGAACGAGCTCTGAGGTCAGAATTTGAATCAGTTTCTACTGGCTGTGCAACCTAAGGAAAGTTATTTAACTCTCCTAAGTCCTATTTTTATCACCTACAAAGTGAGGAAGAAATTAATATCCACATTTGAGCAGTTCTTATAAAGTTAAAATAATAAAATGAAAGTAAAATGTTTAGCATGGCACACAGTGTTTGCCGTTAGAAAGTACTGAACAAATGTCACCAGTAAAATATAACTGTCATTATGAATTTATAGTACAGTATTTCATATTTTTGTTTCCTTGTTGTATTGTTGCCATTGCTGCTGCTGCTAGATTGTACTTTTAGATTTAGGATTAGAAATGATGTGATACACCGTTCAGAATGGCCATCACTAAAAAGTCTACAAATAATAAATATGGGAGAAGGTGTGGAGAAAAGGGAACCCTCTTACACTGTTGGTGGGTATTTAAATTGGTATAGCCCTTACGGAAAACAGTACAGAGGTTCCTCAAAAAACTAAAAACAAAGTTGTTGTATGATCCAGCAATCCCACTCCTGGACATATACTCAGACAAAACTATAATTTGAAAAGATACATGCACCCCTATGTTCATAAGAGCACTATTTACAATAGCCAAGACATGAAAACAACCTAAATGTCCATCGACAGATGAATGCATAAAGAAGATGTGGTACATATATGCAATGGAATATTACTCAGCCATAAAACAGAATGAAATGATGCCATTTGCAGCAACATGGATGGACCTAGAGATTATCATACTAAGTGAAGTAAGTCAGAAAGACAAATCCCATATGATATCACTTATATGTGGAATCTAAAATATGACACAAATGAACAGATCTATGAAACAGAAACACACTCACAGACATAGAGAACAGATTTGTGGTTGCCAAGGTGGTGGGGAGGGAGGGAAGGATTGGGAGTTTCGGATTAGTAGATGCAAACTAGTACATAGAGGATGGATTAAAAAACAATGTTCTACTGTATAGCACAGGGAACTATATTCAATATTCTGTGATAAACCTAATGGAAAAGAGTATGAAAAAGAATATATATATATCTATAACTGAGTCACTTTGCTGTACAGCAGAAATTAACACACATTGTAAATCAACTATACTTCAATAAAATTAAAATTTTTTTTCATTAAAAATTAAAAATTAGAAATGATGTGATAGAAAATCTCTGGACTGAGTGTTAGGATTCCTCTGTTCTATGTTGTGTCACTCACTTTTTTGAGGGTTTTGGGTAAATCATTTAACTCTGCAGCGAGGTGTCTACAGTGTTCCATGAGATAGGAGAACATAGCGAACTCCTCCTATGTAGCAAGAACTTCATGTAAGACAGGATTGTGAATTGAGATGGCCTATCTCATTTGAGGGTTCATTCCAAAGATCTCACAGAATAGAAAACTTGCAGAACTCAATTTTCCCATGGAATAGGTATAAAATGAGTCTGGAGGAGGGGTTTCCTCAGATATACCAAGGTGGGTGTTTAGTTTTCTTCCTAGCCTTTTACCATTGCTAAACTCTGTTCCAAAGTAATTTATCTCCAGACATATTTTCTAGATCCATGCACTATCACTAAAATGTCACATCAACGACATTGCAATGGATATTGAAAAGGTTTAAAATAGTAATAATTATGAATGTTAAAATGTGAAAAGATCTAAAATAATATAAAGTATGAATGTTAAAATAATAGCACAATGCTACTAAAACCACTCATAGATGCATTAATAAATTAAAACAAACAAAGAAACAAACTTCATATTTGAAACCACAGGGCCTGAATTCTAACAAAACATAGCAGGTGTCTCTAATTACCAGAGAATGTAAACTGTCTCTTATAGTTATCAATTCAATAAGCCCAACAGCTTTAAAATTGTGGGAAATTTTGAAGAAGTAGGGGTAGAGAGAGGAAGATTCACACTATTTAAAGTTTTATCCATAAATGAAATCTATAGTTATATTCTACATCTTAATATTTCAAATTCTCATAACTCAAATTTTAGTTGTGTTTTATTTATGGTTCAGGACTCTATAAGGAGCATGCAAGATATTTTGCGGAACTTTTTAAAGGTTTATATTTATTCATTTATTATTTAATGAATTAAAGTGAGATTTATTGAGTATCACTTGTTTCAGGTAAAGTACTCGATAGAATGCCATACAGACGAATAAGGCACGATATTTGTTTTCAAGCAGCATGCAATCTTCTGAGTAACAAGTGACTACAAAGCTATCATCCAATTATTTCTATAAGTTTCAAGAGAGGAATTTATCTTCCTGTTTAAAAAGAAGACCAGTTTATCCATCTGGAAAATGGGTCTCAGTAGTACTTGAAATCTTTTTTCAGAAGACAACTTTGTATAAAATAAGTAGTGTAAGTGCCACAGAGTGCAACAGCAGAAAAGAGATGGATTTGCTGGAAAGAACTTGGGTTAATAACTTTAGAGCAAGCATTTACTTGGGTCAATAACTTTAGAGCAAGCTTGTAATGTGCAAGCCATTACACAGTCACTGAGGACTAAGTATTATCAGAGTACCTGGGAAAGATTAATTAATATATTTCAGTTTGGCATAAAAAACCTTATCTGAAGAGTTTCAGTTGACATATATTTAGATTTTAGCACTATGATAAATAATTATCACTAATCTCCAGCCAAATATCACATAGATTTATGATGACTATATGTGTAAAGAGGGTATGTGAAAAAAGTAGAACTGATCCTGATTCATGTTTTTGCAAACATTTTGCAACATTTTACATGTAAAAACAGTCCATAAAATGTATTTTGTTTTGGCAATTGGCCAATTCCTTCTGGAATACCTCTCAAATTTTTCACAGATTTTTTTTTTTTTTTTTTTTTTGGCTGCACCACACGGCTTGCAGGATCTCAGTTCCCCCACCAGGGATTGAACCCGGCCCTGGCAGTGAAAGCCTGGAATCCTAACCACTAGGCCACCAGGGAACTCCCTCATAGAACTTTTTCAGGTAAGTATTCTAAATATAACCTCTTCCCTCCCCAAACACACACAAATAAAGCCCTGGATTTTTAGTGATTTTATTTGAGCTCATCTATGCAAGCTTACTAGAATTGAAATAATAAACATCTCTGAAACAGTAAAGGTTATATAATGCATGAAAGATCTCTTTTGTTGAAAAGAAGCATGGGTGAAGCAAAGGGAAAGAAAATAACCCAAATGTTAAACTTCCCATAAGTGGTATCTTCCCAATCTCCTTTTCTTCCATGGCAAAATGTAGAAGAGAGTTCCTGAATCATTAGCTTTTAGATCAAAATCAATATATCTAACTTTAAGAACCTAAACAAAAAAGTAGTTAACTTTCATCCCAACTTTGAGTTGTCCTAATACGAAGCCTTGAAATTCAATACAGTTGAAAGTAGGTTTAAGTAAAGAAGACTTTAAAAGTGATGATTAATACGAAAAATCTTAGATTTACAACAGAATGTAAAAGGAGAAGGCCAGAAATATTGATACATACATTTTATTACAACAATTTATTATAAGGATTTTATTATAAGCTCCTGATTTGGTCTCTGGGTTGGTAATAAAACATCTGCGTTTCTAATGAGTTCTCAGATGGTGCTGATACTGCTGGTCTAAGGACCACACTTTGAGAATCACTGTACTGGGGGAAGAGTGTGAGTTGGATGAGCTCAGATTTTGGATTCCACCAAGCCTGAGTGTGAACTGTAGAGCTTTTGGTTGGCTAAGAAAAAGCTTCATGGGAAAAGTTATAAAGTCATAAGACTCCAAAGAGAGGAACAGGATGAGTTAGGCAGGCAAAAAGTAAGAGAGAGAAAAAACAAAGGAGAATTCCAGGCAGAGAAGTCTGCCTGAGTACTAGCATCGAGATGAAGAAGCAGAGGCTCAAGGTGGCGGAAGTGAAAGGTTTTGTACAACTGAAGGGTTAAGTTTTAGAAGGAATAACTGGTGTGGGATAAGGCCAATAAGTAGACCATGTTCATAATATGAGGAGCACAGACTGAAGAGTTTTGTCCACCATTGTAGGATCTTAAGCACATTGTCAGTTTGTTTCTTAGAAATACAATATTAAAAATGTCTTGGAGCCATGGAAAGACTGGTCAGGAAGTTGGGAGTAAAGTTTGTAAGACTAGAAAGAGGTAAGGAAATCCTGAACTGAAGTCGTGGTTGAATAGTGAAGAGAAGCAGAAAAACTTGAGAGAAGTGGAGAAGAATCAATATGATTTAACAATTGATTAGTGTGATGGGAGAGAAAGAAGACTGGAACGTGACTTTGAAGCAACTGGATGTTGACACACACTGAGCTATTATTTTACTTAATAAAAACAGACTAGTGAGTACAAACCAGCATAATGCTGAAAGCTGGCTCTATTTATTGCAAACCTGAGTCCTCACTCCATTCATGTAATAAGCATGAAATAATAAAATATATACATTAATAAAAAAAGAAAAATAGTTTTAAGTTTAATAAAAAGAAAATATGGAAGATTAGTTTCCTGAATTGAATAAGTTGCTTAACTCCCTGTGTAGTTTTCCTGATAGCAAAGTAATAGCAATAGCTATTTCACTACTGAGTTCCAAGCACTTTTACCATATGCACCCATTTAATCTTCAGTTTAGCCCTTTGAGTTAGGTACTATTATTATCTCCATTTTACAAATGATAAAACTGAAGTTAAACAATGTGTCCAAGGAGACATGGTTAATAGGAGATTCCAGAATCTCTTTTCTTACCAGCTATACACAGTGTGATAATAAAAATATTTTTACTTAAGTAGCTGGAGATTGCATGAAAATTAATAAAATATAATTTTTAAAGTTATAATATTAAGTGTATATGCAGTGGTTGCCTATTTTATCCTTCCCAACAGCTAGGAACTTGTAGATTAAATAAATCTGTAAAAAGGAACAAAAGAAAAACAAAAATCTGACAGCAATTTAAAATCCTCAGGCACATAAAAGTTATTTTGTTGATATATTAGCAATAAATAAAGATGAAGTATTATAAATACTTCATCTTTTTTTAAAGAATAAGATGTTTGCTATTATTTAAATGCTGTAATTTAGAATGTTTTAATTTTAGTAGCCCTTTAATTTTAAAGGGCCTATCAAATTTTCTGAATTCTTAATCACAAAATTTTATCTAAAATTTTAATTATTTTTTCATGTCTTTTTGTTTGTTTTTGTTTGGTTTGGTTTGGTTTGGTTTTTTTTTTTTTTTTTTTTTTGCAATACGCGGGCCCCTCACTGCTGTGGCCTCTCCCATCGTGGAGCACAGACTCTGGACGCGCAGGCTTAGCGGCCATGGCTCATGGGCCGAGCTGCTCCGCGGCATGTGGGATCCTCCTGGACCGGGGCACGTACCCGCATCCCCTGCAACGGCAGGCGGACTCTCAACCACTGCGCCACCAGGGAAGCCCTTTTCATGTCTTTAACTAATGTTCAGGTTATGTACTATTTTTCATATATTTCCAGGTTCAGTCTTGTGCACAACTTTTTATTCAATCAGCAGCCTTGCTGTTGTTTACTCCTCCACTTAGGGAAAAAAAAGTCAAGAACTAAAGAATCTTTATTTTAGTATGTGTCTGCTTGTTGGTATGTGCCTGAAATATGTGATTCAACCAGGAATTATGAGTTCTTTGCAAAGCATCAAGGACAAATTTAGCATTTAATGGATGTTATCTGAAGGGGAAAAAAAGTTAAAAAATAAAATCTCCTAAACACCTCAAAGTTCTCTCCAGAAAAAATAGATTTCATGTCAAGATGGTATCACATTTCACATACTCTTTCCTCAACAAATCAGAAAAGTTCCATGATGACTTTACTCTGTTTTAAAAATAAATTTATAGAAAGATATAATCCAAGAAAAACAGAATAGCAATAGCAAAAATAAAAAAGGAGAATCATATGGAGGGAAACAAATGTAACTACCCACATATGTGAATACATGCAAATGGAATTTTCTGAGTTTTTCTATGATTATGTTGACAAGTATCCTTGCCTGAAGTCATTTTTTCTTCTTCAGAACCTAAACATTCACAAATATCTAAACTTGTGATTATCTAACCATGGGTAGTGTGTGTACTGTAATATATGCCTCAAGGGAACTGCAAATGTCAGGAAGATGCAAAAATAGTCATAGAGTGTGAAATCATCAAAGGGATACTGAAAGTTTAGAAGCTATCATTTAAAAGGCCCTTCATGCAGAGTTTCTCTGTTGAAAACAGCCCTGCATTATATTTCTGAAGATCTAAGTTAAGCTGAAGAGACTGGAAATCTGATAGTGGTTTTATGGGCTAACATAACAGGGCATCCTGGATACTTTCAACCTTCTATAGATTCCATGGAAACAGGAAATGTAAGAACGTTGTCTTGATTATTCTAAATGTCTGCTTTAGGAAGAAATGGGGAGAAATGCCAGTGTCTTTTTCAAGGGGAAAAAAGGGAAAAAAACCCTCTCTGATCTTGCTCACTTTGAGTGTGGGGCTGGGGTGGGGATGCAGGAATGGCATCAAAAGATCAGGGTTTATGACACTTGCCATTTGGGATGGTTCAAATCAGTGGCAAGAAAGAGAGAAACATTCATCTTCACACAGATTCACCACTGAAATAATCTCTGTAACACCCACTGCTCTGACAAAAAAAGAAAGAAAGAAGGGACACTTTAGCCTAAGAACATAAGAAAATGTGTAAGAAAATAAAGCACTATCAATTCTATTAGTGCTTGAATTCTAAAAAATTCCCAGCTGTGATTTATCATTAGTATTACCCTTTTATTTTCATTTTTTTCCTTTCATGTTCATTTGTCTTCATATAATTTTGAAATGCTTTAACATGATATTACATTTTGGTCCTCGGTCTCATCACGTTTTCCTCAACCTCTCCATTCTCCTTCCCTATGACAGCCGGAGAGGAAAAACAATAGACCAGCATTCCATGAAGGTCCACACCATCTGACTTTCCAATGGGAAAGATAATTAAGAAGTTTAAACAGCCCACTGTGCTAGTGTGTTCCAGCTTTGAAGTAAAAATTGCATTATTTTGATTTCTTACAAAAAAGTAGGATATTTTGGCTTGCTGCCTATTACAAGGAAAAAATTCAAATTCATATTGTTTACTGATGGTCTTGTTTCATACATAATATCAGTAGCCTCCACTTCTTTAACTGCACAGAGGCTCAGAGTGAGCATGTTAGAACAGAAAAGATGCTTTAGAAGTGACTATCCATTAAGTCCTTCTGAGTGTTTTAGGATAGTCCAAATAACTTTGCTTCTCCCTGGGGATAAGAAGACAGATATGTGCCTGGCTGAGAGATGGAGGGTGAAAGCTAACAACTGAGTCGACACAGGATCTAGAACCTCTCCCAGGACTAATAAAGATGAATGGGAGCCAGCCTGCATGCAGCTGACTGTCATCTAGGGGAAGAGCTGCGGGCAGCAAGGCTAGGAGGGGACTGATGGATAGAACAGGGAGAGATCCTGATAAAGCAAAGAACAGGCTCCACAGAAGTGAAGTAGTGCCCTGAAAAGAGGTAGCAGGTCAAGACTAGGGAATTTAGAGCAAGCCATACCTCATTTTATTGTGCTTTGCTTTATTGTGCTTCACAGATACTGTGGGTTTTGCTTTGTTGTTTTTTATTTAAATTGAAGGTTTTGGCAACCCTGTGTTGAGCAAGCCTATTGGTGCCATTTTTTCCAACAGTATTTGCTCAATTGGACTTTCGGTGTCTTATTTTGGTAATTCTCCCAATATTTCAAACTTTTTCATTATTATTTTATTTCTTACGGTGATCTGTGGTCACCGTGTGATCTTTGATGTTACTAGTGCAAAAAGATTACAATTCCTTGAAGACTCAGATGATGATTAGCATTTTTTAAGGGATCAAATATTTTTTTAAATTAAGGAATGTACATTTTTTTAGACATAAAGGTATTATACACTTAATAGAATACAATATACTCTATAGTATAAACATAACTTTTTTATGCACTGGGAAATTTCTGTGACTTGCTTTATTGAGATATTCACTTTATTCTGATGGTCTGGAACCAACTGGAATACCTCCAAGGTATGCCTGTATCAGAGTTTAGAGGCATAAAAGGATTGATTCACATATGGTGATAAAGGATAAAAATCATTTAAGCTATTATTTAAAAATTTTTATCCAAACCAAGAATGTACAAAGATATTAATACATATTTTGCTTTAACAGTATCACATTTCTTCAAGTTATGTAGCTTGAATTTATTACAGTTAAGCAAATATTAAGTTAGATATATCTAGGACAGTATAAGAACCATCATCAATTTTTCAATGTTTTTACTGAGTGCCTACCAGAAGCCAACAACATGCTATATACTTTGGGCACAAAAACCAAATCAGCATACTTAATTTAATGGTATCACAGATTAACTAAAGATGCACATGTGTAAACAAATACATATGATAAAGGGTTGGTAAATACCTTAACTAAGCTCTGTAAAAGAATACAGAAGTGACACCAAGGAGAGATCGAAAAACTTCACCTGTTCTGCATGCTCAGTCTGGGGATGAATGGCCACAGAAAACTTCATAGAAGAGACAAAAGTTGAACAGATCTTCAGTAGAAGTTTTACAGGCATCTATGCAGAAGAGACTGCATAGTTGACCATGATGTGGAGTTATAAAACAGTTCAAAGAATCTATGATTTGTCCAGTGAATGCAAAGAGAAAATTCACTCACCTCAATAACACACAACCTATTTCAGATATCTTTACCTCTGTCTGTATTTATATTTGTACCTGTATTTATCCATATCTATCTATATATAGTGAATAAGAATATATAGATTTTGGTCTCAGACTTGGGTTCAAACCCTGGCTTTGCCACTTAATAGATACATGGCTATGAGCTTTTTGAACTAATTTCCTCATTCGAGAGGCTACATAAATTCAGTGGTAAAAAAATAATGGCATCGGAACTAAATTTATTGGGGTTTTTTTTTGTTTGTTTGTTTAAATTTTCTCTCTAATGTACCCTAGTTCTGCTGTTTTCTTGAGGAAATTTTTAAGTTCTCTGCTTCCCAGCTCCTTGTTTTGTAAAGTGGGGATAATAATATTCCGATTTCATAGAGGTTCAAAGAGTTAATACTTGTAGGGCTCATAAACTGTACCTGGTAAAATCAAAGTCCTCAATATATATTAGCTGTATCTTCAAACTGGGGAGAATAACACTTAGCGATTGATTTGCAATAAGATTATGATAATTTTCAAAAATGTTACTTCCCTTCTAACTTCAAGCAAGGAAAAACAAGTCTTATGTATACCTTCTAAAAAAAAAATAGTCTGAGATTTATTCATCTTTCCAAAGTCCTATTGCTAAGAACTAGATTTAGTTGGCGCCACCATTTAAAAAATGCAACAGATAAAGCTTTCTTCCAGTAAATGTAGACATGACCTAAATTACTGCAAAGAGAAAACTCCAGAGAGTCAGAGCAAAGAAAATAAAAAAGTATCCTTCACCTCTGGAAATACCTGATTGTATCTTTCTGATTAGTTCTGAACTGCTTTGTTTTGCCACCAGGCTGAGGAATCACTGCCATTAGTCACTGATATTAAGTATTGTTTATGTCCAACCTAATGGCAAAGGGTTAAAGTACACAAAGGATTAAACATCAAAAATCCTGGGTTTTCCTTTTGAAATGGATATACCCAACTAAATCAGATATCTGACTCCAATTACAGTAAGTCAATAACCTCAGTCACTTTAACAACGTGGTACAACAGCTAGACACTCCTGCCATGGATCATGATCTCATATCTTTCCTATGGTCTTGAGGACATAATTGACTTCTGTGTAAATGCCTACTGAATTTGTAATCCAAAAATGAAATGCAACAAACAAAACTCAGCTTGTACATGACATATAATGCAACACCTATTGAACCATAGAAATGAATGAGGATGTTTTCTGGTTCGAATGCAGAAGATCACCATAATATATTAAGGGGAAATCTCAAGGATTCATAAAATTCTATATAGTAAATTGACTACTTTATAAAAAGGGGAAGAAATAATGTACCTTTTATATATGTATTTGCATACTCAAAAACCATTTTAGGAGGACTAACCAAGAACTCTGGAAAGAACAACTGGATGGGCTCACAAGATAATTTTTACTGTTTATTCTTTTCTGCTTCTGAGTTTTGAATCATGCAAATTTACTGTATCTTCAAAAATAAACAAAAACAATCTAAATTTAAGGTATAATTAAAATTTCTAAAATAAGATAAGAAAATCAGCTTCTGGTCAAGTTCATAAATCACTATATAAAATTATGACTTCAGTGAAAAAGAACTTTTATCCTAAGTACATTAGATTTACAAGTGAATAAACCGGGCTTAATTATTCCTACATAATGAGAATGAGGGAATAATTTGGGGTGACATTTTCCCATTAATCTAGTAAGCTTATTTCAAGAAGCAAACACATTTGATCTTGCCAAACAGTTTCATACTAACTGAATAGTAGAAATGGTAGGATTGACAAGTGAATGATCATTGGATACTATGATGATAGCCAAAGTCAATATATTTATAGCATACGCCCAGCACTATGCTAGTACTGAGTTTGTGCTCTCAAGGGACTTACTGTCTAATGCAGGGAGGGCAGTAAGAGTTGCAGAAAATATACAGGTAATTAAATTCAGCAAGATTAAGGCAAGTTAAGCAATGGACATTCTGAATATACGTAGAAAGCATATGCAACTGGCCTAAAAAGAAAAGGAAAGGATTTCAGGGAAAATGAATCTGAAATGGTCTTCAGGAACCGCACACCTAGACTTTTTCATGAAACTTCCACAGCTTGTGCTATTTTAACCTTAATGCAAAATCAGGAAGACTTGCAGTTTGTGCACACAAACTTTACAAAAGTTCATCCCAATTATGATGCTGATTTGCATTCTACAGTAGTACCTATAACAGGGTCTGCTCCCATCAGCTATAATGAAATATTCCCAAGGAAATATCTCCTAAACTGTGCCTAAATTTCTGAAAATGAATGCCAAATAGCCTTAGAATCTTCAAAGACAAAGATGGCCCTACTTGAGAATGAAACTTAAAAGCTTTTGCACAGCAAAGGAAACCGTAAAAAAGACGAAAACCCTCAGAATGGGAGAAAATATTTGCAAATGAAGCAACTGACAAAGGATTAATCTCCGAAATATACAAGCAGCTCATGCAGCTCAATATCAAAAAAACAAACAACCCAATCCAAAACTGGGCAGAAGACCTAAACAGACATTTCTCCAGAGAAGATATACAGATTGCCAATAAACACATGAAAGGATGTTCAACATCACTAATCATTAGAGAAATGCAAATCAAAACTACAATGAGGTATCACCTCACACCAGTCAGAATGGCCATCATCAAAAAATCTACAAACAACAAATGCTGGAGAGGGTGTGGAGAAAAGAGAACCTTCTTGCACTGTTGGGAATGTAAATTGATATAGCCACTATGGAGAACAATATGGAGATTCCTTAAAAAACTAAAAATAGAACTACCATACGACCCAGCAATCCCACTACTGGGCATATACCCTGAGAAAACCATAATTCAAAAAGAGTCATGTACCACAATGTTCATTGTAGCTCCATTTACAATAGCCAGGACATGGAAGCAGCCTACGTGTCCATCAACACATGAATGGATAAAGAAGATGTGGCAAATATATACAATGGGATATTACTCAGCCATAAAAAGAAACGAAATTGGGTTATTTGTAGTGAGGTGGATGGACCTAGAGTCTGTCATACAGAGTGAAGTAAGTCAGAAAGAGAAAAACAAATACCGCATGCTAACACATATATATGGAATTAAAAAAAAATGTTTCTGAAGAACCTAGGGGCAGGACAAGAATAAAGATGCAGACGTAGAGAATGGACTTGAGGACACGGGGAGGGGGAAGGGTAAGATGGGACAAAGTGAGAGAGTGGTATGGACATATATACACTACCAAATGTAAAATAGATAGCTAGTGGGAAGCAGCCGCATGGCACAGGGAGATCAGCTCACTGCTTTGTGACCACCGAGAGGGGTGGGATAGGGAGGGTGGGAGGGAGGGAGATGCAAGAGGGAGGAGATATGGGGATGTATGTATATGTATAGCTGATTCACCTTGTTATAGAGCAGCAACTAACACACCATTGTAAAGCAATTATACTCAGATAAAGATGTTAAAAAAATGAAAAAAATAAAAACAAGTACAGCAAAAAAAAAAAAACGTTAAATGTGCTCTTGGATGATTAATTTTGTTTTTCTTTTTAAAAATGACAAAGAACAAAATGTATTTGACCCCACAAAGGATTGCAATAAGAAAAAAAAAGAATCATAGAAATTTAGTATGGATAAAAGATAAATAGAGAATCAAGGTATTTGAGTATTGTAAGCTATGCCTCTTAAAGACTTATAACTGGAATCTGTTTAATAGACAAACACATGATAGATGTATAATGAATACTCTAAGAAAATGTTTATGTGAAGAGAAATACCAGAAAAGGTATAGGACACTGAAAACATGAACTTATTCATAAAATTTCTCTAGTAATTTCATAGGTTAATATTATTAGATGGAAGAAAAATTAAGTTCCCATAAAACTATATTATCATCCAAAAGCTCATTTGCCATATCCACTAAAGACTTTTATTAAATTCTGAGGCTCAGTAGTCAAATATTCACATAAAGCAGCACAAGTGAGGTACTGAAGTGTCAGGTATTGGTAAATCTTAGCACTCTAAGTGTTAACATGAAAGCAGAATCCCTTTGAGAGGATAAACAGAATAAAGTTCTGGAAGCTAGAGGTAATCTTTCAACCACAGAGTTTATTACACACAGTTTCGTTGCTAAGCATAGCATGTCCCACGGAATTACAGAAAATCACTACTGCTGATCTCAAAGATTGAGACTCCATCTCCTTCTGATAATTCCATAGTAAAATGAAGAAAATGTCTCTTGGCATCTTCACAATACCTTTGGTTTTTCACGTTGAATTTTTTTTTTTTTTTATTACTCAGCTAAGAAAACTATCAAGAGCTCAGCTATTAACCTTACTGAGTTATTATTATTTCCAAAGTGGGGATGACTCTCAGAGTATGTATTAGAAACTAACTAACCATTATGGAATGGGAGGTGGAGGAAGGGGCCAGGGGAAGGGAAGCTACACTCCAAAGATACTCACAAGGATACAGATATAAAGGAACACACCGGTACTCTCCTTAGAAAATGGACACTTGTGCCTAATCATTTTTTCACTTTGGTTAATCACCAGTTCAATAAGAATTGTGCACAGATTTCTTGCTTGTAGTTTTTAATGCATATATCCACACAAGAACACAATCATACAGTAGTACCCTGGTACTAGTTGAACTCCAAAGTGCAGTGTGTCCACAGATTCAATAGTGGTCAATGAGATTATAATCAAGACAGTGCTAGGGTTTCAAGGTGAGGAAGGCCCCTGAGCAGAAATCACCACACCAGATGAACTGCATTTTCTAGAAGGCATGCAAGTTCTTCAAAATGTTTCTTTCTAAAGGTCCATAAGTGGATGAGTAAATTTATTATAATAAACACTTCTTTTTGCAAACTCGACAGAAAAAATCACTTTGGTTGTACTCTCATTTTAGTTATCATAACAAAAGCAGAATATAATCATTCAGACTGCTCTGGTATCTGTTTTATGTTGAACTGTTCTTTAAAAAGAGGTGGAGAGAAAAAAAGAAAAAATTTCCTCACTCAAAGTATGCTTCTAGTCCTTACAACTGCCTTTCATTTCAGATATTTTAAATTTTGCTAGTCAATACTTTTCTCTCCTCCCTAATTGAAATGCATTGTCCAATAATTGGTTTAGAGCTTCTATTCACATCTCCATGTCCTTGGGTTGGCTAGAATAGTTCACTGAAGGCATTTTAATTGAGTCTGGGGTATACTGTGAGAGCATACTAATATTGGCACAAAAATGTGAAAGTGATTCAGAATTCACTATGAATTTTGTTACTATCTATGTAATGGTTTACATGTAGCCAAGAAATCTGGAATTCCTTTCCACACCTAACTTGTCTGCTGAATCTCATACGTGTTACACAAAGTGAATGTTACACAAAGTGATGAATCATTCTAAGAAGATAGGATGATCCTTTACATTTTAATTGTAGGGATGGAGCAACTACTTAGACAAAGGTCTACTGTAGTCATTGAAGGGACCAGCAACCAATCAAAACGGTACAAAGCTTGAAACCACCTGAACAAACCACAGCTGCAGAAACAAACTTTATCTAAACTTAAGCAGAGCCTCCTTAACATACAGCTGCCATTAAATGCTTCCAAGGGAGTCTCCTGCTTGAAAGAAGACTGACCCTTAGCACTAAGAGATATAAATTCAGCTACCATAAACCCCCTCTGGAGGAGCTTCTGGCCAGGAGGGAGACTGTCTACGGGCTTAAGGATGAACATGTCTAATGGAAACCTCCACACTTTCCCACTGAAGCCCCAAATTCCTCATTTTTGCTAAGCTGGTATATAAGCCCTTGCCCTTTGCTATTCAGCAACTTTCTCACTACTGAGTACTCCCACATACACGTCAATTAAAATTTTTCTCCTGTTAATCCATTGTCACTTAATTTGCAGGTCCCTGACCACTTGGAGTTACTAGAGGAAGTTTTCCTCCCAAAGCCATGCTAGGAATTAAAAGCATTATCTCATTAAATAATCTAAATAAAAATGAATAAATTGTTTCTTAATATCATTATTCCCTGTTTACAAATCAGAAAACTGAAGCTTAGAGAAACTGTGTGACCAAGGATACATCAGCTGATATGTGGTAGAACCAGCATTCTGACCCCAAAATGATCCTCTTTCCAATATTTATTTCCTTATGCAAAGAGACTCTGATATGATTCCTATTGACTCTCTCCTTTATAGTTTATCAGGGCTCTCCAAACTTTTCCCAGTCAATGCACTTATAGAAAATGATAATGCACTGGTACTGCCCACACCAAAGGAAATGAAAGAGGCCACTTGTAGCTATTGATATATGTGATAACTGTGGCAGCCTACACACAGCCCTACCAAACCTCTTCTCCAGTGCCCCATGGCTAACAGGCAGCCCATCTGTGACATCAGGCACAGTGGCTGGGAAGCACCAGACTAGAGGATATCAAGCATTATAGAGCAGCTGGTTCAATTAGTGGTGATGGACAGCTATGCTGAGAACCATGAGAAGATATACAAATAATATTGGAAAATATCAAAAAAGTGAATAAAATACAGGACCTGCCCAGAATGGGGAGGTGATAGAAAGGCTTCAGAAATTAACTATTATAGAAAATAAGTCAGCCTCTGCAGGCTTCAACTGCCTGGTAACTGTGATTATCCATTTTTTATTTCTAGCTGAAATATTTTCTGATGCTATTCAATATCTCCATATGGATGGTTCAGAGACATGACAAAACTCAGCATCTCCTAATCCATGATTTCTCCCTTCAGACTTCTTTGCCTGTTTCAGGATAGGGCACTACCATCCATCTGGCCAACTACACAGATCAGAAACTTGAGAGATCTTTGGACACTTATCTTCCTCAACCTCGATGCTTAAGCTGTTACCATTTCTTTTCATTTTCCCTCCAGAATAGCCCTCCAACCATCTAACTCTCCCTTAAATACACTTCCAAACACTAGAATATGGAAGAGTGCTGCTTTTGTATAGCTCACAAGAAAAGAATGCTTTTTACATCTTGAAATGGTTAAAAAAAAATCAAGAGACTACTATATCATGACACATGAAAATTATAAGAAATTCAAATTTTAGTATCAATAAAAAATGTTTTATTGGAATGCAGCCATGCCTCCTCATTTACATATCATCCATGATTACTTTGGCACTACAATGGAAAACATGAGTAGTTGCAACAGAGACTGTGAGGCCAGCAACTCCTAAAACATTTACTATATGGCCCTTTACAGAAAAATTTACCAATTTCTGTTGTAGACTCTCTTTGGTCTTTTGGCTGAAGGGCTATACTTGACCACCCAGGAAATGGTTTATAAATCTTCCCATCAACTCTAATCTTTCCCTCAGGCAGCTAGATTTATCTTTTCAAATGCAAATCTTATCACTCTCTTAAAGCTTTGCAAAGTCTTTCCATTGTTTTTTCACAATGAAGATTAAAATGGCCTGCTGGGTACCACTTTATCTGGTTACAGACTTCCTTGGCAGCTCTTTAGTTACACTTAACCCATCCACTGGAATTCAACCACAGATGACTGCTTTCAATTCCTTTGCTCAGGATGCTCCCATTTACATGGAAATCCACTTTCTTTTCTTACCTTCTCTTTTGCCCAAGTTAGTCCCATTTAGGTTTTGGTTTTAGCTCAACTTTCACTTCTTCAGGCAAGTCTTACCACACCTTTCCTCTCCAACACATTAGCTGGGCTCCCTGTCCTATGAAAGGTATCATTCTCCTTTACTGGACTTATTACAATTTACTATATATTTGTAAGATTATTTAATTAATACTCTTCTCCATTGTTATAAATTCTGCAAAGGCAAGGATTATGGTTATTTTGCTCATCCCTTTTGCCTGGCATTTTAGGTACTCAGTGAACATTTGTGAAATGAATAAACATTAACAAGATCCTAAATTTATGTTTACCCCTCCCCACCAAACCATTAAAGGGTAACTGGGTCAGTTATACACAGATTTAAAGATGATTTGATGTACAACATTTTAAAACTAATAATGTTTGTTTGTTTTTGTGGTACGCGGGCCTCTCACTGTTGTGGCCTCTCCCGTTGCGGAGCACAGGCTCCGGACGCGCAGGCTCAGCGACCATGGCTCACGGGCCCAGCCGCTCTGCGGCATGTGGGATCTTCCTGGACCGGGGCACGAACCCGGGTCCCCTGCATCGGCAGGCGGACTCTCAACCACTGCGCCACCAGGGAAGCCCAAAACTAATAATGTTTTTAGATCTTTCTCTCCTTTAAAGTACTGCTGCCAGATGAAAATAAGATAAATATACAAATAAGTGAAACAGAATGACCTCTGAAATTTGGATTTAAGATGAACAACAAATACCTTTTGTAATATAGGCAAGTTCCACACAAAAATTTTGTCCCAATACTAAGAAAAAAACTATTCGTTGTTTACTTTAAAGAGGTCTCTAATGAGAAGTAAATTTGACTTGGTTATTGAGGTTCTAACTAGGCATTAGCATAAACAGATGATAAAATTACCATCGAAGAAGGTGACTGATAGAAATGAAGGGATGTGGCTTTTTTTTTTTTTTTTCGGTACGCGGGCCTCTCACTGTTGTGGCCTCTCCTGTTGTGGAGCACAGGCTCCGGACGCTCAGGCCCAGCGGCCACGGCTCACGGGCCCAGCTGCTCTGTGGCATGTGGGATCCTCCTGGACCAGGGCACGAACCCGGGTCCCCTGCATCGGCAGGCGGACTCTCAACCACTGCGCCACCAGGAAAGCCCGGGATGTGGCATTTTAATGTAATACTAATGCTTGTTTATGAAATTGAAAAGGTCATAATCTTGGAAATAAGAAAATCACCAGAATTAAAGAGAAACAAACCACCAACAAACTAATCTAACCAGAAAAACAAAACACAAGGCCAATGTCAACTGAAAAAGAAATGCACAACATCAGAGTGGTGACTTAAGTTTTATCTGGGGCAAAATGATGGCTATAGCCTTGGAGACCACTTCTCAGATAGCGCTGTGGAACTGCTCCGAAGAGGTAAGTATGTATGTGATTTTGGTGAAAGAGGATACATGCAATCAAGCACACATTTTGACAGGAGGTTGCTCCTAGTCACAAGAAGGTGGCTGCTAGCAGATATCTCCTTTAATGATTTTAGTGCTCTTTTAGATAGAAGAAGATGCCAGAAATTGTGCTCATAAAATCTTCTCTTGAAAATATCTATGGAAAGGTCTGTTCTGCTAGTTTTTTCCAGAGCACAGATTGCCACACTCCTGATCTCTGCCCTGAACTCCTTTCAGGGTGTGTTGAAGGTCAGCAACTACAGTGACTAGTGACCTAATCCTTATAGAGGCAGATGGCAGGTGACAATTTTTAGTTGGCACCAAGCAATATGCAGATAAAAAAGATTTAGCAACTAGCTCTGAGTCTCTATGAAAACCTTCAGGTTCTCCTGAAAATATAAAATGTATTGAGATAAAAATGCAAAGAATTAAGTTGATAGAAAGTGGGGGTGAGGTACAGGTTCAGCAACATGTTTAGAAATGAGGGGCATGGACAGGATCCTAAAGCTTTGTGAACACAAGTCAATTTGCTTCTTAGAATACATGTTTAACTTGAAAGTAAAGCTAATAGCAGGTCATATGTCACAGTTTTGTCTTTAACTTAAAAGAAAAAAAAAATTCACTATGAAAAAAAGACACCTAGCATGCTCAATGCCTATATAAGGCTTGCACTAAACTATCACAAAGGAATTTGCTGATAAAATACAGATACTTGTCATTAACTATACAATCTCAAGGTAATATTTAGAGCATTTAATAATAACACATGCTGACATAGTTCACTTATTTTAATTACCTAGACAAATTTATTTTTACCTCTTCACCACCCTCCCTCTCCATCTGCATCTCAAAAAAAAAAGTGTAATCAGTGAAGTTTTCTTTTACACAATCTAATTTTCTACAGGTGTCAAATTCATGGCTATTTGTGGGTAAAATAAATCCTTCCAGGGCTTCCAAATCTTGATGGGGTTTAATTATGTTCTAATTCTTGCAGATTAGTACATGTGCAACTAGAATATCTAAGCAGCTCCCTCCCTCACCCACCCCAACAGACACCTACCTGCATTTGATGGTTAATAAAGGGTTGGTCAAGCCAGGGGATGCTAGTGAGTATTACCTTGAGTGCTCAAGTGGAATCTGGGGGATTCCATCCCTAGCAATGCTGGGAGCATAGGAGAAATATAGCACTTCAATTTCTAGATTTAGCCCCATGTACCCTCCTTTTTCTTTGATTGAAGAACTGAATTAAGAAAGCTGTATTTAAAGTGTTTTCTTTTCCTGAGTTGTCTGTAGTTGTCTTCTCCACACTATCTGT
The DNA here is from genome assembly GCF_964341445.2 of Mesoplodon mirus. Lineage (NCBI taxonomy): Eukaryota > Metazoa > Chordata > Mammalia > Artiodactyla > Ziphiidae > Mesoplodon > Mesoplodon mirus. Next base: position 116,489,223 of record NC_138982.1, read on the forward strand.
TCTGGTAGGCAACTCAACCCAACACACATTCACACTGTTATAGTGATCTTTGATTTCTGAAGGCTCACTGGATGGAAATAATTGCAGAATACTCAGGAGAGACATGTTTGAGTTCTCTAAATCAGCATAGGTAAACTTTGTTTTTCCAAAACAGATGCTCTCTGCCTGAAAGGACATACACACACATTCATCTGTTTTCTACATTTTATTGTTATGCTATAAGGTTCTGAAATAATCTCTCCTTTGAATTTCACTTGATCACACTCCAACCACAGTGTATAATAGTTCCCAGTCCTCTAAGCTGACATAGAAATGTATTTTCCATTATTGTTCACATCCCTGCCTGCCTAGACAGATTTTCCCAGGTGCTTCAGCTTTTGCAGTTCAATGAACGCGTCCCTGAGAAGAGAATAAAATCCAGTTGTTTTCTTGTTTCTTTTGCATCTTTTTCCAAGAACATTTGATTCCTATTTAGATACTCATGTGCTGCTTTCTATTCAAGATGGGGCAGGAAGTCAGGGTGAGAAAGAGCACTAATCATTTCACATGAGAAAAACAATTTTGTTTCCATTAAGGCTTTCTGCCAGGGAAGAAAATAAAACAAAACAAAATGGAACAACTAAATAAAAAGGAACACAAAACATACTCATCAACAGCTTTTCCTACAAAGATTCTGCATGTCTTGCAGGCCTACTATAAAAATTTACCTCACCAAAAGGTTATTTATGCAATGATTGTTTGATATGAATACTATAAGCTATCCTGAATAAGGAATCTGAGAAAAGGTAATACAGTTTTATGCCACTGGTTTCTTTATTGTAGTGATACTTTAAAAGTTTATTTTTCTAAAGAGATTATTATTTAGATACAAAAATCTCAGTACATAATAATAAATGCTAATGATTTAAATTATGTGTATTACTCAGAAATAAAGCACAGCATATATATAGATGCACTGGATATCTATATCTATTATTTATATTTTAATGTAATTCTAATTTTTTATTAATGCTGAATATTTACCAATGTCAAGAATAAAACCTGAAACTTATAAATTTGTTTTCCCGGTTGTTATGGGACAATCTGTTTCCCACAACAATGTATGATGAAGTCTTAACCACTAGTAATTTAGAATGTGACCTTACTGGAAATAAGTTTATAGCAGAGATAATTAGGTAAGATGAGGGAATACTGGAGTATGGTGAATTCTTAATCCAATATGATCAGTATACTTTTAAAAAGATGTGAAAATACAAGAAAAGACTGACATTTGAAGATGGAGGCAGGAATTGTAGTTATATAGCTACAAGCCAAAAGCACCAAAAATTGAGCGCTGCCCACCAGAAGCCAGGAAGAGGAAGAATACATTCTACTCAGAGTCTCAGAGGGAACATGGCTCTGCTAACACCTTAACTTCAGATTTCTAGACTGAAGAATTATGAGAGAATACATTTTTGTTTTAAGACAACAAGTTTATTTTACTTTGTTATGAAAACCCTTGAAAACTAACACACCTATTTACCCTTCAAGATTCCCAGTGGAGATAATATCTGAAACAGGATCTCCTTGAGAATACATTGTTTCTCTTTTATGCTTGAACTAGCAGTTCAAAAGTGGAACTACAGATGGAGAAGGGATCAAGATGGTGGGAGTAGGAAGACCTTGAACTCACCTCCTCCCAAGGGCACACCAAAATTATAACTACTTACAGTAGTAATAAATATTTGCTCCTAATCAATTAATGAGTCATAGCATAAATTAAAGAGGAAAAAAAATACCTGTAGACAAATGAAAATGGAAACACAACACTCTGAAACTTATGGGACACAACAAAAACAGTTCTAAGAGGGAAGTTTATAGTGATACAGGCCTACCTTATGAGCCCCCCCAAAAAAACCCCAAAGTTAGCAAAAGGAAGGAAATAATAAAGATTAGAGCAGAAATAAATGAAATACAGACTGAAAAAAAAAGACTAATAAAACTAAGAGCTTGTTCTTCAAAAAGATAAACAAAATTGATAAACCAGACTAATAAAGAAGAACAAAAGAGAGGGCCCAAATAAATAAAATCAGAATTGTAAAAGGAGATGTTATAACCAACATCACAAAACTGCAAAATATCATGAGAGATTACTATAAACCATTTTATGCCAACAAATTAGACAACACAGAAAGAAAAATGGGTCAATTTCTAGAAACATATAATCTTACAAGACTGAATCAGGAAGAAATAGAAAATCTGTACAGATAGAGCATTAGTAATGAAATTGATCACTAATCAAAAAGACTCTGAACGAACAAAAGTCTAGGAACAGACTGTTTCACAGGGGAATTCTACCTGGGAATAATAAGAAATTATTCTTATTTAAATAAGAATTAACACCAAGCCTTCTCAAACTATTCCAAAATACTGAGGAGGAAGGAATGGTTCCAAATTCATTTTATGAGGCCAGCATTCCTCTGAATTCAAAACCAAAGACACTACAAAAAAAGAAAATTACAGACCAATACTCCAGATGAACATAAATGCCAAAATCCTCAACAAAATACTAGCAAACTGAATTCAACAATACAATGAAAGGGTCAGACACGATGATCAAGTGGGATTTATTCCTGTGATGCAAAGATGGTTCAATAAATGCAAATTAATCAATTTGATACACTATATTAACAAAATAAAGGATAAAAATCATATGATTATCTCAATAGATGCAGAAACCTTTTGACAAAATTCAACATCCATTTATGGTAAATACTCTCAACAAAGTGGGTGTAGAGGGAACATACCTCAACATAATAAAGGCTATATATGACATACCCACAGTGAACATCATATTCAATGGTGAAAAGATAAAATCGTTTCCTCTAAAATCAGAAACAGAGAAGGATGCCCACTCTTGCCAATTTTATTCAACATAGTAATAGAAATCCTAGCTACAGCAATCAGAAAAGTAAAAGGAAAGAGTGTACATTGGAAATGAAGAAGTAAAACTGTCACTGCTTGCAGGTAACATGATACTGTATATAAAAACCCTAAAAACTCCACCAAAATCTGTTAGAACTAATAAATGAATTCAGTAAAATTGCAGGAAACAAAATTAATATACAGGAATCTGTTGCATTTCTATACACTATAATGAACTGTCAGAAAGAGAAATTACCATCACAATCCCCTTTACAATTGCACCAAGAAGAATAAAATACTTAGGAGTAAATCTAACCAAGGAGGTTAAAGACCTGTACTCTGAAAATTATAAGATACTGATGAAAGGGACTGAAGATAACACAAACAAATGGAAAGATATACTATGCTCATGGATTGGAAGAATTAATATTGTTAAAGTGTCTATACTACCCAAGACAATGTACAGATTCAATTCATTCCTATAAAAATACCTGTGACCAATTTTTTTTTGAGAAAGAAGAACAAAGCTGGATGTATCACACTTCCTGATTTCAAACTATACTACAAAGCTACAGTAATAAAAACAATATGGTACTGGCATTCAAACAGACATAGTGATAAGTGGAAAAGAAGAGAGAACCCAGAAGAAGAAAACATGCTTATATGGTCAATTAATCTAAAACAAAGGAGATAAGAATGTACAATGGGGAAACGACAGTCTCTTCAACAAATGGTGTTGGGAAAACTGGACAGCTACAGGTGACAGAATGAAACTGGATCACTTTCTCACTCCATATACAAAAATAAACTCAAAATAGATTAAAAACTTAAATGTAACCCTGAAACCATGAAACTTCTAGAAGAAAGCATAGGCAGTGCACTCTCTAAGACTGATGTTAGCAATATTTGCTGCATCTGTTTCCTCAAACCAGGGAACCGAAAGCAAAAATAAACAAATGAGACTACATCAAACTAAAAACCTTTTGCACAATGAAGGAAACCATCAACAAAATGAAAAGGCAGCCTACTGAATAAGAGAAGATAATTGCAAACAACATATCTGATAAGGAGTTAATATTCAAAATATAGAGAGAACTCATATAATTAAAAAGAAAAATTTAATAAATAGGCAGAGGACTTGAGTAGACATTTTTCCAAGGAAGACATACACATGGCTAACAGGCACATGAAAAGATGCTCAACATCACTAATCTCCAGGGAAATGCAAATCAAAACTGCAATGAGATATCACCTCACACCTGTCAGAATGGCTATCATAAAAAGACAATAAATGACAGGTGTTAGTAAGGATGTGTGGAAAAGGGAATACTTATACATTCTTGGTGGGATTGTAAATTGGTGCAGCCACTATGGAAAACGGTATGGAGGTTCCTCCAATAATTAAAAAAAGAAGTAACATATGATCAAGCAAGTTCACTTCTGGGTATTACCTAAAGAAAAGAACACTAATTCAAAAGGATATATATATATCCCTATGTTCATTGAAGGATTATTTACAATAGCCAAGATATGGAAGCCATCTAAGTGTGCAGAGATGGATGAATGGATAAAGAAGTTGAGATATATATATGTGTATATATATGTGTGTGTGTGTGTGTGTGTGTGTGTACATATATATATGTATGTATACACACACACACTGTGGCATATTACTCAGACATAAAAAAGAATTAAATCTTGCCATTAGAAATAACCTTGATGGCTCTAGAGGGTATTATGCTAAGTGAAATAAGTCAGACAGAGAAAGACAAATACCATATGATCTCATGTATATGTGGAATCTATAAAACAAAAGAGACAAAACAACACAAAAGGGAAACAGACTCACACATAAAGAGAACAAAAGGGTGGTTGCCAGAGGGGAAGTGGGTGGGGGGAATGGGTGAAATAGGTGAAGGAAATTAAGAGGTACAAATTTTCAGTTATAAAATAAATAAGTCACAGGGACATATTCATACAGCATAAGAAATATAGTCAATAGAACTGTAAAAACTTTGTATGGGGACAGATGGTTACAAGACCTAACATGGTGATTATTTACTAATCTATTTAAATGTCCAATCACTGTTATATACCTGAAACTAACACAATATTGTTCAATGAGTATATTTCAATAAAAATTAATTTAAAAAATCTTGCATGTGCTTGAGCAACTGGAAAAAAATTGAAAATACAAGTACTTCACACCCATTCCAATTAAATCTTTTAAAGATGTAATAAGCTGGTGATTTTCTTTTCAGAGGGAAAGGTAAATTTTAGTCTGTACTACTTTTCTACTTTTCCTCAAATCTTGCTTTCATTTCCTTGCCACAGCTCCTAATAACTCATCTGATTTAGGACTAGCACCAGGCCCCTCTATGTTTCTTCTCACAATAGAAAAATAGTATTTGGTGATAGAACATGTAGGTTAAGAGTTGGGTCTTTGAAAAGGATCAGAAAGCTTAGGTTCAACTTGGTTCTATCCCTTGATTACTGAGTGACCATGGATAAGGTTCTAAACCCATCTAAGGTCATTTTCCATATGTGTGATTCATAAAACTGTTCTAAGAATTCAATGATAAAATACCAAAAGGCATGTGCAAAGTGCTTAGCATACATTAATGTTTTAATAAATATTACTGATTATTTGTATTATGATAATTGAAGAGAAATCTCAATAGTATCATCTCATTCCAGACTAAACACTTCTCTCCCCTTCCCCAATTTTAAGCAATATTTATCATGTTTCCTCAAAGTAGTTCTGTTTTTTCTTTAGTCTTCATCTAAGCAAAATACTCACTTTGTTTCTAGTAATGAAAAATAATAGAAAATAATGTAACAGGTCCCCATATTTAATTCAGCCAGATTTAGCAAACATGTTTATTAGCAAACAAGTTTACATGTCATATATGCTTTAGACGTTTTAAGGAGTCAAATATAAAGACAAAGCCCCAACTCATACCATCTCCTCCAAAATTAACCACTCTCTTGTGGTAGTGTGGTATTGTTCCTTGCACATTTCAACCATTTACTAATATGTATTTCCCCAGAATAATATATAAAATCAGTTTTCTTAAAAATGTTCATAAAAGGTATCCTATGAGACTTCAATTCATTCAAATAATTTTTTCTACATTGATACATTAATACAGGTGTCTCTAGATTATTTATGTTAATGCTGTAAAGCATCCCATTGTATGATAATTCCTACTGTCTATATATTTCTTCACTGTCACTAACCAATAAATGAAAAAAAGCATATATCTATAATGCAAATGTTTCACTTTTAGGTAAATATCTGAGAGAAATTATTGATGCATATTTGCAAGAGTAAATGAATAAGAATAATAATTGCAACAATGTTTGTAAGAGCATAATTTTAAATCTTAAAAAATAGTCAAGACTTACAAAAAATGAAGAAAAATGTGAAATATTTTCTTTATAATCATATCCAATCCTACACCCTGTGCAGAAATGCTGCTGTTAATCTTTTAACCATCTGGTGTGAATCCAGTTGTTTTTCTTTGTATTTACTCTCTCTCTCTTTTTCATACACAAAATCACAAAAGTTTCTTTTAATTAGCTATCAAAGGAATCATGATGAATAAACTGCTTTGCAACTTTTTCATTTAACATAGAACTTTCCACAACACCATACAGATCTAGTTCACTCTTTTTAATGGCTGCATAATATTTTATTGTGCCCATGAACCAAAATTTACATATTTATTTCCCTATTGATGCAAAACAATCTATGCCCACATATATAAGTATTACTATAGAATGTAGTTCCAGATGTGAAATTGCTGAATCATACAGTAATGAGCATAAACATCTTTTTTTTTTTTTTTTTTTTTTTTTTGCTGTACGCGGGCCTCTCACTGTTGTGGCCTCTCCCGTTGCAGAGCACAGGCTCCGGACACACAGGCTCAGCGGCCATGGCTCACGGGCCCAGCCGCTCCGCGGCATACGGGATCCTCCCAGACCGGGGCACGAACCCGTATCCCCTGCATCGGCAGGCGGACTCTCAACCACTGCGCCACCAGGGAGGCCCGAGAATAAACATCTTTTAATATGTATATTGGACACTCTTTTTTCAGTAAATTGTTTTTTCTGCTTTGCCCATTTTTCTTTTGGGTTGTTTCTTTGCTCATTATATAGTGTGTATATCAATACTTGGTTATATACACTATTAAAGTTTCTCCCTGGCTTAAATTGTGGTGTCTTTCACCTTATACAAATTTTAATTTTTTATATTGCAAATTTTCCCTAAGTTCTATTATTTTTTTGTCTCACTTGAGAAACTATTTTTCATTCTAAGATTATACTAAATAAGTCTCCTAAGAATTCTTAATACTTTCATTGTTTTATATTTAAATTATTAATTTAATATTATTTTTGCCCAAGTGGACAATTCTCATTCATACCTAAATCACTAGAATGCCTGTCAGTTCAAACTTCAATATATTTCCCACATCAACCATTTCTCAGAACCTCCACTGCTGCCACTGTGGAAACCATCACCATCTCCCTTTGCCTAAGCTGCTATAATCACCTCTTAACAACCATGATGCCATGATTCTCATCATAGTAATTGAGCTATTTTCACAAAATATAAAGCAGTTTGTATTATTTTCCTTCTCAAAGCCTTCTGTATACAAGCAACAGTAAGAATGAATGGCAAGTGCATTTTGCTAAGTGAAAGAAGCCAGACTCAAAAGGCTACACATGCTATGATCTAATTTATAAGATACTCTTTAAGAAGCAAAGCTATAGCAACAGAGAGCAGAGCCATGGTTGCCAGGAATTTGGGGTGGGAGGAGGGCCTGACTTCCAAAGAGACATTATGGAACTTTTTGGAGTGATAAAAATTTTTCTTTGTATTGATGGTCAAATATGTTTACCTGACTCTATGTGTTTATCGAAATTCATAGAACTATATACTAAAAAGAGTGAATTTTGCCATATGTCAATTATATCTTAATAAACTTGACTTAACAAATAACCCTCTTTGGCCCTCTATTGTTTTTGAAATGCAATGTAACTTCTTATCATAGTTTATAAGGCTCTGCTTGAAATCAAGCCTGTCTACTTCTCAACTTTATCTCTCACACCTTTCCTTTCAACATCTTCTGACCCAAGAAGGCAGAGCTTTTTATTCTCTTGGAGCAATGCCAAGCTTTTTCCCTTCTCAAGGCACTGCACTTGCTCTTTTCTAGGCCAGAAATGCCTTTCTTTGTGATTATACATGTTAGAATTACTAGCTTCTAAAAAATACCTATGCTTAGGCATTGGCCTCAGAAATTCTGATTCAAACAACACCCTCATTCAACATACACCTGCACTAGGAGACTTCATGGAGGTATGGCTATTTCAAATGACAATCAAGTTCTTCATTTAAGATTAGGCCATTGGCTTTCCAAAGATATCTTGGTCTCACTCATATTATAAATCTAGTTTGCTTATTTATACTCTGCTTTTACCAAAGATTTTAGATTGCTTACAATATACATACTACAAAAGCAAATTAAACTAAGTAGTGAATGTATCAAGGTGGAAGAAAATAAAATAGGAAAAAATTTTAAAATATGCAGTGAGACCATCACAAAAGAGCTGTGATATTCTGTACCAATCATAGAGATGTGCCCTAAATTGCTCTGTGTTTTCTAGTCCCTAGTATAAACTGAAAAACAATCATTTTTGTAACTCTCAGTGTCTATGAGACCAACAACCACTTGCTCAGGAAAGAGAAGACTATTCTTGGTACTGACTCTGGAGATATATTTCTCCAGGGGATTCTCACGAGGTGTCCGCAGGGTAATGAAGAGAACAACATCCTCAACAAAATTCTTGCAGTAAATAAAGTAATGAGTTTCTCAGGGCTGTTTCTTCTAATGATCCTCAGTGTGGCCCAAGGGCATAGTTCCAAAATACAATTCTGTAAAAACAATTCAGGCATGGAGCTGCAGGAGAGACGGGTGGTGGTACTTGATTGATGTAATTCATTTTCACAATTTTTTATACTTATAGTTTAATCCAAGAAGAAATTTCAGATTACCTAGAGCAATATTTTCCAGTGTATGTTCTGAGCGGTGTTAATAGGTATTGAGTTTAAAAAACAAGTCTCCATGGTAAGTTACCCTATGCATGAAAGAACTATTTTGAAGTATACTGAAGAGATTGATGCCAAAAATTCTCCTTCGAACATTTTTGTTTCAGCATTGCCAATCTCAATTCAAATAAAAAGAAGAGACACAAACAGAAGTGTACCACACTCTTCCTGGCTCTTAACTATGTCCAGAAATGTGCTCTCCTCCCAGCATGCTTTACCTAAAATGTGGACTTGTAATAAAGCCCCCTTCTCAGAAGCAGCAGTCTTTCCTGTCACTAACAGAGCCCCCTAAATTTGTGTGTCCCACAGTGCCAAACTGTATCATTTGGCTACAGGAGTTTCTCAGAGAATAGACTGAAACATTATCATATGAACTTGAGCCCAGAGTTCATAAAGGGGGCTTAAAAGATCATCTTTTTTAAAAACAAAAATTAACATTAATAGTGGCCTGAGGAACCTTCCTGGTGGTCCAGTGGTAAAGAATCTGCCTTCCAATGCAGGGGGCATGGGTTTGATCCCTGTTCGGGGAACTAGGATCCCACAGGCCACAGTGCAACTAAGCCTGGGCGCCACAATTACTGAGCTCATGCACCTCAACTAGACAGCCCACGTGCCGCAAACTACAGAGCCCACGCTCCCTGGAGCCCGCGTGCCACAACTAGAGAGAGAAAACCCGCATGACACAACTAAATAGAAGCCCATGCACCACAACGAAGAGCCCGCGTGCTGCAACAAAAGATCTCGCATGCTTCAACGAAGATCTCAGGTGCCTCAACTAAAACCCGATGGAGTTAAAAATAAATAAGTAAATGATAAATCTTAAAAAAAAAAAATGGCCTAAGAAAGGCAGAGCCAGTAAGAATTCTTCCTTCATCATGGAATTTAAAGGAACAGTTCTGAAAAAACTCTGTTGATAACCTGTAAACAAAGAGATTCAATCAAACACAGACAATATATGACCCAGAAGATTAATAGATCTGTTGAGACAAATGCAAGTTGTTTTAGTTACAATGATTTTGTGATGGACCATATGAAATGAGCTGTTTAAATCCAGAAATACACTGCATCCTTATTTTCCTGACCTCCTAATCTAGCCATCTCGTCACAGAAAGAAATACCTTCCAATATCCAACGTCCAGAGCAAATTAATGTAAGATCAACTCAACAAAAAGACAAATTTGCACTGATAACCTCTTGGTTGCCACATCAGTGTTCCTGATGTTGAACCCACAAAAAGTAAGATCAGGGTAAAATTCAATGAATTGTCCATTTTTTTTTTAAAAAGTAAGAGTTTTGAAATTTTCTGTATTATTCAATCTGTATTATACTTTTCTTCAGTTAAAAAAACCCGTGTCTTAATTTCTTCATGGGTTATCAAAAGAATAAAGAAAGCACATTATGACCTTGCAACTTCTACCATCAGGATGTCATTGACTCAAAACACTGGGGAAAAACACAGCACTGCTTCCTGTAATTGATGTGTCTCCTTTTGGTGATGATGCTGTGCATAGACACATAATGTCAGGCAGACCATTTGAGAATATCTTCTATAATATAGAATGAGGTACAAGTTATAATGAAGCCCTTGTCATCACCCCCGAATCAAGAAGTTTGACAATACATCTCTAGTCATGCCTGTCCATGTGTTCAAATCCCAGGCCTTCTTTGATACCTTAAAAAGTCTAGATTTTTCATTATGCAGCTCTGTAGTGCTTTGGCCTGAGTTTAAAACAAGCTCTTCTAGAAAGCTAGTGTGAAATGCTGATACCTGCAATTCTTGCTATTGGAGACTCCAGATTATATGGTGCTCCTTCTACTTATACTGTTTTTTTTTTTTAAATAAATTTATTTATTTATTTATTTATTTTTGGCTGCTTTGGGTCTTCGTTGCTGTGTGCGGGCTTTCTCTAGTTGCGGTGAGCAGGGGTTACTCTTCATTGCAGTGCATGGGCTTCTCATTGTGGTGGCTTCTCTTGTTGCAGAGCACAGGCTCTAGGTATGCGGGCTTCAGTAGTTGTGGCACGTGGTCTTAGTAGTTGTGGCATGCAGGCTCTAGAGTGCAGGCTCAGTAGTTGTGGCACATGGGCTTAGTTGCTCTGCGGCATGTGGAATCTTCCCAGACTAGGGATCGAACCCGTGTCCCCTGCATCGGCAGGTGGATTCTTAACCACTGTGCCACCAGGGAAGTCCCTCTACTTATATTATTGACATAACATGTCCTTCCTGATTCACTCTTAACAACTTTAGGCTAGTGAGAAAACATGATTAATTATTAGAGTTATCCTCCCTTTTACTTGGAGATAAATGCAGCCTTCCTGATGCCTGAAGTATCCCACCTCCTTGTATTTCAGCATCAATGATTTAGCCACCATGTTAAGGGAAAATACTCATGATGACTAGTGAGGTACCTTAACATTCTCCACCACAGAACTCTTTATCCCTTTTCACCCCCATCCCCGCCAGTCCTGGTTCCTGAGCTGGGTGGGGGGTAACCTGTCTACTCCTCATTAATCCCTTCACCTGCCATCATAAGTCATTTCATGCCCTCCCGTAAAAATCATGACGCCTTTTTCCAACTTACTTTCCACTAGTCATTTTTTACTTATGCGGTAACTAAATGGTACCTTGATTTTAAAAAGAAAATTTAAGCACTACAGCTAAAATTCAGGTGTTATTTAAACACAATGCCAGTATGTTTTGATATGTTTATGTTGCTCTTTGTTCCATCAAATTATTTATTCAAGATCTGACTACAGTACAATAGAAACTTGAAGTCGTCACAGTAAACCTCCCGAATAGTTATCTTCCATGATGAAATAAATTAAAAAGGCAAGTAAGGAGTAAAACAAACAAATAAGAGGACTGGAGCTTTCTTGCAGGAAATAAAATAGTTTCCCTAGATGTTTTGTTAGCTACTATTCAACACTTTAAAATGGAGCAACCATCAAAACACAGCTTATTGAAACATATATAAATGTAGAAATGCAAGAATTAAAAACTATTTGTGACCAAATGTACTTGGTAAATCAGGATGTCAGTGAGTGTGTGTTTAGCTCTAAGCCTGGCAGACTTAGAAACCTGGTTTTCGTGTGTGAGACATCCCTAAAGACTGAGAGTTTTCCACTGCGCCTCACTTGTGCCCTGTTCCCTGCAGCTGTTTCTCCCCAATCTCTCTCGCAGGTGACCTTAGCCCCAACTGTCCTTCCCTACCACTCCTGATAAAAATCCAAATTGCCAAAATAATTGCTGCTAGTCTACAAGAACAATTCCTCCCACTTTTGAGGACCAGAGCAGTTTTTAACCAACTAATTATTCCCTAAAGTAGCTGAACTTCAGCTAATGTATCTTGCTAATGTTCTATTAAAAAAAGAAAGGTCCTCCCCCCTAAGCCAGAACTCTCCTTCAGAGTCTTCTCTTGCCCAGCATTTCAAATAGCAGCTGACACGAAGCAGGCTGTGGTTGATTTTCTTCCACAGCTGAAAGGTTAAGAGCATCTTCATATTCAGCAGAAGTGGGAGAAGGTGCAGAAGAGACTCACATTCAGTTAACCAAGTTCAGGAAACTGATGTATAAAATCATAAACTGATGTTTTAAAAATCCTTAGACTACAACTGTCAAATGAATCAGAATATGTGTGTCAGTACATGTCTTTTCAGAGAAGCCAAATCATAATTATAAGGTCAATTTATTAAATTTCACTAAGAAATATTTAACATCAGGACAAGATTGCAAGGAGAACATTTTGCCAGGAATTTTCCTTCTGCAGGGAGACAAGAGGTGCATGGAAAATCAAGTATTAATCATAATATTGTTTGGTGATTATAAACTCAAAAAAAATGAGTTAGGGAGATGAATCAAACATTCATTGGCATGGACTAAGAGAATATGACTCACCCATGGACACAAAGGCTCTGGAATTCCCATAGTTCACAGGCTGAATGAGGCTCCCTCCCTTTGGACACATTTTACTAACTTTTGTTTTTGAGTATCCTTTTAAATTGCCTCTAGAAACTCTGCCTTTTCTTATTAAAATATTCTTTCCTTAGAAATGTTAAGCCATTTAATAGGTAAGGGTCCCTTTGGTTTAAAAGTAATTCTAGTTCTTTAAAGTAACTGATTAATTATATGTTGATTTCATAGAGTAATTCTCAGAAGGCAATCTTATTTCTTTATTTCCAGGTTCTTGGGGGACACTGCACTACAGCTCCCCAGAACAGATAATGCTATATTTTTAGCACCTATTGCAGTAGGAAGAAAACCAGGTTAGGCGTCAGGAGAGTTGAGTTTTGGTTTAATCTCTCACACTTAACTAGTTTTGTGACCTTGGGTAAGACATAATAATTGCCTTCATTTGGAAAATAAAATAATACCTGCTCTATTTACCTTATAGGGTTGTAGCCAAGTATACTCTATGTCCATATACTTTACTTATCCTTTTCGCCCACCATGAAATGTTTACTGACCACTTACTATATTCCATGTTTTGCTCTAAGCACTGAGATAGTGAGGAAAATGCAGACAAATGTATCAGTCCACATGGAGTCTATAGTCTAGGTGGATGATAGGTAAGTTATAAGAAGAAAATAAAACAGGAAGGGGGAATAGGAAATGTCTAGTGGGAATGAGAGCACTGCCATTTAAGAGGAGTGACAAGGGAAGATCTCCCTCAGAAGAAGCTTTCTGAGAAAAGAATTGAAGAAAGTAAGAATTGGTCAGATGGGTACCCATTGGAAAAGTTAATGAGGCAGAACCAATAGCTAATGCATAGACTCTGGGGTAAAAGCCAGGGTCACTTGCATGAAAAAGCAAGAAAGTAAATGAGGACTTGGCAGGTGTATTAGGAGAGAAGTCAGAGATGTGTTAGGCACTGATGCTGATGTGAGAATAAACTGAAGGGTGCAAGGACAGAATTAGAGAGACCTGTCGTGCCAATTTTGCCATAATACAGGTGAGAGATAGTGATTGCCTGAACTTTTGACCTTGGGCAGTGGCAAAGAAGATGAATATAATCTGGATATGTTCTGAAAATAGAAGAGTCATGTTTTCAACAAGAATTGGATAAGAGATTAGAGCAAGAAAGATGTACAAGATCAATCAAAGTTTTCGGGCCTAAGTAAATAAAAAATTGTGGACGGAGAGGGTTTCAGGAAGGAAAGTAGAAATATTAGTGGTTCAGGTTGGAGCATATTAATTTTGAGATTACTGTTGGACATGGAAATGAAATATTGAGTCAATAGTTTTGGAAGTTGAAGGAAGAATTCCAGGCTTCAGATACAACTTTGGTGACTGTCAACATATAGAGAGGGTGGCTAAAGCCATGAGAATCATTGAGATTACCTGGTAAGCACATTTGCATAGAAAATGAGAAAATTCAAATGCCATGAGTAGGGGCACTTCAAAATATAGGGTTTGGGCAAGAAGGTGAAACCAGAACATATATCAAAGAAGGAGTAGCTGGGAAGACAGGAGAAAGACAATGCAAGAATAATGTCTTGGAAGCCAACAAGGAAGAAAGCATATCAAGGAAGAAAGTGCATCAAAGTGTATCATCTGGATCAAATGCTGATTATGGGTCTATTAAGATGAATACTCAGACATGGCCATCAGATTTAGTAACTTGGAGGTCACCATGGTTCATGATAAAGGCAGTTTGGGAAAAAGGCTGGGGAAAAAAATGCTGGATTTTAGAGTAGACTCAGGAAAAAAATCAGAACGAAATTTCAGACAAAAAAATACAAATAAGAAGGAGAGATAAGGAGAGAATTGATAAAATAAAAGTTCTGTGTGTGTGTGTGTGTGTGTGTGTGTTTAATGGGAAAAATAAACATAATCATGTATTGATGGGAACCATCTAGATAAGAGGGAAAGAGAGAAACATTGCTGCAGCAATGTTTTCAGAACAAAGAAGGGCAAATTATGATGTTTGTTTATTAATGTATAATCAGAAATAACTTAAGGTATGGAATATAAGATATTTATATTACAGTTGTTTTCGTTTGTGATGGCGTCTGTTTTTCTTGACAGGCCATAAGATGAGTCAAATATGAAACTTAAGGTTGTGTGGTGTCCTTGGAATTAAAGCAGCCTTTTCATGAGTTTTCTCTCCATAGTTTCCTAGGCTCCACTGAAATGTAACTTCTCCTGAAAGGACTCAATCAAGTTACATCACTCTAAGCTTCTGACCAACCAACAATCTTATAGTAGGGAGAATTCTAAAGAAATCCCTGAAATAGTTCCTTCTACTGGTTAATCAATTAGGTACTGCTATGAAGGGACATTGTAGGTGGAATTAAGGTTATGAACTGACTTTAAAATAGGGGGAGGAGGACGTGAAATTCATGTCTCCACACAACTAGGGCACCTACCAGCCACTGGTGGGGGACCACAGTCACCTAAGGGGATGGGAAGAACCCCCAGCAACCGGGTAGGACATGGGGCATGGGGGGAGTGAGTGGGGAGGAGAAGTGGAGGCGGGATGGGACCAGCACCCTTGAGGGGCGGCTGGGGGAGGGGAAGGGATCCCACGCCAAGATGGGGAAAGAAGAGGACCATTGAGAGGGCAGAGGATCAAAAGGGAGCATGGACAGCATTCCCCCTGCCCACTTGGGCCCCCAGGAAGCTGCTGAGGTCCCAGGCCTGATCCTCTGCCCACCGAGGTCCCCTCCAGCTGTGCAGGTCCTGAGGGAGTGGGAGGGAGGGAAGGAGAAGCAAAAGTAAAGGCTGGACCTAAGGGACCAGCACCCCTGAGGGGTGGCTCGGGGAGAGGAAGAGTTCCTACACCCAGCAGGACCCACCCACAGTTAAGGGTCAGGCAGTGATGGGGGAGACCCTGCGGGGTGGGTGCAGAGGAACAGAAGGGAATGCGGCCTGTGCTTTCCCTGTCCACCTAGGCACTGTGGAGCCTGTTTGGCTCCCAGGCCTAATCCTCTGTCCTCGGAGCCTCCCTCCTGCTGCAGAGCCCAAGCCCTGCCACTAACTCCCAGCCAGAGCCCCACCTCTCCACTCGGAGACCCCCTCCGAAACCCCCTGCAACTGCACTAGGCATAAACGTCACCCACGCAACCTCAACCAGGGCCTTATCTCCAAACTCTGGGACTCCACACTCCGGAGGTCCCCCTTTGAACATGCTGCCTCTCCCTTTCTGCACAGGTCCTAAGCAGAGTCCCCACACCATGCTTAAATGTCTCCCCCCTGCCTAGGCCCTGCCCCACCCTAAACCCTGCCCCTGCCTAAGTTCCACCCCCTGCCTAAACTCTGCCCCCCATAGCCAAGGCTTTTTTTTTTTTTCTTCTTTTAGGTTGGAGTTCTGTTTTACCTTGTTGTTGTTGATTCATTTATATTTTTATTTTTTCCAATAAACCTTTTATTTTTCTAATTTTATTTTATACTTTGTTATGGTTCTGCTCCTTTTGGGTAGTTCACTTTTTAAAAAAAAATTTTTCATTTTTCTATTGTGGTTTTATTTTACCTTGTTGCAGTTGTTTCAATTATATTCTTATTTTTCTTATATATTTTTTATCTTTCTAATTTTATTTTACTTTTTTTTTAAAGATGGACAGTTGTCTCTCTCTTTTTTTTTTAATTAATTAATTTATTTATATTTTTGGCTGTGTTGAGTCTTCGTTTCTGTGCGAGGGCTTTCTCTAGTTGCAGCAAGCGGGGGCCACTCTTCATTGTGGTGCACGGGCCTCTCACTGTCGTGGCCTCTCTTGTCGCAGAGCACAGGCTCCAGACATGCAGGTTCAGTAGTTGTGGCTCACGGGCCCAGCTGCTCGGCGGCATGTGGGATCTTCCCAGACCAGGGCTCGAACCCGTGTCCCCTGCATTGGCAGGCAGACTCTCAGCCACTGCGCCACCAGGGAAGCCCTATTTTACTTTTTATTGTCTGTTATTATACTGCTCCTTTTCTTCTTTTCTTTTCTTTTCTTTTTTTTTTTTGCTGTGCCATGAGGCTTCTGGGATCTTGGTTCCCAGGCTGGAGGTTGACTCCAAGCTCCTGTAGTGGGAGGTCTGAGCCCAAACAGATGGACTAACAGAGAACCTCAGACCCCAGGGAATATTAATCAGAGTGAGGCCTCCCAGGGATCCTCATCCTGGCACCAAGACCTGGCTCTATCCAAATGCCTGTAAACTCCAGTGCTGGAGGCCTCAGGCCAAACAACCAGTAAGACAGGAATACAGCCCCACCCATAAAAAAAAAAAAAAAAGAAATGACAAAAACATTTTACAGACAAAGGAGAAAGGTAAAAACCTACAGGACCAAATAAATGAGAGGAAATGGAAAAGAATTCAGAGTAATGATAGTAAAGATGATCCAAAATCTTGGAAACAGAATGGAGAAAATACAAGAAACGTTTAACAAGGATCTAGAAGAACTAAAGAGAAAACAAACAGTGATGAACAACACAATAACTGAAATTAAAAATACTCTAGAAGGAATCAAGAGCAGAATAACTGAGGCAGAAGAATGGATAAGTGAGCTGGAAGATAAAATGGTGGAAATAACTGCCAGGGAGAAAAATAAGAAAAAGGAATGGAAAGAACTGACGACAGTCTCAGAGGCCTCTGGGACAACATTAAATGCACCAACATTCAAATTATAGGGGTCCCAGCAGAAGAAGAGAAAAAGAAAAGGTCTGAGAAAATATTTGAAGAGATTACAGTGGGAAACTTCCTTAACAATGGGAAATACTCAATCAAGTCCAGGAAGTGCAGAGAGTCCCATATAGGATAAACCCAAAGAGAAACACACCGAGACACATATTAATGAAACTATCAAAAACTAATTACACAGAAAAAATATTAAAAGCAGCAAGGGAAAAGCAACAAATAACATACAAGGGAATCCCCATAAGGTTAACAGCTGATCTTTCAGCAGAAACTCTGCAAGCCAGAAGGGAATGGCAGGACATATTTAAAGTGTTGAAAGGGAAAAACCTACAACCAAGATTACTCTACCCAGCAAGGATCTCATTAAGATTCAGTGGAGAAATCAAAAGCTTTACAGACAAGCAAAAGCTATGAGAATTCAGCACCACCAAATCAGCTTTACAACAAATGCTAAAGGAATTCCCCTAAGTGTGAAACACAAGAGAAGAAAAAGACCCACAAAAAACAAACCCAAATCACTTAATAAAATGGTAATAGGAAGAGACATACTGATAATCACCTTCAATGTAAATGGATTAAATGCTCCAACCAAAAGAAACAGACTGGCTGAATGGATACAAAAACAAGACCCATCTATATGCTGTCTACAAGAGACCCACTTCAGACCTAGGGACACATACAGACTGAAAGTGAGGGGATGGAAAAGGTATTCATTGCAAATGTAAACCACAAGAAACCTGGAGTAGCAATACTCATATCAGATAAAATAGACTTTAAAATAAAGACTGTTTCAAGAGATAAGGAAGAACACTACATAATGATCAAGGGTTCAATCAAAGAAGGAAGCAAAACAATTACAAATATTTATTCACCCAACATGGGTGCACCTCAATACATAAGGCAAATGATAACAGCCATAAAAGGAGAAATTGACAGTTACACAATAACAGTGGGAGACTTTAACGTCCCACTTACACCAATAGATAATACAGACAGAAGATAAATAAGGAAACACAAGCTTTAAATGACACAATAGACCATGTAGACTTAATTGATATTTTTAGGACATTCCACCTGAAAGTGGAAGAATACACTTTCTTCTCAAGTGCCCATGGAACGTTCTCCAGAATGATCAATTCTTGGTCACAAATCAAGCTTTGGAAAATTTAAGAAAATTGAAATCATATCAAGCATCTTTTCCAACTACAACGCTATGAGATTAGAAATCAATTACAGAAAAAAAAACTGTAAAAAACACAAACAAAAGGAGGCTAAACAGTGCATTGCTAAATAACCAAGAGATCACTGAAGAAATCAAAGAAGAAATTTAAAAATACCTAGAAACAAATGACAACCAAAATACGAGGATCCAAAACCTATCGGACGCAGCAAAAGCAGTTCTAAGAGGGAAGCTCATAGCAATTCAAGCTCACCTCAAGAAACAAGAAAAATCTCAAAAAACAATCTAACCTTACACCTAAAGCAACTAGAAAAAGAAGAACAAAGAAAACCCAAATTTAGAAGAAGGAAAGAAATCATAATGATCAGAGCAGAAATAAATGAAATTGAAGGGAACAATGACAAAGATCAATAAAACTAAAAGATGGTTCTTTTGAGAAGATAAACAAAATTGATAAACCTTTAGGCAGACTCATCAAGAAATAAAGGGAGAGGATTCAAATTAATAAAATTAGAAATGAAAAAGGAGAGATTAAACTGACACTGCAGAAATACAAAACATCATAAAAGACTACTAAAAGCAACTATATGCCAATAAAATGGTCAACCTGGAAGAAATTGACAAATTCTTCAACAGGTACAACTTTCCAAGACTGAACCAGGAAGAATTAGAAAATATAAACAGACCAATCACAGGTAATGAAATTGAAGCTGTAATTTAAAATATTCCAACAAACAAAAGTCCAGGACAGGATGGCTTCACAGGAGAATTCTATCAAACATTTAGAGAAGAGCTAACACCTATCCTTCTCAAGCTCTTCCAAAATATAGCAGAGGAGGATCACTCCCAAACTCATTCTACCAGGCCACCATCACCCTGATACCAAAACCAAAGAAAGATGTCACAAAGAAAGAAAACTACAGGCCAATATCACTGATGAACATAGATGCAAAAATCCTTAACAAAATACTAGCAAACAGAGCCCAACAGCACATTAAAAGGATCATTCACCATGATCAAGTGGGGTTTATCCCAGGAACGCAAGGATTCTTCAATATATGCAAATCAATCAGTGTGATACACCATATTAACAAATTGAAAGAGAAAAACCATATGATCATCTCAATAGATGCAGAGAAAGCTTTTAAGTAAATTCAACACCCATTTATGATAAAAACCCTGCAGAAAGTAGGCATAGAGGGAACTTTCTCAACATTATAAAGGCCATATACGACAAACCCACAGCCAACATCATCCTCAGTGGTGAAAAACTGAAAACATTTCCACTAAGATCAGGAACAAGACAAGGTTGCCCACTCTCACCACTATTTTTCAACATAGTTTTGGAAGCTCCAGCCACAGCAATCAGAGAAGAAAAAGAAATAAAAGGAATCCAAATTGGAAAAGAAGAAGTAAAGCTGTCACTGTTTGCAGATGATGATACTATACATAGATACCATACATAGAGAATCCTAAAGATGTGACCAGAAAACTACTAGAACTAATCAATGAGTTTAGTAAGGTTGCAGGATACAAAATTAATGCACAGAAATCTCTTGCATTCCTATACACTAACAATGAAAGATGAGAACGAGAATTTAATGAAATGGTCCCATTTACCATCACAACGAAAAGAATAAAATACCTAGGAATAAACCTACCTAAGGAGACAAAAGACCTGTACTCAGAAAACTATAAAACACTGATGAAAGAAATGAAAGATAACATAAACAGATGGAGAGATATATCATGCTCTTGGACTGGAAGAATCAGTATTGTGAAAATGACCATACTACCCAAAGCAATCTATAAGTTCAATGCAATCCCTATCAAATTACCAATGGCATTTTTCACAGAACTAGAACAAGAAATTTTATAATTTGTATGGAAACACAAAAGACCCTGAATAGCCAAAGCAATCTTAAGAAAGAAAAAAGGAGCTGGAGGAACCAGTCTCCTTGACTTCAGACTATACTACAAAGCTACAGTAATCAAGACAGTATGGTACTGGCACAAAAACAGAAAGATAGATCAATGGAACAGGATAGAAAGCCCAGAGATAAACCCACACACATATGGTCACCTTAGCTTTGACTAAAGAGGCAAGAATACACAATGGAGAAAAGATAGCCTCTTCAATAAGTGGTGCTGGGAAAACTGGACAGATACATGTAAAAGAATGAAATTAGAACACACCCTAAGACCATACACAAAAATAAACTCAAAATGGATTAAAGACCTAAATGTAAAGCCAGACACTATCAAACTCTTAGAGGAAAACATAGGCAGAACACTCTATGACATAAATCACAGCAAGATCCTTTTTGACCCACATCCTAGAGAAATGGAAATAAAAACAAAAATAAACAAATGGGACCTAATGAAACTTAAAAGCTTTTGCACAGCAAAGGAAACCATAAACAAGATGAAAAGACAACCCTCAGAATGGGAGAAAATATTTGCAAATGAAGCAACTTATGGACGATTAATCTCCAAAATATACAAGCAGTCCATGCAGCTCCATATCAAAAAAACAAACAACCTAATCCAAAAGTGGGCAGAAGACCTAAATAGACATTTCTCCAGAGAAGATATACAGATTGCCAACAAACACATGAAAGGATGTTCAACATCACTAATCATTAGAGAAATGCAAATCAAATGAGGTATCACCTCACACCAGTCAGAATGGCCATCATCAAAATATCTACAAACAATAAATGCTGGAGAAGGTGTGGAGAAAAGGGAACCTTCTTGCACTGTTGACGTGAATGTAAATTGATACAGCCTCTATGGAGAACAGTATGGAGGTTCTTTAAAAACCTAAGAATAGGACAACCATATGACCCAGCAATCCCACATATACCCTGGGCATACACCCTGAGAAAACTGTAATTCAAAAAGACACATGTACCACAATATTCACTGCAGCACTATTTACAATAGCACTATTTACATGGACGTAACCTAAATGTCCATTAACCGATGAATGGATAAAGAAGATGTGGCACATATATACAATGGAATATTACTCATCCATAAAAAGGAATGAAACTGAGTTATTTGTAGTGAGGTGGAGGGACCTAGAATCTGTCATACAGAGTGAAGTAAGTCAGAAAGAGAAAAACAAATACCATATCCTAGTGCATATATATACAGAATTTTAAAAAGCGGTACTGATGAACCTAGTGGCTGGGCAGGAATAAAGATGCAGACATAGAGAACAGACTTGAGGGCACAGTGGGGGAAGGGAAGCTGGGATGAAGTGAGGGTAGCATTGACATATATACGCTACCAAATGTAAAGTGGATGGCTAGTGGAAAGCTGCTTCATAGCACAAGGAGATCAACTTGATGCTTTGCAACGACCTAGAGGGATGGGATAGGGATGGTGGGAGGCAGGCTCATGAGGGAGGGAGTATGGGGATATATATATATATATATATATATATATCTGATTCACTTTGTTGTACAGTAGAAACTAACACAACATTGTAAAGCATTTATACTCCAGTAGAGATGTGGAAAAAAAAAATAGGGGAATTACCCTGGATTATCTAGTTGGGCCCAATATAATCCTTGGCCTTTAAGGCAGAGAAGGCTAGGAAGAAGGAGATTCAAAGAGATTCTAAGTTTGAAACAACCCGACCCCCTGCTGCTGGTTTTGAAAATGGAGGAGATGGGCCACAGGAGAAGGAATGCTGACACCTCTAGATGGTAAGAAGCACCCCTTCCCCACAACACACACACACACACACACACACACACACACACACACACACACACACCCCTCCACTCCCATTGTCAACAGCAACCAAGGAAATGGGAAACTCAATCATGCAACTGCAAGACATTGAATTCTGTCGGGAAACTGAATGATCTAAAACACAGATTCATCCTTAGCGCTTCCAGAAAGAAATGCACACTTGCCAGCACATTGATTTTGGTCATGTGAAATCCAGAGCAGAGGACCAGCTGAGCCTGGTCTTCTGACCTACGGAACTGTGCAATAATAAATAGATGTTCTAATCCACTGAATTTGTGGTAAATTGTTATGTAGCAAGAGAACATTAATAAAACCCTATTTCCAAATGCTGCTCACTGGTACTAAAAAAATAGCTGATGTTGTAAGAGTGGAATGAGGGGTAATAAAAGTAGACCCAGGTAGTAAGTTGATATTCCATTCCATTAGCAGTACAGTTGAAGGAATAATCATAATCGTACTTATAACTGTAGCCCTCATGAAGCTTAAATGTACATTTAACTTAAAATTATGACTTGCATTTGTTGTAGAGGAGATTACACTTTGACCTACAAATATTTAAATTATATTGAACAATGCGGCCTAAATATATCAAATACAAGCTAAGACTTAAAGATCATTACATATTTAATCATGTAAACTACTCCTAAACACAAAAGTATCTAATGTTTGATTGAAAGTAATGTAAGACTGGTGATTTGGTTTTAAATGATGCAGGATATGATGTGCTTGTACTAAAATTAGCACAATAATAATGAGGCACCTTAATATAGGACAGCCAAAGAACCAACCAATAATAAGTGCAATTGCAGGATGTACCATGTTAGCCTCTATAGAACAGCATAATTAACATTTAACCAACATTAACTGGCAAATAATGTGGCTAACATTTTAACATAGACCAAATTAACTGTTAATTGGTTGACAAGATTATTACAGTAATAAATTGAAGAGAATACTGAAAAATAATCACCATCAATTATGCTGGACAAAGTCTTCCTAATTTATTCTCTGCATATATTTTCACCAGTTGATTTACAAAGTTATTTAATATCATTATTCTGTTAAGTAAAGCTAATTTAAGTACCTGGTCAGAAGAAAGACATTATTTTGTAAGTGTTTACTTTAGAAACCAGATATGGATATAAGGTTCAAAGATAATTATGTCAGTTACTGGTTGAAAACTACAAATTAACTAGGGATTTATTTTATTTTTTGGCATCAATTCCATGAGCACAATATCAAGATTATTTGTTTAAATACTAAAAATACTATTTCTCCCTGTGGTGCCAGCTTCCAAGATGGCCACCAATTATCTTCATCTGCTAGTATTTATGTCCTTAGATAGTCCCCTCCCACACTGAATAGGGCTGACCTGTGTGAACAGTACCATAACGTAAACGTGAGGGTGTGTGACTGCCAAGCATAAGTCATAAATGACATTGCTATTTCTACCTGATCTTGGATCGCTCCAAGAGAAGCCAGGTGCCATGCTGTGAGGACACACATGCAGCCCCATGGAGCTGCCTCTGAGGTAGAAACTGAGGTCTCCTGTAAACGACCATGGTCAACTCAGCAGTCATGTGAGTAAACCACGTTGGATACAGATCCTCCACTCAGTCAAGCCAGTTTAGATGAAACTATTTTTTGTGTTCTTTGCATTTACAACTCTTGATCACCTACTTAATCATTTATTGTCCCCTCCCCCTAAAAAGTCAGCTTGAGAACAAGGATTTTATTCTTGTCTACTACTCACACCAAGCCATGTAACCTGGAACGTGAGAAGCTCAATTAAAAAATAACTTAAGAACATTTCTTTGTCTTCATCTCATTCAGCACACTGGTGATACTCTCTTTTTCATCCATGTATTTGCTTTCTACTTGCCATTCCCTTTGCCTGCTGTTTACTCCCTTTCTTTCTTCAACTGCAATCTCACGTTCATGATCAGATGTTATCACCATTGAAAAGTCACTAATATACAAAGGATATTTATTTCAATAGCAAATTATGTTAAGCACTTAACATATTGCTCTGAAACTCTCTTTCTTGCCCACTCAGATGCTAAAGGGCAGAATGTTGTCAGGTTATTCCTTACATCCTATACTTCTTGGTCTGTACTCCTTATGCATGTAGTTGGGCACTTCATCAATGGGAAATATACAAATATATGGATTCATGAATGATGAATGAAATCAGTGTTCAAGCTATTGTACTCTTTTAAGATAATAAAAGAGGAGATCACAACTAGAACATATAACATCCTTTAATACTTAAAATGCATTTTGTAGTTTGCTAGAACTAATATGAGCATATGATGAAGATTAAGAGAATACTTCAACTTCAACTCATGGTTGAAGATACAGTAGTCTAACTCTACAAATATCTCTTATAGCTTCATGTGAAGAGAAAAAAATGCTCTCTCTTGCTTACACAACTCAAATTATGTCAAAGGTCTTGTTAAGGACTGAACTACATCCACTCCCACATAATTCATATGTTGAAACCCTAACCGCAAATGTGACTGGATCTGAAGATTTGGTTTTTAGGCAGTAATTACAGTTAAATAAGGTCATATGGGCAAGGTACCCTTCCAACAGAACTGTGTGAGGACACAACGAGAAGGCCCCATCTGTAAGCTAGGAAGAGATCTCTCATCAGAATCTGACCACATTGGCAAACTGATCACGGACTTTCAGTGTCCAAAATTGTGAGAAAAATAAATTTCTGTTATTTAAGCCACCCAATCTATGATATTTTGCCATGGCAGCTGGAGCTGACTAATACAGTACTTTAAAGGCAAACACTGTATGAGGAACACAGTGATGGGCATTTACAAGGAGGAGCACAGTGACTACACCAATAAGAATCATGTGTGTATTGGGTCAGGGGGGTGGGGGGATGTGTTCCCCCAAAATGATTTAACAAAAGGGGCCAAAAGGGGCCAAATGGAGAGTCAGGGAGAAAGGTTCAACAAGGGTGTGACACCATATGGACCAGTAAATGGGGAGTGGACTTCTTGGACTCCAAGGAGCCTCCTGGTGTCCCTCAGGGTACAGCAAAGAGATATTCAGGTGCAATAATATAGAAAACATGTTCAGATACTTAAGTTTATACTCATACATGTATGTAACTGTCTAGTTACAAAGGAATACTTCTCTCTACGACAATTATGGACTATTTTATCTTTAAATCAACTCTGGAAATTTCAACTAGAGTAGAAGGTCTGTTTTTGTTTTACAGTAACCTCACACAGTGCTTTCAATCCAGGTGTTGAGAGAACAGAACTGACACATCCTATGCTTCCTAGACTTTAATGATGCCCAGAGCTTTCATTTTCTTTTACACACTGACAATGGAAAACATGGTCTCCTTATGTACAACATAAAACCTAATAAAGTATCCAGCTGTTCTTTCCCTGGTGATTTCTGCTGCCTCTAGCTGAGGTATAGTAATGTCAAATTTTCATGAAAAGGGTTAGAAAACATACTGTATAATTGTACCATGCCGGAATATCCATAGTACATTTGCCATTTTCTTTGTGCCTGTCTTTATATATCAAATACATGCACAGAAGCTTTATTTCCCAGTGGCTTAAACCTACAAGATAATGCATATTCTTAATATCCACCTCTTTCTACATTGCTCTCTCTTGCAATATTCCAAGAATATGCTTTCTTTGTTTTATTTCTTCTGTCTTAAACTACAAATGCATCTGTTTCTGATAAATGCAGAGATGAAAAGAACTAGAAATATGTTTATAATTATTTTAAGATTGCCTTAATCAGAATAAGAATATAACCACTCATTTTCCAGGTTGACTCTGAAAAATTCTGCAAAGTCTATTTCACAAAGCACAACCATGCTTACCAGTATTGTTTTAGGTGTGATGCTAGACTGCAATGATCAATATTACACTTTCGCAACACTATTACATGTAATTCAGTATCTATAGAATGTTAGTATCCTCTTAGGTAAAACAAATCCTTGAGAAATATTTAAAAGTTTGAGAAAATTAGTTTTCATTATATGATGTGATGCTGCTTCACCAGACACAAAATACCACTTCCCCAGTCCCATCGGCCACTGGGCTTTGAATGTCTGTGGGCAAGCCCAAAGACCCAATGGCAGTGAAAATAAATTAGACTTAATGTGTTGAATGTATTAGGGCTTAAAATTACAAGAACTATAACTATGTAAAAAGCTGATTCAGGAAAATTTAAATCTACAATCAAGATCTCCTCTTCCATTTGGTCTGAACTGGTCATTCTAGGTATGGTAGATTCCCCTGTGATTGAAGAAAAGGCCAGATACATACTGACTTTTTGTTCTTATCAGTATCCCCAAAGTGGGAGGCTTTGAGAGTTAACCCCTTGAATTCTGATGCTCAAGCAATAGGGTCAGCAAACTTTGTTAAGAATCAGTAAATATTAATATTTTAGGATTTGGGGGGCCATACAGTTGTAGCACAAAGCAGCCATAAACAATATGCAAAGTATATTTATTTTGGGGTACCAAAATTTAAATTTCATGTAATTTTCCTATGTTACATAGTATTATCCTTTTGATTTTTTGTCCACCATTTAAAAATATAAAGAGCATATCTAACTCATGGTTGGCCAGGTTTGGTCCACAGACTGTAGTTTACTAATCCCAGCTTTAGCACTGAATAAGTGACAACACCTCAGAATCTAAAGCTGAATTTTTATTTTTTATTTATGTATTTATTTTAGCCTAGCTATCTTTGGGATCATCAAAAGGGTGAGCTACTGATTGTCAAACTGTCACTAGCTACCATATGGAATGCATTCTTACAGTTAGGTCACTAGTATTACATTTAGTAACCTGTCTGCTATGATCTGGAACTTCCTAGGCAAGATCTGACCGCTCGTTTATAAACAAAAGCTAGCCAACAAAAAGGACTTAAATCAATTTAAACATATGGTGCCTGTGAAAAGGAACGACCTGAACTGCGTCTTCTTAATAGTTTGTGTCCTATGCTAGCTAATGAAATAGACCTTAAATACATTTCTGAAAAAGGTGATTTGTCTTTTTATGTCCAATTTTTACCTCATTCTACCAGAGAACTCAACAGTGCAAACTGGCAATGAACAATGATTTAAAAATACAACCATGGACTCCTACAAGTATCAAAGAATCAAAATCACTTACCTAATTGGAAAACAAAGAGCAAAGTCATTTGAAATCAATCAGCAATCATTGTTTCCAAATCCATGTTAGAAGACATGAAAGAAAAGGAAAGAGAATATTTCATTAAGATATTTTCTTCAGAAAGTGACTTCTACACAGTCATATTACTAATTCTATTGCTAATAAACCACCACTGTTTGGAAAACCAACTGGAAGCATTCTTTTATTGTTCTCTTTACCACTCATTACAAAGAAATGATTTTAGAAATATCTGATAAAAACCCATACAGCACTTGTATAGCTTATATGAACTGAGCAGTCTTACCACTTATGATAGCAAGTAACATAGGACAGTTTTGAAAATCACTTGAATGACATCTTTATCTGAATATCAGCAGGGAAAGGGCCAGGGTGGAAATTATACAATGAGAAGGAAATTGAACAATTCAGATATGTTTATGGAAAGCTTGCAACTTAGGGCATCTCATTTGCCATCAAATAAATCTGTTATTCATGATGTGCAGCAACAATAAAAAGTAGCTGTCTGGTACAAAAATTTTGCCAGCAGAGCAAATTCAGGCAAATAAGCAGTTTTCAAACAAATGCACTGAAGAGGAAAGAAAAAAAAATAAGCCTATAGAATGTTTGTATGTATGCCTGCCTCTCCAACTCTGTCTTTAATATACATGATGATGCCTAAAGCCAGCAATTCATGAGTAGGTCATCATTCCCTAAAACATATATTTTCATTCTATGTAAAGGCCATGATAAAAATGGTTTCTTCTTGCAGACCTAAAAAATGACATAAATTTTAAAAGGCTACCTAAAGATACAAAAAAACTGAAAAGTGTCTTTTCTTTCATTCAATGGATTACTTTAATGCTATACTGACCAGGATCATCTCTTGCATTTTGAGGTGATCAGATGTTGTCCATACATGTAGGTTTCACTAAGATTTCCCATTCAGAGCATCAACACTGCTCCAAAGATTTCTTGGTAAAGGCTGAGATTCAGGTACTCAGAACTTTATTTCCACATGAAGAAGACAGTGAAACACATCTGAAACTTTCAAGCTCACCACACTTTTCTTCATTATCTGAACATTTCAACATCTTTTTGGTTAAAATTAGCTGTATAGCCAAATTATCTCAATCATAAACTCGTGCTCAAATTCTCTTTGCTCATTTAATCACAGTCAACATTTAGTAGGTTAACTGCAGATTATCTTCTAACCCTGACCTAATCCTGGATGCACCTACTTTAACAATATGGGCCACACCCATATTTTAAAAAAGTATGATTTTAAAAAGGTATTATTTTTTATTATTTGCCAAAATAATAAAGGAAAGAAAAGCTGTCTCTATGTCCCTATCTTCCCACCAGGAAAAAGTAGATACATTAGAAATGATTAAGTATCTCACAAAGGATTAAGTAAATACATTATAAATGATTAAGTAACCTGGTATTTGTTCTACTAGGATACTCCTCTAATATGGAAAATTAAATGAGCATTTTGGGATGGTACTAGTGACTCACCTCTAGCACTGCTTCTATTATTAGACATGCAATTCCAAATCAAATCAATTCTTTCAATACATTAGCTTTATTATTCTAGCCTCACTTATCAGTGAAATATGGAATCAAACAATTATTTAAATAATTTACTCAACAGAAATGCAACAGTTTAGAAAAAATGGCATTGCTCTTTTAGTATCAAACACCTAATCCTAATCCATTTTCTTGATCTATGACTAAATATATTAGTATTTTTAAAAACACTGAATACTTGTCACTGCAGATACTTAATAACTAAGCATATTGAAAACGATATCTTCATTCAGTAGTTGTGTTCTGTGGTTCCTTAAAGATCTTTGTCTGCTTTTTTTCTCTTTTCCTTTTACAAGGTAAAATAAATTATTTAAAAATAGTCACCACAACATTGTCTCATTGCTCTGTATCAACGATGTTTATGTGTTTTGCTTTCTGCATTTTATCTTTGGAGCCATTTATCTGAAATGCATGAGCTTTAGTCTTCTTGATGTTCATCTGCTCCTTTTTCAACCGCTCTCTAGTGAGGTCATGATGATCATTGTCTCAGATCTCATGAACAAGTCCAGAACAACAAGATGTGGGGTCTGACCAAAGCAAGGGAGGAGCAGATGGCATCTAAAAACAAAGTGAATTTCCATAAAAATATCCCAAATAATGAGAACTGGAAGAAAACCAATGTGGAAACTCTGAAGTTAAATACTTCCTCCAAACAAAGATTTTTCCTAATCCCCCAGATCAAAATAAGCTATGAGCTCTAGCTTCTTTGAACATTAAAAATAGGTCTGTGGTCTCCCTTCTTGATGCCTGTTTTCTAAAACTTAGTTTTAGAATTGGAAATAACCACATTTTCTTTGTTTTACCCAAGTATATTATTACTGACTATAGTTGTTTATTGGAAATCTAAATGTTCAGTGGAATGTTTCAAGGATACTGGGATTAAACTTCAACCAATACTTAATGATTTATTATTTAGTAAAACAATTTTGATTACATTGGTTTGTGGAGTCAAGTTTGAGGGTTTTCTGGCAAAAAAACCAGAAATTGACTAATAAAGTCATTTCAGATAAACACGTTTTACTGATTATGCATACATTTAAAAGACTCTACCATTTCATACTGGAAAGTAATACAAAGATTTTTTTTCCCCTAATTTTTGCAACATGTTCTTAAAAGAAGTGAATTCAGCACCAAGATTAGTAAATGCTTATGTGATCCCAGAATCAATTTGCTTTGTGATGTTCTTATTTAATGTTTTGTGTGGACCTAAGGAATAGCTATTTTGGACAGGCTATGCAACTTGCAAGTTAATTGCTAGGTTCAAATAAAATAAAGTAACAAATACAGGAAACATAATTAACATAATTCATCTCAAATAAGGTATTTTGTTGTTATTACATTTTAAGTACTTTTTAAAAGTACAGTGAACTCAACTCAAGTTCAGTTAATATAATATATTTCAACATGAACATAATTTGTGGTACAAACTCACTAACTTTTGAACATGAATAGCCTTTGTAATAAAAACTCCCTAATTTTCTTTTTGATCATAAGGATGAACAGAATTGGCTGTCTCATTCCCAGCTTAATATTTTAGGAGACTAATCTTGGAGAAGAAATGTCCTTATTCTTAGAGCAAAGTTTTTCCTTCTAAGAAAAAAGCAATGTATCTTCTGATAATTGTGCCTGCCCTATGGATGGAAAAGGTAAACTGTTCACCTTTGAAAGAAAAAAAAAAAGACATTTTACGGCTCCCCAATTTGTCTTTGTGCTAGCGCCTCTTAAGAAATAGTAGCTGATGTTCTAATGGCTAGAAATTGCTGATATTCATTTAGAAAGTAAACAATTTCTTCCAGACATAAAAATCAACCCTTTAAATTATTTGTCCCATACAAACTTAAGATGAAACTTCATCTCTTGGAGACCATCTCTCCTCCTTTCTCTTTTTATAGAACTTGTATTTCCAAGTATTTGTTGGACAAAGATATCACCTCATCCTGGAGACATCCTGGAACTTGTTTCTCTGTTTTCACCTCACAAATATTTTCCACACCCTTCGTTTCTGACCTCGGTAAAAAGGCATCACCAACTCATTCAGTAACACAAAATAGAAAGTATCCTTTTATTCACTATTACTTTTTGCCAGCAATAAACCTTTGCAGACTGCCTATATGGTGTCAGGCAATGGTGTGATACACTAGGCTTAGGGAGGGAAAACGAGACCTTTCCCTGTCTTTGCTCTCCAAGTTTGTATAGAAAATGCCCCACTTTTTATACCAGCTACTTTCATATGGAAGACACTCATTTCCTAGTTGCTAGTTGCTAAATTTTCTCATTGTTTCACATACCAACAGTCTCCCCCAGCCCTAGTCCATCTGTCATACTTCTAGTAAGAAGGATTATCCTTAAATTAAGAGCAAAAGGGGGGAGAAAAGGAGGAAAAGGAAGAGGAGGAGAAGGGGAAGAAAAGGAAGAAAGAAAGAAGGAGGGACATAAGGAAGGTTAGAAGAGAAGATGAAAGAGGGAGACAGAGAAGAAAATCCCTCTGATTTCCTGTTGCTCACAAAATCAAACCTTTTTTTCCCTTAATCAAATAAGTTATCCTTTGCCCTCTGTTCTCTGTCTAACAATTCAATCTCACTTCCCATAATGCCACTTGCACACTATGGTCCTGACAGACAGGCTCTCTGTTCACCTACAGAGCCTACTGGAACACTTCAAAAAACTCTCCATGTGTGCAAGTAGGATCCCCTGTCTTCCCTTTTCTTTTTCTTCATCAGGCATATTCCTGTTCATTCATTAATCCATCTCAAATGTCATTACTATGAGGCCATTCCTGTCTTTCCCAAGCAGTCACTGGAATCTCTGTACTTTATTCTCCATACTAATCATAATGGGCTATTAATGGAGCTTCAATTTTGTGATTCCACAGTTCCTTGCACAGAGCTCAGTTATCACAAGTTCCGCATTTTTAGCTTATGATGTTGTTTTTCCTATCAAAGCATGAGGGCTCATTAACTGCATCTTAGTCAGCACTTAGAATGGTGCACTGCATATCTTTGGTGTATGTGTCTCTCACCCATTGTAATATCAACACTTTGAAGCCAAGGTTGCCTTATCATTCAAGAAATGACTGTGAATTATTTTCTTTGCTTCTTCCTTCAAGTATGATCACTAATGTTCATATGTAGACCCAATTAGAGGCAGATGAGTTCTAAGTGGGCTTGGGGTGTGTAGCAAAGAAGGTAATGTAGGTGAATAAATAGAGGTAGAGAAATATTTATAACCCAGCACAATACTAAAGAGCATCATTTTTGTTCTGTAATTAGGTTAAAGAGCACAGATATAGACATAGTTCGAGATGACAGAGACAGAGATATAAATGAAAGGATAGATTTTTTTGCCCTCAATATTTAGGATTTTTCCAGGTTTAAAGTATGATCAGCTATCTGCTACATTCAAAAGATAAAGTAAGTTAATATTAATCATATGTGTACTGAAACAAATCTGAAGAAAAGACTACATTGTTTCTTCAACTTTTAACTCCTTTTTGTTTGTGTGACAGTATCTTTGAGAAGGTCCATCTTTCTCACCTACTGCCATAGACTTGAAAATGTCAAACGCAATGAAAGACATAACCTTACAAAATAGATATGTGTCTTGCTCTTACAAGGAATTCTCCTACGGGCTGTGAAGACTTTTCAGGACGACAAGTAAACTTGAGTTACAGGGCTTTATAACTGCCACCTTTGCTGCTGGTTTGTGTCTCAGTAAGGCATACACCATCAAAAAAATTCCTGAAAAGTAACTTCTGTCAATTTTTTTCCCACCAGGCTTAAAAGTATCTGTCACTCCTCTGAGCACTACCAAAGAGCTATTGCCTCTTCTTCTGCCACAAAGTCCATTATATCATAAGGAATATCCCAGAGCTGTAGACGTGCCTATGTATGTAAGGGAATGAGGAAGGGAAGGTGTGAGAGAAGCAAATTTGTGATGGATGAATGAATGAAGCAGTGAATGCTTCATCTTATCCTGAGCCTGGGTCAAAAAAAAAAAAATCCCTCTTCAGGTCTGAAAACCTATAGTAGACATCTAATGGATTGGATTGTATGAGTAAAGAAAATTAGTGCCCGAAGCTAAGCACAGGCAATGGGGGACAGGTCCACCAAAGATTTCACTGGAGATGATGTTTGGCTTCATATGGGTCAACAGAGAATTACACAACAAAGTGTTCCTTTGGCCTCCTCTCACTTTCTGCTCTGCCTCTGTCCTCTCAAGATTTTTAATCATACTTCTTTCACTCCTTACTCCCAACGTTATTTTCCTCTTTGGCTGTCTGTAGAAACTGAGCACAATTTGAAAGTTCTGAAATTATCACTTCCTACCTACCAGTCAAAATTTCCATGCCTCTGGGGTAGTTGAGTTCATCAAGGCATTAGAAGAAAAGTACCTATAATCTTTATCAAGATCCTTCACCCTAAATTATAGGTGTGGACAGGACAGCAGATGTTAGATTCTGTCTTTTAAAAAAATGGAAAAAAAAAGCTTACTAAACCTGAATGAATTTTTCTGTAGAGAGTTTGGGACAGACATTCCAGAGGCTTGCTGGTTCCTCTTGCCTAAGCTGGATTAATACCCTTTCTGTATATATATATTTTAAAGTTGGCTCCAAAGTACATGCTTCTAAAAAGTGTCTACCTCATCCCAAACTATGGGTAATTACTCTAAAAAACACAGTGTGATGATTTTCATTATTGAAGCAAGGAAATAGACAAACTGGTCTTTGCTTTGCATAACATATTTGATTACAGATGGTTATAACAACCTAGAGGACACACACTTATAAAAATTTAGGCATATGTGATGGTGGATCCTGAACACATGAGATAAAACTCACTGCCAGGTTTCTTATCAAGAGTCATGTGGGCAATGGTTTGTCACTGTTTGTTTATCATAGTAACAAATATATTTCTCTTTATCAACAGATGCACTAAAATTCAAATCACCAGTTTATAACAAAAATGTTAAGTATAGAATTTGTTCACGTAGATTTTTTCACTTATAAGCTTCCGTATTTGAATTCTGTTCATAATAATCAATCTAATAAAACTAAAATCTAGGATTCTTTACCTTGTCAATTGCAAAGAAGCAGAAAGCTTCCCTTCTAACAGTAAAATGAGAAATACAGTGCAAGAAGTAGCTGGTGAAATTTAGGAACAACCAGGTTTAATTAAGGTGTCTGGGACACCATCTTAAGGATGCATGGTTGAATCAACAAATCTAAAGCTATAGCCTCTTCACAGTTAATAAAATGGCTGAGGCTGGAATATAACCAAGCCTCAACTGAATCCATTATAATAAACTGCCTTAAGCTAGCAGAACTGTAGTCACATGCATGGTATCCTGTTAAATAATTCTTTTTTTTTTGGGGGGGGTGGTAAGGAGAGGAGTCTGTACAGAGTACAGAAAAGAGGAGTCCAGAGGAAGAATTCAGTAGACTTCAGTCAACACCAACTAGAAATCATCAGACACATTTTCTGATTAAAGCAAGGAAGTTTTCCACAGCCTGTGTGAAATCTGCATTAAGACTCTCTCCCTCTTTTTTGCCTACTTTGACCTAGTATTCAACAAGCGCCTTTCTGATATGAAACGGTACTAACACTAATATTAATAATGCCTAATACTGATTCTTCATTTTGTGCCATACATAGATTTGTTTGACTCGACCATGTGTTTTTTTTTTTATCATTATAATAATCCAAGAAGTACAAATAGGTACTGCTTATTTTGGAGTTAGGCCTAATGAAATACATAACTAGGTCAAGGATACACAGTAAGAAATTGATAGAATCAATAATCAAGGCCACAAAGTTCAGTTCCAGAACTTTTAACTACTCATTCTAGAACACAGTCTCTGGAAAAGCAACCCACAAAGCTGAGGACCAGACTAGATGAAGAAGCCGCAACACCACACTCCCACCTGGACAGATTCACTGGCTCATCTGCTACCATATCTCTGTGTCATAGTCCTATAATTTTAACCAATTCAAGTTGGTCACAAACATTTCAAATAGAAACAAAGGCAAGAACAAATATATCATCTGACTTCTTTTTCATTTTAAAAGTTTCAGGTGATAGATGTGAATATACTTTATGTCTATGAATACAAAAATGAGACATTAAACACCAGAGTAGATATCTGAAGAGCAGTGCCAATTTAATTTCTATTGTGGGAATGTTTCAAGCAATTTCAGAGTTTTTAAATGCAGGGAACAAAGAATATCTACCAGTGTACAAATACCATATCTAACCACAAAAGCAGCCATTTCAAGCTTGTAAAAACAGTGAGAATAACCTTTAGTTCAACTGTATAAGTAGTAAAATTGGGATTCTTTGAACCTCAGAAAATCTAGGTATCAGATTTGCAATAGTGTTGTTTTTTCCTTTGCCTTAAATATTCAAAATTTAGTTGCTGAAAGGTTTTTGTTTGTTTGTTTTGTTTTGTTTTACTAATAGAAATTTGATTACAGATAAAATTTGATACAACACTCTGGGGCACATAAACCACATCCAAGAAAATACCCAGCTCTACTGTTTTCCAGTCTACCCAACTGCAACTGCAAGTGTCCTCAAAATGTCATCAGCAATAAACTGCAAAAGGCTTCACATCTCCTCATTAAACAGTCTCCCTAAAGCCCTGGGCTGTAAACAGAAATTGCCTGGTTCCTAAGACAGTATTTATGAATTCAGACACAGACACTGGCACTTTCACTAAACACAAAAATTTATATACTGAATGCTGTTTATGTAGCAATCAGTGCAAGGTACATAGAAGCAAAGAAACACTCTACATAATTACCATATGAATGGGCTTAATATTTTTCTGGCATACCCCAAACATCTACTGCACAAGTTGAAATCTAGATTGGAGAAATGTATTCCTAATGCCCTGGTGTTTTTTTCTTGTCAGATTCCACAGCACACCCTCAAGTGACAGAAGACACAGTTAACTTTTTCACACTAAAATGACAAAGTCTATTTCATATAGAATAAATACTATATGATGTACCTTTTCTTTAAAAAATGGATGAATCAAGTCAGCTGAATATTGAGAAAAAATTTCAACTGGTAACTTATTTCATGTTGGAATTTAGAATTTCTAACACTTTGTTTTAAACACACACACACACACACACACACACACCCCTTTTCTTTACCAAATAAAGAATATCACCAAAGAGGGCCAAAGCTGGTATCTATATTTTCCCTTCAAGGCTTGCGGGTTAGCAGCTTTATAGACAAGGGCAGTCTGGAACATAAACCCAACTGCATTTGCACAAAACAGTAACCTATTCCTTCTTGTCTTAAATCCTGGTGCTCCTTTTTCCTCCTTACTAATAAATGTCCTTTGTGGCAATTTTTTTTTTTTCTAGAATAGGAAGCTTTTGTCTGCATTAATGACCTGTTCACGCAGATATTCTTTCTCCTCAATGATTTTCTTAATGGCATCTGGGAACTTGTCTGCTACCTCTTGGTTGGGAGGAGCTGCTTCTCCTGTTATCTTGACATTTCTAAAGTCAAACTTCTTTCTAAAAATTATCAGACTAGCACTTCCCTGGTGGCGCAGTGGTTGAGAGTCCGCCTGCCGATGCAGGGGACACAGGTTTGTGCCCCGGTCCGGGAAGATCCCACATGCCGCGGAGCGGCTGGGCCCGTGAGGCATGGCCGCTGAGCCTGCGTGTCCGGAGCCTGTGCTCCGCAACGGGAGAGGCCACAACAGTGAGAGGCCCGCGTACCGCAAAAAAAAAAAAAAAAAAAAAAAAAAAAAAAAAAAAAAAAAAAAATTATCAAACTATCCTTTGCTGGCATTAAATTCTCCAACTTTAGATTCTTCATTTTCCTTTTGCTTTGAGTTGTCATATAATAACTTTACTTTTTCCTCAAATCATATTACAGTCTATAGGTATGCCTTTCTTATAATAATCTTGCATCCACATAAAAGCTGCATATTTCAAAATGAGATTAAAAGGTATTTTGCAAAACGTGGGAGGTTTTCACGCCTGCTGGTGTAGCAGCAGCATGTTTCACTAATTTCCTTTCCTGCTTTTACAAGGGTCCTTAAGCCGGATTCATTTATCTTGAAATGGCAGTCAACTGCCATTTCAACTGTCTGCGGCTGCAGACCTCAATCTATGGTCAATGGTACATACCAAGCAACTCAACTTTTTCTTGTCATGTCATGACTTTTCTCTGCTTCTTGGGAGGACTTCCAGCATCACTAGTGGCACTTCATATATGTCTCATAGTGTTATTTAAGGTTTACAGTATTGCACCAAATATGATGAAAAATTTGTGAGAACCACAAGAGGTCACTTTTTACTGCTCCATGAAATTTACTGGAGGAGAGATGAACTGCTCACATGGCATCTTAAGCAGATACTCAAAACACTTGCACTCACTACCATAGCAATGGTAGGTGGCTACAAAATTAATACAGTAGTACAGTGTGTACTACAGTTAATTTTATGAGATTACTGCATCTTTGCTTACATTTACATTTCACTCAATGAGAATGGCACCATGTATGAGCTGTGTGTGTGTAAGTTTTGATAAATTTTAACTTTTCATAATAGATTTGTGTGTATTTTATGATAGTAAAAAATAAAAGACTAGTATCTGGGACTTCCCTGGTGGCACAGTGGTTAAGAATCCACCAAAGCAAGGGACACGGGCTCGATCCCTGGTCCGGGAAGATCCCACATGCCGCGGAGCAACTAAGCCCGTGTGCCATGACTACTGAGCCTGTGCTCTAGAGCCTGCGAGCCACAACTACTGCAGCCCACATGCCTAGAGCCCTTGTTCTGCAACAAGAGAAG
Organism: Mesoplodon mirus; assembly: GCF_964341445.2. Taxonomy (NCBI): domain Eukaryota; kingdom Metazoa; phylum Chordata; class Mammalia; order Artiodactyla; family Ziphiidae; genus Mesoplodon; species Mesoplodon mirus. Next base: position 116,527,364 of record NC_138982.1, read on the forward strand.
CCACCACAATGAGAAGCATGTGCACCACAAGGAAGAGTAGCCCCTGCTCGCTGCAACTAGAGAAAGCCCAGGTGCAGCAACAAAGATCCAATGCAGCCAAAATTAAATAAATAAAATAAATAAATTTATTAAAAAAGACAAAAAAAAAAAACCCCAAAAAACAAGAGGGCCAAGATGGTATTCAGTAAGTATACCTCAATAGAAAGCAAGCAAAGTTTACAACATGTCATCAGACCAAGACCCAAAATTCTTTGGTTGCCTTTCAAAGCTTTGTATGAGCTCCCACCAAATTGTTCATTCTTTACTTTCATGCCTAGCCCCACACTTCCAACTGATCTTCTAATAACCCCCTAAACACACTCCATAAATGCCCACCTCTATTCATCGTCTATTCATTTATCTAGATGTGTTTCCTTACCACAGACCCTGAGCTCAGTCCTAACTGACTTCCATTCAAATCTAAATATGATCCTTAAAAACATAGTGAGTAATTACTAGACATAAATCATGCCCAGTTCGAGGTCATTCTCTGACACAGTATAGACACCAAATCACCAAAAAGTGAGTGGTACCTAGTAATATGCCTTATGCTTGGAATTTGGGGTGAAGTAGAGGGACCAATGGTTTAAATTATACTGAGAGGTAAAGAAAATAATCAAAAGAAGTGGTGGAGAAGGGATTCAGTTTGAATTTGTCTAATGCTAAAGTTCATGCACTTTAGCCTAACTGAACATCCATCATGTCTATGAATTCTTCCTTCATAACCCTAAACTTCAGAGTCGTGAGCATTAATATATGTCAAGCGCAGTAAACATTACATAAGTATTAGTTACCATTGCTTATGTCATTGTGCTTCCCCTCCCATGACACTAAAAGTAGAGATAGGTTACAATCTGGTTAACATAATCGGTGTATATCAACGGTTTGACTCCTTAGCTTGGCTACAAAAAAATAGATGAATGCACATCTCTTAAGCACTGCACAAGAGTAGACCCAGTGAAAGGCATACGGAAGTAGGGAATGAGAATTAAGGTTAAATACCCCGAATAAAATGGTTAAATAACTCACTATAATATCACTATCACCATAGAGAACTCTTTCTTTTGAAATTGTTTTTACTCTACTTATTGTCAAAAAAGCAGCCAGGTAGGATAGTCATGTTTCATAAATGATATGGGATCCTCTTAATATAAAGGGATCCTATATAAACAAGAGTTACAGTGGTATTCCAGTAGTCTAAACACGAGAACCAGAGTGGCATTTGTTATGATTTGCCATGCAGTAAGGAGTGAATCTTAAAACCTCAAGTACTAGAAGGAGAATAAAAATAGAAACAGAAGTTCCCAGAGTTCTAACTGTTTAAGACCCAATAGAATTTTACTCACATGTATCCTTCTAGAAAGTCTTACATCTAGTATTGCCTATTTCATCATTCCTCCTTTTCTTAAAAGCTTTCTTTCTAATTTACCCAGTGCTAAATTAGCTTCAGATTATTTATTTTTGTCCTTGAAAGACTACATCAATATCAACATTAGATCATTGATTAATGGAGAAAACCCAACTGCCAGACTCTGTTTAGGCACTAACTTGTGTTTTAGGGAGACTCAGATCAACACATCAGAAAGCAATGCAGGACAAAGAAATTCAGTGGGTTTGACAAAAGAATGCAAGGGAAAGAAAAAGTAAAGAGCTGAGTTCCAGCATTGTTCCTGCAATTATTGCCAAAATATCACAGATTTCAGCAGTTTATGAAAACAGTATTTTGTGTTTTCAAATATGCTCTTAAAATTTTCACAGGATGTATCAGATGGGATACATTCTTGTCATTTTTGGAGAATGCAGAGAAAACAGGCATGCCAAAGACCAAGAACAGCATGTGGGAATAACACTTTACTTGCTATTTTAATGCCACTTTTTTTTCAAAGTGTAAAGTGTTGTAAAACATTAGCAGGGGCAATGCAATGTCAAAAGGTTTTCAACTATACACCTATCTCTTATTGCATTATGGTGCTCAGTTACATTTTTAATATATGCCATTATTATTAATGCCAGCTCATCATCTTTACTGTACATTAAACAGCAGACCAATTGTCACATCACAGCATAGCAAAGGGTATATAGAAAAATGATGAAATGCTGGCAGGTGATTCATATAAGCATAGCTAGTTTACAACTTGAGATTTGGTTAGATACTGTCAATCAATGAATTCTGGCTTAACAGCATGGCCCTATAGAATATGAATTGGTACACTGTTGTTGCAGCTTGTAAACATTTACACAGTCAACTGTATTCCATGTCTTAAAACAATAATGCCTTTCAAAATGTGGCCAAAACTTTACTATTAAACTCAATGGTGGCATGTGGTTAATTGCTCAATTCAAGGAGCCCTTATATTAGCTTGCTGTGTGTCTCATCCACAAGGCATTATGGATGCACCAGAGACGAAAAGGCTCCTAGCAATTTTGGCCGGGAGGGGAGGTATGGGAGTGGTAGCTGTGTAGGGAGAGAGGGAGGAAGGAGCAGAAGGTGGGTACAACAGGAACATTTCCAGTGTTTTACTTTGTAATGCAACATATAAGGGTAGCCACTCAGCATAGTTTCAGAAGTATTGCTCCATGTGCATCCAAGACCCAGGAGCATATTCTTAGCCTTTGACACTTGGAATCCCCTCATGACCTTATTATTCCCTTCCCTAGGCATGGTTCCTGGTCTCAAGGGTACAGGCTTAAACTGAAATATGGAGATACAGTGATGGAAGGGGTAAGGAAATAAAGAAACCCTTAACCCATAAATTATCCCCAACCTAGTTCTCTCTCTTTCTCCTATCTCAGAAGGTACAAACCTGCCTGTCTCTCTGATCCTAGGAATGGCACACTGTGAATAAAATTAATCTGAAGGCATTCCCAAACAAAGAAGGTGTTTTCCCCACCACTACTGAATCTACAACATGGCTTAGAACTATTCTCATAGAACTGTTGTTATACACAGAGGCTAGATGTTTATAGTGCTAGTTTTAAGTATATTAAGCTACATTATGGGTTAAATAGGCTTTGGAGGGCTGACAAAGAAACTTAATCTTATGGAACAATGTTTCTATGGTAAATGGCATCCCAAGTTCCAAATTGTCTGACTTACCCATGGTCTTTTAGAATATGATTCAATCATGAATTGAGAACTGTCTGCACTCTGTTCCTTTATGACACAGTGTATTTCACTGTTTGAGTTGAAGCAAAACTGGCTAATTCTTGGTTCTTGGAAAACAGAATGAATAAAACTGTCTTCAAAGCAGAATTCATGTTGAGGAAGAATTTGAATAGAACCCAGTAAGGAGGAAAACAGCAAATGCAGGATACATCTCCAGCACCACCAGGGCGACTTTGCAGGAATTAGCTGGTGTTGTGTTAGTTCTTATCCCTGAAGAATCACTGCTAAGCCATCTGAAGCTGCTTTCTCAAAGGGATTATCTCCTTCAATCTGTTTTAATCACAGCTAAATGCTTTCAATTGTTAGATACTGAGCTAGAATTAGAGAATCAGAATTCCCCTAGATCTCTGTCATTTGGTTGAAAGAAAGAAATACACACACTCACACACATACACACACATTCTAGAAATTAAACTGTCATCTGCCATTGTTCAGGTTAATTATGAAAAATGAAAGGGTTATATTTTTAAACGGCAGAAAACCAGATCAATGCATACAAAAAATATTATACGTGAAATTGCTTTGGAGATTAGAAGTGATTTTTCAGAAGCAGGAAAATACATTCTTTAGAAAATGGCTACATTTGAAGAAGTTTACCATGGTTAGAAATAAGTGAAATGAAAAACAGAATGACAAACTGAGCTACAATTTGCAAGTTAGGTAATTATTAATTGCTTATTTTGCTCATTGCTGAGATTTGATATCAACCAAAACATTCCCACACATTTATTTACTACACTACAAATTTTGAGTGTTCTCAAAAAGCACATTAGTCTACATAGTATGAGGAGAAAACTGGTCATTGACTAACTCCATTTATGACTAGAATCATCCCATTAGACACATGCTTACTCCGGAAAAACTACAAGGATGATAAAAAATGCTTTCTTTCAGTATTTCTCACACAATACAAGTTGTTAATTGATATTTTCTTAGATGAAAGGAACAATTATTTTCTTGCATTAAAACTAAAGAAAAAACAACAACTGTGGCCCAATGAAAGAATTTCAGCAATCCAGAATATTCAATTCCTTGGTAGAAGCAGTATAATTTAAGGTGAAAGCATGGACCCTGGAACTAGTTTGTCTGTATTTGAATCCCCATTATACCATTTTCTAGGAGTATAATCTGTCCTGTCACATGAGGTCAAAATGATACTATTTGTCTTGTAAGATTGTTGTGAAGATTACATGAGCAGGTTGCTTAATGTGTGCGACCACTACGTGCCCAATAGATAGTTACACTTCATATTTTTGTGGACCAAATTTGAAACAAAGTATTACATAACAATAAGCCAGATGAGTCTTAATTCTCAATTTTCCACACATACCCCCAATTCCAAGACTTTGATGGCTATTTTACAGACATCAATAGGTTCACATTTTTCACAAGATGTAGAGCTATCAAATAATTTTATGCTGACATCAGTTGGCCCTGACAGCTCTAAGATAAGAAATAACAAGCAGTCAATGTCACACTCCTAAATCAAGCCCAAGGGCTTCCATGGAACCAGACAGTGGCAGCTTGTTACTGCTAAGGAAATGTCAGTCCAGTCAAAGCATGGGGGAGTTGTCAAATCCCTGGTTGTGTCTGCCCCGGTATAACTAACATTCTGTAAGGTAACATTCATAAAGATGCTGTTATGTTGCCAAAAACCCTGAAGCAGAACAGCCAAGATGGCTCTCAGAGTTCAAGAAGTTGTTTGACTTCTTCAATCACAGGAATTCCTCCCTCCAGGAGACAGGTTTATTTTCTCTCTGTTTGTAGGTCCAGCATCTAGGATCAGAGATCATATTTTCTCCCTGTGAATGTTATAAGATTTGTATACAGCCAGACATCAGTATACATGTGATGACTGACTTTCAGCTTGCATTCACAAACAATGCTTATGAACCATTTCTTATTAACTTCTTAAATGCATTGGTTTTTAAAATTACTTATGTCTGCCCCCTTATATCATAACTGGATTTTAATTTCCTTTGACTGGCACTGATTATGATACCCTGCTATTATCCATTCTCACCCACAGCATCTTTGCCTTGGCAGGTATCACTTACTTCTAAGGTAGCACGTGGGTTGAATCCAAGGGTCTTACTAGAGATTTTCTATTTCCATTTAATTTTAAGAATAGCTTCCAGCATGGGGAGGGGGAAGGGTAAGCTGGGATGAAGCAAGAGAGTGGCACGGACATATATACACTACCAAATGTAAAATAGATAGCTAGGGAGAAGCAGCCGCATAGCACAAGGAGATCAGCTCAGTGCTTTGTGTCCACCTAGAGGGGTGGGATAGGAAGGGTGGGAGGGAGACGCAAGAGGGAGGAGATATGGGGATGTATGTATATGTATAGCTGATTCACTTTGTTATAAAGCAGAAACTAACCCACCATTGTAAAGCAATTATACTCCAATAAAGATGTTAAAAAAAACAACAAAGAATAGCTTCTAGGTAATACATATGCTGGTTTAAAAGATTCATTTTCTTGCTGTTCCTGTAAAGTATGGTGGCATTTTGCTTGTGTTTCAACTTTCCCATCAACAAGCCCTTTCTAGTCTCTATGCCACAAAAAATAATGGAATGTGCTGGCTATTCTCAGTCCTATTTTGCCAATAAATATCAGTGCTCATTGATCCAGTTTTTCATTACAGTTGGCAAAGACCTTTAGTAACATTTAAGGGCTTCAATCCCAGAGTGCTATACAAGCACCAATCAGAGTTCCATCTTTTGAGTCAACGCTAGAAATATACATTCATCAACAAACTGCAGGACCTGGATCTCATCCTTTGCTGACACTTATAGACAGTCCCCTGTGACTTTTATCATGAAGAGTGTGTTGGGGTTAGAACTGGGTTATAGTCTGTGGTCATTAATCTAAAGTCTCACTGTGGACTTTCCTGTGCCTCAAATTGCAAGTCTCTCTCACCCTCTTCATACACCAGTGTCAAAGGAAATACTTACATCTGTGCTATAAATCAATTTGAATATATGGTAACAGAAACAAACATATGTGTTAAATTTCCATGAAATTACACATGGTTATAAAAATTGACCTAAAAAAAAGTACTTGGAAAAACATGTTTGGGATTTGATCGAACAAAAGTATTTTAAAATATCTCAAGCTGTTTGGCAAATCTCAGAAATGCCAAGTGATTTCCAAGCCTACTCACAGCATCCTTTCTCTAATACATCAGCCTTTCAAAGCATGAAAGTGTGTGTGTGTGTGTGTGTGTGTGTGTGTGAGAGAGAGAGAGAGAGAGAGAGAGAGAGAGAGATGAAACAATGAGCTTTGTAACCATCTTCAGGAGTTTCATCCTGTAAAAACAGACTAATGAATAACATTGCACAACTGTTTAGGAAATTTGTTATCAATATTGCAAATACCTATCAGGTACAGGTTCAGCTCTACACACAAGTAGAGTCCTAAGGTATGTACTTGCTGTGATTAGGTGATGTCAAATGTACTTGACACTTATTTTCTCAATCAAATGGCATGTTTTCTGCAGAAAAGCTATTTGTTTCATTTAATTTGGGGAGAAACACAGGTTAAAATGCAAATGTGTTACTCTATTAGCATGGAGTAGCACACACATCACACACTTGATCTCCTCACATACTTGATGTCTGGGGCTTGAGATAATAGTTGTAAGAAACAATGAAGTCTCAACTCAGGAGAGCAGATAAGAAAAGTCAAGAGCATGAGGGCACTGCCAAGGAAGGGTTGACTGCTTGGGGGTGTGAAGGCCATAGTCCTGAGCAGTTGGAGATCCTTCAGTATGTGAAGGTGGGGTAGCATGGGTGATTTCCAGCATAGAGAATGTGTTTATGGACATGGGGGTGAAACTTTATTTGATGCATCGAATTATACCTGTCTTTATACCTATAATTATATATATAATATTTATATATAAGATATATGCATCATATATCTTATATACATTATATGAGTATATATACACATTATATATAACATACACCTTATACCTTTATACCTGCAATAATACCAGTATCTTAAATAACTCAGAGACTCTATAATACTCAAGCTTGAAAATAGCCATAGAAAATGCATAAAATATAGCCAACCTAACCAGTTAAGGATATTATCTAAATAAGTGTTTATCTGTCTCATGACTTCCCCATTTCCTTACTTATGGTTGCCTCACTCTTGGTCATCAATCTGCTAAATTTGCTGCAATCTCATCTTCAGAGTTTCACGTTCCTTCAAATCATTGTGAAACTTTGCCACCAAAAACTGTCTTAAGCATTACGTTAGGCAAAAAACACTTACAATTAGAACTGGTAACTTCCAATTTACTTTAGAAGGAAAGCAAAACTTTTGAGCATGCTTAACTCTCCAATCGCCATGATGTCTATTGAAGCAATTTTCTCAGTAATACTTTCAAAGTTGAGCACCTCCTCATTCTACGTCTCCTTCAAATCATGCAGCAGAGTGACAAACTAATTCCTTCCAAGAAACACTATGTTAAGAAATCAAACTGAAACATGAAAACATTGTTTTATCACAAGTTTCTGGACTACCTGGTGTTATTTGAATCTATCTATAATTTTTGTAAGATTAACTTGTAATATTTATGTGTATGACCTAGGGATCAAAACTTAATCTTCTCTCATTTGATAATTTGTCATTGTATAAAACATACTGCTTGCTTAAGCTTTGCTCAGGAAAATTAAGTGATGTGGCCTCCTCAGGTCTGCCCAGGTAACTCCTCCATACTTGAAGCCCCTTCTCTACCGATTACTCAGAACCACAAATACTGCGGTGCTTTCTGCATAGGTAACACCCCAGCACTGTGCCCAATCTCTTGATTGTCTCAACCACCTTTCTGGACTTAACTGTGTTTCCCAGCCCTATGCACTGTGGGCATGCTCCCTTGGTTCCATAGGAACCTTCAAGCTGTGAACTTTCAAATATACGAACATGCATCTGGTCCCAGCAAGGAACCAGAACCTGTGCCATCACTATCAGACGTGAGTGAAACTGCAGTTTGCCCTTGGTCTCCCATTGCTGACGATCCTTCAGCTCTACCATCTCCCACACCCTCTCCCTCCTCCAGTCAGTCACTCTTCTGGCCTGTTCACTTGATGCCAGGCCCTGGATGCTAGCTGTTGTACTGTACTACTGTACTTTTCAAGGTACTATACTGTAAGACTAAAAATGTTTTCTTTATGTTTTCTGTTTGTTCATTTCTTATGTATTATTTGTGAAAAGTATTATAAACCTATTACAGTACAGTACTATGTAGTCTACTGTGTTAGTTGGGTACCTAGGCTAACTGTGTTGGACTTTCAAACAAATTGGACTTAACTTACAAACGCACTCTTGGAACGGAACTCGTTTGTATGCAGGGAACTTACTATATTTCTACCAGCACTGTGTCACTGCTTAGTCATCTGTTCACTAGCCTTTGACATGTCTTGTTTGTCTTTGTATTTCTTCCATGTTGCCTGGAATGTAGCACATTCTTGGTATTGCTTAAATACTTTCCAAGTAGATAAATAAATGTGAACAAATAAACTCAGATTATAATTACAACGCTCAACTGACCTTCAGTGCCATTTAAATTCTCCTACTTAAATTTTAACTATGGCTCTATCAACTCTCTTTAAAATTTTTCTCATTATGAAATATTTCAAATTCATAAACATAGTGAATATACTCACCACCCAACTTTATACTTATACTTTTTAAATTCCTCCAGACACATAATTTCTAAAAAAAAAAAAATACAGAACCATTCTACTACCTTTTAGTTAGTTAAAATCCTTTCATCTGGAATTGTGTGCTGTGCTTGTGTGGGTGCATAGTAAAGTACCTTTGTCTACTCTTTCACACCTACAATTTTGAGTCTAATAATTGAAAAGACTTCTAATGTTTTTAAAGAGTTGAATTTTAGTTGCAAGACACATTCAATGATACATGTAATAAATAATTACACATATCATATCATGTTTTTAAAAAGAAACAATGAAATAAAGTTCTCAAAAAAATGTTTGTGGGCTTCCCTGGTGGTGCAGTGGTTGAGAGTCCGCCTGCCGATGCAGGGGACACGGGTTCGTGCCCCGGTCCAGGAGGATCCCACATGCCACGGAATGGCTAGGCCCGTGAGCCATGGCCGCTGAGCCTGCGTGTCCAGAGCCTGTGCTCCACAATGGGAGAGGCCACAACAGTGAGAGGCCCATGTACCACAAAAGAAAAAAAAAAATGTTTGGATGGTAGCCTGTGAGTGAAGTACCATTTTTGGCCACTGGAGGGAAGCTACCTTCAAACTCATCAAAGAAGTTTTTTTTGTTTTTTTTTTTTTGTTTTTTTCCTCATTTAACAAGTCCCCTCCCTGGTTTAGTCAGGTATTTGGTCAATGTACTAATCAGAATCCTTCATTAACAATACATTTAATGACAATGTGTAATCAAATAAAAGACCCTTTTTCTAAGAGCTAGAAACAAAGAACCATAACTGCTAACTGGTATCTGTGTCCCTCTAGAGGCAAAAGGAAACCTATAATTTGCCTTGAGAAAGTGGAAAGAGATCATGAGGCAAAGACAGAGGCAGCATCAAAGTGCAATCTTATTCCTTTACCATCTGTCACAATCACTGTCCTTCCCCATAGGCCATTTTAAAAAATGAGACAAGAGAGAGAGCCCAAGAACTTGACAAAAAGTAAGAGTTCTGAATCACACTGAATATTAAAACTCAACAATAGCAGCTAGCAACTGCTAGAAATCCAGACGAATAATGTCTTCCAGTATAAGCCCAAAGCAGGGAGTAGTTTTTTAAAACAAGTAGAGAAGAAGGAAGAAGAGGATGAGCACAAAATAAAAGCCTTAGAAATATGTTTCATGAAGGGTGGCTGTATGTTTTAAAGTTTATTTACTTAGTGTATTGAATTAAAATGTACAGCCACAGTTTCAAGAATTATTATGCTGCTATGATTTGAACAGGTGCATTCATATTACATTTAATAAATTTCAAATTGTTCAGCTGTTACATACCAACAAAAATCAGTCAGGCACACAATTGCAGCAGTAATCGATGGACCACATTGTTACCTTTTCAGGTTCTTAGGCTCTCCACCACTTGGGGGCAGACTGAACAGCAACAGGGCAGGGAGGATAAGCAACATCAACAGATTCCCTAAGTGCTTTTTAAAATACGAATGTGTGAATGAAAGCCACTTAACTTTCATTTAAATCCATTTCATATAAAACTAGAGAACATAGACATTATGACATAGCCAGAGTATAATTTGAATAATTTCATACTAAAATCTTACGTGAAAGAAAAGGCATGCTCAATATTGCCATTCAGCACCACTGACAGGCCCAGGCATTATTGATAGAGGAAAAAGACAGTGTCTTTTTTTTTTTCCTGTTTTCCTTTACTCTTCAGAGGTTTCAATTAAAGCTGTTTTACTCATACCATAGTCAGTTGTAGTATAAACTTCCCAGTCAATGGACAAACCTCAAATGGATAAATCCCAATGAAAAAAACAAAGGCCTAGACTACTGACAGAGTCAATGCTTGTTCTGTTAGTTGGCATGAGCAATTAGGTTATTAGTTTGTAGCAACTCTAGGCAGGTCCAAAGACAATTCCTTCCTCTTAAATTAAGAGACTTCTGCAGTTGGACCTGATCAATGACTAAAGTCATTGTAATAAAAAAAAATCTGTATTTCCAGGGATAGGAGAAGTTTAAAGCATAGAATAGAAAGAATAGTTATTTCTCTACCCATAATTAGACTAATGCATGTATAAAATGTATCAGTGTTCTGTGGCTTGATCTTTTCCTTTTTTTATATTTGAAGGGTAGACTTCTGAACATCCGGCACATGAGCAATTAGTTCATAATGGACTTGACCAAAGCCCATATTGTCAATGTGATAAGACCAGATTAAAATGAAAAACAGAAACATAATTACTTTCCAGGTATTATAATATTGGATAAAGAGCACAGGCTAATCAAAATAATTGACTTGGGCATATCTATAGAAGATGAATCCAACGATTTAAACGGAAAAATACAGAGATTTATAAAAGATGAACAATAACCACTGTCATCTTAAAGAAGAACCTCAAAGGCACTAAAGCAAATCTGATGACCTAAAGTACAATAATTTGATGAACATTATTACCTTGACATTGATTTCAATAAAATGTAAATCAGCTTTAATTTCTCAATCATAAAATGTATAAAAGAACACTGGGTGGTCGGTGGCAGCACCAACTATGTACAAGAGTGATTATTATATTTTAGGCACTGTCTTTAGATATTGTACTTTACAGGTATTACCTAATTTAGAACTTGAACTTGCAAAGGAGGTGCCATCTTATCTTACAGACAACTGAGGTTTAAAGATGTTAAGTAATTTGTGCAAATGGTGTGGCCCTGGTTTGAATCTAAGTCAGTTTCACTTTTAGAACCTATAATTTTAATTTACACTGTCTCTTGTTAATTATCACTCTGGTTTGCTAAGATTCCAGCCCAGACATACTAGCAAATATAAGTAAGACAAATGCTGTAACACTTTTATCTATAATAGGAAAACAGGTCTCTATGTCAGAAACCACCAGTTTCTGATGCAATATCTTTTTTTCCCCCCTGTAAATTTATTTATTTATTTTTGTCTGCATTGGGTCTTTGTTGCTGTGCATAGGCTTTCTCTCTAGTTGCGGTGAGTGGGAGGCTACTCTTCGTTGTGGTGCACAGGCTTCTCATTGTGGTGGCTTCTCTTTGTTGCGAAGCATGGGCTCTAGGTGTGCGGGCTTCAGTAGTTGTGGCACATGGGTTCAGTAGTTGTGGCTCACGGGCTCTAGGGCACAGGCTTAGTAGTTTTGGCACACGGGCTTAGCTGCTCTGCAGCATGTGGGACCTTCCAGACTAGGGCTCGAACCCGTGTCCCCTGCATTGGCAGGCAGATTCTTAACCACTGTACTACCAGGGAAGTCCCCTGATGCAATATCTTTATTCTCCTTATTTTTTTTTTATTAATAGAACCCTAGTTTCAGGGGCGGGGGGAGGCATAATGTGATCAATGATAAAACCACACTGCCCAGCCTTATTGCAATGTGGGACACTGCGAGAAAATGCTGGGCATAGAGTTGTAAGCAAAACACACTGGCACTTTTTAAAAAGCGGACAGACTCACTAGCCTCTAGTCTTTTGTCATTCTCATTATTCTATAAATAAGACGTTGTGCAGACTTTCTTGCAAAACATGTAGGCAATTATGAGAGGGAGACCAAGAAATCTGCAAACACCTTAGGTACATAAATTGATAATTTATATATGACATTAACTTTTAGGACTCTTTTACTACCAGTTGAATAAAATCCCTAACTGATAATAGCCCAGTTTTCTTAAATGTAAGCAAAGGGATTGAAGGATATAACCACAAAGTCACTTCTAGTTCTTAACTTTTATGACTTTATTAGATTAAGAATCCCAAAGATAAGAAGAAAAGAACAAGTCAGCTTCACAAGCATTCACTGTTTGTTCCAACACTGTAAAATTCGATTAAATAAAGCCCAGACTTGTTGGAATTCATCACAGAATGCCATTCACCCTCAGACATTGTAACTCAAATACATGAGAGTAGTTTGATCAGATAAAATCAGTGTGGCCTGAATAATGAAATTTAATTTCCATTTAAAATTGTGGGCTCCTTTATATACCGTCACATGAAGCTTCTATTTACGTAGCTATGCTAAGACTGTTCTGCCAATAAGCCTCTGGTGGTTCCAAGTTCATATTATTAGTTTGTAAAAGGTCAGTTTTGTTTTCTCCATTTTACAGAAGAGGAAACTGAGGCATTGGAGACATTAGTAAACTTCATAAGTCACAGTAATGTGACTTATGTAATCGTCCAGCACTCTTCTCCTTGTACCACATTCACTTTATTATTATTATTACTCAAAATATCCATGAGCTTACAAAATAATGGTAATGATTTAGCTAAGCAGATACATGTAAAATTTGAAATTTGGGCTTCCCTGGTGGCGCAGTGGTTGAGAGTCTGCCTGCCGATGCAGGGGACACAGGTTCGTGCCCTGGTCTGGGAAGATCCCACATGCCGCGGAGCGGCTAGGCCCGTGAGCCATGGCCACTGAGCCTGTGCATCCGGAGCCTGTGCTCCGCAACGGGAGAGGCCACAGCAGTGAGAGGCCCGCGTAGCACCAAAAAAAAAAAAAAAAAAAAAAAAAAAAAAATTTGAAATTTGATTTCAAATTGCTGTAAAAGAGTAAATATGTTACTGAAATCTAGCCAAAAGACCAAAAGGTGAGCTTATTTTTAACAAAACAGCCTGCAGGTACATGCTCTATAACAGGTTATGTGATAGTCTTGCTCTCCAATGAACTGCATAAAATAACTTCAAGCTAAAATTTCTCTGTCTTCCTTCCCACCCTAAGTGGCCTGATATAAATGCTTTGTGTACAATCTTGTTGAAATATAAGGAATAAATGACATATTTTAACAATTCCCTATCAGCCCTCTGATGATAGGACTCTATGATACACAGTCTACGCTAATGCATGTAAAATGGTCAGAAATATCCTTGAACTCTTTGAGAGCAGAATTTCATGTAAAGAATTTAGTCCTGTTGAATCAATATCATAATCACTGGGTTTAAGTACTAATGACATATTCACTAATGTTTGTTATGACCTAAGACAAAAAACCCATAAATAATACATGGGAAAGAACTCTACTAAAAGAAAAAGAAGCTAATGCAAGATGCAGTTTTTAAAAAGTTAAGACATCGGGCTTCCCTGGTGGCACAGTGGTTGAGAGTCTGCCTGCCGATGCAGGGGACACGGGTTTTTGCCCCGGTCCGGGAAGATCCCACATGCCGCGGAGCGGCTGGGCCCATGAGCCATGGCCGCTGAGCCTGCGCGTCCGGAGCCTGTGCTCCACAACGGGAGAGGCCACAACAGTGAGAGGCCCGTGTACCGCAAAATAAATAAATAAATAAAAATAAAAAGTCAAGACATCAAATATGCAGTTAATCAGCATCCAGACTAAATAAGGTTGGTAGCAATGGGGCTATATTAAGATTGGAGATTTGTAGTTACTATCTGTGTAATTCATTATCACTGTTTGTCAAATGTTTCTGGTTGTCCCCTCCTTCCAGACACATGACTAGACTGCCCTCTGACTTCTTTGTAGGTTTATATGGCCATGTGACTTCCTGAAGCCTATGAATTGTGAGAGAATATGGCATGTGTTACTATAGGATGAAACATTTATCCTGATGCAACCACCTCTGGAACTGTCCTTTCCTTCTGCCACTGTCACCAGAGTTCAATATTCCTTCACCCTGGCTGATAAAAGAAAGTTAATGCCTATACCAGAGCAAGGCCCCCGCCAACCTGCAATAGGCATATAAAGAGTGATAAATTTTGTTTTCCTTTTAAAACTATTGAAAAATTTGAACTTTTGTTACCACAGAATTTCTAACCCATCCCAACAAACATAATAAAATTTGGTGCCCAAAGTGTTGAATGTAGGCATGTGTTATCTTATTCTTTAGATCTTTTCCTTGATGGAGGGTGGAGCAGGCTACACCACATTCATATAAGAGGCATTTCCTTTTATTGAAAACAGCTGCTAAGTTCCAATTAGACATTTTAAAAAATGAAGATAAGCTTTGTACTGTCAGCTGTGAAATTAAGCATGACTCTAAAAGCCATCAGGCAAGAAGAATAAAAGTTGTAGATTTATAGATTTGGTGATAATAAAGATTTCTGAATTTTAAAAATGTGTGTGCAGTCATTTCCATGAGTAACTGACATAGTGAATTCTGAAGTGCAATTTTCTATTTCACTCTAATGATGGAGTAAGGACTGTTTCCTCTTTTGGGTCAAGGTAAACATTTTCACACACTAATAATACAAACTTTGTGTGCTTTTCATTTAAGACATTTAAGGTTTAACAGAAGAAAACATATAGTCATTAAACTCTTTAGCTTGTGAGAGGAATCTGTCTTATACTTTATGGCTGGGGAACAAAAATGATGAATTATAAGACTTGTCTAGACACTCACTCAAAAATCTTAAAAGAGACATGGGTTTATATTTTACTATCTTACTACTTCCATCATGGTTTATGTGTGAACTGAAAGGTAAGACAAAAAGAACTCATTTGTTTTCTCTCCTGTTCTGGGTTAGATATAGGAATGTGAGTTTTTCTATTTCTCTAAGGGCATTCATAAATCTGGCTTCATAAAAAGCTTCTAGATAATACAGATGAAGGTCATCGTTTGCAAATAATGCATGAATGATATGATAAATGATAGAGATCAAAACATAATTAAAGTCACTAACAAGTTGTTTTAAAAATAGCCTAGGTATTGAGAGGGTGTAAAATGGGTGAAGGGGGTCAAAAAGTACAAACTTCCAGCTGTCAAATAAATAATAACATACTGCATGGTGACTAGTTAATAATACAGTAGTGCATGTTTGAACATTGCTAAGAAAGTAGATATTAAAAGTCCTCACTGCAAGAAGAAAAAAAGAAAAACAATTGTAACTAGGTATGGTGACCGATGTTAACCAGTCTCATTATGGTGATAATTTCCCAGTGTATACAAATACCAAATCATTATTCTGTACACCTGAAAGTAATATAATATTATACATTAATTATTCCTTAATAAAAATAAAAAAATGAAATAAAAAATGAAAAATAGCCTAAGCGGGCTTCCCTAGTGGCACAGTGGTTGAGAGTCCACCTACCGATGCAGGGGACATGGGTTCGTGCCCCTGTCTGGGAAGATCCCACGTGCCATGGAGCGGCTAGGCCCGTGGGCCATGGCTGCTGAGCCTGCGCATCCAGAGCCTGTGCTCCACAACGGGAGAGGCTACAACAGTGTGAGGCCCACGTACCACACACACACACACAAAATACCCTAGGCATGTAAAAACAAAAATAAATAAAACATTTCTGCACCTGCTTTTATTTATATAGTGTCAAACGTTACAGAAACAATCTGAAAAGTAGCTGGAATTCAATGGGATTTTATATACACGAATAACTGCTGCTAAAGGCAGGTAAGAATTTTAAGCAGCATAAAAGTTTTCTGAATCATTTGTTTTCAGAGATAAGGATGAGAATCATTTGTTTTGAGAGACGAGGATGAGAAAGTGAGATAGTTGCTTGAAACAGAGAACAATTCATTGTGAAAAGAATTAGGGATCTATACTAAACCATATCATACTATCTAATATAGAGCAAGAACCTTTAGAAGTTAAGAAGTGGTTAAACCCACTTATGGTCAATTAATCTATGACAGAGGAGGCAAGAATATGCAATGGAGAAAAGACAGTCTCTTCAATAAATGGTGCTGGGAAAACTAGACAGCTACATGTAAAAGGATGAAACTAGGAATATCCTCTAACACCACATACAAAACAAACACAAAATGGATTAAAGACCTAAATGTAAGACTGGATACCATAACTCTCTTATAGGAAAACATAGGCAGAACACTCTGACATAAATTTTAGCAATACTCTTTTGGATACATCTCCTAAAACAAAGGAAATAAAAGCAAAAATAAACAAATAAGACCTAATAAAACTTAAAAGCTTTTGCACTGCAAAGAAAACCACTTGACAAAACGAAAAGACAACCAACTGAATGGGAGAAAATATTTGCAAATGATATGACTGATAGGGGTTAATATCCAACATATATAAACAGCTCATACAACTCAACATCAAAAAAACCAAACACCCTGATTAAAAAATGAGCAGAAGAACTCAACAGGCGTTTTTCTAAAGAGGAAATGCAGATGACCAACAGGCACATGAAAAGATGCTCACCATCACTAACCATCAGAGAAATGAAAATCAAAACCACAATGAGATATCACCTCACACCCGTCAGAATGGCTATCATCAAAAAGAACACAAATAACAAATGTTGGTGAGGCTGTGGAGAAAAGGGAACACTCATACACTGTTGGTGGGAATGTAAATTGGTGCAGCCACTGTGGAAAACAGTATGGAAATTTCTCAGAAAACTAAAAATAGAACTACCATATGACCCAGGAATTGCACTCCTGGGTATATACCCAAGAAAAAATAAATTAAAACACTAATTTGAAAAGATACATGCATCCCAATGTTCATAGCAGCATTATTTACAATTGTCAAGATATGGAAGCAACCTAAATGTCCATTAACAGATGACTAGGTAAAGAAGATATGGTATATATATACAATGGAATACTACTCAGCCATAAAAAAGAATGAAATCCTGTCATTTGCAGCAATATGGATGGATTTGGAGGACATTACGCTAAGTGAAATAAGTCAGAGAGAGAAAGACAAATACTGTATGATAGCACTTACAGATATAGAGAACTAGTGGTTACCAGTGGAGAGAGGGAAGGGGGAGGGACAATACGGGGGTAGAGGATTAAGAGGTATAAAGTATTAGGTATAAAATAAGCTACAAGGATATATTATACAACACAGGGGATATAGCAAATATTTTATAATAACTATAGATGGAGTATAATCTTTAAAATTGTGATTCACTATATTGTACACATGTAATTTATACAATATTATACATCAACTAAAATTAATTAATTTTAAAAAATGCAACAACAACAACAAAAGAAGTAGCTTTGTTTTATTGAAGTGAATTCAGTTGAATTCCAGTGTTCTATGGGGGATAATGATAGCCATGATGTATGCTGTATGAGGACTTTTATTACATACTAACTCCTTTTTGTTTTTAATCATTGACTCAGTGGCTTCAAAATATTTTCATCAGTTACATTCTTACCAAAGATGATGATAAGAGGAAAACAGTAGAAGTCAATTAAATAGCCTCATATATCCCTAATTGACTGTGTCTTGTAAAATCCAGTTGTGCAAAAATATGGCTCATCTATGGAAACTGAGAAATCATGTCAAAGATAAATTTGATCAGAGCTATTGAAAACACTAGGTTATTTCGAGTGTACATAGAATCCTACAATATTATTGGAAGTGCTTGTTGTTTGTAATTGTGGAGTCTTTGGCAAAAACCAGAAACAAAGCTGCAAAGAATGATTGCACAAATCACAGTCCAGTCAGCTGATGAGGAAAAGAAAAAATTAGAAACGAATACCTACATTGATGTAAAACTCTTAATACCAAAATCGCTTTTTTCATGCATCTAGATTTTGCTTTGATTTAATAAATTAAATGAGTCAGAAAATGAATTTAAACCTACCCACAGAAATTCATAATAAAATATGTGGTGGATTACTTCTGCTATGACATTTCAATTTACTCATCAGAAGACATTTGATTACTCATGAGTGCTTATATTACATTAGCCTCTTTACTCATGACAAAAAGGCTATATCAGAGCTAATCCATTATGGTGTTTTTTTTTTTTTTTTCATTTAAAGATCATCACTACTATGCACATTGAATTGTATATTTAAATGGTTAAGATAATGCACTGGTAAATCATGGTCATAGACTAAAATGCTGTTCTAAATTATTTTTTTATCTATCAAGATACTGAATAAGTAATTGTTCTGATAACAGATGTTGAGTCTTAAGTGAAACAAGATTATATAAGTTTTTGCAATACCATTTAATTTTAAGACATCTCAAGTGGAAAGAAATTCACAGTTTTTCTGAAAGATACAGTTGCTCTCTCTGGAAATTAATATTTTTTTCTTTTTTTTTTTAGAACCAGATTTGAACTGAACAACAAATGAGTAGATAGAGACAAAATCTTTTCTATGCATATATCCTCAATTGCAGAGATTTTATGCTCCAAAAAGAATTGGAGCCATTGTCTTGCTTTCTTGTCTGCTTTAGCATTCTTAGGATGAAAAAAAGAAATTCATTTCTCCTAAAAGGGTCTCCAAAAATATCTTTCTCACTTTAATTTCTCATAGGTTTTCAGCCACCTGCAACTCTCTGTTTAGAGATGTAGAGAATATAACTTAATCTAAAACTTCTTTTCAATCTAAAACTTCTTTTTAGGCTATAAATAGGGACTCAATTTTATTATATGTTTATATTTAGATTCCTAAAAAGACAGTTAATTTTTTCCATAAATGTGTTCTAGATTTGAGTTTATGTGTACTTAAAATTTGATATGTGATCCACTGAAAGAAATTTAAAATAAGGGGAAAATTTCTTCTCTCAGTCACTGGAATCATAGGAGAAGCCATCTTACTCTGAATAAAGAATCTCTGGATGTCCATCCTAGATAGTACATAGAAATTGAACTTGAAGTCTTTAAACTTTTTTAATGGAAGGAAGAGCTAAGGTCTGATACCACTTCCCCATTTTGATTTACTATGAATTGTCTAGAGGAAGAATTTATATTAAGGAATGAAGGAAATCCTTCTAACACTGACATCAAGGCCTTACTCTTGCTGCTTTTCAAGTATCACTGCTTTAAATATCACAGTCATCTCCCTATGGGCCCTTCCACAGAACTGCATACACAAATGTGGTTCTTGCTGATATAAATGTTTGATTCTTCCTGGAGTTGTCCAGAGGGAGGTTGCGGCTAGGTTACTATCTCTAGAGATGGGAAGGATGACATTTTGTCTTTTGCAGGCAGGGCAGTTGCCTTCACTCATCTGGGTAGGAAGCTAAAAACACTGGTTCAGAGATTTACTTGAGAACCAAGTTCTTAGGAATAGCATTGCCAGATGATCAAATTCAGTACAAATATCATTATTTTGTTAAATCTGGCGATTCTAATTCTGAGCCTTACATCATTATCCAGTGGCTTTTTCCAGGGCAGTGTGGAAGAAGGAATCTCTCTGTAAGTATGAAGCACTAAGCACACTGTAGACAATCAACAGAAGCTTTTTCACTCCCTCTAGATTCAAACACCAGAATCTAGCAAAACAAACAAACAAACAAAATGCAAACACACACACAAAAGAAGCATCTTTCCCATTGGACAGCCACATGTAAATCAATGAAGCTAGAATACCATACACATACCATACCATACACCATACACAAAAATAAACTCAAAATATCTTAAAGACTTAAATATAAGACAAGACATCATAAAACTCCTAGAAGAGAATATAGGCAAAACATTCTCTGACATAAGTCATACCAATGTTTACTTAGGTCAGTATCCCAAGGAAATAGAAATAAAAGCAAAAATAAACAAATGGCATCTAGTCAAACTTATAAGCTTTTGCATAACAAAGGAAACCATAAACAAAATGAAAAGACAACCCACAGAATGGGAAAAAATATTTGCAAATGATGCAACTGACAAGGGCTTGATTTCCAAAATATACAAACAGCTCCTACAAGTCAATAACAAAAAACCAAATAACCCAATCAAAAATTGAGCAGAAGACCTAAATAGATAGTTCTCCAAAGAAGACATACAGATAGACAATAGGCACATGAAAAGATGCTCATCATTGCTAATTATTAGAGAAATGCAAATCAAAACTACAATGAGGTACCACCTCACACCCATCAGAAAGGCCATCATTAAATAGTCTACAAATAATAAATTCAGGAGAGGGTGTGGAGAAAACAGAACCCTCCTACACTGTTGATGGGAATGTAAACTGGCGCAATTACTATGGAAAACAGTATGGAGGTTCTTCAAAACTCTAAAAACAGAGTTGTCATATAATCCAGCAATCCTACTCCTGGGCATATACCCAGAGAAAATTATAATTCAAAAAGATACATGCATCCCTATATTCATAGCAGTGCTATTTACAATAGTCAAGATATGGAAACAACTTAAATGTCCATTGACGATGAATGCATAAAGAAAATGTGTATATTTATATATACACACACACACCATGATAACACCATTTGCAGACACATGGATAGACCTAGAGATTATCATACTAAGTGAAGTTAAGCCAGAAAGAGAAAGACAAATCCCATATAATATCATTTATATTTGGAATCTAAAATACAACACAAATGAACATATCTACGAAACAAAAACACACTCACAGATATAGAGAATAGACTTGTGGTTGTCAAGAGGGAGGGGGATGGGGGAGGGAAGGATTGGGAGTTTGGGATTAGCAGATGCAAACTATTATATATAGGATAGATAAACAACAAGGTCCTATTGTATGGCACAGGACACTGTATTCAATATCCTGTGATAAACCATAATGGAAAAGAATATGAAAAAGTATATCTACATCTATATATCTATAACTGAGTCACTTTGCTGTACAGCAGAAATTAAATACAACATTGTAAATCAACTATACTTCAAAAAAAATTAAAAAAGGGGGCTTCCCTGGTGGCGCAGTGGTTGAGAGTCTGCCTGCCGATGCAGGGGACACGGGTTTGTGCCCCGGTCTGGGAGGATCCCACATGCCGTGGAGCGGCTGGGCCCGTGAGCCATGGCCGCTGAGCCTGCGCGTCCGGAGCCTGTGCTCCGCAACGGGATAGGCCACAACAGTGAGAGGCCCGCGTACCGCAAAAAAAAAAAAAAAAAAAAAAAAAAAAAAAAAAAAAACCTCTCCTCTCCCCCCCCACGCCCCACAAAAGAAACATCTTTCCCACTTTTCCTTCTAATTGGCTTCACATTTTGTATTTCTCCGGAATCCCGTAAATTTGTATTTGGGAAGAATAATTAAGCACAGAAACTGTATTTCTGTGAAGGATGTATGTATATATTTATATGTTGTGAGTACATAATATATGGTTTAATAGCTACCAATATACATTAGAATGCATACGAAAATAAAATAGAAGGAAAATAAATTTTGGTTTTTTAGATATTAAACCAATGTTTCTCAATCCTGGCTATAAATAGGAATTAACTGGGATTTAAAAACCTCCCCAAACTGGTGACTTGATCCCAACCACAGAGATCCTGATTGAATTGGTCTTGAGTCGGGAGGTCTTAGATGGGGAGAAGCAATTGGTATTTTTAATTAAGGTCCCCAGGTAATTCTAATGTGCTGTCAAGGTTAAGAGCTACTATTGCAGACAATAATACCAGCCAACTTTAGAAATATATGCCTATGGGCTGCTTTAGTAGAGATAATATTAGACTAAACACCTTGGATCTAATCCCAAATCAGCTATTTACTGTACGCATGGTCATGTGGTCAGCTATTTTAACTTCTCTAGGTATTGAGTTTCTTAATCTGAGAAAAATGCAGTATTCCCAAATTACCTACACATTCTAAAGAGGGTGAATGAAATAATGCCTTTGTATACAGATATAGGAATTTTAAATATTACTGAAATTACAGAATTTCTTGGTCACATCCATTTCATTGAAGTTGACAGGCGTTGATCATCTTTACTAGTCTGTCCTAGCTCCATAAATTTATGATAACACAAGAATGGTCAGAAATAGCCCTATTTAAATTCTTCAGCAGATACTCTAGTATCTACATCTAGTATCTTGCCTCCAGATATCTCTGTTTCTCTTTCCAGGTCCTCTTCATTCCAGTCTCTTAGGATGTGTCCAAAGTCACTGGCACAACTTTTAGAGTCCTAGGCTACTTAGAGCTTCTTTCTTCCACTAGATGTTCTCCCATGAACATCTAACTATGTCCTGGTGTTTATCTTTTAATTCAATTTTATTCAAATATCACTAGAAAACTGATAATGATAGTGTGAATCAAAATCCCCAAAAGTCCAGGGAATTTAAATAAGATCTTCCTGCCTACATAGAATATGACTTAATATTTGGCTTAGACTTGTTACTTCTAGCATGAAAAGAATGAATACCACATTTTCTGAAAATTTTCAAATTAATGCTTACATTTAACTTTCCTTTTGTACACCTTGAATATGTACTCTTTGTATGAATGCAGTTTAGCAGAAAAAAATTGAAATGTTCTCCTTTAATCAAGTTAAAATCTCTTCTACCCAACTTACCTATAGCTAATATTTTTAATTTAACTCATGTTGTTCCCAAGATAAATTTCATCTGTTTCTCAAATTTGACAAAAATATCCCTACTCCCCCCCTTTACTGAAAATCCTGATTAGTCATAATTAGTCGAGTGATTAGAACCTCGTCAAGATGTCAGAAGTGAGAGCCCTGGGTAAGGTTTACACCGAGTGTTTAAAGAAAATGTGCCTGTCTTTATTC
Organism: Mesoplodon mirus; assembly: GCF_964341445.2. Classification (NCBI taxonomy): domain Eukaryota; kingdom Metazoa; phylum Chordata; class Mammalia; order Artiodactyla; family Ziphiidae; genus Mesoplodon; species Mesoplodon mirus. The sequence continues at coordinate 116,550,673 of NC_138982.1, forward strand.
AGGGCATTGACTGTCCATTTCACTGCAGTCCACCCACATTAATTTTACTCACTTGGCCCCTGTATGCTTTTTAATTTGCAACCCTTGGCCAAAATGATAAACTCTGTTTTAAAATAGTTGACTTAAATTCCACAGAATATATTCTAATCTATAATTTTCTGATATTAAGAAATAATATTAGTGTCAGGTTACTTGGTTCCAACAGAACAATTCTATTTGAACACAGAAAAATACCAACCTGGTATCTCCCCATCATCACTTTCATACCACCCAAACATATATGAACTAAATCTGTAAGCTGAGACAAGGCTGCAAGAGTAATTTGATTTCTCATCCAATGAAGTTTAGTTGTTAGAAACACTCAATGTACTGTACTTTACAGACAGCTACGTTATGTATGTTTAAACCTGCGATTGTTTTGTAAAATAAGATGTTTAAGGTGATAAGGTATCCATTTTGAGGGAGGGTCCAAGGTGGCAAGGAAGCATTTATTGAACATTTTTCAAGGAAAACTAGAATGAAAAGTGATACTCTATATTGTCAAATGCAGAGATAATGTCCTTCACACACAATGCCTTTGTTCCTGATAGGAGCAAAACAATATTAGCATGACATTTGATTTTCAGGCTAAGGTTTCTAAATAAATGTTCTAATGACCTTTGAAAACAAAGTTTCTAGAATAATACATTCCTCTAATTCTTGAACTAAACTAAGAGATGTCAGTTAATTATTTTGTTATTATAGAACCATGGGAAGATAAATTTATCCCACATACAGACTGACAAAAACAAGTTTTATGTTATATGGTTTATATCTCCATCTTTTTTAAAGAATATTTATTTTCAAAAGTCAATTTAGCTTTCAGAAAATAGTTTATTGGTCTATTGGTGAACTTACCTCTTAAAATAGTGTCACATTGCATTTTTTAAATATATGTTTATTTTAACAGAAGCTAAGATTGAAGAAACACTTTTATTGTATTGTATAATTTAATGTGAGATATATTTCATCACAGTAATGATCACATTTTATAACTTTGAGGTTATACATATACTTTGCTTTGCCCAAATAATTGAATACTTTAAAAAGGTGTAAACATGTATTTATATTTTATTAATCAAATTATATACCATACATACTAATAGAGCTGTCAAAAAAAAATGAGAGATTTGTGAAAGGGAGTTTCTATCCAATTAGAATACGATAATATTTTGAAGTATTTAAAGACGTTTCTTTTAAAATCCAATACTTACATAAATATAGTATTGGTTACTGTATATATACATTATTGTAGTAAATTCACTATTTGAGCAAACTTCAAAACTGAAACAAATATATTTATTTTCATTTAATATTTTAAATGATTCTTCTACTTTTATTGTTACTATGTGGAAGAAAAGGGGAAATAGGATGTTTTCATGATTTCCTAAACCTAAAATACTCCCATGTCTTATGAATATATTTTTAGAACAATAAAGAAGTTCCCTGAAATAAATATATTCAGTTTTTCTTTTTTTTTTTCTGAAGAAGAATAAAAGATACACACACAAAAATGCACGTAAATTCTTAGGTTGATATTTGGGCTCACTCTCATTTAAATATTATAAAGCTAATTTCATACTCTGGAAAACTTTGAAAAATTAATTTTTTAATATTATTTTCACATGGAAGTCTAATAGTTTTTTAAAATTCAAAGTAGTTTTAGTTTTCTTCTTTTGTGACTTTTTTTGCACTTATGACAAATGATAATTTTAAAATAGATACTGAACTTGGAGCAAAGATGTTATCCTTCAGGCTGAGAATGCTTTCTACCATGGGCTTTAATTTTGATAATGCCATGTGAACGTGAGTGAATTTGCAGATTTTAATTTAACATTTTAGACTTGGAGATAAAGGGAGAAACTGACAATATCTCAATATCATAGACTGTACTCTTCTACCCTTTTTACTTCCTACCTGAGAACACTGTCCCCAAAGGTGTCAGCCTACAGTGCTAACATACTGCTGTGCATGGCACATTCTGGGACTTGGATATGTAGGCAACCTTCAGTTTTATAGTCTAACACTCAGAAAAGGCAATCACAATGATTTGCTAGGAAATCTAGTGAAGAATGCTTCCACAAGGGCAGTTGAAACCCCTTGTCTAACCTCTGTTATGAATGCAGTGTTTAAAAATTTCACATTGACTATTTGATGTTTATTGTATATTTTAACAGCTATACTCAAAGATTATTTATTTTTCAAATGTTGCAAGCCATGGGTCAAAATCTCCTTAAAATCAAAGTAAAACAGCCATCTACTTTTATTGAGCAACTTTTCAAATATAACTGTGCTCAAATTAACTCATGATGGAGGATGACTGGTAGAGTCCTTATGAGCAAATAAATATTCCCCAAGGGGTCAAAGAACTGGGAGAGCAGACTATTTAAAGACCAGTTGTAACTAAACCCAAAGACAAATAAATAATGCAATATAGAAAACTTCATCTGATCATTTTAGTGCGAAATACTGCAGGCTTATAAATGCATTTGCCAAAAACTACAGCTTACTTAGGTATCCTCTCCCCAACTGACATATTACAAATAAATTTACTCCCCTCGTAAGAACAATCTTCTAAGCACAATACATAGATGCACACACCAAATTTATCACACTGCTGTTTGACCAGAAAAAGATAACATTTCCTAATACAAATAAAGTGAAAATAGTTCTTCCAATTTAAGGTCCATAAAACACTTATTAAAGATAAAAGCAGGTTATTTAGCAATACTGGACTTTGTGAGATGCAGTATGTGCAACAGAATGAAATAGAAATTTCAGTGATGGAAAATCATCCTCCTTCCCTCGTGATAGTATAATAACCTTTTAAATCATGTTTGACATTTGTAAGTCGAGTGAGCTGGCAGCTCTGCAAGGTCTATGTGGTAATATATGTGGTAAACCCTTTCTGGAGCAGTAATCTCATTGCTGTGTCTAACGGCTCTAACTTCATGTGGCCGACTGGGCCCCAAGAGACTTATCTGGCTCTGCATTTCTCAAGCCACTGGTTGTTAATGTTCCCTATTATGAGGAAAGCAGAAACGTGCCTTCAGGCAATGGCCACTCGGCTAGAGGTACACCACCAGCCAACCTTCTGCTGAGTTGTTTTGTTTTAAACTATTAAATATGCACATGCGTTATACAAAGGGGGTTCTTTGTGCTTCAAAAAACAATATGACAGTGATATTTACTCTGCTCCAATTGCTAATCTGACAAGCTCCATCTGGTAAGCAGACCCTTTATCTTCTCATCACCCTAAATCTCTGAAGGAAAGTGGACACTAGTGGCATATGTCCATGGCTGGTCCTTATGTTTAATGAAGTAGAATATTTATAGGTTTAAAATTTAAGGACACCTATAAGACATGTTATTTGATGTTGAGAAGGAGAGCTATTCCATTACAGCGAACTATATCAGTCCATTTTCTATCACTCCACATTTCATTTGTAAAGGGACCCCAGCACTACACATCCTTACAAAGGTGAAACTGAGATTTAATTCTTCTCAAAATATTTAATGATCTTAAGGTGGCAGCTTCAGTGTCCCCAGGGTAACCTCGACTTATCCTTCACTCTTGCCTCTATATTTTAATTGTCTTCTCATCTATCTTTCTTCCCAACTCAATTGTAAGCATTGTGAAGGCAAGGCATGCAGGTTATTTCATAAGTCTACACAGTAGATGCTTTCTAATAGTTCCATGAGTAAATGGAAACATTTTCACTCTGTTGTAAACATGGAATATTTACATTTTCCATAGGAAGAAAAATGATGACAAAACAATCTTTTTACCTTATCATAAAAACAAACATATGAATTGGTAATTTTTGCCTTCTACAGTTGATCAAAGAGCTTCATTTATCTTGTTCTTTGTTACTCATTAAACAGATCATGCACTGAGTATCCACCCTGAGCAATCCATATTCAAACATGAAAAATATTCTAGGAATATTTTCAATTCAACATGGTACTCTGTACATACAATTTAATTTATCATACTTTGTAGAAATATAGAAGGAACATGGCAGGGAGGTACTACTGTGGGTTAGCCCAGAATCAAATGTGTATTCTGAGGGAATTAGCAAGATCTACCTTCAAAGTTGGTAGCATAGTAAATCCCATGAATTCCAGCTATAGAGGGATTAAAAATAAAGGCTATTGTTCATTTTAAGGAAAGAAATATAACTGCTGCTTTCTATTAGATGCTGATGAAAAATATCTGAACAGGAAAGATACAGTATTCCCTGGCTTAATTAACCAAAAGCTAACTTTATCCAATGGGGATTTAAAGGCATCTAAGACTTTGGTTTAGAAGTGGGAAATAAATGATGAAATCTCCTTGTCCATTTTCTGGGTCACTTTCTCAATAAAAAGGTCATAGCCAGCTGCTATGGCTTCCTTCCAAGTATATATTTCAGCTATATTAATGCATTATTTTATCTTTTTATCACTTAGGGAATATTTAGTGTATTTTCCATTAAGTGCCTGAAATTACAGTTGATTTTAAATCTTTCAAAATAATACAGTGAGCTGCAACACGGTAGAGAAGAGATTTGGGAATCTGGCATTATCCCCTAGATTTGGTGTCCATGCCACTATAAATTGTAAGAATTTCTAGCCCAAGAATAGACGTTAAATATATTTAAAAAAAGGGTGTGATTATTCATTCACTGGTTTTACTTGCTTAGCTAATACAACTCACAATTATTTAGGACTGATTGTGGAAGATAGGAAAGTTAAGCCTAACACTTATGTAGGCTTAGTGAAGAGAAATACAGCTTTAGTCCGAACGATCATAGTTAAATTAAGCGATCACTATGAACAAGGCACTGACCTAATTTATATATATATTAGTTCAATCAATCTTTACAACCATCCTGTGATGTAAGTACTGTTATTATCCTCATTTTCTAAATGAGAAGACTGAGGTCAAGTAACTTGTTTGAGGACACACAACTACTATGTGACAAAATTGGGCAGTTTAGTTTGAGTCATGTGTTTAACCACCAACTGTATCTCTAGTGATATCTGAAGTTATAATATTTGAAGACTGGCTTGTAAACTAAAAGGAAGGTCTCATTTTAACTATTATTAAGAGTACTTGTACTAGGTACAAGGGCTAGAAAAGGGAATTTTTCACTTGACTGTCTATGCCTATTTTGCAAATGAATGATATAAAAACTTATTTTTGTTTTTGTTCACATGTGAATTTAGATATCTACAACTATATGTAGGATAGGAACTCAAATATTTGCAGAGTGGATGGATTGGTAAGTGAATAAATACATGGATCTCTGTATAAAATATATTTATATAACTTTGTCATTTTGGAGCACTGCATGCACATGCAAACACAGAAGAGTGAATGGAGGTTACATAGAAATAACTAGGAGTCACTACTGAGTATCATTTATAAACTGCACTTTGCTAATGCAATTGATTATATTATCAACCATGGTGGGAATTTGCTTTGCACCTCTCCCAATCACTGTTCATAACTATCCTGACAATAATGATAGTAATAATAATAAAATTCACTGGAAATTGGAGTCTTTAAAAGTATTATGGAAAGTATTAATAAATGCATCTTTAGAGAACTTTGCTATCATTTTAAATCAGTAACATATCTAAATTTTTAAATGCATCTATTGTTCTGATGTAGGTTTAAGACAAGTCCCCCAACCTCTCTATTTCAGCTATACTGTAGTCCCTAAAACTCTCTTATAAAGAAATTCTGGAAATACTCATTATGTAAAATGTCGAGGTTTTAATGAAAATGACTGAAGCAGAGAGAGAGGAAGTAAAAGATCACGTGTGGTTTATTTAAAAAGTAAGGACTACCACCTAAATGGGAAAATGACTAGGTTTAATGTACCACAATTTCTTCTTCCTCTTAAAAACAATTTGTTTTCTTTCAGCCTTTTGACATCAGTATTTTTTGTAGCACAGCAAAGACAGAACTAAAAATTCCAAAGACCGATGTAGAAATAACCTCTTTATAAAATTAGAAGAAAAAAAAAAAAAAAGAACAGATGGGTTGGGCTCCTACATTCATGCTCCCTACATTGTACTAAATTGAATTAGAAGGAATAACCATCTCTTTGGGTCCCTGCCTAAATATCTAGTTAGAGCTTGAATTGTAAATTACTATAGATTATCTTCAATCCTGAGTGGCTGCTCTATAGACTAAATTAACTCAGTAAGTAACTTTTTAAAATAATATATTTTGGAATATATAAGGCAGCTTTGCAAATGGTAAAACTCTAGGCAGTGTCAATAGCTTGAACAAAAGCAATAATAAAAGTGATTTCACCACTGCATAGCATATTTAATTCTGTATCAATTTCTCTTTGGTTCTGAATCTACGCTAATCTGCAAAAGTGAATAAAGATACAGCATATGCATTGGTGTCCGTGTTGTGTATATAGAATATATAATATGGATGGCAGATTTATATGTTTATGAAAAGAAAGAATGAGGAATTTTTTTACAGTATGAGACTATGATGAGTGTTATAGAAATATTCGCATTCCATATTTATTTCATGAATCTGCCTTCTTTGGTGTCACCCAGACTCAGAATCTTTGAAGTAAGTTGGAGTCTCCATCTTCCTTTTTTTACGTCCATCTAGTTCGCAGACCTTGCCTGCTATTCATCTGCAATGCCTTCTATGTCATAATCTTCATTCCTACAGCTGCCTTTCTAAGTTCCACTTTCTATTATCCTGAACTAATTTTGCAATCATGCACCAACACTTTTCTAGACTTTCGCTCTTTATTCGTTCTCTCCAGATTACCCTCGACTCTCTCCTAAGTTGCTTTTCCTAAAACACATTCTGATACTAACCCTGCCATCTCCATCTATTTCAGTGCCTCCTCTCCTTGATTTCAATGGCAATATAAACATACTTAGTCCAATATTTTAGGTTTGCCTGGATCTAATTCCAACTCACTTTCCTAACCTTATTTTCAATAATATTTCACGTTCAGTGAAAGAGCATGACTTTTATTCATGCGTGCCTCTCTTTTCCCTCTTTCTAAAATGCTTTCTCCCTATTCTCTGCCATACACATCCTACTTAGCTTTCAGTATTTAGTTCAAATTCTTTTTTTTTTCCATGAAATTTCCTTGACTCCCGCAGTTCAACAATTCCACTTTCTCAGATTCCCTGGCTGTTAATCTAGTACCACTGAACTAGACATTAGAGCACAATTTTTATAATCAGTGTTTTACTGTAATTATATACATATATATCTAATCTTCCACACTAACTGTAGCAGTTTAAGGGCATAGTCTCTTACACTATCTAATCTACAGTGCCAAACACACTGCATGCATATAGGAGGCACAGATGAACACATGTATGAAAGAATGATGACTTTATCCATAACAGAAAAAAAAAATTGAACTCAAGTCTCCTGAACCCCACCAAGCTATTCTGTTCACTGCTTTGATGATGGTAACTCACTATTTAGTCAGCTGTGACTGTTACGATGAACCTACTTCAAACATTATACTTGCACAGGGTTAAATAATCTTCATTACAATTTTCCATGACTGATGTAAACCTTTCCCCCAGCAATTCAGTCTCCTTATATGTTGCCCTGATCTGAGGGCAGCAGTTAGAAGGCAAAGGGCCTGTGAGTGAAGCAGTCTGGATTCTTAGGCCTACCTCTCCAAAATTTCTTAGCTTGGCAAATCACTTATAGCCTTCATTTTCTCATTTGTTAGATGAGGGGTTTGGGCTGGATGATTCAGGAGTTCCTTTCCAGCTCTGAAATTTATTGGAGGTGAAAGGTATAATCTACCAACTTTGACCTTTTGAAAATCATTTTACATGCTTGAGTTCCTATGGATTATTATTAAATGATCCCTGTTTCCCCTGGTGCTGGCTGGTATGGTTCTAACACTCATTCTGATCTCTAACTTTCAAACTTTGTTTCAATATTGTTCAATTCATGCTGAGAATTTCCCTACATATGTGTCACAGCCTTCAGAATTTCCCTGGAATTCTTCACCCAAAAGGGTTCATTTCCCTATCACTGAATCCTCTGAGGGTTCTAATGCCATTTTTTATTTGGTTGAGAAGGCTAGGCTTTGCTGAACAGACCGCGCAGGCTTAATGCCTTGCCTCCTTGGGTAGCTGTCCCCTGACAAGCTCCTGAATCTGCTGCCTGGTTTCTCCACCTTCTTGGCGCGTGTCCAGTGACTCTTCTGGCTCTTTCTGACCTTCATAACTATGCCTCTTCATGTCAATGTGTCTTCTATCCCATGGTCTGTTTTCCTTTCTACCCACATTCAAGGTATTTTTCCTTTCCTTTCTATTCTGTACAAATTTCCTTTACTTCTTTTGTTTGCCAATTCCTTTGTCTTCTCTTGATGTATAGACTCTGAGTGTTAACTGAAGTCTAGAAAATCAGAGGCTTTGATAAAATTGGGTGGGCTTGACATAAATGTGGGGAAATAATCAGAACCAAGAAATGGAGGTACAAACGTTTAACATTAGATCCTGGATGACAGACTTGAAATTGCAGTATGGTAAATGTGATACCGTCTATGGCAAACTTCCAGAGGAGGCAGGGATTCTGTCATCTTATCACCAAGCATTCTGGAAGCTGTTTCCTTTCATTGGATCTGCCTTGAAAGAACTTATCTCTATTCTGTGAAGAGACTGTACTTAGATAAATGCCTCATTTTAACATCCCCTCAGTTCCAAAACACCAGCGATTCCAGTTCAGCCTGAAGATCAATATGTCCAAAGTTCCATTAAATTTTAAGAGATTTAGTCAGTAGATCAGTGGTTATCAACTCTGGTTAAACATAAGTATCACCTATGGGACCTCAAAAATTATGCTTGCCTATCACCCTTAAATTGACTGATTTAAGCCTGGACATCAGTATTAGTAAAAATTTCCCACCAGCAATCAAGCTCCTTGGTACTTACCCAAAGGAGTTGAAAATTTACATCCAAATAAAAACCTACACACAAATGTTTATAGCAGCTTTATTCATAACTGCCAAAACTTGGAAGCAACCAAGATCTTCCTCAGTACATGAATGGATAAATGAAGTGTGGTACATCTAGATAATGGAGTATTATTCAGCATCAAAAAAGAAATGAGCTACCAAACCATGAAAAGTCATGGAGTTAGCTTAACTGACTGCTACTAAGTGAAAGAAGCCAATCTGAAAGGTTACATATTGTATGATTCCACCTATATGACATTCTGGAAAAGGCAAAACTATGAAGATGGTAAAAGGATCAGTGGTTGGTAGTGGAGATAAACAAGTGGATCACAGACAAGTTTTAGGGCAGTGAAAACACTCTGTATGATACTGTAATGATGGGTACATGTCATTATACATTTGTCCAAACACATAGAATGTATAACAAGAGTAAATCATAATGTAAACTGTGGATTCTGAATGACAATGATGGTCAGCGTAGATTCATCAGTTGTAACAAAGGTACCTCTCTGGTACCTTTTACCTGATTTTAGGGAAGCTATGCATGTGTGGGGGACAGGGGGTGTATGGAAAATCTCTGTACCTTCCTCTTAATTTTACTGTGAAACTAAAACTTCTCTAAAAATTAAATTCATATATATATAATATATATATTATATAATATATTATATATATATAATATACATATTATATATATATTATATATATTATATATATTATATATATATATATTATATATATATATATTATATATATATAATATATATATTCGAAACTCACTGCAGTATAGTCAGCTCGATCTGTCTTTGGTGCCTGGGAGACCAGGAGGGTGGGAGGTTTATCTAATGATTGTTTAAGAACCATTTCGATATTTTTATACATTTTCCAGTTTTGTGGTCACTTAAGCCTGGAAAAAAACAAAAGCTTTCAGCTTCTGTAATGTCCCTTGATCTCAAAAATTATTCCTGTTCATTTAAAGGTACAGACAGGTCAAAATATGCAAAAAAAAAAAAAAAAAAAAGAGCAGTCGACCCTGTTCATGCTTCATGCTTTTCTGGGAGAAAAATGTGTATGTTGGGGACATTTCTAGGGAAAGACGTGAATGGCTGCCCATTACCATTCAACAAAAACCTTAATTGGTAACATGGCCTACAAAGCCCGGCATAGACTGCTTCTTCTTTCCCAGCTCTCCAGTCTCCTGTCACACATGACTCCTCAGCTCCCCCCTCTCAGCAGCCACTCAGCAGTACCTGAACTTAGCTTTATTAAGGTTCTCCTGAGCTTCATCTTACCACTGGCCTTCTCCTTCTGCCTAGAATGTCTCTCCAATGGTTCTCAAGCTTTGCTGAGCATTAAAATCACCTGGGAGCATTCTAAAGCTCTCAATGCCCACGTCCTACTCTGAACAATCAAATTAGATTTTCTAGAGATGGGAGTCAGCCATCAGTAATTAAAAAAAAATCCTCAAGTGCTTATGATGTGCAGCAAAGTGTGTGACCCAGTGTTCTAATTTCCTCAGCTCATCTGCTTAACCTCCAATTTGACTTCAGGTCTCTACAAATTTTCACTTCCTAAGAAAAACTTCCACAATTCACAATCTGGCCAAATACCTCTATTTACAGTTTTACAGCATCAAGCACCTTCCTTCGTATTGCAGTGTTAATTTTATATTTATTGGTTGGGGCTATACTCTCTGTCCCAAACTCCAAACTAGACTTTACAATCTATGTAGTCAGTAACTATACAGCATCTAATTTTGTTAACAAGAGTATCCCCAGTCCCACAACAACAACAGAAACAAACAAACTAAAACAGAATTTGCCAATGTCTAGACTCTTAAATTCATAACATGTATAGATTCAATAAATCAGCTGGACATCATAGAGGTCCATAATGGTGCTATAAATATATTGACAACTTTGCTTCTAATCTTTAGTGATACTTTTGCTAGATCTGATTTTACTGGTAAAATGATATTCTCTGTGATAATATAATACAGTGTTATTGCACTTTTCAATTCTGGACACAAGGTATAATCATTTGCATGCATTGGCTTAAATCGTCTCTAGCCTCCTTTATTTTTTCTCCAGTACAAATGTATGCAATCTACTAATTGTGGATCTGCTGTAACACATTCTGTTAATGCAGTTGTTCAGGAAAAGCGTGATTACATTTTTTGGGGGGTGTATTTTGTAAAAAATCTGCCACATTGAAATTTCCTCAGCTGTTGGTTCACAGAGGGTGTCAGACCTGTGGGCTGTCACATGGTCAAATAAGGAAAACAGCACATCAGGCATGTTAATTAGAATTGCATAAGCACAGCCATAATGAAGTCTAATTGCTTTTGCAGTGGCAGTTACTGGAAGACCCAAAACCCATACCAGTCTTCCTCCTGTGAAAAAAAAGACAGAAAAATAAAAATATATATATATGTTTTCCAAAAACTTATATGCTTTTAAGGATGCTGGCATGTAAACGCTCTACTGAAATGTTTGCCACTTGAATATTTTTGCTTTATGTTAATATTTCTCTACTTTTAAACTTCCCTATCCATTACCCTCATCCTTTCCATACACACATTTTTACTAACAACTGTTCATCTGATTCTTGCCATCTAAACTAGCTCCACAATTTCTAGAAACAATTTCATGCTCAGTCAGTTTTGCAGTCTGTACTTGATCTTAGTATGAAAAAGAGAAAGAACAAAATTCATCACTACACACATAAAATACCCTGTTCTTCAATAAACCCAAGAATTAAATGGGAAACCTAACAGTTTCTCATGAACCTAAATTACTGTACACCAAGATATCCAGTTTTAATCAAATTTGGAATGATTCAATGAGGATCTAATAGCCAAATGTCAATTTTATATATAATATTGTCACTAATCCTAAAGGAAAAAATAATAATAAAGACTGTATGTGGCTATTTGACCTGTTTCATTCATGCTTATGTTCATTTAATTCAAAGCTTTCAAGGAACAATGACTGTCAATTAAGTTAAATTACACTCTAGGGAGAGGCCTTCTGAACATGTGGATTACAATCTGCAAAAGAAAAAACAAGACATCAAAGCACTTCACTGATCTGAATTTCAGTCATCTTTTAAAATGGCATCCTAAGAAATTTTGAAAGCAGAATCTATGAGTGGCTCCTCTCAAATATCTAAAATCCTCGAAAAATCCATCTCTTACACATATAGTCACTTGCTGAATGTTTTCAACTAAAAGAAAATGTATCACAGAAGTGTTTTAAATTAAAGAAATAAGGGATTGTTGGTTTTAAGGAATAAGAATAATTCTTGCAGCTAGATCCAGAAATCTATTAAAAGATAATGTTAAAACAATGTCTGCCAATTTGAAAAGCATGTTGCAATTCCACTTTATAAGATGTTTTGTGAGGGCACAAATCTCTAAAGGGAGCATGTATGCATTGAGGAGTTTGTGGGTGTTCATGTGGATGGGAGAATGTGTGCTAGTGTGCATACAGCATCTTAATAAATTCTCCTGGGTTTATTTCAAGAGTAGAAGGGATGGGCTTCCCTGGTGGCACAGTGGTTGAGAGTCCCCCTGCCAGTGCAGGGGACACGGGTTCGTGCCCCGGTCCGGGAAGATCCCACATGCCACGGAGCCATGGCCGCTGAGCCTGCGCGTCTGGAGCCTGTGCTCCGCAACGGGAGAGGCCCGTGTACCACAAAAAAAAAAAAAAAAAAAAGAGTAGAAGGGATTGTATGATGAATCAATTCCATAAAACAATGGCTTATGAACTCCAGATGTAATGTTTTTGCACTTTGTCTAATAAGCAGCAGAATTTGTCAAAAACAGCCTTCCTTTCTAAGAGAACCCAAATGAACAGCAACATCTATTTTTAATCTGTTTAGAATTCCAAGTTGTCGTTCACTTGTACAAAGGAATCAAGAGTGAAACCATTTGCACTTATATCTTAGTGGCATATTACTCAACATCTGGTATGATCCAAAGTTCTGAACTATAATTTAAACAAGCTCCTGGCTAGAATGCAACAAATAAATAAGAAAAAATTGGGAATGCCTCACATACTTTTCAGAGTAGACTTCAAGAACAATAGACTAAATATTTACTCAATACGCTTATGTGAAGGATAAGGGAAAACCACATAGACAAAGTGGAAAAACAATTTTTAGCATAGTTCAATACATAAACATCATTTTTAAAAATTCCTCTCAAAGTTACAAAAATAATTATCAGAATAGTCTATACTCATGATGTCAAGAAGACAATTTTAGAGTATTTGCAAAGTTATTCAGTTAAAAAATGGCATTGCCCCATAATTTCATATTTCTATGCTTCCATAACTTCTTTGGGTATTTTTAATTCACGTTATTTATCAAAATGGAATATCTTCAAGATATATGATTCACTTAATAAAACATAGTATAATATCTACAACATGCTACCATTTTTGTAAAGCACAAAGCTATATGAATATGCAGAGATTATTCACATATATTAATGGAAGTTTGTACAAGAAAAGCAGCAACATTTGTTACTTCTGAGAAAGGAACGGGATGCTTCGGGGTTAGGGTGAGAAAGAGACTTGATTTCCTGTAATTGCTTTTTTACTTTTTGGTTTTGTACCAATAGAGCATTTTGTTTTAAAAATAAATAAAATCTATATATTAAAATCATATTTGAGTTCCACTATAAACCCAGCTCTTGATTTAAGACCTTTTTTGTCTTATCTTCATGGAACATATATTTTGGGAAAATAAGTGATATGTACATAAAAAAATAAAATTCAAACAAAAGTTTGGAAAGTAGCATAATGGGTGTATGATATGGAGTGAAAGTGGTCTAGGAGCCCCATGAAGGTCATAATGCCTTAAATAGTTAAGAAAAGACTTCAGGTAAAACCGGACATTGTAGGATTTATACAGAGAGAAATATAAAAGGGCAATTCTGTCAAAAATCACATATTTGAAGCACCATACGAAGACAAGGTTGGCCAAAGCAGAGTCCCACTTGATTACAGAGATTTGTGTGTGCGTGTGTGTGTGTGCACACACGTGTGTTGGCGGACTCTATGTGGCTGCGGAGAGAAATGTGGGTGTGAGTGTGTAAGTGCTGGAATGAGGTGAATATATCAGATGGCAGAAGACTTTTTTTATGATTCTGAAAGCAGGACAAGTGGTTGTACTTATTTGGTTTCTCTCCTTTCTTTTCTTTTTCTTGCAGTTATTTTAAATCTCAAGTATTAATACACCCACAGTTAAGTGCACAAGTCAAAATTGCTCATGTGAATAAAGATATACAAAGTGAATGTATACACGTAACCTATACCTATACGTAGATGAAGATCTATAATATCACTAGCCTCCCAAAAGATCTTTCCCCCACATTCACACCCCCAAAAGGTAACCAATATTCTTTTCCATCATCAAAGATTAGTTTTGCTAGTTGTGGAAGTTTAACTAGAGAGGATCATATCACGTGTGTTTTTCTGGATCTGGCTTTTTTCCCTCATTATGTCTATAAGGTTTATCCGTGTTGATGCATGTGGCAATCCTTGACACAAAAAGGTTAACCTTGAGCTCTCTGGCTAAATAATTACACATATTCACTACCCCAAAGTACAAAGCATGGAAACAAGGTAAGGATAATTAGGCATTAAAACCTATGAACCGTATTGCACGTTACAATTTACACTGCTTCATATTTCTTACTTCCTTTGCCCTTTACAATAAACTAATAACCTATTAGAAGATTGGATTATTATATTATTACTATTATTATTATTTTACAGATAAGGAAGTGGAGATTAGAGAGTTTGCAATAACTTACTGAAGGTCTTCTTTAAACAGCAAGTAAGGAGTTAATTGTTATTCGCAGTCAGAGCTTCCACCTTCAAAGTCCATGATCATAATACAAGACTACATTATCTCCATTATTATTTAAACAGAGAAAATGGGGAAAAAACTACAACAATATAGTTTAAAGTCTATTTCCCCACTTTCATGACCTAGCATTATTCCTTAGAAAATATGACGCTGATGCTGACACTATGGGTCAGGTCTTTTCTCGAAAGCTTGTATTATTCCATTTAATCATCATAAAAACCATGTGAAGTAGGTACCATCATTATTCTTATTTTACAGATGAGGAAACTAAAGCCCAGAGAGGTAAGAAAACTTGCCTGAGGTCACACAGTGTACTAGTATATCTGAGTTGGTAAACTTCTCCCATAAAGAGCTAGATAGTAAATATTATATTTTAGACTTTATGGGCAATATGGTCTCTGTTATGACTACACTGCTTTACTGTCACAGCACAAAAGCAGCCATAAACAGTAAGTAAATTAATGGGCATGGCTGTGTTACAATCGGACCTTATTTCCAAAAAGAGGCACTGGGTCAGATTCAGCCCACTAGCTGTAGTTTGCTGACTTCTTAGAATCAATGTTCATAGAATGCTTGAAAATACCATAATGTAAATTCCAAGTAAAACTTAATTCATGGGTGAAGTTGTAGAAACACTTGCAAGATATAAAAATTAAAGTACGTTGCAAAAGCATAATACAGTGGAACCCAGAAGCATAAGTAAGCTAGATTCCATATTAACTAGTGATTCCACAGTGGGTAACTTGGACTTAGTGCAAATGCAGAGCTCAGACCAGAATCAAATGACAAGTGAAAATGAGTTTCCTCAACAAAAAGTTAACCTTAACTTTTCCTCTCTTACTTTACATATGGAACAAACTTTATTCAGAGGCCTGAATAATCAGAGCTGTAAAAACATTGCATTATGTAATGTAGGCAAAGCCTGGGTTTCATTGATCTAGGAGTTAGTAAAGGAAACCAGTCAGGTAGGTTCAACAGCCTCAAATGAATACAGCAAAATTAAAATGCATGAACATATTGCCATTCGTAAATTTAAATATTTAACTTTTACCATTTTTAAGAGTGGTTGGTATGTGTATTTTTAATTTAGAGATAAAAATGTGCCCTTACTCATATTTTTTAAAGAGCCCCAATAATAAAAGCTCTGTCATCTTTGTAAATTGTATGCTTTGCTTGTCCTTGTCTTAGAATCCAGTTTATTTTTAAAACAAACATTCTGAAAATCTTTGATACTGCATTCAGCAATCCATCTGCTCCAATGTAAATTCTTTCAAGTGCAGGTGGCCTGTAATGTCGTGTGAGAGCAATTAATGAAGTTTTGAATCTCTTTTGCTCGTTCACGCTTGGCTGAATGGTAAAAAGGGGTTATCATCTTTAATTCTCCAGCTTCACAGTATACACAATTAGATATCTTCATGCATTTTCATTTCCCTTTTCGATACATATATTATACATGTTATTTTGGTTGTTCTAGATACAGACCAAATGAACTCACCAATGATTTGCAGGAGGGATGAAAATTTTAATATCTAGTAGAGGTTATATTAATAATGCTTTTTAAAAGTTTAAAGAAAATATTTCAATCTGCCAGCATTGTCATTTAGATTCTCAAGTTTACAAAAGCAACTAAAAAAAAGCAGAAAGCTTTTTATGCCAACATCAGTTGTTTAATGAAAAAGTTCAAAACTTTAGATATTTATCATGTTTCATTTAATATATAAAGACTTTTCTTCATATGCTAGTAAATCATTCACTCAAAATACATAATAACTTATAGCCAATTTATAAATTATTTGATTAGACCCCCAATTTTTCTGATTATCATATTACGCTCTGAGCCTAACAATGACTCAGATCAAATTATACTTATAGTAAAATGTGTGAGAGTTTATGTCCTTATCTGTATAAAGATAGTGTTTTGCTAAGTGCATCAAGAATTTATCTGACAATAACCTTACATTTTATAAGGTATGATTGGTTGTAGATAGCTTTGTGAATACCACATTTGTTTCTTTTTTCCTTTAATACAAAGTTTGTGCTTCTACTTTACAGGTAGAATAATTAAGATCTATTTTCTATTTATAGTAATAATTGTGGAAGCATGGTAAATATTAAAGATTGAAGGATAGAATCTCTAAAGGAAGCAGCCCATGGAATAAGTCTTGTCATTCTGAACACAATAAAATTTCATCTATAATGCCAGTTAGTTATCATTCAACAACCATATTATAGTCTATATATCCCTATAAATTATGTTAAAAATTATACTTTCATGTTTTAAATCAGTTATTTAAAAAATCAGTCATAAAAAGGGGGAGGAAAAAATCAGTAGAATTATAAAGAACTCCAATAGTTGACTCTAATAGCTTGCAAAATATATGCACTTCTAAGGATATTTCTAGTACTTTTTTTCTTTATCTTTAATTATATTTAATGCAAAGTAAAATCTTAATATAGAGGCTTAGAAGAGTTATTGTCTAGCTGGAGACTTGCTAAATTGAAGTCAGAAAAATTTTGTACTAAAACTGTCGATAAGAAAAACTTCTGCTCTTTTGTTTTTGTGAAAATATAATTTTTTTAGAAGTTAAAGCCTGGAATTTAAGAGAAGAAAGAAAGATTGAAGTTTTCTCAGGAAATCATCCTAAAGGCCAAATATAGTCCGGGCAATTCAAGACACAGAGTACAGATTTGGGACTCATCCACTGTCAATTGAAGTCATGCTTATAAGGAAAATGAACAAATGCAAGCATCTTCAGCTAGGGATGAATATTCAACCATTGAATGGCTGCTTTTTTGAGTAGGTTACATGGGAAAGTGTAAGCATGGCCCTTAACACCCTGCCTAACCCAACACCCGATAATACAGATAGCTTTACATTCCACTTGATTTCCCCAGAAAAAAATTATTCTCTCATGCCATTGCATGTTCTGTTCTCTAGAACTGGAATAATTCTCATCCCTATGTTCCTGTTCTACTTCAGTGTCACTTGCTTAGTCCCTGAAGCTAATGTTAGGCATGACTTTGTTTTGACTCTTAGTTACTTAGCTTTTCCAACATAGATTTTGATTGGTTTTATGTGATCAGTGCACAGAATAGTGCCTGGCACTAGACAGACGATCAACGTACTGAAAAAGAAAGAGTCACAACAAACAAAGAAAATGAAAGAAACTATAATACATGGAATCATATTGTTGTCAGGGATTTCATGAGATTGCTTAAAATTATCTTATTTTCTATTGTTGGGTTATAATCAAACTGGTGTGGGAAAAAAACATTTCACTCATTTTATAGTTCTGTAAGTCTCATCATTCCTTTTGATTATAAGATGATAATGAACTTATAAGTTAAGAGTTAATTAGAAAGAAGTACCCATCCTTTCAATAAGCCTAGTCAAGCCAAATCTGTCCTGTCTTTAGCTGCTTACTAGATTTTATGGGGTTAACCAAACCAACAGAAGACATGATTTCTCTTCTCTAACTGGAAAGACAAAGCATTCACATATTTATCAACTATAGATTTAAATTAGCTTTAATAGTTATATAACCAATTTGTAGGGAATGTAATAAACCAACCATAAATATTGTACGAATTCAGCAATAGAAAATATCACTGTGGCCTAAGCAAGTTGCATAAGGTTTTATGACAGAAAATTTGTTTCCCCAAATATGTGGGTGGTAGCAGAGAAAAGTTTAACGATCATGCCTTTATGGGAAACATAAGAAACAGTATAGAAACCAGATGAGAATGGAACATCTCAGGAGCAGTGAGCAAGAGAGATACTTTGTACTGAAGAACAACCTTCAATGCTTAAAGATTTGAGATCATATCTAATAATTAATCAAGAATTAATAGTCTCTTAAATAGAAGGTCATAACCTACTTATATTAATACCTAAGAAAATATACTTTACACTATATTGAAGCAAATATATTTACACTATTAGAAGCAAATATATAGCATTTTTAAAAGTAATCACGTGATAGTCTTTCACTCTCCATTAATAATTGAATGTCTCTGTGAGTGTGACACCAAAATCCGAACAACCCCCAAAAGCACAATTTAACATACAAAACAAATTAAGCCCTAACCACAGCATTCTAATGCATAGCATGGCATATACTTCATAGGAAAAGGCAGATACCAAAACTGTTTTTTCTTAATGTTGTTATTTTCATCCACACTGAAGCCATAATAAGTAGAAAGTATTTAATTCTGTGTTCTTAATATTTAAGAAAATACTACATCAAAAAGAGAAGGAAAGAAGACTCCAAATGTTAACATGTGTATTCATTTTGCCTTACTTATAATGTTAGTCATTTAACTGAAAAAAAGAAAAAATTAGTCAGGTCTGGATTGGTCCGCTAAGGTTTCAACTGTTTTTTGCACGTTAAAAAATGCATATGCATGAATTCTGAAATAATCATTATGAACACACCCCACAACTTAAGTAGAATTTTCTACTATGCATATTCAAATGTCTTTTTCAAATGCTAATTTGTTAATTACAAACTTTTTCTTCAGCTTAACTAAACTCATAGACTTCATTGCAATCATTTGCATAATGTTTCCTATATAAGCAATGCCATCATTAAGTTACTGAAATTTTTCATACGAAAAGTACATTTTATTAAACCCAAAAGAATTAAGTTTGTTATTGAGGACAATTATACTCAGAAAAGATATAAGGTTCTGAAAATTTAAGCATTTAAAAAATAAATGGAGCACTCTATTCATTTTATATTGTGGTAACTTATAAGATGTTTTCAATTTTCATAGAGCACTGTTTAATTATCATCCACACTTCTCACACCAACAAATAATCAGGAGCATCACTAATAAAATACTGGTGTCTGGAGTCTAAGGAATATGATTAGGGTCTCTAAACTTTCATCTTCTCAGTAAGAAAAAATGCTGCTATGACGGTGATGATGATTTAGTTAATAGTTAACTAATGCCAGCTGTTTTCATGATTATGATAATGACAATTGTAGTTTCAAAACTGCCAATTCATAAGTTCTGAGTTTATGTCATGTTTCTTGTCTTTTTTTACTCCTAATGGCTATTTTGCTTTTATACTTATTGCTAACATCTCCACAACTGGGAAGGTAGAAAGACACCAAAAAAAAAAGGGTAAAACACAAATTAGTCAACTCTTACTTGTATAATCCTTAATTATAACCATCAATAAGATTAACTATTAAAACCAGTTTTAAAAATACAGTTTGGATATTATTTCACTTATCAAGAAAAAAGAGATAATACAAAGTGTCTACTCTATAAGCTTATTGTGAAGATAGCATTAGAAAATGTATATAAAGTTTATAGCACTGTACCTGGCTTCTAGTATGCACTTAATATATGTAATAATAATTCATAAATTCCAATCATTCATGTACCCACTTGTATAAATTATTCTAATTTGTAAAAATAGTATATATGTTTTTACATTATATTTATTTCCTAGTAAAACTATCCTTCAGCTCAGGATATAAACCCTGAACACACAACTATTTATAAGATTTTGGAGTGACATCAGTTGCAGCGGTATTAGGAAGGCTAGAGTTGGATGCAGGATACTCATACTATCATTTAACATCATGGGAGTCCACAGGAGCTACTGGAGTTGTTCATGACAGACAACCTCAATCTGTCAGCAGGGCTTTTTCCATAGGTTTACATGGCCTTTCACTCATGGAACAAATATTAACTCTAAATATGTCAGTTATGAGAATCAAAATCTAAACTCTTTGTTTAAAGGGAAAATTTTATTCTCATCTCTTCCCATCCTCCCTGTTCTCTCTGAAACGGGCAAAGAAAATTGCATTCCTCTGAATGGTACAATTATTGAAGCTTTTCCAGGTGAAGATCAGGAGAGATAATAAAGAATAACAAAAAAATCCTTATTCATGAGAATGTGTCTTAACTATAGGTGGTCTTCTTATACTGACAGAGCATGTCAGTTCATATTCAATTCATATTCATATTCTCAATGGGGTCATTGGAGCAATGTCAACCCCAAGGGGTCAAATAGATTCTCATTGCAGGGTTGGGTGCAAATGTGCTTTTTATATATAAAAGCACAGACATGCATACAGTACATAAACAAATAAAGACTTAATCGGTAGTATTAAAATTTCATGGGGATAGCAATTAGGAAAAAATGTTGAAAAAGCTCTTATAAGGGGCAATAATGGAAAAAGGTGAGAAACACTATGCTACTGATATCAGAGAGGTTTTTAAATACATTCTATTAACTATTAACATGGAAGGACATACCTAGAAAATCATGAATACAATTAAAATGTGTAGAAAGAGTGGAGGGGATTATGCACAACTTTTTATAGTGTGTTTAGGAATTTTTGCAACCTCTCCATAGATTGTAAAATCAATCTAAATTACATAATGCATCACTAGCACACAAGTATCTTTGCTCAACTCATAGAGTATTTTGATAGCACCTCATATAAGGGGAAAACAATTAGATGCCATCATGTAGAAAATGCATGCTTCAGATTGCTTTAAGAGCTTCATGTAGACAAAGTCAAAAACCCCTAAAAACAAGGGTAATTTAAAACATCCTTTCCAAACACCACATCACTTCTTGTGTTTCATCTAGAGATGAATTAAGAAAAATAGTTTTTAAGATATATAATCTTTTATCATATTGTACACCACACTGTGGTCCTGGCACTCTTGCATCAATTTTTTTTGCAATTGATCCTATAAAACTTTATCTATTATTTTGATATATGGCTTAACACCATAATTTCAGTACTGCAATGTGAAGAGAAAAACCCATTATTTACTGAAAGAAGAATAAAATAGGATAAAGAAGAGATGCATGAAAAATACTTGATGATATTTGCATTTATATACCAGTTATTTTTTTTCCAAACTTTATATTTCTTCACTAGTTGTACATATTATAAGAATAAACTGGACTTCCCTGGTGGCTCAGTGGTTAAGAATCTGCCTGCCAGTGCAGGGGACATGGGTTCAAGCCCCGGTCCGGGAAGAGCCCCACATGCCGCGGAGCAACTAAGCCTATGCGCCACAACAACTGAGCCTGCGCTCTAGAGCCCACGAGCCACAACTACTGATCCCGCATGTCACAACTACTGAAGCCCACATGCCTAGAGCCCGTGCTCCTCAATGAGAGAAGCCACCGCAATGAGAAGCCTGCACACTGCAATGAAGAGTAACCCCCACTCGCCGCAACTAGAGAAAGGTCGTACACAACGCAGACCCAACGCAGCCAAAAATTAAAAAAAAAAAAAAAGTTTTAAAAAAGAATAAACTATAGGTGCAGAGCAACTCTACTGGAGAGAGAAATAGAAGAGAAATATCTTTAGCCAGAAGTAATGATTTTTCAGACAATGTGCTCATTTTATTTCAGTAAGTTTCTTGCATACACTGAAGTTCCTCAGTGATCAGACATGAAATGCTGATGTTCTATCTAAAGTTTTATCTAAAAAGGTTTTGACATATGATAGTTTTTTTTATTTGTTTTTTGGGTTTTTTTTTTTGTGGTACGTGGGCCTCTCACTGTTGTGGCCTCTCCCATTGTGGAGCACAGGCTCCAGATGCGCAGGCTCAGCGGCCACGGCTCACGGGCCTAGCCGCTCCGCTGCATGTGAGATCTTCCCGGACTGGGGCATGAACCCGTGTCCCCTGCATTGGCAGGCGGACTCTCAACCACTGTGCCACCAGGGAAGCCCCATATGATAGTTTTGAATGACAGAAAATTTAGTTTGACTTCAAGTTTATACAAATTGTCTCACCACACAGGATGTCTCCTCAAAACTGTGTCTGAAAGATTTGTCCTCAAGACAAATCAAGTGTTCCAGGTCAATTATATATGCTTGTTGGTTGACACGTATGCACATATGTATATATGTTTTATATATATGTATGCATGTGTATATCTATTGAATTATGTGATATATTTTCACATTTCAAATAGGAAATTTTACAATTTAAAAATGTTCCTTAACAAATGCTTCATTAACTTCTCTAATTGCAATATATATCTAACGGAAGTATCAGTAATTCAGATAGCTAATTTTAAAAATCCATATCTCAATACAATATGTTTTTTTAAATATATAAAAGAATCCTTCACTTCTTCAAATTCTTAGTACCAAATCCTGATGAACAAATACAGATATCTGATTTTTATTTTTAAATCAATCTTTCTTTTCATTCTAATCTAAAACAGAAGAATATTTTGACTGTCTACTGTTCATAGATTGTGTCACAGTGACTTTAAATTCATCTCTGTGAATCAGTTTATTAATCCACAAAACAATGCTTGAAGACTATCCATTATAAGTACTGATTTTTAAATTGTTCATGGAGGGGGAAAATTACTTACTAAAAAGTATATGATAATGCTTTACCACATCTATTTTCCCAAAACAGTTTGGAAGAGATTCTACATCTTGAAATTCATTCTCCTCATCTATTTCAATCCCTAGCTTATGATATTCTTTTATTTTTAAAGATGGAGAATTTTTGAAAATATCATTAAAATGAAACTCAATTGCAGAATATTCATTAGGTAGCCATCCATGTTGCAACATATTTCAAAGTGGCTGGGAAGTGACAGGTACAGTTGTTTCTCAACCTTATGAAAGATAGGTTTTGCTAGTTTTAAATGACAATTCTAAAAATTTTATTTTCATGAATAAATATAAAACATTCTAACAATATATGTAAGTGTAATTTTAATAGGTAGCTAACACTCCCCATCTGCCAGAAAATAAAGCCATTTGAAAGACTAAAACAGAAGAATCCTGCCAAGTTATTTGGCTTTAGTGCTTCTTAGATAATAAAAAAGAAAAAAAAAGACCACATGCTTCCTAATTTTCCCACAACACTATATATGCAAATTTGGATGTAAAATGCATTTATTTTATATGCATTTGTGTGATAAATGTTTCTTGGTAAAAAAAAAAAAAGGTGTTTAATTTTGGTTAAAAATTTATGCTTCAGTTTATTCTACTCAAATACAGAGAAACTAGAGGTAAAGTCCACTAACACGAAGCTAGAATTATATTAGGGCTATAAATGATTACAACAATAACTATCAGTAAACTCAGTATAGCTTTAATTCATGGAAAAAATTTTTTAAATGTCAAATTATTTAGATGATGTTTACATCAAAGTGAAATAATATTTTTAAAACTTTTTTTGGATATAATTTCATGTGACCAAGTTTAATAAAGAATTGGATGGGTCTTGAAATACGTACATAGTCATGTAATTACTACTACACTCATGCTGCAATTGTGATAAAGAACATTTCCATAACACCAAAAATTCCCTCTGATCTTTGCAGTTATTCTCTTCCCCCAAACCCATCTCTGAAATTATTGTTCACCTTTCCATCAATACAGTCTTTTACCTCTTCAAAAAGTTTACATAAATCAAACCATGAAGCATATAATTGTTTGGGGGGTTCATTCTTTTTATTACTATGTAGTATTCCATTTTATGGATATAACACAATTTGCTTATTTATTCACCAATTTATAGATATTTGGGTTATTTCCAGATGTTTACTATGATTACTAAAGGTGTTATTACAACATTCACAAATAAGTATTTGTGTAGATATATATCATCATTTCTCATGGGTAAATATCTAGGAATTGAAATGTTGAATCATATGGTAATTGTGTACTTAGCTTTATGCGAAATTGCCAAATTTCCAAACTGTGCCATTTGTCTTTCCAACAATGTATGAGAGTTCCAGTCACTCCAAATTCTCAACAACATTTGATATTGTCAGTCTTTTTAATTTTAGCTAATCTAGTTTGTCTGTAGCATAACTTATTGTGGTTTAGTTAGCACACCCTATAATAACAAATAACAATGAGCACTTTTTCGTGTGCTTATTTGCCATGAATATTTATTCAATGGTTAAGTGCCTATTCAAATTATAAATTTTTTTTTGAGTTGCATGTTTTCTTCCTATTAAGATGTAAGTGTTCTTTACATATTCTGTATGTAAGTCCTTTTTTAGAGATATGTTTTAAAAATAGTCTTTTGAAGAGCAAAGGTTTTTAATTTTAATGAATTCTAACCTTTTTTTTTTTGATGGCTTATAGAAATCTTTGTTTACTTCGAGGTCACTTGATTTTCTCCTATGTATTTTTAGAATACATGTTACAGTGTTAAGCTCTTTCATTTAAGCTAGGATCCATATTGAGTTAATAATTATATGAGGCACCTAGTAATGGTAAAGTTTCTTTGGATACTTTTAATTAATTAATTTTTATTTTCATATTGCAGCATTATTTGTTGAAAGACTATCCTTTCCTACATCAAATTACCTTCCCATATTTATAAAAAATCAACTGCCTGTATATGTGGATTTATGTCTGGACTCTATTCTATTCCATTTTTCTTTATGTCTATCAAGTCAATATCACACAGTCTTGGTTACCGTAGCTTTACAATAAGACTGGAAATGAGATATGTGAGTCCTCCATCTTTGCTCTTTTCCAAAACTGACTGGGTAAAGAAGCCTTAGTTTTTTTTTTTTTTCTTTCAGTAATTTAAAGAAGTCATTCCATTGTTACACAGCTTGCATAGTTTCCGGAGAGAATTTACTTTCATTGTCATCTTTGTTCCTTTTAAAATATTGGGTATTTATTTCTTCTAACTTCCTTCAAGATTTTTTCTTTATCATTGGTTTTCAACAATTTGATTATGATGTGCCTCAACATGCTTTTCTTTAGTTCTATTCTGCTTTAGGTTTGCTGAGATCCCTTCAATCTGTCAGTTCAGTTTCCATTAAATTAGAAAAATGTCCAGCTATTATTTTTTCAAAGATTTGTTCCATCTTTTATTCTCTCTTCTACTTCTAGTACTCTAAGTACATATATGCTAAATTTCTTGGTATCATCCTGCTAACATTGTTTTGTTTTATAGGTCTTCAAGTTTGCTGATCTTTCCTTCTGTTTTTTTTCTAATTTGCTGTCAATCTCATTCAGTACGTTTTTCATTTTATTTTTTGTCGTGTGAGTTTTTCAACTTATTTTTTAAGACTATTTTTCAGAGCAATTTTAGGTTCTCAGCAAAGCTGAGAATAAGGTACAGAGATTTCTGATATAACCCCTACTCCCATGCATGCACAGCCTCTCACATTCAACATACCCCTTCAGAGTGGGACATTTGTTAAAACTGATGAACTTACATTGACAAATCATCATCACCGAAGTCCACAGTTTGCATTGTGGTTCACTCTCATTGTATGTTCTATGGATTTTAACAAATGTATAATGAGATGTATCCATTGTTATGGTATCATGCAGAGTATTTTCACTGTCTTAAAAATCCTCTGTGCTCCACCTATTCATCCCTTGCTCTCCCCTAACCTCTGGCAGTCACTGGTCTTTTATTGTCTCTATAGTTTTACCTTTTCCAGAACAGCACATGGGAAGAAGAAAATGGGCAGGGGCAAATTAGGAGTATGGCATTAAGAGATTCAACTACCATGTATAAAATAGATAAGCAACAAAGATATATTGTATAGCACAGGAAATTATAGTCATTATCTTATAATAATTTTTAGTGAAGTATAATTTGTAAAAATACTGAATCATTATGCTGTACACCTGAAACTAATTATAAGATTGTAAATCAACCATACTTCAGTACAAATAAATAAATAAATAATTTAAAAGGTGGCATTTCACACTGGTGGCATTTCAAATCATGTTGGGAAAATTAGCCATTAAAAAATAAGTTTTAATGCTACACATCTATTAGAATTGCTAAAATCTGGAACACTGACAACATCAAATGCTGGCAAGGAGGTGGAGCAACAGGAATTCTCATTCATTGCTGGTGGGAATACAAAATGGTACAGGTACTTTGGAGGACAGGTTGGCAATGTTTTATAAAATTAACTTTCTCTTACCATATAATTCAGCAATTGCAATCCTTAGTATATACCCAAAGGAATTGGAAACTTAGTTTCACACAAAAACCTGCACATGAATGTTTACAGCAGCTTTATTCATAATTGCCAAAATGTGAAGCAACCAAGATGTCCTTCAATAGGTGGAAGGATAAATAAACAGCCAGGCAGTGGAATATTATTCAGCGCTAAAAAGAAGTGAGCTATCAAGGAGTAAAAAGACACTGATAAATCTTATATGCACATCACTAAGTGAAAGAAGCCCGTTTGAAAAGGCTACACATTGTATGATTCCAACTATATGACATTCTGGAAGAGGAAAAACTATGGAGACAATATTTTTTATTTTAGACATCATATTTTTTTATCTCTAAAAGATGTATCTTTTTGTATCTTCCACGTCTCTCCTCATCATGCTTTCTTTACTTTCCAGAACATATGGAACCTATTTATAATAACTGTTTCTACTTCACTGTCTGCTAGTTACATTACCTCTGCTATGTCTAGGACTGCTTCTAATGGTTGATACTTATTCTGGATGTGGATAATATTTCCCTGCTTCTTTTCATGTTGTGTAATTTTTGATTGAATGATAAACATTATGAACTTTATATTACTTCTTGCTAAATTTTTGTTGTATTCCTTTAAATAATGTTAGATTTTGTTGTAGTGTGCATTTAAGTTAGAGGGAATCAGTTGAATTTTTTTGAGATTTGCTTCTAACCTCTGTTAGGACAACTTCAGAGAAGCTTTAGTATAAGGTTAATTCATACCCCCCACTAAGGTGATACTTGTCTGATAATTCTATCCATTGGTGGGAACATAAACACTTCCCAGCCTCTGTGTGAGTGCCAAGATTTCTGCCATTGGGTAGTTTCCTTCCATTTATGAACTGATCAAAACTCAGCCAAAGATTTGAGGGGGCTTCTCTGCAGGTTCTCTCTCTTCCTCTCTCTCTCTCTCTCTCTCTCTCTCTCTCTCTCTCTCTCTCTCTCTCAGAGCTTCTTCTCCAGTGCTTTACCCTACAAATTCTATATATACCTACTCTCCAAAGTGTGTGGGATCTCTCTGTTTTACATCTCAGTGAGATGACCAGGCCCTGTTTGGGCTCCCCCTCTTTACTTTGTAACCTAGAAAGTGCCTCCAGAAAGAAAGCTAGAACAACTGAAAGGCTAATCTTTTTTGTCTCCCCTTTCTCAGACATCACTGCCTTGAACTGCCTGCTATTCAGTACTTGAAAAACCACTGTTTCTTTATTTTATCTGGTTTTCTAGTTGTTTAGGGTGGGAGGATAAATCCTAACCATTACTCCATCATAGCTGGTGAAATTAATTTTTATATAGCACCAAGATATTGATACCTTGTGTACTTCAATAATTAGATCATTTTATATACTGGTTTTGCTTCCTAACAGTATTTTTATAAAGAATTGTTATTCTTCCTTAATATTTAAGAAGTATATCTCATGACTTGTGGTTACTATTTTTTTTTACAAAAATGTCATTTATTTTGCTTCTTATCAAATATGATATAAAATTTTCCATTGTGTGCTTATATACATTTAGGAAGGAAAATTAAACATCATGCCTATAAAAATTATGTTTTATGGCCAAGTTGCAGATTAAAAAAGAACTGTCACATCAAATAACAGTAGAAATTAAGGCATGAAAATCTTTGAACATTTGAAGCAAGACTTAAATAAAAGGATATTAAAAACACCATTAGGGCAAACTAGAAACTAAGAGAAAAGTCTTGACAAGAATAGAAACTTTAGAAAAGAAGATACTGGTCAACTAGCCAAGAGAAAATTTTATTACTTGCTATAATTACACATAATACATTATCTATACTTTGGTTACAGCTTTGTAAAGTTGCTAGATTTCTTTTATTTTTCTGTATCTAGGACTCAGATTCATGAATATTCTTCAGGGATAGTTGAAATTATCCAGTCACAATTTTGGTACGTCAACAAGATTATTCATGCCTGAGTTGGCCTGACAAAGCCATTTACAGACACCTTCTACCCTACAAGAAAGGACTCTGATTTAAAAGTTGCCGAGTGGCAAGACTTTATTTCATTGATAACTGTGAAAGGTTTTCACAAAGATAAGGCAGATAGTAATAAAAGTAATAAAAGATAGTAATAAAACTGTGATTAATTATGATAAAGATATAGTTGTAACAGAGTAACTACTGGATGATGCTACCACTTTTATATTAACTTGAACCTTATATTTATAAATCTTTCCTCATCCTTAACAATTTTGTATTTTGATTATAGAAAGCTTAGATTCCTTTTCAAAGATTCTTTTTTTTTTTAAGAGCTTCAAATGCTTGACTTTTTATTTATTTATTAATTTATTATTTTTTTTGGCTGTGTTGGGTCTTCATTTCTGTGCGAGGGCTTTCTCTAGTTGTGGCAAGCGGAGGCCACTCTTCATCGCGGTGCACGGGCCTCTCACTATCGCGGCCTCTCTTGTTGCAGAGCACAGGCTCCAGACGCGCAGGCTCAGTAGTTGTGGCTCAACGGGCCTAGTTGCTCCGTGGCATGTGGGACCTTCCCAGACCAGGGCTCGAACCCGTGTCCCCTGCATTAGCAGGCAGATTCTCAACCACTGCGCCACTAGGGAAGCCCTCAAAGATTCTTTTAAGATAGTTCATCAATTTAAAATATCAATTGCTCTAATTCTTCATATTAGGGTTTAGGATGGCAAAACAATCAGGTTGAGAGAGAAAGAAAAAGAGGTATTTCTCTCACATGGTGTAAAATTATAGCCACCTGCCCTATGTTTGCAATCTTACTAAACCAAATAAAAAGCTCAAAATTAAGTACTTCCTTCTACACTCCGCAGAGAAGAGTGTCTTACAGCAGGAAAGAAGCCACTCTCCACGGCTTACAGAAGCATGCTAAAAATAGCACTCAAACCTTCCTGCTCTAAGAACTTGTTCAGAAGATGAAAAAGCTATTGGTTAACCATAAGGAAAAATTCTTGCAATAATGAAACCACATGAAAAAGGTAAAGTCAGGCAGGGCCCATGAGGGCATCTAATGTTGCTACAAGGTAGTTTTCTGTTAATATGTAATTTAGGGAACCCAAAACCAATAGGCAAAGAACAACAGGGTACATCTGAGTGGTACTTAGATTTTTTCACTTGTGATTCTATTTTCTTCTACTTTATTCTCTTTTGTACAAGGACAATAAAAAATGTCACTAAAAAACTACCAATGTGATTTTATAGTAAGAGACTGGCTAACAATAGTGTACTGCAGAGGATCTAATCACAATGTATACTTATTTCCTCACTCAATCCTGATATTCCTTAATCCTTCAGCTGTTACTTCTAATACACTTTAGGTTAATGTTTGACACATTCACTTCTGTCAGCGGATGGTGCCATGTTTTTAAAAGTATAACATAAAATAAATACAATAAAGTAAATATGTCATCCTTCAAAATGCATTATATCTTTCTATTATAATTTACCAGTAACTTTCCCCACTGCTTCTGGAAAGCCTCCAGCTACAGAATTATTTTTAGGAATTATTAGAGAAACTGAAATATTCATGTAGATATCATTGTAGGTTTATACTGCAAGTTTTTACAGGCAGAAGAGGTAATCTTGTTCAATGTTACCTTTCTAACACTTAGCACTGAGTAGGTCCTCAGTAAATATTTGTTGGTTTACTGTATATATTAAATAGAAGATATAAAATAATTGCCTTAATGCATAATTTTTACACAGAGAATGAGGAATTTCTGAAGACTGAAAACGTACATGTACAGTGATAAAATATATTTTTTACATAAAAAGTACAAAATAAACATCTTTATCACTTTCAACCATGACATAGAAGCTCTATTTTAAAAAAAGAAAGCAAACTCTAAATTTTCATTACATATCTTGCATCCTTTTCAATCATAAGTAACTATCCTTATATCTTTTATGTAATTTTTGTCCTACTGGTAAGTATACAGCAGCAATCGTCAAACATCAATGATTAGGGATTCTTATTTGCATTATCATAATATTTTGAACCATTGAGTTCAATATTGAGGCTTTTTGCCAATATGGTCAATGCTATAACTTAATGTAATATCATATATCCATACAATTCTAAGAAACAAATATATTTAAATGTATATACACAGGGAACAATTGACTCAGTGTTCTTATCAAATATGATGCCATCAAAATGTGGCAGGATGTCACTCTAGTGATAGCAAGATTACTTGGCACTTGGTGAGCCAGCATAAAAATAGGTCACCAAACATCCACAGTTTTTTTTTTAATCTGAGCCAAGAAAGTTTAATTTAGAAAGTGGTATTTATTTGAGCATTCTAGAAAAGATGAGTCTGTTGGTTGTTTCCAAGGAGTACAAACTGATTTCAGCTACATTATTTAACTAAGTAAAGAACTGGGAAAAGACATGATAGGAAACATGGAAGAACTATGTTCTTAATCTTCATTTGCACCAACTCTAACTGGCACATTCAACTTTCTAAAGCTTGACATTCAACTTAAAGCTTAATTCTGTATTTTCAAATGTTTCATGTGCCATTTGTTGTTATGTTTAAATTTTAATTAGAGTACTTATAAAAACTAAAATTAATATAATTTGCAATATAGTTTTCATTTATTTTTAAAGCACACAATGAATTCTAGCTGCCAAATTATAATCGAGGAGAAATCACACCAGGCCAGAGAAAAGCTCTCCTGCCAACACACTTTCTGAAAATTCTCAAGACTTCTTCTAAAACATAGGAACCAGAATATCAGTGATTAATCTTTGCCTGTTATTAATCTCAGAAATACATATTATAGATGATCATCCCTTGTGCATTAGTATGTGTAGGAGAGTTGATGATTTGTGCTTCAAAATGTTGGTCCCTTTTATAGGCAGATATATTTACCCTCTATCTCAGAAAACCCCTTGCCAACCATGTTTTCATTAGAATTCCTTAAATTATGGAAAAATAACCTCAAAGGGGATTGTTTATCAGAGGTTTCTAGGCACCCTATATACCTGTGACTTGCAAATGAATTTTAAATGAATGCTAGGAGTGCCAAAATCTAAAAGAAAAGCCCATGTGGAAAAAAGATGTATCAAAGCCTAAAGGATTTATGTTTAAATTATTGAAATTCAATTGTGGATGCATGGCTTATTTATGCTGATTTGCTTTCTAGCTGCATTGTATGCTCTAAGTCCACTGGGTTTAGGACAGAAGACAACAACTTCTTTTCAGTATATTTTAATATTTTTTCTACATCACTTGTCCATGTTGATAAGACCAGTTACTCAAAAATGAAAAATGTTCATGTAGTGTTGTAAGTCAACTTTCCTCTCGTCTGTCTTTTAATTGGCTCAGAGATCTGGATTTTCACTGTAGTGTGAGAGAACTATTCATTAGTTAGAAGAATTAAAAATATGAAAACCTTCTTTTCATACCAATGAGGGAAATGAAACTGAATCTGATAAAAATGAAAACATTATATACTTATCTAATATATGATAGAAC
This sequence comes from Mesoplodon mirus, assembly GCF_964341445.2. Taxonomy (NCBI): domain Eukaryota; kingdom Metazoa; phylum Chordata; class Mammalia; order Artiodactyla; family Ziphiidae; genus Mesoplodon; species Mesoplodon mirus. The sequence goes on from NC_138982.1 coordinate 116,583,000, forward strand.
TATTATTTAAACATATTGTGCATACACAATGAACAGTATAGTAGCAAGCTATCTAGAAGAGGAATTGTTTCATGAGAAGCCTATTATTATTATGAGCACAAAATATAAGCAGGTATACCCATCTCTTACTACTATTTCTAAAGATGGGCAATGCCCTGGGGAAACCTAGGGATCCAGCCAGAGATACATAGCTCCTTTGATTCTTCCTACACATCTCTGGCGTCTTTTCAGTGTTGTCAAATCTGTCAAGAGCTGTGCCCAAGAGAGGACAAATAAAGTGAATATGAAAATGCCACTTTAGACTCTAGATTAGCAAAGAATGTATGCTTGTTGCCTGCAATGATGTTTTCTCAGAATTCTAAGGAAGGACACTTTTTCCTCCCTTCTCCAAGTGATGGGCATGAACCTGTGTCAACTTACTAGGTTTCCTAAAATTAGGCAAACTGCTAACAAGGGTGTCATTGAATAGTATTTCTTCAGTTTTACTCTGTTTGATGGGTAAAAATTACACTAACACAATATATAAGCAGGAACTTTTCCTAGTCTTAGTGTCCTTGTGTCCGTCCCCTGCTCCCTCAAGTAGCATATGGGCCTCAGAAAGCCTACATTATGAGAAGATCCCAGTGCTGAGGCTGAGAATTAATACTTTCATGGTGTGAAGTCTTTCTGCTGGAACTGACTCTGCTGAAAAACTGGAGTACACTAAGTATTTAAAACATACTCTGTATTTTTTCCCATTATTCCATACAAATGCCCTAATATTTTTTAAAAACTTGCTTCTTTGCGGGAATTAAAATATATGCATTTTTCATTGAGCATAGGTTCCATATTTTACTAGGAAAAAAGAAGACCCAGACAAAAGAAGCTAATTAAAAAACACTAAATGTTTCTTTAGTGTGGTGTATTAACAGTATTTATGAATTATAACAGTAAGCTGTAATTATAACATGGCAGAATAATGATATAATTCAGCAAGCTCAAAGCACCTCTAGTACATCCAGATACAGTGAATACACAGCAGGGAATGGCATTTCACAACAACCTGATCTCATAGTCTATGCAGGTCATATAATATTTATCTTTTATTTCACTGAGTGTGATCATGATGCCAAATAATGTGCTCTGTTGTGCAGAAAGGGTTAAGTTATGGCTTTTGTGAGCCATTAGGTGGAGATTTATTGGGGGAGTTAGTAAGTCTATAGTTCAATATGTGGTGATTGAACAAGGACCATAGGTGCAGAGACAGAGAGAGGAAGAGAGCTGAGGCAAATGACATCCCTAGGGCTTTACAACATATGGCCCATCAGTCAAGGGTCAAGCCCCCTCACAAATTGCATGCACTTTACATAGCCATCTGCATCAATAAATTACTACTCTCCTGTAGCCAGACACTAATGCATGAGCAAGAGGGACCAGCCCCATTTAAAAATAAACTGTTTTATTTATTCTTGTTCATTTTGGTACAATACTGTGACCCATCATTTCCACACAAGACTTTCCCTCCATAGTCAGGCCAGTCCACTAATAAGTACACTAAGTTTTAAAAATATATATTTGTCTTTTCCAGAGTGATGGAACATATCTTATAGAGTAACTAAGGTACAGGTGAAGCAGGTCATTTATAACCTGGGAAGATGAAACTTCAACACATTATCTTATTTCTTTCTGCTGAGTTTCCCTTTGATGCCCAAAGACGGGTTTGCTAGAGAAAACTTCCTGGAATATTGTACTTTGCATTTTTGACATTGTCCATTTACAAATTAAGAATGTCAGCACTAAAGCAACCAGTTATTTCACTACCATGTATATGTGGAGAGAACCTCTGAAACTGGTAATGCTGGGGCACCTTTGAAACAGCATGCAAAATAGAGCTCAACTAAGATGGTTTTTGTGTAAATTCAGTTGTTATTTTAACTGCATAATCTCAGAACTTTTATGCTTCGGTGCTTTTGCACAAAAAAATTAAAGCTTTGTGAGTCTGAGAGTGTCTTTCATATCTGAAATAAAAAATATATATATAGTGCTTGGTACCCAAAAAGAAGCAAACACTTTTGAAAACGAATAAATACTGGAGAAGTTCATCAGTTTGTAGCCATGTGATTGACTGGTAGTACATTTAAAAAGACAACCTGTTTCACAGAAGCAGGGTATTTGGGGTGAAAAATGGGAAAGTAAAGAGGAATAAGTACCACTTCATTTAATTCTTGCAACAATCCTCTGATATCAGTAATTATTACCATTATTACATAGAATAAAAAAAAAAAGAGATAGAGAAGGACAAGATTAAGGGATCTGCCCAAGATCACACACTGAGAAGAGGTAGAACAGGGATTTATAGACAGCTCTTCCTGGTCCAAAGTTCACTGCCATCCAACTTTCCAAGAAAGGCGGAGGAAGCTGTGAGATCCACAGTGGGGCTGAGAAGTCATGGGATTCTAGGGGAGGGAAAGCCCTTACATATGATCTTGCTCAACCACTTTTCTGCGACTTTAAACAAGAAGCACTCACAGGAAACAGAAAGGGGGAGAAGCAGCAATTCAGTTCAAGAAGAAAAGTAATACAGGTAAGAAAAGATATGCATTGTTAGTGGGAATGTAAATTGGTGCAGCAACTATGGAAAACAGTATAAAGGTTCCTCAAAAAATTAAAAATGGAACTACCATGTGATCCAGCGATTCCATACTGGGTATTTATTTGAAGAAAACAAAATACTAACTCAAAAATATATATGCACCCCTATGTTCATTGCTGCATTACTTACAGTAGCCAAGACACGGAAACAACCTAAGTGTCCATCAACAGGTGAATGGATAAAGAAAACGTGGTTTATATTTATACAATGGAATATTATTCAGCCATAAAAATGAGGGAAATCTTGCCATTTGCTACATGACAACATGGAAAGAACTTGAGGACATTATGCTAAGTGAAATAAGTCAGACAGAGAAAGACAAACACCATGTGATCTCCCTTATATATGGAACTAAAAACAAACAAACTCATAGGTACAGACAACAGATTGGTGGTTGCCAGAGGTGGGGGGTGGGGGAGAAATGGGTGAAGGGGGGTCAAAAGGTACAAACTCCCAGTTATACAATAAATAAGTTATGGAGATGTAATGTACCATGGAGACTACAGTTAATAATACCATACTGTATATGTGAAAGTTGTTAATAGAGCAGATCTTAAAACCTCTCACCCCAAGGGAAAAAAAAATTCTACTACCTATGGTAACAAAAGTTAACTGGAATTAGTGTGGTGATCATTTTACAATATATACAACTATAAAATCATTACATTGTATGCCTGAAACTAATATAATCTTACATGTTAAATTATACCTCAATTAAAAAATAAATATTTTTTTAAAGAAGAGAGAACGGATAACTGTAGATCAGTACAGCTCTGAAGCTTAAATGTTGCCAGGAATAAGCTCAGTAATTGTGCATATCGAGGCTAGGTTTCAACTTATACATTTTCTGTAACACTGAGTAGAGCAGGATTCTGAGGGATGCCCAAGATCAAAAGGAAAAGAGACAAAGACAGAACAGCTTAGAAATAAATAGCACAAGGTAAAAGAGTTGAGAGAGATGCCTATACTTAATGAGATATTCTTCATCTTATCTGAAAAACTGGTTAAAACCTCAGTTTGTTTCCTATACTTTATAAGGCTGGGCCTGGGTATCCTTTTGGAAAGTTTTTGATTCTGCATATTTTCCAGAATATATAAAATACCTTTAAATGTACAAAAATATTGAGATATATATCCATGAAAGATTTTTTCTCTTGGTTTAGTATGTATTAAAAGGGCAAACTTGCATTCCCATAAACCTTATGTATTTCCTTAAATACTCTAAAGTAGTCTATCAATACAAAACTTAATTAATTACCTTTTAGACTGAGAGCAAATAGACACAGGCATGATTTAGTATGAGAAACACAGATGTGTACTTCACATCTGAGATTGGACTCTAGTTCACGAAACATATTAGAGTGGACACAAGACTAAATTCTTTTGATTTAGATGGAAAGTATACAGTAAGATTTGCATTGTAATGGATCCATTGACCCCTGGTCAAGATGGAATTGTCAATAGAAGTGTCTTATGTATGGTATGAATCATATTTAATGGTTCTATTAACATCAAATTGAGATTGAAGTCTCAAGGAGCATGACTTAGAATAATGGAAATGGAAGAGGGCTTTATTTATTATTTTCATTTCATTTCTGCAAGTGTATTTTTTCACTTTTATATCATCTCTCATAAAAAAAACAAGCAATGATACACTTATTAAAATTATATCAAAGCACACAAACTTGTAAAAGGCATCCAATTTTAAAACAGATGATTCTCCCCCTGCAAGATCAATTCCGTAATGGCCTACACCTTAAGGAATAAGGAGGATAGGGACTAAGGAAAAAAGGGTGGATTGACAGTGAGCAAACATAGCATCTTCTGTTACTCCTGAGTCTGACATGTGAAACGGTAGGCAAGTGGCTCTATTTCCCTCTCTCAGATTCTTTAATGGGAAAATAGGGATAACATATGCCCGCCCTTTTATGTCATAAGATGCAAGGATGAATCAGATAATATAAATGAAGCTTTTGGAGCAAATTAGAAAAAAAACTGGTTTTTGAGTTATGATAATTATTTAATGATGTCTTATTGTTATTACATCAGAATAATAGCTACTGACCAAATTCTGTATTCATGTAATAAAATGGACAATCATCAATCTACACAATTTTCTAATTGTCCAAGGTATTTCTGAAGGAACAGGAATTAGATATTTCATGCAGTGACATACTTGAAGTTGTAATCTGTCTTATATGCCATTTTAATTTTTTAAATGTTAAAATATAATATCTGAACTACACTCTCCATTTTCCTAACAGTTAAATGGGAAGGCAGCTCTCCATTCAGACTTGTCAGAAGTAATATAATGACTAATAAAATTATCAAAGAAACAGAGAATGTTAAAGGGAAAAAGAGAGAAAAATATTTCTCTTACTATATGGTCATCTATACACTAGAAGTAACCATACTGTAAAGCTGTGATTCTAGAAGACTGTGAATGGTAATGGAAGATCATGGGAAAACAAAATAGCATTGAATCCTCTAGAAGGACCAAGTTGAAAAACTGAAGGATACTTCTCCCAGCAGACACAGGCCTTTTTCAAAATGGGGAAAATTATAAAAATGTAAATTTAGAGCAGAGATTTGAGAAGATGGCGTAAGAGTAAGATGCGGAGATCACCTTCCTCCCCACAGATACATCATAAATACATCTACACGTGGAACTTCTACTATAGACACCTACTGAACACTGGCAGAAGACCTCAGACCTCCCAAAAGGCAAGAAACTCCCCACGTACCTGGGTAGGGAAAAAGAAAAAAGAAAAAACAGAGACAAAAGAATAGGGATGGGACCTGCACCAGTGGGAGGGAGCTGTGAAGGAGGAAAGGTTTCCACAAACTAGGAAGCCCCTTAGCAGGCGGAGACTGCGGGTGGCGGAGGGGGGAAGCTTCGGAGCCGCAGAGGAGAGCACAGCCACAGGGGTGTGGAGGGCAAAGCAGAGAGATTCCCACACAGAGGATCGGTGCCGACCAGCACTCACCAGCCCGAGAGACTTGTCTGCTCACCCGCCGGGGCGGGCGGGGCTGGGAGCTGAGGCTTGGGCTTCAGAGGTTGGATCCCAGGGAGAGAACTGGAGTTGGCTGCATGAACACAGCCTGAAGGGGGCTAGTGCACCATGGCTGGCCGGGAGGGAGTCCGGGAAAAAGTCTGGACCTGCCGAAGAGGCAAGAGACTTTTCCTTGCCTCTCTGTTTCCTGGTGCACGAGGAGAGGGGATTAAGAGCGCTGCTTAAAGGAGCTCCAGAGACAGGCACGAGCCGCAGCTATCAGCACGGACCTCAGAGAGGGCAAGAGATGCTAAGGCTACTGCTGCCACCACCAAGAAGCCTGTGCAGCCCGCCACTGCCAGGGTCCCATGATCCAGGGACAACTTCCCTGGAAGAACGCACGGCGGCCTCAGGGTGGTGCAACGTCACACTGGCCTCTGCCGCCGCAGGCTCACGCTGCACTCCGTACTCCTCCCTCCCCCCCGGCCTGAGTAAGCCAGAGTCCCCGAATCAGCTGCTCCTTTAACCCCATCCTGTCTGAGCGAAGAACAGACGCCCTCAGGTGACCTACACGCGGAGATGGGGCCAAATCCAAAGCCAAACCCCGGGAGAAGTGTGAACATAAAAGAGAAAGGGAAATCTCTCCCAGCAGCCTCAGGAGCAGCGGATTAAATCTCCACAAACAACTTGATACACCGTGCATCAGTGGAATACCTGAATAGAGGACGAATCATCCCAGTTGAGGAGGTGGACTTTGGGAGCAAGATATATTATTTTTTTCCCATTTTCCTCTTTTTGTGAGTGTGTATGTGTATGCTTCTGGGTGAGATTTTGTCTGTATAGCTTTGCTTCCACCATTTGTCCTAGGGTTCTGTCCGTCCAGTTTTTTTTTTTTCTTTTTTTTTACTTAAATTTTTTTTCTTAATAATTATTTTCTTTTAATAACTTTATTTTATTTTATCTTACTTTATTTTATTTTATCCTCTTTCTTTCTTTCTTTCTTTCTATTTTTCCCCCTTTTATTCTGAGCCATGTGGAGGACAGTCTCTTGGTGCTCCAGCCAGGTGTCAGGGCTGTGCCACTGAGGTGGGAGAGCCAACTTCAGGACACTGGTCCACAAGAGACCTCCCACCTCCACATAATATCAAAGAACAAAAATCTCCCAGAGATCTCCATCTCAATACCAGGACCCAGCTTCACTCAACGACCAGCAAGCTACAGTGCTGGACACCCTATGCCAAACAACTAGCAAGACAGGAACACAGCCCCATCCACTACCAGAGAGGTTTCCTAAAATCACAAGGCCAGAGACACCCCAAAACACACCACCAGACGTGGACCTGCCCGCCAGAAAGACAAGATCCAGCCTCATCCACCAGAACACAGGCACTAGTCCCCTCCATCAGGAAGCCTACACAACCCACTGAACCAACCTTAGCCTCTGGCAACAGACACCAAAAACAATGGGAACTACGAACCTGCAGCCTGCAAAAAGGAGACCCCAAACACAGTAAGATAAGCACAGTGAAAAGACAGAAAACACCACAGCAGATGAAGGAGCAAGGTAAAAACCCACCAGACCTAACAAATGAAGAGGAAATAGGCAGTCTACCTGAAAAAGAATTCAGAATAATGATAGTACAGATGATCCAAAATCTTGGAAATAGAATAGAGAAAATGCAAGAAACATTTAACAAGGACCTAGAAGAACTAAAGAGGAAACAAGCAATGATGAACAACACAATTAATGAAATTAAAAATACTCTAGATGGGATCAATAGCAGAATAACTGAGGCAGAAGAATGGATAAGTGACCTGGAAGATAAAATAGTGGAAATAACTACTGCAGAGCAGAATAAATAACAAAGAATGAAAAGAATTGAGGACAGTCTCAGAGACTTCTGGGACAAAATTAAATGCACCAACATTCGAATTATAGGGGTCCCAGAAGAAGAAGATAAAAAGAAAGGGACTGAGAAAAAATTTGAAGAGATGATAGTCGAAAACTTCCCTAATATGGGAGAGGAAATAGTTAAGTCCAGGAAGCATAGAGAATCCCATACAGGATAAATCCAAGGAGAAACACGCCAAGACACGTATTAATCAAACTATCAAAAATTAAATACAAAGAAAAAATATTAAAAGCAGCAAGGGAAAAACAACAAATAACACAAAAGGGAATCCCCATAAGATTAGCAGCTTATCTTTCAGTAGAAACCCTGCAAGCCAGAGGGAGTGGCAGGACATGTTTAAAGTGATGAAGGAGAAAAACCTACAACCAAGATTACTCCACCCAGCAAGGATCTCATTCAGATTTGACAGAGAAATTAAAACCTTTACAGACAAGCAAAAGGTAACAGAATTCAGCACCAACAAACCAGCTATATAACAAATGCTAAAGGAACTTCTCTAGGGAGGAAACCACAGGAGAACGAAAAGACCTACAATAACAAGCCCCAAACAATTAAGAAAATGGTAATAAAAACATACATATGGATAATTACATTAAATGTAAATGGATGAAATGCTCCAACCAAAAGACATAGAGTTGTTGAATGGATACAAAAACAAGACCTGTGTATATGCTGTCTACAAGAGACCCACTTCAGACCTAGGGACACATACAGACTGAAAGTGAGGGGATGGAAAAAGTTTTTCCATACAAATGGAAACCAGAAGAAAGCTGGAGTAGCAATTCTCATATCAGACAAAATCGACTTTAAAACAAAGACTATTACAAGAGACAGAGAAGGACACTACATAACGATCAATGGATCGATCCAAGAAGAAGATATAACAATTGTAAATATTTATGCACCCAACATAGAAGCACCTCAATACATAAGAAAAATACTAACAGCCATTAAAGGGGAAATCGACAGTAACACAATCATAGTAGGGGACTTTAACACCCCACTTTCACCAATGGACAGATCATCCAAAATGAAAATAAATAAGGAAACACAAGCTTTAAATGATACATTAAACAACATGGACTTAATTGATATATATAGGATATTCCATCCAAAAACAACATAATACACATTTTTCTCAAGTGCTCATGGAACATTCTCCAGGATAGATCATACCTTGGGTCACAAATCTAGCCTTGGTAAATTTAAGAAAATAGAAATCGTATCAAGTATCTTTTCCGACCACAAGGCTATGAGACTAGATATTAATTACAGGAAAAGATCTGTAAAAAATACAAACACATGGAGGCTAAACAATACACTACTTAATAACCAAGTGATCATTGAAGAAATCAAACAGGTAATCAAAAAATACCTAGAAACAAATGACAATGGAGACACTAAGACACAAAACCTATGGGATGCAGCAAAAGCAGTTACAAGAGGGAAATTTATAGCAATACAATACTACCTTAAGAAACAGGAAACATCTCAAATAAACAACGTAACCTTACACCTATACCAATTAGAGAAAGAAGAACAAGAAAACCCCAAAGTTAGCAGAAGGAAAGAAATCATAAAGATCAGATCAGAAAAAAATGAAAAAGAAATGAAAGAAACAAGAGCAAAGATCAATAAAACTAAAAGCTGGTTCCCTGAGAAGATAAAAAAATTGATAAAAAAATTGATAAAACATCAGCCAGACTCATCAAGAAAAAAAGGGAGAACACTCAAATCAATAGAATTAGAAATGAAAAAGGAGAAGTAACAACTGACACTGCAGAAATACAAAGGATCACGAGAGATTACTACAAGCAACTATATGCCAATAAAATAGACAACCTGGAAGAAATGGACAAATTCTTAGAAGTGCACAACCTGCTGAGACTGAACCAGGAAGAAATAGAAAATATGAACAGACCAATCACAAGCACTGAAATTTAAAATGTGATTAAAAATCTTCCAACAAACAAAAGCCCAGGACCAGATGGCTTCACAGGTGAACTCTATCAAACATTTAAAGAAGAGCTAACACCTATCCTTCTCAAACTCTTCCAAACTATAGCAGAGGGAGGAACACTCCTAAACTCCTTCTACGAGGCCACCATCACCCTGATACCAAAACCAGACAAAGATGTCACAAAGAAAGAATACTGCAGGCCGATATCACTGATGATCATAGATGCAAAAATCCTCAACAAAATACCAGCAAACAGAATCCAACAGCACATTAACAAGATCATACACCATGATCAAGTGGGGTTTATCCCAAGAATGCAAGGATTCTTCAATATATGCAAATCAATCAATGTGATACACCATATTAACAAACTGAAGGAGAAAAACCATATGATTATCTCAATAGATGCAGAGAAAGCTTTCGACAAAATTCAACACCCATTTATGATAAATACCCTGCAGAAAGTAGGCACAGAGGGAACTTTCCTCAAAATAATAAAGGCCATATATGACAAACCCACAGCCAACATCGTCCTCAATGGTGAAAAACTGAAACCACTTCCACTAAGATCAGGAAGAAGACAAGTTTGCCCACTCTCACCACTCTTATTTAACATAGTTTTGGAAGTTTTAGCCACAGCAATGGGAGAAGAAAAAGAAATAAAAGGAATCCAAATCAGAAAAGAAGAAGGAAAGCTGTCACTGTTTGCAGATGACATGATACTATACATAGAGAATCCTAAAGATGCTACCAGAAAACTACTAGAGCTAATCAATGAATTTGGTAAAGTAGCAGGATACAAAATTAATGCACAGAAATCTCTGGCATTCCTGTACACTAATGATGAAAAATCTGAAAGTGAAATTAAGAAAACACTCCCATTTACCATTGCAACAAAAAGAATAAAATATCTAGGAATACACCTACCTAAGGAGGCAAAAGACCTGTATGAAGAACATTATAAGACACTGATGAAAGAAATTAAAGATGATACAAATAGATAGAGAGATATACCATGTTCCTGGATTGGAAGAATCAACATTGTGCATATGGCTCTACTCCCCAAAGCAATCTACAGATTCAATGCAATCCCTATCAAACTATCACTGGCATTTTTCACAGACCTAGAACAAAATATTTCACAATTTGTATGGAAACACAAAAGACCCCGAATAGCAAAAGCAATCTTGAGAAAGAAAAACAGAGCTGGAGGAATCAGGCTCCCTTACTTCAGACCATAGTACAAAGATACATTAATCAAGACAGTATGGTACTGGCACAAAAACAGAAAGATAGATCAATGGGACAGGATAGAAAGCCCAGAGATTAAGCCATGCACATATGGTCACCTTATCTTTGATAAAGGAGGCAAGAATGTACAATGGAGAAAGGACAGCCTCTTCAATAAGTGGTGCTGGGAAAACTGGACAGATACATGTAAAAGAATGAAATTAGAACACTCTGTAACAGAATACACAAAAATAAATTCAAAATGGAGCCAAGACCTAAATGTAAGGCCAGACACTATCAAACTCTTAGAGGAAAACAGAGGCAGAACACTCTATGACATAAATCACAGCAAGATCCTTTTTGACCCACCTCCTAGAGAAATGGAAATATAAACAAAAATAAACAAATGGAACCTAATGAAACTTAAAAGCTTTGGCACAGTAAAGGAAACTGTAAGAAAGACCAAAAGACAACCCTCAGAATGGGAGAAAGTATTTGCAAATGAAGCAACTGACAAAGGATTAATCTCCAAAATTTACAAGCAGCTCATGCAGCTCAATATCAAAAAAAAATAAACAACCCAATCCAAAAATGGGCAGAAGACCTAAATAGACATTTCTCCAGAGAAGATATACAGATTGCCAACTAACACATGAAAGGTTGCTCAACATCACTAATCATTAGAGAAATGCAAATCAAAACTACAGTGAGGTATCATCTCACACCGGTCAGAATGGCTATCATCAAAAAATCTAGAAACAATAAATGCTGGAGAGGGTGTGGAGAAAAGGGAACACTCTTGCACTGTTGGTGGGAATGTAAATTGATACAGCCACTATGGAGAACAGTATGGAGCTTCCTTAAAAAACTACAAATAGAACTACCATATGACCCAGCAAGCCCACTACTGGGCATATACCCTGAGAAAACCATAATTCAAAAAGAGTCATGTACCAAAATGTTCATTGCAGCTCTATTTACAATAGCCAGGATATGGAAGCAACCTAAGTGTCCATCAACAGATGAATGGATAAAGAAGATGTGGTACATATATACAATGGAATATTGCTCAGCCATAAAAAGAAACGAAATTGAGTTATTTGTAGTGAGGTGGATAGACCTAGAGTCTGTCATACAGAGTGAGGTAAGTCAGAAAGAGAAAACGAATACCGTATGCTAACACATATATATGGAATCTAAGAAAAAAAAAAAGAAAAAAAAAAGTCATGAAGAAACTAGGGGTAAGACGGGAATAAAACACAGACATACTAGAGCATGGACTTGAGGATACAGGGTGGGGGAAGGGTAAGCTGGGACAAAGTGAGAGAGTGGCATGGACATATATACACTACCAAACATAAAATAGATAGCTAGTGGGAAGCAGCTGCATAGCACAGGGAGATCAGTTAGGTGGTTTGTGACCATCTACAGGGGTGGGATAGGGAGGCTGGGAGGGAGGGAGACGCCAGAGGGAAGAGATATGGGGATATATGTATATGTATAACTGATTCACTTTGTTATAAAGCAGAGACTAACACACCATTGTAAAGCAATTATACTCCAATAAAGATGTTTAAAAACATGTAAATTTAAAATTTCTCTGTGCTGATGGACACTTAGGTTGCTTCCATGTCCTGGCTATTGTAAATAGAGCTGCAATGAACACTGTGGTACAAGACTCTTTTTGAATTATGGTTTTCTCAGGGTATATGCCCAGTAGTGGATTGCTGGGTCGTATGGTAATTCTACTTTTAGTTTTTTAAGGAAACTTCATACTGTCCTCCATGGTGGCTGTATCAAGTTACATTCCCACCAACAGTGCAAGAGTGTTCCCTTTTCTCCACACCCTCTCCAGCATTTGTTGTTTCTAGACTTCTGGAGGATGGCCATTCTGACTGGTGTGAGGTGATACCTCATTGTAGTTTTGACATATATACAATGCAGTATTACTCAGCCAGAAAAAGAAATGAAATTGAGTTATTTGTGGTGAGGTGGATGGACCTAGAGTCTGTCATACAGAGTGAAGTAGGTCAGAAGGACAAACACTAATACAGTGTGCTAACACATACATATGGAATCTAAAAAAAAAAAAAATGGTTCTGAGGAGTCTAGGGGCAGGACAGGAGTAAAGACGCAGATGTAGAGATCGACTTGAGGACATTGGGAGGGGGAAGGGTAAGCGAGAGAGTGGCATGGACTTATAAATACTACCAAGTGTAACATAGATAGCTAGTGGGAAGCACCACATAGCACAGGGAGATCATCTCGGTGCTTTATGACCATCTAGAGGGGTGGGATAGGGAGGGTGGGAGGGAGATGCAAGATGGAGGAGATATGAGGATATATGTATATGTATGGCTGATTCACTTTGTTATAAAGCAGAAACTAACACACCATTGTAAAGCAATTATACTCCAATAAAGATGTTAAAAATTTTTTTTAAAAATAAAATTCCTCTGATGGCAGAGAATAAATATGAGTAAAGCAAAATAAATATCAATGGAAATTACAATCTTTCTCCAAACGTACGCAAGTAAAAAGGAAAAAAAATTCTAGAAGCTTATGTGAAATGGCAGTTACTACAAAATCAGTTTGGTGTGAAAAGAAGCTGAGGATGGATATGACCAGCAATGACCAATCAGAAAGTCCACGTTAGAGATTCACTAATAAAGATGAAACCTGAAATTTGTCCCTGGATCTTTAACTTTCAGTTTAGACTTAGACCAGGATCTATAAACAAACAAACAAACAAACAAATATTTTCTGTTTTTATAACTACTTATATCATGGCTATACTCTCCATTGGTTATAAGCAGTGAATTTGAAACCTCAGAAATTCTAATTTTTTAAATGGCAGGTAAATGGCTTAAAACCTGGCTTTACTCCTTTCAAGGCACACCTGTTTGGAATGGGAGCCTTTTCTACCTCTATAGTCGTTCAGGGTTTTAAATTTCCATACCTGATCAGATGACCCTACAAATCATTTGGCAACTTGTTCCAGAGAGATCCACTACAACACAGAAAATAGAATCTTGAAGAATCTATTTAAGCGCTGTGTCTCAGTTTTTTAGATGTAAAATGGGAACAGTGTGGAAACGTTGTGAGGATTAAATGAATTAATTACCAAAGTATTTATAATAGCACGTAATTCATGGCAAGGTTAGCTATCATCATCTTCATCATCACAGTCATCACATTCATCCTCCTCCTCCTCCTCAAGGTCATCTGCTCTCTCAAAGATTTAATGTAATATTTGCCTATTTTATGATATTTCAACTTTGATTTATGATGCGAAATGACAATGGTTAAAATATGCACGACTTCCCAAGTAGCTTTTAAGAAATTTTTATATGCTTTTTCTGGGGAGTTTTTTGATATACATTTTGGATTCTTTGTGTGTGTGCTTGTTCCTGCCTGGCTGCAGCCTCACTCCACATCCTCCACCCCCAAAGCCACCATCAAGACTTGCTCTTGAACCCACTTCCAGGTTCAACTTGAAGCTGGCCCCCCTTCAGAAGAACACCCAAGGCTTTTTTCAGTAGTAATCCATTACTCACAAAGATTTATAACCAAGGTCCATTCAAAGACTTGTATGAACAGAATGCTCTCTAATTGTGAGGGCACAACTCCTGGTACACCTATCAGCACAAATGCCCTTTTGCTTTGTGTAATAAAAATGTGGTCCCAATTGATCATGAACTCACTACTTTTTTCACCTCTTGCACATCTGCAGCAATTTAAGCACCGCAGTTTTGCCATTTTTCAGTATGCAAAACATAGGTGGCACAACAAAAGCAAAACAATAGAATCCTCTGATGTGTTTTTCAATCACTGGACATTATCTATAACATATAACTTACTGGTTCACTTGAGAACATCTGTTTGTTTGTGCTTCATCTCAAAGATATCTTCTAGCTACTGTATGAAATGGAGCGGGTGATACATTTGTTCCCAACCATCATAGTTTTGTGAAATATTTATTTTCTAACAAGCAAACTAATGTACAGAATTGATGTGGGGAAAATTACTAGGTGGGCAGCTTTAAACTACTGTTTTTCAGAAGGCCTGAGAATGTGTCAATCAGTGTAAGGATATTTCAAAGTACTATAAACTTTTCTCCTCTCATTCACACAAAAGATGAAATCTGAAATGTATTCCTTCTATAACAGAGCAACCAGAGGTTTTGCAGTAGTTGTACTGCCTTTCTTCGAACTAAGGTAATAAGCCAAGTTTTAAGAAAACATGCACACAAATATGCATATGGGAGCATATAGTGCCAGTGTATCTTAGCATTTCACTGCTGATATATGAGTAGTAATAGTGTCATGATTTCTGATTAAAATATATCCTTGTATAAAAATAGCAGAGATTCTCCAGAACAAAGGATTAGGCCACAGTAAAAGCTCCCTTTTATGCCATTTCCTTAGAGAACTGACAACACAGTATAGCAATATGTCTTGTTCTTTCCAAGACTAAACATCATTTTAAAAAGATCTATTCTCAGTCTACAGAAAAGCTTTAACAGCTCATTTCTATTCAAAGTGTCTTTGGAGAGAATATCATCCTTCCCTTGGATCTAATTGTCACTGTTAAGAATTCTTAAGTGGCTACAGAACTTGTAAGGCTGTTTCTGTGAACCTCTTGGCATTCCCCAGGAATGCATTTGCCATTTGGGTAGAGGCAAGGATCAGGGTCCCATCTCTGTCTCCCTACCTGGCTTTATTTAAAATGAAGCACTTTGTTTCTATTGCAGACAAAGAAAGCCGAGGCAGATCTCCAGATACATTTCTTTCCCATACCCTCTCTCTGTCCAGAGATACCTCCTCAGATATGCGACAGGTCAATTGGAAACCAAGAGCCTGGGAGTGCCTCATTTCAGCACTAATTCTGGGTCGGCAGACACCAGGAATCAAACCAATGCAGTTTCCTTTATGTTCCTGCCTTGCTGCAGCCTTGCTCTACATCCTCTACTGCAAAGCCACCGCCAAAGATGGATTACCCACTGGGGCAGCACAATTGTCAGAGTAGTGAAAGTGAAGGGGACGGTGCACAATTATTAGGTCACTTAATCATTTCAGGGACTCGACTATCATGACTGACTCTCCTATCAGTCCTACTGTCGTCAAATAATTGCACAAACTGCATTTTCACCTCCATTCTGAATCTATGGCCTGTGTGACCTTGGGTAAGTCGTTTAAACTCCCAGAGCCAATTCCTCTTGCCAGATATAACACACCAAATTACTGTTTGAGCTGAATCTTCTTTATGCTGTATTGCTTCATTTCAAATGATGGGTTTACTGCAATTCAAAACAGTGAATCAACTTGCTTCACTGTCAAGAAACTTCTTAAAGCACATTTCTAAGGATCATGAATAGTCATTTTCTCCATCCTGAGTGGCCAGTGAATCTTCAAACGACTCAGTCCATTGACTGCTGAGAAATAGTTTAGCTGTGCTGTGGAGTATTATCACCTCAACTAGTGATGAATATGCCTATTTCAATAAGTTGGATAAAGAGCTTACAACAAAGTATGTCTTCCATTTCAATGATAACTGTCTTAAACAAGATAGTCAATAAATCAAAAGGGTATTCATATTTTCCCCTAAATCCACAAACAAGATGCTGTGCATCCATGAAAGACATCTTAACCCAGTGCTGTGAGAATAGCCCTCTTCTTTCTTAGACTCAAGGATCACCTGTTTTATTACTTCTGTAGGACACTGCAGATACATTAAGAGGAATAAGTTGATAGCATGTGAGAGTAGTTGAAAGTGAAATTCTAACCAGAATGACAAGAGGATCTCCTAAATGGCCTGACCCTCAGCATGTCCCACAGGTAATGCCATGGCCCAGCAAAGCTGTTAGTGTACACATCCAAGAGACAATAAGGAAGGCTGGCCAGAGCCCCAGATGGTGCTGCTGTAAAAATACATTCCAAAGCTTGGCATCTGGAGTTTGCAGCTGCCATGCATAGCCCATATGTGGCAATAAATACTGGTTCTGAGACTGGAATAGCTAGAGGTTAGGGTCAAATGGAATCATCTGAACCATCACAATGGAACAAACAGACAAAGCATGGAACTGATTGTAAAATGGCATGTAATTTTTCATACCTCTCACTCCTTTTATTATAGTCAGCTGCTGAAATGCTAAGGTAAACTTTCGGCAAATAAGGGTTTATTTGTCAAAGAACAGCAGCTAGCAAATAATCATCCTTTATTTATTACTGTTTTTATTTTGCCAGTTCCAAATATTAAGCTCTGCTTACTGTCATCTATCTTTTTTGTCATCATTTGAATTCTTAGTACTTCCGTTCAGCCACATCTATCACTTATGACATAACCTCTCAGTAACCAATTGTCTTCTCTTTAATATGTACAATATTTTTATTCACTTATTTGTTTACTCATGCAACAACTATTTTACTGAAGATTTCCCATGGGCCAGGCACTGTTCCAAGCATGAGAGATAAAGGAATTTACAAAACAAAGTCCCAACTCTCATGATGCTTACATTCTACTAATGCAAATTCATGTATATGTTTCTTAATATGTATTGTGCACTGACCATATGCCATACGGTTCTCATCTCAAAGACAGAGGAAATTCTGTCCAAGGAAACAGACAAGAAAATAGGTAATAACAAGCCTGTGAAATGCTAGCTACAACAGCAGAAGATAATTTCCTGAGAACACAGAGAAGGGTCATTAAATTGGATATGAATATAAGGAAAGTATCAGGAAGGGCTTTGCAAAGGAAGAGAGACCTCGGCTAAGAACTGAAGGTTTAGAAGGAATTCACCAAGGGAACAGCCAGAGGGAAAAAACAAAAAGAAAAGAAAACTATTTGAATGTGCCGAGCTCAGCCAATTGTTTAGCAGAGCTGGAATGTAAAATTGTAAAATGGGAGAAAAATATGGAAAGAAATAAAGGTAGAGTGAGCAGCAGTGGCCAGTCATGAAGGGCTTTTGCAAACATCCATGAACAGAAAAAAAAAAAAATTTTATTCCTGAAGGTCACCTAATTGGGAGATTTATAGATATATAAATACCTATATATAGGTTAAAAGGATACATTCCCAAAGAAAGATACTTTGCACGTTGAGAAAAGAGATCACACTTATTTACAGCAGAAGGTCACTGAGGAGGCATTTATGCTGAACTATGAAGCAGAAGTAGGATTCTATAGAAGAGGATCATGGATAATCTGGCAAAGATGAGTATGAAATACCTGAAACTCTTAGTTGGACTTTTAAAACAGTCTGCTCCTCTGAGGACAATGAGTATAATTTCTCAACTTCTAAAGTTAAGCAAACTCAGGAAGAATACAGGATTAGATAAAAAGTAACACAAACTTGAACTTCTATAGCAGCCATGTCCCCCCCCCTCACCAAGTTACTTAGTTTAATTAATTTGGTTATTACTTAAACCAGCATTAATCCTGCTTCTACCTTTAGGGTTGACCTAAAATTTCCAGCTATACTTTCACTTGAAATTTGTACAAGTGGATTTGAATCTACTTTTGTAGTCTCCTATACATACTTTCCATGGCACATTGGCCTCCCTCTGACATGCTGGTACTTATTTTAAACTCACAGAATGTGGCTCATCAATAGGTTACAAAACCAATATCTTTTATCATATACTCCCTAGCTAGTAGAACTGAATACATGTTATCTTGCTCCAGATTCCACTCAACACATTAGCTGAAGAAATATTTAAATGACATTATAACGAAGCATCTTTCTTATCTATGAGATAGATTCAGATAACATATCCTGACATATTATTATCAAAATATCTTCATGGCATTGTTTCTTATTACACATTATTTTTCCCCAATTGTGTCTTAATCCATAATGTAATATGAAAATACTGGTAATAACATCTTCAGTTACACCATTGATCTCTCACCTCTTAAGCTGGAAGCAGAATATCATAAAAACCCTGAATTCCATCCAACTCATCAGATTACTTAGGTAGGCAATCCTATGTTAAGATAATGTTGCTGAAAACACAAGTCTGACCTTTTTTTACCAAAGATTTTTTCACTGTTCACATACAGGCTACCTTGTCCTTCTTTATTTTTACTGAGAGTCTGCACTTTCTAAAGAGTAACACTTTTTATTGCTTTCAATCAGTACCTAATGATTTCCTATTATTTATAGCAATCATTCCTTCTGAAATACTGTTCTAGTGCCCTACACAGGTCCAAAATGCATGCCCATTTTCATGGTCTCTGCATCTGACCACAGCAGCTTGCCAATTAAGTCTTGCCAGGTCCTGTCATTTCAGCGTTTAAAAGAGCTTCTAAAGTCCCACCTGCTCTGTGAAGCTCCTCAGCAATAAAGATAATTCAGAGGATTGTTTGTTCTGCCTAGTCATAACCTTTGGGCTACATTCTGTTTGCTGAAAAGCCCATCTTTTCCCTGATATGGTTTGCTGAGGGCCCAGTCTGCTTTGTGCATTATGTGTATTTAAATAATAAAACAGAAGCTGGTGATCACAGGGACCCTCATTGCAGATTATCAAGTGTAAATTAGCCAAGTGTTTTGATAGTTCTTAATTACTGACAACAGACAGACTCATGGAAGAGGCTGCACAAGCCACACATCTAGGTAATATGAAACCTTGCTCCACTCCTTGGCAATTATATATCTGCTGAGATATGGGGAGGGGAGGGGGACCACCAGGTGTCCACCCAGAAGGACAGAATTTGTGGATTAGCAGAAAGTGAGAGCTAATGAGGTTGTATGCTAGGAGGACTTTCATTAGCAATGCTGTATTAGTGCATAATTCAGAGACCATTTTCAAAAAGGATCTAAAAATTCCCTGGAAGATCACTGGTACACAATATAAATTACTGGGGTAAGCAGGCTAGTTTACTCTGACAGTGCCAGGGTTTGTTTGTTTGGGTGTTCCTTATAAACCTTGGTTTCACCCTCTGCTCCTAGCAAAAGGCTGTCTTGGGACTAGCTTATTCTTCTTTACTCCCTTCTCCATCAATATTCTCCACAAATAAAGTACTTTACAATACCAATTGATCAATTATTGAAGCTTTCTGTACTAAATTTTTGGACTAATGTTTAAACCTCCCATCATCTTTAAGCTAAATAAAATATGAGATGTCAAGATGTTTATGCTGAATAAAAGAGATGTTTTTGTTTATTGTTTTCACACACGCACATACACACACATTGAAAAGCACACTAAGGATTTTACTTCTATGACCTCTGTTTATACTTTATGATCTTGATGTTATCCTCATCATGCACATTAAGGAAACAGAATAAATGATTTTCCAAAATTACATACCCTGTAATTGGTACAGGCTTGTTTTTAGGGCAAAAATGCATTACTAATATTCTTAAATGTTATAAAATATAAAAACAGTGAAGGCTTCCCTGGTGGCGCAGTGGTTGAGAGTCCGCCTGCCGATGCAGGGGGCACGGGTTCGTGCCCCGGTCCGGGAAGATCCCACATGCCGCGGAGCGGCTGGGTCCGTGAACCATGGCCGCTGAGCCTGCGTGTCCGGAGCCTGTGCTCCGCAATGGGAGGGGCCACAACAGTAAGAGGCCCGTGTACCAAGAACAGTGATAACACGTAAGTATTGACTTTTTAAAATATTTCTAGGATAATAAAGCAGAAAGTACCTTAGATTTGTCTTTTGTTGTCATCTGTATTTTTTGCTCTATTCATCCCATTTCTGCTAGAGAAATTAAAACAAGAGGATCACTGGCACCTAAAGAGAAATTATCTAAAGAAAAACCAAAATTTGATCAACCGTTGACAATGAGGCAGCTTCATTGGGTTAATGAATTTATAGACACCGTTAGCTATCACATACAGAGCTTCAATAATTGATCG
Source organism: Mesoplodon mirus (assembly GCF_964341445.2). Classification (NCBI taxonomy): domain Eukaryota; kingdom Metazoa; phylum Chordata; class Mammalia; order Artiodactyla; family Ziphiidae; genus Mesoplodon; species Mesoplodon mirus. Next base: position 116,603,593 of record NC_138982.1, read on the forward strand.
TTTTGGAATCAAAGATATTTTTTGATGTGATAATTGAAACGCATGCCCAAGGCTGACAGCAAACCTGGCTTACAACCTGCAAGAAAAATGCTCAACCTCCAGACAGAAACACCATTAGTCAGTTTTATAACTACAGCTAAATGTGAGAAGAAACCGGATGACTTCCACTCTCATACACCCATAGATTCCCATTGGCAAGACTGTCTTCTCATTGCTTTCTACAGAATAAATTAAAATGTATTTTTCCAGAAGAAAATTGTGTTGATGTTTGGGATCTGCTTAAAAACAGAATGTTTTCGGGCCTCCCTGGTGGCGCACTGGTTGGGAGTCCGCCTGCCGATGCAGGGGATACGGGTTCGTGCCCCGGTCTGGGAGGATCCCATATGCCACGGAGCGGCTGGGCCCGTGAGCCGTGGCCGCTGGGCCTGCGCGTCCGGGGCCTGTGCTCCGCAACGGGAGAGGCCACAGCGGTGAGAGGCCCGCATACCGCAAAAAGAAAAAAAAAAAAAAAAAAAAAAAAAACAGAATGTTTTCTTCCACCATGAACACAAAAGAATCTGAAATGCAATTTAGTTCTTATTCTTGCTCATGTTTTTTATCTTGTGATGTCTATAAAATAGCTTTGCTCTCCAAATCTAAGGGGTTTCTGAATTGCTATAGTAAGAGTTTGGGTAGTAACCGTGTCCCCCCAGACTGTTTGTTTCTTGAGTTCAGAACCACCCACATCATGTATTGTACTATTATTTTAGCACTTCAGAGGTTAATTTTTCTCACACTCAGGGAGCCTGTCTCTGAAATAGACTTGTAACCACAAGGTGGCAGAAGAGATTTGTGGTCACATGGTCTAACTTCAAAGATTGGTGCTTAAACATATTTATTGTGTATACTACATCTACTCAGTAGTTGAATTCTTTTTATACATGGACTACTTTACACTCGGCTTGTTTTATTAACTCTTACAAATTTACACTTTGCCAACACTTTTCTTTAAACTTACAGGTGCCTTTAAGAAAGGCTTTCTCTACTTTCACACTCATTTAACTGAGTTTGATTTGAAAACCTCCAAAAGGGTCTTGGTTCCCATAAATTCTTATTTCCCTGGGTAATATCACATTTCTGTGTTTCTTGTATCAAAAAAAATCCAGTATCCCCAGTACTAATCTGAATCCTACCTCCCTAGGTTATTTGGGACCTTAATAAAGAGTATTAATAACAACCTTCTCTAGTTTTCCCTCCAAAAGTACAGTTTAAACTTTGCATTTCAATATATTTTTGTCTCTAAGAAAAGATATAGTGGCCTGCCTCTATGATGCACAGAATTGGCTACTGAAGTTCAATGAAAAGGTCATTAACCTTGGGTCAGAAGAACTGGGACCTTTTTTCTATTCTGCCACTTTTCTGCTGGGTCACTTTGAGCAAGACACTTAACCCCTTTGACCCTCGGTTTCCTCTTCTGTCAAATGGCAATGCTGGTTCAATATGGAAACAAAGGTTAAATAAATGTAACTGAAATAAGTGCCTAAAACAGAGTAGGTCTTTAACAAATTTTATACTAGAAGTGCTTTAATTTCTCACTGTAATTTGGCAACCAAAAAAGAGATTAAGAATAAAAACAACCTGTAATAAAACCAAAGTTTAAAATGTGGAACAATTCTTTCCTCTTTTCTAGCAGTTCTGAAAGGTGTTCTACCTTAACATCACATAAGACTATAAGTAAAAATAGTTGATAGTTTTGTTTCCAGCTTTTAAGTTCTCAGCTTAGAGAAATGAGACAAAATCATCATTCTCTTAAAAAGCCCAACAAAGAAATGTTTTAATTACTTACTACATTGTAAAGCTACTTCTAAGGTTTAAGCCTCTTTCTACTTCCTGGAATACAGCAACCATATTAGACAAATTGTTTTGTATTGGTTCAATTAAAATATGAATATGTTGATTTGATACAGCAATCACTATTCACTAGAATAGCTAAAAATGATGTCTTTAAAGAAAAAACAAAGCAACAGATTCATTATCTTCTCAAACAAAATCAGAAGCAACTACTTAGCTAAATTCTCCTTAAACATAGTAATTAAGCAAAGTATAAAAACAGAATATGAAAAGAAAGATTATGTCAAATATGTGTCTTTTTTATTATTTTGAACGCCATATATTTCAAATACAATAGATTAGGATTTTTGTTTAATGTCAATTTTTATAATCATGGTTCTAGGTCATTTCTTTACCATTATTTCTAGTTTACTGTATCTAGAGCATAGAAACCACATCTGTGTCTAAGAAAGCAACAATCTTCTTATGGAAATAACCCAAATATTTAGATGGAAGAATATACCATTGCCACGGTGCTGACATATGTTGTCATTTCTCAGTGGCAAAGAAGAAAAAAAATCTGATCTTCCATCGTTTTAAACTCATTCAGGCCTTTTGATCACATTGTATGATTTTTATTGTCCAAATAGATTTTATTTTTTTCTACCCTGGAGAAAAGTTTGTTTCATGTTTGTTTCAAGTTTGTTTCATGTCAAGACATACATTTCATAATACTTTGGTAATACTAGATTTAATCTTTAAAAAGACAAAATTTAAGAAGTTATCTTCTGGAATAGAGCTATGCAATGAATATTAAACTTAATTTTGCAGTTTATGGCACAAAGCTCTTTATGTAAATTACTTCCAGAGAAATTATTTTTCTCCACTTGATTTAATTTTAAATACCTCTTCCATGCAATTATATTTAAATACTTGACTCAATTTGTAGAACTAATTCCTTGGCTTATATGAACTTTTAATTTCTAAATTCAACTTTTTAAAAAGTCTCCTAGGAACAATAATCATATTTCTAATATTCTCATTAAAGTCAAAATTTTAGTGTTGAAATTGTGTACTTCAGACTCAGTCCCCATTTTACAGAATCAAATATAAACATCTGCTGGCCATCTGGAGAAACACAGAGACATGCCAGCTGAGGACTCCTATACTGTGCTTACTTCTCAAAGATTTGTTTGCAATGCTTCCTAGTTCTCTTTAGCTTGGATCTTAAAATACTCCACACACACCTGCAATGTCAACTTCAGTGTACCCATACATTTTTCGAAGCAACATAAATTGAAGGTTAATACAACTAGCTATATAAATTAATTTAATGCTGTTTTGTCAAATAGAGTAATTCACATTCTCTAAACAGGTGCCCAGTTACAACTCATTTACCAAAACTTTTTGTTTATCCCTAATTTAAAAATAAGATGCAAACTGTTTGTTCTTTGGAAAAAAATCAGGTGCCATTTAAAATGAGTGAAGTGATTTATGAATAAGCCATGCACACATCTGTCACTCTGAGTCAATGTATTAAGCACCAGGTTTTGTTTTGTTTTGTTTTTAAAGAAAGAGTGGCCTCTCCTCATTTATGAATCACAGCTGCAAAAAAGCAAACACTGAAAGGCATCACCACTTGGTTGGTGGTCATTAATACACAATCCAGGTGTATCACAAAGTAAGCAAAAAGATTGCAAAGTGGACAACATCAAAGAGAGTGCCTCTTCCAAACCTTCATGTTTGATTCTGAAGGAAAAGACCTGTGTCTGCCTCAGCTGCTGTTTTATTTGCACGGCTCAATCATAGCCCACAAAGACTGTAGGTACTTTTGACTAGTTTGACTAATTTACTTTTTAAAAAAGGATTAAAACAATGTTTAAACCTAAAAAGTAAAACCAACCATCTACTAAGGTTATGGAAGATTTCTCTCTGAGATACACTGTATTTAGACATACAGCACCCAGCTCCATCTTGCTTCCAGCACTAGGTGTCAGGGAGACCAGATATTGAAGGGCAAAGAGAGAAGGCATTTCCACCTGTAGAATGATAGAATGGCGTAAGGCTAAACATTTGTTGAAAGCCCAGTAGGAGACAGCCCAGTCCAGGCATTTTTGACAGTTACCAGACTCAAAGTAATCTTCCAAGGTAGACTGAGGGCCTGCATTTTATAGGTGAGGAGACTTAAAATGACCCAAGCTAAATAACTTGATCAAGATTACAAAGTAAATCAGTCAAAACCTAAGACAGAATTCAGTTCTAATCCTTTCAAGATCTAAAATTAATATGCTACTCTGAATTATAGTGGTTTTGAAGTAGGCAAGTCATTTTACTTACAATTTTTTTATATAATAGCAATACTTTAGGGCTATGATCTGACCTCCTGTATGTAGAACATTAATATGCTATGATATAATGAAGTTTTTCTGTGTTTATATATAAAAAATTTCTTCGAATGCTTCCTTAGAAGAATGGTTCCTAAGGTAAAACTTGCAGATGGAAAATCAGGAAAAACCAACAACTCTAAAACTTTGGAACTTTATAGCCAGCTCTTAGTTTTCTGTGGTTATGGATCTAGGTCCTAGCTATCATTATCATCATCATCACCATCATCACCATCATATACAGTAGCTATCCTCAAATTTGATTAGTATAATCAATTTTGATTATACTAATATTTTTTTAAAAGAAACATTCTCTTTGACTTCTAATATTAATAATTATTTGTTTTATATTACTTAAATATACATATGAATTCACAAATATAAAATTAAGTTTAAGTTTCATAAGTATATGTCCTTGGGCAACTGTAAAATTTTTAAGTATAAACCTATGCAACTTCTAAAATTTAGATGAGCAACCTAATTTTAGTTTGATAGATGATATTATGCAGCTGAAACTAAATGTCACTGGCAATATTAATTTGAGGCTGACTGTCAGGGACCACGTGAATACCACTTATCCTTTTCTATTCAAACACCTGCAAACACTTTGTTCTTACTATGTTGTCTTACAGTCTTTGTTTTCCCCTAATGCGTCACATATCTGTAAAACTTTGATTATTTCCCTCTAGATCACACACATTAAAGAACTATCATCTGGAACAAAAGCAATTGTAAAAAATTAGACACAGAAGTCACAGCAGGAATGTTTTGTCATAGGTGGTTTCCAGGTAACCCAGAAAAAGCATTTTAGTTTTATTTTTTTTTCAGTTATCAATGAAGTAAAAAATCCAAATTAAAAACTTTTCTGATAAAGAATCCTTACACTTATGAGAATAAAATTGGTGGACTCAAGTTCCAGAATGCTTGTATAAAATGATCTCCCAAACTCATTTTATTGAGTAATTTTTCTCTGACAAAAATTTAAGGAAGTGTTATTACTAATTTAACAACATAATTTTACTTGCTTAACATCAAACAATTGGTAAGAAGCAGATCTGGGATTCAAATCCAGATCAGTTGGATGCTTTGAAATGCTAAGAGAGATAGTGAAAAATATTAAAATTCAAAGAAAAAAGAGAGCGCACATACATTTGCAAAGTCAGCAACATTGTGCCTTTCTGTCAAGGAAAATGATTCTACCACTCAGAATTTGGAGTTGTAGGGGAAATACTCTATAAGTAGCACCATTGTTCTTACCGAAGAGAAGAGAAGCCCATGTATTTGTGAGAGGATAAGTGAAGGGTGACAATGGGCCTCATATTTGGGATGTGAATACGGAGTTACTCTCAGAACTATCAACAAAGCTAACTGAGCCCCAAGTGCAGAGTACTCTGTCGAGCACTCAGACTAACTGCCCTGCAGTACAGCCTAACTCAAAAATTTTACAGAAGAAAGGCAGTATCCTCTCACCTAAAACATAAATAAGAGTCTACTGATTTCTCCCTTAGCTCCATGACAACCTACTCTTGCCAGCTGCAGGAATAAAGACTAGACTCAAAGCTTGGGAGCATTTCCGAGCTGCTTATGGGAGAAGCGTTACACAGTCCCACAGCAAATATCATTAGTGATCCATTTGCATTAAATAAAGCAGTTCTAAGCTTGGAATCTATAAGTAGAGACATGGACTAAAGGCTTCAAGCTATTCAGAATGATTCCTCTCTCAGCAGATCACCACTGAAATAATAAATGCAACTGTTTACTAAGAGTGAAATACTTTAAAAAGCACCCCCTTGTTTTTTCTTCATGAATATTTACCTTAAATCTTTCATTAAGTTGAATATACACAGTTCACCCTACCCCCATTCAACTTTCAGCACCAGTTATCAGTGATCAGTTAAGCAATGTTTGGGAACAAGCTAGACATTCAAATCAAACAGCCAATAAATTTTCCTGTTTCTTTGACTTAAAAATTATGCCTCAGAGACAGGTTGTATAAAATAAGAAGTCCAGCTATAATCAAGAGGCAGATTCTCTCCAAGGAATGAATTTATTTAAATTAAATTCATTGTTTACCAAAAAAGTGCTAAAGTGCTTTCTTGATGGCTTTCAGAATATTTTAGGGAATCTATGCAATATTGCCTTGGAGTTCCATCAGAAAGAAAAATAAAATGTTGAGTGCCAACACGTCAAAAGTTACTTGACGTCTCATGATTCATGTTTCCTTGAGAATGCTAAAGTGTGCAGCATCTTCCACATGGGGCTGAGTTCGTTTTGCTATCTTGTATTTCACATTTATTTTTTTTTGCATGGTGGCTCAATATCTAATGGTTTAGATCTGGCCTTACCACTAAATTATCCTCCATTCAACTGAGGATTGATCCAACCTATATAGTTGGAATTAGAGTGAGTGTAGCCACACAATCTCAGGGTTAAACTTGTCTACAATGGTCCTCTCCTCCCTTACTTACCCACCCAACACACACCTATATATATACTAGATACTTTAAAGCCAAACTCAATTCTTTTTTTTTTTTTTTTTTTTTTTGCGGTACGCGGGCCTCTCACTGTTGTGGCCTCTCCCGTTGCGGAGCACAGGCTCCGGACGCGCAGGCTCAGCGGCCATGGCTCACAGGCCCAGCCGCTCCGCGGCACGTGGGATCTTCCCGGACCGGGGCACGAACCCGTATCCTCTGCATTGGAAGGTGGACTCTCAACCACTGCGCCACCAGGGAAACCCCCAAACTCAATTCTTGATCCTAGCTCAGGGGTCTTCTGGGATTCAGGGAAGAGCTCATGGATCTCTTTTTGTGCCCAAGAAGCCACAAACTCATTAAAAAGTCATTTAGACTATTTCTTTTCCTTTTACCTAAGAGTCAGGAAATTCCAAGTAATAATGTAAGAAGAGCTGACCAGCTACAAATTCTTGACTTTGTTCATAGTACATATTAATTGACATAGTACTATGTCTACCTGTTTTAAGTTCACATTATTTAACTAACTTACTTCCCCATGGCAACTATTAAAAAAACAGACCTTAACTCAGACTAAATGGGCAAAACATTAGCAGTGAGTGCTTATTCCAGTTATTATAACTGCATACCTATATAAAGGTACACAATTTATTTTTATGCCTCAGACAGATCCTCCAGCTGACTACAATTTCCAATTTTATAAATAATTCAGCAATAGCAAGATCATTCTGTGATATCTGGTCTTAAAATTCTTTAAAATATTATGGTTCCATTTAAATCCTAGCAATCTTTGCTTTTCTTTGGTCACAGTTTTCTGTTTATTTTGCTTGTCATTTTCTATGTACTTTCAAAAGGTGTCTTTATGAAGTTTGCTATTCTAGCAACAAAGTTTTAGATGTTTGAAAAAAAAAAGGTTCTATTTTAAAAAGTCACATTGTACTAAACATCAGCTTGAAAGAAAGAAGCCGCAAATGGCAGAGTTTTCCTCTCACCCTGAATGAGAATCAGAAACCACACTTGTTTGCCAAAGTTTCTCTGAAGTCTCCATTGTATTCACACAGCCTCATCCTATGGAGAGTTGAGCTAAATGAGTCAGTATGTTAATTATGTGCTCTGGGAGCACAAAGAAGAAATAAAGAAGTTATTACCTTCCCGCGTTTCTCAGGCAATGAGACCCACTTCTGGAGATATGTGGCGCTCTACCAGAATCTATCATGAGAATGAGCTTTACAGTAAAATGCACAGAATTAATTTTTTAATGAAAATCCTCTACTGGTTTTCTGAGTCAAATCCACCTGACAAATGTCACTGGGCAACGTCATCACCGGTTAACCAGCACAAGGCCTTTAGAACAGATGGTATAGCAATGCCTTTTCAGAAGTCAGGGAGGCTAATTTCAGCCACCACCACCCCCCCACCATGAAGAGGAAATAAAATAAAATTGGCTCCATGTCACTCAAACGTGACAGTACTTTGGATTTCTCCCCCATGATGTTTTTTAGCCTTGAGGCAGATATGACAGGTGCCTTATTAAATTCCAAAAATAAATGTGGAGCAAGAAGGCAGTGCATTCCAATGAGACATCCAACTTGTTAAAATGCAACATGCATAAAACTTGGTTCATTTTATTTTTAGCCATCATCCTCATCATTTGAAATCAAAATGGAAATATAATATTTGTTACCATAATCTGAGTAAAATTAGTACAAAGATCTGTTATTTTTTAATAAAAATTAGCCATTCATTTGTTCACATGTACTTAAGCTGGAATTTCCCAAAAATATCTCCATCAATATCCGGAAATAGGCAAAAAAGAAAAAAAAGATTTACAGAAGATTTCTCACTCTATATTTTAGCATAGCCCACACATCTACTAACATTTCCTTAGACAAACCCAGTGATATTTATAGATCCCTGACTTTGTGCATGCTGTACACTTTCCTATCTGTATTTCTGTCTCTCAAACTATTACAATCCTACTTTGATTTTCACCATCTTTTCCTGACATACACCCTCATAAGTAACCACAATATGTGCCTTGTTCATCTATTTAGCACTTAATTCATTTATTTATTCTGTCTCACGTGTTAATTCATTTCCTCCACTAGAAATGTATTTCTTCTCCAAGGAGCTCCTAGGCATCCTTACATAACCTACAGCATCTAGCCTGAGGCATTATACATATCAGGGATTCAATAAATGTTAAAAAGAAAAAACATGACCAATTGCACACATCATAATGATACAATCACTATTGTTTCTTCCTTGTCTTACTACCATGGCGCCAAGAAATTTGGATAATTGATCCCAAGAAGCAACCCAATCTCGAAGTCCCAATACGTGTATATTCTGTACTATAAAAAACACAACAGAGTGTCTGAATTTGGTATTTATCTTCAAGAAGCTTTAAGCTAGAGTGTAGGCACCAGGCTTTGAGGACAATTCTCGGGACATCTCTATGACTCATTCCTTGTAACAATGATAACCAGCATTTGCCTTGGGATTAACAGTAACTAAAGTACTTTTAATGCATCATTTAATGTTAAAACATTCCCATAAAGGAGGCAATACTAGCCCAGTGTTATATATCAGAAATCAGAGATTCAGAGAGTTTAAATCACTTGTGCAAGGCCACCTGCCTTCCAAGAACTGACAGTACTGGGGTTCAAGGTCGTGTATGTTAATGACAAAAAAACATGTACTACGCACCTTCAATGATTTCACAAAGCACAAATGTATGTCCCGAGGAACCTGAGGAGACTGGACTAGCAAATCCATAACACTGTACCCAGAATATTCACTCAATTTACCAGATGATTTTTCCTAATATCTAAGGAAGTGACCCACCTTCCATTCCCAGCTCCAGGGAGCTCTGGCAGAGCCCCCTCCCTCCAGACCACTGTGTTCCCACAGATACTTCTAAGGCTTCCCCGGTCCTAGGAATAATAATAATAATGTAGGTCTTTAATCAGTATCAGGGTGCAGTTAGCAATCATGATCCAAAAGATGGTTCGAAGTGCTAAAATTTAGCTTATTTTTCTTTAATTCTATTTCTCATGCAAGAAGCAATTTAATATTTTGCAATATGATCAGGTTTAATCTGAAATGCGTTATGCAAAGCATCATTATTTCTAGGGAAAAAAAAATAAGGTTAACACAAGATCATAAAGATAGGAAAGGCTTTCCTATAAATAAAATTCCTTCAGAGAGTTTCTGTTGCAACATCCTAGGTCAGAAAGCTGACTAAGGCAGGTTGGAGCAGGTATTAGGGTTCTAATTCTCTCCCTGTTTCTCTATCTTTCTATCATCTCTATCTCTTCCTCTCTCTATCTCTATCTTCCTCTGTTTTCCCTTGTTTGATATCTTTCATTTAATTAATTTCAAACCAGGTAATATCTTGCAATATTAAGGCACACTATAATAGGTCATATATAACCTTCCACATTAAGGACCATATAAAATTTGAAGGTCCTTCCTTACATATAAAAAGAAGGCAAAAGACACTATCAGCCACTCTCTCCTCTGCCTTTGATGTGACTCTACATGTTCAAGATTACCCCCTTCTGTTCTCTCTCCCACATTTCTTCTCCCTTTTCTGTTGAAGTTCAACAAGAAAGCTGTCTTACGGAAGAACATTTGCTGTTTATACCACCCTCTTGTAAACAAGTCATGTCACTGTTGTCATGATGTTGTATCTATAGCAGAGCTGGATGCAAAGGAAATTTCAACACACTGGAGAAAGTATTTCAGTAAACTTCAAAAGAGAGTATATTCTGGATAACAATAGCATGGAAAGAGTGTCAGCTTTTCTGCTAAATACCTTCCCACACCTTAGATTTATATTGCTTTAGCTATATAATTATCTTTTCTTTTCATTCAAAGATATGAAAGAAGACTATATGATGCAAAATAAGAATGTCTGCTTGCCAAAAAGTTGGTTAGAAAACTAAGCCTTAGAGAAAAGAACCTTAACAGGGAAGAAAATTGCTATCTCTTTAACCAAATGCCATGTTTTGCCTTTTGGTAACACTTTAAATTCTTAGAATATATTATTTCTTCTCCTGACATAAATATAAATGTATCCAATCTTACTTGAAATGTGTGAATCTTTAACACTAACAACCCCTGCCAACTGTAATCCATAAGGCAATACGTATTTCAGCACATATCTGGGTCCTCTCAGTATAAAAATAAAAGTAAATCAAAGTAAGTTGTTAAAAGAGCTTATTTTCCACATGTTAGCAAAATATCTACAAAGTGCTTCACATAGTTGGGCTTGCTAAATGTCTGTGTTTATTATCAAATCTCCTGATAATAAAAAAGACTGTTCAAAAGTCACTAAAATAGTCAAAGCTTCTGACTTTTGATTCCTTATGCACTTGGTATTTTAGATTCCAACCACATAAAGGAAAGACTGATACAAATGGATGATCCTTTCTTGATACTTAGTTTGCTTCCTGGTATTGATTAATCATACTGCAGTTGTGGAAAGCCCTGAATTAGAGGTCAGAAGATTGATGTTTTCATACTAGCTTAGCCACTATTTATTTCCTGTGTAAGCCTGCCACCTGACTTAACTTGTCTGTACACCAATTTTCTCCTCTGTCATTTGGGATCCGTAATAATTTACCTCTATTTTAATGAACAAATGGATAGTGATTATTGTTTTTATTTATTCATACTATTCTTGTCAGATAAATGAACTATAGAAATTCATTTAAAATGTAAAGTTGCATTGGAAATAGTGTTATCATTAAGTAGCACAAACTGAATTTAAAGGAAACAAGAAAATAAAAAATAACATTTGTCTATTTCCTTACTATAATTATTTTAGTTTTTGATTTGTGCACTTTATGGTTTGAGTCAAAACTAGAAACAGAAATATGAGATCATTATTCTGTTAGTACCATCCCCCCAAAAAGTGTAATTTTCACAAGTGCTTCTATTTCACCAGACTTAGAGGGTGTTACATAGTTAAAATTTGACTTATAATGCTTAGAACTTTTAAAATACTTCACCTCATCCAGTCTTTGATATTTTACTATTACTATCTTTGACAACCAGTAAAAGGTTTGGTGAATAGATCTGTTTACAATATGCCAGTTGATGCACCAGTGATCAAATATGTACAAAGTACAGAGATTTCTGTATAAAAATAGAAGCATTTTATGTACTCACTCATCAAAACAGGTGAGTTTTATCAAGAGATGCTTATGTGGAGTTTCTGAAATATTTTCATTTGAATTGTTGCACCTGCCAATCATCTCTGACTTCTCAGCTAATCATCAGACAAAAAGAAAAATCAAAGAAAATTTGAAATAAGATTGTAGCTTAAATTTAAAATTACTACAGCCTGGTGTTCATTTTTGGTTTGTTTGTTTACAGTTTCATGTGAAGCCTGGGCTGCTATGTAAAGTTATGTTATACAGTTTCCCTCAGCACAGCCATTCAGCTCTCATTTTCCCTGTTCTAGCTGGGTAGGGATTAGTAGCCCATTTTCATTAGAAATATCAACATTTCCTAAAGTTATTAGAGATATGTAAAAATGTCATCAAAAACTATATATTTGGGGGGACACTGGGAAAATTATGAACTTTTCAGGATATCAGCTACCTCCTCTATCTGCAGGTAGAAAGAAAACAGGAGTATTCCTGAGTAAAGGTCCATGTCACTAGGATAGTTCTGCATTATACATAGTGGTGACTGGACACAGTGGCAGAAAATACTTGTTGACAAACAAGGTAGCCTGTTTTCCTAAAAAGGCCCAGTGATAAACAAATTTTCTTTAGAAAGAAGTGAAAAATGTAATCATAATGAGCAAAAGTAGTTTTAGTCTACTAAATGAAATATGTCTCTATAAAAGAAAATCAAATAGTAAATATGGCTGAAGCTATAATTAAAAGCAAATATTTAGAAATACAGTAAATGTTCTTAAACACAATTTTTTTCATTAAACTTCATTTTAATTTTAAAAGGAAACTATTTAGAAAATTTTAAGCCATAAGTATTCTTAATAAAATTGGCAAAATAAGAAGTAGTAATTGTGATATGTACTTTATTTTTAGGGGCAAGTGGGATCAAAAAGGCATCAAACGTTAATACCAGATTATTCTAGCAGAAAGAATTTTAATTATCCAAATGAAAGCTTTTGAATCACATTGTACTTTTGGCAGAAAGCATGATAGAAATATGTTAAAATAAATTTTCTTAAATCTCTGAAATTATCTGTCTAATATATAAGTGAATTGATTCTTCTGCTGACAGAACATCACAATTTTTGACATTGCATTAAAAAAGCATGTATGTGTCATTGGTTCAAGTTCATATTTTATATTTAGGTAAATTCCACTCACATCATTAACGTCTTTTTTCTCTCATATTATTGAACGTACATATAAGGTTGTAAAGCTGGAAAAGGACTTTCAGGTCATATAACATTTCTTTAATTTTAGAGATTAAAAAATTAGTATTTAAGCTATTCTGATTTCATATTTAGTCATCCCTTTATGTGTGATTTTTTTCTCCCAAATATATGGTATATTAAGCTTATTTAAATATTGTTTACTGTAATAGATTATAAAATCTACCAAAATACGATACAAGGTCATTGTTTTTTCATTGGTCATCTTTTGGGAGAAGACACAATAACAACCTCTTCATTTTGTCTGATTGAGCTATTCTGTCTTTTCTAATTTAAATACTTCAATCACAGAAATGCATCACTGTTTGAATGTTACAGTGAAAAAAATATCCGCAATGCTTAAATACAAGCAACCACCAGAAACCCCCAGAATTAAAGTAAGCCTACTTCATGATGCTGACTTCATCCACCTGAGCATCAAGGAACCAATCCCAAAAGTCCCCAACCAATAACCAGAAAGCCCTGACATTGAGAAGATAAGCTCTAAACAGACACTATTGGAACATTTGTCATTGAATTTTTAATTCTGTTTCTTTTTCAATAAACTCGTCCCATCTGATGACTTTCCTAGAAAGGGTGAGTATTACATGGACAAAGCACTTACATAGGCCAACATGAAAATTACAAAAGGAAAAAGGATAAAGAGATTGCAACATTTGATTGAAAAATATTAATAAAAGTCTTATTCCTTTTAAGTAGTTCCCCTCTCTCCTTGGGGGATAAATGTCCCTTTCATATGCCAGATAACCTTTAAATAGATGCACCTTTCATTTCAAAGAATACTCTAAAAAGCAGATTGTCTCTGTGATTCACCTAATTGTATTCTTTTCTGTCCACATTCACATTAAATGTTTGCAGTGTAATTCTTGAAGCCAAGAGAATTTCACTGCCTCAAAAGTAATAACAGACACCCAGGCATGATTAGTACTCTAATATTTGACTGCTCTCTCTTAGAACCCTAGTCTCACTTCATTTTAACATGAACAAAAACCTCAGGGGTTCTGAGATGGTAATGATGTCACAATCCCAAGGGCAAAAGTGGGAGAAGGGAGGGGCGAGGAGTCAGGTTTGATTTCAATAGACAGTGTGAGTTGTTGCTCTTCTGTGAATTTTGACATTGCCTTGGAAGGAAGGAAGGAGTCTGTTCAAAGCCAGCCTAGACAAAGCAATATTAAATATTTAATTTCCAAAGCCAAAACCCCAAGGTTCCAAAGCTCCGTGAAAGCTAATGGTCCTCTCCCTAGTTAGGGTATCAGGAGCAATTACCAAACTCAGCACTAATTTGGCTGTAAGATACAGGGACTTTCTTTAGAAATATTTATAAATCCCCAGGTTGTTTTCATTATTTTTTAAACAGAAACACAAAGTATGCATATTTTAAAATTCTGCAAATATTAATACACATGTATTTATATACTAAGAGGATTCACTAACACATATACTGTCTTGTATATAGACGTTAAAAGCAAATGAATTTTAGTTTCATTTAAATATTGCTCTTCTTGAGAAAAAAAACAAAGTTAAATAATAAGAATGAAATGCTCACATTTTCTTTTCTAAAATTAATATAAACATCTGATTATATATAATATTAACTTAAAACATATAAAAATCTATATAAATACTTGTTTAAGATTTGGTTATAATTCTTAAAAATTATTTAAAACAGTGACATGTATATATACTTCACATGGGATAGTGTTCCAAAAGTATTATACCAGTACTGTACTAAAATTTGAAAGACAGTTAAATCCCCATTAACTTCTAAACACTCATATGGGCATTACGCACATTGGATAATGTTCTTTTGCATATAATGATGAGTAGGTTTCTCTCCTTCTGTACAACAGAAAACCTACGAAGCAGATGTCATTTTTTTTCTTTGACACCAGGGCCTAATAGTATACTCTTTTAAATCATACTGCCTTTACCAAGGCATAACTGCTTCAGATCCATTACGCATAACCCAGAGAACTGCTAAAGAGAAAAAAAGCAAGGATTGTTTTTTCACATTATTTAAATCACATTCCAAATATAATACAAAGAGGCTTCACCTCATTGATATTACTGAACTGTTCACAGTATTAACTTCAAATTTTCAGACATCCTAATTGATGAGGCAGCAATCAATCAGATTAGCTATGCAGAGATAAAAATTGACCATGAAGATAGGTAAAAGCGATTGTATGACCTGTTGTAGACTTTTTTTTTTCCCGTTTAATTTTTCCACATAAGTAATATACTTCTTTATATTTGTTGGTTTATTATATTACAAGCACTAGCCTCAAGCATAATGACTTGGTTTCAGAAGGTGTAAAATATGTGTCAGATGCAACCCATGCTGGTAAATCAAAAGTTATTCTTTAAATTAAAGGAAATAATATACAACTGAACATTATATATTATTGTAGCATAAGCACAGAAGTACTTTGAAAATCATGAGGCAACTGAAATTAACAGATATCTTTGAGCACTGAACTAGATGATGGGAAAGGGGATCATGGGCCAAATCAGCTAGCCAACACAATTTGGAAACTATTCTTACCAGATTCATCATTCTTGTGTCTGGGCTTTCCACTTGTTCTTTCTTCTTCCAGGATTCCTCTTACTCTGGTCTTTGTAGGACAGCCTCTCTTTAAGAGAGAACATTCCTGACCACACCAGGTAAATAGCTCTCCCTGATCCAGTTACTCTATATATCATTTCTTTATTTTTTTTCCATAAGATTTAACTACCATTTAAAATTATATTATCTGCATGTTTCCTAGTTCATTTTCTCTCTTTCAACAGCACACAGCTCCATGATAGCTGGGATATTTTCTTTCTTAGTCACTGTTGTCAACACAGTTGCTCTAACATTGCTCGACTCATGGTGACATGCAATAAATTGAAAGAAAAATCAGCAGATTTTTGGAAAGAAGGAAGAACACAGCAAAGTTGAAGATAGGAGGAGAACCAAGAGTGTACAATACTAGTGGATTCAAAGAAAGACAAATATTCAAGGAGGAGCAAATGGTCAATTATTTGAAAACTACAGGGAACAAGAGCTGGGTAAAGCATTGAAAGACTTTGGAGATAATAGTTTCAGTAGGGCTACAAGGATAGAGGCTAGAGTCTAAGAGAGGAGGACTGGGATAGTCTATTTCCACAAAGTGTGTAGAAGAGATAGTGAGTGAGGACAAAGAATCAGTGGAGAGAAAACCAATAGAGCTATGAAAGAGAGCCATAAGGGACAAAATATCACCCCAGAGGAGGGTGACAGGATTAGAAATAAAACACCAGTATAGGGTTTCAGACTGGGAAAGAGTGGAAGCAAGTCTGTCCCTGAAACTGTAAGGAAAGAGAAGAAAATTAAGATAACATATTAAGAATTTATAGGTAAAAACAGATAAAAGATTCTAGCACAGCCAACTCTATTTTCTTTGTAAAGTAAGGGGTGAGAGTTTAAGAACTCAAACAACAGAGTAGGGCATAGCATAGAACATCCAATAAAGAAAAAGAACCTGATGAGGATTCCTAGCATTTCTTTTCTTCCCCCTTTTTAATAAAAGGCTTTTCCTTTAGACTAAGGCCCTTATCACCAAAAAATTATATGATCCTACTGAACAGGATGATTTTCCTAACTAGTGAGAAAGCAACTCACCATTTTAAGTAAAGCCATATTTTTTACCAAACCTGCCAAGCACATGTTGAATCACACAAATTACTTTCTTTTATTAACTGAAAATTAAACTGCATATTGAGTAAATATTTTAGAAACAAACTTAAAATAAAACAGTACTGCAAAATCTAGAGAACCAAAATATGCCTAAGTCAATGATTTTCATGAAAAAGATAACAAATGAATAATTTTGCATTCAAAAAAGTCTAATTTTAAGGAAAACCAGAATTGCTGTTTGAAATATTTTTTACAAATGGCCTATGCTTTAGAGAAACTGTAGTTTCTCTATATTTTATGTGGCAGCAAATCTCCTAGTTTTTACATTAAGAAAATTTGAAAAAGAAACAAGCTTTCAGATAAGTACTTAGAGATTTGCCTGAAGGATTCTAATAGAAAAGTAAACTAATACAAAATTAATGTACTCTAATAAATAGGCCTTCAATTGATATGGCCATATATATCCAATTCCAGTATTAATATCTCTTTAATTTTCTTTTCCTGTTGCCTTTGTCAGACCCTACTGCATTCACTTTTGCCCTCAAAGAAATCTAGGTTAACATTATACTTATAGAGTAACTTATGTTTATATTATTATTATTGTTATTGTTGTTATATTTTTAAAGTAGTTTAACATGGACAATTCAAGTAATAACTCCAGAGTTCTCTGACACAGAAAAAAGATGTATTTCCCAGAACCAGGTAGAAGTCACTTAATAAAGCTCAAGCTTTTATTCACCAGAAAAAGCAATACTTTTACTTTCATATAAACTATTATATGCTTTCACCATTTAACCTAATACAACCCAGTTAAACAATTTGTAGTATTATTGTACAATAGCTCTGAAGTAAAAAATTGATCCAACTTTTATCACAGAGGGAATTCTGAATACAAATCATTAGGGAAACTAATAACCTCCTGATTCCAATGGGTTGAAATCTCCTAAAAGAAACAAAGATAGCACTACAGAAGCATGGCAGCAAGCACTGGACACCACTGCCTATTCTATTTCTTATGAGCTATTTCAACTTGGCCCATTCTTTTAACTTTCCCAAGCCCCAATTTATGTATCTGATCAATAGCTTTAATAATACTCATGGGGCTTCCCTGGTGGCGCAGTGGTTGAAGAGTCCGCCTGTCGATGCAGGGGACACGGGTTCGTGCCCCGGTCCAGGAGGATCCCACATGCTGCGGAGCGGCTGGACCCGTGATCCATGGCTGCTGAGCCTGCGCATCTGGAGCCTGTGCTCCGCAACGGGAGAGGCTGCAATGGTGAGAGGCCCGTGTAAAAAAAAGGCCCGCAAAAAATAATAATACTACTACTACTAATAATAATAATACTCATGATGCTTATTCCTGAGGATGTTTCTGAAAAGCAAATTATATAATGTACATAAAACAATCTCAAACTATACACAGCTACATAATTTAGTATTAAGTCACACACACACACACACACACACACACACACACACACACACTAACCAAAAGGTGCATCCTTGTCATTATGTGTTATTTGAGAGAAATATGTTACAGATACTGAGGTGAAGTCTTAGAAATTAAAATGAGTTCTTGAATGTGAGAACAGTTTCTTAGAGATTAATTTCATTGGTTTAGCAGATAGCTTATCAACAAAGCATGCCAAATGAACCTAGCAGACTGAATATATGTTGAGCCACATAAAGTGCATAAGAACTAAAAGTGAGTAGTCTAACTATTTTAAAGTTTGTGTCCTATTAGCTAGTTTGTTGGCTTGATAAGCTTAATCTGGACTTCAGCATATCAACAGAGGAACAACTTCAAGAGATCAGAAATATTTAGGTCTTTTACTGGCACGGTTCTATGTTTCTCTCTGGATTTTATTTTTAATCTTGCAACTAATATTTTAAAATTTAAAAAATATATATGTGTGTATGTGTGTGTGAATCACAGTATCTGCTCTCCTAGCTATTCAATGAAAACCCTCAATAAAATCCCAGAATTACTGCTAATTTGAATCCAGCAATACAGAGAAAATATTGCTAAATGTTTTTATAAAGAAATATTTTAGTTGTAGGCTTTACCAATTATTTGAGTCTGTCAAATAATAAGTCAAATATTAGGAAAATACAATGTTGGATTTAACTTTAGTCTGGTTTCTCTCCTAATACACATGCACACCCATTAACATGTGTGTAGAGTTTTCAACACGTGGACTGAAATAACTGCTATGTCTGTGTTTGCAAGAGCAAGGTAATGGAGTCATAAAATAAACTTCTGCATACATGCAAAAACTAGTTTCAGTACTTTGATGGACTTGACAGTCAATGACAGGGCAAGGCAGCTGAAAGAACAATCAGATTATCTGATTGACTTGAAAGGACAGTATAACCTGTTTCCTCTCCCTCATCCACCCAATACTCCACCTTATCCTGATCCAACCTATCAGTCAAACCCATCATATACAAACCGGTTTGTACAGGTAAACATTAGCTTGGGCAGCATAACTGATGCCATTCTAAAAGAGGAGAGAACTGTCTTCACAAAAATTCAACTGTGTTATATATTATCCTTAACTTGTTCTTTCCTTAGAACTGGGTTGTCCTGGAGTGTCTGTCCAAGAGCACTTTGGAAAGGAGTCAAATTGCTAATTACTTTACCAAAATCCTATTTTAGTAGTCAAAATGTATCATAGTAAAGTTTTTTCAATAATCACCATTTGAAAAATCTTCTTCAAACCCATTTATGAGAGAAAAATAATCTATCTGAGAATATTTTTCTTGACTGTTCTAAATGGAAACAGAGAAATAAAGCAAATTGACAAAGTTGTATGTCTGAATCTTGCATGAATATTTTAAAAGCCATATTTGTTGATCTTTTTTAAACTGAGGTTTATGACCTCCTTAAATGTCATTTTTAGTCAAAGTTTCTGAATTTTATTTTTTTTTACTCATATTTTGGGGCAGTTAAAATACATTATGCTTTTTTTTTTTTTTTTTTTTTTTTTTTTTTTTTTTTTGCTGTACGCAGGCCTCTCACTGTTGTGGCCTCTCCCGTTGCAGAGCACAGGCTCCGGACACTCAGGCTCAGCGGCCATGGGTCATGGACCCAGCCGCTCCGCAGCATGTGGGATCTTCCCAGACCGGGGCACGAACCCATGTCCCCTGCATCGGCAGGCAGACTCTCAACCACTGTGCCACCACGGAAGCCCCAAAAATATTTTATTCATTTTGCACTACAAGAAAGAAATCCAGAACCTGTGTGTTCCACTACTATAAACAGAAAATTATGAGCCTAAAAGCCATTTAATAAAAAACAAAATGCTTTTAAGGTGAAACATTTTTCCATTGTATAAAAAGGTCAAGAATTTGTTGAATAAAATTGCATTTTACTTTGGCCTCACAATTCAAGCTTTTAAGAAAAATCTTGGTCAGCACTACTCATTAACTGAGTAATCTTGTCTTGATCAATCAAGACAATACAAGGAGTCAAAATAGCATGTGTGGAGGCAGATTTACCCCAGCTTATACTTATGTTGTTTTTCTTATGGACATTTCAGCATAGGCACCAGACCTACAAGCAGCTCTGAGCCATGTAAGTGTGGGAAAGAGCACGTAAAGAGTAGAAAGGAGAAGAAGGAAAGGGAAAGAGGAGGGAAAGGCGCTGGGGGAGGGGAAGAGGAGGAAGAAGAAGTAAGAAGGAAAATGCTCATTTAGAACAGTCCTACTAAGGTCATCTTGTTTTACTAGGGTAGTAATATCTTGCTATTTATTTATTTTTTGTTTTTTTTGATTTTTGGTTTTTTGCGGTACGCGGGCCTCTCACTGTTGTGGCCTCTCCCGTTGCGGAGCACAGGCTCTGGACGCGCAGGCTCAGCGGCCATGGCTTACGGACCCAGCCGCTCCGCTGCATGTGGGATCTTCCCGGACCGGGGCATGAAGCCGTGTCCCCTGCATCAGCAGGCGGACTCTCAACCACTGCGCCACCAGGGAAGCCCTATTTTTTTGTTTTTTAACAAAAAATAAATTGTATTTTTCTAGTCAAAACAGGCTTAATTGAATTTGCTTGTTGTTTACTCAGTTTAAACATATCTCAACTTTTTGATGAATATAACATTCCTAAAATAAAAGATTCATGTTATATTATTTCTTGCAGATAATGGAGGAGTAGAACTGTACCTCCAAATTTTCATTACAGAAATTTTCCAGATGATAAGAACAAGTGACGTGGATAGTGATCCCATGATAAGGATAGTGATGTGTGATATCATATGTTTAACTGAATCTCATGATACATTACTCCATTCTCATTAAAATGTTTCTCCCTAAAATTTGAACTTTACAAGAAATACGGTCTTAAAGTAAACATCATGAACATTTTCCTGTAATGAAATTTGCATAGCATGAAACCACATGTAGAAATTATATTTCTGGCTGAAAGTGAAGGATTTTGCTTAAATATTTACAGCCTTTCCAATACTATTATAAGCATACAAGTGTTAATTCAGTTTCAATGAATGAGTCATTTTTTTTTTACTATTAAGTGTATTTTAATACACTATTACACACAATCTCTAGATGGTATATATGCTCATAAATTGATTTAGCTGCATATCCTACTTTCCCCTACCTCTTTAGTTAATCATATTTTTAAAATCAGGTTAATCAAAAATGACCCACACAGAGCTTTATTTAATTTATTATAGGATTTATTTTTTTTAAAAAGGTTGCCTGGTAATGAATTCTTGGCTGAAAGTATATTAAAGAAATGCACTTTGAAGAACAAAAGGAAAAAAATAAAACAGGGCTTCACACAGCCCGAGCATATTGTTGAAGATGAGTTTCCTCTGAGCAACACAATCCAAAAGCGCTCAGAAAGAATGAAAAGGTGTTTTTTCATCATTACATTTAATGCAAAATTTACTAAACTAGACTCCATTAATGAAAGGAAAATTGGGGGAAACACCCTTGAAAAAAATTCAGTCATTGCTTTCAATAGAATGAAATAATATGAGCATAGTAACCCCAGTTATTCTATATCTTCTATTAAAAAATAAAATACCTAGAGTAAATTTCACTAATTTTGTAAGGAAAAGTCTATATATACTGTGTGAGATACTTACTGAAATATCTAGTAGTAAAATGAGACGCTTTAATATACTTCAGAGTGAAGAAAAGAAGGAATAAGCATTGTAGCAAAATATCAGCATGGTTCCATGTCAGATCATTATACTGTGTTCTATAATTCTGTATATGTTTGAAAATTTTCAGGAATCTTTCCTAGGGAGAAATAAGTGTCTAATAATATAAAGTATATCTTATCTAGAATCTATATAGTCAAGAATTTCAAATGGATTCTCCTAACTTTTCTTGGATCATCACTCTTCCTATGATTTTAGGAGAAAAGTATCTGTAACTAATGAACTCAGGAGAAGTTTAATTAAAAAAACCCATGCCCCCCCCCCGGAATTCAGTCAAACAATAAAACAAATTTTAGGATAAACTGTAGAATTAACATAGATTTAATTCACCAATACAGTAGGTCCAATGAACATTAATATCCACAGTGATAGCAATGAAGCATTATAAAACTGTTAAGTCCAAAGAATATTAAATGTTGTTCTCTGTATTTTATTAATGCATCTTTTAAGGCAGTAAGGATTTCTTTGAGAAAATGTAAGCCAAGAATGCTATTTTACATAATCTTAAATTAGCCAGATATCTTTTCCCCAAGCCTCTTTTAAGTACTGTAGTTTACTTAATTAGGCAATCTTTCAGCTCTAATATTCAAACCTTTGTGGTTTATGAAGAACCATGTACACTGTCTTTGGATTTTGACTATACAGTAAGTAAAATCAGAAATTTGTCTCAGGGTTCAATACTCCTTTTACTTTCTTCTGGTGAAGGGGGTGTCTTCTCACAGGCATCATATTGGTTGAAAGCACATTCATGAACAGTGTTACAGAATATGGTTTACAACTAGTAGTCAAAAAGAGTAATGCTAGTTCTAAGATCATAGGCCTGAAGTACTCTGACTACAACAGACCATCTTAAAACACAGAAGTAGCAAAGGCTCATTTATACAAATTTAGAAGGACATAACTTGTAAATCAATTCCAATAGCAAAAGTATACACTAACCTCCTTTAAAATATTTGAACAACAATGAAGATGCCACATATGAATATGATATACATGGACAGTTATGGGAAACCCAACCATATGAGAAAATAATATTCTAAGCTAATCAAATCACCTTGATATAATCACACTGAAGTAAACACATAAACAAAACTAAAAGGAAAACAAAACAAGGTTTTTCTCTTCTCTGGCCTTAATGAAGTATTGTAATGACTCCTAATATAATCCGCATATAAACATAGTCTATGTCACAGTTTCTCAAAATGACTTTTTTTATTATTCAAGGATTAAATATGCTTAGGCAACTCAGTTGAACCAAGAGAGCACAGATAACTTTACTACAAGTTTTGCAGAGAGTGTAATATGCAAATTTCAATTATAAATCTACAGGAGAAAGCAGAGTAGGTAGTATTTGACTGTGTAACCCTTTTGTCATGGAACAAAGAACAGAGTAGGCAAGTATAAATAATTAGTATTCTGCAGGACACAATTTTGTGGAATGTGCATCAAAACCTCAAATAAACAAGTTGACATCGAATTTGCACCCCCTGAAAAAACATGGCTCAAATGCCTTGTTTAGGTGTTCCCTTCTCTTGGGAAATCAAGTTATCAATATTTAGTCTCAGTATCCATTAAGTATGACTATGTTATACCTAAAATTGTTGAGGTAACTGTGTTTTTAAAATGTGAAGCCCTCGGAGCTTCCCTGGTGGCGCAGTGGTAGAGAGTCCGCCTGCCGATGCAGGGGACACGGGTTCGTGCCCCGGTCCGGGAAGATCCTGCATGCCGCGGAGTGGCTGGGCCCGTGAGCCATGGCCGCTGAGCCTGCGCGTCCGGAACCTGTGCTCCGCGACGGGAGAGGCCACAGAGGTGAGAGGCTCGCGTACGGCAAAAAAAAAAAAAAAAAAAAAAAAAAAGTGAAGCCCTTTCCAAATGCATATCAAAATGAAGATAGAGATATTCTTTTCAAGGCCCTTTTTTTTTTTTTTTTTTTTTTTGCCGTACGCGGGCCTCTCACCTCTGTGGCCTCTCCCGTCGCGGAGCACAGGCTCCGGACGCGCAGGCTCAGCGGCCATGGCTCACGGGCCCAGGCACTCCGCGGCATGCGAGATCTTCCCGGACCGGGGCACGAACCCGTGTCCCCTGCATCGGCAGGCGGACTCTCTACCACTGCGCCACCAGGGAAGCCCTCAAGGCCTATTTTTTTAAAGTTTAAAAATTCCTTCTTTACAGTTGAACTATTAAAAGCCCACAGAGCCATCCTTATAAGTAAAACAGTATAGCTAACTAATAAAGTAATTCACCTAGACTTTCAGCTTGTGTAAGGGTAAGAGCTTTGACTGTGAGGAAAACAGAAAGCAAAGGTTCCTGTATATTGTACAGCTCAATGATCTTGGAAATAATTTTCCCAGGGTAGAAGGGGAAGAGGTCACACATACATTCTATTTGATTCTATTTTGACAGGGTGAAGTGGATTACCAAAACAACAGTTCATACATATTTAAAGAGGAAGGAAAGTACTCCTTGGGAGCTACAGCTTTAAGTGCTTTTCTACACCAGATGTCTGCTTTTTAATGGGTCTTCTTTATTTAGGAAATGAAAATGAAATTAGGAGTAGGCCACATTTTCCCATTGAACAAATGTGCATATCACATGGAGCACGTGGACATATCACCATGCTGTCTCATCATCAGATTAAAATACAGAAAGAATTTAAGTGGGAAGAAAATGCTTTTTAAAAAGTTTTATTTATAAATGCTTATATGTATATATATATATATATATAAAGGTAAAGTTTTGAACAGCAGTTGTTTCCAATGACCTAAAGAAATTTTGAAGAGAATGACCAATAAAGATAAGCTGAAGGGAAAAACAGAATCTACTTTGCAAAGTAATTCATACTGACATTCCTTCATACTGAAAAATGTTGCAATTTTTGGAAAACCTTCTAGGAAAATCTCTCATCTCTTTATTACTCAGAAAATCCTCTGTGATATACCAGAGGTACATACATATATATATAACCCACTGGGAAATGCATATACCAAATTGGTAAAATAAGAGGATCTAGAGCAGGTACTATTCCCTATACTTAATTTTTCACATTGACAAAGTTTCTGTACCAGTTTTTGGCTAGGATCTATATATTCAATCAATATAACTTCTCTTTTCCACTTAGGGTTTTGGGACAGGAGGGTAAAATAAGATAGCATATTAATAGTCCAATGGGCTATCCATTCATTTTTTAAAAACAAATATCTATCGTTCATTTGTTGGACAAGTATTGTCTCTCATTACAGGACTCCCTTTCTTTTGGGAACTCCTATTCTATAATTCCTGTCCAGTGGCCACATTTTTATATGTCCCAATAGATTGGTGCATAGATGGGCACTTGATCTAAACTGGACAGTGAGCCCTTTTTATTTAAGGGACGTTCTGTAGTATGAACTATAAAAGGTTGCATAAGAAGTTTAGTTAGGAGAAGAGACAGACAGACAGACAGACAGACATTGGGAGGAAGGTATGAGAGAGACAAAAAAGGTTGGAGAAGGTCTGAATCCTGGTGTCAGGCTCAGCTTCCTTCCTATGCCTTGGATCAGTGACACATGCTACCAGCTTTATAACAACCCCCCCCCTTTCTTTTGTGTGTGTGTGTGTGTGTGTGTGTGTGTGGTACGCGGGCCTCTCACTGTTGTGGCCTCTCCCGTTGCAGAGCACAGGCTCCGGATGCGCAGGCTCAGCGGCCATGGCTCACGGGCCCAGCTGCTCCGCGGCATGTGGGATCTTCCCAGACCAGGGCACGAACCCGTGTCCCCTGCATCGGCAGGTGGACTCTCAACCACTGTGCCACCAGGGAAGCCCCCAAAACCCTTTTTAACTCAAATTGATTGAAGTTGTATTTCTGTTACTTTTAACTAAAGACTACCAAATAATACATTGTAACCCTATAAACTCACTTTAAAAGGGTAAACACCTTCTATCTACCATGAAACTGGTCTGTGTAATGGGATTTCAGCTTATAGAGCCATGCAGTGCTGCACTGCAGAGCACCAAGGAGCATTTCCACACCGGCAGGGGGAGCCAGGTCAAGACAGAGTGCACCCAGATATATGAACCATTAAAGCCATGGGAAGACAAAGCTGTGCACCTGTCATGTTTACATCTGCAGTGTTCATGTAATTCATGTTTTCCTTGTCAAAAATGTTCAGAATGTGTAAAACCTAAGATGCATAGGAAAGCTTTATCATCACATACATAAAAGTCACTAAAAATTGTACTTATGCTAAATACTACCTTTGACTCCTTCATTTGGATTATATTTTCTATGAATCTCCTTCACCCATTTTTTTGTAATAGAAAATATGTGATTTCTCCTATTATACAACATCTTAATACTTAGGATGCAAAAGTTAAACAATAATTAATCTTTTTCCAAAAGATGAATGGGTAACTCTGCTGTGTAAGACTGAAAGTTCATTAATGTCTAAATGATAAAAGAGATACTAATCTCTCTTCATTAGTTAGGTGAAGTTAGTTACACCTTCTATGAAAGTGTATTCAGAACTTACATAATTTTAAGTATACACTGCAAGATTCCATGATTCAAATAGAACATTAGAAAAAAATGTCCATTTAATCATCTTGGCAGATTCATGCCTCTATTAATTTTAAGAATCATTTATAATTTCTATAAAGAATCAAGTTGAACTGAATTAAAATAGTAGAGACAGTAATCTAATATTTTAGATATATGGGGAAATGATAATATAAATGAACACATTTTAATATATATATAAAGCATTGACTTAAAATGAGTAATTTCATTTAAATAATGGCACACGCTTTTATAGTAAAATTTCTAGGAGAAGCATATCCATATTTTCAGTTGAGGCCTGAATGTAACTTTTTTGTATGTGAAGTTTCCGCTTTGTGAAGAAATGCAAGCATGTTTTCTAAAGCCATGTTCTGAATATTTTCTATTGTCATCTGTACTTCTGATTGGATATGCTACTGCTCCTATATTACTAAAGGATTTTTACTTAAAATAATTGACATTTACACCTCTTTCCTATATCAAACATATTTTTAGAGTTAGTATCAGACATTTAAAAACTTCCTACACAATTTGGACTTTTAATTTGATGGGAAATTAGTAAAAACCTTTGACACATAAAACATTCTGCTTGTTACATCTAACTTACAACTGTGATTTCGTGAGGGCAAGTTTAGCCATTTTACAAATTAGCAAACTGATGCTCACAGAAGCTAAATGACTTCCGTAAGCATCACAACTCAAATCTTCAGTTTCTTACCTAAATCTATTACCTCCAAAGGAAAGTACCCAACGTGATATATATACATAGGTAGTCAATATGGTTCTCTCAAAAATTTTACTTATAAAATAAAGACTAGTGAGTTTGGTTATAATCATTTAACAAAATGTGGGGTGAGGGGAGAGAGAAGTTTTAAGATAAATGAAAAGGAGCAATAATGGGCACTGTATCTCAAAAGAAGTTGATAAAACATAATGCTAAAGATATTGGAAAGATGAGAAGGTCATTCACTCATGTACATTTAAACACTTTCAAAAAGTTTTAAAAGTAAAAAAAATATTACAAATAGACACTTTCAATGTGCCATGTTTTGTGCTAGATTCTAAGTGTATAGTATTACATAAAAATTTATAGTTCTTAATGCCATAGAATGTATAATCTAGAGGGAAGTTCAGATTTTAATCAAACACAAATAAATGTATTACTACAAACTGCAGGAAAATATGAAGGAAACAAATAGGGTGATATAATACTGAGAGAACTTCTATAAAGAAGAATTTCACTTAACTCTGGAAGATAAGTAAGAATTAGACAAGTGGAGAAATCCAGGCAGAAAGGAAATCGTGTAAAACTTTAGTGTGAGAAGGAGCTTGGCATATTAAAAGAGCAGGGTGAGGGGAAGATGACTGAGGTAAGGACTAGATCATGAAGGGTCTTATTTAAAGAACTTGCTTTTTAATGCCCACTCTATGCTTTAGGAAAGCATAGTGGACAAGGGGATTTAATACATTCATACACAATGACTGGACCCTACAAATCATCAATTTAAACAGAGATTTCCATACTCTTAAATCTTGGTTATAATTTTCTTGGAATCTGGGAAGTATGTATCTATTTACTTCAAAATGTCTGTTTGGAAATTCAAAGCTGTCTTTGGCATGGATAATTGTGCCAAATGTATCCCAAATGGACAAAAGATAACTAATTTCAAAATAATGAGATATTAGCTCATTTAGATAGAAAACTACTCTAGCCTGTTACATTAATTTATTTTTCTGTGTCCTATTGTTCTTCTTTATGAAATAAGGGTTAAGCCTAGACCTTGGGTTTCCAGTATGAATCCAAAAGCTGTGAAGCTTAATCAAATTAATAAAAGAAAATTGATCTAGATTGCTAGTTCACATGAGTATAATACCCACATACTACCTCCTACAATTTTTATGGAACTGGTTACCTTCAGATGTCATGTTAATAAGCTTGGATCAATTAATAACTGTAATTGAAGCTGAACATAATTAAGCATTTAATTTTGAGCTCTTCAAGTATAATTCCATTAAAGTCACATCATGAAACTGGGGCAAAATAAAGAATTATTGACAAAAGATGGCCAGAAATGAAAAAGCTTCACCATGCAGTGATGTATAGCTTAATTGGGTCCAAACTGACTATTAAGTATGTTTATCTTCAAGTCAACAGTAGAAAAATGAGGAGGCCTACACACCTTTGAATTTCTGGTTGTGAGTTTACTACTTATAATTTTCCCTCAGCAAATGATCTCCTATGTTTTGAAGCTCTGACATCAGTTACATAGGGTCTTAAGATAGTTCTTCAGATTTTTAGGTTAAAAAGTGCCTTCATGTCACTGGTCTCCGTACACCGTCTTACACACTTGCCATGGGGATTTTTAAAATAATACAAAGTAACATATATTTTGAAGAAAAACATGTCCGTCTAAACCAAACAAAACACAGACTAACCTTTCATAATTCTATCTCTTTAGAGATAGAAAGAATATCTCAATATTGGGATATTTTGCATTAGAGTCTTTTTTTCCCTTGCACATGGGAGATTTTATTTCAGTCTGTTTGTTTACGAACATAGAATAATACCATTTGGTAATTTGCTTCTTTTACTAAATAATATATAGTGACTATTTTCTGCGTCAATAAAGTAAATATAGTTCTAATACAGACTTTTTAATCTCAGCAGAGTATAATAGTGTATGGTTATACCAAAACTCTTTTAACCAATTTCTTGGTTTTGGTATTTGTGATATTTTAAATTAATTTTTATGACAAAATATGCTGCAAATAATATCCTTATCCATAAATATTTGAACACAATTTAAGATCAATTCCTAGAAGAAAACTGTTAGCCTAAAGCACATGCAATAGATATTTGAAGGCCATTTTCCAAATGGAAGGGGGCAGGGTGATGTTTTGAGATACTTATAAAAATATCTGCACAGGATGCTGCTAAACTACAGGAATACGAGATTACTTCCAAAGCAAAAGTCCTAAGAACCTGATCACCAAATCCATAAATGTATCCTAACTTATACGGTAAATATTCTTGGAAACAGCTTAGAAAAACATATAATTTGTTTATTTTTTCCTTTAAAAAGGAGGGGGCTTCCCTGGTGGCGCAGTGGTTGAGGGTCCATCTGCCGGTGCAGGGTACACGGGTTCGTGCCCCGGTCCGGGAAGATCCCACATGCCACGGAGCTGCTGGGCCCGTGAGCCATGGCCGCTGAGCCTGCGCGTCCGGAGCCTGTGCTCCACAATGGGAGAGGCCACAACAGTGAGAGGCCCGCGTAAAAAAAAGGCCCGCAAAAAAAAAAAAAAAAAAAAAAAAAAAAACTAGGAACTTTTAGGAGTCATGTGTTCCAACTGTCTTGAAATATCAGAATCACCTGTGTTGCTTTGTGTAAATACCTGTTTGTGAGCACCAGTCTGGACTTAATAAATAATTATTTCTGAGTGCAGAAACTGGGGATAGTGGTATTTAAAAGTTTCCTAAACGATCCTGATGTGGCCAGCCTGACATTTGCCCTTGGACCAGAATTTTGGATCTAACTGCCTACTCCAATCCTCTCATTTTGTAGATTAGGAAACTGACTCCACACTCATTTTGGTGTTTACCAAACTCTTTAGTTAAACAGGCAGATAGAGACCTCTAAATCTCAAATCAGTGTTCTTTTTGCTATATTAATTTGCTTCTATTGCTGTCAATATGGACTCACATGATAATCAGCCCACTGGATCTACCATTAGAAGACCAAACAGGAAAGAAATGGATTATTTAATAATATTCATTGCATTATCTCACAAAGTGAAATGTATGTGTTTTGAACCCTGTTTATTGTTATTTTGATCTTATTGCTTTTTTAACCTTGAACTTATTGAAAATTAGATGAAACTATCAAAGTAAAATACTCTTAGACAATCTTACCTTCAGTTAAGATGTCTTTGTGTGACATCAATCCACTAAAATAAAAATCAATCAGCAAAAAATAATGTTTTTGTCCAAGGCAAATAAATATTTAATTATTTTTTCTATAAACTATCTGGTCTTAGATTTATAGACCATGAAACAAAAATATTGAGTTCTATTCTTCATTACTATTCATATTTGCTGCATAGAACTAACATTACCAAATTACTTCTGGAATAAAGTTGTTTATAAATGATAGATTAATACCTTCATGAATAGCCTTATTAACTTTACAAGACCATGCCTATTTTTCAAAGAATCAGATGAGAGATCTCTTTCTTAGAATCTTTCAAAACTTCACCAAAAATGAAGTAGAATTGTTTATAATACATCAACCATAAGGATCTTTCAAAGATATACAATATAATATCACACCATTATTTAACACAGTCCAATGGCTTCTTTTTGCATTAAAAATAATTCAAATGCCTAATTGTAGCTTACATAGCCCAGTGCCATCTGAACATGACTACCTTCTCTTTGAACTTATCTTCTGCTGTTATTCTCCTCATCTATTATGACCAGTCATATTGGCCTTCTTTGTCTACTTCACTCTGCCAAATTCTTCTACACATTTGGATCCTGAAACTAGCATGGTACCTGGAGTACCATGCTCTAGCTCCAGAGAGCTGTGTGATTTTCTCAGGCAAATGCCTCCTTTTCAGAGAGAACTTCTCTGACAGGCATGTGTAAAATAGTTACCAATAAACATCTACTGCAGCAGATTTTAATTCTCTACAACAGTTGTGATTAGCTAATGCTTCTTCTGATTTGCTTGTTTGTATATTTATTTGCTTACTTGTTTATTTTACTCACTTTGACCACCAAAATATAATCACCAAGAGAGAGGCTATGTCTCTCTTATTCACAGGTAGTCTTCCATAAGTAGGTGTTGGGAAGAACGAATGAATGAGTTTGTACAGGAATAGAGATCAAATAAAATACTGTAGCCAACATTTCATTTTTAAATATTTTTTCATTATGTAAAAGAAATTTGTTAATTTAATTTGGGATTGTGAAAAATTTAATATATCTCTATATCACGTGAGATATGAAAATATGGCTTTCTTAAACAAAACACCAATTTCAGATTACACAGATAACTCAGTGAGGCATTCTGTCATAAAACATGTGGCCATAAGCTATTGTCCATCTTCAAACAAATATGAGACTGATTTCTCATTCATGGCTGTAAAAATAGCATCTGTCCATTAGTATTAACTTTGTCCAGCCTAATAGGTCTTCAGGAGCTAAGCTTTAACAGGTCAGAAGCCAATGAAAACACACTGATAATTCTAACTGTGTTCATTATTAGCCATCAGCATGCTGTCTGTCATGCCAACTTGTGAAACTGTATTAACTGGTTTCAATTCAATCTCCACGTTCTTTAAAGCAAAAGAAAATGTGAATTTATGATAAAATCAACTGATACAATATATAGCTTAATCAATCAAAATTCTCCCTCAATACTACATTTCATCCAAAGCAAAATGTAGTTCTATAGACTGAGAGAGTAATATAGTCACAACTTCAGAATTCTTAGGGAGCTTTGAGTTCCAGGTGAGACACTTTTTTAAGAAATACAAGTGAATGGGCAAGGTCATGAGATGAATACGTTCCCTAATCATTCTGTTCACACTAGGTAGATCTTTGTCAAATGGTTTAGAATCACAGAAAAAGACTAGGAATTAAACTTAGCATTGCTTAGTTTTAATGCACAAATCTTAGTCTTTAAGGAGAGAGCTCATGAGAGATTCTTTATCTGAGCCAATTGTTGCCCTCAGATATTCACAGATAATTGCCACTGTGGGAGAGAATCCACCACAAGCTCCTGTTGAGTATGAAATCAATTCTCAGGAGTAAGAAGACATCTTTAGTGCCCACACATTCTGAAAAGCAGCAAGGATCTTAAAATGTCAGCTGCATGAAAGGTATATCATGAATAGACTCCACTGAAAGTATTTAGAGGTTCAAACACAGAGCCAATGAATCTGCAATTATCTTACATGAACCATGGATACTCTTAAAACTGCTACACACTAAAAGCCTACGACTGTCCTTTTGTGATTGCTGGAACTTACCTCTAATCCCATTTTGGGAGCTAGACATGCTCCTCACTGGACAGTGAAAATAATTTTGTATTTCATATGGGCACAACATACAAAGAGTGTCAATATGAATTGCATGCTCTTTTTTTTTTTTTTTATGGCTGTGTTGGGTACTACACGCTCATTTTTAACCTTCCCTTTATCTAAAAATGATGTTGAGATCAAATTCTGCTAGTGTATATTTATACGTATGTTCTAAAAATAAAATGATGGCTAAAGTGAATGAAAGGTAGAAACACTAGTAAAACCATAAATTAATAAATGGGTGTTCTACTTAAATATCTAAATGTAAAATGCAGATCAAAAATAAATCTGACTTATTTAATATAAAACTGGGATGAAACATGATTCTTAATATGAATAGTGTGACTGCCAGAATGGATTATTTTATATCATATAAAATTTATATTTTAGAATGATCCTTGCTAACTAAAATAGACATACAGTAATAACTCTCCCATTAAATCCTCTCATACCTCAAAGTCCTTCTAATAAATCTTAGGGACTTCCCTGGTGGTGCAGTGGTTAAGAATATGCCTGCCAATGCAGGGGACACGGGTTCGAGCCCTGGTCCGGGAAAATCCCACATGCCGTGGAGCAACTAAGCCTGTGCACCACCTGCGAGTCACACCTACTGAAGCCCGTGTGCCACAACTACTGAAGTCCATGCACCTAGAGCCCGTGCTCCTCAACAAGAGAAGCCACCACAATGAGAAGCCCACACACTGCAAAGAAGAGTAGCCCCTGCTCACCGCAACTAGAGAAAGCTCGCATGTAGCAACGAAGACCCAATGCAGCCAAAAATAAAAATAAATACATTAAAAATAATAATAATAAA
The DNA here is from genome assembly GCF_964341445.2 of Mesoplodon mirus. Classification (NCBI taxonomy): domain Eukaryota; kingdom Metazoa; phylum Chordata; class Mammalia; order Artiodactyla; family Ziphiidae; genus Mesoplodon; species Mesoplodon mirus. The sequence continues at coordinate 116,636,948 of NC_138982.1, forward strand.
ATAAAAATAAATCTTAGACTTCTGATGGGAGAAGCAGGACTCAATAGGAGAGAAAAATCATACATATATAATGATATTCCTTATATTCTCTATAACCACAGTTTGTGTTGCCAAATAAATCAATTAAATTGATATAATGCCCATATTTAAATAAAATTATTTAAACTATATTCTGTGTTTGTAGTTTATAGGAACAGAGTGTCTATTATATAGAGGATAGAGTACCTCAAATCACCAGTCCATTAATGAAGGGAGAAAAAAATAAACAATAGCTCAACCAAGTGCTATGCTTTATGTGTGACCAGTCAATGAACAGTGTACAATCATGTAGTAATTCAAGAATATTACAATGCATTTAAAATGTCCATGAAAAAATTGAAAAATATTAAGAAGACCACAGAAATATTTTCTTACAAGAGAGCATAGCTAGGGCAATTGTCTTCATGCAAAGAAGGGGCAGCACTACAATTAATCTTATTCCAAAAGGGAAATAATATTTAAAAAATTTTAAATCTATATCCTCATTATTATGGGCTGAATTGTGTCCCCCAAAAGGATGTGTTGAAGTTGTAAACCCCAGTACCTACATATATGACCTTATATGCACTAAGGTTTTTGCTGATGTAATCAAGTTAAGATCTGGTCATACTGGAGTAGGGTGGGCCTTTAATCCAATATGACTGGTGTCTTTATAAGAAGAGGAGTGAGAGATACCCAGGAGGAGAACACCACGTGGAGACACAGACACAGCGAGAAGACAAACGTGTGAAGACAGAGGCAAAGACTAGAATTAGGCCTGGAAGAAACAAGGAAGGATCCTTTCTTAGAGGATTTGGAGAGAGCATGAACCTTGATTTCAAATTTATTTCCAAAACCATGAGGTAAAGTGAATAAATTTCTGCTGTTTCAAGCCACCCAGTTTGTAATACAGTAATTTGTTAAGGTAGCCCTAGGAATCAACTCTTGTTCTGCATAACCGTGATCTACATAATTTATTTCAATATTTTCCTTCTCATCAGTCAAAGCAAGGTTATTATTTTTTAAAGCCAATATTTGCAATAAAATCCGTAATATTTTTTTTTTTTGCTTACACATTAAAGAAGTATAATTCCTCCAATGGCACAACACATTAAACTAGTTTAAGACTACATGTAATTGAGTTATTGGTATGAATCTCCACACATTCCTACCTCCCTACCTAAGATCTGGTTAATTAGACTGGCCAACATTAGACATTTTCTTGAGGAAGAAAAATATGGATTATCTAACTTGGAGTTCATTTTCTTTTTTTGTTCACACATTTACAGGGAGAAAATACTGAATTATAAAAAGTACTATCAGGTAAACCATTGGATAATCAAATAGACTTCACAAAAGGAAAAGAAAATTGCATATTCTAGGAAAAATCTGAAACTTTTTTCTACTTTTATTAGAATTGAAGGGAAGTCTAGCAGTCTAAAAAGTTTCAAAAGACGGATTTAAACATATAGATCTTTTAAAATTATGAATTCCATAACAAAAATCATGGCACTTAAAGTATAAAGCTATTGTCATAAATGTCTTCTAAAACTTATTTCATGTATTTGTTGGGAAAAAAATTGCTCTTAATTCTAAGTTATCTTGCAGTTTACCACTAAATATTTTTTATTTGAAGTGAAAGAATCTTCAAGTTTGAATAATGTAAAGAAGTATTTTGCTAACAAGAAAAGCGATATTTTTAAATTGCACCCACTGAATTGAATGTTAAGATTAGTGTGGCTCTAGGAAAATGCCATCCAGTATTATTTAATGGTTGTGAAGCAAGTGCAGAGGTAGAGTACAGAGTAAATGATGGGTAACCATTGGGTAACAACTGAGCTCTGTTGTTAGTCCTTCATCTCTAGCTGTTCCACTGGAATCCTGCAAAATTAAGCCAGGTTGGCTGGGAGCTCTGACTCAAAATGGTTTCCCTAATATATTTTAAATAATATAGGCAGTGCATCATTCTTATTTACCTTCTACTCTAAAACAGGTTCACCTCCTATTTACATTTTTGGTTGAGATAAGGCATGCATCATATTTTGTCCTAGGAGGGAAAGTATCCAAAAGAGAGTGATCTTACACTTATTTAAGTTGTTTTTTTCATGGAGAAGCAGTTTTGAACTGTGGTTAATAGCACAGGTCTTAGACCTTGCTCCTTCACCTACTAGCTGTGTAGCCTTAAAGATATTACTAATTCATTTGTACTTTAGTTTGCTCATCTACAGAATAGGGATGAGTCTATTTTCTATCTCACAAAGTTGTAGTTAAGGACTGAATGAGAAAATACAGGTAAATCAATTCCAACATTGTCAGTTTCAGCCACCACTATCAACACAGTCATCACCAAACTATACTGCAGAGAAGCCATGAAGTCTATTTCAATAAAAACATGAAGCAGTAAAAAAGGAAAAAATTAAATATATGTAAATAATTAACTGGCATTTGGTTTCTTGAAAAAGATAGACAAGTTTGATTCAGTAACTTTTACACAGTGAGTGTATTCAAACATTTTGAAGCTGACATTTAAAATGTCAGCATCATCATTGGCTTCTGATGCCTTAGTTACACATCAATCTTACTTTAACTAGTTTTCCCTCCCAAGAAAATGGGAAACCCAATTTATTTTTATAAGTGTTTTGGGGAAAAAATAGATTCTTAACCTAAGATTACTTGCAAACTCTCAAGATGCCATAAACAGTTTGTACCCCACCCCCAAGAACAGAGTGTGATCAATCATTCCCATGATATATTTGCACTAAATATTGCTTAATCTTCTTAATCAACACAATAAGAAAAGTAGGTGAGGTGACCTTCTGGCAAAAAATATTCTACAAATTGCATAAACCCTTCACACACCTTGAGTAGTACCTTTACATGCAATGCTTTGTCTTTTAGCATCAAGTGGAATTGGAGAAACATATTACTTGGTTATTTGATTCTTTAGGCACAATAGGACACAATGCTACACTGCAATGCCAAGAAAAAGAGATAGGTCTTCCTCCTAATCCCAAATGACTTTACGGCATGACTGCTGCCAACCCATCCAGCTGTATTCCTATGAGCGGCTGAGATTCTATTTTGCTGCATGCTAAAAGACACTGTGCAGGAAAGCAGCTCTGTTGGGGAAGCTCTCAATGAGAGAGAGTCTGCTAGAAACCATCTTGCTGAGGATCTCCTAACCTAAGGCCTTTCAGTTAAGTTCAGTCATGTTATTCTGAGAAGGTGAGTAATTTCATTTCATGGGGCTGCTACAATCACCCAAGGAGTCATTTGATAGACACTAAAATAAATATTTGATGAATGCAAGAAAGAAAGAGAGAGAGAGATCAACCAAAAGAGAGGGTGGGGTAGTGGGAGGAGGTGATGGAGTGGGGTAGAGGAGATGGAGAGGGAGAGGGGGAAGGAAGGAAGGAAGGAAGGGAGGGAGGAAGAGGGGAGGGAGGGAAGGAAGGAAGTGGGGAGGGAGGGAAGGATGGAGGAAGGGAGGAAGGAGGGAAGGAAGGAAGGAAGGAAGGGAGGGAGGAAGGAAGGAAGGAAGAGGGGAGGGAGGGAAGGAAGGAAGGAAGGGAGGGAAGAAGAGGGGAGGGAGGGAAGGAAGGAAGTGGGGAGGGAGGGAAGGACGGAGGGAAGGAAGGAAGGAGGGAAGGAAGGAAGGAAGGAAGGAAGGAAGGAAGGAAGAGGGGAGGGAGGGAAGGATGGAGGGAAGGAAGGAAGGAAGAGGGGAGGGAGGGAAGGAAGGAAGTGGAGAGGGAGGGAAGGACGGAGGGAAGGAAGGAAGGAAGGAAGGGAGGAAGGGAGGAAGTCAAGTCATTTAAGTTGAGGGCTTTCTTACGTAATGCTTCCATTACTCATGCTGCCAAGGAAAATCAAATTGCCTAAAAAGAATAATTTTTAAAACAGTAATGAAGTTAGAAGGACAGGAAGGAATAACTATTTCAGAACAAGCCCCGCCCTGGCCATTTCTACAAGTTTTAAGGAGAAGGATGATAGGATAGGCATACATTAAAAACATTAGTCACTGTTACTATGTCTTCCCTCCTGAAATATCACCAATTTGTTCTTCTTCAACTCATTCAGCATTTTTCTGTTACTCTAGAAGACAGATGTGTAATCAGATGGAGCAAATTAGAATAAAGTACCGTAAGGTAGCAGTGCTCTACACTGCAGGAAATGTTGTCTATAGCAGTTTGAAACATGGTCAAAATTGAGAGAAAAAGCCCAGCAACTAGTAATTTCACAGTTGGCCAGCTTCTCTCTAATCTTTGGTATTATTCTTGACTCTTTCTTTGACTTCTGAGTAAGTGTGTACCTATCTGGGCAAGTCAAAATTAAAGTTACTACTTTAATCAAAATGTAGATTAAATAGGAATCACACCTACACCCTTATTACCTCTAAGTAGCTTGCATATGTAATTTGTTTAAAACCTAGGAATTTGTGAGCAATCTAGATGTATAATTTTTAAGTTAGTAAAACTCATTAGGCCATCCATAATTTGTTTGTCCTTGAAGATCAAAGTACAATCTTTATTTTTTAAATTAATTTATTAATCTATTTTTAATATTTATTTTTTTAAATTTTTGGCTGTGTTGGGTATTCATTGCTGTGTACGGGCTTTCTCTAGTTGCGGCGAGCAAGGGTTACTCTTCTTTGCGGTGCACGGGCTTCTCACTGTGGTGACTTCTCTTGTTGCACAGCATGGGCTCTAGATGCGCAGGCTTCAGTAGTTGTGGCACGTGGCCTCAGTAGTTGTGGCTCATGGGCTCCAGAGTGCAGGCTCAGTAGCTGTGGCACACAGGCTCTGCAGCTTGTGGGATCTTCTTGGACCAGGGATCGAACCCTACATTGGCAGGCAGATTCTTAACCACTGTGCCACCAGGGAAGTCCCTCAAGGTACAATCTTAAGGTAAACAATATTCAGGAAATTGGCTGTTGGCAGTTACACATTATATTGTAATGTAGATTTCAGAATATAGGTCTTTTTTTTTCATGAAAATTACGCCAGTGACTTAAAAACCAACATCCAGATAATATAAAAATGTTACTATATTTTATTATTTGTTAAAAAAATAGAAGTATAGCAGAAACCTTCAATGAAAATCCAGGAGAAAAATATTTATTTTCCTTATACCTTATCCCCATTCATGATTTCATGATTACTTTCTGTGTCTATTTGTCCTTAGATTGTTTAGTTTGTTTTTTTTTTTCTTTTTCTTTTCACAGCCTGCAACCATTACCCTGTGGTGTGTACCTGTACTGTAGTTTTATTACATTCAGAACTGGAAAGTTCTTTTTACCCAATCATTTTCCCCTCAAAGTATGACCATGAGTCCCCCAGTTACCAATGATGCTTTTTAAAAATGGAAGTTCCTAGTCTCTGCCCCATACTCACTAAATCAAAATCTCTGCGGGTGGTTCCACGAATCTGGATTTTTAACAAATTCCTCAGTGATTCTTATACTCTAAAGTTTGGGTATTTCTGCCCTAAACTCACCAGTCCAGTTATGGGTAGTCATACACAGGATCCAAAAAGAAATTTTTAGGTGACAAATGCAGTAAATGTCCATGAGCTCAGTTCAAGATGAGCATGCCAAGGCATGCAGAAATAAATACTCTGTTCTGATAACATGTCCAGATGAAATAAGGCAAACCAATATACTTTAATGTAGAATTTAAAGATGGAAAATTGGGATTATATTTTCAGCTACAAAAAGTATGAATTTCCTTGATCTATTCGAAGTTCATAGGTCTTGTTATTAAATTAATTTCAGAGCCACAAAGAGCAACACAATACATATAACTTAAAAAAATAAGAAAAATTAAACTGTAACTGTTATTATATGCTCAGATTCTAAGTTAAGCACAGATGGCTGCAATGGGGTTTGCTACTTTGGGGGAGGATTTTGCTCTTACATTATTCTGTAAATCTCCTTAAACAATGAATCGGTGAGGTGCTGCGTCACCAAACAAAGGAAGGGAATGTGACGATGTAGAAGAGCACAGAATCCAGAAACACCTGACTTCAACTCTCAGTTGTTCCATAATATGAGAGGTATGACCTTGAGCAAGTTACTTAAAGTCTCTACAGCTTTGTTTTCCACGTTTTGCATAATGAGGATAATACTATCTTACCATTCAAGGTTGTAATAAAAATTAGGTAAGTGACATAGCACTTATAATGACCAGCACCTAGTAGGTGCTTGAGATATTATAACTAGAACAGCAGCAATGACAAAGGCAGCAGGTACAGTAATTGCATTCAAATTATACATATTCTTTATAACAAAGAAAGACTTGCAAATATGCAATTACAGATTGCCTGGAATCTGACTGAGGCTTTGGTGAGGAAAGGGAATGCTTGGCCTGTAGTCTCTGGGATAGTCCCTGTTTGCCAGGTGGCTTGTTGTTTAGAGACAATATGTTTAAATCCTATGTGTTCTCCAGTCACTGGTATCTGAAGGGTGGCAAAATATGGCACTCCAAAATACACCACTTTAGCATAAGGATAATTTTAAGCTAAAGGCACTTGAAAAATAGCAGGTACAAGAAAGGCACTCTGACCTTCCCTTTTCTTCCTGAAAGTAGGAGATAAAATTTATGTGGAAGATGCCTTCCTTATACCAGAGGAAAGACAAATTCTTATCACCAGAGAAAGGGAGTAGAGGTAGACAGAATTCTGTAGGAAAAGACCTGTTAAAGTAACTTTCATCTTTAAAGTAACTTTCATCTTTAAAGTAACTTTCATCTTTAAAGCCCCATATGTTTAATTGTCTCTCTTTGTTCAACCTAATGTATAGGCACTTAGCTTTTGTCACTTCTTTGGCTCTTCATCTCCATACGAGGGCCCCCATGTCATGTAAAATGTATATTAAATAAATTTGTATGTTTTTCTCTTCTTTATCTGTCTTTTGTTATGGAGTTCCAGACAAGATCCTAAGGAAGTTAGGGAAAAGATTTTTCCTCCCCTACATAGCAAACACACCATATACTCTTTCTTTTTTTTTGCGGTATGCAGGCCTCTCACTGTTGTGGCCTCTCCCGTTGTGGAGCACAGGCTCCGGACGCACAGGCTCAGTGGCCATGGCTCATGGGCCCAGCCACTCCGCGGCATGTGGGATCTTCCCGGACCGGGGCACGAATCCGTGTACCCTGCATCGGTAGGCGGACTCTCAACCACTGCGCCACCAGGGAAGCCCCATGCCATGTACTCTTTAAGAAAATTATGTGGCTTTCAGGGACTTTTGATTTTAAGAACACTCTTTTTCTTAATCCTCAGTCTGGTAGTGACTAAGAAAGAAGCCGAACTATAGTTCTTCTGACAATACCTTATCTTAACATCTGGTCTGCTTGCAGATGAGGAGCATCCTCTTCACTAGAGACAAACAGACCACTTGTAACCTAAAACAACCCACAGCACAATATAAACACCTTTTTGAAAGACTTTTATAGGACCAATGAGAAAGTAATACTGATTTAATTTTTCTTTTCTAAGTTGCATTTACTATGTTGCTCTTTGTGGCTCTGAAATTGATATAACACCATGGACAGCTACCAAAAATAACAATATCTGCAATCTTTTAAATGTTTTCCATTTTATGCCCTTAGCCTACAGTAATTAGATTATATATAATAGATTACATAGGTTACATACACACACATTGTTGGTATATATTTCATTACTACTGTCTCCTTGTAAATAGCTGAAATAATATTATTACAATGAAAGTGATCCATAACACCTTCTAAAATGCCATTCCCTTTCCAAGAGTAAACAGGTTTGTGGGTGTTTTTCCATACCATTTCTTACACATACATATATATGTAAAAGTATAGAAATTAAAGATTTTTTATATAAATGAAGTCATGCTCTTTTTCCACTTACTCTTTACATTCAACACTATGTAATGGATATTTCCATGCCAGTTCATAAATCTCTACAAATACTCTATTTATATGTGATGTGAAGTGTGACTATGAGAATAAGAATAGCCTGCATTACTGACTGCCCACTGTGAAGAGATGAATTAGCTGAGGGACAAGAGGTTGACCATGTTGACTAAGGAATCATTGACCTTTTTTTTTTTTTTTTTTTTTTGTGGTACGCGGGCCTCTCACTGTTGTGGCCTCTCCCGTTGTGGAGCACAGGCTCCGGACGCGCAGGCTCAGCAACCATGGCTCATGAGCCCAGCCGCTCCGTGGCATGTGGGATCTTCCCAGACCGGGGCACGAACCCGTGCCCCCTGCATCGGCAGGCGGACTCTCAACCACTGCGCCACCAGGGAAGCCCAGGAATCACTGACTATTAACCCATAATGAAAACAGCTGAATTAGCCTTTATGATTTTTTTTTTTTTCTGAATACCTTGTCTCTGCTCTCTGGACTTCACCTGGACACCACCACTTAGCGAACAATGATTCATTTCACTTGACCTCATTCGATGTCTCTGGCTCCTCAACTAGGGATCAGCTAGGTTCTCTACCTCAGTTTCCAAGGGAGAAAGGCAAAACACTTATGATTCAAGCCACCTAGATAAAAACCCTAATGCATAACAAAATAAGGGAGAAAACAATTGCATTAAAGGAAGTGCCAAGGAGTGACTGGTACCACAAGGAGATGAAAACCCAGGATGGAATCTTGCAAGAGATTATAAAGTCTTTTCACCAAAGGGGCTAACACTTCACTTTATCAACCACCAAATATTACCCTTCTGGGAATCATTACTATTGATTACTGTGTCATTTATATGTATCACACTGTATGGTAATTATCTGTTTATACATCTGTCTCTCTAGAGTCTGGGTTCTTTGAGAGTAGGGATTACTTAAAGTTTATCAATGAAGACCAAGCACTTGAATATAGAGTATATTTCTATGAACTACTTGTTGAAATGAAATGTCTTTCTAAGAAACATTTTGGGGCCTGACCAAAGAAGTCATGTGCAATCTGAACTCTTTACCTTGGTCCTGAAAAGCCCACATAGTCAGGCCACTGTGGCCTTTCCACCCTCCCATTTGATAACTCTTGCCCCCTGTTCACTCCTCTCCAGCTACTGGGTGTTTTTTCAGTTCTTAAACCAGCAAATTGCTTTTTCAACTTAGGAACTTTAGGCACATGGTTCCCTATCCCTGAAATTCTCTTCCCCTAGCTCTTTATGAGACTGATTCCTTCTCATCCTCAAGTTTCAGTTCAAATATTCCCTCCTCAGTGCTGACCACCCTGACAGGGGCTCCCTGCTATTCACTACTTTAGCATGCTGTTAATTTCTTCCCGGGACTTATCCTAACCTCCATTTTGAAAAGAGATTCTTCTTATTCAGTGTCTTCCCCCAGTAGAATGTATTCTCCACAAGGGAATAGACATGAGTGACAAGTATCATATGAGGCACATCCAATTTTGAGGCCTCAACTCAATCTAAGTGTAAAATATCAACTCTCCAGATGTACAGTATATATCTTCTTTACTGCATTTTTTTCCCTTCTCTCAGCTGGACTTCTGAATACAACAAAATCTGTAGATGCTTGCAGATAGCAGTCAAGAGGGAATTCTTCTTGACTGCTTGGGGAAAGCTTAGATAGGCTGAAAATAAAGGGGTTTTGTCCCATTGCTAACGTACCATGAATATACATTATTTCTAAATAATTAACTAGGAGATCATGAGATATATCTTTATGGGTTATCAAAATTTGAAAAACTATGTTCTGTAGCACTGATTCATTTGTTCACTAGTTTATTCATTCAATCAAATAGTGTTGAGCACTTGCTATGCATCAGGCATTATTCTGGGTGCCAGGGAGACAACTGTGAACAGGACCAGCTTCTGGCCCCTGTGAAACTTGCATTCTAGGTAGGGAGCCTGAAGATAAACAAATAGAGAGACTTGGCTGGTGGCCACTTTCTCCATTTTCGAAGCTTGCAATGTTTCATCTCTCTGACCCACCTTCCATAGTCACATCTCCCTCTGAGTTCAGTAGAGAAAGGTTCTCATCTCTAAAAGATTCTTGTAGTTATATTAGGTCCATCTGGATAATGCAAGATAATCTCCCCATCTCAACGTTCTAACTTAATTACATTTTAAAATCCCTTTTGTCCTGTAAGGTAATGTAGCCACAGGTTCTGGGGATTAAGATGTGGACATCTTTGGCAATCCATTATTTTGCCTACCAAGCTAAAGGAAGCTAAATGAATTACTTTTCATCTTCCTTTGCAGTTGGATGTTTGGCTGTTTGATTTATTCTCACTCCATTTCTGATGGCAGAAACATAGAAGTCAGCAGTGTTCGGATCAATTCCCCATTTTTCCAACCATTTTCTGACTAGCCTCCACTTGTCTTCACTGGAACCAACAGACTCCACAATGAACCCTGTTTTTTAAAGAACATAATAATTTAACCAGTCTCTTTTTTGCTTATATGTGATGCTTAATAACCAGATGATTTTTAGCACTGTATCATACAGACCCAGTGAAGATGAACGTAAGACTGTGAATATTCATCACAAGGTAGATAAAGTTAAGTCATCTGTTGTTCAGTAATGAAGCTTTCCACATAAGTTCAGCCAACACTGGAAGCAGTTGATCACTACATATATTGCCCTCATTAAAACTTGCAAAAGTGAAAGGTGTGAAATTTCAGCTTGGGTACTTGGAGGAAATAAGATTTTGAAATGGGATTGATGATCTTCCTCCAGAGAAATCACGTGGAAGCACTTCTGTCCAGGAGAAATATTATTTCACGATACCATAAAATATTTTAGGAGATAGCCAATGGTTTCATGTATGAGAACACTGGAACTATCTGAACTGTTGGAAGTTTTGCTTTATTCAATTTACTTTGTCTTTTCCCTCTCTTTCCACCTCTCTGCTTTCTTCTTTATAATGTAACAAGGAATTTCATTAGGTCTCTCTTTTTTCTTTTTAATTAAGCCAAATTTTTAACAACTTTTGCCCCTCCTTTTTTGATTCTATTGTATACAGTTATTTGGTTCAGTATATAAGTTAAATTTTCCAATGAATAAATCTAGTCATTTAAATTTATTTACTGCTTGCTCCTGAATTTGCTTAATCGGGTACAAGCAGGGAATAAAGAACGTATTTGTCTGTGTTTGCCTGAGGCAACACAAGGTTGCTTAACCATTACCTTTTTTTTTTTTTAAACATCTTTATTGGAGTATAATTGCTTTACAATGGTGTGTTAGTTTCTGCTTTATAACAAAGTGAATCAGCTATACATATACATATATCCCCATATCTCTTCCCTCTTGTGTCTCCCTCCCTCCTGCCCTCCCTATCCCACCCCTCTAGGTGGTCACAAAGCACCGAGTTGATCTCCCTGTGTTATGTGGCTCTCTAGTTATGAGAGATCAATTTATCAATCTATCAATATCAATCTATCAATATAAATTAAAATAATAAAAGATTAAGGTAAAATAAATATATATGAATATATTAATAATAAAATGTATAATATGTACATATACCCTTGAACTACCACAGTATATTTAAGTATTCTGATAAAATACATACTAAATCAATTTATTAGATAAAAATATAAAAGGGCCAAATTGTTGAATTCTGCAAGGGGAAAATGAGATGCTCTCCTCCTCATCAAATTTTGCTAATTCAGTAAAATAAATATTAACATCCTTCTCAAATGATCTATTACACACTTACAAAAACACAAGACTAATTAGCAATCCCCCAAAGACTTGGGTTTGAGAATTCTGATTCTTCAAATTGGAGTTCTTAGATTTTCCAGAAAGAAGTATGTTTCAAAGTTACATGTTTAATGAAACACTCAGGTAAGTATAGTATTGGATTAATCCACACACACATTTGTACTATGATACACAGTAGCTAAAATTACATAACAGGCTTTCAAATGGATTTTTCACATTCCCATACGAAGCAAGCAGAGCCCTGCACTACCTGTCTGTTGCTCCCTATTCGCTAGCTACCGCTTCTCTCCAGCAAGGTGCCAGGGAAGGCTCTAAATATATTTGATTAGTTTCAGGCCTTCATTTTTAGCAAGTCATCACCCTCTTAACAGCAGATGATGCCCTCTAGTTCGAATCAATGTGAGTGGTCCTGGTTACAATGGGCTGGATTAATGATGAAAAATGTGTCGTCAGCCTAGAGGTCCTTGGACATTCATCACCCAATGGGTCTGCCAATTGGTGGGCTGCCCCTGGCTCATCAGCACAATACTTTCCCAGCCTTAAAGAGATAGTGTCCTTTTCAGATTAATTTAATGAGGCCTGGGAAGTGGGGAAAGGGACATGGTGAGACAGTTAACTTGACAGCTAACTTGACAGATTTAGGTTCTATATGTTTCAGTACTTCTCTAACAAGTGTGCTTCCTTTTGAAATTTGCAAGGGAAGTATATGCAATTATTAAAAGCTGTATCTGGAAGTCTATAATTGCTGATGTTTCATTCTAAAATATTTTTCTTATAAAATAAACCTAGAAAATGTTATTAATATGGATATGATAGATTAAAAATGTTTGTGGTTAACTATAATATTTCCAGAAACCTTAAATTCCTGAATAATTCTCAAAATGAAGTGAATATAAGCTTTAAAATTATTTTATTTTATTCACTTCTTTTTCCTTGAGTTCATTTCTTTTGTTACTCTTAGCCTAGGACATTTTTCTTGACCTTGATCATCAGTGCATATACTTTCATTTAAAAGATAGAAAAAACTGTAAGAAAGCCACTTAAATAAGTTCTCCTTTTAAAACAGTTTACATTCATCCTTCATTCATAAATGTTTACTTAACATTTCATTGAGCAACTTCCTGTCCTTCACCAGCTCACCAAAGTAATGGACATGTGGAAATTAATATAAGAAATTATTCTAGGTTTTATAAACAAGTCAAATAAAATATAGTTGGCAAAATTAGCAAGGAAAAAATAAATGCCAAGTTTAATTTGTATTGCCTCCTGCTTATTTGAATTTAATAAAGTTGAAAAAACTATTAAAAAAATATTAGTCACTGAAAGGAAACAACACACGTCATGGGTTAAGATTGGGGAGGGGGAGATGGTGACAGATTTTAATGTCACTGTTAACATGGAAAATCCTAATAGCATTGCCCCTTCATTTTGAAATTCTTTCTTCCAACAGTCACCTGATGTTCAATTTCTGATAAATTATAATGATTACTATGAAAAATGATTTTCTGATATAAATCAAACATTACAAATTAAGCTTTACACTATAATTACTCCTCCATCCATTGCCATGTTTCTAACAACCCAGTAATGCATGCTGACTTTTTCAATTTTGGCCTGAAGGACATAAATTTGTCATTTAATGGGAAGTTCATAACTTCCCATTAAGTTTGTAACTTCCCATTAAATGACACAGCAAGTCCAAGATACTATAAGTTAATAATAGCAGTTAACCCAGTGTTGATTCCAGAAAATTGGGGAATACTTTTTCCAGATTAGTAAAAGAGATTTGTAAACATAATTTACCCTGTGAACATTTAATCTTGGCAATTACCAAGTTCTCAGGAAACACATACTGAGTTGAATGAATTAACCCAATTTTCTGCTGTTAGGAAATCTTAAACATAGACCTATTGCATTCAATCAGAAAATATTATTAAATGAAAGGTCTGGAGTCTGGAATGACCAGAGGATATGTAAGAGAGATTAAGCAACATCCTGAGAAAGGAGTCATTAAAGGTAATAACCATGTTAAGTTTGGCACAAGCGAACTTACATGAAGAGTAGCTGGTACAAGGACACAGGACGGTAAGGGGTTAGGAGTGAATGGGGCCAGTGACAAGAAGACAGCTTAAAAGGAGAGTCCCCCAGAGAATTTGGAGGGAGGCTGTAAACTGATATATTGAATTAAGCTGCCACTGATCTTACTATCAACTAGAACTAGCTATAACATTTAGGAAATTTTTCTGGATTAGATATGAAATAATAAAATCTTTAAATCAGTATTCCACAGCCATTGGTGTTTGACATCAGCTATCATCTCACCTAACGTAAGTTAGTCTTTGCTATATTCACTTTAGGCTTTGACAGCTGTTTGAGGACAACAAAATATAATAAAAAACTAATCTGTACCTGAAAATATAGGTTCCCAATGTCTACATTAGAAAACAGATGCTGGGCTTCCCTGGTGGCGCAGTGGTTGAGAGTCCGCCTGCCGATGAAGGGGATGCGGATTCGTGCCCCGGTCCGGGAAGATCCCACATGCCACGGAGCGGCTGGGCCCGTGAGCCATGGCCTATGGGCCTGCGCGTCCGGAGCCTGTGATTCTCAACGGGAGAGGCCACAACAGTGAGAGGCCCGCGTACCACAAAAAACAAAACAAAACAAACAAAAAAACAGATGCATACACGTGGGTCCAATAAATAATATCTAGCTATAACTCGATAACTAGAACTTCAAAAAAGGGAGTGCTTCACTTTTATTCTTCAATTTTTCCACTTTTAGGTATTTTCACAAATTTGAAAAGGTATATGAGGTTTTGCGTCATTTAAAACAAGAACTTGTTCAGGGCTTCCCTGGTGGCGCAGTGGTTGAGAATCTGCCTGCCGATGCAGGGGACACAGGTTCAAGCCCCGGTCCGGGAAGATCCCACATGCCGCGGAGCAACTAGGCCCGTGCGTCACAACCACTGAGACTGCGCGTCTGGAGCCCGAGCTCCGCAACAAGAGAGGCCGCAATAGTGACAGACCCGCGCACCGCAATGAAGAGTGGCCCCCGGTTGTTACAACTAGAGAAAGCCCTCGCACAGAAACGAAGACCCAACACAGCAAAAAATAAGTTAATTAATTAATTAACTCCTACCCCCAACATCTTCTTTAAAAAAAAAAAGAACTTCTTCAAAGAATTCCCTACCCGAGTGATGATATAGTTTTGTTTAGCCTTGCTTTTTAGGTCATGACCTGTCTTCACCTTCTGCTACTCCAAGGTCATGGCCCTATTAGTAAATAAGGAAATTTGTCCATAAAATTATTTTGTTGACTTAAATACATGAAGATTCCAATGGTCCACACATCCATCAAAAACTCCTCCCCGTCATCTTAGTAAGCCCTCATGCCAAGAAGAATCCTTTCTGTACAATTTTCTCATAGAATTAGGTATGACTCTGCCCTGGAAATTGATATCTTCTCTGAATCCAAGGTAACTGTACCATTACAAATTTTGTTCTGAGAGCATTTTTACTCCTTCTAGCATTGATTATCCTACCAGACTGAAAATCAAACTATATTGAAACAACTTTGACCTTTTAGTGTTGGCATGCCACTTACAGACCAGGCAAGGCTGTGAACATATTATGCAAATGTATTCTAATATTTGTAAAGCAGAGTAAGTGTCAAAAAGGAAGTATGTTCTGTTATCAAGAAGAAAAAGACCTCTCAAATTTAATGAGAAACAACTTGGTTTACAGCACCTTATTTGTTATAGCAAAAAATACTCATTAGCTAAGAATAGTTACCCAGCAGTTCAAATTATTTAGCAGATAACTTCTATTGCTAAAATTATGACCAAAATTGAATAGTTGCAGTCAATATTTAAAGGTATCTTTATTCTGTAAGAATTAGTTCCAATAAATGTATAAAGATAACCTAGCAAAGCAGAGAAATGTGTGGTAGTCCAAACCCACTCATTAGCTTTATGAATTGGAGGATTTCCATTTTAAATTCTTAGAAAAATACTTTCTTTTTTTTTTTTTAAAGCATGGCCAGTATATTAAAAAAATACTTACAAAGCAGAACACATTTTTTATAAACTTATGAAGACAGGATATCTATGAAGATAAAATAACTGCATTGAGGATGTGTTGGCATTTAAATTTTACTTTCAAACTATCTTGTTAAATATAAGAAATAAAGTGACACACCCAAATGACACATTTTTGATATGCATCAAAAACTGCATACCCAACTCTTCTAAATAATATTAAATTACTTACTTTTTTCAATGCATAGTTAACCATTCTGTTTAGATTCACGCAATTTCTTTTATTTTGAATTTTTTATTTTAATATTATTTTCTAACATCTTTATTGGAGAATAATTGCTTTACAATGGTGTGTTAGTTTCTGCTTTATAACACAGTGAATCAGCTATACATTTACATATATCCCCATATCCCCTCCCTCTTGCGTCTCCCTCCCACCCTCCTTATCCCACCCCTCTAGGTGGTCACAAAGCACCAAGCTGATCTCCCTGTGCTATGTGGCTGCTTCCTACTAGCTATCTATTTTACATTGGTAGTGTATATATATATGTCAATGCCACTCTCTCACTTCGTCCCAGGTTACCCTTCCCCCTCCCCATGTCCTCAAGTCCATTCTCTACGTCTGTGTCTTTATTCCTGTCCTGCCCTTAGGTTCTTCAGAACATTTTTTTTTTTAGATTCCATATATATCATGCAATTTCTTCCCCAAACAGAATCACATTCATTTTATGACCATGCTGTGTACTATCTACAATCATCTGACATTTAAAGGAAAAGTGCTATTTATAATGTTTATCATGCTTGCCAGTATACTTTTACAAGTCTTTGACATGTCAATGTGAAAAATTTATAGACATACAATAAAGCTTCATTGTAAGGATTTTCAAATAAACTAAGATGCATTTTGTGTTTGTCTAAAAGGCTCAGTAATGAAGCCCTGGGGACTTGTTTATGTATAGTGTTTTCCCAGTAGGAGAACCAATATTGGTCAGTTCTCTCGTCCTCAGAGGGCTTTCTCAGTAAATGGAACAGCATTAGCTCTGTTCTTTAAGTCTAATTAACAACCAAATCATAAATTGTAGGCTTTGCCCAATTGAATTAAGCTTTTAGCATTGCGTGTGTTAAAAAAAAAAATCCTACTGCCTTGAGTTTTATTAGGTAAAAAGAAACAAGCAAGGACAAAATGGTGAATACCAAAAGCAAGACAGTGTACAAGTTTAATGCATTAGCCTCTTATCCCTAGAGATCACGGTTCCTACCTGTCTTAGGTCGCACTTTTAAAGAGTTGAATGATCTAGAGAAATCCCTCATGAGTATTTAGCCCTATCACTGAGTCCCTGAACAATTAAGATTCTCTGCTCAATTTATGGCTCTCTACTGGACAAGCTGGTGGCACAACAGGTCAAAAATTAAGGTGCTCACACTAATTTGTTCTGTCAGTAAACTTACATTGTCTATTAGGGTTATTTCAGGACTAAATGAAATAATACACTTAAAGTACAATATCTGTCACCCAGTAAGTCATATTAATATATGGTTGCTCATATTATAGTACTTTCTATTACTTTTTTTTTAACTTTCTATTACTAAAACTGACCATAAGAACTTAGACAAATATTCCAGACATGTATAATGTATTTATTTAGCATCTAATAAAAGCCTTATTCGAAAGGTAAGGTTGATCATTTATTTTTATCTTCCTGAATAAAAATTCAGTGTCTTTCTTCCAATTTTTTTTTTTTTTTTTTTTGCTTATAATGTCTGGTATATTTGCAGGAGCATCTCTATGAAATGTACTTCCAAAATGCAAACACTTTTCCTGAGCTTCACATGGATGTTTCTGGCCAGCAGGGCCATTCACCTTTGATATGGGCTACCTTAGCATTTTTGTACATCACTGTAAATTATATAAAGAACACAGACATTACCATTTCAGAAGTTCCTTCAGTTTACATCAGTGTAATACTTTTGTGTATACACTTCACATTCCTTATAGTCCAGGAGTCTAACCATTGAATAAAACTAATAAAACTCTTCAAAATCTAGGATTGAACAGCAGAAACAAATTCTTTTAAAGCATGTGCTTTTTAAAAAGGATTTTAGCCAAGATAAAAGTACAAAGTATGTTCAGCCAAAATATAATGCTTCCTTGCTAGATGCTGCCTGCCAAGATCCGGTGTGTTTCACAGATTATAATGCTGCATTTCACTGTTTTCTCTAAAAATAAGTTATACAGTTTTTATTTGAAAAGAAAATAGAATTCCTTTTATCTGATAAATTGGGAGGAATGTTAAAGGAGGCATTCAGGTCAGGATTTGCTTACAGAGCTCTCAGAGACAATATCTTTTATTTTGAGAAACATTTGGCAGAGCAGTTAACAGTAGAGATCAGAATTCATGTTTTACTCATTTACACATAGATAAGGCCTCGCTCAAAAAGTTGCAAATGACTAAAAAAAAAGATTACTTTCTAGCACACTTAGAATTTTCCAATAAGTTTAAGCTAATTGTCCAGTTTTAACTTTATTCTAGTCCTTCATGAACACTTGGAATAAAATTGGTGTTTAATGGAGATATGGATCTTCTCTGCAATAATTTCATGCATTCTTTAGGAAAAAGGGTCAAATTTTCCACCGAATAATATTTCATGACACAGAAGAATAGATATATGGTTTCAATCGCAGTGCTAAATTAGCCTAAAATATTGCCTCTTTTTTTTTTCATGAAGCTATAAGGAATAAGGACAAGAGTACTAACATAAGTAACTTAAGTTGATTTCAGCATCACAAAACTCAACTAACTTGTTTTAAGCTAATGCCATCACATTCTACTTAATATACAACTACAGATATTGCTGTCCTATTCAAATATTTGTTTTACTCTGAAATTTATTTTTATAGTAAATTGTTATATACTGTATATGTTCACATACCTACTTATATGTCTTATAAAATTTTACCATAAAATAAACATCATATTTTAAAGACTACTTATTTGGGGAATATAATATTGAAAATAAACTCAGCCTTCAAGAAAAGAAGTAGATTGAACAGGCACTGTTTTGACATGTTCAAGGTTTGCTATTTCTTTGTGTCATAGTGATTGAATGCTTGTAAGCAATACATTTTCTTGTACCCCCGATAAAAGAGGGCACAGGTATCTTCTTTAAAAAACAGTTATCATGCATGACATATGAGGTAAATATCATTTATCATCTTTCCATGGTCACTTCTAAGAGGGTTTCTTACAAATCTTATCTTCAGTGTTTTTGTGTCAGCAATCATGTAACTTCTTCAGTTTCCACATAATCTTCAGGATGTTCCACATTTTAACCCCATCATATCTACTTACAAGAGTTCACAATATCAAACCAAGACACATTAGCACAATAAGCATTTACAAAATTTGTCACATCAGGAACATAAAATTCTCAGAAATTTCATTAGGAGATCAAATGAATGTGAGAACCCATGAGAAGAGTCTAAGCTAGAATAATATGAGTTAAATTTTAGAAAGTATCTGATACAATATTTTTACTTTAAAAAAATGTGTTATATATAGGGAAAATTTCTGTATTTTGAACCAGAAAGTCAACTGCCTCTCTCTTTCTCTCTCTCTCTCCCTCACTTTTTCTTTCTCTCTCTCTTTCACACACACACACACACACACACACACACACAGATTACATAAGTAATGTGGCTTTAAGTTTTAAATATTTGTTCTTGCACTGGAAATGTTATCTTTTCTCATCATGCATTGCTTAAAAATATATCAAGAAAATTATTTTCTTCTAGACTGCTTTTTGGCTCTGTCAAGACCATAGATCTAAAACTATGTTACACAAATATCCCTTTGGTAGACTTTTGTAATTTCAGAACTAACTTTAAAAATTTTGATGAGTAGAAAATGTAACTAGACGGATGCTAGACTATAAAGATACAAAATAAAAATGTTCTCTTATAGAATAATAGAACGTTATTGCCAGTTTTATCCTGAAAAGAGTACATTTTGGTTTAGCACTACACATTACACTTTTAATGGTAGTTTTTCTGCCTTCAACTAATCAAGGACACATAGATAAGTATGAAAATGCCATGTAAAAGCATAAGCATTCTCAAATAAATCCAGTAAGCAATGCAATCACATGCCCAGAAACTCATTTCTTCACCTTTGTTTCCAGGGCATTGATGAGGAGGTAGGGTCAGAATTTTTTTCCATAATCCTGACAGGTTATTTTGCATATAAAATATATCCAGACTTTAATAACCCTCTAGGGTAATGGTAGCTCTGTTTTGACAAATATTAGTGCTTCCCTTCAAATTATTTAATCCTTTAGTTGGAAAAAATATCATATACATTAATTTCCCCGGATGTTTGTAAATCCACTCAGTTGGCTTTTACCCTTCAGAGTAAATCATATATAAGTGAATAAGCCTATAAGCCTATTTTATTTCAATCTATCCTTTGTCCTGTTTTTTTTTTGTCCTTTTTTTTGTAACACTGATAATTCAAAGTAAGAATCCACATAACATTGAAGAGAAATAATATGTAAGCAAAGCACAACAGACCTGAAACTTCTCATGCTTAACATTATAAAATTTATGCTCTTACTCATTTACCCCATTTGAAAATATTACTCCAATATTTTATAATATTTGAGGTTGGAAGTCATTTTGTTCATAGCATATATGTAATACAGTCTGTATTCTTGTAGTTGGCTCTGAGCAATTACAGTTAACATTTTTTTATAATTTACTGAATTTATCCCTTACTCAGTTCTAAAATGAAGAAGTCAAGTTATTCTCTGGTACTTATTTCAATGAATTTTGATGAAAGAAAATACACACATACCAATGATAAGTGCATAAATTAATTTAAAACATAGTGCACTTTATTTTTTATTCTTGAAGCAGTTGAGATTTGGAACTTAAAAGAACTGCAGAATTGCTTTTCCTATAATTCACTATAAAGAGAGACTCTAAGTGCAAACTGGAGAAACTGTCTAGGATTTTTAAAAAGAAAAAAGGTACTGATATTTTGAATTATTGAGGAAACAGTGAATGTGAAGATCTAGATTCTGCAGTGGGACTAAAGTACTTTTTAAGTGCAACAAGTCACTATACACATCTACCTGTCAAAACTAGACCAAAGACAACTGTAAAGTCAAATATATTCACCATAAATAAAAAGATTTTTAATACAAATTAAAAAATTTATTTGGGTAATTTCAAGTATATTTGTTTTAAACTGGTATTCAATTACTTTCAGTGCAGTTTGGGTGTTGAATAACTGGGCCTTTTAGGCACGAATCAGAAGTTTCAGATTCCCAAGAATGGCAAAACCAAACCTTATGCATATTACTTTTTATTTAAAATGAAAGAATTAGGTAGTCAATAACTATCTGGTATCTTTGTATGGTGATATATTGTAACTAGACTTATCATGGTGATCAGTTTGAAATGTATAGAAACATTGAATTTCTATGTTGTATAACAGGAACTAACATAGTTTTATAGGTCAATTATACTTCAAAACCAAACAAACTCATAGAAAAAGAGATCAGATTTGTGGTTACCAGATGTGGGGACAGGAGGAGAGGGAATTGGATGAAGGCAGACAAAATGTACAAACTTCTGGATATAAGATAAATAAGTACTAGGGATGTAATATGCAACATAATAAATATAATTAACACTGCTGTATGTTATATATGAAAGTTGTTAGGAGAGCAGTCCTAAGAGTTCTCATGATAAATTTTTTCCTTCTATTTCTTTAATTTTGTATCTGTATGAGACCATGAATTTTCACTCAATTCTTTGTGACGATCACTTCATCATGTATATGAATCAAATCATTATGTTATATACCTGATACAGTGCTGTATGTCAATTATTTCTCAAAAAAACTAGAAGAAAAATAATAAAATAAAATGAAAGAATTAGTCTGAACTTCCCTAAAGGGCCAACATTTCAAGTTAATCTAAATAGACAAGTTCACTTAACTAGAGCAAATACTAATTTTAGACTCTTCTTCCAACCTCGCCGACCTATAGAAGAAATATTTTAATATACATGACTTATTTAATCCTAGTTGCTCTTTTATTGTGTTTTTACAATGAAGGATCAGTCTTATAGTTTTCATTTTCAATTAGTTCAGTGAGAATTTTGTAGGAGAAACAATAGCTGTGATTACATTTGTGACAATTATTACAGAAATTTATAGCTTTTATTTTCTGCCTCCTGAATACTAAAAGTACAAGTTTTCAATCATCTGATGTTGACGTGGTGTATATTACATTACATATATATAACAATTCAGCAGGCCAGTTCACTCTATAAATAATATTACCTAATCAAAAGAAAGTTAAAGTAGTATTTTAATCAGCTCATCAGCATGGGAAAAAAAAAAACAGTCAAAAGTAAAGTAGTAGTAATAGGCTGCAAGTTAGAAGCCACATGGATCTAGGCTAGAATTCTAACTTGGCACAAACTGTTGTATGATTTGAGTTACATCATTTAACCTCATGGAACCACAGTTTCAAAATCTGCAAAATGGGATCAGTATTATCTACCTTTAAGAATTGTTGTCAGGTTTAAAAGATAACCACGAAAAGCAATTCTCTCATTACAGGAAAAACAAAACAAAACAAAACAAAACAAAAACTCTGTCTTTTTGTAAAAGTCCTATACAACCCTCTGTACTCTGGATAAACTCATTTGCATTTGACTGAGGTCCAGCCTTCACCAGTTGCTTTCTATGAGAATTTGTCTCTTGCCTTGGTCTTGTCTCTCCATCTTAAAGGACCCTTCCTCTCATCCTGCTGGTCCTTCAAACTATTATCTCCCACTCTACTAATAATCACTCATTTATTTTTTACCCCCTTGCCAGTTTGATTCAAAAGTTATTAATCTATGGAATCTTCTCTTTATAAGACCATCTGTGAACTTTCTGATCTTCAGAACTTTGGGGCTTTTCCTCCTTGACTTCATTTCAATTTCCCCATGGTATTAAATATTACTGTTCACTTCTAATCTCCTTATTCTCTGCAATGCTGACATTTTGGTATCCCTTCTACTTCTCCCACTACTCACTTGTTTCCTTCTGTCATTCCATTTCTTTTCTTTTCCAAACATATTCACTCCTCGAAAATCTGTTTTTCAGCATTATCTATGTCTGCCTATAATTTCCAGGTTAGTAATCTGACTTTACCATTCTAAACAGATAACTCTTCTACTTTATCTACATCTAAATCTAAGCTGGCCATTATATAGTATTTCCAATGCTAGGTCCCCAAATGAACACATTCTATTCCATATAAACTTACCCCTGTCCTCACTCTTTTTGGTGGGACCTATCTTTATGGCAGCCTTGAACCCACACAAACACTTGTCAAGTTTTGCAGGTTCTGTTTTCAAATATCTCCCTCATCTATTATGTTCTATTTCTATGGCTGCTCTGCTATTTCTGGCTGTGATTATAATTAATTCATCAACACGTTCTATAAGCTACTAAGTGTCAGGCATTATGCTACAATCTGAGAATGTAAAAATGAGAACTGTATTATCTTAGTCTTATCTGCCCAACTGAAGAGCCTGAAATATCCTCTAAAACTTTTTCCCCCAAGTCATGGTATATATAAAAGAAGCAGAATATTTTCATGTGAAACTCATAATCATAAATAGTATATATATTTCTACTTCCTATACAATAATATAATTTCTTTAAACTGACACTGAAGGATTACCTAATGTGAAGCAAACTTATTTCAATAGTTTCTTTCCTTCTCAATAAATGTATTTAACATGTAGTTAAGAAAATACGTGCATTTTCTTACCTGTGTTTTCACTCACATTATCTCACCAGCTTGAAATGTCCTTTCCCTTGCAAATGTTTGATGTGCAAACCCAAATCTCACCATCTTTTTTATACATGCTACGATTGCCAACGTTCCATTACTCACTGCTTGGTTCCACAGATAGAAGTGATCCTTCGAACTCTTAATATTTTATCTGTATCACTTCTTGATTGCATATTCTCTATTGTAGTTCCTTATCTTCACATAATATCTCCTTTTTAGAATATAAGATCATTAATAGCAAAATCTACATCTAATTCATCTCACCATCTCCCATGGTGCCTTATACATAGAGGATGCTTCATAATTTTGTCAATCAAATGGCTGCATTTCTAGTCTTGAATTTCTGTTCAAAAGATCAAATACTTTATGAATCTCAGAATTTAAAATTGAAGCTGATGCAAGATTTATAAGGGTAAAACACATATACTTTATAATTAGTCAAGATCAGCTCTGGAGATTCAGGTTATGTTGTCCAGCAGTAAGGAAATCTCCTGTGTCTTCATTCATTATACCAACCTTGCAAACATGCTTCTAATCATTCAGTGAACATACCTATAAATATTTTTATCCTGAAGGTTTACTTGGTGTTTAATGGGATCTAATGATGTCCAGGGCCATAAAGGAATAGAGAGTAAACCTCAGATGCAACTGAATGTGAAAGATACGATGATGATTAAAGACAGCAGAAAAACTGACATTGTGTGCTAATGTGATAAACAGCACAGGGCAAATCAACAATGATAGCAAAGCTTTTTATAAATCTCGGCATATCACTTGAAAATAAGAAAGTTAATCAATTCAACAGTGATTTATTGAGTGTTTATTATGTGCCTAGTGATCTGCATCATGTTCTAGAATGATCAAGAGGTTCTAGTCCACATGAAATATCAAGGCAATTTAACAGACAAAATACACAAGCAATACCTTTCATCACCATTGCATTAGTTTGTAGGGAGGCCAATAACAAAATGCCACATTTTGGGGAGTTTAAACGGAAATGTATTGTCTCATAATTCTGGAGGCTAAAAGTCCAAGATCAAGGTGTCAACAGAGTTGGTTCCTTCTCAGGTCTCTCTCCTTAGCCTACAGATGGTTGTCTTTTCCCTGTTTCCTCATATGATCTTCCCTCTGTACATATCTGTGTCCTAATCTCCTCTTTAGAAGGACAGTCCTCATGTTGGATTAGGGCCACTCTAATGACCTCATTTTGGTTTAATCACCTCTGTAAAGACTCTATCTCCAAATACAGTTATATTCAGAGGTGTTGGGAGTTAAGACTTTAGCATATGAATTTGGGGGCACCCATTCATCCCATAACAACTATGACTACCTAGTCATGTGTCCAGTTAAAGAAGTAATCCCTTCGCAACACTGGAGAAGAGGGAACTCTTAGTGTCCTGGAATTCTTAAAGATTATAGAGGAGCAAATAAAGGGAAGAACATGCAGCTTTGGCGGTTAGAACAAAAAGGTCTTTTGTTTGTTTGTTGTCTGGTTTGGTTTGGTTTGGTTTTTGAGAACACTTAATGGGTTAGTAACAATAAAACATGTGCTGGCATTGGTGAGATACGGATTTGCAGACTATCTGGAATCTGATTAGGTTATCATCTGATAACCACTTAGGGAACAGAGCAAGATCAAGGAAACTTCTTTTTTTGTTAAGTTTCATTTTGTTTATTCCTTCTATCCCCTAAGATAGGACGAACACCTTGCAGAACATTCAGAAATGATAAAGTAACATTTTCATTCAAAGATAGATTTGATGACTCATATTTTATGAAAAGTGCTTATATTCAGGAGGTCTCAGATCATGTAATTTACAGTCTGGTTACATGCAGCTTTAGACATTCTTTACTAACACCTATTTTTTAAAAGTTCCTTTCACTGTGGAACTGCCTCTCTTGGGAGGGATGGAGCAGTACACCAACTCACTGTAGTTTCAGGAATAAAGCTACAAATGGCACCAAGCCCTGCTTCTGTCAGCTCAATATTCATTGAGGTCTGCTCAATCTAAGGTCTGTCTTCTCATCAGCTGATCGAGGTTGGCACTTCTCTTTGGCTAAACAACTCAAATTAGGAGGATGGACTGTTGCTCTCTCATGAATTATTCAAAAGAATGTGTTCGAATTCAGTTCCTCCCCTACCCCACCTCAGACAGAATTAATCACTCCCTCCTTCAGAATTACTGTTCTAGCTTGTACATACCTCTGTTACTATGCTGATCACATTGTACTTTACTGTATTACAATAATTTATTTGCATGTCTTTCCTCCTGGACTAGGGACTCCTTTAGGATGAGGACAGTGTATATCATTTTTGTCCCAACACCAAGCACAAGGCCTGTACTCTGTCAGTCCTCAACCAGTTTGTTAAATGGGTGAATGAATGAATGAGTTATCTGGCTCTTCCCACCACCATAAATGTACATTGTTATTACTGTATATGATACCAATATGAATTACCCACATATTCAGTCTCAGCTGTTGGAAATTTCTTGATAAGGAGTGCTTTAGTCTCAATTAGCCTTGTTGAGGATGGTTACAAAAGTTGCCAAATATAAATTAAGTCTTTCCAAAGGAATAAAATAAAACCCTTTGCATGAGACAATGATTTACTAAGAATCAGAAGGTTACTGACAATTTTTATAACAGCAGGATACATACAGCTAAAACTATACTGATGTTTGTGGCTCATAAAGGACTTAAGGCTATTTTAACTAAAATCAATCATTGCACCAATAAGAGAAGTGTTAATAGTTCTCCTTACTTAAGAAATGATTGATTTAATCAACTTTATTGCGATTACCACAAAACTATGTTAATCGACTTACATGTGACTTTGCATTTTAAATATTTTCATTATAATTAAATGTTTGACAATTTATATATACTAGAATAATAAGAACTATTAAGACATTCTGAAACACAAAAAGCCAGCATATTTGTGCATCATTCTTTTTATTAGTTACAGTACTCAGTAATGCATTTTCAATCTGAATATTTTATATTCTAAAGGACTTGTTAAGTTTTATTCCTTTTCCTGTTTAATTTCTGCAAAGACTTTAGAAAGAGAGATATACTTTACACACCTTAGGGGACACAGGCATGTGTGAGAAAGTATTAGCTAAATATTACACTAATGTCTCAATTTTTTTTTCATTTCCCATGTTTAAAATTATATACTGAAATAAAATGCTTAATATGGCAGAACAACCCTATCTTAATAAATTCAGACCTACATTCTCAATGACAGGTGAATCCTTCATCCAGAAAGACACACACACCACTCTGAAAGGCATACAGAAATTAGGAAATATCCCCTTCTATGAGCTCCTCCTGGAAACATGGGCCATATCTCATCCCCTATACTATACAGTCATTAGCTCCACAGCATGTCAGATAATCTGGTACGTCATCTAATCAAGTCTAACAGGAGTGTAGTGCAGATTCACTACAAAATCCTATGCTGTTCCTAGCATAATCAAAAGGCATTCCAGTTTATCTCTGGCAGTTCATCTATTACAACAGGTGGACAACATTAAACACTGGCAACCAAGTGAGATTTAAAAATGTAGTACTGGGCTTCCCTGGTGGCGCAGTGGTTGAGAGTCCGCCTGCCGATGCGGGGGACACGGGTTCATGCCCCGATCCGGGAAGATCCCACATGCCACAGAGCGGCTGGGCCCGTGAGCCATGGCCGCTGGGCCTGCACATCCGGAGCCTGTGCTCTGCAACGGGGGAGGCCACAACAGTGAGAGGTCGGCGTATCGCAAAAAAAAAAAAAAAAAAAGTAGTACTGTATTTTTAAACGCTACCCTTATTTAATTAGACCCTAAGGTCACATGTAGGGGATTATTTGAATTTGCAGTAATAAGTATGTGCAAGTTTTATAATGGTGTCTATGGAGTTCTGGCAGCAAGGTAAGTGCAACTTAATAGAATCTGGACAAGAAGCACCACTTTACAATAATCATTTTACTTGAGAGTTCTAAAGGTCAATATTAAAATCTAGGTGCTTTTGTGGATTTTTATGAGTAGATATCATGGGTCAAAACAAATACCACACATAAAAGTATACATTAATATTTTATCACAGAATTTATCTCTCTCTTCATATACTATACTGTATGTGTATATACATATACACACACATGCATACACCTTTCTATGTAACAAGTTTCAAAAATACTTAGGAAGTATTTAAGAAAAATTTGCTTTTAAACAGAAGTATGAAATGAGATCTTCAATTCTACAGAGATACTACACCCCTAATGTGCTTATGAACTTCATAGCATTTCCATTTATTTTCAGTGTCTTTCATTCAATTGACATGGTATAGAGAAAAACATATAAAGGATTCCTATAGATAGTTTAGAAATATTTTCTACTCTTTATCACTTCCCCAAATCATTTGACCCTTTTGTTCTTGATTGATTTTTTTATTTGTTAAACTGTTCCTTTCACACTTGGTTCGATCATTCAAATAAAGTTTATTTTTCTAGACCTTGGCTGCACCATGTAGTTCATACAAAATATGCTCCCTGTTCTATTTCTTCTTTGTGGAGCCTTATACCGCTTACAAGTGTTTTTAGTGGTAAACAGAAGATTAAATGTAAGTATTAGATCTCATCAACACTAAACATGGGGGAAGAATGTCTGTGGCTCTTTTCCAGGCGGCAAATTAAAGCATTGCTTGCAGTTGTACTTCAAACAAGCCCTGATGCTTTTATCGACTCCCTCACCATCTCAAACACAGCCCAGTATTCAGTCAATACTTGTCATTCCATGGGAGCCACTAACTCGCTGTTGCTGTCAGTTTTCCTTATCTAATTACAAATGGGCTCCTGTTCATGAAAGTATCTCATACTAGAGTACACCCAGGACTGTAACTTGTTAAGAGACAATTTAACTAACTTTAGCAGTTGTTTAAGATCTTCTTATATTCACATATATTTCCTTAATAACAGCATTTTTTCTCTTTTGTTTATATATTTCCTTAATAACGGCATTTTTTCTCTTTTGTCTATATTTGATTGTGTTTTTATGGAAAGTAAATTTATGGGAGATTTAAGATTACATATTTATGTAATTATGTAACAAAGTAAGTTTATGGGAGATTTAAGATTACATATTTATGTAATTATGTAACAAAACAAAAAACACTGGATATTGATAGCAATAGAAGTGTCAATGCATTCTTTTTAATGCTATTAATTGTTATTATCTTGATGCTGCACAAATTTAAAGTGTAACTTTTTCCTGCCTCCTACTTTTGATTAGATCTTCCCTGGTCCTACTATTTTCACATAAAATATTTACAACTTTTTAATATATGTTTTCCTCAAAACATAAATCTTGTTAAATATATATGTATGTATTTGTATACATTCATACATTATGTGAAAGAATAAAACATATTTGCACTGCATTGTAGGAAAATACAATTAAAAAGGAGATATGTACGGCGTCTTTTGCTTAATTTAACTTTTTTTTTTTGCACATTTATTAAGTAAACTTTCCTATAGCAATCCAATCTCCCGAGAACTGAAGAGTTATTAGCAAGTGACCAGGAATTTTGAAGCCTATTGTTAAGGATGGAAAGGACACTGACAATCTACACTTAAAGGCAGTTACTAAATATTAAAACTCTCTGAATTTTCATTATGCAAAAGACAGTTTAAGAAAAAAAGTCTTTCATTTTCATTATTTCTAAGGAATATTCTGTACCTTGTAATAATGAAAATAACTAATTTAGAAATAAAAGGAATACCTATAGTAAGTAGCCACACATTATGATATGTTAATACATACCTAAAATACACTAAGTCCATCAAAATGAATTATTTTGGAACTACTGGCAGATACCCAAGTCATCCAAATTTATACCAGTATTCCAGCACACCTAGCATCAGCAAGGTGTCTAAACAACAGTAGCAATAGAACAAGATAAGTATTTCTGTTCCAACTCAACCTCAAATTTGACACTGAAAAAAGATGAAGTTTGCTCTTACTATGAGTAGCCTTCCTATTTTCAAGATATTTCTGCAGAGTACTGAAGAAAACAAAATAGCTAAATCTTAGAAAATGTTGCTAAGAAAATATTTAAATATAACCATGAGCCAAAATAATCCTTGTAAATTGTTTTATATATATATATATATATACATGGCAACAAATAATTGTATATATACTGAGGAGGTTATAAAATTACTTCAAAAAACTAAAATGATACTTATTTTTAGTGCATTCATCTCTTAGATATTTAAAATTTTCTCTTTGCTGGTTCTCTTGAGCATGCATCTTCAACTGTTTAATAAAGTGGGATGTCTTTTCATTAATCTGAAGCACTGAAATCAGTTTGTAAGTGTGCATTTTGTGTAGAGCAGGTTTTGGAGATCTGGGATCAAAACTGTTGAGCGTGAGTTCATGGCAAACACACTGAAAGAGTGCCTCTTCCTTTAAAAAGTCAAAAACAATAATCTAGGCATCAACATATCGTTCTACCTGGCAGTGCTTTAAGGTATTCTGAAATCACATCCTAATCTGTGTGTTGGGAACTCCAGTTCTACAAGACAAAATGATCAATGGAGGGAAAAGATAAATATGGATTATACATTATTGAAAGACTATGCAACAGATACCTGCAAAGCTTGCCTTCTACCATCCATTGCTGTCCCCAGATCTACCTTACATATTGTCCCCACCCCAAGAGCACTTTCTATCCCCTTATCTTCTTTTATCTACCTGATGTTAAATTTTATGTTGTCTATAGGTTTATCTTCTGCCTTCCTCTTTTACATGGAAGCTCTACAAGGCCAAATCTTTACCTCTACTATCTACTGCTCTGTCCCTGAGCCTATAACACCACTAGGTACATTGTAGATGCTCAATATATATCAGCTAAATATGTAAATTAGGAAAACACTGAAGGAGGTGCAGAAGAATAGAATGGTAATTGATCCATTTCTTTTCTACATATACATACACATCTATGAACAGAAGGGTGATTCGTGTTGATTCACTAGAAAACATGAAGGACAAAAATTAACCTATCAATTCACCCACAGTCTTAGTAGGGTATGTGGAATTTCCTTCTTCTTTCCTATTGGCTAAAAATATAATTTTCAATATATGTGATTAATCAGAAAAATGGAAATTTAGACTGAAAACTACCACTAAGGATAGTATAATATGAAATAGTTCATATTATGATATGAAAAGTTATAAAAATATAGTAAGAAATATGAAAATATTGTTTGGTGCTTAGAACCAAAGGACAGGGAAAGAGCATGTTTAGTACTTGTTTATCTAGATGAAAAAAAAATCTTCAGAGGTTTTGGAGTTGAAATTTTGTTAAATGCAAAACTGAAAATATTTTGGCTGCATCTGAACATTTTTCAACTCTAATTAATGAGATATATCCAACGTATTAACAGACAGTGAAATGGAGGTAAACAAATAACCAGTGGGTACAACTGAGAGCCCTTTCAACAGCTGTTTGGACTACATTTGTACATTTTCCATAATTTTTTTAGCCAAAAATTATTGAATTCACAAAAAATTATCTATAAATTATTTAAAGATATGCTTTTTTTGTTCTACACGTATAGAGTACTAGTTTGTATTTTTGCTTCCTGACTTTGGTCAGATTCTCAGTCTTGAACTTGAAAGTTTTAGATGATAAAATTAAACAACAGTTGACCAAAATAAGATGTCACATACTTCTAGACTAAAATTCGTTCTGATCTATATGGAGCAGACCAGAGTAATCTAGTTTTAACATAATGTAGTTTATTCCTAGAAAGAAATAAAACAACTTATTTGCATTAATCTCAATTCTTTTCTTTTCTTTTTTTTTAGTTTAAGCATGTGTGGATCTAGTAAGATCCACAAGTTTTTGGCAGCAGAGATAAAGATGAATAAATTCATAAAGTGAAGAAGAAACAAAGTGCATTTTGATCTTATTCCAAGGTGCTATATGCTTCTTGAAGCATATATCTGTGTATAAGGTAAATACTGTCTACCAATTCATATTTACCTACTGACTTCCATTATAATTTTAAAGATGTTTGAACACAATGGAAAAATTAATTATGCACCCTAAATTTTTTTTTTTTTTTTTTTTTGCGGTATGCGGGCCTCTCACTGTTGTGGCCTCTACCGTTGCGGAGCACAGGCTCCAGACGCGCAGGCTCAGCGGCCATGGCTCATGGGCCCAGCTGTTCCACGGCATGTGGGATCTTCCTGGACTGGGGCACGAACCCGTGTCCCCTCCATCAGCAGGCGGACTCTCAACCACTGCGCCACCAGGGAAGCCCTATGCACCCTAAATTTTACTTTAGAGATTGTGTGTTTATGAACAAATAGTCTAAAGACATTATTTCCACACAATCTCTGAAAGTACCCAAATGAATAATCTGTTCACATAAGTTTTTTATATATATTTGTTTTATTGGGCATTTTCACTGCCTCATTCATATTTAACCAATCTATGTCTACCATTGTAGGAGGTCCTCAGCAATGATCACCAACAGAAGGCTTTCTTTATAGACCTTGGTTGAAGTAAACACCCTTTTCTCAGTTAGCTCTGAGGTATATGAAATTTGACCACTTCCTGCTTCTTGAGAGTCTCTTCCCTTTCACTGTTTATGACTCCCCAAATTCATCTGCACTTTTGGAATTGTCCTTTCCTAATTCCTCCTCCGGATCCTGCTACTTGCTACCTAAATGTGAGTGTCACTGTAGGCTAATTCCTCAGCCTTCTCTCTCTCTCTCTCTCTCTCTCTCTTTCTTATTTTTCCTGTGCTTCATTCTTAATGATTCCATCTATTCGAATAGATGCTCTATTCTGTTCTAAGTTTGGTTTCAGCTTCCTTAAACTAGATGATTCCATAGGTTCTATTTCTACCTCTGACTTTTCTCCCTGCTTCTAGAATGACATTTCCAAACTTTTCTCTGGTTTTTCCATTAATATATCAAACTTAGTATGTATCAATTCAGATAGCACCAAAATCCAATTTTCCTCTTGATTTTCCAGTTTCCATTAATGATGCTTCTTTCTTCTCAGTCACTGAGTCATCTCTCTCCACCCTTGCCTTTGATCCTAAGGTCCCTGACTATTCCAGCTTACAACTCCTGGAAATTCTACCTAAACAAGTCTGACCAATTTATATCCTTTTCATTGCACTATCACCTTCCTGGTTTAGGTGTCATGATTTCTCATCTACACTGCTGCAATAGTTTCCAAATGATTACCCATTTTATCAATGTTTCCTTTGTCAATTTATCCTACACTTGTTAACATGTAGCTCTAACACCATCACTTCATGTTCAAAATTTTGATGACTAATTATTGCATATTTATTAAATTAAGTCAGAATTCTGCAGTCTAGAATTCAAGAACCTCTCCAATATAGGTCCGATTTACATTTCTGTCCCTACCTCATGCTACTTTTCTTTAGATGCGCCAAAATAAACAACTAGTTTTGAAAATAGATTTGGAAAGCTTATAGAGCTAACAGCTTTGTAGTTAATAATATGTGCAAGTACTGTGTGGAGAGCCAGTAAGTACAGTGGCAGGGAAACACTCTAGAGCCAACTAAGTACACACTTTGACTCTAACAGTTACTACTACTTAGATGTATGACTTCAGGCAAGTTATTTAATCTTTTTGACTCACTTTCCACATCTGTAGAATGGGAACAGTAATAGAATAGTATTGGGAATAGTAATATCTTACAGGGTTGTAGTGAAAATGTATGGGTTGTAAATTCAAACCATTAAGAAGATTATGTGATTCACTGTATGCTTTAGCTATTTATTAAAAGTGAGCTCTATTTTAAAAAAAAATTATTGGTAACAATTAGTAGTATTTATGTTATGATAGGCTTAGTATTTAGGGATGTCTTTAAATACCATCACTTTATGAAGTCTTCTTATTTTCCAAAACTAAATGTAGTCTTTTTTTAATGAAATTCTATAGAATTTTTCTGTTTATCTATATTGTTCTCTGTTTGGCATGGAGGAGTATCCAGTATGTTTCTATTTTAAGAGAGAGTCAGTAAAGAGTAAAACAGAATGGTTATTTGTCAGGTACAGAATTGGAGAAATGAAAACCATAAACATAACTAAATAGGTTGGCCTTAGACATATAAATTAGTTTTAACAGAGCTAAACCAAATAGAAAAGGAAACGTGAAGTTTTTGAGAAATCTTAAGATAAAGAAGAGGGAAACAGAAATAATTCACATATAATAACTTGGTGTTGTTACATGACATTCAGATTAAAGTTATCCTCTAACAATGAAAGGTGGTATGGGAGGAGGTGAGATCCATGCCAATGGCACTGGAGAAATGAATTTAAAGAAAGAAAAAAAGGAAACCATCAAGTAGTATTGAAGGCAAAATTGAAATGTGTTGGTTTGGATGTTTTTCAATTTAAATCTATTGATACAGGTTAATATAACATTTTCTGGATTGTATAAAAAAAAACCTCTCTTTCCTTTGTAAGAGTAATTTATATATTTAAAAATTTCAAAATATTTTTATTGTTCTCTAAGCTTGAGGCAATGCTAATGAACACTGAAAAAAATCTTTATTTAAAATTCATGATTAGGATTTTCAGAGTCAAGCAAAGCTACGGGCATGGGACACCCGTGACCCAGTTAATGTCTTAGTTGAAAGGTGTCATTACTTTATAAACTACCTAGTCTAGGAAATCTAGCTTGGGGATAGAATTCTACTCATAAGAAAAAAGTGAGTGACAAGAAATGAAGAGTTAGGAAAGCAGTCCTGAGGGTTATAATTATTCCATTTATTTTCATTCCTTTTTCTTCTTTTGAGTAAATAAATGAATAATAAACATGTGGAAAGTCCAGGATACATTACACACTTAACTTTTAGGATGCCTAAGGCATTGTATATCACAATGAGAAGATAGAGTATGCGAGATAGTAGGTGTTTGGAATCAAGAACAATTTCCCTTATGGTCAATGCTAAGAAAACAAATGTTGTAGTTTCAAATCTAGAGAGAATTAGGGGAGATAATATTACCTCTTTATAACCACTGGATCTTTTAAAACTCTTTAGATATAATACCTTCAGAAATACAATATGCATCCCTAATTAATTACATTTTTTTGAAATGATTAAACATAAATAATGCTTTAGGAAAATTTATATAATATACACATGTCTTCGACTTAAAATAAAAGTGGCAGGCCTGTGTTAGATTATATATATATGTATATATATACATATATATGCATATATATATATATATTTCATGATTTCATTGTTTATGAAAACTCTTTGGGATGGGCATTATCATCGCTATTTTACAAATGAAGAAACTGAGGGTCATAAAAGATTAAGCAACTTACTCAAGATTATATAAAAATTGTGTGGGTAAGCAAAACCTCTTAGACTCTGAATCTGAGTCTTTGCATCATACATGTGAAAGGGCAAACACAATTAGGAAAAAAAAGAACCCTAAATTATCAAGGTCACTTCTTGTTTTTAAAACAATATACTTTTCAAATTGTTAATGTGGAAAAATAATAAAAGCATGGAAACTTTTTGTGAAATATGAGTGCTCTCTGGGGTTGAAAAAAATTAGAATACATAAAGCTTTTAGAAATAAATATTTGATAGTCATTTTTCAATGATATATCATTACCTTGTAGGATTAAATATATAAAAATCGTTAATATGTTATCTATTCTTAAAATCTACCTACACCTTCTTCTAAATAGTGTTTCTTCCTTTACAAACTGTTTCTAACTTCCCAAAGTCTTCAAAGGTATGAGTCAACCCTTTCTAAATAGATGGTTCTTCCTAGGTATTGATTCTGCCTTGTTGTTTTACCTTGTCTATCTACATGACATCTCCACTCCATTCAGAGTTCATTGAATGCAAACATCCTTCTGATTAATGGCTAATTTATTATTTGCCTTGCAAATGTTTATCTGCTGGGAAATGGGATAAATACTTCAGTTCTGACAAGTAGGAGGGCCACTATTCTATGCCTGATGGAATGGTCAGTTGATGGCATCCCAGAGGACCTGGGCCCTGCCTCGATTTTCAGAGATAATCTTCTGAAAATCTAAGTATCTATTTTTAATGAGTGCAATGGAAAATCAATTAGCTAGTGGTTTACAGAAGGAAATTAATGATAACTTTTGTATGGCATCTTACAAACCTAATCACAAATAACCTGCATATGTAATCACTTGGCAATATTGTAACCTACTTATTTAAAATAAAAGTACACCACCAAAATCATAGACTTAACTATATATTTACCAAGCTCTATAACAGCATCACCCAAAACACTTAAAAAACACACCCACATATGTAAACATTTAAAATCTTAAAACAAAGGCCAAAATGGACAAATATGAAAATGTTAACAATGTCTTCCACTAAATGGTAGGTGATTTTAATTTTATTATTAGCACTTGATAATGTTTGTTAAATTGTGTAATAAAAACATATTCCTTTAAAATTATATAAATGGTATTTAAGAAAATATTTCTCACAAAAAAGAAATATATCCAATGTAAGTCATGAATGACACATAGATGGTAGAAAACCAACATTTTATATACAATTATTTTTTATCTCTGCAGTGACCAATTCTGTGGAAAGCAACCTCATGAGACAACTGGGTATAAGCCACGGAAGTAGTCCTAGTCTATTCTTCTTATTGGGAAGCAAACAAAAATCTGTTTGCCTATGTATGTTACAGATATTTTCACACTAATGCTAAGAAAATCTGGAGTAGGGGAACATATCTAATTTCTACAAAACAAATACTTGTAAGTTTGACTACATAAAACTATATTGTGAATTTTTCCAAACAGTAAAATTCCAGGCAAAATATAACAGAGCTATGAAATTATTAGTCTGGGTGTAATAAATAAATGGCATTTATGAGCTAACACAAAGAAAAGTCTCTTGCTGAGAAAGAAATACAGTTAACAGACAATTCTGATGCTCCACGTGGTCTGACTAATTTAGGTGTTACTTTCTCTACAACTGAGGGTAGGCAATGGAAATAGTGTTTTCTTCAAACTTATTTGAAATTATTAAACAATAATACAGAAAGAAATGGAAAACATGAGACTGACAGACAAACCTTTTTAAAAAGTCTGACAGATATGCACATGTACCACCCACTGTGCCTAGAATATATTCCACATTTAAATGATGCCTTTCTGCTAAAATGATGGAGCTGAGGGTCTCATCCTGATACTTACTGAGTGAAATTCATTAGCTGTGCATTTGGACTTTGGCTAATAACATGAGCACAAGAGGAAAAGTTAGAAAAGTTATCTTAACTCACAAAGAAACATAAGACAATGTAATAATAATTTTTGTAAAGACTTTCAAGCCCATTTGAATTCTCCGAAGTCTATTTTAATTATATAAAAAAAGAGGAAACATCTTTGTTCTGATATTAACTCTCAAAGAGAAATAATGCCAACAATTAATGTTATCCCCCTAAAAACTAACCCATGATTACTTTTCTAAGTGGGATGAAGTCGGCTCCGTGTTTCTTCAGCAAGTACAGGCAATCTGCTGGGGTCCTGTTATTCAGACATCATATATGTAACCAGTCCTGACAACTGCTGATTATATCTTTTTTACAGGAGTGCTTTCCTCTTTTTTGTTTGCCAGTTATATCCTCTAGTGTATATGCCAATGCAGGCAATGCCCCATCACCGGTAATTGTCACTGGGCTGTCTGTCAGTGACGAGGAGAAAAGGGTGACAGCCTTGACATCCCACCACTCATCCCTCTGGAAAATTGATATTGTCCTTCCCAGTAAACAACAGCTCAAGAATCGACCAGTCCCGCTGGCACATCCCCGAACAATCAGCTTCCATTAAGGACAGAAGCCACACATTTATCCCACCACAGTCCAATCAATAGGAAACTGACTTCTTCTGTCCCTTTTAAGCACCCTCTACTTGTATTTTGCACTTAATACCCCCCAATTACAAACACGCTGTGGTCCTTGTTTGCGTCACTAGAATTCACAGTAAGATTTGAAACATTCATTTGGGAGGGGGTAGAGAAATCCTCATATGTAATGGACAATTTATTTTTAATATGATTAAGATGAAAATATTGAAGAGATATAAACTTCTGCTCCTTTAGATTTGAGACTTGCCAAAGTTTTACAAACATTTTCCATTAACTCTTTCTAAAGGCTAAGTAATTCTATTACTGCCATTTACATATAAACCAAATTAGGACAAAATAAGACCAGGTAACAGTACAGTTGATACACATGTGGCTTTCTAGTAAAGTGAAATGTGTATCACAGAGAAGATACCTATTTTTAATAGAAACAAATAACCAATGGTTATTGACTTAATGGCAATCATTAAAGTCCGATGATGTTAAAGTTCTTTTTCCCAACTCACAGATTTTTAAAGCCTCTTATCATGTACAATGTTCTGAAATATTAGTTATAAGACCATTAAATGCAAAATGTTATCAGTAATTACAAATACATGTTCATACATTTACATGCTTACTTTTTTACAAAAAAAATGCATGTTGGGTTGTGTTTAGTTGTGTACCCAATGACTATATGGAAATTCCAAGTTTTTAGGGCATAAATTTAAAAACTGCCTTGTCTATAATGACAGTGATTTTATAATACATGGGCAGCCACCCAGAAAATACCACCTAGGCAGAATATGGAAGTGGATAAAAAAAGATAGGATTCAACTACAGTGACAGAGAATGTATACTCTTTAAAAGGTGATGAGTGTCAGCTCTGGGGGGAAGGCAGTGAGTGGCTAAAGGATCATGCCGGAACACTCACCTGCTGATTTATGAAGCTTCACATGTGTCAGTCAGGGAGCATGATGTGCTGCTCTGTTTCTGGACCAGAGTTAGGTACAAAGGAAGGAACCAGTCAAGGGAAGCCCATCATCGTCACATGCCATCTCACCCCCCAGAGCCTCTAGGAGGACCAAAGTGGGGAGGCTCCTGCTCACCTCCCATCCCCTTTGTGGGGAACTGTGTCTGTTTCCACTGTAATCTCCAACCTTTTGGAATACTTTAAACTCATAAACTACCTTCTTAGAGTGACCTTTATCTTTAGAATAAAAAAAAGAAGGAAAAAAATGCAAACATCAAGGTAGTTATTACTAAAACAGGTTTGTAGTTTAAGCACTCCGTCATAGATACAGAGAAGTTTTCACTGAAATGTGGATAAGTAGGTTTGATTTACAAGTAGCACTATAATTTTCAGAAGCAATATTCACAAAATTCCTACTATATGTATGCGTGAATTCCATTTAATATGAAATATTTATTAATATTAATGAAAACATTTCTTTTGAGGAGTTTAAATCCAATGTTGGTACATATTAAAAGCGATTTACAAACAACATAGCAAGTCAGGAGGTCTTATGATTTCTTTTTATTTTATTTTCCTTTAGAGCTTCTGTCTAGTAAATAAAGATAAAGGACTACTAAAGCTCGACAAATTTGAAGACTAAAAATGAAACAGAAGGTTTATTGTAGTCGTAGATATCTACAACATCCCAGTAGGAACATTAAAAAAAAGCCTCCAAGGGCTTCCCTGGTGGCACAGTGGTTGAGAGTCCGCCTGCCGATGCAGGGGACACGGTTTCCTGCCCCGGTCTGGGAGGATCCTACATGCCGCGGAGCGGCTGGGCCCGTGAGCCATGGCTGCTGAGCCTGCGCGTCCGGAGCCTGTGCTCGGCAATGGGAGAGGCCACAACAGTGAAAGGCCCGCGTAAAAAACTTCCAAGTATCCAAGTGAAGTTTTGTTTGTTTGTTTGTTTGTTTGTTTTGCGGTACGCGGGCCTCTCACTGCTGTGGCCTCTCCCGTTGCGGAGCACAGGCTCCGGATGCGCACACTCAGCAGCCATGGCTCACGGGCCCAGCCGCTCTGCGGTATGTGGGATCTTCCCGGACCGGGGCACGAACCCGCGTCCCCTGCATCGGCAGGCGGACTCCCAACCACTGCGCCACCAGGGAAGCCCCAAGTGAAGTTTTTAAATAAACAAAACGCTAAATAAACATTTTACCTATATAACAAGCCTAATGACTTGTTCACAAGCTCAAAGAACACAGACATATGTTTTATATATTCACAGTTTTAGAAGCTGGAATTTGAATGCTTTCCATTTGTATACATGTAGACACAATCAAGACATTATACAAATGCAGGAAGTACAAATTCTTATCCTGTGCTCATTTAGTCTTCTTTGAACATTGGAAATAGAATCACTCCACACTTCCTGTTGGCACTTAAAGACAACTATTGCACAAAACACAGTTATCTAAACCTGAGAGAAATTATTCACATAGATGAGAGAAGGCAAGTCCCCACACTCCAGCACCAATTTTTGTCCTTCCCTGAGATGGACACTGCACTTTTTCAAGGTGACATGAGCAGGACTCCATGTGGCAAGAAGCAAAGGGAACCCCTGGTGAGGGTGAAATTGAACAATTTGTTCATTCAATCATTAAAACATTCCCTGATTGAGCAGACTTTTTGTTTTAAATTCCATACTACGGCTTATGTACTTACTAGGTGCTAGGACAAAAAATTACAATTGGATAGTATCTTATATAAAGAGATATTCTAATGAAAGGACAAGCAAGTAAAATTAATTGTAATGTGAAATAAACACATTGTTATGAGAGTTAGTGTGAGGAATGTAACCATGTCCAGCACTTCCATGGTCTGGGTCTCTAAGGTGAAGGAAATGGAAAGGAAGATCAACATTTCAATCAGACTGGATATTTCCTATGCTTCTTGCTAGTTTTTAAAGCTATAACTTCACACATGAAATTGAGAGGACAAATGCTCCCCGTGAATGTGAGATAACTCCTTAAATAGAACGATTTACACAGTGAAATTCCTTTCAACTATACAAAGTCATGATGTTTTTCCTTGATAATCAAATTTCATAAGACCAAGATTAACATCAACTGTAAGAACCATACTAGTTACACAGCCATTCTGCCATTGACTTAATCTTGTATTTAGGAGCAGGAGGTATGTTAAGCAAACTGTGTGCAATGTTTATTATTGTGGAGGTCCAAGTATAATGATGAAATGCCAAGCCATTGGGGAGTTACTGCACCCTCAACCTTACTAAATGGACACAATCAATACCTTAATGGGGATGTTTGGAATCAACCTTATGAGAACCAAATTGGCACATTACAACACATTTTCCAGCTAAGCATTAAGTTCATTTCCTTTTCTCATTTGAATTACAAATTTCATTTCTCTGATCCAGATGAAGACAAGATCTCATTTACAGGCTCAGAGTTTCGCCATGTTAATGTTTTACAAGGGACAATAAAGTTAATGCAGCAGAGAAACATCACATCTCCTCTCTTGGGAGACAATTAGAATAGAGTATAGAGTTAGAATATAGAGTTCCATATTCCAATAATTCTGATGGAAGTGGCACAGGGCCTCCCATAAAAAAATGTGAGAAATTTATGAGGTGAGAAGATTCAAGGATTAATATATGATATTTTTTTAAAAAATGTTTAAAATGCAAAACTATAGTATAATATCACAACCAGGATATTGACATCCACATACCATTTTATCTATATATGGTTATGTATTAGAATGGATTTTCTTTATCAGACTACCTCTATGCAGTGGGGAATTGATCTGGTTGATTCAAATATATTCATCTTAAGAAAAGAGCTCTGTGTGTATATGAATATATCTGTATTGGTCTATGGTATGTCTGTCTAGTTATCCATCCATTCTTCAAGAGAAACCATTTTTGACTATGCCAGAAATAAATTTAAAACACAGATGATTTTTTTAAAGTAACAGTAAGATATTTAAACTATTACAAGCCACGTAAATTCAAAATAATTTTCTCAAGCTCTCAGTTTGTGCCCCAGATCATGTCTAAGTATAAGGTGTAAGTTGTTTAACAAGAGAGAGTTGTCAGCCAACTTGAGAAAACAGACATTAAACAAACAAACATGCAGATATGATTTCAAATTATAATAAATACTATAATGTGAAATGAAAGGGTGTTATAAAAGAAAATAGCAGGAGGACCCTAAAAAGATGCCAGCAAGTATAGATGGCCTCTATGATTAAGGAATTTTGAAATATAAAGCACTATGAAATACATGGCCTAGAACACAGTGTGTGTCGCTGGATTATTGGAATCTCTGTAGGTTAACAGTTCAATGCTTAGTGATTAGCGAGACTACTGTCAGAATCAGCTAGACCTCTGCCTTATAGCAAGATTAACTCTCACTCAAAGATATTTGGGGATGATTTATATAATGTAAAATAACATTTGTATTATCTATGTATGGGTTGTTTATTCCTATAGCATGTCTAGACAGCAAGAAGAATGTCTTGGTTATATATACATTTTCAGAGTTAGTGGGCATCACTGGCAGCAGAAAATGTAAACATTTTGTATAGATTCAAAAGAAGCAAAATTTGTAACACCAACTTTACTGAAATTTTTGAAGTTATACTCTTAGGTCCTAAAGCAGAGGATTTTCAGTGTCTCCCACCTCTAGTGGCAATCCTCGTCACCCCTCCCACTCCCACATCCCCACTTCTCCTGGCCAAAAATGCTTTAAGTCCTTTGCAGGCTTATTAGACAAAAAGGGAAATGCAGGGCTTCCCTGGTGGCGCAGTGGTTGAGAATCTGCCTGCCAATGCAGGGGATACGGGTTTGAGCCCTGGTCTGGGAGGATCCCACATGCCGCGGAGCAACTAGGCCCGTGAGCCACAACTACTGAGCCTGCGCGTCTGGAGCATGTGTTCCGCAACAAGAGAGGCCACGATAGTGAGAGGCCTGCGCAACGCAATGAAGAGTGGCCCCCGCTCGCCGCAACTAGAGAAAGCCCTCGCACAGAAACGAAGACCCAACGTAGCTAAAAATAAATAAAAAATAAATTAAAAAAAGGGAAATGCATACCTTCTATAAAGGATAAGTTATTTAATTCATATAAAAGGGAGGTTATTTTAATGTTCCATGCCTTATAGTTTTTGATCAGGGAGAGAGTGATACACAGGCAGGGGTATACTGTTTGCATTAGCAAGGTTTCTAGAATTCATCAAGACACTAAACTTGGCATATAAGATGCTACTTCTTGGATCCTGACAATGGAAATACTGTTGCTTATCTGTTTGAAAGTTATTTTAATTAAATGCAGAAGACAATGGGAGCGTTTTTCCCAACACAGTACTTCTATCCTAATTCATTTTATAGAGGATATCAAACTGTGTAAGGTCAATATTTGTTAAGCCATGCATTATTTTAATATCCATCTTCCAATCAGAATTACATATTTAAAGCATCCAACACTTTTGAAACTTAAACCGTGAAAAACACATAGTATAAATATATTTTGTGTTGTTATTACTGGCATGGCCATAATATTTATTCTTAAATTGTTTTATTCTTTCTTTTTTAGCTATTATATTTCACAGAGTATGCTTTCTGCTATATGCCCTATTTTTTAACACTGGAGAGTTTTGACTTAAGAAAGTTTGCTAATGCTCCAAGTTAAAACTTGGTGAGTTTAACTCTCAAGTTTTTACACACTGAATTTGAGATGAACTGTATCTATATCTTCTTTAGAAAGAGATTATTTTTAAATGTATTGTTGGTATTACTGAATTTGCAATAGAGAAGTTCTAATTCTACATTATATTCAGACCATGACTTTGTATGTAACTTGGACAAAGCTACTAATTTGACAATGATATGGAATATGGAATATTCTTGTTTAGAAAGGAAGCTACATGTTTCAATAAAGAAACATGACAGCAGAGAATGGGGCAAGAAAGAAGAGAAAGGAGGTTGAATAGAAAAAGGGAATCAATGGTAAGAGAGACAAAGAGAAGAATATATATTTTCAGAAAATACAGGGAAGTGAATGAAAGCTAACTTAGTAATTTTCAAATTGAATTTTTTATTTCTAAATCTGATTTCTTAAGAGGAAATGAAAATAGAATATCTTTGGGCTATTTTTCAGAAAATAAAAATAAATTACTATGGAATCATTCTCTAAATAAACCAACTTCAACCAGTTTACTTTTGTCATGTTAATGCAAAATTATAAGAAGGTGATATATTACTATGAAATGGAAAATAATTTATCATCTTTTACTTTACTTTTAATATCAACTAAAGATTGTGTATACATATTTGTCCTTAATAAAGGGTTGAAATGTTGCTTGAAGAGCAGTCACCAAGAACATATAATACTAATAATAAATTAAAAATAGTCAAATAGGGCTTCCCTGGTGGCGCAGTGGTTGAGAGTCCGCCTGCCGATGCAGGGGACACGGGTTCGTGCCCCGGTCCAGGAAGATCCCACATGCCGCGGAGCGGCTAGGGCCATGAGCCGTGGCTGCTGAGCCTGTGCTCCTCAACGGGAGAGGCCACAACAGTGAGAGGCCCGCGTACCGCAAAAAAAAAAAAAAAAGTAAAATAAAGCACCAGCATCAAATGAAGCCTATATTTGAATTGTCTCGGCTCCATATGCAAATGAAGCATCATAAAAATGATGCCGAGGTTGCATTTCATGGAAGATAGAACTTTGTATTTTAGATGCAAAAATCCAATTCCAAATACATAATTATTATTATGGTCATAATGTGTTTTTCTCAACACCTAAACAAACAACTAAACCCCTCTGGGATTGAAATGCCCTAGGCAATCATGCTCCATTGGCTCCCTCTTTCTGAGAAGTGCAGGCCATGAAGCTTACAGGGAGGGAGGGTTGTAATTAGCAGCATCTTCCAACCCATTGGAGTACTCCTTTTACCTATCTGTGGAACCAGTTAACCATTCAGCCATAAAGGATGCTTTAATA
Source organism: Mesoplodon mirus (assembly GCF_964341445.2). Classification (NCBI taxonomy): domain Eukaryota; kingdom Metazoa; phylum Chordata; class Mammalia; order Artiodactyla; family Ziphiidae; genus Mesoplodon; species Mesoplodon mirus. Next base: position 116,681,409 of record NC_138982.1, read on the forward strand.
ACACTTTACATATTCTAATTCCATAGAAAATTGGGGAAGTTATCATAGCAATAAATTATTCTTCAGCAGCCCAAACTCACAATACAATCCGTTCAAAATCAACATACAATTTCACATTCAAGTTCTTATTAGTTTAAAATTACAGTATCAGTATTTCTCTAGGTCAATCTGTAACTCCTGAGTAATTACACGCCAAGAATGCAGTAATTATATGCTCAGTGTCTAACTTGAAGTAGCAGTAATAAAACTGTAGTTCAAATGTAATTTTCTATACCTCTTATTGGCAACCGTTCATACCTAAAGTGCATGGTATGTTCCATAGATATTCTGAACAGTTTCATCCTAATTACTGAACTATATTACATATACTAGTTGATCAAATAATTCAGGTAAAGAAAACACTTGACTTCTCTCTCTCTTTTTTTTTTTTACGCGGGCCTCTCGCTGTTGTGGCTTCTCCCGTTGCGGAGCACAGGCTCCGGATGCGCAGGCTCAGCGGCCATGGCTTACGGGCCCAGCCGCTCCGCCGCATGTGGGATCCTCCCGGACCGGGGCACGAACCCATGTCCCCTGCATCGGCAGGCGGACCCCCAGCCACTGCACCATCAGGGAAGCCCCTCTCTTTTTTTTCATTGTATCAACATCACCTTTTGGAGATACATTATCAAATGAGTATATTTCAGTAATGAAAGAAATGGCTAATGCATCCAATACATTACTCCAATAAAAATATCTCAAGATGATGTAAATAGAATAGCATTAATGCAGTTACTCTACAAAAATAGTTTCATAGTTTGTAGGAAAAAGTATTTTCCAAGACAAGCTTTATAGACAGTAACTGTATCATTTTTTTCAAATGTGTTAAAGTTTTTGAAACTTTTTGTCTCCCTCACACATGAAATGCTACTATATGTAATGAGGTTTTCCTAATCACTGGGAAAGCTCATCTCTATTTAGGAAATAAATACGTTTTCTAAAAACCACATTGAAAAGCATGTCTTGTGTGTTTGCCCTCCACAACTGTCAATACTATTAAGATAATAAGCATCAGAGAAAGTATAATTCATGTTCTGTCTGAGGTGAACACACACACAGACACAAATCTGCTATCTCTGGTAAATCTACATTTCTCTCTTTCTCTCTCTCTCTCTTCTTTTTTTCTTACAGCTAACTCCCAGACTAATGAAGAAAACATGATTTATTTAACTTACACACTTTTATAATTTCTTATATTTATATGAGCTACCCTGAATTTTACATTCTTATTAAATTATCCAAGTTTGGTCACAGACTATGGATACATATTATGATGCCTCCTTTGACAGGAGGTTTTTATCCTTTGATTTGGACAGGTAGACACATTTTATTTTCATTTTCCAGACAATATTAAACAAATCACCTACTCTACTTTACAGGTGCCATTGATGACTAAAGAAGCGATAGTGCTGGATATAAGTTCTATTAACCAGGCATTTGTCATAGTGAAAATCCGCTGGGGAAGAACTGTGCAAGGATTGCTGCCAAGTCTGCATTAGGAAAATGAGGGAACCTGCTACAACACCCCCTAGTGCAATAGCTGGGAAATTCATTACTAAAATGCAGTAATCATCTTGCAAAAGTACCAGCATTTTGCACACATTACCTCCTGCAGATTGAAGTGGGAATAACTAGAAGAAAAAGGGTAATGATGGTCCGGGAAAATTGAATTTTCAGCGCACTTATCTTCTGTGTCATTCTATTTGCATGAGAACAATGTTAGTCACAGATATTACAGGACCCTAATGAGAACAGGAGCCTCGTCCTGATGGGCAGGAGCCAGGATGGGTGTGGATGAAACCAATCTATCAATGAGATTTTAAAAGGTGCAATAGTCCCTGCCTTGCTCAGAACCCGTGTGGGTGGGCCTTCCATCTGAGGAGAGAAGAAATTAAGAATGACGAGTTGAGAGAGTTCAAAGCACGCTGGCCTCTCTATCAGCTGGCCCTTAATGATAACGTACTACTGCTTTCCTTAAAAAGCTTCATGTCTTATTCAGGGTAAATGGTGAAAATGTGGCATTTTAGAACCCACAATGTGTTTTTCTATTGATGCTGTCAGTGTGACCAGCCGCTAAAGGAAGAGTTGTTTGTCAGTTCCCATTCTCTTTAGTGATTCATCAAACAGTGGCAGTTCATGCATACAGTATCAGAAGAGGAATAAATAACTTAACAGCTCCATACTGAACACTCACATATTTTATTAAGCTGCCACCAACGCCAGGGCAATTCAGCATGTCAGAAGACAAACGCCTCTAGGGGAGTCTCTGAGCACATACTTTTAGTTACAAGATACTACCTGCTACAATTATTTATTATGGAAATATGAAAACATCTTTTGAGTTGCAAAGGCTAGAGATGCATTTTATCCCTTGGCCCTATTCTTTATGTCATGAGTAAACTAGTAATGATATTCATTATTAATGTATTCAATGTGTAAACCACTTTTCCTCCAAATAATCCAACTTGCAGTGTCCCCAATTACATATAATAACTTATCTCATATGGTGAGCGGTCTGCTTTTCACATGGTGAACTACATTAGTGCCTGAGTGGTAGCTCTCTAAATCATAGCTATTTAAGACCAAGTAATAGTCTTCAAACATCAATAGCAGAGGACATTCCCATGGAGGTTGGATAGACCATAGAGAAAGCTTCCAATAACCACTTTGGTTATCACCAAGCTCTACTCAATGTTGAAACGGGGTTACTAGGGGTCCTGGCATGTGTCCAATTCATACACTGCATGTTGCCAATTTAAATCTTTTTCAAAGTTTTCACTGTTAACCATTTTCAACCCTGGGTCAGTCTGCAGGAAAACAATACGTAAGTATAATTTCAGTGACTCTATGTACAGGCTAGGCAATTTGAATGAGATTATTTTTATATAAGAACTTAGAGTTGTATTTCATATGTTTCCCTTATCTTTTTTACATATCAAACAACTGAATTATGAAGCCTTGGCTAAAGGCAAGGCCAATCATGGCTACATTTCAGGATTTCCTCTGTGTACTGTTATTGCCTCTCTCCCACAACTCCCATAAGAATTTTAGTAAATACCTACTCACTGAAATTTAATATCTAAGTAGCAATGTTTATTTCCCAGAATCAAATACAGTTAATCTCTAATATAGAAACAAACTGTGTCCCAAAAGCTCATTCAGAATTGGTTTTAGAACACAGAATGCAATTCCTCATAAGCACTAGCTTTATAGTGTAGCAAAGCAAGGCTGTTTAAATCAACTCACAGCCAACATGCCAAAAACCAAGGAGCGCACAGCATCTTCACCTGTTACTAATTGCTAACAAGTCCCCACTTCTTGGACTCTGACAGCCTTCAGGGTTACCATATCCTTTTCAATGGGAGTAGAGCAGAAGTGTAATAAGAACTGCTTTGAAACCACGCAGAAAGCAAGATAATTCTCTTCCAATTATAAACTTATGTTTCTTTCTTTGGCAATCCTATCTGGGAATTGGAGAATCATTGAGCTTCCATAATGAAATAAAACTTTTAGCAAAGGACACTGAAATTAAACTTACTTCACAGCAAGAACATTCAATCAATTTTTAGACAGTCAAATTTAGTTGGGGAAGCTAATTGCTACATCTATTATCCCTTGCTTAGTAAGTTAGAATAAAGCATTGAATTACTTGCTTATTCTGCTTTAGTGGCCAGAAATAAGTGAGTCAAAGAAGAATAAGAAAGACATTAGGTGCTTGTTATATCTTTGGACTATAAGAGTTATAACAACATCATTTTTAGTATTCATTGTGCATCAAAATCATCTGGAGGGCTTATTAAAACATCTACTGCAGGGCTCCATCCCAGAGTTTCTGGTTAGGTAGGTCTGAGGTGGGGTCCAAGTGAGGTTAATGCTGCTGGTATGGCAACCACACTTTGGGAACCATTGATATTAAAGAAAGAGTACAGACATTAGAGACAGAAGCACTCTATTCAAATCCAGGGTTTTTACTCACTAGTTAGCTTAATTCTTATAAGTTCTAATGAATCAATAAAAAGGAATACTAAACACCAGCACAAAGTTGTGAGGATTAAATTGAAGCATTATAAAATAAAAAACCTGAAATATTACAGGAGCTTAATAATTTTAAGACTGTATTGCACAAACACTACTGAAATCTTTGAAAAAAATCTGTTATAATTTCTTACGTCAACCTGCAATATATAGGAATATGTTTTTTCCAGTGAATTTCTAATGATTTGATATGTGTGACAATTGATTTAACTAATAATGATTTCCTAATGTCATAGGTACATCAGCACATTTACAACTCAACCAGGCAGTGAATGCAAAACCAGTTGACATTTGGGGTGCAACTAAATTGGCAATTGATAACAATTGCCATCAATTAAATTGACATCAATTTAACTTTGGAAAATATGCAAAATTATTTATATGCATGAAGATACAATCTTACATTATTTAACATGATCTCAACATTAGATCTGACTGCATTTTCCACACATCTTCTAGCCTACATCAACCATCCCCCAACTCCTTCCAAAGTAGAGCCTACCTTTACCTTCTCAATCAACCCAGAAGGACACACAATTTATGACAATACTGGAGGAGAAAACTAGGAAGAAACTAGGAGATCTTCATTCCATATTATTTATTCTTTATGCTTTCAAAGTCATGATCCCAATTATTTATGGTCTCTGATAAAAAAATGGTGATTAAGATGAAAATTGTGCTAAAATGATATTGAGGAGGTGATGCTTCACTTGCTTCTAGGGTTACTGAAATATTTTAGCAAACTGGCACTTGTAGGCATTCTGCCTTGATTTTAAAGGCATAGAAACTATTAGATAGAGGTGACAGGGTGAGATTGACACTTTAAAATGACTCTGGCTAAAATATGGAAAATAGAATGAACACAGTACAGAGTGGATGCAGGTGGGTCATTTAGTAGTTCAGGTGAGAAATAATAATAGCTAGACTAGGATGTTATAGGTGGAGCAGGAATAAACAGGATCAACTAAAGATAGATCTAAAAAGTAATAGCATGCTGTAGCAATTCTTGGATATAAAAGGAGGAAGAGAATGGTGTCATGTGTACAGGAAGGCTATAAGTTAAGTCTGGGAGATGCTGAGCTGAAAAGTCTTTGAGACACAGAAAGGAAAGTCAAGTAAGCAATAGACTATATGGGTAGAGCTCAGAAGGAAGGTCTAGACTGAAGATGGAAATTTGCACACCACCTAGAAAGAGTGGCAATAAAAGCAGTTAACCAGCAGATGGGAGCTCCTAGAGAAAGAAGAGTAGAGAGCTCTAAATAAACTGAGATGGACTGAAATGAGCTGTAAAGAGACCATGAAGGAGAGGTCAAAGAGGTAAAACAAACAAATAAACAAAAACACAAGGAAGTGCTAGGTCATGGAAGGCAGAGAAGACAAGTGTTTTAAGAAGGTAAAAGGAGAACAGTTAACAATGTCAAATGCTTCTGAGAAGTGAAATAAAGTGAAGACTGAAAAATATGCAGAGGGTTAACAGCATGGAGGTAACTGATGATTTGCACAAGAACAGTTTTAGTAATTAGACCTGTATCCAGATCACAGTGTGTTAGTTTCCAGTAAAAAAAACTACCATGTGTGTTAGCTTCCTATTGCTACCAAAACAAATTACCACAAATTTACTGACCTAACAGAGTTTATTATCTTAGACATCTTTAGGATGGGAGTTTGACAGGCGTCTCACTGAGCTAAAATGAAGGTGTTAGCAGAGTTTCTGGAGGATCTATTGGGAGAATCTCTTCCCTTGCCTTTTCTAGTTTTGAAAGGCCACCTGTATTCTGTGGCTACAGGCCACTTTCCTCCGTCTTCAAAGCTAGCAACAGTGAGTCAAGGGCTCACACTAAATGACTATGATTCCTTCTTCTGCCTCCCTCTTTCACCTTTAAGGACCCTGTGATTACACTGAGCCCACTTGGATAACTCAAGATAATCTCCCTATTTTAAGATTAGCTTAATCAGCAACCTTAATTCTATCTGCAAACTTAATTCCCCATTTGCCGTGTAACCTAACATAGTCACAATTTCAAGGGATTAGGACATGGTCACATCTGATGGCCATTATTCCACCTTCCATATCAAAGTCATTTAACATTTATTGAGCACTGACCATATGTCCAGTAATCTCCTACATTTTCCCCAAAACAAGTCATTTTAAAATAAACACTTTGAGGAGACACTTTGCTAGGCAAATCTCTTTTCTATTTTAACTTACAGAAATATATGTCATTAGCTGCTTTTTCTCTGTACATATTTACTGTTTCTTGATTATTTCTTTTATGTCACACTGAAACAAGGTCAAGAAAGAAAAACGCATGGTTAGAAAATGATAGGAGATACTTTAAATTACGTGTATTGTTTCAAGAGAAAATTCATTAGGAATTTAAAGTGTAGATTATGTTCTCAGAATTTTTTTAAAGTTTGATCCATTATATTTATGTTACAAATCTACTGAGAAGGAAATGCTTTGCTGCCTTAGATAGATAGACAGACAAATAGATAAGATTCAAATTTAAAACTTTTGTGCCTCAAACAATTCCATCAATAAAAGTTAAAAAACAATGAACAGAATGGGAGAAAATATTTGCAAATCAAATATGTTATAATGAACTTTAATCCAGAGTATATAAAGAAGTCTTACAACTCAACAATAAAAAGCCACAAAATTCAATTAAAAATTTGGCAAAAGATTTAAAGAGCCATTTCTCCAAAGAAGATATACAAATTGTCAATAAACACATGAAAAAAATGTTCAACATCATTAGCAATTAGGGAATGCAGATGAAAACCACATGAAATATCACTTATACCTACTAGAATGGCTGGAATCAAAATGATGGACAATGACGTGTTGGCAAGGATGTGGAAAAACTGGAATCCTCAAACATTGTTGGTGGTTTTGGAAAATGGTGTATCTACTTTGTAAAACAGTCCGGCAGTTCCCTCAAAAGTTAATAATAGAGTTTATATGTGACCCAGTAATTCAACTCCTAGATATTTACTGAACAGAACTGGAAATAAATGTCTAAACAAAAACCTACACGTTAATAAAGTGTTATTTATAATAGTCAAAAGGTAAAACAACTCAAATTTTTACCAACTGATGAATGGATAAACAAAAAGTAGTATATCCATGCAATGGGATATTATCTAGCCATAAAAATATATAATACTAACACACGCTACAGCATGGATGAACCTCAAAAACTTTTTACCAAGTGACAGAAGCTAGACGAAAAGGGTCATGCTAAGTGAAAGAAGCCAGACAAAAAGAGCCAGTATATATATTGTACTTCTACTCACCTGAAATGTCTAGAATTGGAAAATTCATACATACAGGAAATAGATTAGTGGTTGCCAGAGGCTGGGGCCAGAAGTGAATGGGCTGTGATAGCTAATCAGTACTTCCTTTCTGAAGTGAGGAAAATATTCTAAAACTAGACAGTAGTAATAGTTGCACAACTGTGAATATATTAAAAATCGCTGAATTGTACTTTAAAAGGGTGAATGCTATGGTATGTGAATTATATCTCAGTAAACTTGTTATAAAAAATAATTCATGGCATAAAGAGTAATACTAATACCTATTTTCTACACATTTAATAAATTAGAAGTGTCACATCAATTCTAGAGCAATGCTTTTCAGTCTTTAATGTGCTTCCAATCACCTGAGGATCTTTTAATTTTTTTAATTTTTAAAAATTTTTTATTGGAGTATAGTTGATTTATAATGTTGTGTTAGTTTCAGGTATACAGCAAAGTGAATCAGTTATACATATACATATATCCACTATTTTTTTTTAAGATTCTTTTCCCACATAGGCCATTACAGAATACTGAGTACAGTTCCTTTTGCTATACAGTAGGTTCTTATTAGTAATCTATTTTATATAGAGTGGTGCGTATATGTCAATCCCAATCTCCCAATTTATCCCTCCCCCACCTTATCCCCTGGTAACCATAAGTTTGTTTTCTACATCTGTGACTCTACTTCTGTTTTGTAAATAAGTTCATTTGTATCCTTTTTTTTAGATTCCACATATTAGCGGTATCATATGATATTTGCCTTTCTGGGTCTGACTTACTTCAGTCAGTATGACAGTCTCTAGATCCATTCACCTTGCTGTAAATGTCATTATTTTGTTCTTTTTTATGGCTGAGTAATATTCCATTGTATATATGTACCACATCTTCTTTATCCATTCGTCTGTTGATGGACGTTTAGGTTGCTTCCATGTCTCGGCTATTATAAGTAGCACTCCAGTGAACATTGGGGTGCATGTATCTTTTTGAATTATGGTTTTCTCCAGGTATATGCCTAGGAGTGGGATTGCTGGGTCATATGGTAGTTCTAATTTTAGTTTTTTAAGGAACCTCCATACTGTTCTCCATAGTGGCTGTACCAGTTTACATTCCCACCAACAGTGTAGGAGGGTTCCCTTTTCTCCACACCCTCTCCAACACTTATTGTTTGTAGATTCTTTGTTGATGGCCATTCTGACTGGTGTAAGATTCTGATCTAGTAGGTCTGGGGTGGGATCTAATATTCTGCACTTGTAACATGCTCATGGGTGATGTGGATGCTGCTTGTTCTAGAGGCACACTTTGAATAGCAAGTTCCTAGAAAGGCACTGTCCCATATGGTAGCCACCAGCCACATATGGTTATTGAGCATTGAAAGGGGGCTAGTTTGAATTAATATGTGTTGCAAGTGTAAGGTAGCACTGGACTGAAAAGACTTAGCATGGAAAAAAAATTTAAAGTATCTCATTAATAACTTACACTGATTATATACCGATACAAAATTTTGGATATTGTGTTAAATATTACTAAATTAATTTCACCTGTTTATTTTTACCTTTCTAATATGGCTCCCAGAAAACTTTAAATTACTTATGTGGTTTACATTATATTTCTCAGAGCTATCCTAGGGTATTTTCTCAGTATCATCAACAAACTGTGTTGCTGAACTTTAAAGGCCAAGAGTTATTGGTATCAAGAAGGTTGTTAATTGTCATCATCTGTAAACAGGCAGGCCATAGTTGTAGCACAGATGTACTCTGCTGAAAGAATACAAAGGATAGATAACAGGAATATACCCAAAATACTGTTGTACAGTGATCTTAAGAAGTGCTACCAAAAGCAGAAGAGTAGGAGAAAATTATTTGAAATGCACATCTTCAAATAATGTGATATAACTGAGGCTTGTGCTGATGCTATAGTACAAGAAAGTACATATACTAGAGCATAGCAAAGTCAATGGACAAAAAAAAAAAATCTAAAGAACAGAACTTAAATGGGAGAGATTTTGTGAAAATCAAGAATATATTCATGGTCAATGATAAATTTTATGTATATGTACCATGGAAGGGCCCAACTGGTATTGCTTAATTTCTTCAACCTCACCTAAATATGCCAATTGCGATGCAAATTTTAAAGTAAGACATAAAAGAAAATGCCATTATTTTGTGCTGAGCTGGGCATGGAAAATTAAAAAAATATTTTTTACCTATTTAAGGTGCATTGGGTACTTATATCAGTAAATAAGCATAAAATAGAAATACTTGAGCATTATCACAAACTTAGTCAAAGACAACCTGAACAGCAAATCAAGGTGTGGTCTGTCAAAATAGTGTATGCTGACAGATAGCTGTCCACATAAAATTATGCTAGAGATCTGAAAGAGAAGATTCACAAGCATTCATTCTGGCAAACTGGATAAACGAAACCTTGAGGTTGTAGCTGATTGCAGTCTTCTTACGGTCAGAATGGTCCAGAGTAAAGGTAGAAAACCAGGCAAAGAGAAAAAGAATATTAATTCATCTTCCACTAAAAATTTTTTTTTCCTTTTCTTTAAGACTTCAGACCATTTTGAAAGGCACTCAGTGAACTAAGTGATATTGTACCTAAACACATAAAGTCAGCACCAAAATTAACTTTCAATGCAAAACTGAAAATAATTTTAAGTTTATGTGCAACCCAAACTCAATGATTACACATGTATGAGGTATATTCACTAACCAATTTTACTACAAAAAATAAATGACTCCTCAAATTGAAGGTATATAATATTTTCCTGATACACTTGGAAAAGGTAACCTAATATGCAAGGCAGACATTAAGCAACTAATGCCAGTAATATATAAAAATTTCTCACTCTGAGAACTCATAGAGAGGAAGATGTATGCTGCATTGAGTGGGCATAATATGGAACTTAATGTAGCCTGGGGGGAAAGAGGAGGATAGTCAATGCAGGCATCCCTGGTGTGACTTTGAGCTGACATGAAGGATAAGTAGAAGTTACATATGTGTCTATGGAATTAAAAAAAAACATTACAAGCCAAAGACCGCATGTGCAAAGGCTCTGGGGCAGGAGGAAGCTTGATGAATTTACAGAACTTAGAATATGCGGCTGAACCATAGAGAGAAAGTATAATTAGGAGAAAATAGGTGGGAATCATCCAATTTAAGTCTTTTTAAACAATAAGAAGCCAATGAAAGGTATTTAATCCATATTTCATTTTGATAAATCATTGAGAATGCAATGAAGAGAAAAATGAATTAGAAATTACAGTAGCGGGCTTGCCTGGTGGCGCAGTGGTTGAGAGTCCGCCTGCCGATGCAGGGGACACCGGTTCGTGCCCTGGTCAGGGAAGATCCCACATGCCGCGGAGCGGCTGGGCTCGTGAGCCATGGCCGCTGAGCCTGCGCGTCCGGAGCCTGTGCTCTGCAGCGTGAGGGGCCACAGCGGTGAGAGGCCAGCGTACCGCAAAAAAAAAAAAAAAAAAGAAAGAAATTACAGTAGCCCAGGTGAGATATGATGGTTGTTTGATGGAAATGAGAGAAGTGAGATTATAAGAGAGATTTTTTAAAGGTAAAATCAATAGGACTTGGTTCTGGGTTAGATTTGGGGGCTAAGAGAGGGAGTCAAAGAGCAAAAGTAAATGAATGCCATTTGTTGGGCTAGAGTACCTGAAGAGGGTCCTTTTGGATGCTGAGAGACATCGTTAGTAACATTTTAGACACTTTGAGTTTGAAGTGCACCTGAAACATTTAAGAATAATTGTCAAATACACAGTTGAAAACATGGGCCTGTAGCTTAGCAGAATGGCCTACCTCAGAGACATAATTTGGTAGTAATTTACAGACAGGTTATAATTAAAGCCATGTGTACAGATGCAATAGTTTAGGAAGCATGTACAGGTTGTAAGGACTCAGAATTGAGAATTAAGGAATTCAAAATTTTAATAACCTGGTATACAAGAACATTCCTGCAAAGGAGAAGGAGAAGGAAAGACCAGAGATGTTAAAAAAAGAAAAGAGGGCTTCCCTGGTGGCTCAGTGGTTGAGAGTCTGCCTGCCGATGCAGGGGACACGGGTTCGTGCCCCGGTCTGGGAGGATCCCACATGCCGTGGAGCGGCTGGGCCCATGAGCCATGTCTGCTGAGCCTGCGCGTCCGGAGCCTGTGCTCCGCAACGGGAGAGGCCACAGCAGTGAGGGGCCTGCGTACCACACACACACACACAAAAAAAAAAAAAAAAAAAAAGAGAAAAAACCCGAACCAAACAAAAAACTATTTCTCTGTTTACCTCACTTGGAATAAAAATAATCTTCTCTGATGGGAAATTCCTATTTATCCCTGAAGGCCCAGATAAATTACTACTTTATTTCTGTGGCATGTTCTTAACCCACTCAGCTTCACTGTACATTTGTACACATAATTCTATTTTGGTTCATATACTGTTGTAATATTTTTTTATGTTCTTATATAAACTTTTGAGGATAATACATTATTAAAGGAAATAGCAACTAACTTCTAAACTGGAAATATGTATTTTTTTGTCTTTATACTTAAAATACATCTAGCTTAATTATTTTGACAGAAAGATGGTAAGTTCTCAGTTCATAAATAAGTGTCCATTTTAAAGCATGAAATGTCACATTTTCTAATAACAAAATGATAATGAAATTTTATTTTAATTGGGAAATAAACTGTACACTGTTAAAAACTCAATTATACTTGCAGTTCTAACTTGTAACTACTGTGTCTTGAAAGCATCTGTTCTTAAAGTTAATTAAACTTGACATTCAAATCCTGCCAACCATAGTTTCCAAATCATTTTAATTCCCTATAACACTCTTCCATAGAATCACATCCACTTTTGTTTTGTTGGCACTGCTCTGTAATAAACTATCCTTGAAAAGTGGAAGAATGAGGGGCCAGTGTCCTTATGGGAAAAAACAAAAACAAAAACAAAAACTTCTCATTCCAGGATTTCATTGATGTAGACAAATCTGCATTTTATAATTTATAAGGCTTTTCTAGCCTGGCTTTGAAGTATGATTATCTACAGACACTTTTCTGTTGTTCTCTGCAGAAAAGGGGGAAAAAAGATAACCCATCTTTCCTGGCCATAAATATTTTATTCAACAATCCTTTCTTTTCTGATATATAAACAAGAAAGAAAAGAACCACAGTTTGAGATAAAATGTTCCTCTTAACTTTCAGAGGCTTTTTTTAAGGTAAAAAGATTACAAAAAGTGAACGAGTTACACATCTATCCTTCTCCCCGTTTTACTATAAAGAATTTTTCTTTTGTTCTCAATGCAAATGGTCATTGGTTCATTTCTCTCACCCGGGACAGTTATGTCACATCTCTTGACTAATACGCATGCATTTGCCACTAAAAGACATTTTAACTGAGAGCTGTCACATCCGTCATCTCCACTCGGCCTGGTTAAAAATTTTATCTGCCGTCTTGAATTAATTTCAGCTTGCCTGAGCCCAGCAGGGGAATTTAGAGTGGTTTAGTTAAATTCTTCATTTTAAAAGAATATTATCGTTCCCTATTTAGAGTTTTCCTCCACATCTAATTTTTGTTTCACATTACTGAAACAATGATATAATTATATATCCATTGGAAAGGGAAAAACCAGGAACAAAAAATAAAATAAAATAATCATCCAAGAGTGACATTTTCCTGAGGAAGCCATTTTTTTTGCTTTGTTTTCTTCACCAATTTTCCTGTTATTTCACAAATTAGCTATAACCCTGCCTAAATAGTACACAATTAAGAAGTAAATATGCCGAATTGAGAGAAAAGAAAATGAGAACCCCAGCACTAATTGACAGTAGAATCACAAAAAGAGAAGAAAAAAAAAAAAAGCAAAATAGGAATAAGGCCTTAAAGACCAAAATATTTAATATAGAGCACATCTGGGACAAGACTGAATGCAACCAAATCAATAATCTATTCTCCTTAAAGACGTTCTTCAACAGTTTGTTTTTCAGGCAGCCAACACAGATATTGGTGGGTGAGGAAGTTCAAGCTGTGAGTTGGATGAGAGGGCAGGGTTGTTTGAAGCTGCCTAATGTCAACAACAGTATCTAAGTCTCCTATAAGCCACTCCTGACCTGTGGGAATACAAACCTCCTGTGACAACTACTGAACTCAGGACAAGTACATAATCTTACAGGTTGCAAGTTGAGTTTTCCAAGCATGGAGATAGCTACTAGGAAGGCTTAGTAAGGGCATATGCATAGATACTAACTCCCCCAGCCAGGACCTCTAGTCTACATTAAATACTATCTACGTACATATGTTTGCAAAATACCATTAGAATTCGCACTATCTCCAAGCTTTTAATTAATGTACTTTGGTCAGTAGTGATTTTAATACCTTAAATTGAAAGGAATCAGCAGAATCTCTGTTGGGTAACTGTAACCCCAACACCCAACTTTTTCAGGCATTCCGTTAAAAAATCTGAGGGAGAGTATGCAGTACATGCTTTTGCTTTTATTTAATCAGGATTAAGGAAATTGTACCTTTTAATTAAGCTAAATTGGTAGTTTAAAATGCTATATTAAATGTATTTGTGAACCATAAACTATTTTATGAGTCAATATTTTGTTTCATATTTAATGGCATTTGTTTGACATAATGGGATTTAATATTTGTAAGATCTCATATGATAGGCATTATTTTTGTGTCTGTACTCTCTAGGAAAAATTGTGAAAGCTGCAACATCAGTCATCTCTTCTCCTTGAGATTATCTTCACATAATGCTGCCTTAAAAATGTTTTTACTAAGGACAGAGAACATGAGAAATGAATACAATGTAATTCTTTTGTGTATTATTTTACCTTTGTACAAGGTATAAGAAATGAGTTCCGGTAGTATTTCTTTTGTTAAATGTTGGGTGAGTAAAGGTAGAAACACAGTTTTCATGCAGAGATGATCAGGCATAGGGAATGCACAAGGAAATGCCTACTCATACTTGCGTTTCCCCAACTAGCAATGAATCACAGTATGTCCTGTGCTAAAACAGGCAAAGCAATATTGTGTTATTAAAATCCTTTTAATCAATAGGAATGGTGAAAGTGGCTAAATCAGAAGTGGTAACCAAAACAGTTAATTGCAATGGGGTGAGGAGTGGGGGAAAACATTAAAGGAGGAAGCACAGAAGTGTTTTAAACCTGTATCCTTTAAAATTTACTAATTTAGCCATCTGGCAAGTTTACTGTTATTATTATAAATTCTTATTTAAATGATAATAAAATCACTTGCCAACAGGAAATTAGTCATGCAAGGACCTGCAGATGCACTGCTTCCTGCCCAGGCCCTGGAACTCTGTGTGTAAAGTTCAAGGCTGCTCATTTGCTCAAACCACATGGGGTAGGGCAATGCTGACAGCTTTAAGTCTTTCAAGGTATCCCCCAAGTTCAACAGATCTTTTACAGCTTTTAGGGATATAAGTGTGTGAGAGGGAAGAAGTGTATATTTATAAATGTCAGATTCTCTCCCCAAGGTATTTCATCTTTTCTTGTTAGATTAAATGTTAAAAACCCAGAGAAAAAAGGATACATCAGTCTGTATAACTTTTACACTAATTCTTGGCAAAATAAAATAAGAGTGAAGTGTGATATCAGCAATGATATTATATTAAGGATTCCATTTTTAGTCTCTAGAATTATTTTGTAAACTACATGTAATAAAAAAGTACATCATGAAAACATTTTAACATACAAAACTGTGCTTTACAAAGGAAATACTTCTATGGAACTTTTATCACTGTGGTCACAAATTCGTTTTTGAAAATACTTTGCCCTTATAAAGAAAGTTTATTTAGTAAACTAAGTATTTTATCTTATGAAGATGGTGGCTAATTTTATATAACATCAATATTAAAAGTAACACTACCTAATGTAACAATTTATTTAACACATTATAGTTTGAAAAAAACACTATTATTGTGTTATTAGATTTTCACCCTTTGGAGCCCTCTCAAGTGGGCACCAGTTCTCCCTTTTTACAGATGAAAATACTGAGCCTCAGGAAGATTAAATAAACCACCCAAGGATCACAAAACTAAGAAATACCAAAGGCAATGATCAGTCTCAGGTCTTCTGATTCAAAGACCAGAAGACAGAACACATGATGCTAGAGCCAGTAAACCAGAATGGAACTATATCTAAATAAACTGCAGTTTAGCAAACAAGCTAAAAAAGAAAGCCAGTAGTATTGCTTCTTGTTAGGTAGATAACTTCCTAACATAAACAGGTGTGTATTGCATATAGCATAGATATATAAATTTACTAAAAATTTCACCTATATGCATGCCTGAATTTCACATTCTTTCTTTAACATGTTAGACTAATCAATTAGCTTTTTACAGTGGCATCATTTGAAGTTTTTAGGGACAGTAACTTTAGAAAAGATCCTAGGTAACACAATTCATCATTGTATTTACAATTCTCTATGTAACTGGAGATACCATTTATTGATAGAGAAGTTAATCAAAATGAGTATTAACTTTGTTTTTACTAAAATCCTCCCCTATTCAACTCTTGGAAGAAAAAATGATTATTTCCACAGAGAAAACTCATTTTTATCAACCAAAACTGTCCAATCGTGCCTCCCCATCTCCCTACAAGCTGGATTTGGCTTTTCTGCACACAGTAAAGAACCGCTTCTGACAGAACCATTGCCCTTCCCCCCTTGCTCCACCCTCTGCATCTATTTAAATTCAAACATGCACAGCTCATATATAAGCAAACAGGTGCAGAGATCAGGGGGCTGCCAAACCCGGAGCAGGCAGGAGGTACACGTGTATCTCACTGATGGTGGCACGCTACTGATAGAAGACGACAAGCCCAGAGAATAGGGAGGGTCAGTAGGTGGCTCTTTGATTTCTTTGGCTTCCTGACATGGCAGCAGCCTGGGAGTCTGCAGCTTGTAGAAGACCTTATGTTCACTACCTTATGATATTTAAGTGGCAGGAATGAAATTTTTAGATGACCTGAACGGCAGCTTTCTGCATTTTCTAATCGCTACCTCCAGCAGTTAAGTGCATGAGATGGCTACCCAGAAAATTAAGATACCAGAAGTCCCAAACCACTGCCTCTTCTCCCTCAGAATTGTCAAGAAACAAACAGCAATAATGTCACACAACACACACAAATGGATAAGCATGCTCCCAGAGTTTGAAAGAAAGTATGTGAAAGATTATTAATTAGAAAAGAAGAATGTCGTCAGGTTGTTTATTGTACATGTAGAAGCCATCTTTTCTATCGACACTTAAACCAATACAGATTTATGCCATATTTATTTGAGGTCACCCCAACACTAATCTCATTCAGTTGAGGGGTGGTGGAGGCAGAAAAATGATATCCTTAAATCAGGAAAAGTATCACCTTGTCATATTTCATGTTAAAAGATCCATCAAGGTTTTATAGCTTGCCTACTTTTAGAATATGTGGGGATATTCTGAAACACATAAAAGTTTAAGCAATGCTTTACTAACATTTTAAATTAGTGTCTCTCTTAACTTTTTAAAGCAATGTAGAGCTTTTAACCTCAATGCCATATAAAAGCATGTGTACTAAATCACATTACTTCTCCTTTAGAAAATTAGCTGCAAGAATCACAGTAATATACTTGCAAATCTAAACATACATTTTTCATAACCATAATTGTTATAACCCAAGTGTTGAATTTTCAATGTCTCCCATGAATCAGTATTCATATTATTTTATCGTAATACTTTTTAAGAAGTTAAAAGATCATGAACTTCTTTTACTTAGAATGTCTTTTTTGACTTCTTAGCTCCTGGAGAAATGAATTCTCTACATTATCTACATAGCTCATGTTCACCCAGCTAAACTACACTAGCCACTCTTCAGATAACTATTGTGGAGACTCAGGACTCTATACTGTTAAAGCCAATGAACTTCTCATATTCGTTTTCAGTTTGAATCACAGTACCTTCATTATATATGATATTAATATTTAAAAGAAAGTGGAAAAAGATAAATGTACCAGGGCCACTGACAACTTCCCTTCATGATCCGTATTTTTACATTTAGAGAGATTAAAATAAGATAAAACAAATCTCAGAGATGTATCTACTGCCCATTTTCATCATTGTGCTCCACTGAGCAAGGCATTAATAAATAATTACTTCAGGGCTCACACTATCACTGATATTTGAGGCCTGATCCTGACTGAGGGCCAAATTGCACCTATTATTATTATTTTTTTTGCAGTACGCGGGCCTCTCACTGCTGTGGCCTCTCCCGTTGTGGAGCACAGGCTCCGGAGGCGCAGACCCAGCGTCCATGGCTCACGGGCCCAGCCGCTCCACGGCATGTGGGATCCTCCCGGACTGGGGCACGAACCCGTGGTCCCCTGCATCGGCAGGCGGACTCTCAACCACTGCGCCACCAGGGAAGCCCCTACACCTATGTTTATCACAAAGCATGCATATTGGAATTAATGAAAATTCTACTTGCTTCCACCAATTCTACCTCATTTCCCCAGTTAGCTTTTTATACTTGCTAAAAATGAGTGATACAACTTCATATTAAAACCCTAGTGCCATATGTCTTGTCTATTTTTCATCTGTAGAATCCACTCAAAAATGAATTACTATCTTTGATTCAATATTTCATTCAAAGTTTACAAAGTGTAAATAAATCGTCTTATAATATTTTCTTTTTGAACAAGGTGATGTGTGTATGTACATGTGTATTTATATATAGTGTAGACAAAAATATATTGTTTTAAGCAGATGCTGGGAAGAATACTGCCATGGAAAAAATCATACATAGAGAATGTTCTTAAGAGGTTTAAAATTTTTAACGAGTCAAAATTTCCCCATATGAAACATTCACATGAAAAAATATGGGACCAATGATTACCCAGAGTTAAATTATGTAAAAAGACCCCTGTAGATTCAATGGGATTTCAAAGGAGGAAAGGGCCAATAGAATCTGGACTTGTATGAGAGTAAGGTTTGATAAAGGAACTACGATTTAATTTTCATCTTGCAGTACATTTAAGAGGAAAAGAAAATGGAGAGTAAGTTGGTTAAACAAGTAAGAAAAGCCACTGAGTCAGAAATAAACATTAACATAAGTG
The DNA here is from genome assembly GCF_964341445.2 of Mesoplodon mirus. Lineage (NCBI taxonomy): Eukaryota > Metazoa > Chordata > Mammalia > Artiodactyla > Ziphiidae > Mesoplodon > Mesoplodon mirus. The sequence continues at coordinate 116,699,895 of NC_138982.1, forward strand.
AGAGATTGAGGGTTTTGTCTACATAGAGGAGGCATTTCCTGATAGGAATTATGAAATGTAAGGGTTGCATAAATAAGGTAGAATGAGAGCATGTAGGGAACTGAGAGTAAATCAGTGAATGGTGGTCTTCCTTTTTAACTTAATCTGACAGACAATGTGCTTTAAGAAAAGCAAAGTGCCATACAGAAAGTAAATGCTTTAGAATAATTCAATTGTCAGTAAGCTTACAGGGTAGAACGGAGTAGCAAGAAGTCTAGAAAGCATATGAACAAGTGCTCCTAGGAATAGTCCAAGTAATTGTCATAGGGGGACACCAGAAGAGTGAATATGAAAAAATGAACAGGAAATAATGAATGTCAGAGAAATTCTGAAAGAATATCAATATTTAGGTAACCAAGAATTTAGCAGAAATATGCAACACAGAAGTGGGGAAAATACTTTTTACTTCTTATTTTCTATATCTAGGTCAAAAAAATAGGTGTTCAGTCCACAAGTATTAAACAGAGATGAAGAAGACACAGTATATTTTACTGATTTTATAGCAGCTATAAAATATAAAATGATGTTTGACACTTTAAATGGATGAATTGTATAGTATGTGAAGAATATCTTTAAAAGCTCTTGTTTAAAAAATGGTGTCTGGGAGATGCTTGGCAAAATTGTCATAAAGAAATACAACTAGGAGTTTTCTTTTCTTTGCACGCTTGCTTATGTTAAGATACACAGAGCCCAGATTCAAATCTGGTTTTGCCCGGTTTCAATTACTGTAACCTTAGTTGAGTATACCTGGCCTTACTCATTTTGTTTTCCACTTGCATAATGACGACTGGGGACCAAGCCCTGTGCTGAATTTGGGGGAAACACCTCTCACCTGTAAAAACAGGGCTAATAACAACATCTCCTTGAGTTATGATAAGGCCAGAATGCAATTCTACACGTACACGGGGAGCATGGGATCTGACCCAACTCAGGCCCTCAGAAAAGGTATCTGCCTTCCCTTCCTCCTATAGCAAGCTCCAGAGGGCTCCCTTTAAAGGAAATTCTGAATTGGCGCACCCTGTGCTCCTTGAAGGAGCTCACGTGTGAGAAGTGTGGGGAGGAAGTTAAAGGGAAGAACTCATCCCTCCTCCTGGTAGGGAGGCCCAACCAGTAAGTTCCTGCTATTTGTACAACTTATTTTGTATTCCATGTGTATAAGCAATAGGCTCCAATAGCAAAAAAAAAGGCCGATTTTACAAAATCATCTGATAGTTACATTTTAGCTTTTACAATGTCTCCTTTTTAAAGTTATTTCCATTTGATTAATATTTTTATTATAGTAATATACTTAGGATTTGGTTATCTTATATTGACACTAAGGAGAACTGTCGCTTTGGAGGAAAAATCTCAGCCTACTTCTGAAGACATATCTATTTGCAAGTGAGGGTATGTGTTCTTAACCTTTAAACATATAATTAAATATACTTTTCTATGCAAGTGTATTTCCACTACATATTCAAAGTTGACGATATGTTAAGAGTTTATGATTTTCTCAAATATATAGGAATATTAATTAGGTGTTTCCTGATTAGATTGATTCTCCTTTAGAATCAATCCTTTAAAATTTAAATTTAAAGCTTTAAAATTGGATAAAGGTGTTCTCAAGATCTGAGTGTGTATAGACACTTGGATATTTCTAATAGGCTTTACATACAGATGTGAGAAAGCGAGGGAAAGTAGGAGAGAGTGAGACAAAGAGATTTTTCTGAGTTTTGGTAGCTCTCTTCCAAATACTAACTGTTCAATTTATAAGAATTCACAAGTGTGCTAAACGGAGCCTGTACTTTTAATTAAGTATGTGGTCTTAAGTCATTTTAAAACTACATTAACTGAATAATTTTCTAGCCTCTACAATCAGTAAAAGGGTAGTATAACACAGGAGTAGGAAGATACAGTGGTGTTAGCACCATTCCTGCAATAGAATTTTACCCAAGGATGTAAAAGAAATGAAAAATCATTCATTCAGTATAAGCCTGTTTGGCTTGCCTCTAATTTATCACAGCTTACAACTCTTGCCTGCCAGCAGAGCTGAATTCATACGTTATTGTCCCAAACCTGTCACTTCCTGGACTGCTTTTTAATCTTCCTCCCTGAATTACATTCAGAAAGGTCACCGCTATCCAATTAGAACCTTATCAAAGATGCACACGCAGTCCAGATTCACGCTTATCAAGAATTGGTCATAAATCCAGAAACTGCACATCACAAAGTACCATTACCATAATGAACAACTGAGGAGGGGACAAAAAAGAAGTGACAAAACACCTGTATATTTGCCAGTCTTTGACTCCATTCTTGGGAGGCATCATGAAAGGTGAACAACTGGAAGGTAGGCAACAGGGTGATGGAGAAGAAAGGAAGAAAATCAAAGCAATGGGCTTCAAGAGTGTCACCTAGAGCATATCATGCTGCCTAAAGACATAATGAGAATGACCAAGGATAAAACAAGTACACCTGTTATGAGAGCTTATGTATTGCACCTTAGGATATAAAGGAAAAAGCAAGTGCTGCTTGGCTAGATGGAATTATATATCCACAACTTACTATATTTCTATACAGGCTTAAATTCTTATTAATCTTGGATAAATATTACTTGCTGTAAGGTTAGGTTAGATTTGTTCATTTCAGAAAATACTTAGCACACATTCTTTCTAATCCTAAATTATCACATTGGGTCATAACTTTCTTGGAAATTAATGATTTCTTTCACCCTGAGAGTGAAAGTCTCATTAACAATTTATCACGACACACCATAGGTAACTCACTACATAACACTCATAGAATGCAGCAGATAAAAATTTTGGTTTAAACAAGGGAGAAGTGAGGAGGTAATATTTTTTCAGTTTTATTGAGATATAATATGGCATATGGCACTAGAACTTTAAGGTGTACAACATAAAGACTTGACGGTAATGATTTACAGTACAGAAGGATTTCTTACTTTCCAAGAAGAAGTTAAAGAGGAATTTCTACAGGCTCCCTTTAAACAGAAAGCCCTTCAAGTATTTAGAATAAAATGGCCCACAGAATTTCAGGAAAATATTTTATTGTATAAAGGAAGGTATACCACGAGTAGGTACTAAATTGGAAACCTGGGCTAAATTTTAACCTCGCACCATATTCTCTTAAATCAAAGTGCTGGGATTATTGAAAGTGTATGAAGTTAACATGCTGATAGGAGTATAATTTGCTCTGTTTATGTTTTCAGGGTCAGTTAACAGCAGACTCAATCATGCATATATCTATGAATGTTGATTTCAGGGAGACTGGGAGGTACTGTATAATTAAATGTAAATGGATCTCTGACATAATCTGAGCAGTACAAGCTTAATATCAAATTTCATAGCGTAAAGAATATATATATCTCCTTGCTCCTTCAGTGTGCAGTGTGTCTTTATCCCTAGAATTGTCCTAGCTGAATTTTTAGTTCACTCAGAATCTGCTTATAAAAAGAGCATTATTTGGTCCCCTCTCAGCTTTAAAATATTTCATCTTCATGTAAAAATTAAGCTGGCTTCAGAAAAAAAATACCACAATAAAAGTAAAACCTCTGGGACTTCCCTGGTGGTGCAGTGGTTGAGAGTCCGCCTGCCGATGCAGGGGACACGGGTTCGTGCCCCTGTCCGGGAAGATCCCACATGCCGCGGAGTGGCTGGGCCTGTGAGCTGGACCCATGAGCCATGGCCACTGAGCCTGCGCGTCCAGAGCCTGTGCTCCGCAACGGGAGAGGCCAAAACAGTGAGAGGCCTGTGTACCGCAAAAAAAAAAAAAAAAAAAAAAAAGTAAAACCTCTCTGTCTGAGGCACTACAAGGTCACACTGTTAACAGAAGTATTTCCATTCCATCAGGGTGCTCATAGTCCATGTGTAACAAGCGGAATGTAATTGTCCATTTGTGAAGCATAAAATTACAAAAATCTCCCTAGAACTATATATCTGCAGTTGATAAACGCAGGGCATAGAGTCACCCTTCCATCATCCCCTCCTGCCTCCAGTTTTCTGTGGGGTTTTGACGTTCAGCTGGTCACGAGGAAGTAAAGACACATCCACGTTTTCTGATGTTGACAAGCATGTCATCTATAACCTAGGCTCTGACAAGTGGGGTTGTCAGGATTTGCCTTGATGGGAAAGTGATTGACCTTTGCTCATAATTATCCAAACAAGGGGAAGAAAAGTGACTAGTGAGGCAGCTGCTACTTCGGCTGCTGTCCAACTTCAGAGAAAGAGAGGATGAGAGGTCTTTTTAAAATCTGAGTGCAGAAGACACAGCCTACAGGAACACAAAGTTTTACTGTAAAGTGCGAATTGGCACTAATACTGATGTACTCTGAAGGAGTGTTCTGTTGTGAGGATGTGTTGATCTTTATAGCTAGGAACTGTTAAGTTATTGAACTGGTAGGACTTCCCTGGTGGTCCAGTGGTAAAGAATCCGCCTTCCAATTGCAGGAGGCGGGGGTTCAATCCCTGGTTGGGGAACTAAGATCCACATGCTGCGGGTTAACTAAGCCTGCGCACCGCAACTACTGAGCCCACACGCCTCAACTAGAGAGAGAAAACCCGCACGCCACAACTAGAGAGAAGCCCACATGCCACAATGAAGAACCCGCATGTCACAACGAAAGATCCTGCATGCCACAACAAAGATCCCACATGCCATAATGAACACCTGGATCAGCCAAAATTTTTTTTTAAAGTTACTGAACTGGTTTCACATCCGCATTACATACCACAATTCCAAATCACTCAAGTGATGTAGGATTCAAACACAAACTTTAGGCATTAAGTCATAATTTCATTGTGAAGATCTTACAATGTTGGAACATGTGGTTTCAAGGCTTCTTAGTATTAATATACCCTAGGTAAGTTTTGGTTTGAAGTACCATTCCAAGTACAACCCATTACTGGATTTAAAATTCAATAATTTGGGAGGAGCTTCAAGATGGCAGAAGAGTAAGACGTGGAGATCACCTTCCTCCCCACAGATACATCAGAAATACATCTACACGTGGAACAACTCCTACAGAACACCTACTGAACGCTGGCAGAAGATCTCAGACCTTCCAAAAGGCAAGAAACTCCCCATGTACCTGGGTAGGGCAAAAGAAAAAAGAAAAAACAGAGACAAAAGAATAGGGATGGGACCTGCACCTCTGGAAGGGAGCTGTAAAGGAGGAAAGGTTTCCACACACTAGGCAGCCCCTTCGCAGACGGAGACTGCAGGTGGTGGAGGGGGAAAGCTTCGGAGCTGTGGAAGACAGCGCAGCAACAGGGGTGCGGAGGGCAAAGCAGAGAGATTCCTGCACAGAGGATCCGGGCCGTCCAGCACTCACCAGCCCGAGAGGCTTCTCTGCTCACCCGCCGGAGCGGGCGGGGCTGGGAGCTGAGGCTCGGGTTTCGGTCGGAGCGCAGGGAGAGGACTGGGGTTGGTGGCGTGAACAGAGCCTGAAGGGGTTAGTGCACCACGGCTGGCCGGGGGGAGTCCGGGAAAAAGCCTGGACCTGCCGAAGAGGCAAGAGACTTTTTCTTCCCTCTTTGCTTCCTGGTGCGCGAGGAGAGGGGATTAAGAGCGCTGCTTAAAGGAGCTCCAGAGACAGGCGCGAGCCGCGGCTAACAGCGCGGACCCCAGAGATGGGCATGAGACGCTAAGGCTGCTGCTGCCGCCACCAAGAACACTGTGTGCGAGCGCAGGTCACTCTCCACACCTCCCCTCCCGGGAGCCTGTGCAGCCCGCCACTGCCAGGGTCCCGGGATCCAGGGACAACTTCCCCGGGAGAACGCACGGCGCTCCTCAGGCTGGTGCAACGTCCCGCCAGCCTCTGCCACCGCAGGCTCGCCCCGCACTCTGTGCCCCTCCCTCCCCCCGGCCTGAGTGAGCCAGAGCCCCCGAATCAGCAGCTCCTTTAACCCCGTCCTGTCTGAGCGAAGAACAGACGCCCTCAGGCGACCTACATGCAGAGGCGGGTCCAAATCCAAAGCTGAACACTGGGAGCTGTGTGAACAAAGAAGAGAAAGCAAAATTTCCCCAGCAGCCTCAGGAGCAGATGATTAAACCTCCACAGTCAACTTGATGTACCCTGCATCTGTGGAATACCTGAATAGACAACCACTCATCCCAAATTGAGGAGGGGACTTCGGGAGCAAAGATATATATATATTTTTTTTTTTTCCCCCCTTTTTCTCTTTTAGTGACTGTGTATGTGTATGCTTCTGTATGTGACTTTGTCTGTATAGCTTTGCTTTTACCATTTGTCCCAGGGTTCTCTCAATCCGGTTTTTTTGTTTGTTTGGTGTTTTTTAGTATACATTTTAGCACTTATTATCATTCGTGGATTTGTTTTTTGGTTTGGTTGCTCTCTTTCTTTTTTTCTTTATTACTTTAAAAAAATGTTTATATTAACTATTACTTATTTTTTATTTTAATAACTTTACTTGATTTCATTTTACATTATTTTATTTTATCTTCATTCTTTATTTCTTTTTTTCTCAATTTTATTCTGAGCCGTGTGAATCACAGGCTCTTGGTGTTCCAGCCAGCCAGGCATTAGGCCTGTGCCTCTGAGGTGGGAGAGCCAACGTCAGGACACTGGTCCACAAGAGACCTCCCAGCTCCACGTAACATCAAACAGCGAAAATCTCCCAGAGATCTCCATCTCAACACCAAGACTCAGCTCCACTCAATGACCAGCAAGCTACAGTGCTGGACACCCTATGCCAAAAACCTAGCAAGACAGGAACACAACCCCATCCATTAGCAGAGAGGATGCCTAAAATCATAATAAGGCCACAGACACCCCAAAACACACCAACAGACATGGACCTGCCCACCAGAAAGACAAGATCCAGCCTCACACACCAGAACACAGGCATGAGTCTCCTCCACCATGAAGCCTACACAACCCACTGAACCAACCTTAGCCACTGGGGACAGACACCAAAAACAACGGGAACTACGAACCTGCAGCCTGCAAAAAGGAGACCCCAAACACAGTAAGTTCAGCAAAATGAGAAGACAGAGAAACACACAACAGATGGAAGAGCAAGGCAAAAACCCACCAGACCTAACAAATGAAGAGGAAGTAGGCAGTCTACCTGAAAAAGAATTCGGAATAATGATAGTAAAGAAGATCCAAAATCTTGGAAATAGAATGGAGAAAATACAAGAAACGTTTAACAAGGAACTAGAAGACCTAAAGAGCAAACAAACAGTGATGAACAACACAATAAATGAAATTAAAAATACTCTAGAAGGGATCAATAGAAGAATAACTGAGGCAGAAGAATGGATAAGTGACCTGGAAGATAAAATGGTGGAAATAACTACTTCAGAGCAGAATAAAGAAAAAAGAATGAAAAGAATTGAGAACACTCTCAGAGACCTCTGGGACAACATTAAATGCAACAACATTTGAATTATAGGGGTTCCAGAAGAAGAAGAGAAAAAGAAAGGGACTGAGAAAATATTTGAAGGGGTTATAGTTGAAAACTTCCCTAATATGGGAAAGGAAATAGTTAAGTCCAGGAAGCACAGAGAGTCCCATACAGGATAAATCCAAGGAGAAACACGCCAAGACACATATTAATCAAACTATCAAAAATTAAATACAAAGAAAAAATATTTAAAGCAGCAAGGGAAAAACAACAAATAGCACAAAAGGGAATCCCCATAAGGTTAACAGCTGATCTTTCAGCAGAAACTCTGCAAGCCAGAGGGAGTGGCAGGACATGTTTAAAGTGATGAAGGAGAAAAACCTACAACCAAGATTACTCCACCCAGCAAGGATCTCATTCAGATTTGAAAGAGAAATTAAAACCTTTACAGACAAGCAAAAGGTAACAGTATTCAGCACCACCAAACCAGCTTTACAACAAATGCTAAAGGAACTTCTCTAGGGAGGAAACCACAGGAGAACGAAAAGACCTACAATAACGAGCCCAAAACAATTAAGAAAATGGTAATAAGTACATACATATGGATAATTACCTTAAATGTAAATGGATTAAATGTTCCAACCAAAAGACACAGAGTGGCTGAATGGATACAAAAACAAGACCCATATATATGCTGTCTACAAGAGACCCACTTCAGACCTAGGGACACATACAGACTGAAAGTGAGGGGATGGAAAAAGATATTCCATGCAAATGGAAACCAGAAGAAAGCTGGAGTAGCAATTCTCATATCAGACAAAATCGACTTTAAAACAAAGACTATTACAAGAGGCAAAGAAGGACACTACATAACGATCAATAGATCGATCCAAGAAGAAGATATAACAATTGTAAATATTTATGCACCCAACATAGGAACACCTCACTACATAAGGCAAATACTAACAGCCATAAAAGGGGAAATTGACAATAACACAATCATAGTAGGGGACTTTAACATCCCACTTTCACCAATGGACACATCATCCAAAATGAAAATAAATAAGGAAACACAAGCTTTAAATGATACATTAAACCAGTTGGACTTAATTGATAATTATAGGACATTCCATCCAAAAACAACAGAATACACATTCTTCTCAAGTGCTCATGGAACATTCTCCAGGATAGATCTTACCTTGGGTCACAAATCAAGCCTTGGTAAATTTAAGAAAATTGAAATCATATCAAGTATCTTTTCCGACCACAACGCTATGAGACTAGATATCAATTACAGGAAAAAAATCTGTAAAAAATCCAAACACATAGAGTCTAAACAATACACTACTTAACAACCAAGAGATCACTGAAGAAATCAAAGAGGAAATCACAAAATACGTAGAAAGAAATGACAATGAAAACACGACGACCCAAAACCTATGGGATGCAGCAAAAGCAGTTCTAAGAGGGAAGTTTATAGCAATACAATCCTATCTCAAGAAACAAGAAACATCTCAAATAAACAATGTAAACTTACACCTAAACCAATTAGAGAAAGAAGAACAAAATAACACAAAGTTAGCAGAAGGAAAGAAATCATAAAGATCAGATCAGAAATAAATGAAAAAGAAATGAAGGAAATGATAGCAAACATCAATAAAACTAAAAGCTGGTTCTTTGAGAAGATAAACAAAATTGATAAACCATTAGCCAGACTCATCAAGAAAAAAAGGGAGAAGACTCAAATCAAAAGAATTAGAAACGAAAACGGAGAACTGACACTGCAAAAATACAAAGGATCATGAGAGATTACTACAAGCAACTATATGCCAATAAAATGGAAAACCTGGAAGAAATGGACAAATTCTTAGAAATGCACAACATTCCAAGACTGAACCAGGAAGAAATAGAAAATATGAACAGACCAATCACAAGCACTGAAATTGAAACTGTGATTAAAAATCTTCCAACAAACAAAAGCCCAGGACCAGATGGCTTCACAGGCGAATTCTATCAAACATTTAGAGAAGAGCTAACACCTATCCTTCTCAAACTCTTCCGAAATATAGCAGAGGGAGGAACACTCCCAAACTCATTCTACGAGGCCACCATCACCCTGATACCAAAACCAGACAAAGATGTCACAAAGAAAGAAAACTACAGGGCAATATCACTGATGAACATAGATGCAAAAATCCTCAACAAAATACTAGCAAACAGAATCCAACAGCACATTAAAAGAATCATACACCGTGATCAAGTGTGGTTTATCCCAGGAATGCAAGGATTCTTCAATACAGGCAAATCAATCAATGTGATACACCATATTAACAAACTGAGGGAGAAAAACCATATGATCATCTCAATAGATGCAGAGAAAGTTCTTGACAAAATTCAACACCCATTTATGATAAAAGCCCTGCAGAAAGTAGGCATAGAGGGAACTTTCCTCAACATAATAAAGGCCATATATGACAAACCCACAGCCAACATCACCCTCAATGGTGAAAAACAGAAAACATTTCCAATAAATCAGGAACAAGACAAGGTTGCCCACTCTCACCACTATTTTTCAACATAGTTTTGTAAGTTTTAGACACAGCAATCGGAGAAGAAAAAGAAATAAAAGGAATCCAAATTGGAAAAGAAGAAGGAAAGCTGTCACTGTTTGTAGATGACGTGATACTATACACAGAATATCCTAAAGATGCTACTAGAAAACTACTAGAGCTAATCAATGAATTTGGTAAAGTAGCAGGATACAAAATTAATGCACAGAAATCTCTTGCATTCCTACACACTAATGCTGAGAAATCTGAAAGTGAAATCAAGAAAACACTCCCATTTACCATTGCAACAAAAAGAATAAAATATCTAGGAATAAACCTACCTAAGGAGACAAAAGACCTGTATGCAGAAAATTATAAGACACTGATGAAAGAAATTAAAGATGGTACAAATAGATGGAGAGATATACCATGTTCTTGGATTGGAAGAATCAACCTGTGAAAATGACTCTACTATCCAAAGCAATCTACAGATTCAATGCAATCCTTATCAAACTACCACTGGCATTTTTCACTGAACTAGAACAAAAAGTTTCACAATTTGTATGGAAACACAAAAGACCCCGAATAGCCAAAGCAATCTTGAGAAAGAAAAATGGAGCTGGAGGAATCAGGCTCCCTGACTTCAGATTGTACTACAAAGCTACAGTAATCAAGACAGTATGGTACTGGCACAAAAACAGAAATATAGATCAGTGGAAAAGGATAGAAAGCCCAGAGATTAACCCACGCACATATGGTCACCTCATCTTTGATAAAGGAGGCAAGAATATACAGTGGAGAAAAGACAGCCTCTTCAACAAGTGGTGCTGGGAAAACTGGACAGATACATGTAAAAGTATGAAATTAGAACACTCCCTAACAACATACACAAAATAAACTCAAAATGGATTAAAGACCTAAATGTAAGGCCAGACACTATCAAACTCTTAGAGGAAAACACAGGCAGAACACTCTATGACATAAATCACAGCAAGATCCTTTGTGACCCACCTCCTAGAGAAATGGAAATAAAAACAAAAATAAACAAACGGGACCTAATGAAACTTAAATCCTTTTGCACAGCAAAGGAAACCCTAAATAATACCAAAAGACAACCCTCAGAATGGGAGAATATATTTGCAAATGAAGCAACTGACAAAGGATTGATCTCCAAAATTTACTAGCAGCTCATGCAGCTCAATATTAAAAAAACAAACAACCCAATCCAAAAATGGTCAGAAGACCTAAATAGACATTTCTCCAAAGAAGATATACAGACTACCAACAAACATATGAAAGGATGCTCAACATCATTAATCATTAAAGAAATGCAAATCAAAACTACAATAAGATATCATCTCACACCGGTCAGAATGGCCATCATCAAAAAATCTAGAAACAATAAATGCTGGAGAGGGTGTGGAGAAAAGGGAACCCTCTTGCACTGTTGGTGGGAATGTGAATTGATACAGCCACTATGGAGAACAGTATGGAGGTTCCTTAAAAAACTGAAAATAGAACTACCATATGACCCAGCAATCCCACTACTGGGCATATACCCTGAGAAAACCATAATTCAAAGTGTCATGTACCACAATGTTCATTGCAGCTCTATTTACAATAGCCAGGACATGGAAGCAACCTAAGTGTCCATTGACAGATGAATGGACAGAGAAGATGTGGCACATATATACCATGGAATATTACTTAGCCATAAAAGGAAATGAAATTGAGTTATTTGTAGTGAGGTGGATGGACCTAGAGTCTGTCACACAGAGTGAAGTAAGTCAGAAAGAGAAAGACAAATACCGTATGCTAACACATATATATGGAATCTAAAAAAAAAAAAAAAAAAAAAAAAAAGTCACGAAGAACCTAGGGGCAAGACGGGAATAAAGACACAGACGTACTACAGAATGGACTTGAGGATATGGGGAGGGGAAAGGGTAAGCTGGGACAAACAGAGAGTGGCATAGACATATATACACTGTCAAACGTAAAATAGATAGCTAGTAGGAAGCAGCCGCATAGCACAGGGTGATCAGCTTGCTGCTTTGTGACCACCTAGATGGGTGGGATAGGGAGGGTGGGAGGGAGGGAGATGCAAGAGGGAAGAGATGTGGGGACATATGTATATTTATAACTGATTCACTTTGTTATAAAGAGAAACTAGCACACCATTGTAAGGCAATTATACTCCAAAAAAGATGTTAAAAAAATAAAAACATAAAATTCAATAATTTGTAATTGTCAATAGAGTGTATTAATGGAATAAAGTACATGGTGGGAGATATTTTCTTGGATAAAAGTATTCCAAATATTCTTGTCTAATACCAGGTTTTCAATGTCAGGAATTATCCAACTGTAACTGAAAATTTTCTGTGTGTATTGAGGCAGTGGGAAGAGGCTTGTCTCTTCTCCATACTCTTGAGAATGATCAGATTAACTCCTAGTATCCTTTTAAATGTAGAGTTTTAACATTTTCCTCCATTGCTCTTTTTGTCTATTCTCTGCTCCCTATTTTCCTGTACACTCAGAGATTAGAATTTTTCAGACTGCCTGACCATTTTCCCTTTAATAGAGTGCAATTTTATAATAAATTCTTGTATCACAAATACTTTTAAACACAGTTCAGTTGTGAACTCATGATCTAGTATAGAAACTCTTGTGCTTTTAACACAGAGCCAGACATTTATTTTTCTTTTTTCACAGCCAGGCATTTCCAGTGTTCATGCATGTGTCTTCTCCTCACTAAGTGTGGAAGCTAAAATTGGCCAAAGTCTGCATAAGCTCTGAGATTGTTCCTGTTATGCCACATTCTACTTGCTTGCTTGTGGCTACTTTCTGGCATAAAACAGAACACAGAAATCATCACTCCAAGTGTTTTCACCTCTGTTATTAGTTATACTCTAGACTTAGAACTAAAGTAGAACTTCAACCAAGGGGTAAACACACATACAAAAGAGTTTTAAAAACACACTCCACATAGTTAATTTAAAAGATCTTAAACATCACATTAGTTCTTTTATCTATTTATTTCTTCATATAATTAAGTCTCTCTCTTTTCTGCTAATCATAGTCCATGCTCTATCTTTAATATGAAATATGTTTTTTAATATTCTGAGCTAGATACACAAGAGATTCTGTGACAGTTGCATTTATTAATCAAAAATAACTTCTGAACTTGCAATTCTCTCATCTTGGAAGTATCACATTATCTAAACTACTATGGAGAGGAAATCCCTTAAACCAGATTTAAGCAGTTTGGTGAATTAAGAGTATGTAGTAGATACCAGGATACACTGTACTGTCATTGATAGTATGAGTAATTAACTGTATTTCCTTAAAATAGAATCAGAATGAAAAAGGATTATTGTACTTCAATAGATTACATGTGTTTTAGTGCAAAAAGTAAGGAACAAATTAAAACCAGTGGGAAAACTATAATTTCTTGTATTATTGGTCTGGAGAATTTGACAATATCTTCAAATAATCTATCATTATTTTAAAAGTTAAGAAATTGTACACTGCAGGGGAAATTTTTTGGATGATAAGGAAAGTTCATGACAGTCAGATTCAAGGTGTTGGAGCCATCTTTGTGTTCCAAGTTTTCCATGGTGTGTGAAATATTTTGAATTCTGAACAATTTTTATTAAATTTAATTGCTTTTGCTTGGAAGTGCTGCACAGAGCTCTTCTCTTTCAAGGTCACTGTAGAGAGACGGATTGCCCAGCTCTAAGGGAGATCATTCTGAATATACTGAGCTGTACTCATTAAATGTCCTGCTTAGGCAGATAGGACGGAGCAAAGCACTTCTCCACGTTTCCTCACTGGATAATTGACGCTTATGGTCAGGCAGCCATTTGGAGAGTTTCTCTCAAGCACAGACTTGTTTGTGCTCACTAGACTGTAAAAATAGAATCCCCTAGATAACAAGGAGAATTTCCTTCAAAACTGGTGGGAGTTGAGCCAGAGTTTTAATAACTTTTATCATCATTTAGTTTGTTACTTCTCAACTCACAAAAAGTTAAATGCAAATAAAAGCCAAATTAAATTTCTTTAGATATTATATTGAATATATACCCTATCATTAAATCTCACTGTCATGGCCTTCTTTTCCTGGGAAATGCTAAGAAATAACATAGTAGTAAAGATAAAGAGCAGTAGACTCTTTAATAATGGTATCAAGAATAAAGTGAACCTCACCAGAACCTCTAGTTTTGTTTTGTTTTGTTTTGTTTTGTTTTTTGTGGTACGCGGGCCTCTCACTGCTGTGGCCTCTCCCGTTGAGGAGCACAGGCTCCGGACGTGCAGGCTCAGCGGCCATGGCTCACGGGCCCAGCCGCTCCGCGGCATGTGGGATCTTCCCGGACCGGGGCACGAACCCGTGTCCACTGCATCGGCAGGTGGACTCTCAACCACTGCTCCACCAGGGAAGCCCAGAACCTCTAGTTTTTAAAACTAGAAAAAGGTATATTTTCTTGTCCTTTCTTAGTTATATGAAAAGGTGAAATGTATCAAGATATGAATTAAACAGATTAATTTTCTTTAATACAACTAGAATATATTATTATCCAATGGAACGACAATTGAGAAGAAGAATTTAGTGTAACCTAACAGAAAATTGCACATTGGTATTTAATTATGGAGCTAGTTTTTAAAAATCCTAAGTCTGACTTGGCCAAGATAAAATTTTAATCAAAAGAAATTCATCTATTATTTTCATAAAGATAGCTCTGAGCTCTATTTTCAGTGCCTTTTGTAATTATGTTAGTGCCTCCATAGTTAAGAATAACATTGCACATCTGTCTGTAATTCCTTACTCTGTAATATCACATTCTGTGTAGAGCACAGAAATAAGAGGTATCTGCTGGGTGTTAACAGTGTGCACAAAGTACCTAACCTGAATTATTCTACAAGTAAAGTAAAAGTAGTAAAAAACACATCTTTATCACTACTACTGTCACTGTACCGTACTATATGAGATACCTTTCAGTCATGAAGTTAAGAACTTAATGTATTTTTAACTGTAGAAACAAACATTCGATTGACATGTTACGTAGAAAGTTTATGTGAAAATTCTCAGCAATTATAATAAGTCTGCTCTGATAGAAGAGGTTCCTTTCCTTTCTCTCCCCACTGATGTTAAAGTACCAAGTAAAGTACCAAGAGTTATCACGTGAAGTAAAGAGATAGAGAATGATTCAAAATAAAACCAGTCACCTCAAGATTCTCCATGTGAGTGACAAGAAAGGGCAGAAGATGAGATAAGCCCAAAGTTTCTGCAACCAACATTATTCTTTGAAGATACTCCTTTATCTGGAAATCTAGATGTGTTTGTAGTCATATAACTAGCATACACCCACGATACACTTCAAATAACCTGAGGACCACGTTAAAACCTTGGCAAAGGACTATGTTGCTGTTTGGCTCTCACATAACTTTTCATATTATAAATCTAGAGTTTAAACTCCCTCATTCCCACCAATTCTGTTTTGTTCCCATATTTCCAATTGAAAATCACGAGCCAGGAGTTTTGCATGTTGAAAGCTGCCAGTAGTGTTGTCAGGGATGTGTAACTGCTGCGCAAGGCTTTTACAGCTGGCTTCGAAGCTGATCTATGGAACCACTCAATTCCACAGCTGTCAAAGCACTGATACCAACTGCAGTTAATGACACAGCATCATCCTCTAGCTCGTTTACCTGCCGCCCTGCAAACAAATGGACACTGGCAGTAAGGGGAAGTTCAGTGAACAGCAGATACCAGATTTATCATAATCACTATGATCCATGGTAGAGGAAAATCAATTTCTCTTAATCGAGTAGAGTGACTTATTAAGGGTTATGAGTCCTGGCTGGATAGCTGTGCTGATTTGATTATGTTGGGAGGGAAATTAGCGGTGGCCTCCTTCATAGTCTTTTCCTTTGTCTTCTGGCTCAGAGTTTGTTATTAAATTATTATCTTATGAAAGCCTTAGTGAGCAGGTCACGCTTTGATCAAGAAGAGACTGAGAAATAGGGTGCTGAAAAGGTTTCAGAAGTGTTGACAGGTAGAGATGTGAACATTCAAAATACCTTCACTGCAGAGCTATTGGTTTATAATTGAAAGGGTGTATATGTAGCATAAGCCTGTGCTAATGCTGGAACCTTCTTGAAAGAACCATTGTAAGTTAACCTTTGTCCTTCAGTTTCTCCTTCCTCTTTTTGATACCATAATCTCAGACACCTGGGACGCAAGGTACCTTGTTAGGCTGAGAGGAATAGGTCAGTAGGTTAAAAGTCATGTACATGTTTTTAATCTTTAAAGATGCTTTGACCAGAATCAGTAGTAGAAAAATAAAAAAGTTAAATGTGTGCTAATTTTCTTTAACTCTCTAGGTTTTTTAAAGCTCACAAATCATGAAAAAAAGTAGAAAAGATTCTGTGAAAATAACTTTAAAATATTTTGTCACAAGAACCACTTTTCTTCACCTTCCTATGTCTCTGATGCAATATTGGGGAAAGGAAATAGAATAAATCAGTTGTTTTTCTGAACAGTTTTAGTTGGAATTTTGCAAACATATGGGCGCCATCAGATTAATTTCCCTCTGAATAAAAAATAATAATAAAATTATGAGGTGTCTCATCTCTTTCAACATATATAAAAGCCAAAAATGGCAGGTTAGTAAAAATCACTATCCTTTGTAAATAGTTCTATTATAGACACTGTCCATATGTACAACCAGATATGTACATTTTTTCTTAATAATATAGTATTTAAGATACCAAATAAAATCATTGGGTGAATTTTTCGTAGGAGCAAGCATAGAAACTAGAAGGAATCCCAAGACAGAATGCTTCGTAGTTGAGCAGAGCACAAAATTGCTTTTTCTTTGTCTTTCTCAAAACACATAATCCATTACATGTACATGATTCCTTGAATAATCATGAATTTGTGCTTTACACATATTAGATTTAAAATATTTGATAAATATATTGCCAAGATTTCTTTTGATGGTTTCATAGTTCTTAATAGAGTTGTTATCTGATCTCCCTGTGAGTAAAATTTCATCGTTAGTACCATGATTTTAACAAAGGAATGATGCAATTCTTAGAAATAAGACAGTCTGGGTTCCATAATCTTTTGTTACTTTGAAACTCACACATGTATTCTCAATTCTCTCTCCAGTGGCCTCATACTGTCCCTTCAAAAAATTACCTGACACATAATGGAAAATTTTTATTTTATAATCTTCCTTCACCTTTCAACTCTCACTTAAATAAATGGTTTTTTGGTCTCAATGACCCAAAAAATCTGAAATTGCATTTACAAACCTTATTTGCCACACAATGTCCTAATTATGCATTTTACCATATAACTAAATAAGTAGAGAGGTACATTGCAAGATTAAAGGAAGAAGAAAGTCAAAAGTTACTTATATGCCTCCATTCTTGGTTATCTCATATGTCATAGTCTAGAAAGGATGAATGGACATCTCCTATCCATTCGTCTCTCTCTTAGCCTATATTCATTTTTGTAACCCTGCAACCTAGCACACAGCCTAACATAGAAGAATGTTCAAAAGATATTTGCTGAATTAAACTCAACTCTACTAGACACATATAAAACATGGTTTACATGGACTACTTTCTTTCTTTGGAATTTTCATTTCTGTTAATGGTCCTCATTTTTCCATCACTTTCAATTATTAGAGACATTTTCACACTCAAGAGAATAAAGACAGTTATACTTAAAAAGTCAGTAGTCAAAAGAGATTTAGCAACTGAATGAAAACTTCCATTAGTTTATTAGGAATAATTAAAAATTTTTAAATCTGTGGATACATAGTTCATTTTTTTCATCTAATGTTTATAAAGATATTTTTGGCTGATCAAGTAGTAACCAAGAGTAACTTTTCATAAGGACTCTCTCCCTGTGGTATAAATAATCTTGTTTGTGAATATAATGATAACTCAGTCAAAATAGCCCTTTCCAAGAGTTGAAACTATCATAGCTAGTTTGATGATAAATTTGAATCTGATAAAACTGACACATTATGCCAAAAAGACCATATTAATCAGAGGGGGTTGGAGAAACATTTGCCACTGAGCTCTATGTAGGATCATTTTATTACTTATCAGTCAATAATCACCAAACGCATTCAAGTACTCTGTCTCTTGGCTCAGAGAAATTAAAACTACAATAAATCTTCTGATATACAGTATTACAGTATTATTAAACACCATCATTCAACACTAGGACATTGGATAAAAATCACAATCCTGTAATAAATCATATGTATTTTGGAGGTAAAGATTAAAATATACTTATCTTTATTCTAATAATCTTATGAGTCACAGGAATATATTAGGTCCTATTCTAAAGGAAAATATACATTCAAATTAATCCATTTTCAATACATTTTAAATGATGGATTTCAAAGAGATTCACCCAATACTTTAATAATGTGCTTTTCTGATCTTTAATGACCAAGTTTTAGAATATTATTCTTTTTGAAAACATAGCCACATATAAAAAAATACACATAAATACAAGAAAGTGGTAGGAACTGTTTTCCAATTAATTTTATATTTCCTTTACTAAATGGTCAAATCTGACAGGAACTAAAGATTTGTTTCTAAATTCCTTAATCTCACAGGTAAATTGTAATGAAGAGTGTGGAAACTTATATTATTTCAAAAAATTATATGTGCCATAGATTTAAAAAATTAATGAAACATACAGTTCTGCCCCATTGAGCTTAGAGTTTATCATTTATTTTCATATATACAGATCTCTAAGATTATATATTTTCCCTTATGTTACTGAAAGCTTTAATAGTTCTTAAAGCATAAGACTTATAAATCTCTTGACAACTGACATTTTTTATCATCAGTCTTCAGCCACTAATGCAGTTGTCTTAAACTTACATTCCAACTGGGTCTAGCAAAGTAATCTATATGAGTAAATCATTCAAGGTGTGGGTAAATTTGGTTTGTAGGACACGTGGATATCTGGAGAGAACAAGACTTATCTAAAAGCATAAGTGCAATTGGAACATAATAGCAAAACACTAGGAGGGCTGAGCCTGTCTGTATTTAGCCTTTCAGTTGCCTGTATTAAAATAAGGAAAATAAGGCAGAATACCTCCAGCCTATCTCTCGGTGGGTATTAGGGAGATATCTTTCACCCAAAGACTCAGTGTAGACCTAGGGTTCCACCAAGCCAATAGAACTGGGGAGGTAGAAATGACACCCACATAAAGAGTACACTGCACCTCAGTCCCTTTAATGTCATTTTCACCTTTTGCTAGCAGTGTCTAAAACTTCTCCAATAATATATATCAAAGGGGAAGCCAATAAGAACTCTAGTACTCTAATAGGAAAAAAAAAATCTACTTCTGCAACTAGTTAATATAAGTTTACACACAAGCAATCTTATATTAGTATTGTCAGTATAACAGATTAGTAAAGAATGATGGGAATTCATCTGTTTCAATTTTGAAGTAATCAATAGGAAATCATGGAGGTTACTGTGATAGTTTTGCTATATAAAAATGGAAAACCTTTATGTATGTAGACACACAGGGACATGAAAAGAGGACAATATTCTTCATATATAACAAGCTCTCAAGTACCAATAAAAACAGCATTCCAAAAGGAAAAACACTTAAACAGCATGAACAAGAAATTCACTAAAGGAGGAAAAATAAGCCAACACTCACATAACAAAAGCTTTAGTCTCACTAGAAATAAAATGTAATTATTAGGAGATAACAATTTTATCTATCATATTGGCAAAGGAAAATGTCGAAAAGGAAGGCTATGAGTAAACCTGGACCCTCAAGCATTATTGATGGGAATTTAAATTGGAACAGCCTTACAGAAGAACCTACAAAACTCTTAAAAATATCTATAATCATTGATTCAGCTATTCTATGTAATTGAATTTATTGGAAAGAAATAATCTGGAATGTGCACAAGAATTTTCATCAAAGTATGTTCTTCATAGTTTATATATTCATATACATTCCTGAAAAACTGGAAACAACTTAAATATACAATGATAAAGAATAAGAAAATTAGCATACAGCACAGGATGAAAAGTTGTACCATTAAACACTATAGTGAGGAAGAATATGATATGAGAAAATATTTATGAAATGCAAAGAAGCAAGATGACAAGTTACAAAGATAATCTGAAAAAAATGCAAAACAGAGATACACATAAAAGCATGCAAAAATATAGTCATCCACAAATCATTAACAGCAGACTTCTGAGTGATTTTATTTTAGTATATTTACATTTATATATCTTTCACGTTTCTGCACTGAATATACAAGCACTGAGAATATAAGTCCCATGAAGCCATAACTTTTTTTCTAGTTTATTCACTGACATATCCCTAACACCTAGAACTGAACCTGGCACATAGTAAATGCACTCTATCGTTTGCTTAAATGAATAAAAAAGTATGTTTACTTTTTGAAACATTTCCAATCTTTATAACTCACAAATGAATCAATCTTTTATAACTATAAAATTATATCTGTAAGTATCAAAACAACTTTGTAAGGTTAGAATCCTCATCCAGTTTTATAAGTAAAAAAAAAAAAAAAAACTAAGACTCAGAAGTTAAATAATTTGCCTGAGGTCACAAAGCTAACAGGTAATTTATGGGAAGGAAGTGATCTATAGCTAGGATTAGAAGAAAGGTCCTTTGTTCCCACTTCAACCTTGGCCCCTCACCTCAATGACACAACCTCAAATGAATGGTATTCTGCTGGTTAGGATCTTACTAACTAGCAGAACACCATTTTTTATTCACTTGCCTGGACAACTGAAAACTTTAGCCTTAACTGATGACACAAGGAAGAAGAAGCACCATCCTAAACTTCCTCTTAATTCATTCCTTAGGACAGATAAAATGTCAACCTTATGTAGAGTCACTGTCTTAGAAAGAACACTATGTTAAAGTTATTAGCAGTTAGGAGATATCCAATACATAACTGACCTATCCGAACAATGAACATCTTTCCCTAAATGCACTTTTCTCAAAAAATTAGGGCCAACCTTAAATCAACTTTGCAAGAATCTTCTTGTAAAAAGTATCTCTGTCAATCTAAAAGAATTTTAGAATTCATGATGAAAGATAAGCTGTAATGAAAGGCATGGCAGTGATTGTAAGGAGCCCAAGAAGAAGTTCAGGATGCAGAAGAATAGGAGAAAGTGCAAATGAGAGAAGCAAGGACAACTGTGCATAAGACTGGACCAGAAATGAGAAGTGATGAAATGAAATGGGTTTTATATGTGAGACATTCCACTCTATTATTGTACTTGAAACAAAAAGGATATCTATGAGGATACTTCTGAATATAAGAAATTCTAGAGAAACATTCAGATATTGTAGTAAGAAGACTGTGGGAAGACAGAGCTTTTCTTAGGTTAAAATTTCTACATTATTATTAATCGAGAAAGATAAGTTTCAAAATCAAATATATAGAACGTATATCCCACAAAGATTTCAACATCTTTCACACGGAAACAAATAATTATTGTGCATTTATATTCCTTCTTTCTCTCAACCACATAACTTTAAAATGTTGATCAAATTCCCCTGAGTACTTGTGCTGAAAGCCTGACATTAAACTATTAGAGAACATACAAATGAAAAGTGCTGAATAATTTATCACGAATTGGTGATTGTGGACAGAAATGTCTAAAATAAACTGATATAGACAACGATCAAGAAGAAAACAACTAAAAATATGAGCTGGAAATACCAAACCACAAGGGATAATGTTTTTAATCCAGTGTTTGCTCCTGCATTTCTTTTCCATAAATTGGAATCTGTAAATCCGATTTGTGAATTTTAAGTAGGCCAATTATGGATCAAACAGATGATTACTTCATTGCTTCCATAATAACACCACTAGGTAACCAATTCAAACTTATATTTAATGGTCGTATATTTTCTTTTAAATCATCCTCTGAATACATTTTGGAAATGGACTATGACAATGGTTTAAAGCTTTATTCCTCTCTTCAGCTACAAGTCATCACAATTCTGACTGTAATGAGGTTACTCTGCATCTGTCTGTCACAAATAACCTAGTAACAACTAAATGGATTGCCATCAATCTTTCAATTAGAATATATAACTTGATTAGCACAATATTTTTTGAACTGATTGTATTACTTTGAAAAAGGGCTTTCATTTACTTTGTCATTTAGGGTCAAATGTGTGCAATCGCTGGGAGCTGAATAAATAATAATAAGCTGTTTTGAATTTGTGGGCTGTAGCCTTTGTTAACATGTTTTTCTTTAATTATGTAAGCTATAACAACTAGTAGTACTTCAGAAGTAGAAATGAGCTAAACATAGGCAGATTTTTATGACAATTTTGCACATGTTATTCTATGATGTCAATTCCTAACAACTGCACTCTGTAAAACAGCTGTTACTCAAATTTACACATCAGGAAAATTTCATAAAAAATATTATTTTTAAAAAAATTTTTAAAGGTTATAATTTTTTAAAGGTTACAATTATGGTGAAGGAAACTCTATATCCAAAACATTTTTTTCACATTTCCTTGTAATGAAAAGCTTAGATTCACTCACATCACACCTTCAATCAAGCATCAAAGAACACAGTAACCCATGAGCAGTCTGGACATTATCTCTTTTCTTTCACTTCTCAATCTTTTCTTTGTTAAGAAGAAGAAAGAGTAGTAAAGCAAGTGATAGAGACCTAGAGCCTTAAATTGAGCGGAATTAATATTAATCTATTAAAACAGTAGCACCACATCTGAATGAAACTCAAAGTAATTAACAAAACCAACACCGGGCTTCCCTGGTGGTGCAGTGGTTGAGAGTCCGCCTGCCGATGCAGGGGACACGGGTTCGTGCCCCAATCTGGGAAGATCCCACATGCCGCGGAGCGGCTGGGCCCGTGAGCCATGGCCGCTGGGCCTGTGCGTCCGGAGCCTGTGCTCCGCAACGGGAGAGGCCATGACAGTGGGAGGCCCGCATACCAGCAAAAAAAAAAAAAAAAACAAAACACACCAATCGACTATCCAAGTCCCTGGAAAGGTTGAAAGCTGTGGTGATTTATGCTTCAAAGGCAATAACTCTTCCTTCAACAAAACCACCTGGATCTACCTAAACGGCACTCTGAGAGGTAGAAATCCAGAAACACTCATGTGACCATGACTGTGAGATTGTGCAGACAGACCACAGCTCTTATAATTAATATGGTTTTTCCACTATATGTGGATATCTGGCCTACATTTTATTATAGTCCCAGGTTTCATAGCAAATAAAGGTTTCAGCTAAATACTACCTGGAAAATTAGTAAAAACAGGGAGCTCTCATCATTAAAACTAAATATTTGAAAAGTGCCTGGATTCTCCCCTTTCAACCCTGATATTCCTGTATCATGAAGATATAATACTATATTATAATTTAATATTTATAATAATTAAAAGGTCAGAAAGAGATATAGAAAGAAGAAATGAAGCAAAAAAAAGAGAGAGAAGATAAAGACAGAAAATAAGAAAAGAGCAAAGATGAAGAGAGGGAGGAAAGGGAGAAAAACAAGTCCTTGAAAGCTGTAAGCAATTATAATGAATAAATCAATTTGCTACTTTAATTGGAATTAAAAATGGTTGCTTAAACAAGATGCATACTGGGATGTACATTTTTTATGACTAATGCACGGTACAAAAATAAAGGTAACTGCACTACTACTTCAAATTCAGTATTTATTTTACCAAAGTGAACTCAAGAATCCAGAAAACATCTCCAATCTCTGCTCCTACTTTGATTTTATTTTGCTCAATAACTCATATCCACAACCCCACCAAACGTTACAGTATATAAACACTGATTTCATTGTGTCCTGTCCATTTTCAAAGCTTCCTGAACATATTCATTTTGCCATCTGGATACTCCAAAAATTTTCTGCCTGGAATTTGTGGTTCGTGTTAACTTGGCTCCACCTGACCTAGGCCCCACTTAAATCAATATTATCAACTCCACTCCTGCCAGGTTGGCCAGATGTTCAGATAACACTGCTCCTTTCTAGCTTCAAGTTTCTACCTTCACTATGTTCTTCCCTTCTAATATACCCCACTTTCCTCTCTTCCAATTTTTCGAATATTATTGAATTCAAAAACATTTCTCTAACAAGGAAGGCTGCAACTTCTCTATCCCATAGCCTACATTCAGCTCAGACCTCTCTGGTATCCTATGAAAATGGTTTTTAACCATTTGAACTCTGAAGATTCAAAAATGGAAGGAATTAACAACCTCTGCTTTTATCCGACCTGGACTCTGGACACTGGGGTTTCCAACAAGATTTTAAGAAAGTATCTTTTCAAATGTTTTACACACGTGCACACACACATGCAGGTGTACATATTAAAACTGTTGTCCTATAGCATTACTTACATTTATTACTTTCTTCCCCTCTACCTAGAATTGACAACACTTTCATATGTGTATGTCTTATTTCTTCCAATTAGTATATAAACAGTCAGGCAAAGACCACACCTTCAAACACACTGAAACAGGCTAAGTTCATAATAAATTCTAGTAAGTACTTCACTGACTGAATAAATAAATGAACAAAATATTTGCAGATTTTTCTAATAATCAACCTCAATTATTTTCTAAATTCTCCAAGATATTTTCATATGTCTTTGTAAAAGCAAGAGTCAAATAAACCACCTTGAATTATATAGCCAGAGAAGAAAAACTTTTGATTCAGTGGAAAAGCTGCAGCAGAGAAAATGTGCCTAGAATATATTTAAAGTCTTGGTTCCATACATTGCTGATCACCTTCCCTACTAGAACTGTACAATATAGTGTATAACTAAGAATCAACCCACAGAGCACTTTAAATTTCTACCTTTATTTTTCTCAATGCTGTTGCTCCATGCATGTTTATGAAAATCAACTGGTTAACTTTATTGTGAAAGTATTAAATTGTATATATATGGCTAATACCTTTATCAGCAAACTGCTTTTGAGTTCAGATCCTGAACTAGCCTTTGTTTTCATTGCTGATTCCTCTCCATTCTTTTCCTTTAACAACAAAGTAATATGGTTTTGATAAAACCATCCTTTTCAGCCTGAGAAAAGACCCTCACCAGCTGTTCCCAGACTTACTATGGAAGACTTACTATGTCAGAAGCAGTGAAATTGCACATTGGCTCAAAGGCCATTAGGCACAAGCTGGGGAAAAAAGAGAGGGCATTCACTTTTAATTTTGAATCTATCAGACCTGGCTTGTCGGCATTATGTCATTGGCCTGTCAGAATGAAAGAACACAAGACAAAACTATTTTAATACTTCACTGCTCGCGATATTACTACAACACCACATGTGGAATAGATCCAAGAAGGAAGCTTTGAGGAAGCAGCATAGGTTCATTTTTTACGTTGTCATCACCGTAAAAAATATATTTGACTGGACTTCAGCCTTTCGAATGGCCATTCTCTATGAGTTTAACACTGGTGTAGAGATAATCTGTTTAAATCAGCTAACTTTTTGGATTTCTACATATTCTTTGACTATGAACGCTAATGAAGAATTTATATGTTAACTATTTTAGTCCACACAAAAGGAGAGGGGCAGTGAGACCTAAATTATAACCCCAATTTTTTGTCTAAGAAATGCTTACTAATTCATACATCTGTTTTGGTTTTTTTTTTTTTTTACATCTTTATTGGAGTGTAATTGCTTTACAATGGTGTGTCAGTTTCTGCTTTATAACAAAGTGAATCAGTTATACATATACATATGTTCCCATACCCCTTCCCTCTTGTGTCTCCCTCCCTCCCACCCTCCCGATCCCACCCCTCCAGGCGGTCACAAAGCACCAATCTGATCTCCCTGTGCTATGCGGCTGCTTCCCACTAGCTATCTATTTTATGTTTGGTAGTGTATATATGTCCATGCCTCTCTCTTGCTTCGTCACAGCTTACCCTTCCCCCTCCCCATATCCTCAAGTCCATTCTCAAGTAAGTCTGTGCCTTTATTCCTGTTTTACCCCTAGGTTCTTCATGACATTTTTTTTCTTAAATTCCATATATATGTGTTAGCATATGGTATTTGTCTTTCTTTTTCTGACTTACTTCACTCTGTATGACAGACTCTATGTCTATCCACCTCATTACAAATAGCTCAGTTTCGTTTCTGCAGCTTTAGGTGGCAAGGGGCACTGGTCTGAATTTTAAAATCATACAAAAAGTGCCTATGTTTGTGGCCACAAAGCAAACAGTCCACCTTTCTACTGTTGGGGAGAGCACATTAGTATTTAATACCTTGTTGCTCTCTCTTCCCACATATAAACACACACACACTCCAGTACTGTGAACAGTTATCTACTTCATCTGCAGAGAATGAGAGCTACATCTCTATAAACCAAGATCCTGAACTCTCACAAAAATCAAAATTCCTTGTTGCACTTCATACTCACAAAAAGATCAATCCTAAGAAGTCTCCCTTAGATCAAATACTCTAGAAACTGTTTAAGTGGAAAGAAATTCAGATCAGTGAACTGACACATAGGGATTCAAAACTCCCCTCTGACAAGCTGTATGGCTTTGGGCAAAGTTTTTGTCCAACTTACCATTCAATTTCTTCACAATGAAAAGAAGAAAAATAACATCCTAAACATCAGTGGCTTGGAGTGAAGATGGAACGGAGTATGAAAAGTTTCCAGAATATAATTAGTGTTCAACTTATGTAAAGGAAAGGCTGAATTTTTCACTGTGCAATACCATTGCACATTCAAGTTTCATAATATAAAGAAAACGAATGCTTACAGTATCCTGATGCGACCTTAATCACCCAAGAAATTTCAACTAATGCAAAGTATAAAATAAAAATTTTAATAACAATTTCCAACAGAGCATCGTTGCTTATACAAAACAAACCAAGGGAATCTGGTTTAACTGAGTTAACTGGAAAATATTTAAACCAGAATGTCCCATTTCTCACTCAATTTCAAGCAATGAAGGACTTACAAGGATAGACAGTGAAACTAGTCAAATTATTAGCCAAACTATTCTGCTAACAGAATATCAAAAAGTTTTAAATAATTTAAAAAGAATATCAAAACCTGAGTATATACTTAATGATGGCATAATAATACTAAACATCTGCATTGTGCCTCCCATTAATTTGCCCAAACATTGAGTTATAAGAAATTTGGGGATTCCTAAGTGTAAGAATTCTGTCAAACAAGACTGGTCAGCTACAATTTCCAATTTTTTATTTATTTATTTATTTATTTATTTATTTTTTGCGGTATGCGGGCCTCTCACTGTTGTAGCATCTCCCATTGCGGAGCACAGGCTCCGGACGTGCAGGCTCAGCAGCCATGGCTCACGGGCCCAGCCGCTCCGCGGCATGTGGGATCTTCCCGGACCGGGGCACGAACCCGTGTCCCCTGCATCGGCAAGCGGACTCTCAACCACTGCGCCACCAGGGAAGCCCACAATTTCCAATTTTTAAACTGCCTCTTCAACTCAGTATAAAAAAATCGCTCAAGTGCTTTTTATTAATTATTTTTTAAGTCTTTATTCAGACTTAGCTGAAATGCATAATATTCTGAATACAGAGGAGAGTAATATACTTAGCTGGCAAAGTTGGAATTTTTTTTTTTTTTTTTTTTCGATACGCGGGCCTCTCACTGTTGTGACGTCTCCCATTGTGGAGCACAGGCTCCGGACGCGCAGGCTCAGCGGCCATGTCTCACGGGCCCAGCTGCTCCGCAGCATGTGGGCTCTTCCCAGACCAGGGCAGGAACCCGTGTCCCCTGCATTGGCAGGCGGACTCTCAACCACTGCGCCATCAGGGAAGCCCAAAGTTGGAATTTTTTCACAGCCAAAGCTATCACTGTAATTCCAGCTATGCCATTGAATTCTATGTCTGTAACTGTTAGAAATCATAATTATGCCAGGCTAATCACAAATTCAAAGAATAAAGGCAAACTTTCCTTTCATATTTTGTGTAGCTACTCCATATTTAAAATTTTACTGTCAACTTACAACTATCAATTGAATATTAACATATCATCAGTTTTTTGAGAGGTAATTACAGTGTGAATCAATCCAGCTCAGGAGTAGAATGTGATTTAGTTTGAATCCCTTCAGCATACATTTTAGAAGTTTTATAATTTGCCAAATTACCCCAGTGCCTACAACCTTTTAGGTCATCAAAGTAAAGTTATTAGGTTGTTATATCAACATCATTGACTCAGTTCTTTTCCATATCTTTCCCAAATGTCCTGTACATTTTTAGAAGAAACGTATATGCTGGACACATTGGAATAAATGTCAGTGCATGTTACAAGTTAAAATAATCATACTTTCATTTACTTGCTACCATAATTGTTCATCACATTAAAAAATGGAGTTTACATGCTGCAATCAAGGTTGTAGATGATGCAAAGCAGTAATCCCATAATATAAAAAGAGTGAAAAAAAATATTTGATGCTTACTTAATAGGATTTATGAAAAAAAAATAGTCGAGGATGAAAGTCATTCCAAATTACCGATACAAATGCTGACCCGGGCAACATTTTGAGACGGTGGTTCTGAGCATTTTAGTACATGAAATTGGCCAATGTTAATAACCTTGAATGAAAAATAATTATATATCAATATGAATTCTGTAAAACCATAAGTCTTAGACTGTCAGCACAGAAGCCTCTAAGAATGGATAGTTATGTGTTTTCTCCCTTACCATCTCTGTTCCAAAAAATGCACACAACATTAAAATAACATACTTCACATTAGAGCTCTTTATAGTTTATAAGGTACTTTCACATGCATTTCTTTGCTTAATTTCTCAGTCTCCCTGTGTGGTAATAGGGAGATATTAGCATCAGATAATAGCATCATTTTCTATATGAGAGCACCTGGCAATCTAACATATGAGTGCCCTTTATGCAAAGAAACTTTGACACATAATTTATGTTAATGAATTAAGTTGCTTCATTTTGATTAAATCACGCTTCCATGTAATGGATCTTTGTTCCAGAATAATGTGTATCATTTTTCCATTGCTGTTTACTTGTTGCACATGGAAATATCTGTTGACCTGTTCTTGGTAACTTAAATACAGTTCATATGCCAGAAATTGCAAATGAAAAAAAAAAATGTTATTTTGGAGAGAAGTAGGTAGTATAAAATAAAAGTGAAAGGCAAACTTAGGCAGGTAAAAGTTAGTCAAAATATGGAGAACATAGTGAGCACTCCTAATTTTAAAAGCACAAACCTTAAGAAGCATTAAGTACTAGGAATCATATTTAAGGAGTTAAAGCAAATGACAGATGTGAAATGTTCTGATATTTAGAAGGGCTGGTCTTTAAGGAAGATGTTGCAATGGCTTCCCTGTGACTGCTCAAAACAACCCTTCAAATCCAGATATCCTAATCTGACCACCTTCATTTTTTAATGTGTCTGATCTAAACATGCATGACAGTCTAACTGACCACACACCTTGATTCCAGAGAGGATCTTACAACTAGAATTCATCCAAGAATTTTCCAAACCAACTCAGAGGCATCTAAGGAGAGATGAGTTGATTAAATGCTATAGTCAACTACTAAACGTTTTCACAAAATTATAGAAGAAACCTCATTTAATTTCAAGACAAATCAGGAAGTCTGTAGCAATAAATAATGACCTATTATGACCTGTAATATTGTCAAGTTATTACACATTGTGCTGGACATTCCAAAGGGCCTATCAATTTTATGGCAAATAGCTCTGATATGGATTTAGTGAATAAATGTAAATTATAATGTCAGTGAGTTCAATCTTTATTTTGTGAACAAAGGTAACATTTCTAAGTTCTAACCAGTTTGTAGATTCAAGAGAATGTGTGAAAATGAGCCCTCTGAAGATTAAGAATCATTTTCAGCTTCACAAATACTTTTATGACAGAACACATAAATATTAAATGTAGAATCACTGAAAAGTAGGGCATTAGAGACATTGGATATAAGGATATAGGGATAATCACATGAAATATTTACAAATGAGAATAAAGCTGAAATAAAACTTAGAGCTTATTGTCTGTCATGATCTATTAATTTCTTAACAAGTGTGACCAGTTTTTAAAAGATACAAACATACCTTAAAACAAACTGCTAACCTGAATCATATTTGTTTGAAAAAACTAATCACAAGATTATTTTTATATTTTATATGAAAATTTGAAATAAGGATGTGAAGAAGATTGTATTGGAATAAATTTTAGTCAAATGGACAGAGGAGTAGAATTATTTCCATGTTAGATTAGCATTTGCTACAAGACATTCTTTATTATTAGAATTCACTTAGGATAAAAGGATCACTCAACAGTAACAATAAAAAGAAGAAAGGTTTTTACAAATCCTATTTGAAATCTTGTTTATAATTTAAAAGAATTACAATGGTAAATTTTTGACTTGGGGTTTTATTTTGGAAATTCCATAACTTCAGTAGGCCAAAACTTAAGCCCATTTTTAATTTCATTACAATTTTTAAATAAAACTTTTATTTATTTATTTATTTTTTGTGTGTGGTTCGCGGGCCTCTCACTGTTGTGGCCTCTCCCGTTGCGGAGCACAGGCTCCGGACGCGCAGGCTCAGTGGCCATGGCTCACGGGTCTAGCTGCTCCACAGCATGTGGTATCTTCCCGGACCAGGGCACGAACCTGTGTCCCCTGCATTGGCAGGCGGACTCTCAATCACTGTGCCACCAGGGAAGCCCAAATAAAGCATTTTGACCCAAGTAGTTTTTTACATGTATTATAGTTTCCAAAGTATTTCCAAACATCTATTTCAGCAATTTCAAAATGTGCTTATTAAAGAAATTATAAAAAACATTACCCAAATCAGCAAAGCATATCTAAAGTACAAGGCAGTTTTCATTCCAGCCTTAAACAGTGTAAACTCTTGGGTGTTTTTACTTTTCAAGTGTAGGTGCAGAGCTCTTCTAGATTCTGTGATTTCTGTGTTATTAATTCTGCACAAAATATTTCCAATATCCAGCTCTGTGATCACACAGGTAGCTGAGCATGTTATTGTCCAAGCAAATGTGTTATGAGTCCTCAGATGATGGACTACATTGAGGCCAGATGTCAGAGGTGCTGAAATTGATAATCCATCAGTAATTTTCTATCTGTCGCAATAGCTCTGACCCATTGAACTAAATAAATATGTTTAATCACTGACTGGTCAACTTATCAAATGGTGCACTGGGCTAAGGGGAAAGACTTGTCAAATGTGGAACAGATAAAGAAAGAACCATAGCCAAAGGCAAGAAAATAACATCCTTAATCTCTACCTTTTTCCATCTCACTTTGAGAAAATAGACTTAAGTGGAAATCATATTAGGAAAACAACTTTTAGGCTAAGAAATAACAGAAAAATATTGCATTACAGTTCTACTTCATTTCTTCTATTCTTTTCTACATAAGCCAAACTGTTCATAGGTTTCAATCTGACTACAGTTATATAAAGACATCCCAAGTTCAATGACAAGTAACACACTGAATGCTGATAACGGGCAAGAGTCAAGGAAGAGCTACATCACGCAGTTACCATGCCACATTACAATAGCGATTGCAAATAAGGACGCTCAGTGCCTAAGATAAAGCTCTCATCTGTTCAAGTAAGCTAAGGGATTGAAAATTGCTGAATGTGAACAGTTACATGACAAGCCCATTCCACACAAACATTAATCATAGTTAATGAGATAAAAGCCTTAGTAACATGTGACACTAGGTAAGTGATAGATCAGCCATCCTTTCATTGAACGTGCCAACAGCTCTGTGATTATAAAGGCCAACCACCGCCACTGTCCAGGAATGGAGCAAACTGAGATTAGGTGCACTGGAGTGACCACAAACACTAGTGATTTCTCCAACAGGATTTGTGGAGGTGCACCAAGAGCATACTCATCATTAAGTTCTCTATGTCTTACTTTGCCAATTCCATGTGCTGGCAGCCATGACAGAAAACTCTTGAACTTGTTTATTCACACTTGTTTAATCCTGATTCTACACACTGATTCAGCCTGTGGGGTTAAGAAGATGGATGAGAGAAGCCAGAGCCACAGAGGGGTCAGGGTCATGATGTCGCTAGATCTCATTAACTACACCACTCAAGACACCAGTCACTCCAAATGTCACCCCAACTGAGGACTAGGGTATAGGTAAAAGAAAACTAGGTGGATGAAATAAACAAATTTTTCTTAGAACTGACATCACATATGAAAACAAAACTATTCTCAATTTGCTTTCTAGTCCCAAATATATCTATTTATTAAAATAAATAGTTTTAAGAAATGAAGAATAAACTACCTCTAAAATCCCAAGCAAAAAATACATAAACATTTTTAAAGGGCCCATAAAAGTCTAGTTAGTCCCTGCACTGAAAATTATTTTGTTGATCTTTACCAAGTAAAATTTGGCCTGTTATATATGGTAATTAGTTTTAAAAAGGTGGAAGAAGGACTAGTATTCACAAAGGTATCACCACAGTTAGAAAGCTGAAAGACAACTTTTTTTGTGACAGAAATATAAATGATTATAACTTGTTTTACAGAGATGATATAAAGTATTTGGCAGTAAGACTATGATATGAAAACTCTTCCAAAAAACCACAATGTTAGAATTTGTAGCGACTTATTAAACACGTTTGCAATTTAGATTATTCCTATTTCCTTAGTGCATGTGCAAACCATCATTATAAGATTTCTAAATGTTCTTTGAAGAAATATAGATAAATTATGTTAGAGCTTATCCAATTTGATCAAATTATAGATATATTTATTTACATGTATAATAGTTTCATCTTTTATTTTGCTGAAGTATTAAAACTGAATCCATTTCACAGATTGTCTATTATTAAAGTGATAATGTTGATAAAGAAATAATGGAAGTGGAAATAATGATGTTTATTTCTGGTGGCAATTTTTTTCTTTACTTTTCTGTAGTTTCCAACATTTCTAAGATGAAAAGACAACTCTCAGAATGGGAGAAAATATTTGCAAATGAAGCAATGGACAAAGGATTAATCTCCAAAATATACAAACAACTCATGGAGCTCAATATCAAGAAAACAGACAACCCAATTAAAAAATGGGCAAAAGACCTAAATAGACATTTCACCAAAGAAGACATACAGGTGGCCAAGAGGCACATGAAAAGATGTTCAACATCACTAATTATTAGAGAAATGCAAATCAAAACTACAATGAAGTATCACCTCACACCAGTCAGAATGGCCATCAAAAAAATCTGCAAATAATAAATGTTGGAGAGGGCATGGAGAAAAGGGAACCCTTTTGCACTGTTGGTGGGAATGTAAATTGATACAGCCACTATGGAGAACAGTATGGAGACTCCTTAAAAAACTAAAAATAGAACTACCATATGACCCAGCAATCTCACTACTGGGCATATACCCTGAGAAAACCATAATTCAAAAAAGATACATGCACCCCAATGTTCACTGCAGCATTATTTACAATAGCCAGGACATGGAAGCAAACTAAATGTCCATCAATAGATGGACAAAGAATGAATGGATAAAGAAGATGTAGTACATATATACAGTGGAGTATTACTCAGCCATAAAAAGAAATGAAATTAGGTCATTTGTAGAGATGTAGATGGACCTAGAGTCTGTCATACACAGTGAAGTAAGTCAGAAAGAGAAAAACAAATATGGTATTTTAACACATTTATGTGGAATCTAAAAGAATTAGTATAGACGAGCTTATTTATAAAGCAGAGATAGAGACACGGATGTAGAGAACAAACGTACGGATGCCAAGGGGGAAAGGGGGGTGGGATGAATTTGGAGATTGGGATTGACATATATACACTATTGATACCATGTATAAAATAGATAACTAATGAGAACCTACTGTATAGCACAGGGAACTCTACTCAGTTCTCTGTGGTGACCTAAATGAGAAGGAAATCCAAAAAAGAGGGGATATATGTATATGTATAGCTGATTCACTTTGTTGTACATTATAAACTAACACAATATTGTAAAGCAACTATACTCCAATAAAAAAAAAATGAAGGTATTTATAACCAGAAAAAAAGTAGAAACAAACAAAAAGACACACACAGTAAAAAGGTTTTTTTTAGTAATTTAGATAACATGGGTCCAGAAACAATAGCGATGTTATGTTGGTCTAATATATATCTGCTTATGTGTATAATTATGAAATTAATTTCATATAATTATGAAAATATTTCAGTAAAAGACAAACATGCATTTTACCTAATAAAATCTTTTATACACTAAGTGTAAGTCAAATAAATCTCAAAAATTAGCTGCTTTGCTTCATATACTTCTTTTAGAGAAACAAAAAAAATCCAATTTATATACTAGAAATTTATATTTGTTTACATTAAACTTCAAGAGACCAGAAACACTGATCCAGAATATACATACTTTTGCAAAAAAAAATTTACCTTAGACCTGAATGCCTAAAAGAAAAATGACTTAATTACATGGTGACAAGGTGACTAAGGACTGCATAGATGTGGATCCATGATCAGTTAAATCCTCAAAAGACATAGAAGATTAAGGAAAATCTTCATTTTATCAGCAATATTATCAATTACTTGTTGTCAACCAGAATTTGCTTGAAGAAATGGTGAAAAAGAAACAAAAAATAATATTATCTAGAATAAGAAAAAAGGTTTTTTTCATAGGCTAGGGGAATGGCCAGTTAAAAAGACTACTGCTCGGGCTTCCCTGGTGATGCAGTGGTTGAGAATCTGCCTGCCGATGCAGGGGACACGGGTTCGAGCCCTGTTCTGGGAAGATCCCACATGCCGCGGAGCAACTGGACCCGTGAGCCACAACTACTGAGCCTGCGCAACTGGAGTCTGTGCTCCGCAACAAGAGAGGCCGCGATAGTGAGAGGTCCGTGCACCGCGATGAAGAGTGGCCCCCGCTTGCCGCAACTAGAGAGAGCCCTCACACAGAAACGAAGACCCAACACAGCCAAAAATAAATAAATAAATAAATAAATAAATAAATAAATAAATAAATAAATAAATAAAATAATTTAAAAAAAGACTACTGCTCAATTACTTGATATCCAAGGTTGGCTCTTGTCAGTTTCTGGAATCCAAACATACATGATCTGTTGGAAATATCTTTTTTCAATGAACTCTGTCCAGTAGTCGCATGCAAACCCTCTATAGTAGCTCAGTTAGATTTCCACTTTTCTGGAGGACGAATGATCTAGTCTACTCCCCTCACCTTAAATTCAAGAAAAGAGACCCAGAGAGGTTAAAAGCTTTGCCAAAATTATAGAACTAGTTAATAGGAGAACAGGGCCAGAACCTGGTCCTTTCTGGGAAAAGAAATTCCCCAAATTATCTTTCCTCTCCATTGCTGTCTGATGAAATTGGCTCCCTCATTTGTCATCTCAGGCCTGCCTCTCATCAACTGGGGGCTTTGCTTAAGTTAGTTCATGTCTCAAGGCTTCAGTTTCTACATCTGAACAAGGGGACTGATGATCTCTACGGTTCCTCCAACCTGCCACCTTCTTCATGCACGGTTTTATGATGACCTGATTCACCCAAAGGTTGCTTTTTTTTTTTTCTGATTTAGTCCTACATCCATTTCTTATGAGAAAGCTTCCATTAATGCCCCTGTAATTAACATCAAACCCAAATGAAATGAATGGGAGATTTTCTTATGCACAGGATAAGGACCCTTAAATAAGAATGAATAATGGTAATATTTCCCAGAAGACATTATGGCAGCCCTCAAGCATGATTAACTACACCACTCCTTGTCTTTCTTTCTCCACAGAAATAGAACAGTTCATTTGCATGTCATCTGATATAAAGAGAGATCCTAGCATATAATGGGTTATTACCATTGGATACTTCATTAGTAAAGCTTTTCCTTATGATGTGACAGAAAAAAGAAAGACAAAGTAAATTGAGAGATGTAAATTCTTACATCTCTATTAATGACAGACACATATGAAGATTAGATTCTATCAGCTTATCCATCAACCCTAAAAAACCAAACAAGTAGTTAGGAAGGATTTTGCAAGTTCATCCCTTTCTAGGTAGTCCTGTTTAACAATAGGCTTTTGAGAGAAGCTGCTTTTAAAAGAAAATCTTATATGAATATTAAACACAGCATCTTCTTCCTTCTTTTAAGAATATTCAAAGCAGATCCAGGAAGAAAACAAAAATAAATCAGTCTTTCTATCAAGCTACTCTTGAATCTGTACATGTGGGTCCTGGGGAATTATATGTTATAAATGAGGGGTTGGACTACAAAATGCAATTAATTTAATTGCTTATAATCTCAAAGGATTTCAAGATAAGATGTGTAAGACATATGCATAAGTGAGATTTTTCCAAGGACATTTCATGAAACATGATAATACTAAATTTAAGGAAATCATTTCTACTTTATGGAATTCCTTGTGTATAATAAAGTGATGAGACTAAATAAGTCACCAGTACTTAAGTTTTGTTATCTTGTTTCATTATCATGAAGACTGATTTTTCCTTTGAGGTAAAACATAAGGTAAAGCTATAAGAAAATATATAGTTGTATGTAATTTTTTAGGTTCTCTTCTGACCACATCATCATATTGGCCTTGGTTTGCCTATAATTCCCTAAAAATCCCAAGAAAGAACACGTACACCATAATTATAGTCTGGCATGCTGAGGCAAAACCTGCAGCTTCCATACACTGGTCCTTTTCTTTCCTCAAGGGTCACATGGAACAAATATATTCTCTCTTTGGGATGACAGTTCTTGATGTGCTTGGTGAGAACTACCAGCCCTACCCGTGTCTTCGTTGTTCCTCAATAATAATCCCAATTCCTCCCACTTTTTCTACTTGTGACAGTCTTAAATACTTAATCTTTCTCTTCTAGTGGTATTCCAGTTTTAATGGTGAATTTAAACTGGTACTCAGAACTATTAACAATATTCCACCCATAGTTTTAGCAGAAAAAAAATCAAGCTGGATCACATTTCTTAATCTGAACTATTAATGCAGTTTAGAGTAAGAGACTTTTTTGGCAGCTTTATGCAATAAGAGACCCTGTTCATTAGGTCAAGTACTGGGGACTCTTTATTCTTAGGAACAACCACTCCCCTCTTACTTTAACACGCCTGTTTCTTTTTCCCCAATAAAAAACCCTATAATTAAACTCAAAAACCATGATGGAGCAAAAATCAAACATAGAAAAAGAAATTCACAGAACTGTATGTAGAACATACCACAAGTTGTATTTAATTAATTTCAAACAGTGAATCTGAATAAGTGAATTTTAAAGAAATTTGGAAAAATCTGAATTCATCAAAGTTTAAGCAAAACACTTAACATTTAAAAGTCATAAATTATTAGTTTTTAATGAGACATTTTTATATACTTATGTTTACTTAAGGTAGTTAGATTATTTGTTTTAAACTTTTATTTTGAAATAATTATAGATTCATAGGAAGTTGTAAAGATAGTACAGAGATGTCCTCTGTACCCTTTACCCAGTTTCCCCTCAGTGGTTACATCTTACATAATGATAGTACAATATTAAAACCAGGAATTTGACATTGATACAATACATGTGCTTCTATGTCATTTTATCACATGTATATTTGTGTAACCATTATCACAACCAAGATACACAACTGTTTCATCATTACAAAGATCACCCTCTTGCTCTCCCCTCATAAACACACCCATGGCTCTCTCCCCACCATCCCTAACCCTTGGCAACCAGTAATCTCTTTTCCATCACTATAAATTTGTCATTATGAGGAGGTTATATAGATGGAACCATACAGTATGTAGCCTTTTGAAATGGCTTTCTTCACTCAGCATAATGCCCTCGAGATCTCTCTAAGTCATTGTGCATATCAATAATTCATTCCTGTTTATTGTTGAGTAGTATTCCGTGGTATATATATAACATGGTTTGTTAAACCATTCACCTATTGAGGGACATTTTAATTGTTGTTTCCATTGTTTTTGCTTTTACAAATAAAACTGCTTTAAAGTTGTGTACAGGCTTTTGTGCAGATGTAAGTTATCATTTCTCTTAGCTAAGTACCCAGGAGTGCAAATGTATGGTAAGTGTACGTTCAGTGTTTTAAGAAATTGTCAAACTATTTTGCAGAGTGACTGTACAATTTTACACTCCTACCAGTAATGAATGAGAGATCACGATTTTGTATTTTGGCTGTTGTAAGTGGTAGGTAGCGATTGTTCATCATAGTCTATTTTAATGTGCATTCCCCAAAGGCTAGTGATTTTTAACATCTCTTCAAGTGCTTATTTCCCTGCCATACATCCTTTTGGTGAAATGTCTCTTTATGTCTTATGCCCTTTTTGCTAACTGGATTATTTGTTTTATTTAATGTTGAGCTTTGAGAGATCTTTATACGTTTTAGGTATGAATCTTTGGTCAGATATATGTCGTTCGCAAGTATGTTCTCCTCGTATTTAACTTGTCTTTTTATCCTCTTGACAAGATCTTTCAGAGAATAAAAATTTCTCATCTTAATGATGTCAAATTTATTTATTTTATCTTTTTGGGTTGTGCTTTGGTATCATGTCTAAGAACTCTTTACCAAGCCCAAGGTATCAAATATATTTGTCCTATTTTCTAAAAGTTTTATAAATGTTATGATTTACATTTAAATATTTAATCCATTTTTAATTCATTTTTGTATAATGTTTGAACTGTAAGTTGAGCTTCTTTTATTGCCTTTGAATATCCAATTGCTCTAAGTTATCATTTATTGAAAAAACAATTCTTCCTCCTTTAATCAATTTTTAAATTAAAAAGAGCTATTTGAAAGCCAAATTGACCATTGTTAACAATAATTACTGAACTTAGAAAGAAACTATCAAAGTTAGCAAATTTCTACAAATATGTATGCCATGAGATAATGCATGTTAATATGTTAATAACTTCCAAAGAACTCGAGAAAATACTGTAAGGGTATCATTGTTATTATCATACTCCCTTTTTTTTTTAAATAAAACTTAGTCAAGTTATCTTTAGATATTAAATGATAGATAACTCTTCTTATAAATTTGATTCTTAAGCTCCAAGCTGCTTTGGCCTGAAAACATGTCAATAAGACCTGAAAGTGATGGATCTTCCTGATACTGATATTTGACAACTAGGAACTGTACAGAGAAAATCAAATTCCTTGAATAAACTAATGAGCTCTTAAATGTCAATATATAACTAAATTTAAAAAAAAGAAAAGCTTACTCTTTCTGTTGTTTGTTTCCTTTAGTACCCCATGAATCACAGAATTTTAGCACCAAAATGAAGCTTTAGACTTCATGTAGTCCAGCATTCTCATTGTATGTATACAACTGGATAACCATTTCTGGATAGAATACCTAAAACAAATGCTAATGATTTCTTCTAAGTGTCAAATGATTTTGTTTGTTTAAATGAATCAATGAGACCACTTAGCATGGTAGTTAAGAAAGCAAACTCTAGGCAAAGGCTGTCTGGGTTCATATCCTGACTCTTCTTACTGTGCAAAAATTGCTAAGTTAACAAAGATTTGGCCTCAGATATAATAGAAAGAAAATAATAAGTTGTCTTGAGAATTATACTCAAAATAAACTATAAATATAAAACACTTAGGAAAAAATCCTGGCATTTAGTGATTTTTTTTTTTTTTTTTTTTTTTGTGGTAGGCGGGCCTCTCACTGTTGTGGCCTCTCCCGCTGCGGAGCACAGGCTCCGGACGCGCAGGCTCAGCGGCCATGGCTCACGGGCCCAGCCGCTCCGCGTCATGTGAGATCTTCCCAGACCCGGGCACAAACCCGTGTCCCCTGCATCGGCAGGCGGACTCTCAACCACTGTGCCACCAGGGAAGCCCTAGTGATTATTTTTACTGACTTTCCACTTACAGAAATAATTTCACCTGGTCCATATTTCTCTTGGTAAAATCAATATTTTCTTCCTCTGAATTCCCACATGTTCAGGTGTTCCTTACTCTAGGAGTTACATTTTATACCATCTTGTTGAACACTCTTTGATGGCATGAGTCATCTCTTGTTCTGTTTTTTGTTTCTGAGGTAAAAAAAAACCACAGGTAACATAAAATATACCATCTCAATGATTTTTAAGTGTACAGTTCAGTAGTGTTAGTATATTCACATCATTGTGCAAGAGATATCCAGGACTTTTTCATCTTGCAAAACTGAAACTCTATACTTATTAAACAACTCTTGTTTTAAATATCAGTATCCTCAGCATCTGAGTACCTAGCAATTAGAAAGTACTGTCCAAAATTGTAGCAAACTAAATTTATATTATCCATTGGACCACAAACTCATTTCTTAAATTTGTATCAATTCTCCTTTGAAATGCCATCTCCTATCTTTCAGGTATCAATTTAATTCATCAAATTAATTCAACCTTCTTCTTATCATACCTTAATTGGTAATAGATCTCCTACCTTCACACTCTTCCATGTTCTAATCCACCTTATACTGCCTTTAACATATCCCCTCTCATACCTTACAAGTAACATTCCCAAATCAAAAAAACATTGAAGGGTCCCTCAGGTCTTCTAGGATAACGTGCAAGCTCCTTAGTTCGTTTAATTATGACCAATCTCTACTTCCCTATTTAAATTATCTCCCTCTACTCTCCTACATACGTTCTCCAATTCAACAATATAGTAATTACTCCCCACACTGGCCAATCACACACAGCCTCAGGTCTTTGCTTTTATACTTCTCTCCAGTTTTCTAAGGCCACTTTCCATTCATATTCATCCAGAAGCATTTGATGTCACTTCTTCTTCTAATGTCTGTGGCATGTCCTGTCTGAGGGCCCTTACCCCACACCACAGTGGAAGGTTAGCTGTTACTTGATCAGGCTTCCCAGGCTTCTCACTTATAACAAAAGCACAATTGAAGGCATGGACCTCTTAAGCTGCTTTTTAATCCTAATGCCTAAGAAAGCCAGTAAAGACCTTTGAACATCCTCATTCAATGTGAATAAGCAGAAAAAGCAAGTAGGAGGAGAGAGAAGCAGGTTGATATATATGTATACATAACAGTCTATATTGAATACGACATTATGAAAGTAAAATAGTCATGTAACCTCTCCATAATTTTACAGTTTATATATAAAAACTGTAAAGTTTGTGCCAAAGTCTTTGTACAGACTTAGATGTTAGATAACCACATAAAAAACTTAATGATTGTGTTTATAAATAAAAAGTACTTGCATAACTGGAAAATGGCCTGATTATCAGAAAAAGGTATATGTGATAAAAATAGTCCTTTTCTTCTTAGATGTTACTTTATATTCAGTTTCTAGGCCCTACTTGTGATGCTACTTAAAGGGCCAATGGCATAGGCCAATCGGACTTTTCTTGCTGCCTGTAACCCAGGCTGACACCCTTGCTTGCAGGCTTTGGGAGGATCAATTTTTTAACAGGCTTAGGCTAACCAGTGAGTAAGTGACCATGGGCTATTTTGGGTGGTAGAATTTCTGCAAAAACAAAAGAGCAAGACAAAATAAACATACAAAAACTTATTGGAATCCACCAGATTCTGGGCCTATATATCTGTCTGTCACATCCTCAAAGCACCTGCCTCTCTTACAATCCTTGCTTGACTTCTCTCCAATGGTCAGAGACACTACTGATGTCTAAGCAGCCCCAGAAGGGTAGTGCTAGGGAACTTCAGAGAGTTAACAGAAATCCTAAACAGGGGCCCAATATTGTTTTCCTAGATTACTTCTTGTAAAACGTATACCCTATTGACAAAAATGTATGAATATCTCCTAATTAAGAAAGAGGTGGTTGAAAATGTTGTGTTTGCATTTGAGAATATCCTAAGAGGAAAACCAATTCCAATGATTTAGAGTGTAAAGAATATGCTGATTCCTCAACTGAACCTCTGATCCTTTAGCAGTTAAGTCACAGGCTGTTACAGACTTCTACAGAAGAAATTTCCAGAGTTGAACAAAATTTCACCTGCCGTTTTTACTTCTGTACTCCTCTAAAGTGCTTAACATATATACTGACTCATGCATGAAAAAAGTACAACCCCCTTTATGTAATTATAGAAACCTTGTGGGAGCTGCTTCAGAATTAAACAATGTATATTGTAATTATCAGAAAGAAACTCAACCTAACGAAGGAAAATTG
This sequence comes from Mesoplodon mirus, assembly GCF_964341445.2. NCBI lineage: Eukaryota > Metazoa > Chordata > Mammalia > Artiodactyla > Ziphiidae > Mesoplodon > Mesoplodon mirus. The sequence goes on from NC_138982.1 coordinate 116,742,046, forward strand.
GAGACCTGTCTTTCTGATGAAACACATATCTTGAGAGAAAAGCATACAAGTTGCTGCACAAAATTACGTTTCCTAACTACAGTGTCAACCTATATACATTTTCAGTAGAATCAATTTATATTTACAAACCAGCTGAAATCAAATAAATTGAAGGTTCATAGGTGGGAAACCCTCCAAACCATAAATAGTCTTTTCTTACTTTTATCTATAAAAAATTCTGAGATTGAAAAGAGCTGAACTCAACAAGTTTTGTCTTAATACACCTTAGTATCACTGAATATGTTTGGCTATCATTCCATGGATAGGATTTACATGTTTGCAGAGTTCAGGATTAAATTGTTTTGGGAAATAATCTTTTGAAAAGAAGAGAACATCAAGATTCCTCTTTCTCTTATTTATGTGCTTTCCTTGGAATCAGAGTTAATTCAGGCTAATTTTAGTGAATGGCAACTTGAGACTTGTAAAGGGAGAGGGGGTGAATACAGCTAATACAGTTAAGAGAAACCTGATATCAAAATACAGCATTACACATATTTAAATAGCTCATAAGCTCAAACATGTACTCCAGGCATAGTAATTTCACACCTTCATTTGTGAAGATTAAAGGAGAGACATGTATGTGAAAGAATTTGATGGAGTATTACACAATTAAAAGGTACACAGACAAAACAGCCCAAGTAACACAGATGTGTGCGTGTGCACACTCATGTATCTTCTAACACTGTTCTCTAATACCAAAAAAAAAAAAAACCAAATATTTGCTATTGGATTTTCTTTCTAGTTAAAGATGTTTTAGATTGATTCCTCTATGCCCATACATTCACAGTTTATAATACTTTCAATTGAGTTTACAGATTTCTTTCAAAACAGCCTCGGGCCAACATTGTGGATGCAGGGCAGTACAAATCCACAGAGCACAAACAATATTTGATTCAAATCACTATTTTTTTTATATGGTCTCTTACTAGTGGTTACTCTTGCTGTAAGACAAATGGCTTGTATTAATTTGCTAGGGCTGCCATCACAAAATACCATAGTCTGTGTGGCTTAAACAGCAGAAATTTATTTTCTCACAGTTCTGGAAGCTAAAAGTCCATGATTAAGGTGTTGGTAGTTTTAGTTTCTTCTGAGGTTTCTCCCCTTGCTTGCAGATGGCCACGTTCTCACTGTGTCCCCATATGGTCTTTCCTCTGTGCATGTGCATCTCTGGTGTCTATGTGTTCAAATGCCCTCTTCTTATAAGGCCACCAGTTAGAATAGATTAGGACCCACCCTAACAACTGTATTTTAATTTATTCCTTTAAAGACCCAATCTACCAACACAGTCAGATTCTGAGGTACTAGGGATTAGAGCTTCAATATATGAATTTGGGGGGATACAATTTAGTGCATAACATGGCCCAAGTACATTAAGGTATGAGTGGTTGTCTGTATACCCTCCCCCCAAATTATCTGCATTCTCTATTGAAATTTGTAGAAATACAAACAGAGGAATCATGAAAAAGCCAGTAGCTCTTATATTCTTCTTAGTCAAAATCTATGAATATCAGTTCCAATTGACTAGTTGCCTCTTATGCATTTAAATAGATACATTTGTTTGTTTTAGGAAGGTTGAGTCATGATAGCAGTTCTGTTTCCCTACTCCTGGAATTACTTAATCAACTTCTATTATAATCACCATTAATTTCTTATTCTAAACCTTCCTAGTAAATGAAAGAAAAACAAACAAACAAACAAACTTTAAGACCTTTGAAAGGAAAAATAACCTGGGAACAGGAAAGGTTATGTCAGTTATTCTCAGAAAATATAATGTCATCTCCTGAGAAGCCAGAATACTGTCCTCTTTCAGGACAAATGAAAATGTGGCAGAAAGTGAAGTAAGATTCAAATAGCAAGACTATCCAACTTAATTGGGGCCAAAGTCAACACGGTTTGGTAAGAAGTTTTATAAGGGGAAGTGATTTCAGAATTTATTTCATCAATTCATACCTACTTGAATTAAATAGCTAGGTCAAAGAAAAAAATAGAAACTTCATGACCATTCAGTGGCTTTATAGAGTTAATTATTTTATATTTTTAATTAATTAAATCTTATCTTAAAATATGGACATATAACACAAGGAAGTATAACATGCCAGCCAGTCAATAATATTTATCAAATACTGGCAATGTTTCTAGCTGTGCCTTGTACTAAGAGGGGAGTTGGATACAGTTAATTCAATAACACTAATAAATATTTTTATCTACACTTAAAAGTTACCTATAAGTCCCTTAAAAAGTTGAGTTACCATATGACTAAGCAACTCCACTCTTAGATATATACCCAAGAGAATACCCAAATGAAACCATATGTCACAAAAAAACTTGTACAAAAATATTCATAGCAGCATTATTCGTAATAGACAAAAAATGGAAACAACCCAAATTTCCATCAACATATGAGTGAATGGATAAAATGTGGTATATCCACACAATAGAATATTATTCAGCAGTGTAAAGAAATGAAATACTGATACATGCTACAACAAAGATTACCCCTGAAAACATTATACTCAGGAAAAGAAGCTAGTCAAAAAAGGCCATGTATTGTATGATCCCATTTACATGACATATCTAGAATAGGCAAATATATAGAGACAAGACAGTAGATTAGTGTTTGCTTAGGGATATAGCAGAAGGGTTCCAGGAGAATGGGAATTGGCTGCTAATGGGTACAGAGTTTCCTTTATAAGTGACAAAAATATTCAAATTAGATTGTGGTGTTGGTTGCACAACCCTGTGAATACACTAAAAAACATTAAATTATACACTTTAAATGGGTAAATTATATGTGAACCATATCTCAATAAAGTAATTTTTTTAAAAAAAGCTCTCCATGGCTCAGGCTTTTCTGCAATTTAATTTATCTCATGTGTTTTTGGAGCATAAAGGTATTTTGCCTGGATAACATTCATTTACAGCCGAAAGTAAAAAAAGAAAAAGATTACATATTTATTAACTTGGAAATACCAATGAAACAATTCACCTTGTGCTCATTTTTAATGCCACCTGTGACCTCTGTTACTAAAGTCAGTCTACTTCTATAACCTCTCTTCCTTGTACAGATAAAACATCAATTTAGTTTTGGATTTAAAGCAGGATCATTATGTTTGTAGAGTGTTCCATAGCTTTGCTGTTCTAACAATATGTGACATAAATAATGCAACACCTTTTCCTTCTCTAAATGACTTTCTTGAGGCATGGGTCTTCATACGTGGAAACAAAAAGGAAAAAAAAGGAAGAAGAAAGGAAAAGAAATCACCCTGCAGTCATGGAATTCAATCTATTTCTAGTTCCCCAACTGACTTATGAACCACATCTGTTCTCTTTTGTAGTTGCATCAAAAGCCAACTTTCAAACATTTAGCCAGTTTATTTTATTTTTATCAAAGCAAAGGTAAATCATAGCTAATCTGAAAAGTTTTTGTGTTTTTGATTTATAAGGAAGGAAAGGGGAAAAAAAGACCAGTTTCTAAGTGACCCTTGACCTTTGAACCACAACCTCCTTGCCACTAAAGCGTTCATCACTTCATTTAATCTCCCCTCTCTGCACTGGCATAGTGCAGAGAAAAGGAAACGGAAAAAATAATCTGGGGACTTCATCAATTTTTCATGAATTTTCATTTAGGCCAGAACCCCATCTTACCCTGGTCGATAGATCAAGCTGCTGTCATATATTTACCACCTGGGGCTACAGCTGCCATCTCTAGGCACTGCCACTGATTCAGGCTGCATCACAGGCAGCCACAATCTGCGTGAGGACCCCTGTGCTCCTTCTGCTCCAAACACAGGGAGCCCTGGAGTTCAAACTGAAATCCTATCTGCCCCAGCTACGTCTCAGCTATCTTGGTGGTCCCATTGGAAAACTATGTATTAAATTCTTCAGTGCCAAGTGCCTTACTTGTAGAACCTGCAATTCTGTTTTCTAAATATGTAAAAATCACTTTTTTCCCTAAATACCTTCCTTGAGTTAAAGTGATTTAAAAAGTACTTTCTGGATTGCTTTTTTTTTTTCCAAACCAAGAGGGGAAAAAAGAAAATATGCGGTAAGTGATTCAAATCTCCACTGCAATGATTGGCCCTGAACAGTTTTTTCCTCAATTATACTGTTCTGTTACATAAAAGTGAACTCTGTATTTAATAAAACAAAAAGAGAATGAATAGAGTATGATAAAAACAGGCTAACTTCTATACAGTCAGTCAAGACAGACGGTTATCAATAAAACTGCTCATATCATATGACAGCAGAAAGCAAGATTGTTGAAATTAAAAATGAAAATCAAGATGAAGCAGAGTCAAAAATTCCAGATTTTTTATCAATAATTATTTCACAATAGGAGTTACAACAAGGTTGTTTGCTATTTATCCATACCACCTAGATATTCCTATATACACCTAAATCAATTCTCAACTGATTTTGACCACCCCTGAGTTCCTGAAAGAACAGGCAGCACTTGCCACTCCAACTCCACTACCAACTCATTCTTCAGCTGCTGTGCTTTCTTTCCACCCCTAGAGACCACAGATACTTTTTATTTAGACCACCACGTGGCACTGGCATTGCCAACCACTTTTTCTTTCTTAAAATTATTTCCTTATTTTTCTTGTCACTCCACTTCCCATGTTCCATCACTCCAACACCTCCTCTGAGCCTCCTGAACTAGACTTCTTTCTTTTCCCCAACGTTAAATATTGTTTCCAAACAATGGGTGTGATCGCAGCCCTACACACAGCTTGTCTGGACAATCACATCTATGTCTATCTACTCCCCTGGCTTCAGCCTCCATCTGGGAAAGACTTCTCAATTCCAAAAGCTCTTTTCTTAATGGAATATGGCATATTTTTACCTTGATATTTCATTGGTATGTCAAACAATACAATCAAGCTGACTTCACTTTCCTGTTCTCACTAGAGTTATTTCTCCTGTATCTGCCATCCCTTTGGATAGTAGGTATCATAATATACACAGTCACTTCAACAAAAACATCTGGGAATCACCCTCTATTCCCCAAACCAACCATAAAGTGATATAATTTATAAATACGGTTCAAACTATTTCCTTTTTTTAATCCTCACTGTTTTGTTCAGTTTAAAATCTAACATATACTCTTTTCTGAATGATTTGACAGCTTCTTAACTCCGCTCAACTTCAATCATCATCCCTTTAACCCTATCTTCAATTTTCTTTCAAAATTGAAAGAAAAGACTCTCCTTTTACATAACAAAAAGTCTAGATTTTATGATTCAACACATGCCTATCTTTCTAACTTACGCTGCCCACCTACCTCATATCAAGCTACCTGCAGCTCTCCAAATACATAGTGTTTTTAGGTTTCCATTCTTTCCTTTAACAAATGAAGAAATGGATATGCCATAATTCAGCAATTATGTTGAGTGTCCTAAAATATGAAGGCCAGACATTTATATGACCCACAGCGGTTCCTATCATTTTATAAAAATACACCTTGGTTACCAATAGGATTGACAAATCACAATGCTTTGACCTAAATTTCCATATTAACACATTTTATGAAACACATAAGGAAATGGAGAAGACTGATGAGCTAATGTGAAAGGGATGAGCAACATATAAATGGATATTATTTGATCTTTTGTTGCCTCAAATGGCATGAACTGTTGACAAGGCATTAGAAGAAAGAATTTTATTCACTAGCTAAATCCAGTTTAGAACTCTTCTTGTTTTCCTCTCTAGGTCAGAAGTATTTTTTAGCATTTCTCAAAGCTCATTGATTTAAAAATAAAGAAAAATGCAACTGTCATATTACATGAAAAAAAAATCGTGGCTTAAAATTTTCCCTCTAAAACAGTTTGATTCATTATCAATGATGCAATTAAGAAAGAGAAATCCTTTATGTTAAATAAAAGTACAAGATACTTGTGTGTTGGGAGCAATTTTAACAATGCTAAGGATCAGAATAAAGATAAGTTTATAGCTGTCTAACAGTAAAATGACTTGCCAATTTAGATAAACTTTAATATTGAGAAGAAAGTTAGTGAGGGATTAAAAATAGTTATTTGCTTAAAATAAATAAGCTACAAAGATATACACAGCACAACACAGGGAATTTAGCCAATATTTTATAATAACTATAAATGGAATTTAACCTTTAAAAATTGTGAATCACTAGGTTGTGTACTTGAAACGGATGTAATATTATACAACAACTATATCTCAATTAAAAAAAAAGTTATTTACTGCTGAGTGGATAAAAGAAAAACTTGTAATTAAAAGTTCTTTATTTTTATTTATATAAGATGAGCCTGGTTTCGTTTGAGTGTTTTTCGAAATATGGTACAATTCTCTCAAACTGAAAATTAGAACAATCATGGTCTGATCTTGAATTCCCCAATAATTTATTGTCTTAGTCTTGGTCACCTAACCATCATGGGTTTCATTTTATCTATAAAAGGAAAGAATAATGCATGTTATATTTACTATAAAGGGATCTGGTAGGGAAAACAATCAATAGAATTGACAATGACATATTTCAATATGCTTAAAATGTTCCAGAAGTAAGATATTTCAAAATAAAAATGGACAGTTAGCAATATTTGCATTCTTGAGGTTCTGTATGTATATTTCAAATCTCACTAAACTGCATTTAATCTAACTGCTTTTTGAAGTAAGTTATAAAAATGAAATTACCTAGCAACTGGCGCAAAATGGCATTGCTAGCAAAAGTTCTAATGCTTATATCTCAAAGTACTTCACATAATAAATTTGGGTTTTAGGATTCCTGTAGTCTTTTCCTATTGGACTTACACATTTCAAGAATGGACCGGGTTCCAGATTTCTTGGTACAAAGCATAAATCAAAAGACTGGATGCATAAAAGCAAAAGCTTTCATTGTGATAGCTGAATAAGAAATTGTATGATTTTGTTTACTAAAAGATGTTTTCATGTATAAAGGTAATGATACACTGTGAGAATTTCGATGCACATATACACAAGTTTTATAATTTAGTGATACTATATAGCATGTGAGTATAAGTATCAAAGTTAATTGCAGACATGAGACCATGAACTATTATCCAGCACTCTCATCCCAGCTATAAAAAAAAGACTCATGCATCCTGAAATTTTTCAATTCTCTTACCTATGAACACCTACTGGTATAAGCAGAAAGTTGAAGAGCACAAACTTTTTTAAGCTCAGTTATTGCCATCTTATTCACAAATAATTCTTGATAAAGTATTCCTTCAAAATAGAGAATACCAAAATAATTATGACACCAAATCCTCACTTATAAACCAGAAAACAACTCTAACATATTTTGAAATTTGTTCTGGAAAACCATCCAGAAAAACAAAGTTATAGACTCATTGATCAAATAGATGCAAAGCCTTGATGCCTTGATTTACTAATGCTATTTGGGCTACCTGATTAATAAATAAATATATTTTTAAGTGGCAAAGGCAGGACAAATCCTTAGCTACTGCTGATTACCAAAACTGAGCAAGACCTTCCTCTATATGCACATTTTGTCCCTAAACAGGAATCAGTTCTCTTCTCTGATGAATTTTTTGATAAAAAAATATAGTTGCTGTTGTTGGTATATTTTCCCCTTCATCCCTAGGGTAACGATCCCTGAATTTAGCCTGGAAGTAAAAGAGTTAATATAACCTAAAGAGTATATACTTTTTAAAGTTGCCCAATAAAAGTTAGATTTTAAAAATATATACATGTATATATATTAGTTATATATAAATAGGTAACAGGAATAGGTACAATAATGAATTTATACCTTGTATTTGATGCCATGTTACTCGTAAACTTTTATTTTAACATCGCCAACCTTAATATTTTATTATATCTCTCATTAATAATTCAAATTTTAAATACGACCAGCATCTTCGCCTCCTTGCTTTAATGTAATATCATAATACCCACATTGTTTCAATATAAATAAACTTATTGAAACACCTTGGCTATACATTATTTTGACGAGCTTTCTTTGGAGAAGGCAAAGTAAAATTATGCAGAGAGTACTGATTGTTTTATTCTATAGGTATTAAGCATCTATGAGAACAAATCAAAGCTTATTAAAAAAAATCAAAGTAAAAGCACATGCCATTTATGGGATTCATTACGTTTACTTACATGCCACTTCCAGAGATGCATTTCGACTCACTGCTTCACCAAGATAGTTCCTTGCAACACACACGTAGCTTCCTTCATCAGGTTTACTTCTGCGCCCATGCACAATGCGCAAGAAGAATAAGGATCCACTGGGCAGAAGCATCCTGTGGGACCGGGGATCATCCTTGTCAGTCTCCACCCGCTCGCCATCCTTGTACCACTCAATGGTGGGTGTTGGCCGGCCCTCGGCCTTGCAGTTCAACGTGGTGGGCTCTCCCTTAGAGACAATGACATCGGAAGGGTGCTCCACAATCCGCGGGGGAAAGTCTTCCTGGCGAAGACGAGATCCTACAAAATGTGACAGAATGAAGACAAGCTTTAACATTCCTTATCTATAGCTTTTGTTTCACTTAGGTTCACACTGATAAAATTAAACTATTCAATCACTCAAACTGCATTTTCTACTATTTTATTTATGTTTCAGTCTTTTGTTCTTTATGCATCTCCTAAGTCATTCCAAGTCCCTTGTGGAACAAGACAATATAGCAATAAATTAATATGTTAATTCTAATGAGTTAGGTTTAACATGTTCCATGTGTCAGGACAAATAAAAATAAGCATGAAATTTTCTTTTGGAACCAGTAAGTTGCAATGGGTACTAAGATGTGTAAGGTTAATTTCCTGTCTTCAAAGTGCTTACTATGTACTAGGGGAGAAAGCCAAGTGGACAAGTGCCTAAAATACACACATAGAAAACGTTTATCATGCTGGCATTGTGCTATCAGAGTCAACACAAAAAAAGACCTGAATATTATGTACAAATAGTAACTCAATTTAACAGATGAGGAAGAAGTTTAATGACATATATTGACCAGGACTGTGGAAGAAGTAAGCAGTAGAGGCAGGATTTGAATCCAGGTATGTCTGACTGAGGAACTCAGGTTAAATCACTATGTTGAAATAAGTGTTGCACGGAGGTCCAAGAAATGTATTACAGGAAAAGATCGGGAAAAGTAATGTCAACTCTAACTAGAGCACAGTGAGAGGCTTCCCCAAAAAAGGTAGCATTTAAATTGAGTTGTAAAGAATGAAAAGAATATGTCAATAGAAGGAGAAAGACATTCAGAATGAAGAAGTAGCATGAGCAAAAGGACAGAGAAATGACAATATATGTATAAAACATTTCATAATCAGGGAGGAAGTTAACATGGCATGTGAGGGTAAAAGGCAGTCTTATAGCCGGAGACAAAAGGGCTTAAAAAACCACACTAAGGAGTGTGACTTTTATTCCATATGGCTAACTGATTTTGAGGGAGCAGTGACATGACTATCTGTGTATTAGAAAGGTTCTTTTGGTCTGTACAGTAAAAGATAGATAGCGATGGAGGCAAAAAAGACAGGTGAGAGTTACTTCTATATCCCAGAGAACAAATAAAAGAACCTGACCTTGAAACACTTAAGGCAGAAAAAAGAAGGAAGATATAAGTTATACCATAAAATAAACACTTGACAGAATTTGGTATTCCATACAGCAAGGAAGAGTGACAGGTACCAATAACTTTCCTGTGGCTAGAATGAAAATGGGGCCATTAAAAGTTAGAAGAAATAGGAAGAGAAGGACCTTTTTGGTATTTTAAGATGAAAATTTTGCATAATGTACTGTTTTGAATATTTTAATTTATGAAGTGTCAAAAGCCATTATTTGTGGAAAAGTCCTACCAGCTGCTGCAAATAATTCTAAAGGAGACGGCTGAGAGAACTCTGTCTGGAGACATAATGATAATCTACATTGGTGCTTTTAAAAGCTCTTACAATTTTCCAACCAATCACCCAATATTGGCACATTTCTGTTCAATAAACAGAAGTAATATTTACTCATCAATGTTATTCCAGTTAACTTTCAATATTAATTTAAAATTTGTATTTGAATTTAATAAAGGGAATTTAATTTGGTAGTGAATGAACCTTTTCTGAAGAGGATTAACTTTTAAAGGTTTCCAATTACCATTTGTTAGCTCATCAGATGCAAGAAGGAACTTGTATATTACAAGTGCTAGGTACCTAAAGCAAGAGTAATTTACACTACACAGGTCAAAATTTTAAGAAAAGAACTAAAGAGACCCAAAGCATTTAAATATGGACAGAAAATCACAACCTGAATCACAATAATAAAGAAGGTTATATATTGTTAGTACTGAGGTCCTAACACAAATGAGGAATTTATAGAATATAAAAAGTAAGAATTATTTTAAAAAGTAATAAATAAGATCCAAAAGTACTTAAATATGAATAACTAACCATAGCTTGCAAATCAGTAGCATATTTCCAAATGTAAAGGTCTGGACACATAGCCATAGAAACTGATACTAAAATGCACCAAGAGTTATATGTCACTTTTCATGTAACAGACATACGGTAGCCACAATTATCTTGTGTGGATACCTTCCTTGCTCTTCTCTAATCTTCCATATGCAATCATCTACATTCTCCCTAATGCCAAAGTTGTTCTATTATTAAAACTAAGCAAGTTAACTGTCCATGTTTTTAGAGTGCTATTTTCTACATCAAAAAGTTCTCTGCCTTATTAGTCAGTTTTGGCCTGAATAAGGCCTGAATAAGGCCTGAACAGGACCTGAAATACACTAACACTTATTAAATAAAATATAAAATAATAGACTAATAAGAGAATTAGAGGCAAAACATCTAAACTATGTAACAATAAGATTTAGAATCTAACATGTCCAATAGCACTCAGAGAATTTTACTCATTTATCACTATAACATATGTAAACTATTCTAGTGCTGTTGCATTTGGATGTTCTTGTAGTAACTTTACTCCACTGTTATAAAAAATTCAAAAGAATATGTACAACCTAAATGTAAGAGGTAAAATTATCAAACAATGAAAAGAAATTACAGGAGCATATTTTTATGATCTTGAGTTAGTCAAAACCTTCATGAATATGACACCAAAATCACATGCAACAAATATATTTGTTCTTGAAAAAAACATTAGAAAAGGAAAAACAACCCACAGAATCAGAAAAAAAAATGCAAATCATATATCTGATAGAGGACTTATATCTAGAACATATAAAGAACTCTTACAACTAAATAAAAGTACAAATAAACAAATTTAAAAATGGGCAAAGGATTTGAATAGACATTTATCCAAAAAAGTTAGACAAAAGGTCAGTAAGCACATGAAAAGATTCTCAACATCATTAGCTATCAGGAAAATGCAAATCAAGACCACGAGATATACTTCACATCCACTAGGATGGCAATAATCCAAAAAGTGTAAAATAACAAGTATTGTCTGGGAAATTGAAAAATTGAGAGCCTCATACATTGCTGGTGGGAATGTAAAATGGTACAGCCACTTTGGAAAACTATCTGGAGTTCCTCAAAAAGTTTTGGAATTAACATATGACCCAGCAATTCCACTGCCTGGTATATACCCAAGAGAAATGAAATCTTATGTACCCACAAAAACTGTAACATTGATAGCAGCATTATTCATAATATTTTTTTAAGTGGAAAGAAACCAAATGTCCATTAACTGATGAATGCATAAATGAATGTTATATATCCACATTATGGAATATTATTCAGCAATAAAAATGAAGTACCAATACACACTATAACATAAGTGAACACTGAAAATATTATGCTAAGTGAAAGAAGCTAGTCACAAAATGATTCCACTTACATAGAAATGTCCAGAATAGTTCAATTCATAGACACAAAAATAGATTTTCAGTTGTCTAGGGTAGGTAATGGGGGTGAGAGGTGAAAGGGGACTGGAGAATCTTTTGGAGGTGATGAAAATATTCTAAAATTATTTATGGTGATGGTTGGACAACTCCACGAAAATAATAAAAACTATTATATTGTACACTTTAAATGAGTAAAGTATGTATGAATTATATCTCAATGAAGTAGTTTTTAAAAAGGCATAAGTAAAGGCACTGTGAACAAATTTAATACAAGGCATTGTAACAATTCATGTTCATTCTGACCAATAGTTAGGTTATTTTCCTCATTCATAGTTTTAAGTTTAAATGTAATCATCAGGCCAGCAATGGCCAATAGGGAATAAAATAAAGTTAAAAGGTTGTACCAGTCAGATAGATGATTGATGGTCATATAGGTAGGTAGATAGATAGATAGAATGATGTGGAGATATGCAAAAACATAGCTGCAATCTAAATTTTAAGATGTTATTAAAAGTGAGGGAATTAATTTTGAACTCCCTTAAATTCAGACATTACACAACTATAGCAGTGACCCTTAAGATGGGTAAGCCTTAGATGGGTTCGTGAATTCTTTGAAGTTGTGTATAAAAATGGGTATTCTTGTGTGTGCAGGAGGGAGTAGTAGCAAGAGAGGCTACAGATTTCATCAAATTTCCAAAGAGGTCTGAGGCTTTAAAATTATGAAGGGCCACTAAAGTACTAGGATGAAAACAACCCCATTATTTGGTTAAAAAAAACAAAAAAGATAGTTGTCAGCCAAAGTCACTGGGGATTCAAAACCCAACAGTAGAGGAGGCTGTTCATCACATGAAAAGCCATGAAACAGTTTAACTTCAAAAGCCTTGATATCCAAGGGCAAATAAGAAATACAGGATCCCCAGCCCAACCCCAGACCAACAGAATCAGAATCCGCATCTTAACAAGATTCCCTGGAAATGCATATGTGCGTTAAAGTTTGAGAAGCACTGCTTTAAACAGTTTTAGCATGACCTTGAGCTAAGGATGGTTTAACATTTTTAGCATGTTGTTAACAAAAGAGGAGGAAGAAGGATAAAAGCAGAAGGTGAAGGGAGAATGAGACTGTATATTGTCCACAAAGCTTGAAATACTGTGATCTGATCCTCTGCAGAAAAAGTTTGCCAGTCCTGCTCTAGAGCACCTGTTTATCAATTTCCATTAATAACTTTAGTTTATTATTTTTTTATATAGGACCATAGAACTTTTTTCTCTAGATTTCAGATGAAAAAATACATCAACAGCAGGAAAATAATATTTTGCTCATGTAATGGGAAATATTCAGGATCTCTATTTGGTCAGATGTGCTAAGCACTGTATCAGAATTACTCTCTGCAATTCTAACTTTGCTTGCAGCTAATAGCAAGTTCGGACATCATTTTATATCTCAATTATGAATTGTGCAATAAAATAGTCAAGTTTAATCTAAAACATTTTATTCAACTGTCTTTAGCTATTATAAAGAAACAATGTAAATTAGTCATAGGGTACTATAGGTGAATATCCAAATGTTTATTTTTACTGTCCAAGAAAGTAAGCTATAAAATAGTCAAGTGATTTGTCCATAATTGAACAGCTAGTAGAAGCAGAATTAGAACTCAAGGCCTTTCATCCAAAATGTACTAGCCTTCTGAAAATGCTGGAAGCTTAAGTAAAGAATGCATACTACAATGACACTAATTACAAAACCCCTTCTAAAATTGATTTCAATAAAATAAGTCAAATTAATGCCTCTAGTCGTAATAAAATCAGAAAACATCTTCCTTGTTTTTTCAAAGTGTGATTCTTAGACTACCGGCATCAAAATCACCTGGGATATTTTTTTAAATGAAGATTCTTGGCTCCACATTGAACAGAATGCATCAGAAGTTACAAGTGGAAGGATGTAAGAAGCTGCAGTTATAGCATGCCTACCAGGAGAAGGGCACACACTTATATCTGGCTAGATGTAAGCACGCCACAGAAATACCAAATTAGTGAGCTGAATGGAGATGCATCTTTGAATAATGTTCTAAGCACCCAAATTTAAATAATGGATTATTTCCACTTCTCAGAGACTCTCAAACAATGATTTTGTGATGATTTTAGTAAAATATTTAATAAAAAACAAATTGAATGGTTTATTAGTGCTTTAAACTTTAAAGAATTGGAGGTGAAGTATAAAATCATAATTTGTGAATATATTTAAATTTAGTTTTATGTAGTCAATAACCACTCATCTGCAGTGAGTGCTACAGAACTGTTGTTTTCAGAAGTGATTTCAATTACATAATATAATAAAGGAGGATGAAGCACTGAGAACACCTGTTGATTTCATTTCACATATTTGAAAGTAAACTTCTTCTCTTTATTCAGTTGGAATATAATATTTCCTTGGACTAAGCTTTACTTTCCATTCACATACTAGATAGCATATCTAGCTAAGCAACACGTTTCAAACTTCTCTGAATTTTCCTTCCAGCAAAATTTCTATGCAGTGTCCGTTTTTCTTTTTCTTAAAAACGTATGTAACATACATGGTGTCCTAGTTCATAATAAGTATGTTTGTTTTAACAAAATATTTTCCAAAAAAATTAGTAAAATAAAGCCAGCAAGATATTCTATGATTACTCCAGATCTGAGTGTGACCAGAGATTCTTACTGAAGTTATCCCTCCCCCAGTTTGAGAGGTACCTAGTGCAACATGAAAAAGTGAAGGCTGGATGACCCATCACAAAAAAGAGGTGGTGTGGTAGGAATAAAGGAATGGGTTACTGACCAGCAAATATTTATGCCTCACTTTTACCAGATACGAATCAGAACACCAATGTCTCAAGAGTTGGTTTAGATGATTAAAAGAAATCATATATACAGATCACCAGGACATGTGGTAAGCATCCAGTGTACCTGATATTTCCCGTCTATAATCTATTACAAATATTCTTTCCAAAATTTGCCCCTTAAAACGAATCTCACTGACAAGTTTCTCCTTTCTGAGGTCATTCTTGTATTAATTTTTTCTGCATGGTGAATTTTAGCTAGACCAGGCTGATCGCTTTACACTAGATTTCAAAAGGATTAAAGCCGTTACTGCTTTCTATTTTACCAGAATAAATCCTATTCAAAATTTTCTCCACAGAAAGAAACATATCTCAATGCCACTACTAATGCTGTCCACATTTCTTAGTGAGATAATGTAATTTGTAATGCAATGGAGTTAATTAATAACTCTCTCAAGTCTGTCCTTAGAACTGTTCCATCCTTGAATTCTTCATAATGATTAAGTTCCAGTGTACTTCCCTTATCAGAGGGGGAAATAGAAGAGGGATACAAGAAACTTTTTTTCCTAGGAGTCCTATGATGTGATAAGATGTGGTGAGAAAGCTAATGTTTGGAAAACACAAAGACTATTTTATCCGTTTGAACCTTACTGAAATTCTCTCAGGAGATGATCTAATTTAGCAATGAACTAAATACATTTATAAGATTCTCATTTCTTCTGGAAGCACAGCAGTGTTAAAAAAATAAGTTTAAATTAGAAAGGACATCAAAATTAAATTGAGGCCTGAAATACTACTTATTTATTACAAAAATTCTAAATGGCTTTTATTTTTTAGATTCTTTTCCCATGTAGGCCATTACTGAGTACTTAGTAGAGTTCCCTGTGCTATACAGCAGGCTCTTATTAGTTATCTATTTTATACATAGTAGTGTATGTATGTCAGTTGCAATCTCCCAATTTATCCACCCCCCATCCCCTAGTGACCATAAGATTGTTTTCTACATCCATGACTCTACTTCTGTTTTGTAAATAAATTCATTTGACCCTTATTTTTAGATTCCACATATAAGAAATATCATATGACATTTGTATTTCTGACTTACTTCACTCAGTATGACAATCTCTAGGTCTATCCACATCTCTACAAATGACCCAATTTCATTTCTTTTTATGACTTAGTAATATTCCATTATATCTATGTACCACATCTTCTTTATCTATTTGTCTGTTGATGAACATTTAGGTTGCCTCCATGTCTTGGCTACTGTAAATAGTGTTGCAATGAACATTGGGGTGCATGTATCTTTTTGAATTATGGTTTACTCTGGGTTATGCCCAGGAGTAGGACTGCTGGGTTACACGGTAGTTCTATTTTTAGATTTTTAAGGAAACTCCATACTGTTCTCCATAGTGGCTATACCAATTTACATTCCCACCAAGAGTGTAGGAGGGTTCCCTTTTCTCCACACCCTCTCCAGCATTTACTGTTTGTAGATTTTTTGATGATGGCCATTCTGACTGGTGTGAGGTGATATCTCACTGCAGTTTTGATTTGCATTTCTCTAATAATTAGTGATGTTGAGCATCTTTCATGTGCTTTTTGGCCATCTGTATGGCTTCTTTGGAGAAACATCTATTTAGATCTGCCCATTTTTTATTGGTTTTTTTTTTTTGATATTGAGCTGCATGAGATATTTGTATATTTTGGAGATTAATCCTTGTTTTGGTGCTAACTGGCTTTTTTTTTTTTTTTTTTTTTTTTTTTTTTTTTTTTTTTGCGGTATGCCGGCCTCTCACTGTTGTGGCCTCTCCCGTTGGGGAGCACAGGCTCCGGACACACAGGCTCAGCAGCCATGGCTCACGGGCCCAGCCGCTCTGTGGCATGTGGGATCTTCCCAGACTGGGGCATGAACCCATGTCCCCTGCATCGACAGGCGGACTCTCAACCACTGCGCCACCAGGGAAGCCCCCTAACTGGCTTTTTAATGTCATAAAACTAAAGGGCCAAGGGTGTGAAAGGAAAATGACAAAGATTAAAGACATTTCTTGTCAAACTTGGCAGCCTTACTTCTGTACGTTTCAGTTGTACAATATGGCATCTAGTATCGTCCCTATGTATACAGTCTTCCAGGTCCAACAGGCAAAACGTTGAGCTACCAGAGACCCTCTTGTCCCAAACCCCATTTTAGAGTTGAGAAGGAGAAAGAAAAAGAGAAGCAAATAACTGAAGTTTCTTTCCCCAAAGCTGAGACTAGAACACTTTGCCTTAGCTGGGAGTCCATTTCCAGGATAACTTTTTCTTCTCTGTCTCTCCTCCTCCTTACCCATATTTTGGGTAAGTCTAAAATAGAAAGTCCCAAGTACTAGATTTCAGTTATTGGGTTTTTTTGTTTGTTTTGGTTTGGCTTCTTTTTTCCTTGGCCATTGTTTTTTAGGTATGTGACCTTAAGCAAGTTACCTAAACTTCCTCATGGTACCATTTCTTCATCCCATAACTGAGGCAACTAGAAGAGTAAGTTGCTGCAGGTTCATTTTTTTATAACATGATACACTTTTTATGGCTGTCACATCATAATGGACATAACCATAGGAAAAGATAATAGGGAGCAGTTTAAATTTATTACCACAGAGCAAATTTTTAAAGATATACACTATAGATTAATGTTCATACTTTTAACATAAGTAGAGATTAGAAAGGTTTGCCCTTGATAGGTCTTATGTCTACTATCAAAAAGCAGTGATTGCCAAAAATGCCTTCTTAGAGCACCCTCCAAAGGTTAACAATGATTTAAAAGCTTTTGTTTAAAAAGCAGCTCATGTAACACTTAGAATTTATTCTTAAATTTATGTTAAATTTACTTACCTTGCCAATAAATACATGGTGCTACAAATCATTTAAACCAAACACCAACCGGTAAAACATAGATACTTATCTTAAAAGTAAATTGTTTATTTAAAATATAAACAATCAATTATTTATAATATAATCTTAGTTAAAGATATTTAAAATTTCCTTCCTTATTCAGGGTGAGTAGCTGCTATTTCAGGATAAGGTAACCAAGGCAGCTTTCATAAAACTTTTCTCTGACTTTCAAAACTGTATTTCAGGTCTTTATCAGTGTATCCTTAGCAGAAATTACTGAAAATATTAAAAGTGGAACACATTCTCCCTCTTTGTTTCCCCACGACCTCACGTTATTCAGTGCCTTTGTTACATAAGTTTTTAATTGCTTAACATAGTAATTCATTTTCTGGCTGCCTACATCCAATGCAGTGAGCCACTGACCTCTTGTGAGCAGGTGGGCCCAGGTGACAGAACACCAGCATCCAGACGGAAGGCAGGACTGGTTTGGGCAAGTTAAAACCAATAGCAGAAAGCAATCAAAAACAGGGGTTAAACACATGAGAATATCTATATAAAACTGAAGAGAAATTTTGAAACCACAAGTCTCTAAGTTTCCAGTAAGTTTTTAGTAGTGATTTACTCCTGAGAAATAAAAAATTAATTTCCTACTTTATAAATTCATTTTCCAAAAATTCAGTGAGGAGCCAACGTATTAACCTGGACATTCATCCAAAACTATTTCAAATCAATTTGCTTCATCTTACCATGGTTGAAGTCATTCTTTAAAGAGTGATTTGCCACCAAATCAGAGGTATTCATGGGTTATGCAGATTTGCCTTATGGTGACAAAAACAATCTGTATTCCAGGAAGGTATCTTTGAAATTTAGCTTCTTACTGTTGTATTTATAATATTTTGATGTGGTTTTAAAATTGCATTTGGCTTTGCAAAAGATGATGCAATGAAACAATCTCCAACCTCATTCAATTGTTTAATAATGTTTAATTTTCTAAAAACTATCAATATTTATTTGGTGGAGACTATGAATGGGTTTCCAGAAAAAGCATTCTCCTTACATAAACTCCTAATGGACTGATAACATTTTGGCTTTCTATTCTATTTCCTAAGCAATATATTCTGAAAATGCTGTGGCAGTAGCATTAATCTTAGTAACTGCAGAGTCAAAGATCCCAGGGTCAGTGTCAGAAAACACCATTCCTACCAGCACTGATATTTTACACCTGTGCTAATAAGCTCTGTTAAATATGTAGTTTCTGATAAATTTGCCTTAAACTCGACATATTTTCCTCTAATCTGAAATGTTTTATTATAAATTTAAATTGAGATTCGATAACCCTAGTTAAAATTGCAAACATCATTTACTGTATAGTAACTAAGGCTTTTTTAAACAGAATTGAGAATGTTAATACAATCCAGAAACTTTCTTTAAAGAATAATGGCTAAGTCATTACCCCCAAAATTATAGCTGTCATGAGCCAAATGTATTAGCTGCATCGTCTCCAAGTCATACACACAATGAGTGGGTTTAGACTTGTTCATTTCCAACTGACATCCAACTGCAATTTGGCCTAACATATGAAATTGCATTGCATTACACCATTATCTTTTTAAATATGGTTCTTAAACCATGGATTATCTTATGTGGAATAGAGGTAAAACATGGAATAGAGGATGACACCTCAGATATTGGGGGTAAAATTTTGTTTGCATGTGTGCATGTACATTTTTAAGAAATAACAAAGCAGATCTTTGACAGTTAATATAGATTTTCTGTTCTTAAGAAGACTCTGACTTGCAATTGCTCTTGTCCAAGTATGAGATAGGAGTATGAAATCAAGCAAGTTTCCTATCCTCTCCACACTTTGGTTTCCATATCTATAAAATATAGCAGTACCAACCTAATATTGTGAAGACTACATGAGATTTTTCCATGTGTTGAGCACACAGTAAGCACTCAGTGAATATTCACTACTATTACTGTTACTATAATGTATAATTCTTTTATTAGTATAACCTCTATCTATACTCAAAGGAATTTGTGACCCTATAAAGCTAAAGACTACCATCTATAAAATATAGTCTTTTTTATGCAATAACAAGTCATCCAAGGTAAGTTTCTGCCTATCTCTCTATTGTGATTTTCTACTACTGCCTGTTCTTACCTACCAAATCAAAGGTCATTCTGAATAATATACCTTACCTACATTTCCCTAAAGCCTCCATGTTTTCAACAACTCTGCACCTTAGGTTTGTCACATACACTATCAAGTTCTAAAGATGAAAATATTAGGCGCTCAATCAATATTATATATAAATGCATGAATAAATATATCACTTTTGCTATTCTTTCAGTGGAGCTATAGCAACTAAAGAATACTTCTACTGTAGTTCATGACAAATTGGATGGATGAGACTTTAGTACCAGGCATTACTGTCTAGGCATGCTGAAGAAATTACCTGCAAATTATATTCATTGGAATTTAATCAAATATCGATGTTTAATCATTCTTTGTGTGTCCTTAAATATTTTATTGAAATAGGTTATACCAATACTGATGATTTTTCTTTATGTAAATCTTGAAACCACTGCGTGATTAATACATGGGAAGAATCTATTTTTTGGTGACTTTTCCATTATAAATTTAACAAGAAGGACTATCAAAAGAATCTTTTTGAGGGCACAATAACATGACTGAAGTTAAATGACAAACAGGAACAGGAGTATTATCAGAACACTGTCTGAAATTAACCCTTACCAGTAGTTTAAAGCGGTGGTGATAAAACCATTTTCTCACTTTTAAAGTAACACATTTCTTCCTTGAAGTCTCTAAATTACAGTTCTGTGAAATTATGTATCCTTAAAATAAGGCTAAGATCTCTTGCGACTAAAAAAATAAATAAAAAGACAAGTCAAAGGTGGGTATAGCAATCCCAAAGATGAAAAGATTTTCTCTTGCATAGTAGGAACAGCCATATTGTATTTAGTTTTTTGTTTGTTTGTTTTTGTTTTTTTGCAGTATGCGGGCCTCTCATTGTTGTGGCCTCTCCCGTTGAGGAGCACAGGCTCTGGATGCACAGACCCAGCGGCCATGGCTCATGGGCACAGCCGCTCCACGGCATGTGGGATCTTCCCGGACCGGGGCACGAACCCGTGTCCCCTGCATTGGCAGGCGGACTCTCAACCACTGCGCCACCAGGGAAGCCCTAGTTTTTCTTAATGTTGTACAATGGACTGATGTTGTACAATGTTGTAATTCTTTTTCTGAAGCCTATACCTTGGAGAGTAAAGGAGGTTTATAAAGGTATCTGAATACAACTTATACTTATTGCTTTGTCTCTGACGATCAAGCTCAGAGTGAATGAGCTTTCACAGTTGACCAAACCGAATGGAAGTGATAGCATCACATTTCTGTGGAGGTATTTGCAATATAGGCACCTAAATTCACTGTTGAAGTGTTTATTCCACTAAAAATACCTTGAACAAGATTTTGATCCAGAAGAGGTTGAAAAAGAAGCCATGTTTAATCAGTTGCAAACAGTTCTTAGACTTGGAATTGAATGTTTTCAAATCTTTAGCATGCTGTCGAAAAATTTCAAAGTTGGCATTTTGTCCTTCACTTTATGCATTGCATTAAAATAATAAATAAATAAATGTAAACCTAAATTAGTCTCTAAGAAAAGAAAGATTGATTTAGTAAATCACAATGATTTTGATATAACTTCTGTCATAACGTGTACAAATGGTTAGTTACATTTAGACTGAAAATCAGAGTAGCTTTAGTCTAGCAGATAAAGAATATGAGTTACTTTAATTATCAGGATACTTTTCAGTTGGGGATCTACTTTCTCTTCATTTTTGTTTATTTATGCTATCTGTTGATGCCTTTAAAAAATGAGTGATTTAATAAAACTTTAAATTTCCTTTCAAGGGATGTCTTCTGTTTCAGAGTGAAATGACTACCAGATAACATCATTGCTGCAACAGGAATACTGAATGTAGTTTTCAGTTAAAAGAGCTTGTCTGCATAGAGAAAAACGAGCTTGTTTTTCTGCTGGATGGAGAAAAGCAGCAAATGGGAGTGTTATAAATATTTTAAAATGATCTTTTTCTGCTTGAATTATGTTTCACTAAAATACATCAGCGACTCAATTCCTTGGTTCTCTCAAAAAACGTCTGCAGTTTCTAGAGAACTTATGAAAAGTGTTATTTTCCACTCATTTCATTTACTTTGAAGCCTTATCAGATGAGGGATCAAATGAAACTGATCATCCCCAGGTTTTCCCAGATTACCATAAGGACATGGAATTAACCTCCATCCAGCCACTCTCAAAATGCAATGCTTTCTTGTCGCAAAGCAAAAGAAGTGGAACACAAAGAATTATTCTGGATTATGTTGAAGGGAAGGAAAATGCTGACAGGCAGAGGAATAAAAAAGTATGGAGTTACAGTCATTGTGAAAGACAAGAATAACAATAGCTTAGAATAGGGTGGTTATTTTTTTAAATGTAGGAAGTTGCTTTTACAGTCAAGTACTCAATACATCAAACTCTGACAAGTTGGAATTTATAAAAAAGCAGCAACTGAAAATCTGGAAGAAAATGAAAGGTGTATGAATTTTAAAAGGGTTTAATTATGTTTGCTTAATATTCCAGGTAGGTATACTACTTTCAAAAGAGGCAATAACTGTATTGGGGGTTTTTTGTATGAGATATACAAAATGTTGTTGACATTTAAAAAATAAAGAACATTGCTACTGGGTACTTTTGTTATCAATTTCTATCACTAGGGAGAAAAAAATCTTTGAGTTACAATATAAACGACTGAACTAGAAGTTTGAATTAAGTCAAATAATTTCTGACTCAATAGTTAAGGCCTCCTAAGACCTTGGCCCGTCTCTTCAGTGTATGGGGACTCATTCCCTCACACTGTGTCAGGTATCATTTCCATGACAACAACAGCCAAATCTCTAGTTTGGTATGTCCAGTTAAGGAAAGCTCTAGGCTTGTTTCAGGGGCCTGCTGAATGCTCATTCATAACCTCAAATTCTCTATCTCTCAAAATGGATCACTCGCCTCTCTCCTGTCCCATACCTCATCCTTCTCTGCTTCCCGACATAATTCCATCTTTCTTCAGGTCCCTAATACTAAAAGTACTCGTTGTAGGGTTATCCACTTAGGCATAGATTCCTGTGGATTCTTCCTTCTTTCTCTCACTTTATGTCTACTGCTCACTTCCATCCCTCTCTATCATTATTCCAAAAGCCTTAGAGTTTCTCAGTTCCAAGTACATTCTTATTCCTTTCCCTCATCATTCTATACCTAGAAAAATAGATTCGGATTTTAGAGAGCTAGGTGTAACTTTCCTTTAAGCGAACAAAGAAGTAGGTTAGCCAGCTAAATCTTTTCAAACTTTCACAGAGTGCTCTAAATTCTTTTCACTCCCTTGGCCAGTAAAAATCCATTTATTCAGCCAGCTGAATTACAAATTGCACTTTTCTAAGTCCAGCTTATGCAGCCAGGATTAAGCAAATTGCCTTGTGAGTTTTACGATGAAGCAAAAACTCTGAACCATCATGCCAAGGCTCGGCATTTATTTGGATAGCATTTACTCATGCTGCCACGACGTCTTTGCAACACTGATTTATAGTCAAAGGTGCCAGAACATCATTTACTGTATTAAAGCTTGGCTGTGTTTCTCCATTTTCTGAGTTCACGGCAAATTTGAAAAAATATGTTGACTGCAGGGGAAAAAATGAGATGCAGAACTCTTACTTACTGAGGTAGCTTATAGCTGATAAATGTATCTAAACTGCCCACACTGAAATCAGGCCTATGGAACAGCTTTGTCACATGAATTCTGAAATGATGATGCAGGCATTGATAAAATCAGGCTGATTTTTTTCTATTTTACTTATGAGTACCTTTAAATATAAAATAAAGAAATACCACCTAGTAAATAAGCACCTTAATTTAATTTCTAAACATTCCCTGTGAGATAATTAGCAAAAAAATAAGAAAAAAAAAGACTGTAGTAGCTTCAATATAGTTAACACGCATTCACCAACCTCAGTATTTATATGTCTACTACGTGAAGTTTGAACTCAAATGTACAAAAACAATGAAACACAATTCACAGTAAAAATACACCCACTGTCTAAAGTCTATCAACAATCAGGAAATGGAGGAGGTTGTATATCTGTTGTCATTAGTTTACAACCAAATGACTTCTTTAATTATCCTCAATGGGCTCAACAAGGTATTAAACACCCAATGATCAGTCACGGAAACAAAGGCATGAATAAGAGTGCAATGTCTGACTTTGCCAGGCTCAGTGAGCACCACCTTGATGTACTGATGGTTCTTAATGAAGACAACCACCACCAATTAGACAACTGACAATTAGGTTGAAAACTAAAGTGTCAAAACAGGAACAAGGGACTGACCCCTGAATACTACATTATTTTTAGGTGGTATTTAATCACTCTCACAACAGCAAAAGACAGATTTTAGGGGTTGCTCTTTACTACAATGAGGAATTCTGCTTTACGCTTTACATTTTGCAGGTCTACATGTTAGCTTTTTTTTCACTCTTCTAAATTTTGCTGGACTCTAGCTTGATACACTATTTCATTACGATTAACCTGTATCAATGAACATACAATTAGAAAGATGGGCCACAAACAATATCTAAACCTAGGATCTAAGCAGATAGTGCATAGATTCTGGATTTAGACAGACCTCAGGTTTAGTTCTGGCTCCTAGAGGGCAGGTTATTTCTTAAGTAGAAGATACGAGTGTCACATTATTTAGCCAATATTTAGAGTGACTAAAGCTATCTTAGTACCGGGGTCCATCCAATAAGGATTGAGGAGAAGCCCCAGGTCAGCCTGGAGGAGAAGTGGCCATTTTTGTCAATATATCATATAAATAGGAGACACATAGGAAATATATATCATATCTATATCTATATATATATATATATACACACACACACACACACACACATACACACACACACATATATCCATGTATATATCTTATTCCCACATCAAGAATATTGCCTGAAGAGATCATTGCCCACAGAATTTTCTTCATAAAACCAAAAATTTTCAAACACTTAACACAATTTTGCACAAGCCACTGCCTTCCCCCACATAAAAAAAAAGAAAGTTTTTCTGTTTGTACACCAGCTGGCATCCCACATTTGCCCGTACTAGGATTATTTCTGAATGATGTGGCACAACCTTTAATGATATGCTTCTTGCATCACAGGATTCGATGTTCCACTTTTGTCCATCTCATTGCTTTGGTCTCCAGAAGTTGCATTTGCCTGAATTATTATTAATACACAGGGGCATTTCTGCATGGCTGTCCTTAGAGCCCACACACTTGGGCTGCCTCAGAAGTAAGATCACCTTTGGATCTCCACTGGCTCTGTTCCCTTGGACGGGATCCAAGACAGAACTGCCTTATGCTGAATTTCACTGCTGTGGCCAATGGTGTAAAAATGAGGTTCCCATGTCAGTGCACCCTGGATTTTCAAGGGTCGTATTTCCAATATAAGCACAGGCATTTAAAATGATGTGTTTCTTTTAATTTCATTTCATTCAACTTTTTTCTTTCAGGATCAGGTCCAATATTATACCCCAAAATGCATAACACTGTCAATAACTTGAAATTTCCCATAAACTAGCATAGAGACAACACACACACACACACACACACAGGTATAAACACAGTCACAGAATTATGGGAACAAAATTTTTCTCATTCTTCCCTTCAAGGAGGAATCTGCACTCAACATTAATGTCAAATATTTGAGTCATTAAGCAAAACAGATAACTCCAATGTATATCTTATAAAAAACAGAATGTAGAATATATATAATTTTATAATCAAATTAATATAGCCACTCATTTTTAGTGGAACCATGTCTAGTCATTAACGCAAAACTTCAAATAACTATGTATTTATGAACAGAAATATATGAGCAAAGATTTTCAAGCTTACTGCACTCCTGCCAAAGGCAGTTAGTTGTATGCATGAGGCAAAGGACACGGAGTCAACTGTACCCCCAGAGTCAACTGTAGCTAGCTCAGCTGAAGAGAGCTGTCCGATTCTTGGCAGAATAACAGATTCTCAAGCAGAGAGGGGATAGGGGTGAGATTTTTTCTTCTGTAAGTAACTTAATGAATGAAGTACTAATTAACATTATGGCATTGATAAATGGAGAGAGAGATTAGGGATGTACTCGATATTCAGACCTTCGCAGATGGACGGTCAAAGCCACATTAATTCCTATCTCATTGGAGCATCTGCTTCTCCCATAATCCACTGCCCCTTGGTACAAACAACACAAACTGTTGTGACTCAATTCGATTTATATCAATCTAATTTCTTTTAATCCAATTTGTATTCCAATCTACTACCTTCTAATCACTTAAATCTTCAGCCTCCATCTGGTAAATTTTCTCTCAAAATTAACCGAGCAGATGCCTCTGCGATTGTCTTCCACAGTCAAGCTAATCAGACCCTCGCAGTGGCCTATAGAATCCGCTGAATAGGTACGTGACTTACGGTGTTGCCCTTCCAGTTACAAAATCTGTGAGGTAGGAAGACCATTTAATATGTCATTAATTGGTTCATTTGCATAACACTGCTTGGGAAGAAGCACTGGACACAAAAGCCAAGAGAAGAAAACTACAGGAAGAGGGCAAAATACGCTCATTTCTCAAATGAGCTTTACAATTCAATCTGTCTTCTCTTTAGGTTAACAAACATGGGGTGAGAATATTATTTAATATTGCATGGTCTAAAAAGTTACCTACCCTCTGCAGGATATGGTATTAGAGGAGTTTTGTCTAGTCGTCACAAAGTCATACTGAGACCTAACTTCTGTTGACAAACATATTCTTAAAATATGCCTCTGAATTTTGGAACTATGCACTAATTTATTCACTGGAGCATATGTCATAAAAACAATAAAGCCCCTGGCTAGCACTGACTTCCACTCCCACGAAAGTTCCATTGTGATCCATAATTAACACCACAAATTAAACATCCCCTATGAGAAAGCTGGCAGCACTACCTGTGGAATAAACATCATTCTGGAGACACAGTAATTAACAAAAATGTAAATAAATAAAAGGACCCAAGACATATAAAGACAAACACTATACTGAACTACTTTGAAGTGGAACCGGTTTTCATAGGAGACTTGGTTTCATTAATTTACAGTCATACTTACACACACAGTGTATCTTGATAATATTTTAAAATATTTTTTTCAAATTTCAAGATATCACAAATAGAAATACTAAAGTGTTCCATGTGCCCACATAAGGATTTAGCCTCAGGAAGCCTTTCACTATTAGAAAAACTTGAAAAATTAGCATAGAAAATCATTAAATCTATAACATAGTCTTAGAGTGAAGAATTCTTGATAAGTCAGCCTCATTAACATTATGAAACAGAAAAATGTCAAAATGCCTTCATAAAGCATAACATAAAGCATAAACAGTTGGATTAAACAATTGAATGCAGAATCTATTTCTATAATTTTGACTAGAGTAAGATATAAAAGGTAAGGCCTCTTGTGGCTGGGTCACTGGGTGTCCAAAATAACCAGAGAAACCCAGGTAGAGAAATCAGAGGGCAACAACATTGGATCTTCTGGGAAAATGGCAGGACTGGGGAACTGGGGGCATGGTGAGAGACATTGATCCATCTTTCGATCTCAGCACGAAGATAGTAGGTGACATGCAACTACTCAGTGAATAAAACCAAGCACTTCTGGACCTAGCTCAGTCACAGATTTGATGCTCTAAGTCTCAGTTGTTTCACCTGCAATGTGGACTGAAAATTATGTCTGCTTTTATCCACTGTATTAAGGATGAAATGAGATCATTCATGTAAAGGACCATTTTTGAATTCTAAGTCACTATATAAATAAATGTAAGAGCCCAGAGCAAGGCCATTTAAAAACATGGACTCTGGATCTCAAATATGAGATCCAGACTTAGGTTAACTTCAGATAAATTACTAACTTCTCAGTACTTCAGTGTAAAATAGTGATAATAATAGCTCCTATCCCATGTTACAAGAAAAAAAAAGAATTAACGAATGTATTATGTCTAGATGAGTAGCTAGAACAAAGTATCTCATGAAAACATAAATGTCAGGTAAAGGATAAAAGCTAAGAAATTTGTCTTTGTATGGCAAGTTCTCAAGTTAATCTAGAGGTGCAGTAACAGTTCAGCAGCTGAAGGTAGTGTCTATTTTTTCAATTGCATTCTTCTTTTCAATAATATAGGCGAACTAACTTGTAAGGATATAACTGTTTCAAGTGCTGCAATGAGGTCTATCTATAGAGTGGAAAGAAAAATATGGTTTATATTGTACTTTTGATTGGCTTTCATATGAAAACAGTGACCTCAATGGTATCAGTAATTTTATTAGTTACTGAAATAAACACTTACTGTATACCATGTGCCAGGCATTGTGCTAGAGGGAGGGAGTCCCACCCTCAAGGAATTCAGAGTCTTCTGCCCTGGCACTTTGATTGATTAAACCCTTTTCCCACTCTTGGCAGTAGAATATCTGAAGCAGACGTGTCACATGCTTCCTTGAATGCCGATGTTCACAAAACTGACTCAGAATTGTAAAAGTATTAGTCAAAAGCCCACTTCCATAATCCTGGCCTCAAAACTAAAGTAGAAATATAAATGGGTATGAATTTTAGAACATACGGGAATGATTCTATACTTGGATGAGCCACCTACACACTCAAAGACTACCTGTGCCCCACCTCTGGTAAGGCAAAGAATGGCCTTTGATGGATAATAATATGTATGTAAATGTAAGTATTTGTGTGTGTGTGTGTGTGTATATATATATATATATATATATATATATATACACACACACACATATATATACACATATATATGTTTGATATATATGTATATGTGCTCCTTCTCTCTATATATACATATATATATATATATATATATATATATATATATGCACATACATACACACACACACGTATGCATTATAGAAGAATAACCAAGGGGGACAGATGCTACTCTGAAGAAAAAAGCCTTGAAAATCTAGAGAAAATTGGAAGGTCCAGTTGATGAAGGAACACAGTTCCAGCTTCCTCTGTGTTAACAACAGTCCTAGCTGATTCCAGTCATTTCTCTTCTAAACTTTTACCAATGACCTCTCAGTGTCAAGCCCCTCCCCAGCAATCATTCACCCAAACGGAATCCATAATTGACCAGGCTTGCCAGCAATTTGCACACAAGTGTACCATAAGTATATTCTCAATTGTTATTCTATCATTTTAGTTATGTATATAAACCTTATTTCTGCTGCAAGTTTTAACTTAGTATTTTTGCTGCCTAGCACAGTACCCTAGTATATCATATATGTAACAAACATTAACTCATTTTCAATAATTCTAATATTCAATAACAAAATATTATCAATATAGCTACACTTTGTCAAACTTTTGGCAAAAAAGACTCTTTTATTTCATTCTCAGTACAACCTTTGTATAATTATCCTTGTTTTATAGGTGAGAAATCCAAGAATTGAAATAGCTTGTATAGATTCATATCCACAGAACTCAAGATTATCAAAACACAATAGGAAATTTTGTGTCCTTTTTTTCAAAAGGCAAGAAGATATATTTTAAATGTGCTATGTTATTGTGAGGTTTTTGCCCAAGATTTAGGAGACAGTACATTTATCAGGAAAGAGTCCTGGTTTGTTTAAGTGAGCTGTTTCAGCACCATCTTTGAAGCTCCCCATCATCAAATCCTCTCCTTAAAAACATTAGCATCATCAGTTTTAAATAGTTAACGGGGTTCAGAACATGCTCCCCCCAAATAGGGCACCTTTGTATATTGAATTTTTTAAGCTAAAGGAATTTGAGGAATGGTAGGTGTAAGAATGACTTTGTGACCTTCCCCTGAAACAGGTCATAAGACCCTCATGTGACAGGTGACCTCCTTATACCTGGAAGAAAAAGGAGCATCCTTACCTCCAAAGACTAAGGGACACTGAAAGGAATGAGGAGAAACATAGATGTGAAGGAACAGGCCTTGTTACGTTTCCCCCAGTTTACTAAACTTACCTCATACCCTTTGTCCTATTACATTTTCCCAAGACTTTCCCTTCTTCATCAAACCTAGTATAAAGACACTTAGGTTTAACCACTTTTGGGGTTTTCATTTCCTTATGAAGTCTCCTGTGTCATGTAAAACTTAAAGAAATGTGTAGCTTTTCTCTTGTTAATCTGTTTTATTATGGAAACCCCAGCCAAGAAATTAGAAGGGTAGAAGGAAAAGATATTTGTCCTCCCCTTTAGAGTCCATTACAAAATTTGCACTGATCAGTTTTAGTTTGCTGAAATCTTTAAGGCAAAACTGAAAGCTCATAATTTTGAGTTCTTTTTTGTAGAATAAACACATTCAAAACTCAAAATTTTCCATAAATGCCAAACCTATAGTTTTAGTTGAGGCAAATTATTAATGCTTCATATAGATTTATCTGTACATGATATTGAGTTGTATATGATGCAAAGTTCTACATTATTGACATTAGAAAATATAACTAATATTTATTTGAAAAGTTTTATTAATTTTAAGGCAATCCTTCATAAAGATTTCATACAGTTTCATCTTGAAATAATTTATAGGTGGTTGGTGAAATATAGTTTAATTAAGAGAAGAAAGACCACTTTGTCTTCTCTCCAGTGTTACTTGTTCTCTTTACCTTTCAAAATCTCTATCACTTAAAAAAGCAAACTTTAAGCAAAAAAATCCAGAAACACAAATTGTTGTCAGACTTTTTTGTACCATATATGTTAAAACATATCCCTTCTGCCAAATAAGTTCTAAACACTTAAATTAGGTGTGTTTTTAAGAACCAGTCTAATTTAATCCCTAAAAAGTTAAAATGTATTAATAAGACAAACCAGGAAGCACAAGAAAGCACAATAAAATCAGTACCACAGTGTAGGAGAGAAAAATATAGAATTTATATATTAGATCTTATGATACAATCAAGAGGAAAATTATGGGGAAAATGTCCTCCTAAATAAAACTGCAAGACAGCAAAATATGCTTGAAGTTTTCAAACTGTTTTCAAGCTATTACTATTTCCTGACCTCAGCAAAGAACAGTAATTTTAAGTCCCATTAGTGTGCCAGAAGAAATAATAGTAAATAATTAAAGCACCCCTCCTACAGGAAATATATTGACAATATTTTGGTGTATATATTAACATAAAAATGCAAAACAAAGTTACTTTTTCTGTTAGTTACTCTCATCAGGAGTTTACTGATTAAAGGAAACAGAGATAGGCCCAACCCTGACACAGCGACTACTTTAGGGTACCCCTCCCCTACTCACCTCCAAGGAATCCCAAATCATCTCAAAAGCCTGCCCAGCCTCGGTGAGAGAGGGAAAACATTACTCTTAACTTTAAAATCTTACTGGTGTTCTCAATTTCTTTTATTAGTAAAATTCATCAGTATGTTCACCTGAGGTATTGCTATATCTACATAAGTGCTCCCAACTGTGGTTCAATCCGTGGTTGATTGAATCTGTGAATGCAGGACCCCTGAATATGGATGGTCGACTGCACTACGCCATTGTATATAAGGGGTTTGAGCATCCCGGATTTTAGTATTCATGAGGGTCCTGGAACCAATCTCCCACAGATACTGAGGGACAACTGCATGGTATTCTACATACTGTACCTTCAGATACAGATATGATCCCCAAAAATTCTCAACTGAAATTAGAAAAGAAAGATATGGCTGCTAATAAACCTGGTTGGTCACTCTATAGCATTATAATGCTAATAAAGAATGCTAACATATAAATTATAATGCTCACATATAAAGAGATTCACTTTATGTATATTTATTTGTGTGTATTCACACTGACCACAAGCAAAGTCACTTCTCCCTTTCTACTTATGGTCCATTTTCCATAAGTCAGGTTTTAATGTACTCAACTTTCCATTTATGAAAATTTAAGTGATGTGACAGGAGCAAAACAACAGAAACCTTTACTTGAAAACAGTGAAAATACAAAGTTGGACATTCTTAAGTCTTTCCTCTCAAGATTGGGTAAGGAAAAATATAGTGTTTTAAATACTCATGAAAGAATACTTCCCTTGGTGCAAAAGATTGCTACACTGTCATCTCACCCTGCCCTTAGGGACATTTATGCTGTGCTGAAATAACCTTATTTCTTCAAAGGATTGAATTCATTCATCCATTCATCATTTATTTGTTTATTTATAGGTAATGTTCCAGTGACTAATATACTTCACAGCAGGAACAAAAAGCAATAAAGGAGATGCTTTCTCCAGGAAGAGTTGCTCTAAAAATTGGACAGAAATACAAAGTTATGAACTCATCCAGGGAGGGACTTTTTTTTTTTTTAACTGAACTAGCTGTATTAGTTCTTCTTCAATCCTAAAGGAAACATCTGTCAGCGAACCAGCTGAACTAATAAACACCTTAATGTGTTAAAAAGAGTATGACTTGATTCGTTCAAAATATAATAAATACAAAGACCCTCTCAGGCATGTAACTAATTGCCTTAGTAAACATCTGCAAGGAAACAAGACACATAAAAAATCATCTGTTTCTAACTACTTCTTTTATGTCCTAGAATTATCATACTGGTGGAAGGGAACATATTTTAAAACTGAACCTTACAGAAAAGAAAGATGAAAGAAAGTAAGTTAGAATGATATTTTGACATTTTAGAGATAGCCTTCACAGGTGTGGAGAACAGAAAATACAATTACATCACATATTAATGTTAGTAAAAGAACACAGCATAAGTGAATATTTATGCCACATCAAAATTTGAATCTGCATTTGTAACCCATCAATGTTCATAGTGCTAGTGATAAAAAAGAAATATTAACATTACCTGCTTCATGCGTTTGTACGACATTTTGTACAAATGTATTTATATGCATTCATTTGTACGACAGGATTTTAATTTGTAATGTAAATGTCATACACTTTTGTATTTAGCAATATATATCAAAAATGGTTATCAAAAAAGCCACTTTTTAAGATAAAATGTATGATCTAGTTAACGAAGTTCATTTATTCCCCTTCTTTGTGTATATTTTCAGGGCACAATCTCCAACTAGGCCTAAAGCCACATGAATCTGCATAATTTCACATTTAAGGAGAACACCACACCCACAGGACAATTCTATCTGTTCACCCTGAGTGTGAGGGTCAAGCTGTGTAGTCCCCAGAAAGTAGCATTAAATAAGACAACTTAATAATGCACCAGGGAGGAAATCACTTAATATTCATGTTGACAGAAGAGAAGATTAATCACGGGGACTTTGTGCTCTCAAAGAGGAATCAAGAAGGCCCTAGGTTCCAGTTCCAGGAAAGTTGATTGCTTTAAAGTAGTTCACAGCAACCCTTTGATGAAACGCTAAGGTTTACTGCAAATTGGCACTGGGTGACAAATGAGAGACCTTCCTTACTTTTACTTCAAATTAATCATATTGTCCCATTGATCTTTGTTTTCTGTAATGTGCTTCTCACAACCTTTTCTCCTTTTTTGTATAGAAAAGCAATCTTTCAGTGAATTTTAAACAATTATAAGGAATAGTCCCTCTCATATTTACTTCACCCTACAGGTGATTTCAGAAACAGCACGCTTTTTTCTTTTTTTCTCTTAGCAAATATAAATGTGTCCCTCTCACACTCTGCTCACTTTTTATGACAAAGTAAACATTAGAAAAATAATGGTCAATGTTTACCTGGTATTCAAAATGCTGAGTTAAAAGCATTCAACCTGTTAAAGACTATTTTTAATGACAGTGATTAAATATAATTATAACCATTTTCCCTTGAGCAATTTATTAACCCCCTTTGGATTAAATACTCATTTGCTGTAATTTTTAAAGGGCAATTGTTTTCATATCTATTAAGCATTTTCCTCAAAACCTACCTACAAAACCATTCAAAAGCGGCAATGTTACAAACATAATAAAGGCTTAGCTGATTCATTTCCTATTCATGTGTTTTAAATGATTTCCCTTTTGACTTCTAGTAATCATTGCATTGAATTAAATCATAATGGCCTTACAGTCCTTCCATGAAAAAATGAACTTCACTGTTATATTTATAGCAAATAAATATAAATGCAATCCTGAATTTAAATAAAAACAGATTAATGTGGGACACAGACTCAAAGCACGCAAACTTTAGGGATGACGAATGTTTATAATCTCTACTACGTATTAAACATAAAATACGTTCATTCACAAATATATATGCTGAGTACTTATTACCAGCTGACACTGGGTACACACAAATGAACAAAGCAGAGACACACAGAGATTGCTATCTGGTTGTACATAAGTATATAGAATATAATTTTTTTTTAATTGTGGAAAATGCTATAAAGAAGGATGTAGTAAGAAGAACCAGTTTGGATTATTGGGCAAGGAAGTCTTCTCTAAGTAAGTGACTTGTAAGCAGAGACTTGAAAGATAAATGGAGTTAGCTAAAGTAAGAATTGGAAAAGAACATTCCTGGCAGAGTATCCAACATAAGCAGTCTCTTTTTTTTTTTTTTTTTTTTTTTCCAGTACGCGGGCTTCTCACCGCCGTGGCCTCTCCCATTGCGGAGCACAGGCTCCGGACGCGCAGGCCCAGCGGCCATGGCCCACGGGCCCAGCCGCTCCGCGGCACGTGGGATCCTCCCGGACCGGGGCACGAACCCACGTCCCCTGCATCGGCAGGCAGACCCCCAACCACTGCGCCACCAGGGAAGCCCCATAAGCAGTCTCTTAAATGGGAATGAATGACCTTGGTATGTTCTAGAAACTGAAATAACATCAATGTAGCTGGAATATATGGTAAGGGAAAGAATAGTGGAACAAAGTTTAAAAAGTAGGTAGTGAGACCAAGATTATGTAGGAATTTATAAGGCTGTATCAATGATTACAATCCTATCATAAGTGCAACAGAAAGCATAGAGATATTTTAAACATCTCAGGAAGCTAACATCATCTGGTTCACATTTTCAAAAACCGCCCTGCCTTCTCTAAGAGTCCAGGAAGCTCTTGGAACAACCCAGATAAGAAATGATGGTGACTTGTGAGTATGGGGAGAAGTAAGCAGATTTGTTATTTATGTAGGAGACAAAATCAGCAGAACATAGCTCGGCTTCATGGTAGCAAGGAAACTTTCTTATGTTCAATGCTTTTATCACAGGAAGCTGATGATTTCCTAATCACTTTTTAAATGGGCTAGAAACACCCTGAAACAAGCAGAAAGGCAGCAGTACCTCACAGGAGGGAATATCATACCACCAACCCCAGGCTTCACCTCATATGGACTCTTCCAGGGACTCCCCATGCCCCTTGGGCAAGCTGCTTATGCTTTCTAAAACATCATCACTCATTTCCAAGGAGTGAGAGGAGAAACAATGGAAGAGAGAAACCATTTCATTTTTCATTTATGATTTTTGCAACTGGGGGAGAGGTGCTTTTCTTATTTCTAGGCAAAAAGCCTAGGCTATTAAAGTCTTAGGTAACTTCACAAGTATTCATTATACAAATATCATAAGGGACATTTATACTAAAACTACTGGTTTTATTTTAATTTCATTTATTTACTGATATTTTTTTTTTTTTTTACTGAATGAACAGCTGTTTCTAAAAAGTAAGTTTTCTAGTCTGGAAACTTGCTCATTAACTGGATTTTACAGAAAAAGAATAACTCTAGTTTAGAAAGAGATATATGTCACCTTAGAAAGAGAAGATTCTACATAGATTATTTTCTCAGACGAATGCAGATAAATCTGGCGTTTGCTCCTAGAGCAGAGACTGGGAGACAGGACCAGGTGGGAGACTTTCTTTTCACAGTATAACTTTCTGGAGGTTTCGAAAGATTTACAGTCTGCTATTACTATTAAAAATAAACAAACAAGGGCTTCCCTGGTTGCGCAGTGGTTGGGGGTCCGCCTGCCGATGCAGGGGGCGTGGGTTCGTGCCCCGGTCCGGGAGGATCCCACATGCCGCGGAGTGGCTGGGCCCGTGAGCCATGGCCGCTGGGCCTGCGCTCCGCGGCGGGAGAGGCCGCGGCAGTGAGAGGCCCACGTACAGCAAAAGAAAAAATAATAATAATTAAAAAAAAATAAACAAGCAAACAAACAGGAAGAAAACCATACAGGATTTCTCCCCACTCTGTATCACATCACTCGTAAACATTTTGGTTTATATCCATTCCACCAGCACATCTTCCAAACCTGGCCACACTTCTTTCCATTTCTGCTGAGCCCCTGGTACACCTCTCCACGAGGGCCAAACATGATTCTCCTGTTTCCACTTTTTTCCCATCAGAGTCCATCCTCTACACTACAGCCAAAGATGCCTCTCTAAAATACAAATAAATTATTCTACTTGTGTGCTTAAAACCATCCAAGGGATTTTCTTTGTATTTAAAATAAAATCTAGACTCCTCACCAGGATCTACAATAACCTACGTAACCCATCCATTGTCTTCTCTACCTTCTTTTGGTACCACCTTGTCCCCTTTGCTCACAGCTCTCTAGGTATATCAGCTGTAGTGGGTTGACTAGTGTCCCCCAAAATTCATGGCCACCCATAAACCCAAGATGTGACCTTATTGGGAATAGGGTCATTGCAGAAGTAATTAAGGTAAGAATGAAGATATGGTCATACTGGATTACAATGGTCTCTAAATCCAAAGAGAATATCCTTATAAGAGGTAGAAAAAGACACACAGAGGTGTAAGGGACAAGTCCATGTAAAGATGGAGGCAGAGACTGGAGTTATGCTGCTATAAACCAAGAAATATGTGGAGCCACCAGAAGCTGGAAGAGGTAAGGAACATGTATTAGTTTCCTAGGGCAGTCATATTAAAGTATCACAAATGGGGTGGTGTAAATAACAGAAACATTTTATCTAATAGTTCTGGAGGCTAAAAGTCCAAATCCAAGATGTCTGTAGGACTGATTTCTTCGGAGGGCTATAAAAAAAGAATCTGTTCCTGCCCCCTCTCCTAGCTTCTGGTGGTTTGCTGGCAATCTTTGGCATTCCTTGGCTTGTAAATTACCCCAATCTCAGCCTTTATCTTCATATGGATTCTCCTTGTATCTCTGCATCCAAATTTCCCCCTTTTATAAGGACATTAGTCCTATTGGATACGGGCCACCTTAATGACCTCATTTTAATTTAACTATCTCTGTAAAGACCCTATATCCAAAGCAGATCACATTCTGAGATACTGAGACTTAGAATTTTGACAAATCTTTTTGGAGGTCACAATTCAATCCATATCAGAAGGATTCTTCCTACGCTTTGATTTTGGACTTTCGGCCTCCAGAACTATGAGACGATGAGTTTTGTTTGTTTGCTTGTTCGTTTTCCAGACATTTTTCTGATGCTACTATCAAAGGCCAAGATTTCTATTATTTGTAAGCCAGGAAGTTTGTGGTTATTTGTCACATCAGCCCTAGGAAGCTAATACACCAGTTTCCTCTCTGATTCTTTAACACAGCAAGTTCTTTTCCACTTTAGGGGTTTGCATGGGCCCTTCTCTCTCCTGGAATGCTTTTCCTGCAGATCTTTGTAAGGCTGGCCCTTATCCTGGTCTTAGCTCAAACATTTCCTCCTAAGAAGACTTCTCCTGATGACTCTACCTAAGAATGCCTGGCCTGCCTGGCACAGTCATAACAGTAAACTGCATCCTCACAACGTCAATTTGTCTTTTAAAATTATCTAGCAACTGGTTTGATTCCTTGCACTTTGTCTCTCTCCACCTCAAGGACTCCAACCTGTCAGCTCTAGAAGAGCAGGTCTTGGTCTATGCTGCTTACCACTATAATCTCAGTGCCTGAAAGAGGTTTCAATGCCTATTTGCTGAATTAATTAATGAGAAAAGAAGAAAGTCATTCAATCCAACCTCTTCCAGACATTTTGACCAAGGGTTTAAATAGCTTATGGCTGGATAATCAAAGTACTAGAAGTCAATGACACACAAGAAAAAAAGATTCCATTTTAACAGTATAATTCTATTAGTATATTATTTTTCCCCACATTGAATCAACATACCTTTCAGTAAAATTCCCACCTACTGCTCCTAACTCCAACTTTACCCCTTTGTGTTAAATATAATGAGACTAATCATTTTCCCATGTGATAACAGATATTTAAAGATAACTGTGATCCTAATCAACTGCTTTTTCTGGCAAAGCATCATCATTCTTTCAACCATTTCTCATATCATGTTTTCAAACCCACCTCAGCCCTCCTCCTCTCTCCTAAGTGATCTCCTTACATGAATTCCAATTTGTCTATTTCTGTCTTAAAATTTAGCACTTTCGTATATGGTCTAAGAACACACGCTAGAGTACAAGGATCATCCTTTTCATTTTAAGTCAAAGATCAGCAAACGTTTTTTAAAGAGCAGGACAGTTAATATTTTCAGGTTTGTGAGTCGTACCCTGTCTGTCACAGCAACTTAACTCTGCCTTTGTAGTAGGAAAGTAGACATGGACTGTGTGTGAATATATGAGCACGGCCAGGTTCCAGTGAAACTATTTGTGGACAAGAAAATCAGATTGAATAAAATGTTCACCTATCATGAAATATTATTCTGCTCTTGATTTTTAGTCAACTATTTCAAAATGTAAAAAAACAGAAATATAATAGTTTGTGGGTCACACAAAAACAGGTGGCAGACTGAATTTGGCCCACAGGCTGCAGGGAGCCCATGTCTATTTCAGATCATGTGTTCTATAATGAAGCCTAGGAAAACAGTAGCATGTGGGAGTGGGCTGCCAGTACTGTGCAACTACATTGACTTTAATGATCACAAAATCACTGAAGTCTTAATTCACATGGTCTACTTCCAATTCCACCTTCTCTCATGCTGTTTCGATGCCATTCATCCACTCCTACAAATGAATAATGTGCTTGAATTATATTTTCAAGATACGTTTTTCTTTAGAGTGAATATTAAATGGGGCTGTTAAGTGACTGGTTGGTAGGAGGTTTTGGATATTAGCAATGGAAAAAATGATTATGCTTTAATGTATACAATGTTCGTTTAAACAAAGATTATTCTCAATAGGGTGATTTGTTTATTCTCATTTTAAAAAGTCAAAACAGAATGGCTTCTATTGCTTCCCTTGGGAAGTGATGGCACAGCAGAAGGAAACATCTTTGCAAATGCTGTCTTAATTTTCTTCTTTGTTTCCAACACATAAGACTGACAGCTTTCTCTCACCACAAAAATATGTTTTCTCATATCAAATTAAGGTTCACACCCTTAGCATAAATATCAACCAAGAAGCCTGTGCATTCTTAGTGGTAAGAGGGAAGTGGAACTTCAAAAATAAGACAGCCCGTTCCCTCTAATTATGACTTTAAAACAACAACAAAGGCTAATGGTGTCTCTTTGGAAATTTTTGCAAATATACAATTATACTTATTTTGAGAACAACTAAAAAGGTGCCAAGAACAAAAAAAAAGAAAAAGAAAGCACAAAGAGAAACAAATAGAGCAGTTTTAGACATGATTGTTTAGAGTTGAAGAATAGCTCTTAAAGTGGTCTACTGTGTAAGAATTAGTGTTGATGATTTTAAAAATCAATATATGAAGTTGTCATCAATAAAATGAAAAAGAAAAAAAATGTTTTGAAGCATCCTCTACATCCTCTTTAAAAACTGAGCTACTCTCGTAACTGTGAATGGAAACATGCCATGTAGGATTAATTCCCAGGAATTTCATACTAACAGCAGTCTTGATTTCCTCACGTACTTCCTACTAAAGGTATGTATCCTCTGAGGCTAATGATAATATGTCAGTAAAGAACAGATGCCCTTCATCAAACACTTTATGGAAAGAAGGAACAAATACTTAAATCAGCACTGGCTCTATGCCAAGCATGGCGCTAGTTGGTTTTCATGTGTCATCTCAGTTAACATTTGCATAAAAATCCCATGACATCCAGAAAGAGAAAGACAAATACCGTATGCTAACACATATATATGGAATTTAAGAAAAAAAAAATGTCATGAAGAACCTAGGTGTAAGACAGGAATAAAGACACAGACCTACTAGCGAATGGACTTGAGAATATGGGGAGGGGGAAGGGTAAGCTGGGACAAAGTGAGAGAGTAGCATGGACATATATACACTACCAAACGTAAAATAGTTAGCTAGTGGGAAGCAGCCACATAGCACAGGGAGATCAGCTACATGCTTTGTGACCACCTAGAGGGGTGGGGTAGGAAAGGTAGTAGGGAGACACAAGAGGGAAGGGATATGGGAACATATGTATATGTATCACTGATTCACTTTGTTATAAAGCAGAAACTAACACACCATTGTAAAGCAATTATACTCCAATAAATATGTAAAAAAAAAAAATCCCATGACATCTTCCCCAATCTTTTGTCTGTTACCCATATCCAACTCAAAAGCTGTTTATTGTAGATATATACTCATTCTTTTCACTTTGGTATATATGAATAAAATTCCTGCTTTTTTGTACTCACAGTTGTCCTCTGGCTTAACTTTTGATAAATAAAGATGATAATGAAAATACTGAGTACAAATAGCAAAAAAAGAAAAAGTTTGAGAGAGCAGAGCTGAGACTTGCTGAGTATACCATTCAACTGATGGGAGCACTAGCGCCCACCACACTGGGAATGACCCCATGAGTTGTGTATGTTTGAAGGGACTCTGGCTTCAGTCAGTATGATTCGCAAAGGGAATGATGACTTTGGTTAACCCATTACTACAACTTTGGTGGTCACGAAAAATGAAGTAGAGACAATTCTTGAAATCTTTGGAAAACTTTCTCAGGCTTACCAACAACTACAAATTGTTTTGTAATTTTGTTTTGGGGTATGCATGTATGTTGTAGGAGTCAGTGAGGAGGGAAGAGGGTCTTTTTCTTAAAATGATATTTAATCCAAAAGCAAATGAAGAGCTTAAAATTTGCTAACCTGAACATGAGTGTTAATTTTAAAACTTACTGCAAGTCTACTAAAGATTTGTTTGTTTTATTTTGAGTAAACACGTGGATAATGGGGATAACTGTTCTATGTTTTAATACAATCTTCCAATACTCAGCACTAAGTAAACATTCCTTAAAAATTCTTTAGGTTGCTTGTTTGTACTATCAAAAACTATTAAAAAAATAAAAACAATCATCCCCCAAAATGTAGATCAATTATGTAACTGAAATACGGACATCTTTAACATTAACGTATACATCGCTATATAATAAGGACTATGTATACATTAAAATAAGTTAATGTATACACAGACCTTATTATATAGAGTATATTATATATGCATACATTAACTTATTTTCCCCACTCTTAGTCCTTTAGTTTATTGTATACACATCGTTGTATAATTTATAGGGTGAATGGCTAAGGTTACTTTTTAAATTGACATACTATTAATATACATGATAAATTTTTGAGAAATTATGTAGATTATTTATTATTAACAGAGGAACCTATGGAACAGAGCTGATTTTGAAAACATTTTTTCCACCTGAAGTTAATATTGTCAGAATTATTATTGCCAAATGTCTTTTGACATCTAATATCATAGCTATGCATTTAAATTTTTTAAAGTTTATGATAAATATGAATAACTTTCAAGTCATTAGAATATAAAAACAATCTCTATTTTTCTCAGTATGAATGAAGATAGTTATAAAACTACTAGTAAGATCAAGGTGGTCTCTTCAAAATTATTTCAATTTTTTTATTATGTCACTTCCCATAGGTGTTCCCATCTTAGTAAATGTATTAAAGTGTTATTGTGCTATTATCAATTACCAAATTGATGATGATGAGACATAATCCTCCCTTCTCAAAAAAGAACAGACCTATACTAGGCCATTTTTACAGACATTTTAAAGAAATCTATGATTGTACAAGAATCTTCCTTTGTCATAAGAAATAGCTTCACCTTCATTGCCAACAAAATCCTATGAGAATGCCAATTATGCCAATTTTGCAAAAACAGATGTATGGTGATTCTGTGATATGGACTAGTTTTACACGAGGGACAGAGGCCAAACCATTCATCTCAATTTACTTAGGACCCAAGGCTTAATTTGAACTCTGACCTCAGAGTGGAAAGGTCATCTGTATATCCAATAGTGCACAAGGCACTATTTTCAAAGAGAAACATATATATTTACCTTCACATTCCATTAATTTTTCAATTAATTATGCAGTGACATTATTTTATTATTTTAATTGTATCTTAAAATTAATCAATTCTAAATGTTTAAAATTTGGATCATTACTAAGGTAACAAAGTGTTTAATCAATAGTATGGATGATGGCCATAGATTGAAACTCCTCATTTAAGGTGCTCTCAATCTTGATCACCGATGGTCAAATGACACCTGACTAAAGATTGCTAAGGATCTTGTTACTCGCTGACTTTAATGGAATTTTGAAAATAGGTCATAGGAATGACAGGTAATTGGGATTAAATGAAAATACAAAGGGAAACAATGAACTATACTTCACAATTAATTTTGAAGAAAGTTTTTGTTTGGTCATTAATTTCTTATAATGAAAGAGAGTAAGTGTATTTCCATAAAAATGAGTTGCAACTTTTGTTGACCAATCTATACATACTAAGAATGCAACTATTTCTAATAGCCGATTAAAATCATCTTCTCTTCAACATGTGATTTATTGCCCTTCTCCTTCCCAGGGAGCTTCTGAGAATTAGTGAGACAATAGCCAAGCACTTGAAGCTCCTTAGGGAAAGGCTGTCATGATATTATTAAACACTACTGTTACTATTATTATTTTACATGCAGTTCTTGCAAATATTTTTTTCCTAAATTAATGTAGTGGCCTTGATCAAGCTAGACCCACCCTGCATTTAAATCATTGAATAAAAATACTCTGTGAGCACCCCTGCCTCCCAAATCTGGGAGATACATAATTCTGGTCACTTTCCAGAAAACTATTTCTTGCCTGAAGCATTAATGCTATCAAGACTTCCATATCCCCCTGGTGGTCGTCAAACTTACAGAAAAATGGGAAATGAGAACATCAAGGAATCATTATTGAAAATATTTTATCATAGAAAATAATTCACCCTCCATTTTTCCTCAGGAAACAAAAGCAAAATCTTTGAAAGAAAAAGCACAAATCATCATTACATAAATTGTGATATTTCTGATTCAAGTAGTTAAACATCACAAATTATTAAACTGTTACAAACTTCTGCACTTTTCCTCTAGAATAATATGTTTTTATTATATTTTGTAATATCATTAGAATTCAACTATTTATTTTATTAAAATATGTATAATATAAAATTGCAACTTACATAAATATATTTTTACTACAAATTTTTCATATGCTTGGACTTTGTTTTTCAAACTCTTATAAACTAATCTTTATATTGTACTTTAATCTTCTTTCTTTGAAAAGAATAAACTAACATAATATATTTGCTTTTTAAGGTAATTTTTTTTAAATTTTGGTTGACACCACACGGCTTGTGGGATCTTAGTTCCCCAACCAGGTATTGAACCTGGCCATTGGCAGTGAAAGCACAGAGTCCTGACCACTGTACTGCCAGGGGATTCCCTTAAGGTAATTTTTTAAGTAAAGTCAACTCTTTACAACAGAAACTATGAAAATTAATGGAAAAAAGTGAAACATAAAACATGAAAATTTCATGACAGGAAATTTCCTGACATTACATAACAGAAAGCTTAATAGTAATATAAGCACATTAATTTTTCTGCAGACTTTTAAATTAACATGAAGAAAACAGATTTTCCTTCCATCCAGTTAAGTAAACTAACAATTACAATACAAATTGTACATTATGAATATTTTTAAATGATAAATTGGATTTAATCACACAAATATAGATAGGAGATGGCCCAAATTCAGAATACATAAATTGTGTATATTCAGGAAAATATTGTGATGAATAGATCATTTTTAATTTGCACACACCATTGATGAATTCAGCAAAACCAAGGGAAAAGAGTAGCTTTTGCTTAGTCTAGAACAAGTAAGGACAAAGAAGACTTAAATGAAGTGGACCATTTTAATTTAATTCAACTGAACACTTTATAAATGTACAGTTCTCTGCCGCCCACAACAAGCAATAGCAAATAAGGTGGAAACAGCTCCTGACATGAAGTAGCCTAACATAAGTGTGATTCATAAAGCTTATACATAAATTATTACAATTCAAGTAAAACAAGATGTAATCCAGGGAGATGAAGAAAGAGTTATGGGAGTTGATGGGACAGGAGATCCTGTCAATCATTATTTGCATC
The DNA here is from genome assembly GCF_964341445.2 of Mesoplodon mirus. Classification (NCBI taxonomy): domain Eukaryota; kingdom Metazoa; phylum Chordata; class Mammalia; order Artiodactyla; family Ziphiidae; genus Mesoplodon; species Mesoplodon mirus. The sequence goes on from NC_138982.1 coordinate 116,785,975, forward strand.
CCTCATTGCAGCATAATTGAAACTTATTTTATTTATATATTTCTTTAGTTACTTTGGCCAAACTCCTAGGTATCTCTCTAACTCATCCCCTCATCATCCATTTTGCTCCAGTCTCACCGACTGACTTCCACTTCCTCAGCAACCTCTTCCTGTGTTATTCCTTACTACCTTCTCACTGTCCACCCTGGATGAGTGTGAAGAATCATAAGAGAGCTTTTAGAAAACTGACACCCAGGCTCCTGTCCCAGCCTTTTTAATGTAACTGGTCTGGGGTGAGGACTGGGCAATGCTTCTAGCTAACTCTTAGTCTGGACTCAGCCCAAGGTATCCCCCTCAGAATCCTTAGCTCAACCCTCCCCCCAGAATGGTTTGGTTCATTATGCTTTCATAGCCTCCTGAGGCCACCTCCAGCTAACAACTAACCACAGCTAACAGCTAACTGCACTCTATAGTATTCCGATTTACCACTGAACCTCTTCTACCAGCCTGGAAGTTCCCCTAGGAGCAAAACAATGCTAGAGTGTCTTCTTATTGTCTTCCCATTGTCTTAGGATAAAGTTTAGAATCCTTACCCATATAATCTGCACCATTAATCCCAGCCTTCTTCTACCTTTCCTTGGCTCACAATTTCCCCCTCTACTTTTCTTCTAGGTTTTCAAAGGTGACAGGTTTCCCCCTCCCACCCTCTTCAGGACCTTCTCTCCGTCTGAAATACTCTTCCCAGATCCCACCCCTCACATGACTATCTCTAATACCACAGGCCCCAGCATAAATATAACTTCCCCAAAAGCCTCTAGGCCCAACAAACTAAATTTTCTAGATTTTTTGTAACTTAAACTGAAAGCTCAGCACCCGATTCCAAGCACCCAGAACAATGCAATTGCTCAGTAAATATTTCCTGAGAGAACTAATGAAAAAATGTGCATCTGCACTATCATCTAAACTAGTAATAATAGTCATAAACTTGGAAATAGCTAAGCAAGATGAAATTTTTAAAAAATAACAATTTATCCCTAAGCGCCATATCCCACAGACCCATTGTTTTCCTTTACTTTTTCAAGAGTATTAACAATATCACTTGAGGTCTTCACTAGCCCTAAGAGGATTTACAGATTCATTCTTAGGGATGTTATGGAACAGAGGGCAGGATGTACCAGATAGGACACAATTTGCCTTTTTAAATTACAATAACAAGGTTACTGTGGATATTACTTACATTTGGTTGGAACTTTCAGGTAACTAAATATTAGAGTATTATAGCTTTAATTTTCATGAATTTTGTCTCAAGGCAACTGAATAAACCTAGTTTGCTATTAAGCTAAAAGCAACTATTCCCAAAGGTTTTTATTCACATATTCTATTCACATGATATTTGAAAACTTAACAAAAGACATTTCTTACCCCCCAATATTTTAATAGAGTTTTCTTAATAGCAAATTAGTAAGAAATGTAATTATTCCTTTTTCTGATGGTAAAAACAACACACACACACACACACACACACACACACACACACGTAATGACAAAATTCAATCATAATCCCAATCCAAGTTCATATTAAACAGAAACACCATAAAATTCAAAGCAAGAAAGGATGGCTTGCATGCCAGTAACTAATTCACATGAATGTTAAGACAAAAGGATAGACATGCCAAAGCCTTTCAACTTGATTGTATAAATTTTTAACTACATTGTAAGTATATCTGTATATGTATGCATGCATGCATTTGTGTGTATATGTGTGCACATATATGCATGTCTATATACACATATATTACATATATACTTCTACATGTATATTCCTTAATCTACAAAACACATTGTGTGTGTTATGGATTATGATTATGGCTTCAATTCAACCATGTTATGTTTCATGTTAGAATTATTAAGCAATATATTTGAAAAAAGTTATTATTATGTTATTGTATCTACAATCCTTAATGTAATTGCCAAAAAAATGTATATCTTGTATCTAAGCTTTGAGTTACCTATATATTTAGAGCTGTGAAAATTATACTAAATATACTATATATTTTTTTCCTATATGCTCAGTTCCCAGTATTTCAGTCTTTAATTTTTCAAACTGCCCATATAATTTCAAGAAATGAAAGATTGCTAGTTTCTCACAATCCAGAATAGAATTGTACACAGTTCTCAAGTGTTCTGGTGAATAAAAGCACATCTTGAATTAAGATATTAATAATAAGATACAGGATCTTTTATTTAAAAATATACATCTTTATTTTTATTGGCTAATCCGAGTGAATCTCATCAAACAAAATTAGGTCTTCATAAGCTCTCCCAAATTTACTAAATACCACCTCCTTTGAAAAAAGGAAGGGGGAGAATGTGTTTTTACACAAATGAATAGAGAAAGGATGACTTCATCAAAGAGAGTCCTAGCTACATTACAGAAAAGAGCTGGGAAACAGTAGTAGGTCTTTGTGGCCATTCTCTGTCTTATTCTGAGTACTTTATCTTGCCAGAACTTGTTTAGACTGAGTGTGGCTTCAAAAAGTTGTTACTCAAATATTTCAGGCCTCCCTGTGATCTAATGTTTTCTCTGTGAAGGAAACTTTCCTCTTATTGTGAGATAAATACCTACAAAATATGTCCTAAATCCTCTCCCAAAAGATATTATTAGTTCTGTGCATCATTTATAAGGACAGTTCAACTACTCTATTTACTTTTTTTCATTTAATGCATTCACGCTACTTAAAATGGCTGTGTTATAACAATCACCATTTTGCCAAACCAAGTTCACCTCACAAACCTTCTTTTGGTTAATTTGACTCTACTTTTAAAACTTGAAATTAGAGGGGAAAAAGTAAAAAATGATCTGGCAGTTATATAAATTTACAGAAATAAATTGATTGGTATTGGGTATAATAAAGTTACCCTGCTGGTTTTGATTAGTTCCTCAGGGTACAAAAATGTAGTTTAGTTATATTTATATTACACAAGTTATAGTCCAAACCGATTTATATTAGGTTTTATGTGAATATATTGTACTTAAATGAGCTCTCCATATATATATATTTGGAGAATTCTTTATAAGCGTTACATGGAATGGAAATTGAAGGTACTGAGAAATATCGTGATAGGATAACATGTTAGGAGATCACAATGAAGAGAAAAAAAAGGAGAATGAGCCTAGTGTAGTTTCTTTTGCAGCATCTATATTTCTATTCCAGATTTATTATGAGACCTTCTATAGTTCTAGTCATTTATGTATGCCCCAAATGAGACTACTGTATTTTCTTTTACAGCATCTATATTTCTATTCTGGATTCATTATGAGACTTTCTATAGTTCTAGTCATTTATATACACTCTGTCAGCAAACTAGTCCCTCCTGAGTTCACAGACGATTATGAGAATGAAAGTCCCTTCATCAATACAATATGCAATTTACTGGCCTAATAACAACACCAGGAGAATGAATTTTATGCAGAGACCCCTAACACCAAGAGCATCTTTTTCAATATTATATGCTCTGTGTTACAGAATGATGAATACTACATGCGAAAGTGTTTGATGTTAATGGGAAGAGGCCAAGGAAGTTGGATAACAGAGAAAAATCTAAAAAAAAAAAAAAAAAAAATCAAACTATAAAAATAGCATACAATCATACAAGGGTGAGTTCCAGGTGAATACTTTTTTGTATCTGTTATTTCTAAATATTAATGACTGCCTCTCTATCCTGTACCATACCTCCAAATTTAACATGGAGGCACTTAGTTACTGGGACTCTTATCTCATTATTGATATATTACACTTTTAGCAAATATAGATAGATAGATAGATACAGATATAGATATAAAACACACACATATTGATGAAATTGTATAGAGTTAGCCTCTTCTCCATCACTGGTTGCAGATGTTATGGCACAATGCCCATATGCTTTCAAATGTTAGCTATGATATGGCCCCATAGCATGACAGTAACATAAAATTGAAAAAAATAAAGCCAATTTGTAACTCTAGGAATTGGCCCTCATCACCTCACTGTCCATCTTAACTTATTTTTTACTTTTAAATTACTGAGATACTGGATCCATCCTATTTCTATCTATCACACTCTTACATCAGGAACGACAAATACAGAGAATTCTATGGACTGGGGGAAAGGAGCCAGCACATAATTGTACAGCAAGCATAGAATCTCACTTATACAGCCTCCCAGCCCTTTATCGTCCAGCCGAGTAGTTAATTAACTACCACATTGGTACAGGGAATATATTTAGTTTGAGGAGCCATTGTCCAGACTTGCTCCACTCCATGCAATACTTTCCTCTTTTACTGGAAGAAAGCTAGATCCTTGACTTCAACAGGAAGTTTTATTCTTGAACATATTTGGGGTCAGGTGGCATAAACTCTATTGGCTTCTGCATAACATGCTGTCTATAAAGGAAAAATTTAATTCATCTAACATTGAGCCCTACTTTGTACAATTCAGCAGATATAAAATGCACTAAGATGTAAACATGGGCCTCGCTATACACTGACAGGCAGTAGAGATTTCTTGGAAAGCTTCGTGAATCTCTTCTTGAGTTTGAAGATGCTATATTCTCTATATAAATAGAACTACAAATTTTTAATTGAAAGCATGTACATAGGAGTTGATGTCATACCTCTAAATTACTTGCAAATCTAAAGCTGAATTCAAATTTACACCAGCCTAAAAAAGTAGAGTGTGAAGAAATCACACCTAGCAAAAGAACTACCAACATTTTCAACTTTAGAGCAGCAAAAAAGGATATGAAGAAAAATCTTTCTTGTTTAATCTGAAAGATAATTAAAACAAATAGAATGGGAGGTGTCTTAATTCTGACTCACCTTCTCAAATTCCCAATTTAAACTTAAACTTCTAAAAATACTTTCTCCTGAACTTTCTTCCTTTCCTTTGTTTTCCCACCCCCAGTCCAATTCTGTCAAATCTACCTCAATAGTTTTTTAATCCATTTCACATACACTGACAATATAGTTTGTTTCATATCTCCTGACAATTTGTTTGTTTATGCCTTCACCATTTTAGCCTTAAGGGGCTTTCTCTGCCTTTGGTCTTTGCACGTTTAACAACACCCTCATAGAGGTCACATATTGCTTTTTTTTTTTTTTTTTTTTTTTTTTTTTTTGCGGTACGTGGGGCTCTCACTGTTGTGGCCTCTCCCGTTGTGGAGCACAGGCTCCGGACACGCAGACTCAGTGGCCATGGCTCACGGGCCCAGCCGCTCCGCGGCATGTGGGATCCTCCCGTACCGGGGCACGAACCCGTGTCCCCTGCGTCGGCAGGCGGACTCTCAACCACTGCGCCACCAGGGAAACCCATGTATTGCATTTTTGAACGTTAACCAACTTTAAAACCTCTAGGTGAGTTTTTCATTGCCTTCCTTCCATGACTGAGCCTTTCTCAAGAAACCCTCCAACCCCATTTCCCAGTGAGGAATCTCCTCTCTGCACCTATATACTTCAACCAGAAACACCATATCAAGTAATCTCATGCCTTAAATACGTTCCGCCCTATCCCTGAGCTCTACAACCGCTTGTCCAAATGGCAGTCGCAACACTCCTTTTCTTTCTAAGACTCTGCTCAAGTTACCTGACAGGTGTGAAGCTGTTACCTGCAAAGCCCATTAGGGTCCCAGGGGAAAATAAGATGGAATCTAGGTGATAAGACAAGGTCTAACCTCTTCCTTGATGCTTACCCTTGTCTCACTTGCTCATAGGGTGCCCCGTGCAGAGGTCTTGCCTCAAGGCCTCCAGACCAGAGTTCCTCCCGAGAAACTGCTGCGCTGACACCTCAGCTCCGGGACCGTAGGCAGAAGCCACGCACAACACTCAATCCAAGATGGCGGCGGCGGGCCGTGCGCAGAGACGCTGAGCCATCTGGAGGCTGAGCAGAGCAGCTGCGACTTCCCCCGAGAGAACCCAGGCCCCGCCTCACGCCGGCAGATGGGATCCCTTTAAAGCAGCCCTGCCCGCGGCCTGTCAGTAGAGCTGGGTACTCTAGAGCGAAAGCCCACCTCTCCAGTCTCTGATCAAAGAATAAAGCTTTCCTTTGCTTCTGAACTACTGGCATGAGCAACACCAGGCAGGAGAGCCCTTGTTGGGAACCGATTTGAGAGAATCAGTAAGGAAGCTTTCTCCTAAGGCTCTAGGCAGCCTTGCATGGGGTTCTCAGCGCAATGTACAAATACCTCAACTGCAGCAGGACTTGAGGGCAGTGACAGTATTTAAGTCGGGGCTTGGGATCTAAAGAGCTCAATCCACTGCACATAGTAGGTGCACTCTGAACATGTGCTGAAAGAATGGATGAAGAGTGAGGAAGTGGGAGAGATAATATGGGCAGTGTGTGTGGGGGTGTTCATTTTCTGGCTCCATCTGCCTCTTGCCCCATCCCACCACATTCTTTCTTCTACTCCTCTAATGAAAAAGCAATGATTTATATTCTACAGCAAACTATAACCCTTAGGCCAAAGCTGGCCCACCCCTTGTTTTTCTATGACCTGTGGGTAAGAATTTTTTTTTTTTTCATTTCTAAACCATAGGGGAAAAAGCAGTCAAAAGAAAAATGTTATTTCGTGAGATGAAAAAATTATTAAAAAATTAAAAATTCTGTGTCTATGAATAAAGTTTTACTGGAACAAAACTCTGCCATTCATTTGCATATTGTCTATGGCCACCTTCTCCCTTCAAAAGGCAGAGCTGAGTAGTTGTGACAAAGGGTGTCTTATGGCCAGCAAAGCCAGAAATAGTTACTACCTGGTTCTTGAAGTTCTAAGGCACCCCAGTTCACAGCATCATGCTCCCTTTCCTAACACATGTACCAGAAGACTGTTAGATCAGGATGGCGTTGATCAGTGTTGGCAGTCAGCTCTGCATTCTTTCTATTCTCTTGGGCTTATCATTAATGCTATAAAATAATCACCAAGCTCAGGTACTAGCTTGTATATGATGCCTGTCAAACAACTGAAAATGTTTGAAACCAAGAAAGGTGATTTTTAAATCCAATGACAGGATATTGTTCTGCCCCCTCAAAATAATTCATTCAAAATATTGAGACCAGAGGAAAAACAGAAAAAAAGAATGCCAACTCATGAAGCCGATCTTACACATTATTTTCCATTCCTGCTACCATCTTGCAGTTCTCTATAGAACAGAGACTATCAAGTATTTCACATTTCTCTTAAACTGTATAGCCCCAAAGGGTGCATGTCTAATAAGACCTCACTAATGTTGAAAGTGGATTATGTTCTGGATCCTGTTCAGCCAATGAGTCTGATTACAATTCTTGTCTATTTACATAGTGGACTCATTGTTTATTACCCTTCCTTTGAAATACAGTGCAACTTTGTATTAAGCATCTCCTATCATTTAAATCAATAAAAATGTTAAAATATGAGTATTTTCCCCCTGAGCGTAACTCATTCCTTCCAAGTTTTTCTGATTTAGTTATGGAAAGTGGTTGGTGAAACACTTTAAACATGGTTACATTTTGCCAACCTTTCCCCTCAATATTTGAAAAAGTTTAATGGGATCCATCTCAATACTGTTTCTCATCTATATAGGTCAGGATATACAGAGGCAATAAGTACATCCTTCTCTAGTTTTAAGGGGACAGACATCTTCCAAAAGAATCTGTCTTTGTACTCACTCCTGCTTCTATTCTGCCAATATCTCTCTCCCACACTCATGTTCTGGCAATGAAGTGCAAAATGAAAGAAGTATTTCAACTGCACTTAAGCCACGCTCACTGAAAGAGAATCTCCACAGTCAGTGATGCAATACTCCCTAAATGGGCACTATAATCCCCTGACCTTTAAAACTGGGACATAACACTCCTAATCTGAATCGCATTTTCTCCCGGTCTCCACTCCCATATTTATCCCCTGGGCCCTTTCAGTTTTATTGCTTTGCTGGCTTCTCTCTCTAGTTAGATATCTAGGTTTCTGATTATTTCCCTGAAGAATTACTTTACATTTATATATGGAATAAGGCATTAGTTCATAATCTGCTAACAATTTTTGCTGCCTAAAGTTTTCTAAATCATTTCTATGTTCGTTAGTGGGTATGGGTAGGTGGTGGGGGAAAAAGTTCCCCATAGCTTTCTAATGTTGAAATATGTCCATTTCTTTATCATTTTGTCCTCTCCTTTATGTCACTAATAAAGATGTTAAAGCAGACCTCACTCGAAGCTGATCTCTAGACATCACCCACCAAGTCGTTACATTTTCATCTCTGATTGCCCTTGGGTATTACCACCTCTTAACAAGATATTTCACTTCCACAGAGTCAAAAACAGGTTACAGGAAGCATCATGCCGAGTTCTTTAAATGTTGTTTTGTTCTCATATTCAGACTACAGTGAAGCCTTTTTAATGAACGTGAGTACATATTGAAGAGCCAGACTAAGCTGCTACATCAAAAATAAATGTAAAATGAACAGAAGAATTAGAATAATTTTAAAAGAACACTGAGGCTTGGCTTAAATTACCATCTAAATAATAACAGCCTGGATGACATTAGAATCATACTGAAAAACAGTATGAAGAAGCACCACCTTGCATTTTCTAGTTGCCTACACGGGGCACCAGAACCAGAAGCTTTTCTATCTATGCACTTCAGATGATAGGCAAGCTTTCTAAACCTTACACAACTTTATTTGAATTGTGCCATGTACTCAATGCAATAAAAATATATAAAGAGAGGTAATATGGATGGATTATAATGATAACATCCCAAATCCCTTATGCTAAACTAGCCTATAGATATAAACATGTGTGTGTGTGTGTGTGTGTGTGTGTATATACGTATCAATATATAAGAACTTCTTTGTAAATCACTGACTGCCCCTTATATCCAAGTGCTCATGGGAAACACCTGCCGCCCTTAACACTTTCTCATTAGATGTTTCTCTAAAATCTCAAGAGTATTGTAATTAGTTTCTTTATCAAACAAACAAAAATGTGATTTGGATGCTGTGAAATAGATCAGTGTAGACAACATTTTGAATATAATCACTTAACATCATGTTTTTAGTTTGATGGTCATCATAAAACATTGCCAAAATATAAGAATGGCTAACTGATTTTCTTATAAGCGCTCATTTGGGACATTTTTACCATTTCAGTTGTATCTGACAATAGCCACAATTAACAGTTCATGAAACACTATTTTTTTTAACGACTACTGCAGGTATTGAAAATTTAGCAACTTCTTTTTCAAAAGCATTGACAATATATAAGATCTAATTTGCAAAAGAGCCAAAGTAGTATGAAGACTTTTCCTGTCTGCCTCCCCCCCCCCATTAAAAACAGAAGGTATTAATCACTGGATTTCAAAGGCAGCTGACTGATGCTATTCACTGAGTAGGGCATTCTCACTAATGTGGCCCCATGAATAACTCTCAAGGCTTTTATTAGGGCTGAGTGGACTCTTAGCAGCACAGCCTCCCTTTAGCAACCCTCTTCCCCTCAGGCTCCAAAAGGATTATAGATAGCAGCTGAAAGAAAGCATCATTGGTAAAAACAAAAGTGTTTAAAGGGGAAAAAAATGGGAGCAAAGTGGACATATTGGAGACAAGTCATGATTCATGGCCTGTACTGTGTTCCGCCTCTCTTTTTCTTATTCAATACACTCTTTAGTTCTACTGCTGGATAAGAGGGGACCAGACCAGTGCACTTCTCCTAGCAACCAATATCAGTCAGCAAAGAAGGCATGTCATCTGCTCAAAGGGAAAACGGAAGAATTTGGGGTCATACAAAGCCAGACACATGTTCTTTTGCATCTGATCCCAAATTGATTATCAAAAAGGATTCAGTAAATGCTAAATAATTCTGTTTTATGTGAATGTTAACAATCCATAGAACTAAATATCAGCTTGTCCGCTTGCTATATAGCAGAGTTTCAAATGCTGGTCCAATTCATTTCGTTCAAATGTTCAGCTTTTCACTTTCCAACACCCCCTCACTCCTCATTGTTCATAGAAACTGCCTCTCCCAGGTATATCCTTGCACTTCCTGGACTATTTCAAATGCAAAGATCACACATAAACTCCTATAACACCCCAAGTTCAGAAAGCTTTGAATTGCACCCTGAGAAAGATAGACTATAAAAGCAATTGCCTAGTTGTCTTATTTGCATGCCATGCTTGGTTGATGCTTAGAAAGATAAAAACCACTTTCTGAAAAGAAAAGTTAAACGAACTTGGAATTTAAATTTAACATGATGAGACGCTTTTACTGAGCAGCTCAAAAACCTGGGGAGTTTCATAAGATCCAACTGGCGAACATCACAGGTGTTACAGTTTAACAGAAAAGTACAATAATAATTCATAGCCCGGGAAATGTTCTTCATAAAATAAAAGTTGTCTGATGGATTGTGAGTAGAGGGCAGGTATCAAACAACTCAGAAGTTTATTCATATCTTACAGTCATGTGTGTATGGGGCAGGGGGGGGGGGATAAGAGGTATCTCTGCCCAAAATCTGTACCCACATGCTGTACATTATTTTTCCCATTCTTTATTCTTTCATTTTGTATTACAAGTTCGCATTATCCAGGCTTTCAAATCACAAAGGCGAAGTGAAACACTTAAAAACGTACTTAGCTGCAAAATCACCTACATGTTTTCAGGATAGCCAGTGAGGAACTCCCCAACCAACTCTGTTAGCACTTTCTTTTCTGCTGAAGTTTTTCAACAGCATTTGTGAGAAGAAAAGGAGGCTGCAAACCTCAGTTGAATGACAGCTTGAAGATTTGTGAGTACAGGGCTCAGGTGCCATGGAAATACCTTTTCACTGTTAGTTTTTAACTCTTGAAATTATCACTGTTTCGAAGAAAAGTATCCTCACAGCCCATTTTGAATGAAAAAATGCTGAGGAATGTTAAGTTACTAGGCACTTTCTTTTTGAAAGGTAACATTCTTCTTACTCAGTATCTCCTCTAATCAATGATGCAGATGCAGTTAGGGAGGGGTTCGCATAATTTGCATTTGGGTGAAGGCATCTTGTAGTTGTTGACATGCAAAGGTGTTCTAGAATGAACAAGCAGTTGCATATTTAAGGTGGGGAAACTGAAATGCCTGCTTTAGTTTTAATAGATCAACAATTAACTCAGTTTTCAATAACTACACTATTATTTGCCAACACATTAAAGTTCACTTTAAAATAAAGATACAAAACACAACTTAGAATTCCTATTGCTAGGTTCATCCTGAATTTCCCTTAATTTACTGTAACCCTGAAAACTACGTTTTATAATTATCAGATGTACCTTAACAAATTAGTGTACTGTATTCGAGCATTTGCTAGTATTTGTAAGTATATATTGTTAAACTTTAAAGTATGGCTATAACATTGATTTATAAAATTTATGACCTTTTCTTTATAAAAAAAACCTCTTGACTTAACTTTTTTGAAGGTCAAAAGTTCTCCCTTTTTTGTTCATACTTATGAACATTTTAATTGGTTATAACTGTTGTACAGGTTTTGGACAAATCCTTTAAATTCCAAATGGTTTCCTTGTTCTTTGCTTAAGCTTGAAAAGCAGTGTAATGAAAGAGTTGAGTTATATTCCATGTTCTCCAGTTCATTTCCAAAAAGGCTTGGGACCAAAAACTAGGGGAACAGATCCCACATCAATCCTTACAACAGAAATTAAAAAGTGGCTGTTGGGCTTCCCTGGTGGCGCAGTGGTTGAGAGTCTGCCTGCTGATGCAGGGGACGCGGGTTCGTGCCCCGGTCCGGGAAGACCCCACATGCCGCGGAGCGGCTGGGCCCGTGAGCCATGGCCACTGAGCCTGCACGTCCGGAGGAGCCTGTGCTCCGCAACGGGAGAGGTCATAGCAGTGAGAGGCCCGCGTACCGCAAAAAAAAAAAAAAAAAAAAAAAAAAGTGGCTGTTAACCCCTCTCCTGAGCTAAAACTGCCATGTCACATACAGTTCTAGTCACAGTGGCCATAAACTAGTGAGTACATTGGCTTAAGACTATTTTTTTTAGTATTAAATTTTTGAATCCCATTTATTCATAAAGAAACAATAAGTACCATTGGTCATTAATGAATGAAAGTGGATGTGCATCATAAGGCTAGTGGATTTTGACTGTCATCTATATTCAAATCATTAAGCCCACATCAAAATATAGCCCCCATGCAGACTGAACAATAATTCGTGATTATTTTCAAAGATGGGTATTTATGGTTTGGGATAATTTTTTTCCAGGATAAATTTTCCCCTTTAATTGTACTCAAACATAATGCAAATGATAGGACATTTAACTAAATGACTTACAGTAAGAGAATTTAAGGCTGAGACATTGAAGAGTACATGGTCAAATATCTATTTTTTTATAAGATTCTAAAGTCATACAATTAATTAGTGATAAAGCTTAAAGAGGAGTCCACAGCTTCTGGACACCCATGGTGTATCCCTTCCACAGTAGCAATGATTTTGCTTTAGTCAGGTTACACTTGATATACACAACCACTCAATATGCAAATCTGGTTAATGTATAATTATAAAAAGTATTAGAATCAATGATGTCTATACTAGATGTAAGAAAGATAAGTGGGCTATGTAGGAAAAAAATGTTGAGTGGAGACAATGTTAATTTTTAAAAATTTTCTGTACTAGAAGTGTTTACTTGGAATTCAGTAAGCTTTGTCTCTTAAAAGATTTATCTTCATGATACTTTATATCAAAAGCACCAAGTAAAAAATGTAAATCAGTCAATGTGAACCAAAACGCAGGGTTTTACTAGCATGTTCTGTTTGTTAACGAATTTCTATTTGTAGTATGCCTCTCTTGTTTATTCCTTTCATTCATAATATCACTCACTTGGGAATCCCATTTGCTCTGTAATCAGCACGTGATGCAATGGAAACATACATGTCATAGCACGTTTGTCACAGTTGCATAGGTGTGGACACAGATGAGTCCCCTTAAGAGGCAACAAAAGTTCTTATTTAGTCACCTGAAGACTCATGCTTGAAAGGTTATATGAAAATCTTCGTGAAACGCATCTCAAATGTAGTTCATGATTAGCCTGATAGACAAAGTCCTCTTAAACTTACTTCTACTCCATACTAGGAAAGGGATACCAATAGAATAAAAATACTACTACTAATAAAAAAATAATAATAAATACACTTAATTGGAGTTTATTAAGTACCAGGCGCTGTTCAAAGCATTTTAATATAATTTCTACATATATAACATATATATGTAACATAGAGATATATATTACATATACACACATCTAATTCCATATATGATAACATATCAATATATATGCACACATATGTTCCACATACACACATATACATACATAGGTATATATATGTGTGTGTGTGTGATGAATATATATTAATCTATTCCTCATATCAGCTATTTGAGAAGACACTATTACCATGCCAATTTTAAAGATAAGGACACTCAGAATGGTTAAATTATTTGCTCTTACTCAGTCAGTAGTGTTTGTTGACTGCCTTTCAGTAATCATCTCACATTGCCCCTCCGTACAACTATGTTACAATTAAACTAGACTCCTTGCCTTTCCCCTAGCACACCTTTGTCATCTCCATGCCATTCCTCCTGTTATTCCTTTTGCTGGAATGCAATTTCTAATCTTTCTGTCTATTAAAAGTTCACCCTTGGGCTTCCCTGGTGGCGCAGTGGTTGAGAGTCCGCCTGCCGATGGAGGGGACACGGGTTCGTGCCCCGGTCCGGGAAGATCCCACATGCCGCGGAGTGGCTAGGCCCGTGAGCCATGGCCGCTGAGCCTGCGCGTCCGGAGCCTATGCTCTGCAACGGGAGAGGCCACAACAGTGAGAGGCCCGCATACCGCAAAAAAAAAAAAAAAATTCACTCTTCCTCTAAGGCCCACATTAAGTGACCCATTTGGTGTTGAGTTCCCAGACTATGTTCTGTGTTCCTTCAACCCCACATACCGCCCCCCGCATTTACCAGATAACTACTTTTATTTTAGTGACTTGAATATTTGTTATCTTCTCTACTAAAGAATCACCTCCTTGAAGGTGGGAACTATTTAACTTCATTATGTCCCTCACGGAGCCCTCAGCAAGGTGCTTTGTTTATAAATAGGTGCTCAATAAGCATGTGTTGAATCAGATGAATAACCTCAAGGCATCTCAAGCTAATTCCCTTGTCGACATATTTGGAAAACAGCTGGCCATTTTCAGTTAGTTACAAGAGCCTGGAACTCTTGTTAAGGAGTTCCAGGGTTGAGAAGCTGGAAATAGTCTTTTGAGAGAAGCGTGGTATAGAGATAAAAAACATCCCTGGACTCTAGTTTCAGCTCGACTACTAAGCAGCAATAGGCTATATGACAAGGCACATAAAAACTCTGAGCTTCACACATGCACCCCAATATTCACTGCAGCACTATTTACAATAACCAGGACATGGAAGCAACCTAAATGTCCATCAACAGAGGAATGGATAAAGAAGATGTGGTACATATATACAATGGAATATTACTCAGCCATAAAAAAGGAATCAAATTGTGTCATTTTTAGAGATGTGGATGGACCTAGAGACTGTCATACAGGGTGAAGTAAGTCAAAAAAAAGAAAACAAATATTGTATGTTAATGCAAATATGTGGAATCTAGAAAAATGGTATAGATGATCTTATTTGCAAAGCAGAAATAGAGACACAGACGTAGAGAACAAATATATGGTCACCAAGGGGGAAGGGGAGGGTGGGATTGACATATATACACTATTGATACTATGTATAAAATAGATAACTAATGAGAACATACTGTATAGCTCAGGGAACTCTACTAATGCTTTGTGGTGACCTAAATGGGAAGGAAATCCAAAAAAGAGGGGATATATGTATACATATAGCTGATTCACTTTGCTGTACAGTAGAAACTAACACATTGTAAAGCAACTATACTCCAATAAAAATTAATTTTAAAAAAACCTCTGAGCTTCATTCTCCATCTGTCCAACCAACGAGAGAATTGTACCACAAAACTGCAAAAACTTCTTCTAACTCTGAGATGTTATCATTCTGTGATTTACATTTAGTATTGTTGAAGTCTCTGCTAAAAGTGACAATTTCAATTTGGGTTAATTTCATTTGTAAAACTTTACAGGGCAACTGAAGAAGATTGAGAAGACAATCACTGAAGGGATTAGAAATTAGGACTACTGGAAACTTAAAGCATATTATTATCATATAAAACTGTCTCACTACAAACATATATCCAACTTGTAAAGGCTGTTCAACATTTTCTTTCCATGGTGAATTAAAAGAATATATTTACCTCATACATTGCCCGTGGGAATGTAAAATGATATAGTTGCTTTGGAAAACAGTCTTGCAGTTCCTCAAAAGGTTAAACACAGAATTACCATATGACCCAGCAAGTCCACTCCAGTTATACACCCAAAAGAAATGAAAACATATGTGCACACAAAGATTAATACACAAATGTTCATAGCAACGATCTTTATAATAGCCCCAAAGTGGAAACAACCTAAATGTCCATGAACTGATAATTCAAAGAATAAACGATGTGGAATACCATTCAGCAATAACAAAGAATGAAGTAGTGATATACACTACAACATGGATGACCCTTGAAAACATTAGATGAAGGGAAAGAAGCCAGTCACAAAAGAGCATATATTGTAATATTCTATTTACATGAAATGTCCAAAATAGAAAAACCTACAGAGACAGAAAGTTGACTAGTGGCTTCCTAGGGCTGGGGAAGGGATGGCAGATAAGGAGCAGGATACTTGGCTTCTTTTTTTGGATGAAAAAACGTTCTAAAATTGGATTGTAGTTATGGTTGCACAATTCTCTGAATACACTAAAAACCACTGAATTGTACACTTTACATGAGTAACTTGTTTGTGAAATATAATGTGAATTATATTTCAATCATTTCAGTGAAGTTGTTGGGGGAAAATATTTAAGTAGCAAAATTTAGAGAATGTCTATGTTTGCTTTATCTCAGTTTTAAAGAATAAATTTTCTAGTAAGACTCCTTTGAGTTATTTTCTTAAAATCAAAAGTAGGTCTACAAAGAGGGTCTACCTGCCAAATTCCTGGGTATATCTCAGTTTAGTATCAATGATGGTAAACAGGGTCCTAGACATGATGATTACAACAGTAGATAGGGTAGGGTAATTCCAGTTGCTGCAGGTATTTTAATCTTCCTCTTCTTTTTCAATTATTAGTGAGCTATATAATTGGAGACCAATTTTAAAAGTATTCTTTTTAATTCTATGCCTGAACTAAAGTAATCATTTTTATCTGTTGCTTAAATGAAAAGTTGCCCTAAAGGTGAAGAAAAGTCTCACTTTTTGTACCTACAGTCCTCCGCTCTACCAACTGAGCTATTGAAGGACCTTCTCACTTTTTGGAATAGATATCATTGTATAAGTCAAAATTCCTTAGTCAGATAAGAGTGTATGTGGTCCTATTAAGGCACATTAGAATCATTTGAAGGAGTGTCTTGTCAAAATATATACACCACTCAACAGTGTGCTAAAACATCCAACAGTGTTAGTATGGGGATTGGGAGTGACCATGTAAGTCACACCATTGTTGAAAATACTCTTGGTTAGAAAAGAGACATATCAAAGCAAATAGTCAATTCTATATCTCCTGCCAGGTGAAAGGTGGAATACTAAATCATCAGAAATCATGATGTCATTTATGTCAAAATATGCATGTTTGATAACTCTCTCTCTCTAAAAAGAGAGAGAGAGAATGAGAGACACGTACAAATACACACCCCCAAATAAATAAATAAACCTAGTTCAAATGGTAAAAGTTTCACATGTTGGGCTAGGGCATGAAAATAAACATCTCAAAAGCACTCCATAAGCACATTTTCATTTATTCAACAAATACTTGATTTTACTATGTGTTATCCTGTGCTCTAGGCATTGGAGGAACACAGGTAAACAAAATAGACAAAGAAAGTCCATGCCCTAGGAGCTCAGTGGAAGAGGCAGACAATAATCATACTAACATATGCATACAGCAAACAGTCTTCTAAACTCTAGATGGTCTCCCTTCAGAACAGAAGGCAGATTTGCTTACTGTCTAATATAGTCAAGACAATGTTTCCCTCCAGGCCAAAGGTTAGGCAGATTTCCTTATCGCCCACTATAAAATATCCTGGTTCCCAAGCTCAGGGCTCATCAGCTGTGAGGCTAACCCATTATGTGTGCATCATCTACCTGGGCCCCACTGCATTGCCCCTAAGGGTCTTCAGGGGAAAGGTAAATCTATACAAACATGAAGTCATGCTGCTTGCTGTGACATGACTAATGAAATCTACCATCTGGGACCCAGGAGTTTCATGTCCTTTGCCAGCATTCATGAAGTTGTAGCAGTCTAACTTCTTAGCTCACAAGTAGGGTACAATGTGAGTCCCTTCAAGGCTGTTTATACAAACACGTGCATGTGCGTGTGGACACGTGCACACACCCACATAAACTTTAAGAAGGTGATAAGAGCTCAGAAAAAAATTAAGATAGGTAAGGGGGGTAGTCCAATAGTGTTTTAAGGGAAGCATTTTTACATTAGGTGGTCCATATATCTGAAGAGATGATATTGGATAGGGACTCATTAAACCAATTGAAAAAACTCACCCATGCAATAATCAGGGGAAGCACATTTCAGATGAAAGAAAGAACAAATGCAAAAGCCCTGAGTCAGGAACAAAACATCAAAAAGAAAGGTCTAAACCTAGGTTCCAGTAGGGAGTGTGAACAGATGAGATCAGAGAGGCAGTGAGGGACCTGAATTTGAAGAGTCTTGTAAACTATTTCGAAGAGTTATCAGTGGAAGCCATTAGAGGCTTCTGAGCAAGGAGCTGCCATTATCTTATTTACATGCTTTTGAAAGGTCCCTGTGGCTACTGGGTGGAGAATTAACTGGATGGAGGTAAGGTGTGGGGATAGGAAGAGCAGGAATGGAAGCAGGATGATCATTGATCAGATTATTCCAATAGTCCATGTTTTGACCAGGATGGTAGTGGTTGAATTAGTAAGAAACATTTGGAATCTATTTAAAAATGCATCAATACAATAAGATGAATTAATGGATGCCTAGGGGAATGGGTAAACGGATAGATATGTGGTCATCGAGTATAGTAAATTAATGGTAGAATCTACGTGGGAATATGAGTGTTCACTGTAAAAATCAGCTATGTTGCATGTTTGAAAATGCTTATATTAAAATTTTGGGGAAAAATTCACAAACACATGCATAAAATTTTAGGTATCAGGGTATATTTCAAAGGATTTACTAACAAGTCAGATAGGGGCTGTGAGAACAAGTCAAAAATGATTCCTAGTTTCGGGTCATGAAAAACTGTGAATACTGATGCCATCTACTGAGCTGGAGATGACTGGAAAGAGAAGCAAATTCTATCCCTGGCTTGAGTTTGATATATTCATTTTTAAAATTATTTTATTGAGGTATAATTGACATACATTATAGTAGTTTCAGGTGTACAACACAATGATTTGCTATTTGTATACATTGGGAAATGATCATCACAACAAATCTAGTTACTATCCAAGTCTGATATATTCTTATTAGATATCAAGCAAAGATGTCATGTAGTCAGCTGGATATGTCAAGTAATGTACGGGCACTGCAGATACAATGGTATATAGAAGAGCCAAGTTGTAATCTCATGGAATTTACATTCTTCCACAAGTGATTAGGGCAATTTGAGAAGCATCAGCATAAAGAAGTATGTAAAACCCATGTGACCAGATGAAAGCTATTAAGGATTAGGTGCAAATGGAGGAAAAAACACTAAGGACTGAGGCCTAGATTACTCCAATGTTGTTTTGTTAGAGACAGGTTTTTTGGGTGAATATGCTACACTTTAGATGCTATATTAGATTTTTGCTATGCTGAAACATTGCCAGAGTTTATGGAATTTCCCCTTAAAAGACTTTATGTCATCATTCATTCATGCTTTATTCAATAATTTAAAAAAGAAGAAAATCATTAACAACATCAATGTATTGATTTAGGTTGACAGGTCTATACCTGGAAACACTATAAGAAACATAACAATACTTCTCTTTGAAAATAAATCACTAATATAGCACCCTATAACTTTCTGCTAGAACTCAGATCTGTAGACTTCTGTCTGCCTAAACTGGAAAAAGAACTATATAAGTTTGCATCAAGCTCTACAGGATTGTAAAAGAAAAATGATGAGTCAAGACCCCAATTGGGTATATCCAAAGTTAAAATATTATTAGCATATCTCCTTTAAATGCAGATTTTCTAAATTGTTATCCAAGAAACCTCTCACCTATTTTCTTCATTCTTCAAATATTTCTTTAATTCCTTCCACTGGGTCCAAAAAAGAAGGAGAAGAAGGAGGGGAAGGAAGAAATGAAGGCGGAAGAGGAAGGGGGGGTACAGGAGAAGTAGGAGAAGGAGAAGAGGAGAACTAGGAGTAGAAATAAGTAAAAGGAAAGCCTGGGCTTCCCTGGTGGCGTAGTGGTTGAGAGTCCGCCTGCCGATGCAGGGGACATCGGGTTCGTGCCCTGGTCCGGGAAGACCCCACATGGCGCAGAGCGGCTGGGCCCGTGAGCCATGGCCGCTGAGGCTGCATGTCCGGAGCCTGTGCTCCGCAACGGGAGAGGCCATAACAGTGAGAGGCCCGCGTACCGCAAAAAAAAAAAAAAAAAAAAAAAAAAAAGGAAAATCTGTTTTTTCTAACTCTTCAAAAAACAAACTGCACATAGGAAGTAAATAAATAAATAACTCCTATGGACTGCAGGAACTACTGAAGCAGATATTACTGGACACACACATCCTACATACATAAGTTTCCTTCATTACTATATATGTATCCAAATGTAGGCAATGTGCTTATGTATCCATATTTTTATTAGCAAAGATGCTATTTTATACAGGTTGCTCAAGGATGCAATGACTAGAATTTTTTTTTTTTTTTTTGGTATAATCATGACCTTTTTTTCTTTAAGATACTCTTTTCTCTATGTATTAAGAAATCCTTTTGGTTTATGGTCCAAATGTTGCCTAGAATCAAAGGTTATTCAAACAAAGCCATTTCAAACGTGATATTAGTGTATAGTTGCAAGAAGAAATTTCAGGTTACTTATATGCAATTTAAGTTCTGAAATGGACTACATATGGCTACAATAATGAGTCCATTACTGAAAGAAGCACTTTAGCAAAACCTATAAACCTATATGAGATTATATATCTGCACCATGCATATGTATCATCTTTATCTCTCCAAATATCACAAGTGCCATTTTCATTTTACAACCGTTAAGGATTAAAGACAAGAAATATTTTCATCTTAAAAACATCTTTTCGGGCTTCCCTGGTGGTGCAGTGGCTGAGAGTCCGCCTGCCGATACAGGGGACACGGGTTCGTGCCCCGGTCCGGGAAGATCCCACATGCCGTGGAGCAGCTGGGCCCGTGAGCCATGGCCTCTAAGCCTGCATGTCCGGAGCCTGTGCTCCGCAATGGGAGAGGCCACAACAGTGAGAGGCAAAACATCTTTTCACCAGTATTGTAAAATTATCGAACTGTCACAATGTATGAAATATAGATGTAATCCAACAGTCTTGTGACAGTTCATATTATTTCCCTGTAAATGATTACAAAACCATATTCTTATTTAAAAATAAAGAAAATCTGGAGAACAAAGGCTAAATTCAACACATATTCTCATACATAATAGTAAGGAAAAATCTGCATTTGGTTAATTAATCTGTATCGAATGAGATAATCTTTATTTACATCCCAAATAGAAAAGTTTGCCTGTAGTTTTCAACTAAATATTTATTCTCTACAGATGCCTACAGACACAAGATACAGAAAAATCATAAATAATAATGGCACATAACTTCCATGAGGATGCAAAACTCTAACATTTTTCATATACTATAAAAATGCACATATAAATAACCCACCAAGCAAATTTCAATGCAAATCTATGGATCATTTGTCACTGAATAAAATTAATTTCTGTGTCTAGCACAAGGAGAGTCAGTATATCTTTGAAATGGTACAAGCTTCTCTAAATTTGAAATTCATGGGGAGAATAAGCACACACTTCTAAGAAGGATAAGTAACTAGAAATCATAGAACCCTGGAAAACTAAGGCGGCTTAGAGATCCTACAAACAACCCCCTCATTATATATGCAAACACACAATCCCAGTGTGTTGAAATAGCCTAGAGGGCAGTGTTGTCTACATCCCAAATTTTTAACAATTCCCATGGAGGGGCTGTCATCATTAGGGGGTAAACCAAAGGCAATCCAATGTCAAACGTATGACTTACATACTAATTCAGTAAGTGTCCACCATTTCCATTGCTTTGGACATAGTAGATGCTAAATACAAAAACTAGTTTCACACACACAAGAATTTAATACTACCTTTTCAACTCCTCAATCTTGGGCATTTTTCACTACATTACTATGAATGTTGCTGCACAGTTATGGCCCAGACACAAACTACCCCCTTATCCTATAATGTTAAAACAGAATAAAGGTCCTAGGTGTATCTGTGGGACAGGAAGGGTAAGGTGAGGGGAGAGCGGGAAAGAAGGGAGTGAGCTAGGATACGAAGGAGGGAGGGCAGGGGGGAAATGATGTCTTGCTACTGCTGTTCCAGCAAGGTGGTTAATTGCATTTGTTTCATATATCTCCAAACACCCTGGTACATTAATTACATTCTGTAACACCAAGCTCTTCTGATTCCCTCTGTCACTTCCACTGAGCAATTTAATTGTATTCCAGCTAGCTACACAACGACTGAAAAAAAACACAAAAAAACAAAAACTTGGTGATAGTTCTGTAATCTAATATATAGTTTATAATGCATTTCTGGCATTGCAGTATATAAATTCATGGCTTGTGAGGACATATCCAAAAAGTTATATCAAAGTCTTATTGTGATAATCAAAACACTTGGGACAAAACCTTTTTGTGATGGTAATCTAAATGTATTACAAAGGTAAATGTATTGAGGAAGAAAATGTCTGGTGAATGATTAGATATGATTAGAGATATTGCCACAGTAGAATTCACAGTGATTTACTCCTATACATCTACTACTTAGAAGGGAAAAAAGAAAAAAGCAGTGTGCCCACATGAACGCCTCGCCTACTATCGCTGGGGGGCACGGGTACTTATGTAGTCCAGGGTTGAAAACAGCCACTTGACTGAAGGTAAACTCATCCGTATTGCCTCATGTTTATAGAAGGGCTTCCTTTTTGAGTCTGATACATGGGGCTCTGTGCAACAGCAGCTGCCAGGAACAAAGTTAGCTCCTACAGGCGGGCGAAAATAGGCAGTGTCCCAAATAATGACTTCGTCCACAATGTAAATACTGGAGGAAAGTTTATGTAGCAACAAGCTACTATAATGGCTCAAGTATCTGGACCAATACACCTCAGATTATTTATAAGTACAGTAATTAAAAATCTAAAGTACTACAATCCACACATGCAGGCAAAAATATCATGCTCTAATCTTCTCTTTATACTAATTATTTCCATTGAAGTGAAAATTAAAGTCGCTAGGTTAATACCAAATGTTCTTTTGATTTTCTTCTTTAGAACAAACAAACAAAACAGCATGTTAACGATTACTTCCACTCATCATTCAAAAGAGCTACAAAAAAGGATTTTGCAATCCTCCCACAGGAAACTGACATCCTATGAAAATACCCCAGGAAACCAAATCTGAACAAAAGACAGGAGAATCAGAGGCAGAATGCTGCCTGCTTGACAGACTGACTCAACCTAGAGGGAAACACCTACAGCACCTGTTTCAGATCCCCATTGTGTTTGCCAATAGGGACTGAGCTGAGTGTTCCGTACCCACAGCCAGCCCACAGCTTCTGCTTCCCCCTTCCTGGAGCCTCGCCCTGTCTTACTTTTGACAGTTTTCTCCCTATGATCTAAAGCTTCATTCTGATATCACGCTAGGAGAGCACTTACCAGCACGCAGGTGATACACATTGATCCCTGAGATCCCTGGCTCAAATTCCTAACCTACTGCACCTTCACTGGGGTGTCTATTACTTACTTCACTTGAATTTCTAAGCCAAAGTTCAGATACAAGAACAAACCCCAAATGGAGAACAAGCACAAGAGTATTAGACTCGTTCAAGAGATTTACTTTCATATTTCCTTTTCTAACAAAACTGAGAGCCCATCATTTATTACCCAACTCCTCAATTAATTAAGTAAATTACAACAATAGGTGACTCCTAACACGTTCCATTTGCAGCAGTTTAGAAACAAAAGACTTAAAACCTCTGCTTCCCCCAAAGTCCCCATGCCTGGCCCAAAGGGACCGAAAGATATAATGTCATTTTATTTATAGCCCACATCCAACTCAGAAAGAAATGTTGGGGTTTTTTTTTGGGGGGGGAGGGACAGGATAGAAACATTTTAACTTACCATCAACCCGAACATATAAAAATCCACAGAGCAGTAGTTGTGTAAACATCAGCCGACTCATTTTGACATATTAAAAAGGATCCAGATTGTTTAAGAAACCAATCCCAGAGAGCAAAAAGTACAAAAATAAGTATCAAAAAAAGAGGTAGGTCCAAAGTTTAGACTTTTCTAGCTGCTAATTAAAGTCAAGAAGAGCAAATGGCAAGATCAGAAGGGGTTAGTGGAGAGGTCTTGAATGGGGCACATGTAGATCCATCCAAATTAACAGGGAGCACTCCCAAGGCTGCTGTATTTCCTCACTGTGGCTTCCTAAATTCCCACGAATTCAGCCCAGCCGGAGGGATTATTCAAGTGTGTCTAACCCCCTCTCCTCAGGCTCCATGGCAATCCAAAGCCAAGTTCGTTCTTCAGAAGTCAAGAAGATGACGGGAGAGGAAAAAGACCTAATTCCTAGAAAGTGTTCCACAAACTTGCCAGCGCGCTGCCGAAAAAAAACATTGGCCTGCCCACTGGTTTCCTTTCCCCCGGTCTCCGTCTGGGTAGCAGCTCCACGTCCAGAGTTTTTTCACTAAACTTCCATAATAAGGATGTGTCAAAGCAACACTTTGCAGGCGGGCCGATTTGGCGGCCCTCTCCTTTGCAACCCCGTTGCCTCCCTCCACCTCTCTCGTTCCGAAAGAGAGGCAAAGGGAAATAGGGATGAGGCGGGTGGAGAATCCGAACTCCTACGTGGTGGGGCTGCAGGGAGGGAGGGAGGGAGGGAAGGCGGGAGGGATAGAGGGGCAGGGCTGAGGCTGCTGCCACCCCCCCCCCCCGCGGTGCCGCCTCCGAGCGGCTGTGAACCCGGGCGGCGGCAGGCGGCGGGCGGGTGCGGAGCGGGGCGGGTGAGCCCAGGGGCCCAGGAGCGGGAGAGCAGGGGAGCGCGCGGTGCAGCCGCCCGCCCGGGTCTAGCCGCCAGTCCACCTGGTACGGCCGCCGCCGCCGCTGCTCCCGCGGCCCCGCAGCAGAGCGTCCGCCTCCTCCTGAAGCTGCCGCGGGTGGAAGGACTTAGAGGGAAGGCGAGGAGGCGGGAGGGGAGGGGAGGAATGAAAGCTGCTTGGAGTCTGCCCCGGGGAGGGGGTGCGGGGGGTGATGAGGGGGTGCACGGAGCCCCCACTTCCACGCTCCGCCACCCGCCCGCACAGGGGGCGCCGGCCCGCTGGGCAGTGCGGGGAGGAGGAGCTGGAAAGCCTAGAGTCCTAGTGGGACAGAAATGAACAAATTCGGAGCCGAGGCTACCGGTCAACTCCTTCCCCTTCTCTGCGCCTCGTCGTCCCCCCCTGCTTCCCGCCTCGGGAGGGGGATAGGTGGGCTCTAGCCTCCTGCCCTTCGCCGCGTCCCGTTTAATGGGCAGGTAATTTTCTTGGTGAGCGATTTCATGGAAGCCCTTCCTAATTATTCATCCCTCCGTCTGCCGGAGATGCACACGCTTTCTGGAAAAAAGCTCATCCGTCCAGGACCCCGGGTGCAGCCTCATTACCCGTTAAAATCACGCAAACATTCACTCTTCACCTTTTAGCAAAATGAGAAGCTGAGCGGGAGGGAGAAAAGGAAAGGAAACAATATAACCACCTCTTGGAGCGGAGAGGTTGTTTCGGGGTGCTTTCTCCGTCGTTAAAAAGGCACAGAAAAGGGGGGAGGGAGATGTACAGAAATCTGTAGTCTCCACTGGCTTGTTTTAGCCAAGATCTATGGCCCCCTGAGGAATCCCGGGTTGGGGGGCAGGGGAAGGGGTGGCATCCCCTCTTCTGTTACTCAGTTGCCTTATGACCTCCTCAAAGATGAATTTGACGCGGGGCTGAGGGATGCCAAGGAGTTGAGAAAACGCTTAGGATGGAGAAAGGAGATCAGGGAGCTTGGGTGCGGGCGGGGGGGGGGGCGGTACCCGAAGTTATTACCCTCCAGAGACTAGCACCTCTGAAAGGAAATTCGGAAAACCCGAAAACCCAACTGAGCTAACGAAGCTCAAAAACAGCTGAATTGCAGCCCAAAGATGACAAAATCCTGAAAATTAAGGCAGAACCCACCAAGTGAATGCCATTCAGGACCAGGAAGATTAATGCAGGCCACATTAGATCAAAGGGATGCTAGTGTCTGGGGTGCCACCGGTGTGGCCGGTGGAGCCCGGCCTACGTGTGATCACAGGCTCGCTGGTAGTTGTTTGATGCTAGTTCGGATAATTACAAGGCGGGTTATAAGAACTCACGCAGGTTCCGGAGCCGAACTAAAAGCTGGATGGTGAGTCTTTAGTTCCCCCTACTGGAAAATATTAGAAAAGATTCTTTCTGTTCGTGGCCTTGTGAAGCAGTTTGAAGAGTCTTTGTCTGGTGGTACATTTTGGTGTTGCCACTCAATTTAGCGCTCCCTTGCTTATTAGGGATGTGATATTGTGGGTTTCAAAAAAAAATGGTCAGTGACACTCAAGTAATTAGGAGAGTTTTTATGGCACCTCTGCATGCTTGAAAATTATGGTAATGAAATAGTCTTGCAGAAGAATAAAACAAGCCACTCTTCTTGTGAAGCATTAAGAGTAATTTCAGCACAATTTTTATATACATTATTTAGTTGTTTTAAAAAAGTGCATTAGTGTGTTGAAGTTAAATCACTTGAATTCTCACAGTAATGATTTCTAAATGTATTATTCTTTTACCACTCTAAGAAAAGAAGTGGGGAGGGGAGGAGGAGACAAGTTCACATGCTATTTTTTTTTTTTTAACCCAAAGGGCCAGGTCTAACTTAGATGATATGGTGGTCATGGAAAATGACAAAATTCATTGGATTAATATCTCTCTTATCTATCTTTAATGTTGCCAAATAATTTATAATTCTTTAAATTTTTCATTTTAAACATTCTGACTAGATTTAAAATCAGGGATTACAAAGTCTAATTTATTCCTCTAATGCACCACCACCACCACCCCCCAATCTCTATTTCAAATTTCCCTACCTGGGTACAACAGAAAATATTCTGAAAGTAAAGTCTCCCTAATAATAATGCAGAAATTAACAAATCATATAGATTTAAAGCTCTTTAATTTTAAGATAGATCTCAGAAAGGAAGATATTGGGACATTTCATCTTGAAGAGTTTTGTCATGGCTATTCATCTGGAGGGAAAAAGGTAGATTTGACTTCATATATGTTGCACTCAATCATCTACAAATGCTTTTCCTTAGGTGATCTATAAAGTCACTCGGAGGCAGAAAGGGTGTGCGTGGGAAGTTGGAGGAGGGTAGTTTGAAGGAGAATGACCTAGCAATTGCTGTTGTTGCCTAGGGCAGAAAAATGTTACCTCACATCTCACAGAAAGTTGTCCTTGTATAGAGTATGACAAATGACCTCACACAGAGAAAAGATTTATTTAAGAGACATTCCTTTGGTTATATTTATTTGGCATTTTGGACCAATTTTGCATTCATACTTTACTTACTAAAAGTGACAAAACACACCATTGATTTCAGTCTAGTGCCATCTTTTTGCAATACATTACCTACATTATTTAATAATGTCTGTAACAAAGGAATTTAGGGGTCTACGTTTTGTGATTTTTCTTGAAGGTAAGTTCATAAATGATGTTTAAAAAGAATACTCTGTCGGTCTCTCATTTGACATAAAATGTGACCAAGGAAAACTGATAACTTTACATATAAGACTCTCATACCAAGTGATGGTTGAAGATTATGACCAAAACTCTCAACACTAACAGTTACTGTAAAAGTCTACAGACAGAAATGTAATATGGACAACAATAAATCCAAGGGGAACAAAGACACTACCTTCTGGGAGGTTTGATAAGATCTGTATTAGAGAAAAGTTTACATTTCTATTAAATTTAACACAATTTTAGTGAGCAGTGTCTATAGAAGAAATGGATTCCTCACTTGGTTTTTCTAAAAGGAAAATCTTTAAAACCTTGAACATTCTAGTAGAAGTTGGAAATTCAATTTTAGTAGTGCTTTAGCTAAAAAAATTTTTTTAGGTTTTCATTAAGACAAAGCCAGAAATATCTTAGAACAATGAAGCACCCACACCGCCAAATTAGAAGGTTTAAGATACATAAAATTAAGTGGGCACTTGGCTATTATATCTCCCCAAATATCAAGTGTTTTTTTTTTTTCTTCTCTAAACAAGCTGCTAAATAGAAAATGTACATGGAAATCTAGTCTCCTTTTATGTAAAACCTGGAATGGTATTATGATGTGCTCAAAATGTGCCTACCAGATAAATATATATTTTAAGATATCTAAAGATATCTATGTGTAGGAGACTATAATTAACCCTAACTGGGGTAAGGTGATCAAATGATCTTCTTTGTGATTGCACTTCTGAGTTGGCATTCCTGGAGAAACATAAAATACTCATCTGAAGCCAATCTGCACAATATAAGATATAAAATATTAAATATTTATTTTCCATACCAGATTCCCAAAGGATGTGGTATAATTTGAAAAACCCCAATCTATTTATTTTTTACTCTTCCCATCATGCCCTCATTATAGTTGCAAGGTGGTATACATAGGCAAATCAACTAATAATTGTAGTTAATAATTTTAATATCTACTATGAAGTGGTGAGCACTTGCTATATGTCAGGAATTGTTCTAGTTTTTAAAAATTCATTAAATCATTTAAATCCTATGAGAGCCTTGTGTGGTTGATATTATTCCCATTGTACAGATGAGAAAATTGAAGTTTAGATATCTAACCCAAATTAATAAAAAGTGCAATCTTCCTTTGAATCCAGATCTCTCTACAAAATCTATGCTCCTAAGGGTTTTAAAATATCTTCCACATTGTAGAAACACTGTAACACTTTAATAAATTGCTTTGATTGATTAATTTAAGATCTGGTACACCAAAACATACAGAAATACATAATCGGTTTTTGTTTCCAAAATTGAAGAATCTTCTTACAGCCAGAAGACCATTTGTTATCAGTTCAGTTTGAATTTTTCTATATAAGATTATCTTACCATACTATGCAGAAACAACACATCTACATGAAACATATGGGTTACTATCTACAAAAGAACACAGGACAATTAAAATAAGTGAAGCATTAAAAATCCAGATCAGAGAAGAATGACTCATGTGCTCTTAGGTTATTCTTCTTTTTATTACACTCCAACTTGTTGCAAAACGATTTGAGGGAGCCAAGATAAATTGCATATTGTTCTTCTGAAATATGTTCTAAGTATCTGATTTCAGTCAATTCATTTTCAATATTCACTAATACTCTGTATGTAATCAGTCTGCCTATCTATGTATCTATCTATGATTAGTACTTTTGGTACATTACATGGAGTTATTAAAATATTCCATTCTTAGAGATCTGAGATTTAAGTTGACTGAAATGTAGCAATATATGACAAAAACAAAGTATTTTCTACCAAATACCGTCATTTGTGGTCAAGAAGAATTTTTCTTTTTTTTAGAATTAAAATCAATTTGGAAAATTATTTTCTATCTTGATTGAAAACTTCAGTGATACTTCCAAACTTAACATAGCTTTTGATTAAATAAAATATTACATTAAGTATTAATAATAAATAATATCGAGGCATAGTTTCTCTTAAGTGTGTATACCTTAAAACTTAGAATTTTTAAAAACACATAAAGCTATTTCAGAGTTCATCAATGAGATTTTATCTCCTTAAGGTCAGTACTCCTCATTCTGAGGTTATCCATTACCCTCCTCCCTCCGTTTAAGTGATCTATGAAACCGCAACCTCGGCCCTAAATTAAAAAGTAGCTCTTTGGTGGGGAAGATAACCTTTCATCTAGATTAGGAAAGTGTTTTTAGAAATAAGCAAAATTGCCAGTCTCGCAAAGATAGAAATTATTTACAGGTGCACCTCCATCTATGTGGCTTCTGACCATAACAGGCTAGGCTTCCTATCCCTGCATAGTCTTTTTCTGCTGGTTATTTTATCATCTCTATTTAAAGCTCTCCAGTTCTAATTTTAGTATACAGCCTAATTTCAATGATGTTAAATAATACACTTTCTGCTATTTTTATACCACAACATAATGAACCCAAGAAAATCCCTTTGATTTTTTGCCAAACTATTCCATGTCCATCTGCTCCAACCTGGGCTTTGTATAATTGAATTTTAGCAACACAACTGTAATCCTAATAAGAAGCTTTCTCTAAAAATCCAAAACAGAATTTTTGTTGTTCTTAAGAAGAAGGGATTGTCAAAGATTTAGAAAAATATTCATCATACCTATAGGCCAAAATTTTTAGTTATCTGCTCACTGAGTTGTCTTTTAGACTATTTAACAATGGATTCTTCAAATTCAAAAGAAGTTGCTTACTCTCTCTTAACAATAATATCATGGAATTAATCCAAGGGCACATGTAATCCAATTGAACTGCCTATGGTTCTGTCATACAGAAGAACTAATCTGGTCGGGAGCAAATTCTGATTTTCTTCCAATATCCAAATTATCTTATTTCTGCCTGAAAAAATAACTTCCGGCTGCCTGCAGAGTACAACGAGTACTATGTTTTTAGTTATTAGATACCAACAGGGAGGCTAGGTAATATAATTTTGCTTTAAAAAATGAGAGCTGTAAATACACATTCTCTTACTAAAGTGATAAAATGAAATATCTGGGGACTTTCCTGGTGGTCCAATGGTTAAGACTTCACCTTCCAGTGCAGGCAGTGCGGGTTCCATCCCTGGTGGGGCAGCTAAGATCCCACATGCCTCGTGGCCCAAAACATAAAAAAGAGAAGCAATATTGTAACAAACTCAATAAAGACTTACAATGGTCCACATCAAAAACAAATCTTTTTTTAAAAAGTGAAATATCTGGAAAAATTGTCATGGTACAAGTTTAGAAACAAAACTACAAATGAAGGAATAATATGACATATAAAGTACTTCAGATCAAAATATTTCAATTTGGATAAAAAGTCTCTCTTAAGCAGTTTCTAGTGATTAATCATTTACTAAAAAGCAGTATAGGTATAAGTGACTTTTGTTTTTTGAGTAATTTTGGTTTTTCCATTATATACTAATACTAATGTAAAAAGATCGAAAAATCAAATCATTAAAATTGAAAAATGCTAGTGTAGTTTTTGACAATTTCATACAAATGGTATGGTCCTCCTATCAAATTGGCTTGTTTTAATTTTTAATATACTTTATTTTCAATGACTAGCTCTTTATATTTAGTAGGAATATACAATTTAAATATGTTTATATTGTATCTAATGTAAGCTATATTGAGCATATAAAAATTAACTTATAATTTTTAACAATGAGAGAAATGTTTCACCAAATTTCTATTCTTTTTTTTTTTTTTTTTTTTTTTTTGCGGTACGCGGGCCTCTCACTGTTGTGGTCTTTCCCGTTGCGGAGCACAGGCTCCGGACGTGCAGGCTCAGCAGCCATGGCTCACGGGCCTAGCAGCTCTGCAGCATATGGGATCTTCCCGGACCGGGGCACGAACCCGTGTCCCCTGCATCGGCAGACGGACTCTCAACCACTGCGCCACCAGGGAAGCCCCAAATTTCTATTCTTTAATTTTTCATTTTTCAAAGACTACTAATCTATGATCCTTTCCTTCGGCAATCTGGCAAACATGGGTGTTTGAAGCACTGATTGGTATAGACAGGGTCAATGAAAATTATATAGCATGAGGAGCACTGTGGAATTTTCTTTTTTTTTTTTTTTAGCTTGTCTCTACATCTGGCCTTAAGTTCAGGTTATTACTTACCTATTATTTTGTTCCTCCCTTCTCTACTTCCCACCAAGCACACACATTAAAAAGACATTATGTCACAAAGGTGGAGAAACAATTTATAGGTGTATTGGTAGTCTATTTTCCAGCCTTTTTTTCTGAATCTTGCTTAAATTATCAAAAAAGAGAGGAAAACATTTTATTTTAAGACTTCCAGGGACTTTACAATATTCTTAAGTAAACCATTCATTCATCATTGGGAAAATTTTATTCTTCTCCAATCTAACTGTGAAGTAGCATTTCTACTTCCTTATCCCTGGGAGGAGATGGAATGATGAATTAATGCCTAATTGGGGAAATTACAGAGCATGCTGGCTAAGAGCTGGAGCTCTGGAACAAGCAGATCTAACTTTGGTTATACCACTTACAGTGTGATCTTACAATTGTCTCAACCATAAAATAAAGATTAAAATAGTGCTTACTCAGATGGGTGTATGAATGATATTTGTTTTGTTTTGTTTTTTTGCGGTACACGGGCCTCTCACTGTTGTGGCCTCTCCCGTTGCAGAGCACAGACTCCAGACACACAGGCTCAGTGGCCATGGCTCACGGGCCTAGCCACTCTGCGGCATGTGGGATCTTCCCGGACCAGGGCACAGACCCGTGTCCCCTGCATCGGCAGGCGGACTCTCAAACAATGAGCCACCAGGGAAGCCCTGAATGATGGTTTTAAAGAACTTGCACAGTGAACATCTTAACTGGTTTCCAACACTTAGGGTGTTGGAGTGTATTAATGAATCTCCATCATGGTGGCAGAGACAATGCTGTACGGCAACCTCGAATTATTTTCTTTCCTTCTCCTACTAAGAGCTTGGTTAAATATCCCAGCTCCCTTGCAGGTAGATATCATGTGACTGAGATGTGGCCAATGCAGGCACTTCTGGGACTGGCCTCTAAGATACCTCCCATAGCACCCCAGACACTTTATTCTATCATTCATTGGATGGCCAAATCCTGTAGAAAACACCAAACCACCAGATGGAATAAATGAGTCCCAGAATAAGTATGTAGAGCGAATGATCACACTCTCTCCTGAATGTTTTTCATTGAGTTGGGCAAAGAAATAACTTATAATTATACTTAATAAATTATTGAAGTTTTTGTATTCTTTGTTTTAGCACTTAGCCTATTCTGACAAATATAAGAAGCTACTTTGAATATTGCCTAAAGTTTAAATGGAAATGTGGTATTTATTTCTTCACAGGATATTGAACCATGATTAATATTAGAAAAATACCTAACTTTTAAAAACTATGTGGCAAGCACTTCAATAAGTCTTTATATTGATTGTCTTATTTAATAGCACAAAGCATATGAGGGTAATGTTATTTTTAGCCCCACAGTTCAGAGTAGTTAATGAAAGCTCAAATTGAAAAAACTTTGGAAGTATCATAATTTGAAACTAACTCATATTCAGTGTCAACAAACCTGTGGTATCACACAGGATAGACTAGGTTTTTCTATGGCAGAGTTTCTCAACCTTTTTCTCACGGTTACTCTAAGATGCATTTTTAGGTATTTTTGTCCTAATCAGCTCCACATGGAATTATACCACAGATACAGTACATATGTTTATGCGCTGCATGTATGTATGCACTTTATACATAAAAAGAGTAAGATTTTGTTTGCCCCCCAAAACCAATTTTACATCACTGCCATTAAGGATGCATATTCTACAAATACAAACAATTCCAAAGTCTTAAGCAATAAGGTTTATTTCTTGCTATATTGTGAGTCTATTGGAGACTCTGTTCTACATCATCCTCGTTCCAGGATCTAGGTTGTTGGAGCACTCACTTTCTGAACAAATGGAAAAGCAGAATATGGCTCTTAAATTCCTTGGCTGGGGACGAATTATACTATTTCTTATATTTCATTGCCAAAACAAGACAAAATATCCACCCCACTTCCCCTTCGTGGATGCAAAGAAGCTGGAAATATTCGTTGATCAGCTCTATTTACCATCCCACATATCCACCCCCTGCAGACTTCCTTGCTTTTGGAAGGAATTATTTAAATTCATTATGGCAGTATAGGTTATTGCAGGCTAAAGAGAAACTCTAATTTATTATTTTATGTTTTGGCACTGGGTTGAGTAGTGTCCGCCCAAAACCTCAGAATGTGTCCTTGTTTGGAAATAGGGTCTTTGCAAATTTAATCAAGTTAAAATGAATTTATGCTAGATTAGGATGGGCCCTAATCCAATGACTAGGGTCCTTAAGACAAGAGGGAAATTTTGACACAGACACGGAAGTCAAAGGGAGAAGACAGCTATGTGAAGACAATGGCAGAGATTGGAGTTATGCCGTTCTACACCAAGGAATGCCTGGAGCCACCAGACTCTGAAAGAAGTCAGAAGGGATTCTTCCCTAGAGCCTTCAGAACATGGCCCTGATTTTCTAGCCTCTGGAACTGTGAGAGAATAAATTTCTGTTGTTTAAGCCAACAAGTCTGTCGTACTTGTTATGGTAGCCCTATGAAATTAATATAACCATTACAAGTTTTAATAAATTCAAAATGGGAAAATAACTTTTTGTTTATGAAAAGCCAAGTAGATGAATGATAGATTAGTAGAAATCTTGGGAAACAATGGTAATACGCATTCTAAGCCTATTTAAATCAAAAGTTTATCATATATATAGTCAAACAAACACATGTATGTCTAACACAAAGAAGATTAAAGAGAGAGAAAAATTAAAATTTAAAAACTTTACTTTAAATGATCCATTTTAGAATTTCAGAATTGAATAATAGCCTTAAGATCATCTATTATAATCTCATTATATATCTCAAGGATAGGAGGCCAATTTAAATTAATAATAGATACCTTATCTTATTCATAAATTAGTTTTTTTAAAAATTATATTAATTTAACTTAGAATTTTTGAGTTTAGATATTGTCTTTTGTTAATTGTTATTACACCTGCCAGTGATTTCCTGATTAAAATTTAATTTATACATATAGTCCATTTAAAAATCTTTGTATAATTAAAATATATCAAAATTTAAAAATAACTCTATACCATAAAGATGTTAGAAGAAATACTAAATAACTATAGTCTCTATGCGAAAATACTAAATGAAAATATTCGATCCTGGTCTTATTAATGTTTATTACAGAATGCCTCGTGCAGAATGTAGTAAAGATTATCCCAGAACCAGATTTACACAACTGCCTATGGAAATAAATAGAAGACTTATGTCATTTCCTCTGTTGATTATTTAATATCATCTTAGAGGGAAGGATTAATTCTCATCTTCTTACAGCTCTTCTGTTTTAAAATAAAGAAAAGAATTAGCCAAATCTCAATTTCTATGTCACTAGTCCACTTCCCACATCAGTTTTCTTCTATATTCCATTTTTTTTTAATTCAAAAAACAAGATACTCTCTAAACTTAGAAGCTCCCCAAGTTATGAAACATGATCTTTGGCAACTTTTTCATATGTACATTAGCCACAACAGAAGCCAGCCAGTCACCAAAATTACTAACAAGCAGTAACACACACACACTCACATGCTGGGCCTCTTACATCAAGTTGAAGGAGTACAGTCTCATCGGTCTATTAACTTTCAATCTAAAGCAACATCCATAACAAAGATTGAAACATATCACAAGCTATACTCATACAGAGAAACATACGTGAAATCAAGACCAACTTCTGAACTAAATTCATAAATAGACATGCTATTAATCAATGAAACTTTGTGCTACACTCAGTGCTATGTGTTGCACCGAAACCTCAGGGTGAAAGGGAAGTGCTAGAAAGGAGAGAGAAATGATCAAATGTCTTACAGACACCAAAGTAATGAAACAAGGAAGTTAAATGTTAGAAGATTTTGAAAAGGAAGAAAATATTCCACATGTATTGAATCCCATTGATGGTAGCATGGAGCCAGAGGTGGAGGGAAGTGAGAAGACTCAGATGCATAGAATCAAGATAAAAGTAGACAAGAGATGTCAGATGGTCTTGTAAAGTTCTCGGAGGA
Organism: Mesoplodon mirus; assembly: GCF_964341445.2. Lineage (NCBI taxonomy): Eukaryota > Metazoa > Chordata > Mammalia > Artiodactyla > Ziphiidae > Mesoplodon > Mesoplodon mirus. The sequence continues at coordinate 116,821,231 of NC_138982.1, forward strand.
CTTAGACAAGAGACAAAGAAGACTGTTCACTATGAACAACAAAAAATTGAGGTTCTGAGAAATTAAGTAACTTTGACAAAAGACTACAAAAATAAATGAGCGCTGAGACCTCACTGACATCAGAATCTATTTCATTTCCACTAAACCGTGTTAACTAATTTAATGTTCATCATTGCTTTCTGGCTACAGAGAGGGTGTGCTGAACATTTTTAACTTGAGAGAAGCATTGGCAATTAGTGAACTAGGGGATTTCAGGAGCAGTTCCTTGCTTGTTTGCCTCAATCAGTTAAGAAAAGGAGTAAGGAAATGAAATAGAAGAAAAGGAAAACAAAGGTGAGAGGACAGAAAAACAGGAGGGTAAGGAAGGAGAGAGGAGTGTTTGATAAACTTGGTTTCACTAAAAAAAAAAAAAAAAAAAAAAAAAAACACCTAGAGAAAGCCATGTGATTTGATGTTCTTTGGGCTTCTAATTTTGTTTTGCAGCTCTTATTAAGTATTCTTTCTGATTTCTTTCTACCCACTTGACTTTGGTCTTGTAAGAAAACTGAGATGTAGCCTCATTTGTGCACACCACAGAACTTTTGAGCCAGCTTAGCCGTCATGTTTCGCCCTCCACTTAATTAAATATGCAAAGTGGGTTAGAGAGGAGTGCTTGACTAATACCCTTACTAGAGTTCTGAGTTTGACCCTGTTTGGTCTTTAAGCGAGCTCTCAGTGCTTAGAGGACTATGCTAACTGCTGTAGTTTAATAAAGTACCATGCTGTCAAAGATGGTTTTTAACAGCTCCTTTTATATGACCTTGGAAGAGTTAAAGCAACTTAGCCAGTGCATGTAGCAATTTCCTATTCACAATTTGGTTTTGCATTTATTGTCCAATTGACTTTTGCTGCTATATATGCTCTCTGGGGTGTCCAAACTAGAAATGTCTGTGTATGCTTTGCATGAGCTTTGGAAGCAGTGGTTGAGCGATTTAGTATCAGCCCCTCTGACGTACACAATGCCAGTCTCCTGGAGATGTCACTTTCTGAGTGTCTGGTCCATGAGCCTGACAAGAGACCCAACTGCATTAGGGGCTTGAGTGGGATTCTTCTACCTGTTTCTCTCAGCCTGAGATTATTATTATTTTTTGTAATATGATGTTGTCATCACTATTGTCATCAGAAAGACATATGAAGGGATTTGTTAACATAATTGTTTTTCAGACTTCTATATTAATTTTCCTTGAAATAGTATTGCTTCAACTGAGAAATACAATTATATCTTGCCCTTTCTCCAGAAACGCTTATAAATTAGAAGTGATGTTTGAGCTACATGACTTTTTATGGCTGATGTAATTTGCTTTTTTATCTGAATGTTCGATAAGTAGCAGTATGACTCTATTCTTCTAGTTACAAATCCATTAACCTCACCCTTAAAAACCTGTGGCTTTATAATACTAGCTTTTACATAAAAGACAAACCCCAAAATATATCATGCTAGACAAAATACTCGCATATATTTCTGCATAGGTCACCTAGGTATGATGAGGTGCACTAATTAAAATAAAAAAGATTGGGGGAAAAAGGATTCATTTGTTCAAATCACTCAACAAATGTTTATTGAGTGCTGTTACATGCCACCCTATAACAGAAATGTCTGTCTCATAAACACACACTGCTTTTCTAGATTTTAGTTCCTTCATCTGTAAAATGAAAGAGTTGGACAAGTGACTTCTAAAGACTAGTCTCCTTAAGAGCAGACATTCTATTACTTATTTTGCTCATGTAGAAAGCATGGATTTCAGCTCTTGTAGCAATAATCGGCCCTGAGCCCTTTGCAAAAGATAAAGAATCACTGCCTCAAGTTTCAGATTCTGTGACACAAAGTTACTTTGAAAGCTATGATATGAAGTGGTGTTTATTTTGATAGTCTTCCATTGGCACATCTGGTCTAATCCATCATGCTTGTATTTATGGGAAGCTGTTAGAATGTTAGCAGTTGTTCTTCAGGGCCAAGTGTAGACTGAAAAGTTATGGCCATTCCTGGTAGCTGGCTCATCAGTGTTACATTACATATGTGTAAAGTACCTGCTTTATTCTAATATCACAACCCTCTATTAAAATAAAAAAGGATACTAGCATCCCTAATATAGCACAGCTTATAATGATACAGATATGGATATCATAAAGGTCAATGTTTAACCTCTGGATGCTAAGTGGTCTGGAGGGATTCCATGAAGTTTTAGTATTAGAAACCTATGGGACTGAAGGAAACTACAGTAGGCTCTCAACATTAAAACAAAAGACAGGGACTTCCCTGGTGGTCCACTGGGTAAGACTTTGCCTTCCTATGCTGGGGGGTTCCATCCCTGGTCGGGGAGCTAAGATCCCACATGCCTTGCAGACAACAAGACAAAACATAAAAAAGAGTATCAATATTGTAACAAATTCAATACAGACCTTAAAAATGGTCCACATAAAAAATAATCTAAAAAAAAAACCCCAGAGATTTAAAACCAAGCATATGAGCATACAGACTTTTTAAAAGTCACTTGGATATCTTCTTATGATGACCATTTAGTTTTGACTGTTGATCTGATGGTGGTTGCAGCGATCCTGGTGAAGGCATTTTTAAAATAAATAAATGGAAACGTTGAGGTGCTCATGGTAGAACTGTGTCTGCCAGTAGATAGTGTCGAGGCTCTTTCTTTGTCAGATACCTCTTAAACAATAAAACTGAGTAAAACATCAAGCTACAAGCAGCAACAAGGAAAATGCCTCTCAAGGAGTAAGGCAGAGATTTATGGGGGCACCTTCAGCAACTGCTGCAGGGATTTCCACATGTTAATCTCCAAACACCAAGACTGTAGTACTTTCCATTAGCACCCTACCAGCCCATTCTAGGATCCCCTCAACACAAATGATACCACCCAGGAGATTTTTTCCAAGGAGAGCTGTAAAGATTTTTGAGGTCGTTTGCATTTCAAAAGAAATTCAGTTAAATCATGAATCTTTTGTCTAACCTTATGTCATCCCCTTTTATGTTCAGTTGGGAGCAATTTGTCTATTCTTTCGGAAACTTTTGTTAGTTATCATGTTAACTAAATTTCCAAGTCACTGCAGGACATTACTTTGATTTGCCCTCAGCAATAAATTTATACTTGAATTTGTTATACCAAGCAAACTGGAAAGCTTCCACAAATTTAATTATTGAAGTCACTTGTACATGTTTGATTATATTTTGTTTTCAAGGCACAATATCGTAACAGAATCCTAAAGAAAAGGAGAACAATTTTGGAGGAGTCTTAAGAGCTGACGGCAGGTTTAAACAGTCATTTGTAAAGTCCAAAATAATAACTAAGACTTGGAATGAAAATGACATTTAATTGACCTAAAATACCTAATAGCAAAAGTTGAAAGAAATCTTTTTTTATTACAGTTAAGTATTTTGTGTTAGGGGTTTATTACCACTTCCTTTCCACATGACCATCATCCATTCTAAAGGGAGGAGCTAGCCACCCAGTCCCCTGCTTTTTAAAGGAGGCACACTAAATTAATTTATTGCCAAAGGACAGACCTTCTGTCTTTTCAAAAAAGTCCAAAAGAAAAAAAGACAAAATAAAACAAGAAAAGGTCAAACTAGTGGTCAGTTCACTCATGCTTCAATATCTTCACTTCATGCTATTCATATATTTCAAATCATGTATGTTCCTCTTCCAGTACGGTATTAAGTCACCAATTCAAAAGAAAGATATGCATGTTTGAAACACTAGTTAACATAAGAAAATGCTCCAAAATGGTGATGCCAAGATTCATGTTATAAAAGCAAATTTCAAATTTCTTTTCCGTCCTCTTTTGCTTTATTATTATTCAAAACAAAATCCATAACAACTGGTATGTACGGAGTCTTGGTATCTCCAATCTTCAGTTATTTCTCTCAGTGCAGAATTCAGCATTTCCATCTCTTAGTTATTCCTCTCAGGACAGAGTCTACAGATTCAACTCCAGCTTTTTTTTGTGTGTGTGTGGTACGCGGGCCTCTCACTGCTGTGGCCTCTCCCGTTGCAGAGCACAGGCTCCGGATGTGCATGCTCAGTGGCCATGGCTCACGGGCCCAGCCGCTCCGTGGCATGTGGGATCTTTCCAGACCGGGGCACGAACCCGTGTCCCCTGCATTGGCAGGTGGACTCTCAACCACTGCGCCACCAGGGAAGCCCCTCAACTCCAGCTTTTCCTCTAAGTATACCACTGTCTCTAAACACTAGATCAGAGTATCATAAATGTTTGTGTTAACGGTATACACAATTTCCTTTTGTAGCTGATATCACTCTCTGTTTTATTGATCTCTCTTCCTCTCCATCAGACCCTCAAGCTGCCCGTTTTACTGTCTCACTTCCCACACAGTTTCTCGCAGTGCCAGATCAGGTTCTGCACTGAAACTAATATTCAGAACAAAAAACATACAGGAATGTTCTTGGGACTCAAACTTGCCCATCCAGTTTCCTTTTCCATCTGATCCCCTCTTAAAGATTTCTGAGGTAATAATTCCATCTATGCTGAAATAGTCACACAATATGATGCCTCACCTAAATTCAGAAGTTCAACTGGGTAGGGACACACTAAGCTTATCAATAAAGTTGTACTCTGGAGCAATGTGGAGAACTTATGACAACTAAGTGAATCCATGTCAGTCTGTGTGCTCCCTCTGCAGAAATGACCTGTGCGTATTTGATCATAAGTGTACCTGATATACAGAGAATCTCAATTATTAGACCTGAAGAAAATGTCAAATGAAATACCACATTTTTGTACTTCAAGCTGTTATATTAAGGTGGCTAACTGTAACTATAAAAATACTATAGATATTCTTAATTTTCAAAAATATAGATATGAAACTTTTACTGTGTCATTTTATATATAATTTATAATTTAAGTATAATCAGAATGTTACTAAAAACTACTTTGGCTGTAGAAATTATAGGCTGTAGACCCATCAAAATAAGAAGCCAGTACTTTGGCATAAGAATTTCACTAGTATAGGCTGATTTTTTTTCTGTCTAGTTTATGTTTGAAAGAAATATTATAACATAATTCTGTGTTGATAAGGGGGTAATTAGGTTTCTTTTCATGCCTGCCCCTAAGAGGCTGTATCCTTTCAACAGTGTCTAAATTCCTTGAACTCTAAAAATACTAAAACCTTTGACATACAAATGGTTATTAAAATTATTATACATCACTCCAATCATAATATAGCTCAAAAATGTTACAAGTTTTTGGAGCCTGTTTGGCCTTTTATGGTTTTATTTCCTTATCCACTATTTGATTTGCTTTCTAGTACTTTCCTGGAGAGAGAAAAAAAAAGGGTTTGCAAAAACATTAATCCTCAGGCTAGTCACAAAATGACAAACACTGTAAGATTCTACTATACAAGGTTCCTAGAGTAGTCAGAATCGTCAGAGAGAAAGTAGAATGATGGTTGCCAGGGCCTGAGGGAAGGAGAGCTTGGGGAGTTATTACTTAATGGGTACAGTGTTTCAGTTTCAGAAGTGAAAAAAGTTCTGGAGATGGGTGGTGATTGATGATGATTGTACAGTAATGTGAATTGACTTAATACACTGAAGAGTACATTTTTTTTTTTTTTTTTGCGGTACGTGGGCCTCTCACTGTTATGGCCTCTCCCGTTGCAGAGCACAGGCTCCGGACGCGCAGGCTCAGCGGCCATGGCTCACAGGCCCAGCCGCTCTGCGGCATGTGGGATCTTCCCAGACCGGGGCATGAACCCGTGTCCCCTGCATCGGCAGGCGGGCTCTCAACCACTGTGCCACCAGGGAAGCCCAAGAGTACATTTTTAAATGGTTAAAATGGTAAATTTTATGTCATCGAAAAGATTTAATTTTATGGTATATTTTATATTTTAATTAAAAATATTAATGTGCATGTTTTCTTTTTAAAGTAGCTCATGCAGTGTTTATTATAGAAAATGTTCAAATACTAAAATGTATAAAGAAAAAATTCAACAACTCATGACCTTACCATTCAAGAAATAAACACTTTTTTCTTGTGTTTCCATTTTTCTCCATATACTGCTTTATAGTTGCAAGCTTAATATTTATGATTCTGTATCCTGCTTTTCTTCAGCTTAGTGTTGAAAAAGAAAACGTTCCTGTATCATTAAACTTATAAACATAATTTTTATGGTTTGTGATATTATATAGTTTGGATATGCCATATTTATTTAATATATTCTCTTATTATAGGACATTTAGTTTATTTCCAGAATGATTTGGGACATATTCCATAATATTCTTTGTTTCCCTTTATGAACAGCACTGTCTTGAACATATTTTTCTATAAGCCATTGCGTACCTTTTTTATTTATTACAATATAAGTGTTTGCTTAAATAGATTGACTTGCTGACTCAAAGGACATGAACATTTTTAAGGTTTTTAATAAGCATTGTAAAAATATTTCTGAGAAAAACAGAAAACATTTACATTATACCAGCCATGAATAAGAGTGTCTACTTCACTAATGCTTTTATGTAGAGAGAGTTCCCACCAACCAGATATTTGATAAATTATTCAGTTCTCAGTTTTTACTGCTTTGTTTGTGGGTTTATTTTTACATTTAACTATAAAAATCAAGATGTATTTTCTATTTTAGTATAAAATGAGGTGAATATCTAAATTATTTTTCCAAAACCTATTCAATTTTCATTTATTTATAATTTTTCCTGTTCTTACTATTTAAAAGCAGCAAGTTCCCTTTCAATCGTTCTAGCAATATAGTGAAAATGATAATGACCAGAATCAATGACTGTGCTTTATGTTTGCTCTGCTAAACATTTTATATACATGAACTTGGTAATGATCCTTTGGATTCCCATTACTAAGTCCCCACTTGGTCCTCACATTACCCTAAATCCCCTTTACCAAATTAACTAGCTAGAAGTCGCAGAGTTGTGGTTCAGATACAAATCTGTCTGAATATATGACCCAAAGTCTTAAACTTCAAGAGGCCATGTAGAATCATCATTTTGAAGAAACCAACCAGGCTCTTTAGCCTTGTTTTTCAGTTTTCCACAGAATGTTGAAGCAAAGGACTTCTTAGCAGAGTTACAAATACTTGCAGATGAAAGGGTCACTCAAAAATCCTTTAAAGTGAAAGAGATAAACTCCTAAAGAGCAGGGTCCATTTGGGCATTCCTGACTCTACTTTACCCCATGTGACATTTCCTTTTCTGGAATTTCCTTCCTTTTCTATTTACCTTCTCCCTTCCATTCCCTTCAAGGCACATTTTTTCATGAAGAATTTCCTGAGTTCTTTAGCCAGAGACAACTCTTTCCCCTTTTTAATACTTATTTTGGGGAGCTCTCATCTGAAGTTTATCCTAAGCTCTTTGAGGTCCAAACAAAGGACCATTGCTATGTCAGATCACTGAGAGAAGAAAGATGTTCTATTTTGGAAGAATGCCCTGTTGGCCTGCTACCCACATGGGAAAGGATGCCCCTGGATCAGAGACAGGTGGGGATGTTTTTTCTTGGTAATCCAGAGTGGCAGAATCAACTGTGACAACTGTTTCATGACTGGAGATGCAGCCAGATTACGCTTACATCCCTTACATCCTATTGATTTTTTAAAAAGAAAATCTCTGTTGAGTTTATACATGTCAGTAGTAGAATATATTTAAAATATTGTTCTAAACTGAGAAGATCTTTCCCTTACCATATACATCATGTTCATGACCTTTTCTATAGGAAGGCAATATAAAGGTTTTGGGCTAGGCTATCAATGTTCTATTAATATAAATTTAAAACAAAAACAAACTGTTAGAAATGTAGTCTTATGCCCATAGTATTGTTTATTATCAATTAGAGTGTAAATCAAGAAGAAATTGAAAAAATTATTTTTTAAAAATTGAGTGAATCACAGCATCTATTTAAGAATAATATTGGGCTCTTCAGATATATGTCCACAAAAAGTGATAAAATAAACAAAAGTATGCAAAGAATATAACAAATACTATGAGAATCTTCCAAGGTTTATGTTTTTTCCTGATGTGTCTCATTTTTAATTTTGCCTTTCCTTTTTAAGTATATAATTTATATAAGAGGTCTAAGTGGCTTTTTCTAAGGATAGAACAAAATGTTATAAATGTTAAAAAATTCTCAAATTGTTTTCAGCTTAAGCAACACTTGTGTACTTTTATTGGACTAATACTCTGGAATGATTGTGAAAGAAAACCATGGCCAATCTACTTCATATACACTTTAATTTCTTGGGTCGGTCTTAATAGTCATTTGATGTTATCCCTGACGGAGTCAAATAATCTTTTCATACTTCAGCATTACTTCCCTCATCTATTTATTTTATGTTCCTTTTACAGTAGAAGGTTTTCTGTCGTGGTTTTTTGTTTTTAACTCATTTCCTTTGAATTTAAAAGATGAAAGTTCATAGACACAAAGTCTGATTATTTTTCCTACCTAACAGGTTCAGAAATTAGATACAAATTCCAAGGCAACATTCTCACATTTTAATAGCCTTGCTTTCTTGTTTTTTGGTCTAATATGTTTATATTTTAGTTCAGCATTCTAGACAAAATAAAGATTTCCTGGTCAGATAATAAGATGGGGAAGTATTATTGTGCATAAGAACTAGCGTAAACTAAATAAGATTGACAGCTGATTGATGTAGTGGTGGGCTTAAGAGGTAGCCGAAAAGATAATCTGTACTACTGATAGCTAATCACAGTTTTAGTACATATTATTATAATATATGATGCTTAGCTTAGTTCATAAAGAAATATGTTCCACTTGAAAATTGTTTGCCTTTTTCAGGAACCCATGGAACTAAGTTATGCTTTGAACAAATTTGCTCTCTTTATACATCCATATGGTCTGAGCAGGTAGAGCAGCTTGGTGCAAGAGTAAAAGGCATGAGATTTGGAGAGATGTGTATGCCCAATTCCCGTTCTAATATTCCTGGCAGTGTCACCCTGGGCAAGGATCCCATCTGTGAACCTCAGGTTCCTCACCTAGAGAATGGAGATGACAGTCACATTACAGGGCTATTGGAAGTAGTACCGGTTGTATTAGGTTAAGTCACATGAACATGTTTTTGTAGATTAAAACATTCAAATATTAGCGATTTTATATGATTCAACCGAATGTATATGAAGATACGATCTCCAGTCCCTCGAAGACTATTGGTATTAGCATCGCTATTACCAGGAGCTGGACTTGCGAAGATAAGCATGATGTAGTTTTTGGTGGCGGGGAGTCTTATATGTATATAAAGATGGTGAAAAGTGTGCTATTGACAACCAACAGTAAAACATTTTCAGTTTGTTTTATACCTTTGTTTTTTTTTAAAGAAGAGACATAAATTTATGTGTGGATCCAATTTGCAGTAGCACCATGATGTGAGAAAGCAAATTTATATAAAGTGTAAAACTCTGTAGGTAAAAACAACATATTAAAACATGGATAGTGAGAGGCAACATAAATAAATAAATAAATTGTAGTATTAATACCAGATGTGGATCAGGCTATGTTTCAAATGTGTGAATGCACAGTGCTGACATAGACAAGGCATTTAACACATTCAGGTTCAGTTTCTTGTTATGCTGAGATAAGAGATCATTGTATGGTTTTCAGCCTACGGTCTCTGGGCTGTGGGTGAGGAGATGTGATTCTGGAGAAACACAGTAGGCTCAGTTTAGGTGACCCATCCCTTCAGTCATAGCAAGGTGCATTTTGAAGCATTTGTATGTATTGGGGCTCTTATAAGAAGTACGCTGGTAAAAATTGTTTGAAAATTACTGGCCTGTATTGTGTAGCCCCTTCTTACTCTACAAGCCGTTGATTTTTATGATTCTACTTAATATCAACATTGTTAAATGTCATCCTAGAGTATAATTTGCATAGAGTTGTTTTAATCCTGGGTGGTTATAGGTTAAGTATTTCTTGATCCTTCAGTGACCTTTGGGGAGACATTCCAAGGAGACAGAGTAAAAATGGAGTGTTCTCTTAAAATATCAAAGGCAAGGAAAAGACGTAATCACTAATACCGCATTAAATGTCTGTGCTTCCCATAAATCCCATACGTGTACACAAAGGCTCTTTCATTACAAATTGGTCACACTTTTTAGAAGTGACACCACTAATAACAACCCCTAAATGATATTAATCATGTTTAAATAAAAGAGAGTTTGCTTGAGTAAAACATTAGCTAACTCTTGTTAAATTGATTTTGGTCTTCTTGGTTAATTGATTTTAAACACTATTTCCTTAGAGCTTTGATGATGAACTGCACTGGAAGGAAATGACAAGATTTCTCCTGAAATCCTGACTAGAAATATATTTCCTTTTTTTTCTTAAAAGAATACTTTCTTTTTTAAGAGACTTTTTTTAAAGTTGAACTTTGAATATGTAGGAATGATACAATTGAGAAGCAACTATCTATCTTTAAAGATAAGTTTATTAGAATTCACTAGATATTCATGATTATAATCTATAATTTTTTTAATAATACAAACAGGACAAATTTAATAATAGAAACATAAGGAATAGGTTGAAAGATTCATTATTCAGCAAAAGTCTAAGAAAACAGGCATGCAAGTGTTGAATAAGGCTCTGCTTGTTCCTTTGGGCTTCCCCGGCCCCCCTCGTCTTTCAAATGGCCACCATCAACCCACAACTCCTTTGCTTCTCTGTGACAGTAGAATAAAACTTAGGTGGTCTTTTGACCACCCCCAGTCTCCGGCAGCCCCTATTGTCCACTCCCTTAACAAAACCAGGTCTCGCCTGATATAGCACCTCACATTTCAATCGAACTGGCTACTCCACGGTTTAAATAGAGCTGGAGGAGACTGATGTTGAAAACTTCCTACCCACTGTCCTGTTCTCAGGGGTTTCACATCTTAGAAAGTGAGTGTGAAAACTGCTGGGATCTGTATCACAGGGTTGTAGCCCCATTTGGAGCCTAGTCCTCATATGCTGTTCACCTTGTGAGTATCTCAGTCAGCTCCCTATTCAAGCACAGCTCTCGCTGGGGAAGGACTGAATTCCATTGTTTGTTATTGTGAGCTGAATTAGAGTTTTACCAAGGTCTTCCTTCGCCTGGACAAATTACCTAAGTTGCTTGGGAGGAAAGAATGTCAAATGAAAAAGTAATCCATTAGGTGGCTGTGTGGGGAATGTTGAATAAGAGACAGGGCCAATTTAGCAGCCATTATAAAAGTTTAATGCATTAAAAGTTTAGAGTCTGTCAGACCACATGTTTATACCGACTAAAATTGAGGCTCAAAAATAAAGAATATGAGATTTCACACAACTATAATTACCCTGCTAGTATTTGGGCAGACCTCACGGAAAGGAAATTAACCAGAGAGAAACTAATGTTTATCAAAATACTAAACCTCGGTAACTTATATTACAAAATGTTCTAGGTTACTGGAAATGTATAAAAAAGTCAGCTTTTAGAAACACTCTTCCTAACTACACCCCCTCAATCCCCATAGTAGTGTTTATCACAGTCCAATGTACAATTAACGCATCAGTGTTAATAAAAATTTGTTTTAAGTTTAGGATCTTTAAAAAGTCCATACTTACTAGGGATACAGAGATATATTAACTCAACAGGAAGGAAGCAACAATGTGCTTTATGTAATCTGCTTCTCCTTATAGGTTTCATATTCTTCACTTATGTCTACAGCCTTAAATGCATGGGGTTGAGGTATACTATTTCTTGACCTCTTCAAGTATTATTATTTTATCAACAGCTATAAGTTATGTTTAAATATATGATTTCAAAAATAACTTTACATTAAAATAATGTTTTCTTTCTCTTTTAGCCACAAGACCACATTCTCCTTTGCACCCCACTCTTAAGGATCATGCCTTTGCAATTATAAGCCAAAATCAATGAGAAAATATAATTTAGTTAATAGAAATTACCTCAACAGCCAATCTTTCAGAAACACATCTATCTTATAAATTAAGGTGCACCTATAACCTAATTTATTTTATCATTATTTTTCTACTTTCCTTTAAAAATATTTCAATTCTTATTAGATTAGTGATGTGAAGCCTAGTGATTGCAAATTGTATTAAGACACTAATGTTGGTTAATGCTTAAAGATAAAAGCATTTTTAAAGAAATTTTTATTTCTTTTTCTTAAATGAATATAGCTTTAGTCAACTGCATTTTCTAATTCTTACTTTAACACCTGAAATTAAACTAGAAACACTTCTAAGAAAAGGTGGTGCTATTAAAGAAATTGAAACAGGTAGTAACAGAAATCTGCAAATGCAAAAGTGGAATTAATAGAAATCTGCCCATGCAAAGGGAAATAGAGCTGAAATGGATTTAGGAAGATGTCACAAAAAATAATCCACAGTAGCTGATCATCAGAAGAACCTGGGTTGATTGAAATAGATTCCCAGGCCAACTCCTGGGAATTTGAATTCAGTATTTCTGGGCTCACACTGAGAACCTATATTTTAAAAAGTTTATCAGGTAATTCTGATAATCAGCAAAATTTGGTAATCATTGATTTCTAAGCTTCCATAGAATCAATTTTGACAATAAAAGCTTTTCACCCAATTGTTATCTTTCTATCCACCCACATAACTGAAATTCCTATTATGACATGACTCTTCAAGTTACAACAAAGCAGATATACTATTTCCAGGGGACTAAATTCATATATGTTATTCAAGTTTGTTTGATAGTGTCTTAGAATTATTTAACATTTGTTGTTTGTTAATATGAACTTGATATCAGGGGAGCCAATTTTCATGCAGGAAGCTTCATGAAGCCTTAAAATAGAAAGTCAACAAAAGAGGTAACATCCCCAAAACAAACTTGCAAATTTCCATTTTTTGGTATTTCTATGCTCTGAAGTCATATATTTCAAATGGACCATGAGTGATTATAAGATATGCAGTAGTAGACACTGAGGTACAGAAAACCACAGTGTAAACTGTGCATATGCCTGAAGTATCAAGTTTATTTATATCTTATTTATTTATTTATTTATTTATATTATAATAAACCCCAATATCTCATAAAGTAAAATATTTCATATTTCATATAGCCTTCACATGGTCATGTGGATAAGAATATTCTTATATAATCGGTGCTTTGTGTCCACCTAGAGGGGTGGGATAGAGAGGATGGAAGGGAGACACAAGAGGGAGGAGATATGGGGATATATGTATATGTATAGCTGATTCACTTTCTTATACAGCAGAAACTAACACACCATTGTAAAGCAATTATACTCCAATAAAGATGTTAAAAAAAGAATATATAATGAACATATATGTATAAATACATATATATTCATTCTTAGAGAAGAAGAAGAATATATTTCAAAAATATTTCAAGCCTAGATTAAGTTGCTTTAAGTTGGGTGCTCATAGCTCTTGTTTTTATACCATGCCACCAAATGATGAATTCATTCCTTATTTTTGAAATCTGGGTGAAAAACCTTTTGATTGAAATTTCAAAAGAAGGTTTTTAGCAGGAAACAGATGGCACACTCTGATATTTTAAGTCTAATAAAGGAACTATTTACAAAAGTTAATTCAAAGTTTAAGGAAAATTACCCTAGGTCTAAGCTGTATGAAGATGTCCATCTGATAGGACTGTGGCCTTTTGTAGAGGGCTAAAGGGATGCAGCCAACTCAGTTCAATAGTTGAGAAGAGAGTCTGGTAAAAAATTCCCAAGTTCACCTCTCCCTTCTTTACAATCACTTGCAACTGCCCCCATTGGCCAAACTCAAGTAGAAGTCAGGCTGTTGATATTGTCCAAATGGTCAGTCTCCCAGGGCACAGAGCAGGGTGAAGGGTGGTGGTGGATCTTGAAGAATAAGCATAAAGATACCCACCACAGCGAACAAATCCTTTTGATGCTACTAACATGTATACCTATTTGGATTTGCATGTAAAACTAGTCATTCATTCATTTGACAAATATTTATTGAGTACCTACTATTCATGAGGCTCTGCGAGAGGCATTAAAGATATAATAGTGAACAAAACACACAGTATCCTTATATTCATAGGGCTTTCATTCTGTATATAAACAGGTAAAGAGAGAAAGAAAGAATTTTAGGTGCTATAAGTATTGTAAAGAAAACAGTGCAGTTTGAAGGATAAAGAGTGACTGGGGCATGGGTATCCATGGTGGTGTTTTAGTTAAGAGTTCAAGGAAGAATTCTGTGAAATACACAAGAACTGAGAGAAGCTAGTCACAGGATAATCTGAAGAAGAACATCTTACGAAAAAGAAACAGCAAGTGCGAAGATCCTGAGACTGGAACACACTAGGTGTATTCAAGGAAGAAAACAAAGGGTCAAGAAGAAGTCAGTAAGGCTGATGAGAGTTGAGGTGGGAGCGGCAACACGTGGTCTGCTCAAGCAAGGAATTATGGTTTATTAATTCCTTGAAGAGTGTTTCTTTCATTATAAAGTAGAGACGTCTTCAGAAGTTTTAAGAAGGAGAGTTGTGATTTAACTTGAGCTTTTAAAAATATTGCTCTGTTTAATCTTCCTTTGTGTAGGCAAGCAGGAATCGGGTTATAAAACTACTGCAGTAGTCTAGGCTAAAGATCATAGTAGTGTGTACTGGTGGTAGGTGGAGATAGTGAGAACAGATTCTGCATATGGGTTGTAGCTTATTCCTCCATGTGTATTTCAATTTCATTGAAATTGAACTACTAATAAGAATTTTGAATGATCAAACTCCCTCACTTCCGGTTTCTGAAATCAACCAAGTTTAGTGAAAATAACATAGGATCAAATCTAAAAACTGATCTTTCAGTAAGCTTTCTGGATTCTTGCATAAACAGTTTATGGCAATCAAATTAATCAGATTCTGAATTTATGCCAATTAAAAGCTGAATATATCTGTAAACCAAGATCTAATTTTGTTATAAGTCTTTTTTTTTAATGAGTAATTGTTTGTTAAAGGTGTGTACTTTAGAATAAATCTTTTCTTAAAATGGTTTTATCCTTTGGGTTTGTTAGCGAAACAAAACTAAATTGTCAACACCAGATGAGACCAAGTGTCATTACCATAATATTGTATTTAAATATTGTTTCCAAAATAGCTTGGTATTTTAAATACAATTCTTATGCAGAGAAGTAATGAAAATTATCAAGAATATAAATACATTGGATTACAGTTTTTATTTTTAATTGTTTAAAAATTGGGTTTGATTTCTCATTTAAAAAGCAGTATCCTAAATTTTAAATAAGTTAGATTGGTTAACATTGATTTACTCAAAGGGAAAAATCAGTTCAAACCCTCAAAGTATTTTCTCAGTATTTGAGTAAAATTATTGCTGGAGTGAGGACAACTACTCAAGAACTCTGAATTCTCATTCCACAGTTTAACATTAATAATAATAAAAATAGCTATCATTACCATGCTTAATAGAATATTCATAATAGAATCCGTTTCTAGGCAAGGTCCTTTAAACAGATTATCTGGTTTAATACTACTTTTGAAGTAAGTGTTAATTTATTCTCATTGGAATGAGAGAATTGACCACACAGCACTATGCTTCAGTGTCCCTACTGCTAATTTTATTATATGTATTTATCATCACTTTTTAATGAGTTAACACCCAAAGAAAAGGATACAAGTAAACGAACAATAGTTTACACATCCACTTAGAAAATAGTTATTGGATCTCTACATTGTGGTATACATAATTCCAGGTGCTAGGGATAAAGTAGTGAACAAAACAAGAAAAAAAAAATCTCAATTTTTGTGAATCTTCCCTATTTCAGGTCCTTTAAATTTTCTGATTAGTTTTTATTCTATGTTTTCCTTCTATATGCTTTCACATAAATCTGATACAAGACTCTAATATTTATAACTATCTCAACAGATGTTTTCCAATTCTATATCTCTAGCCTAGATCTGACAGACTGAAAAATTAAAAGCAACAAGTGGTTTTCTAAAACCATGAGCAACTTTCTATGGTTTATGTTGTTTCAGCTATTCTGTTGTCATTATTTTCCAGACTAGGCTTTCCTACCGTTTATATTCTTAGAGATTATGGGGGGAGATTTTATGTGTTTTATTAATTACTATACTTCAGTGCCTAGAAATGTTGTGGGCTGATCTTTGGTAATAACTGTTGACAACTTGCTCAGACTGCTCAAGTCTGGGTGACGAGAGAGTGACTATCTCCACACTTTGTGTGGTAAAGATTAACTGATAATCAAAAGAACTTGAGCAAAGTTTGCAAGTAAATAAATCTTCTGGCCAAAATGTGTGCTGGACCGTGCATACCCCCTTCACTAAAATCACATGTATACTGACCTCCCCCCTTACTTTTTCAGAGCAGTTTCCCAGAGCTATCTGAAATGCTGTCTCCCAGGCTATAGTCCTCCTTTTGCCCCAAATAAAACATAACTCACAACTGTCATGTTGTAGATTTTTTTTTTAGTCAACAAAGGTTATCACTAAATTAAGTTCTCTAAGAAAGCGCTTAGTCTAATAATCAACTTATTAAAAAATTCAGAAAACCAATGAATTCTTTGGCAGACAAAGAAACAGAGTATTTGTGGAGAGTGTCAAGTTCTGGTGCCAGCAATTTCCAAGTAGAAGAAAAATGACTGTGTCCTTTTTTATGGCATAATCTTCTTTAAGAGTATGAGGGTAGGACAGCTACAGAAACCAAATTCACATTCTTGGTCAAGTTTCCTAAGAGTCATATACACAAACCGTAAGTAATTCACTGTCCTGATGGAATCGACAAAATCAGCCGGACAATACGTTAGTTGCTAGCCTTGTCTCCTTTTAGTCTTCTGCTGTCATTTGTCATTCTTATTTAGTTTCCTTTACTATATAAAGTACATGTTTATTAGTCCTCATAGAGCATATATATGTGTACCAATACCTTCAACAAACTCCTTTCCTTTCCACCTGGCTCATTAACATTATCAAAATATAAAGTCCATTTTGAACCAGAAATGAAATTATTTCATCAGTACCGAATGATACTTGCCTTTTTAGCATAAGCCCATTTTACTTATAAAACATATTGAAAAACAAATATAAGGAATTGTATGCCAAACAAATAATACATTACTGTCATGCCAAACAAATAATACTCTACTGTCACTTAGGATAATAGGGAGTATCAAATCTGTTCTAGAAACTGTGCTTGGTGCTGTCACTACAAATGTAAAGACATGGTCTCTGCCCTCAGGAAGCTTCTGAAGTGGTTGGAAGGATACTATGTTACCAGGTACTTAAAATGCAGTACCAGGCAGCAAAGAAGGGCAAGGGGCCATGGGAGTTAGGAAATGCTTCCCACTGGTAGTGTCATTTGTATGGATAGAGGTGTACCAACATCTGGGCAGTGGGAAGAAGTTGTAGTCAGTGGGAAAATTCTATGCAAAAGACATGGTACGGCTTCCCTGGTGGCGCAGTGGTTGAGAGTCCGCCTGTCGATGCAGGGGACACGGGTTCATGCCCCAGTCCGGGAAGATCCCACATGCCACAGAGCGGCTAGGCCCGTGAGCCATGGCCGCTGAGCCTGCGCGTCCGGAGCCTGTGCTCTGCAACGGGAGAGGCCACAACAGTGAGAGGCCCGCGTACCGCAAAAAAAAAAAAAAAAGAAAAGAAAAAAAAAAAAAGACATGGTATTTGGGGGGAATATTGCCTCTGAAATGTACAAGATGGGGATTGCATGGTACAGCTGCTGAGATAGATGGATTCTATAAAAAGAAAAGTTTATTTCATCACCATCATATTACTTTAGATAATCAGTTGCAAAATATCTAAAGAAACAGATACCAGTACCAAAACATTTTACTGAAAGCAAAAAGCCTATAAATGGCGCTTTCTTCTGACTCTGCCATAGTTCTCTCAATAATCAGTCTGGTCCCAAAAGCATGAATGAGAACTTCCTTGATAAGCAACTTTCAACTGAATTCAGACATTTGGTTTAGATTGCTTCCCTGCATAAGTTAGAAATACCGTGGATGCTGTGTAGCTCTTGGAAAGTGATTGACCTAACAGGGGTTCCTATTTTCTGAGGCAGTAAAATGTGAGGGTAGGCGTAGCTTCAATTACAATCTCTCCTTCTACTTTCAGTTCTGAACTATTACACAACCAGTTGCTGGCAAGGAACAAAGAAATAAAAAACTGAAAGCATTGCTGCCTATGGATTTTCTTTATATCTTTTTCTTTTTTTTTTAATACCATTGGCAGAATTACAAGTCACAAAGATTGCTCCTATATTTGAGAAGCCAACCAAAAGAACTATGAAGATTTTATTAATGTCAATAGCCATTAAATCGTGAGGTTTCTAAAAAGTTTAACATGACAACAAAATAATTCTGTTATCGAAGCACATTTTTATTTTTATTTATTTATTTTTATTGGAGTATAATTGCTTTACCATGTTGTGTTAGTTTCTGCTGTACAATGAAGTGAATCAGCTATATGTATACATACATCCCCTCCCTCTTGGACCTCCCCACCGCCCCTGCCCCCTGATCCCACCCACCTAGGTCATCACAGAGCACCAAGCTGAGCTTCCTGTGCTATACCGCAGGTTCCCACTACCTATGTATTTTACACATGATTGTGTATTTATGTCAAACCTAATCTCCCAATTCATCCCACCCTTTCCTTCCCCTTATGTGTCCACACATCCGTTCTCTATGTCTGTGTCTCTTTTCCTGACCTGCAACTAGGTTCATCTGTACCATTTTTCTAGATTCCACACATATGTGTTAATATATGATATTTGTTTTTCTCTTTCTGACTTACTTCACTCTATGTGACAGACTCTAAGTCCATCCACATCTCTACAAATGACCCAGTTTCATTCCTTTTTATGGCTGAGTAATGGTCCATTTTATATATATATATATATATATATATATATATATATATATATATATATATATATATATATATATATAAATCACATCTTCTTTATCCATTCATCTGGTGATGGACATTTAGGTTATTTCCATGTCCTGGCTATTGTAAATAGTGCTGCAATGAACACTTGGTATTGATGTACATTTTTAAAGCGCCCAGAGTTTATTATAGAGGACCTTACTATAAACAGCTCAAAATTAAGTATCTTTGACACAGATAAGAATTTAAATATTTCAAAACATTTTTTTAAAGCTGATTTATCAACTGAAACACAATTAAAGAAGTGAACATGAATTTCTACGTAAGAACACATTTTTAGGTTTGGTTATATATTCTGAGGCTGCCAAGTTCACAATGAGTGGCTAGTGGACCAGCCAACTAGATAAATGCTAGGCTGAGAGAAGATGCATTTCACAACTTTTCCAGGAAAGCTCCACTAGATCTGATTAAAGAATCTCCATCTCTATAAAGCCTGCTCTGTATTCAGTCTAACGGTAGAGAATAGCTTGAAAAGGAACAAAGACTGAAG
Source organism: Mesoplodon mirus (assembly GCF_964341445.2). Taxonomy (NCBI): domain Eukaryota; kingdom Metazoa; phylum Chordata; class Mammalia; order Artiodactyla; family Ziphiidae; genus Mesoplodon; species Mesoplodon mirus. The sequence continues at coordinate 116,840,661 of NC_138982.1, forward strand.
GTGATAATAATTGTTCTTTTTGTTGAGTAGTAAGTATGTACAACGTACTGATTTCTAACTCTTTAACAAGTATTGTCTCATTTATCCTCCCAACACTATGAGTTATGTGACATCATTACAGTGCTCCTCTGAAAGAAATGTCTTATTTTTATTGCCCCCTCTGAATTACTCCTGAATATAGACATCTCTTGGTCCTATCTTTTCTCCAGCTGTAGCAACAGTAAGTATCATGGCATTGATGTGCTTCTGGAACAATAGAAGTGATGTGCTAATTCTTATTTCATAGAGGTTATTAATTCCAAGCAAGTTAAGGAGCTATAAAGATGCTATGTAACAAAGAACATTTAAGAAGCACCTACCATATTCACAGATTTGTTGAGAAAAATATTAGATACTCTCTGAAGGGAGATAAAAAGTAGAGAATAATAGAGTAAATATACTAAAAAGAGAGCTTGCTTTTTCCTTTTATTTTTCCTTGTGGTTTTCCAACAAAAGAGTCATAGGGGATATTTCTGTTCTTCTACCTTAATTACAGTGTATGTCTGGACATATGGTCTATCGTCAAAATGCTTTGATCTTGTCATTATACATGAATGTTTGAGTAGGCATTTCCCTCCTCCTTTAATATGTATTCTGGACCTGTACTATGTAAATATTATTGTACTATTTCTCTGGCTTTCGTGGGTACGCCAGATCAAAAAGAAAAACATAAAAAGGTAACACAAATCGCAACTAAATTAATAATTATCTATGGCTTGGATTTAGAGACTGAGACAAAAAAGATATCATTGAAAACTAAAATCCAAATTGAAATCCTTTGCCAATGTTTAAACAAGACTAGAAACATCAAAGCTGAAATGAATTCTTATATTTGTCTGTTAGGTCTTCTTAGTAAATAAAAATGTTACTACTGTGTTACAGGAAGAATCACAGTTATCTTATTATTCTAGTATTTTTTTCTAGTATTAATTGGACTTTTGAATCTTCTGAGATACTTTAATAAACCACCAGTTTTAGAATTTCAAATAATTATCTTCAACTATAAAATAGATGCTAGAATATGGCAATCATTTTAATACAGAATAATGTATTATCAATATAATTTATGTCTTTAATAAGAGTCAGAGCCATTAAAATTTATATATTGAAGATATGGAGTTGTAAGATAAAATGTTGAGAGAAAAAAACATTTTATTTAATGTGTAAATTAATGTAAATAATAATTACATTAATAAACTTAGAATTAGTTTGTCAAGTCCCAATATGGAATATAATGGTCTTTCCAAGAGTCTGAAAGTGGTAATCTAGGGACAAATAAAATAAAACATTAACTTAAATACTAAGAAATTTAGAAACCATACTTTAGTGTGGTTGAAAGGTAAAATTCATTTTAAAAGATACATTCATGCATGATAATTAGTAAAATAGGATGTTTATTTCTACAGATATATTTACCATACTCTCTCCAATGATATAATAGATTTGAAAATACTTTCATTCATTTAAACAATACTTACTGATGTTCAATTTGGGGCTAGACATTGTGTTAGATGCTTTGTGAGGATCAATTAAGTAGGTGGAGAGGATACACAAAGAAGAAGACAGGATCCCTAACACCGGGTAGCTCTTGTTCTAAACAGGAAGATGGTCACCCACATGTGTGCAACAAAATATATTAAGTACAACTATATTTTGGAGCAAAAAGGCAAGAGTAACTTTATACAGTTGTAAAACTGTTAGTTCATTTAGGATTAGAAAGATGTTCATAGTTATTGCTTGAGTTTGCTTTTAAGAGGACCACTTTGCCCACCCACAAGGAATCTTGGTACCACTAGCCAATTCAGAATTCTGGTCTAGAGCAGTCATAGATTTTTTTTTAGAAGTTTGTATTTCATCTTCTTTATTTTTTCTTGAACTTTTGAATTTTATTATATTTATTTTTTATACAGCAGGTTCTTATTAGTTATCTATTTTATACATATTAGTGTATATATGTCAATCCCAATCTCCTAATTCATCCCATCACCAAAAAACAATCATAGATTTTACACAGGATGGTGTTTAACATATCCTTATGAGATGGAGATGTTGTAATTTTTGCTCTTTAGAAAACCTCGAAAATCCCCATTCAAAATCCCCTTTCAAAACCCCCTCCACATGTGTTGGCAGTGTTATCTATCATTGATCATATCTAAAAGATCTGCTGCTCTTTGAATAAGAATCATGTTTCTACTGTTGTCTGAAATATTTCCATTGTGATGCTCACAACTATTTTTAATATTTATGGGATGGTGCTTCAGTCTGTTGCAAATTCAGAGCACATGTTCACCAGTGACAAGAACCAGAAGAATGCCATACATTTTATGAACTGTTAATGAGTCCGTAAACTGACTGTTTTGTAGCCAAAACCCTGCTACTACTGGCATTAGCTGACATTCCAATTTGGATTTCTGCTTGAAAATCAGTCTGTTCTAAAGTAATAACTCTGTTCTTGCCCTACTTTTGCTCAAAGTAGTATCAGATTTCACTTATGGAACATAATTTTAGGAGGAAAAAAAAAGGGGCTGCACTGTTGGTTGCCTCCTTGTTCTTAGGTAAAGCCAGCATTCTCTGTTTTAGACTTTGTGCTTATTTCTAGAAAGTTAGTAGGCACACAAGCAATGTCTATTGAGTAAGCTTGTCAAAACTTGTCAAAACTGCCTTTTAAATATATGGTGCTAACTTGGATATATTAACAGCCATGGCACGGCATGGCAGGTTTTAGGAGGTACCTCTGGGTGGAAAGCAATTCATTATTCAGATATTACTAACATTGTAACAAATGAGATAGTACCTGGGAATATTTGTTTAAACTAAGAAGTATTTTAGATATGAAAGTTTTTTTACTTTATTTTCTATTATTTTGTATATGTAATTTCCATCTCCCATTCTACTTCCTTACATTCAAGATACCTTTCCCCAATAGATCAGTATTGTCATTAACAAATGTTTATCAATTATCTGCTATATTCAAAGTTCTGGTTTAAGAACTGTGCATATAAAAACACATAAGACATTGTCCCTGTCCTTAAGGAGTTTTTTTTTTTTTTTCACCCAAGTGCATAGTTTATATTAGGGTTCACTCTTGGTGTTTTATATTCTATGTATTGTATATTTGCCAAATGTATCATGACATGTATTCTCCATTATAGTACCATATAGAATATTTAAACTGTCCTAAAAATCCTTTGTGCTCAGCCTATTTAACTCCCCTTTCCCCCAAACATCTGATTCAGGGAGTTTTCAGACACTTGATGAGGCCATGCCTAGAGAAAAAGTAGCCCCAAAATATCAGCTACCCATAAGTACATTTCCAGTGAGTGTTTGCAAACATTAATATTGAAAGGGTTCCGAAGACAGAATGACCACTCTGGCCTGAAATGACTGGCAAAGGCTTAGCTTACATGGAACTTAACTGGAAGGACAGGACCTTGACTGAGCAGAGAAATAGAGGAAAAGCTGTTCACACTGAGATACTGGCAAAGGGAAATTCTGGAGGTAGGTGTGTTTTTGGTTGGAACTTGACATTTAATATTTGATGTTTTATATAATTTTGTAGGATGAGAAGACCTTCAGTGACCTACCAAGAACACATTTGAATCACGTCATGCCCAGTATAGATGGGAGTGAGTCATCAACTCCCACTGACCTTGAGAGAGTCCATCTACATCTAACCATAGTTCATGTGTGAAATCACCCTTCCTCCGTGGTCTCTTTCTAATGGGAGGGTTCTTAAAGTTCTGGGGTAATAGTTTTAGCCCAAATCAAGGATTGATTCTCTCTCTCTCTCTTTCCCTCTCTCTCAGCTTTCAGTGGACATTAATTAGGCCATCTTGTCCCAGGTAGAAGAGTAATATAAAGGAGGAATAAAATAAGTCTGAAAATGTGGGGAGTTACAGAGTACAGGTTGCCAGAAACTCACCAGGAAGTTTATGCTGAGTGCCTACCATGTACCATGTATTGTGCTAGTTGCAGTGGAGGATACAAAAGAGGTGAAATGCATCTGTATTGTCAAGCTTACCAAGTCAAAAAGAAAACACATGAAATAGAGAACACACAGTTATATTTGTTTCCACAGTGAATTGGAAAGCACATACTTAAAATGCTGCAGCTCAGGACTGTGGAGTAAGGCCTGCATTAGGAGCCTTAACACTGGCAGAAAGTGTAAAACTCTTAAAAAATGTATTTTATACAAATCCCAGGCGCTTCTCATGTATGTTATCAGTCTTGACACACATTTCTTTCTCAAATGTGGGTCTTTTCTGGTTTTAGTCAAGAATTGGAATTCCTGTAATTATTACTAGAGGGAATACCATTAACTAAATTACAGTTTCTCCAGGGGGTAAAAGAATAATGACATTTCTAAACGACCTAATGTTACTTTAACACGGAGTCCTTCGACAAGAGCATTTGGCTCTGCTGAGCTGTAAAGACGCAGGTTAAAAAAAAAACATGTAAGTAACAGTGGACACATTGGACATTTTTCACTTTAAGTTAAAGGGCACTGTTATCTGGGGTAAGGGTTTTAAAGGAACCCCCAGTTATCTACAAAAGGGTTATTGCCATTATTTGTGACAATGTGGAGTATACTCTCCTGCTCACACATGCTCAGATTGAGGGCCGCCCAGGCTATAGGTGACAGTACTAATTCTGAGTCTAAGTGGAGGAAACAAGAGTACATTTCACAACAAATAAATAAGCGTTTGGGATCATTATCTAGTTTATGTAAAAATATCTTGGCCTTTCCATCAGTAGATGATTAAAAATGTACTCTAGATGCAACATCATTAGTCTGCAGTAAGCCTAAACACAGAAAACCTTGTGGATTTGGACTAATTTGGAGGAAGGCCAATATGAAATTTAATATAGTTTTATTGATTTTGAATATAAATATTAATTTGAACTAAGAGCTAATTTAATACTTATAAGTTGAAATCTTGCTGGGATTACTTCAATAAATAGATAAGTTTATTAAGTTCCTTTAAAAACTGTTTTATGAAGCAAATAAAAATGTTTCCTACAGTCAGACTTACACCCTCAGTATACCTGGCAAATCGTTCTGCAGTGTGTGTGAGAAGGTGCACTGAATTCAACCCTTCCAGAGAACTGCCAGCCTGTTGGCTTCATTAATCACCTAATTCCCCTGGGCAGGAAAATTAGTGATAGGCTAGTTGTGCACTCACTTGAGAGTACCAAGATGTGAAGGGTTTTTATACTCAATTACCTGTATAACTTTTTCCTGAAAAGTAAATACCACTACAGGTTCGAGCTCCTGTCCGGGAAGATCCCACATGCCGTGGAGTGGCTAAGCCCGTGCGCCACAACTACTGAGCCTGTGCTCTAGAACGCGCGAGCCACCACTACTGAGCCCGCGTGTCACAACTACTGAAGCCTACGCGCCTAGAGCCCGTGCTCCACAACAAGAGAATCCACTGCAGTGAGAAGCCCACGCACCGCAAGGAAGCGTAGCCTCCGCTCACTGTAACTAGAGAAAGCCCACGCACAACAACGAAGACCCAACACAGCCAAATATAAATAAATAAGTTTATTAAAAAAAAAAAGTAAATACCACTATATTCAAAATGACTACTGTGCACAGTATGATATGAGCCTCTGTTTCCCTACCTGTAACTTGTAATATTTGTCCCACTGATTATTATGAGGATTACAGGTATATTACTTTTGTCATATGAGGATTAAATATATGTGGAAGTTTCTTTTAAAACTCTAAAAAGTACTGTATGTATTGAATAAGCATTGTTGTTAATATTAGCTGAGACTATGACCTTTGTCTTCAAATTTTCAGTAAAGATTTTTTGAGAAGTATCCTCAGTTTCTCTTGCTCTTCCTTTCATCTTGGGTTATTTTTTTTTTTTGCTTTCTAACAAATTTAATCAGTTATACATATACATATGTTCCCATATCCCCTCCCTTTTGTGTCTCCCGCCCACCGTCCCTATCCCACCCCTCCAGGCGGTCACACAGCACCGAGCTGATCTCCCTGTGCTATGCGGCTGCTTCCCACTAGCTATCTGCCTTACGTTTGGTAGTGTATATATGTCCATGCCGCTCTTTCACTTTGTCACAGCTTACCCTTCCCCCTCCCCATATCCTCAAGTCCATTCTCTAGTAGGTCTATGTCTTTATTCCTGTCTTACCCCTATGTTCTTCAGGACATTTTTTTTTTTCTTAAATTCCATATGTATGTGTCAGCATACAGTATTTGTCTTTCTCTTTCTGACTTACTTCACTCTGTATGACAGACTCTAGGTCCATCCACCTCATTACAAATAGCTCAATTTCATTTCTTTTTATGGCTGAGTAATATTCCATTGTATATATGTGCCACATCTTCTTTACCCATTCAACCGATGATGGACACTTAGGTTGTTTCCATCTCCGGGCTATTGTAAATAGGGCTGCTATGAACATTTTGGTACAGGTCTCTTTTTGAATTATGGTTTTCTCTGGGTATATGCCCAGTAGTGGGATTGCTGGGTCATATGGTAGTTCTATTTGTAGTTTTTTAAGGAAACTCCATACCGTTCTCCATAGTGGCTGTACCAATTCACATTCCCACTAGCAGTGCAAGAGTGTTCCCTTTTTTCCACACCCTCTCCAGCATTTATTGTTTCTAGAATTTTTGATGATGGCCATTCTGACTGGTGTGAGATGATATCTCATTGTAGTTTTGATTTGCATTTCTCTAATGAGTAAAGATGTTGAGCATCCTTTCATGTGTTTGTTGGCAGTCTGTATATCTTCTGTGGAGAAATGTCTATTTAGGTCTTCTGCCCATTTTTGGATTGGGTTGCTTGTTTTTTTGTTATTGAGCTGCATGAGCTGCTTATAAATTTTGGAGATTAATCCTTTGTCAGTTGCTTCATTTACAAATATTTTCTCCCATTCTGAGGGTTGTCTTTTGGTCTTGTTTATGGTTTCCTTTGCTGTGCAAAAGCTTTTAAGTTTCATTAGGTCCCATGTGTTTATTTTTGTCTTTATTTCCATTTCTCTAGTAGGTGGGTCAAAAAGGATCTTGCTGTGATTTATGTCATAGAGTGTTCTGCCTATGTTTTCCTCTAAGAGTTTGATAGTGTGTGGCCTTACATTTAGGTCTTTAATCCATTTTTAGCTTATTTTTGTGTATGGTGTTAGGGAGTGATCTAATCTCATACTTTTACATGTCCCTATCCAGTTTTCCCAGCACCACTTATTGAAGAGACTGTCCTTTCTCCACTGTACATTCCTGCCTCCTTTATCAAAGATAAGGTGACCATATGTCCGTGGGTTTATCTATGGGCTTTCTATCCTGTTCCATTGATCTATCTTTCTGTTTTTGTGCCAGTACCACACTGTCTTGATTACTGTAGCTTTGTAGTATAGTCTGAAGTCAGGGAGCCTGATTCCTCCAGCTCCATTTTTCGTTCTCAAGATTGCTTTGGCTATTCGGGGTCTTTTGTGTTTCCATACAAATTGTGAAACTTTTTGTTCTAGTTCTGTGAAAAATGCCAGTGGTAGTTTGATAAGGATTGCATTGAATCTGTAGATTGCTTTGGGGAGTAGAGTCATTTTCACAATGTTGATTCTTCCAATCCAAGAACATGGTACATCTCTCCAGCTATTTGTGTCATCTTTAATTTCTTTCATCAGTGTCTTATAATTTTCTGCATACAGGTCTTTTGTCTCCTTAGGTAGGTTTATTCCTAGATATTTTATTCTTTTTGTTGCAATGGTAAATGGGAGTGTTTCCTTGATTTCACTTTCAGATTTTTCATCATTAGTATATAGGAATGCCAGAGATTTCTGTGCATTAATTTTGTATCCTGCTACTTTACCAAATTCATTGATTAGCTCTAGTAGTTTTCTGGTAGCATCTTTAGGATTCTCTATGTATAGTATCATGTCATCTGCAAACAGTGACAGCTTTACTTCTTCTTTTCCGATTTGGATTCCTTTTATTTCCTTTTCTTCACTGATTGCTGTGGCTAAAACTTCCAAAACTAGGTTGAGTAAGAGTGGTGAGAGTGGGCAAGCTTGTCTTGTTCCTGATCTTAGTGGAAATGGTTTCAGTTTTTCACCATTGAGGGTGATGTTGGCTGTGGGTTTGTCATATATGGCGTTTATTATGTTGAGTAAAGTTCCCTCTATGCCTACTTTCTGCAGGGTTTTTATCATAAATGGGTGTTGAATTTTGTCAAAAGCTTTCTCTGCATCTATTGAGATGATCATATGGTTTTTCTCCTGCAATTTGTTAATATGGTGTATCACGCTGATTGATTTGCGTATATTGAAGAATCCTTGCATTCCTGGAATAAACCCCACTTGATCATGGTGTATGATCCTTTTAATGTGCTCTTGGATTCTGTTTGCTAGTATTTTGTTGAGGATTTTTGCATCTATGTTCATCAGTGATATTGGCCTGTAGTTTTCTTTCTTTGTGACATCCTTGTCTGGTTTTGGTATCAAGGTGATGGTGGCCTCGTAGAATGAGTTTGGGAGTGTTCCTCCCTCTGCTATAGTTTGGAAGAGTTTGAAAAGGATAGGTGTTAGCTCTTCTCTAAATGCTTGATAGAATTCGCCTGTGAAGCCATCTGGTACTGGGCTTTTGTTTGTTGGAAGATTTTTTATCACAGTTTCAATTTCAGTGCTTGTGATTGGTCTGTTCATATTTTCTATTTCTTCCTGATTCAGTCTTGGCAGGTTGTGCATTTCTAAGAATTTGTCCATTTCTTCCAGGTTGTCCATTTTATTGGCATAGAGTTGCTTATAGTAATCTCTCATGATCTTTTGTAATACTGCAGTGTCAGTTGTTACTTTTCCTTTTTCATTTCTAATTCTATTGATTTGAGTCTTCTCCCTTTTTTTCTTGATGAGTCTGGCTAATGGTTTATCAATTTTGTTTATCTTCTCAAAGAACCAGCTTTTAGTTTTATTGATCTTTGCTATCGTTTCCTTCATTTCTTTTTCATTTATTTCTGATCGGATTTTTATGATTTCTTTCCTTCTGCTAACTTTGGGATATTTTTGTTCTTCTTTCTCTAATTGCTTAGGTGCAAGGTTAGGTTGTTTATTCGAGATGTTTCCTGTTTCTTAAGTTGGGATTGTATTGCTAAAAACTTCCCTCTTAGAACTGCTTTTGCTGCATCCCATGGGTTTTGGGTCGTCGTGTCTCCATTGTCATTTTTGTCTAGGTATTTTTTAATTTCCTCTTTGATTTCTTCAGTGATCACTTCGTTATTGAGTAGTGTATTGTTTAGCCTCCATGTGTTTGTATTTTTTACAGATCTTTTCCTGTAATTGATATCTAGTCTCATAGCATTGTGGTCGGAAAAGATACTTGATACAATTTCAATCTTCTTAAATTTACCAAGGCTTGATTTGTGACCCAAGATATGATCTATCCTGGAGAATGTTCCATGAGCACTTGAGAAAAATGTGTGTTCTGTTGTTTTTGGATGGAATGTCCTATAAATATCAGTTAAGTCCATCTCGTTTAATGTATCATTTAAAGCTTGTGTTTCCTTATTTATTTTCATTTTGGATGATCTGTCCATTGGTGAAAGTGGGGTGTTAAAGTCCCCTACTATGATTGTGTTACTGTTGATTTCTCCTTTTATAGCTGTTAGTATTTGCCTTATGTATTGAGGTGCTCCTCTGTTGGGTGTATAAATATTTACAATTGTTATATCTTCTTCTTGGATTGATCCCTTGATCATTATGTAGTGTCCTTCTTTGTCTCTTCTAGTAGTCTTTATTTTAAAGTCTATTTTGTCTGATATGAGAATTGTTACTCCAACTTTCTTTTGGTTTCCGTTTGCATGGAATATCTTTTTCCATCCCCTTACTTTCAGTCTGTATGTGTCTCTAGGTCTGAAGTGGGTCTCTTGTAGACAGCATATATATGGGTCTTGTTTTTGTATCCATTCAGCCAATCTGTGTCTTTTGTTGGGAGCATTTAGTCCATTTACATTTAAGGTAATTATCGATATGTATGTTCCTATTCCCATTTTCTTAATTGTTTTGGGTTCGTTATTGTAGGTGTTTTCCTTCTGTTGTGTTTCTTGCCTAGAGAAGTTCCTTTAGCATTTGTTGTAAAGCTGGTTTGGTGGTGCTGAACTCTCTCAGCTTTTGCTTGTCTGTGAAGGTTTTAATTTCTCCATCAAATCTGAATGAGATCCTTGCTGGGTAGAGTAATCTTGGTTGCAGGTTTTTCTCCTTCATCACTTTAATTATGTCCTGCCACTCCCTTCTGGCTTGTAGAGTTTCTGCTGAGAGATCAGCTGTTATCCTGATGGGGATTCCCTTGTGTGTTATTTGTTGTTTTTGCCTTGCTGCTTTTAATATGATTTCTTTGTGTTTAATTTTTGACAGTTTGATTACTATGTGTCTTGGCGTATTTCTCCTTGGATTTATTCTGTATGGGACTCTCTGTGTCTCCTGGACTTGATTAACTATTTTCTTTCCCATATTAGCGAAGTTTTCAACTATAATCTTTTCAAATATTTTCTCAGTCCCTTTCTTTTTCTCTTCTTCTTCTGGAACCCCTATAATTCGAATGTTGGTGCATTTAATGTTGTCCTAGAGGTCTCTGATACTGTCCTCTGTTCTTTTCATTCTTTTTTCTTTATTTTGCTCTGCAGCAGTTATTTCCACTATTTTATCTTCCACCTCACTTATCCGTTCTTCTGCCTCAGTTATTCTGCTATTGATCCCATCTAGAGTATTTTTTATTTCATTTATTGTGTTTTTAATCGATGCTTGATTCATCTTTAGTTCTTCTAGGTCCTTGTTAACTGTTTCTTGCATTTTGTCTATTCTATTTCCAAGATTTTGGATCTTGGAAATAGAATCTTGGATCATCTTTACCATCATTATTCTGAATTCTTTTTCAGGTAGACTGCCTATTACCTCTTCATTTGTTAGGTCTGGTGGGTTTTTATCTTGCTCCTTCTCCTGCTGTGTGTTTTTCTGTCTTCTCATTTTGCTTATGTTACTGTGTTTGGGGGGGGTCTCCTTTTTGCAGGCTGCAGGTTCGTAGTTCCCATTGTTTTTGGTGTCTGTCCCCAGTGGCTAAGGTTGGTTTAGTGGGTTGTGTAGGCTTCCTGGTGGAGGGGACTAGTGCCTTGTTCTGGCGGATGAGGCTGGATCTTGTCTTTCTGGTGGGCAGGTCCACGTCTGGTGGTGTGTTTTGCGGTGTCTGCAGACTTTTTATGATTTTTGGCCACCTCTCTGCTAATGGGTGGCATTGTGTTCCTGTCTTGCTTGTTGTTTGGCATAGGGTGTCCAGCACTGTAGCTTGCTGGTCGTTGAGTGAAGCTGGGTGCTGCTGTTGAGATGGAGATCTCTGGAAGATTTTCGCCATTTGATATTATGTGGATCTGGGAGGTCTCTTGTCGACCAGTGTCCTGAAGTTGGCTCTTCCACCTCAGAGGCACAGCACTGACTCCTGGCTCCTCAATTTGGGATGATGTGTTGTCTATTCATGTATTCCACAGATGCAGGGTACATCAAGTTGATTGTGGAGCTTTAATCCGCTGCTTCTGAGGCTGCTGGGAGAGGTTTCCCTTTCTCTTCTTTGTTCTCACAGCTCCTGGGTCTCAGGTTTGGATTTGGCCCCGCCTCTGCGTGTAGGTCACCGGAGGGCGTCTGTTCTTCGCTCAGACAGGACAGGGTTAAAGGAGCAGCCTTTTCAGGGACTCTGGCTCACTCAGGCCGGGCGGGAGGGAGGGGCACGGAGTGCGGGGCGAGCCTGCAGCGGCAGAGGCCGGCGTGACATTGCACCAGCCCGAGGCACACTGTGCGTTCTCCCAGGGAAGCCGCCCCTGGATCCCGGGACCCCGGCAGTGGCGGGCTGCACAGGCTCCCGGAACAGCGGTGTGGGCAGTGACCTGCGCTCGCACACAGGCTTCTTGGCGGCGGCAGCAGCAGCCCCAGCGTCCCACGCCGGTCACTGGGCTCCGTGCTTTCAGTCGCGACTCGCGCCCGTCTGTGGAGCCCCTTTAAGCAGCGTTCTTAGTCCCCTCTCCTTGCGCACCAGGAAACCAAGAGGGAAGAAAAAGTCTCTTTCCTCTTCGGCAGCTCCAGAGTTTTCCCGGACTCCCTCCCGGCTAGCTGTGGCACATTAGCCCCCTTCAGGCTGAGTTCTCGCCGCCAGCCCCAGTCCTCTCCCTGCGCTCTGACCGAAGCCCGAGCCTCAGCTTCCAGCGCCACCCGCCCCGGCGGGCGAGCAGACAAGCCTCTCGGGCTGGTGAGTGCCGCTCGGCACCGATCCTCTGTGCGGGAATCTCTCCGCTTTGCCCTACCCAGGTATGTGGGGAGTTTCTTGCCTTTTGGGAGGTCTGGGGTCTTCTGCCAGCATTCAGTAGGTGTTCTGTAGGAGTTGTTCCACGTGTAGCTGTATTTCTGGTGTACCCGTGGGGAGGAAGGTGATCTCCGTGTCTTACTCTTCCGCCATCTTATCTTGGGTTAATTTTTATACAATCTACCTCACTCACTCTGTCTCCTTTCTTCCTTCCCTTCCTCCCTCCCTCCCTTTCTCCTTCTCCTCCTTCCTTCCTTCCATCCTTTCTTTCTTTTTCTTCCCCTGTCTTTATCTTCATTATTTATAACACATGATTGTGAGTATTAATCAACTTGTCCTCCTAAAATAAGCAACTCTCAACAGTCCTTAATATGTAGGCCAGTGTATACATGTTTACTGTGCCAGATTTTAAAACTGACTACAATTCTTTGTAGAATCTCTCATAAAAAGATGGAATCTCTTCACCCCTTGCATCTGAACAGGTCCTGTGACTTGCTTTGACCAATAGAATGTAGTGGAATTGATGTTGAAACCATTCTGAGCTTAGGACTCAAGAGGCCTTACATTACTTTGTACTCCCTCTTGGAAACCTGCACTGAAGTGTATATAAGCCCATATTAGCCCCCTGGATAAAGAGATAAGCCCTCCCAGTTGCATCCATTTTATGCTATTTCCCAGCCTACAATGCAGCAGCCACCAGTGCATGAATAAGCCCTGCTTACCTCAGAGAAACCACCCAGCAATCCAAATTGCTTATCCACAGAATCATGAACAAAATAAAATGGTTATTGTTTTGAGCCACTAAATTTATTTACCAATAGTTATGCAACAAAAATGAACTGATACCCCTACTGATGACAGGTTATCAGGTTATACAGAACTGAGACATCAAAAGCCCAAATCATAAAATCTCTCTCATGTCATTCTTGCTCTGGTATTTTTCTTTTATTTTTCATACTATCAGTATTTATTTTCACTTGTCCCATTATAATGATATTGTTATCAGAAAACACTTCTCTAATCTGTGAATATCACTGGAACTGTCTTCATGTGCTCTCAGATATTAGAAAACCCTAAGATTTAGGGATATCTAGAGTGAGCACGTTCTCAATTAGTCAGCAAAGTCATTGATAAACATATTAAGGATCACTAGACCTCCATGATTGTTTTGACCAATGAATGTAGTGGAAGTGATGCAGAATCCCTTCCAAGCCCAGGATTCAAGAGACCTTACATTCTTCTGTGCACCCTCTTGGAGTCGTGCACCAAAATATGAATAAGCCCTGCCTAGCTTCCTGGATGATGAGAAACCACAGAGGGACAGACAGTATTCAAGAAGCACTATTCTTTAGCAGGAAAATACAATAATAAGAGAAATAAAAATTCATAATAAAGTATAAAATTATCAATTCTACTATCAGATCAAATGTTTCAGGTGCTTTAACATATTCATTCATGTATAAGTATTCACATTTTAAATTGAAAGATATATATGACGGATGTGTTTTTCATATATACTTAAAAACAGTACTTTTTTTTTTTAAATTTTATGCTACCAAACAAAAATTTCTATAAAAACATGGAATAGATATAAGTATGGAATTTAAAAAGGCTGAAATATCTTATGTCTAAATAAGCAGAACAACAATTGTATAAAAACTAAATAACTTGTACATACATATTATATCTTAATATTTGTTTTTACTCATCTTATTGACTTATTCACAAAAAGACAATAAGGATGGGGGAGGATATGCTTGTATGGGGCAGGGGATATATAGGAAATCTCTGTACCTTCTCCTTAATGTTGCCATGAACCTAAAACTGCTTTAGAAAATACAATATTAATTTAAAAAAAAAAAGAAAAAAAGACAATAAGAAGATCTGTAATACTGGGGCAGACACACTGGCAGTCACATATTAAAACGTGTGTCTGATAATAATGATGGTACAGACTGTTGGTGTTGCTTTTTTCAATCAAACAGTAACATCAAGCCAAGACGCCACTAAAAGTGAATACTTATGCATGACTAGTAGAATAAAATAAGGAAGGTCTGGATTACTTTGTTAAACTCTCTTTCATGATCCACCAAAGTTCTATATGAAAATACTCAATAAAAGTCTACTGTCAATCTGAATTAACAATGGCTGATTACAAATTATTTTCAAAGAGATTATTTTCAAGTACATACAGAAATTCAGAATGTGGTCAAATATAGCTTATGGTGTCTCCTTCAAAGACTGTTGTACATAATTATCATTTTGATTACTAATTTTGCTCATTTATTTATATCTAGTGTAACAGTAAACTTCAAGCTTATGCTCAAATTATTCCTAATTCTAAATTAATTAAAACTTTACCAATATTAACATCTGGGATAGATTTTCCAGTAACATTTTCAAATTTTTTTAAAAATGGGACTTATTGATTAACATAAGGTTTTATGGACTTAGGTATGTTTTTATTATACTGTTCACTGTAATAATTCACTTAGTTGATGAAATGTGGAAATTTCTAGCACATTTCTGTGGTTTGTTGGAGGATGAGGACAAAGTATTAACATAGGTTTCTCTGGAATACTGAGGATATAGTTTCATAAGAGTATATCTTTAAGGCAGGTATCAAGTTACCTATTTCTTAGTATGGTATCTTATAGAGCCTTGCATATGACTTGGAACATAATGAGCCCTTAATAAAGGTTTGCTAAAAGATATAATAAACAATTTCTTACTGGCTATTTTGACTCTGTCACTAATTAGGTTTCACATTAGAATTTCAGGGAAAGTTATATGACAAATTTTTTTTTATTACTGCACTGTTGTTATCATCTTTGCTCTTTGTAATCATTTCAGTGTCAATCACTTAGAATTATGAAAGAAAATTATGACAAATGAAAGCAGTTTCTAGCTTACGCCACACATTCAAATTTTAGAGTTTGTGTTTGGGAACTCCAAATGTGCTTTTTCCATAGGAACAACATTAGAAATAATTAGGTTCCCAGGCCAGAACACAAATTCCTATTCGATCATTAACGTACCTAAATTATATTACTAATATAACAAGTTTAAGTTCCAAGTTATGATAACTGATGGGCATACAGAGGAGCAAGAAAAATACTTTTTCTCCTTTTCTTATACAGGGTTGTCCAATGTTAACATTTCAAGATGTACACAGATTGTATTTTGGGCTCATTTATCAGCTTTTTTTTTTTTTTTTTAAGTTTTCTCTTACTTTAAGGCCCCAAGAAGTCTCAGGAGCCCTACCCATCAAAGTGTGGCATGTAACTTACCTTTATTTCCTCTTCCTGTTTAAAGAGAGCAATTAGGATGGAAACATGATAATTAAACCAATTCACACTGAGGTATAAATGACTGAAAGCCTTTTAACTAAATTCAAGAGAGAGATTTGCATTTTTTGTTGTTTTTTTTTAAACAGGTCATTAACCAAAATCAACATTAGTTGAAAGAATTTCAAGCACTATTTCAAAATAATGTTCAAAAAAAGAAATAGACAAAGTGAGTGAAGACATTTTAGGGCAGTTAACTAAGATAAAAAAAGTTTATTTTTAATGATTTGTATGTGATTTTTAGGATCATTTCCTCGAAGATATCTTTGAATTTCACAAATCTTTATTCCTTCATTTTTCACGACAGAGTTGTCAAGAGTCCAAGTTGTTAATTTTATCTAATTGTATTATTTAATAAAAAATAATACTGCACATTGAAATGATATTAGTAGCTCCTTTTAGAAGGTAGGTAGAACAAAAATTGATGAACAGGAGATTGACTGCAAGTCAGAAGTTTTGAAATCAAGAAATACTTTGATTTTTCTCAAAAAAATGTTTCTAGCCAAAATAACCTTTGAGTTCTTATTTTTTAGAATAATCACAGTAGAAAATGGGTCTCTTTAAAAATTGAAGACCAGGGTGGTGTTAAGTCTTCCTCATGATGTGTCTTAGCAATGGTGATGTATAATCTGTTATTTAGGAGAACAGAGCTTTAAATTCATTCATAGCTTTTTAAATTAAAGTTAAATTTAAAATATATGTTTACTAATATGTGGATATAGATGGCTTCTTTAGAAAAGTTGATAGGATATGCAAGAGTATTGGAGACAATGATCTTAAGAGTGAAAATATATTAATGTCACTGGTTCCATGCCTTCTCTGTCCTATATGTCCCTCGTCTGACTTACTTTTGGCAGAGCATGTATAATTCTGTGGGAGGATAGATCTATTTCTAACAATGTATTTTGCTTACACTGTTGGATACTAAGTAATTTTTCTTGGGACAGGAAGGTCTATTCTCTGGGTGGCATAAATTTCACACTCATAAAAAAAAAAAAAAACCAAGCATCAGCATTGAAGACCTGGAAGCCCTATTTGGTCATGGAAATTATAAGGAGCAACCCCTTTAAATTTATATAGTTTTCCATACGTACAGCAGAGTGAATATCTGATTAAAAGCTTTCAAATAACCGTGCTTTTGAGGATATATGTCCACCACACTGGGGTCATTAGCCTTACTGGAATGAAAAACACGAATTCAGAGCTTTTTGAACTCTGCCATACTCTATTTTCTCTGATAGTTAAAGCCTTTCTACTCCCACTAACGATCTATTCACTTGGTTTCTTATTGCAAATCAATAAATGTCAGGATATTCATGCTCTGCATATTAATACACTAAAAGCATTGCATGTTAATCTAATATTAGGTCTTTATCTATATTTTCTATGGTAAAGAAGATTATTTTTCTTTTCTTTGGATTGTGAATTTATTATCTCTTCAAAAGTCCTCAAAATAATAAATCCCATGATAAAACAAAACAAAACAGCATTGTGGAACCATGATTTATACAGCTCCCTTGAATAAACACAGAGATTCTAGCTCATGGTGGTTATAAAAATATGAGCTACATTTCATTGTAATTGGTATCGATGACTTCAAACTACACATAGAAAGCGAAAACTAGAAAACAATGCATACTGTGGGATGATATTGCATTTAGATTAATTACTTATATGATTTAGAAATGTTGCAATACAGCATATTACACAATGGTTTGAATTAACTGGTAGCCATCAACTCCCATAGGAATAAATAACCATAAGTTTCAATGGCTGTTATTTCACAATGTTAATGTATTAAGTTATATGCTGAATATCATGTTTTAAGAAAATTGTCAATGTTGGGTGGAGCTAGTATTTATTAACCTTAATATGTTGATTTCCTAAATTTTTACACTCATGACAAACTTTAAATATAGATAGCTTCGTTATTTCAAAAGTTCTCTGTTTCTCTTATTAATGATTTTGCAGATGCAGTATGCATTCTTGTGTGCATATGTCCTAACTGGAAATATATGGGCAAGAGAGCTACCTGATCATGTTGAACCTCTGGCTAAGACTTTCAGAATGGTAATTTTAAGAGAGATGAAGAAGAAATTAAATCAAGATGAATCCCATAGAGTTGGTCATAGGTACCCTAAGCTTCCCTATTACATTTTTACATCTTATTTTACTTCTTAACTAAGTAGGGGGATAAAAGGGGAAATTAAAACAAAATTCTTTATTCAGTAAGTCTCAGAAAGTAATATGAGACTTACTGAATAAAGTAAGAAAGTAAGTTACTGGGGTTGGGAAGGAAAAAAATAGTGTTGCCATTCTGAGATCTATTAGATCTCAAAAGATAAAAGAGTATAAATTCAAATCATTCGTTCATTTAAATCCTTAGGTTTAATGCTAATAATAGGATTCTGGTGGAAGAAAGATAAATAATGTCTGTTAGACGTAAAAGAAACACAAGGGTTTCCTTGTTCATGCATGTCCCTGTGCCTATGTGCATGTGTCCACAAACACACACATACACTATGTAAGAAAATTTTATTTCATCTACCATTAGAGCTCCCTGAAATGCTTTGTCCCAAATATCCTGCCAGATTTCTCTCCACCGTCTTGCTTATATCAGTGTTCCAGTACCAAATGCTAAGTCTTATTAAAATATCAGGATGGTCATAAGGTGGAAAATCAGAGTGCATAAGAGGAAACATTCTCCCAACAAGGAATCATTTAAACATTTAAATTAAAAAATTAAATTAAATTTTGTTTTAGTAGGATAACACTCAATTTTTAAATTTTTTTTCAAATGTTATTCTAAAAAAATGGCATGTTAATAGCAAACATTTCAGTTCAAATGTTACTTAAAATATGGACCAACTTTAAAACAAAATCACTCCCAATCTACTTACTAATGGGAAATAGAAATTGGCATTTTTAGTCTACCATATTATATGTTGTTTATATTCACCAGATTACAAAAGAGTGATTAAGAGTGGATTCAGCCTGCACAGATTCAAAAGCTACTTTGTTTCATTGGCCAGTTTAGGTAGCTTTTCTGTACCTCAGTTTCCTAATCCATGAAATGAACATAATATCTCATGTAAAGTGCTTAGAATATGACAAGTTTATATAGGTCCTAAAAAAAACTACCTATTATTATCCACTCTATGTGGCTTATTTTATTAATATTTTAGCAGTTTCACATTAAATGATTTTTTGTTGTTAAAACTATCAATTTTTTTTGGTGGTCAGTGAAAATTAGTATGGAAAAGTATTGGTATTCAGTGAGTGTGTAATTATCATGTTAATAAGGACCTTAGAGAGCTAATACATATGAAGAGACAGGACTAATATCCCTTCTAGGAATCCTGAATTATGGCATAATATTTTTAAGCTAGGTACATTAATTTTCTAAATAGCACAGTGGGGAAATTTCAAGTTTCTCATTGGAGTGGATCTCTAAATGAGCAGCATCATGATAGGACTGGGGACAACCATTTCTTTTCTAGACTAAGTCTATTCAAATGCAGTGTGAGGTTCAGTTTTGCTACTGTCTATTCATTTCTTGATCACAGAGCACAAACTGCAGTTCAGAAAGAAAGTTTTAGGCTTTGTTGTCAGTTAGAACAAAGAATTAGAAGCACACATGCCTCAGTTCTACTGAAACAAAGAAAATTACTCCACTGGGAATAACAGGGTATTGGAAGCAAGGCCCACACCAGCAGAATGAAGTGGAAAATAAGACATTTATCAAGATAACTTAGAAGAAAAGAAGGAAGAAAGAAAGAGAGGAAGAATGGAAGGAAGGAAGGGAGGGAAGGAGGGAGGGAGGAAGGGAGGGAGGGGAAAGAGAATAAGAATATTCTATTCTTGACTTCCCTGGCATTCCAGTGGTTAGGACTCTGGGTGCTCATCGCTGAAGGCCTGGGTTCAATCCCTGGTCAGGGAAGGTCAGGGAAGTGCTGCATGGAGAGGCCAAAAAAAAAAAAAAAAAAAAAAAAACGAATATGCTATTCTTTCCTAGGTTTCTGACCTTCATCATGGCCCAAACTCCCACAACACAATTGAGGTAAATTATTGATAGAGTTCTTTGGAAAGTGCTTTTTAGCCTGACTTATTCGCATAATTAACTCAATTCTCAATTTAGTACTTCACTCTGGTGGTGAGGATGTGGGCAAAGAGGATTTTTGGCAACCATCCATTTCCCTACTGACCTCTTCCTAAGCAGGTTAACCACAGATGGAAAGGGTTGATATAAACTGTATTTTTATTTGGTCCTTGGTGAAACTGGACAAAACAGGCTTAATAGCCCTACCTTTGGATTTGGTACAAATGAGCACTTCATAAGATTATTTCAAAAGTCTGCTTTTCTAACAGGAATTAAGATGAGCAATGCTATAATGATCATATCAATAAATAGGTTGCATAAAATTTTAGTTTGTCTTGTAATTACCTTTCAGCCAAGTAAAGTATAGCCTATGTACATACATTTTTAAAGTAAGAAATGTATGATTTTTAAAACTAAAAGCATATATGCTGACAAATGATCTTTATAGATTAATACTTTTATGTTTTTGATTCTCATTGTCTATCTGTGGCAGAGTTAAAACTTTTAAATATTAATAAACACACTTAATTCATCAGATGTTTGCCATGGGGGGAAAAATTCTTGTACACTAAATGAAATGCACATGTGGGAGAACTTCAATGTAAACTATTCTCAGGGAGATACCTATTTATGCACAAATTAACTAGGTGATCAGCAGTGATACAAAGAATATGTGAGAACTGGTATATCATTTTAGGGGTGGGGTGTAGAAGAG
Organism: Mesoplodon mirus; assembly: GCF_964341445.2. Taxonomy (NCBI): domain Eukaryota; kingdom Metazoa; phylum Chordata; class Mammalia; order Artiodactyla; family Ziphiidae; genus Mesoplodon; species Mesoplodon mirus. The sequence goes on from NC_138982.1 coordinate 116,861,162, forward strand.
AGGAATTTAGAATTACTGATTTGAACGCAAAATAAAACTGGCTTTTTGAGAAACTAGAAGATCAAGCCAGTTTTTTAAAGTGCATGAATTCTTTATGGCATAAAACCCCTTGCAGTATCCCAGTACAATATATTAATACATAGGGTTTGTCTCATCTTTTGTGACTACTTTTCCCAAAAGAGAAATAAGGCCAAGTAAATACTGCTAGAAGGCAAGGAATTCCACTATGAACCCTGATGAAGATTTCAATCAAAGGGAAGTCACACATAGACTATAGCCCTGAGAAGGAAAATATCCTTGTGGCCTAACAGCCTCCTTCTCTGCCCATCCCCCATAACCCTAGCAGTGTGGAACTTAAACAAAACGAATAGAGCAAACAGGTCTGTAAAAGCATGTTCTTTGTAAATGGTCAAGATCTCTAGAGGCCAGTGTATTAAATTGCAGATATTATCTAGCTAAACTCCAAATCATAAAAGCATGAAATTAGTAATTGACTCAATTTGCCTCATTTATAAGTAGCTCAGACCTCTGCTTGAATTAATATTGCCCAATGGAATTTCAAGTAGTGGTGACATAGCATATCATGACAGAGATTAGTGCCTGTTTCTATTAGTCTACTTCAAACATCCCACATCCTCCGATTAGGTTAGCTCTAATCTAACATGTATGCTTTTGGCACTGTTATTGTCAATAAGATGTGACATCAGTTGTTGATAACATCATGTTCATTTTAGGCAGTGTGGGATTCATTCTGCCTTAATTTGGCATGGTCTTTACAGTTGCTTTTGCATCTTGTCTCAGCTAGGGGTTTACTTATTACATTTCCTGATGGTTTTAATAATATGTAACAATTAAAGATGGAAGTTAATTATATATATGTGTGTAATATAAAAATTGCTAATATACTGAGTTCCACACTCTAATGCAAATAGCATAACCAAGTGCAATTATATATTTTTTAGTATTTTTCTATTAATGATTAGTATTTTCATACAAATGCACATTAAATTTACACTATTATTTAAATAGGTTCTATTTTTTAAAGAATTGCTGATATTCCTATGTTATTTGAGTAATAACTAAAAATAATTTTCTTATCTCTGAGAATAAAAATTTAATTTATAGTAGAACATTAGTATTTTCATGGGCATTATGGTAATAAGTCATAGGAAATTAGGCACTGTTTTCTGTTATTAAATAACTGAAAAAATATTTTTGGTCGAAATCATGTGTTACAAAACCCAAATAAGGCTAGGTACCAGAACCCTACCATGAATTTGACCTGAGTCTTGAAAGGAATAACATAAAATTTTAAAGCACTGGCAACTCCTCAGAAGTTTAATCTATAGGAAACAGCCCTGAAGATAAATACTCTACATTTTGTAACTTGGACTTCTGTGAATTTCATCATTGGCCAATGCATACTATACAGCAAACCATTTAAATAGATGCTTTGGCTTTAATTACTTGGAGCCATTTGATTCATGAGGATGCAATACATCTTTGCCATTGTGGTATTAAAAGAAAGAAAACAATGCCAAAATATACATGCACATGAACTATCTTAAACAGAATCTGCTTCAAATGCTTATCATAAAGTCACTGATATTTTTTCATGGTCAGTGTGTAACAAAAGTGCATCTTCAAAAAACGAAAAGATTTTAAAAGTTCTGCCCAAAAACTGTATTAAGAGAAGGGAATTAATTGTTACAAATGTCCTTGTCGTAAGATATTTCAGACAAAATTAATGACTACACGGAGTTAATGGCCCTAGGACCACAGGCTCTTCCAGTTGATCATTAATCCTCAGGAAATACTGGCATCATATATGTTATTGTTGAAACTATATATAGCCAAGAGTTCCACTTTGTTCCTTCATTGTTGCTTGAGTTATACCCCACCTGTTGAGTTCAAGTTGAATATGCAATGGAAAAAGTCCTGAAGGACATTAGCTATTACTAGCAATAATTATAAAATTGATAATGTCCCCCTAGAGAGAAATGAAATGCTCTAATTTCTACACAAATATAAATTATCTTCATTTTACAGTTTTCCTAGCCAACATTTTCCTCAAACAGATATTTTAAAGTCATTCAGTATAACCCATATATATTTTAGATGATTTTCAATGTTTAATAAAATTCTGATTAATTCAACTGTTAATTAGAAGCTTAAAATGGAAAATGCTGAGCCCAATGAATTCAGTGTATTAGGCTTTCTGCAACTTTATGAATTTGAACAAAAGAACAAAGAAATCAAAGCAGTAGAAAGGTATGTTTCATATAAACTAAAATTATTCACATAATTCTATATTGATTAATAATTATAATATTATTGTTTAACTCTAATTCTATACTGATTAATAATTTGGAATTTCTTATTTTATTTTGGAGTTAAATTATACTAATATATATATGATTACAGTAAACTATTTCCAACATATACATATGTATTTTTGTGTGAAGTTGAAAAAATTAGAAAGAATGTATCTTTGTGTTAAATAAATTTCGTTTTAAATCATAGTAGCATAAAATTATTTATTGCTCATTTTTTGTCCCTTCATTCTACTACTCCATTACTCCTCCCATCAATTTTCTTTTTTTATTCTTCTTGTACCATCCTGATCCCAATATAATCATTTGATGTGAGTCAGAATTGTATATCTTCTTTTCATATTTTATGAATATAATTTTTGCTTTTACATCTTTCCCTTTCCACAACCTTTCTATGCATTTTTCAAACATTTTTTTTTTTAACGGAATGGTTAACTGAAAGCAAAAGGGTCCAAACTGTCTCTGGATTATGGTAAAAGCATCTGTCTTCTCTGGAGCCAAACCACACTTATTAGTCTGACAGAATATGGATATTCTTGTGGTTGGACTCTTGAAGAACTGTAAGCTTAGTGCAGGTAATGGATCTGACTTTGCTTCTTTTGTGTTTTTTCTAACCTGTCTTAAACCCTCTGTTTTTAAATGGTTTGATCTCCCATTACATTGGGTCTTTGAAGAAGGCTGAGCTCCAATAAGTAGGGAGTCAAAATAGCTGGTGTATGTTTAGTAGTTCAAGTTAAGAGAAAGGAATTAGAGAAGAGACAAGACGATAAATGTAAAGAAATGCAGATTTGGAGTCTAATAACCTGAATATGAATCCCTACTCTACCAGTGGCTGATTTTGGCCAAGTCACTTAAACTTATAGGAACTCACTTTCCTCATTTTAAAATATATATATATATATATGGAGAACATATTATATATTATCTGGATAAGGTGAATTAAATATGATCATGAATGTGAAGTCAATTTTACTATTGTCTACTACATAATAGGTACTCAATAAATATTAAAAAAACTTTAAATAAAATCCAGTCAAATCTACTTAACCAGTCAGTATTCTTGTCAAAGAAGTTACTTTGGGTATTTCTTCTAACATAAGATCAGACTCTAATATTTGGTAAAAGAAAGGCATCAAAGAAATCAATATGGGCATTACCAATAGAATTCATGGATGCATTTTATTAATAGGTATAATTTATCCTTTGAGTTTATACTTATATTTTGTTTAGATAAATGTATGTACTAAATCATTTGTTGTCTAAAAAATGTAGGATATACCTTTCAAATCCTTGAGAAAATTCATAAATTGTTGACTTACTAATTCTTATTCACTCTTGTAAATATTAAATACATACATTTCATAAATACTAAATTGAGATAAACAGCAACGCTGTTTCCTTTAATTACTTAAAAAATATTAAACCTGAATATTTTGTTGCTTGGGTATGATTTTTTTAAGTCAAATGAATAAAAAGAATTCTAAGGAGCATTGATTTTTAGAGAAACCTCTTAATGCAGTGTTATGAAATGGAACAAAATATAGATTCATTTGTTGGTGTTCCTAATGTAAAACACCATTTTCAATACAATTTCTATTATAATTTAGCACTGCATAGAAAAGTCATATCTAGGGCTTCCCTGGTGGCACAGTGGTTAAGAATCCGCCCATCAATGGAGGGTACACGGGTTCGAGCCCTGGTCCAGGAAGGTCCCACATGCTGCAGAGCCACTAAGCCCATGTGCCACAACTACTGAGCCTGAGCTCTAGAGCCCGCAAGCCACAACTACTGAGCCTGTGTGCCACAACTACTGAAGCCCACGCACCTAGAGCCCGTGATCCTCAACAAGATCAGCCACTACGATGAGAAGCCTGCACACCGCAACGAAGAGGAGCCCCCACTCGCCGCAACTAGAGAAAGCCCACGCGCAGCAATGCAGACCCAGTGCAGCCAAAAATAAAGAAATTTTAAAAAGTCATATCCAAAAATTATATTTGAGATTATTTATGTGCAATCACAAAATAAATAGGTATAAATTAACAGGATGTAACCCCTTCCTCATGGTTTGTTTCATTTTGTTTTATTTCATAATATGTCTTCATGTAATAAAAATGTACTTTAGTAAAAATTGACTAGCTTATCTTAAAATTCATATGGAGAATCAAGGGACCCAGGTTAGCCAAAACATGCTTGAAAAAGAAAAACAAAGTTGTAGGACACACTTGCCAATTACAAAACTTAGTACAAAGTTACACTAATCAAGACAATGTACTTCTGCACCACAGAGGACTTAATAGACATTTTCCCAAAGAAGACATGCAAATGGCCAGGTACATGAAAAGGTACTCAACATCACTAATCATCAGGGAAATGCAAATTAAAACCACAATAAGACGTTACTTCATACAGGTTAAAATGGCTATTATCAAAAAGATAAGAGATAACAAGTGCTGGTGAGGATGTAGAGAAAAGGGAACCCTTGTGCACTGTTGATGGGAATGTAAGTTGGTGCAAATCCTGCCACTTGCCAAAACATGAATGGACCTTGAGGCCATTATGCTAAGTGAAATAAGTCAGAGAAAGATAAATACTGTCTATACTATGTTATCATGTATATGGGGAATCTAAAAGAGTCAAACTCATAAAAACAGACAGTGGAATGGTGGCTACCAGGGGCTAGGAGTAGAGGAAATGGGGAGATGTTGGTTAAATGGTACAAACTTCCAGCTATGAGATGAATCAGTTCTGGGAATCTAATGTACAGCATGGTGATTATAGTTAAATATTGTATTATATACTTGAAAGTTGCTAAGAGAGTAGCACAACTTTTTTTCTGTGTTCTCACCACACACACAAAAATGTAATTATGTGAGGTGATGAATGTGTTAATTAATCTTATCGTGGTAATCATTTACTAATACATAGGTGTATCAAATTGTCACGTCATATACCTTAAACTTATGCAATGTTAGAAGTTAATTATATGTCAATAAAGCTGGAAAAAATAATGATGTAAATAATAGCCAAAAAAGAATGTAATTACTGGCATTAGAATAAACATACAGATAAATGGAAAATATCTGAGAGGACACAGAAACCTTCATATATGCAGGAAATTGATTTTCAATAATGGTGTAATAATGTTTAATTGGAAAAGAATCATTTTTTAACAAATGATGCTAGAACATTTTGTAATCAATACACAAAAGAACAAAATTGGATATCTACTTCATACCATATACAAAAACTAACTTGAAATGGATCAAAGACCTAAACTTTAAAGCTAAAACATAGAGAGAAAACAAAGGGGTAAATTTTGGTGAACTTGGATTTGGTAGTTTCTTAGATATGATCCCAAACCAAAAGCAACAACAATAAAAAACATTTTTTATGGCCGAGTAGTATTCCATTGTATATATATATATATATATATATATATATATATATATACCATGTCTTCTTTACCCATTCAATTGTCGATTGACACTGAAGTTGCTTCGATATCTTGGCCACTGTAAATAATGCTGCTATGAACATTTTGGTGAGTGTATCTTTTCAAATTAATTTTTTGTTGTTGTTGTTGTTTTTGGATATATAACAAGGAGTGGAATTGCTGGGTCATATGGTAGTTCTATTTTTAGTTTTTTGAGAAACCTCCATACTGTTTCCCAGTATGGCTGTTGGGAGAACAGGCATTTATTTCATTTTCCACTTTTATTGAACAAAAATGTTTTCTGTTATTTATGCATCACATTAACATGAACTGTAGTATTCTGCTTTGAATCTCCTAGCATAAAGGGGGAGGATAAAAAAGTTCATTTTCCAACTTCCTTCTATTCAGCACACACTTTCCTTCATAAAGTAGGTGATGCTTTCTAAGCTACATTCTTGAACTGTTTTTTTTTTATAGACTTAGAAAGCCAGCATGGATTCAATAGGCTAAGGGGCAATAGGCAGTGCTATTTCTACCCCTTGATTACATAGGCTAATGTGGTTTAGAGACCCATGGAGAAAGAACTCCCTTGAGATCAAGCTCAGGATATGTCACATAGAACAACTTTGAAAACCAAAAGGCAGCCAAGAGCTAGCAATAGAAAAAAAAAAAATCCTTCCATTTGCAGAGTTTTATGTGTGATCTTTCTTGAGCTTCACCACCTTCTCATGAAACAAAGTAAGTTATTTCTTGGAGTATGGGACCAGATGTCTGTCTGCCAAGCATCATCTCTAAATATTGCAGTTTACTTCCTTTATAACCTTAGGGAACAATTCATCAGAGACAAATTTTCTACTCTGTCTCCATGTCAGGTTTCAGAGTAGGAGGTCCTTTTTTTGTCTGTGACTATAATTGATTCCTATTTAGTCCCTGACCTTATGAAAGTTTCCAAGCCTTGTTTTCAGGAATCCCCTCGGACTGGAAAGCAGTGCGTTTTTACTCAGTAAAAGAGAACATTAGGTAGATAACACAATACATGGGAAAGTGAAGACCTTAAAATGTGTGTGTGTGTGTGTGTGTGTGTGTTTGCTTATGTAAGAAAAGTAATTGGATGAAGTTGTTCACTTTTCCAGTATAGTGAAAGAAATCAAAATAAAACAGAAACTTAAAAGAGTCCTCAGAACTCTGAAATACCGTTCTAAGTCTTTATTCGGGCAATTCCCTTTAACAATCATGAGTGCACATTTAGTGTATTTGTGTGGATGACCTCAGTAGGGTGAAAACATACTTTATTTCCACTATTGATTATAAGGCAGCAGTTCCTCTTTTCAAAATTAGTCAAGCATCTGGTCACCTATTATTCTGAGGCATAGACAACTCCCTTTTTTCAGAACCTTGAAAATATTCTCTATAATGTTGTTTTCATGTTTTAAGTCTGAGAAGTATTGATTTCTCTGGTTATTCATTTTGATTTTGTGAGCAATATAGTTTCCACCTGCCAACAGAGAGCTAAATTGAGCAATTTAGAAGAATCTGTAGCATTTATTCATTTTTAAAAGACACTCAGATACATTCCTACAGACCTCAGGTCATTAAGAGCACTCTTGATATTCTTTCTTCCAAATAAAAAATATGTCAATATGTATTTTGACATGAAAATATAGAAAAGAGTGCTTTGTTTCATGTAAAATGAGTATTTTCATTCTGACACTGACCATAAATCTGATGCCTAAAGTAACCTTTATTACATTTCAATTACTCATCACCACCCACCCCCCCCACCCCACCCCTCACCCCCGCCAAATAGGCTTATAACATAAAATAGAAACCTGAATCAGGGTCTTGAATGTGTGCTATTACTATCTGGAGCTAGATGACCTGCTTTATTTAGGTTTGGATTTTTAATCACTTTACCAATGTAATTAATTTTTAACAGAGTTTGAAAATTAACCATAAGAATCACCAAGAGGTTTTTTTTTTTTTTTTTTTTTCCGGTACGCGGGCCTCTCACCGTTGTGGCCTCTCTTGCTGCAGAGCACAGGCTCTGGACGCACAGGCTCAGTGGCCATGGCTCAAGGGCCCAGCCGCTCCACAGCATGTGGGATCTTCCCGGACCGGGGCACGAACCCGTGTCCCCTGCATCGGCAGGCAGACTCTCAACCACTGTGCCACCAGGGAAGCCCTATGAAGTGATTCTTTAGTTTAGATATTTAAGACACATTGCCTGTCTAAATTCTGTGTTAATTTCTAATCAAAACACCATGAAAAAATACTATATTTCGACCCTGATAAAGGTCAAAGAGCTTAAATTCAGTGGCAGACAAGACTCTCTACACCCTTCTTACTTGTTCAATTTAAGAATGTCTATTCCATAAACATTAATCTATCATACTTGACTTCTAGTTACATCTATATCACAGTTAAATTGTGCTTTCATTTGCGTAATCAATATATGTATATAGTTTAAAGCATGTCTGTAAAAAGAGTTTTGGAGGCATACAGTCTGGAAAACTAATTTTTTAAATGTTAAAAGAATGGATTTAATTTAAAATATGCTTGAATTTCAAAAATTATTGATGTTTCGATAATGACAGTGATAAAATGACTGTGGTTAAATTTAAAGGGCAAAATTTTAAAATAAGTCAGAAGACACTTTTGTGAGGAAAGGTAATAATTTTCTCCAAGAGTAAATTAGGAAAGAAAGCTTGGGGAAAATAGAGGAAACAATTTTAACATCGTCCTCGCTGTTACATGGAATGTCAAACCAAGACAATATGATAAAAAGAGATGGAGCATAACAGTGGTCTGTATCAGTCATTCCCAACATGCGGTTTGAAGTACAGGAGTGCTGAAAATTGTTGCATAGACCCAAGGACACACATGCACAGCAAGCACTGACTGTCAACCAAAGAATGATGTATTTTCCATGTATATGTTACTGTTTTTCATCTGTATGTTACATAATAAGACATCAATTCATATTAAAGCATGTCTGGGGAATTCCCTGGTAGTCCAATGGTTAGGACTCCAAGCTTTCATTTCTGCGGCCCACGTTCAATTCCTGGTCAGGGAGCTAACGTTCAAGCTGCACTATGGTATGGCCAATAAATAAATAAATAAATAAATAGACTTATAAAACAAGCATGTCTGCCTTCCAAGCATCTTGTTATTTCCCATAAAGTAGTATTACTATAATAAATTAAAAGAGAATCCTCCTACAGGGTGAGGATGGACCATTATGGAAGATGGGAAAATTAAGACATATCTTAGCTGTCTTTAAGCTATGCACTATTTTTGCTTTTCGGAATGGTATTATTCAGCCAACTGTAACAAACTATTACCATCCCACAAAACCCTTGAAGAGCTACCAATAGCTGAGGAAGAGATGCCAAAAACATTTCTAAGAATAGATGGTTCCAAAGACTAAGTAAAATAAGCACATTTCAATCAACAGATTTTGTAGGGATTTAGAAACTAAAATTTACAGTGAAGGCATAAAAGGCAAAAGCAATATCAGGGCGGTTCCTGGGACACTACAAGAGGGCCTGTCAGAGAAGAATAAATAAGCTAAAATAAATTACAAAGCCTTTGAGAAACAGGAGCTCAGTAACCAGATCACTGGCATTACATACCTTCCGACTCCTCCACTTACTAGATAATCAACCTTGGGCAAGTTACTTTCCTCATCTGTAAGCCCAAGTTAAATATATTACCTATTTTGTGAAGATCAAATTAGTTAATTCATGGGACTTTACAAATTTTTGACGGTTTCTGGCCAGCTGTCCACCAACCCCTTTTCCTTTACCGAATAATAGAATATCAAATGGAAAAAAAAGAAAAAAGAAAAGAACGGGTTTGAACTGCTTAAAAAATAGTTCAAAAATCTTTGCCTCTAGTTTTAATGTATGTTAAAAGAGACGGTTTATTACAGTTTTTTCTTTTCAATATCACTGAATTATTGTCTTTCATATAATTACGATTAGATAAAAATTTCCTTTTGCTATATGATTGTTAAAAGGCTACTCTACGCAAGAAGAACTCTTCTAGAATTGAAAATTGTGCAATTTGTTAACAGAATCCTCAACATTAAAAAGAGAAAAGTGTTATGGAATGGTATTTGTCTGTTATCTGATCAAGAGAGCCTTTAAATTTCTTGTATTGCCATAACTCATCCTAAATTCATAGGATAATTTTGGCATACTCTTTCTCCCTGAGTTCATCATACCCTCCTCCCTGCAATCTACACAGATCTGAAGCTAATCAAATGCAGTGAAACCCCTTTACAAAATGATATTGTCTATTGCATTTTGAGCTAGACTGGTAACACCTGAGATGGGGTTGAGTTGGGGACAGCATCTAATTTATCTCTTATTATCTTACTCTTTTTATGCCTAGCACAAGATCTCATTCATAGTTAAAACTTAGTAAGTGTTCATTATTACATTGAAATTTGAAGTCTAAAGTTCAGAAAAAGTCATGCCATGCCTGTAGTTGTATCTATAGTTAGATAAAGATGTTGATTATTTGTGGCATGTTGAAATATGGTATCCATCATACATGAAGGCAATATTATTGATAAGGTATAAGATATGATGATTTCTTTTCCTTTACAGTAGAGGTTATGGTTTTGGACTGTACATTAATCATTAATTGAATAATAAACTGAATATTATAATTATTAAGTTTGTGGTATTCTTATTAATAGAATGTTATGTATACTGACTTGAATTTTAATGACTTCTTTTTTCAAAGTATTTTTAATGTTTTTCTTTTCTCAGCGTGAGCGGATAGGCAAAAAATTTATAGATAATCACCTGAAGCAAGTAATAGACTAAGTAGTAATTTTCAGTGGAGTACTGATGCATGTTACCCATTGAGTTGGTAGGACTTGGCCTAAGATTTTTCCACTAGGACTGGCCAGGGTTTAGGTATAACTGGAAAAATGAAGAGGGGAAGGAAGCCCAAGCTTGAGAGATACAAACTTTAGGCTTCAATACAGCTGAACTTGGGTCTTAGCTTATCTTTCTGAAGATGAGACAAATACCCTCTCTTTATAGAGGCCTCTCAGGTCCACAGGCCAAGGTTATGTTAGTTGAGTATTTGTTCTGTAACTTAATACAAACAGCTTCTATATTAAACAACTAAATAGCTCTTAATAAAACTTTAAGGATAAGAAAAAATCAAAAAAAAAAAAAAACAAACAAAGAACTATGAGTTTCCTTAGCAGTTGATATTTTTTTTTGCTGTTAGTCATCATTAAGGTAAGAAAACATCAATTATATTTATGCCCATAATATATATGAATGTATACACATATGTTCATGAATGTGTACAAGAGTCATGCTCCTTGCAAAAAATAAAATATAATTAACAGTTTTCTATATACTCAAAAGAAACTTAGAAAAAAATCAGTAAGAACTAACAAAACAGTGTAATTTTCAGGTTATTGAGGAGGTCTTTAAAAAAATATTTTTCTCAACAACCAATTTCCACAAAGGAAATCAACTCAGATAAAGTTTTTTTCTTGAATGGCAGGTTGTGAAATGTAGTTCATTTTCAAACACAAAAGACTTTGTAGAAATGGGGCCGAACCAAGCAAGTGGGATTTCTGTGGCTACTCCGGAAACTTATCAAGTTTTTGTTTTACAGCTCATTGAGTAAGAAATACAGTTCCTCCAACAATTTCCTTTAAAGCATTCGTTAATGTGTTAGCCATGATTCTTGTGGGGGTCTTGAGCAAAAGATGAAAAGGATAGAAATATAGTGTCTAGTAAGGTTGTTCGGGGAAGTTAAGTATCAGATGCTCAACAGTGAAATTGTAAGAGCTTGCATTTAGATGTGATCAAAAAAAAGTTCAGTAAATACGTTATTAGAAACAGTTAATCAGCCTCATGATTGAATTGCCAGGTTAGATCCTGCTCATGTCTGCATCATCTGACACGTGGCTTCCCTTTACTGCTGAGGGTCTAGTGCACAACAATTTGTTGAGTTGAAACAAGATAATAAGTTCTTAGCAGAATCTGGTAAATCTTAGTTTTGCTCAATAATTTGTCTCCAAAGACATATGCGCTTTGAACTAAAAACCACATGCAAAAACGTAAATATAATGGTTTTCATTTATGTTCTCTATTTATTCCTGCCAGATTTACCCTTCACATCTTAATGCATCACCCACATATAAAATCTAACTGATGTTAATTCAACTGTGCCTAAATTGATAGTAAGCCTGGGTATATATGTTCAATTTATATAGATGTTAGGCAATTGAATCTTTTACAAATTTAATATATTTGGATTAAAAAATTCTGGAATATTTAGCATATTTTTCTTTTATAAAAGGATTTTTAATCCTATTACAGTCATCTTCATATCAGTGGAAGCAACACATCCATGACAGTTATAGTTTGAGAGGTGGGAATATTCATGAGAAAATGATGGGCAATTAATCATAAAAGATTAAATTTGGAATAAAAAAGGGTTTTTGCCATTATTTTAAATGCATAGAATATATTTTCCTCAAATGCAATTTTTCTGGAGTATTTTATTACTATAAGTAACTACATACAAATAAGTGGATATACATTAATTTATATTAATGTCAAAGGCAGAATTTCATAGAGTAATGAGAAAAGTGTAGACTGAGAATAAGACAGATGAGAACTTGAATCCTGGGTCACAAATTAAATATGTAATGTCAGCCAAAGTTTCTTAATTCTTTTCCGACCCAGTTTTTCTTGTTCATAAAATGGAAATAGCAATAACATATATTTCAAACACTTTCTAGGAAAAGTAACAATATGATTTATGTGACATTATGTGGTTAATGGAAGGGATTCAATAAAATAATTAATTAAATCTAAAGAAACTAAACATACAAGGTGTTAATATTCTTTAGATGAATTTTTTCTTTAGAAATTATCTAGTCCTAAATACTCACTCTTTGACATTTGTGTATTTTAGAGAATTCCTATTGGTTTATTAAACCTTCTAACTGAGTCATTTAAAGCACAAGTACTAAATTCACTACACTGATTCATGGCCTGAGCCAGGCACCAGTCCTTATGCATTCTAACCAGTTTTGTTTCCTGGAAAGACTCTTCTGTCACTTTCCATTTAGCCCTTTTCCAGTTTGTAGATTTACGCTGGTGAAAATGGAAGCTGACCAAATGCTTGTCACCCAGCCAGGCCCCGGGGCTCACTCGTATGAAGACATTAGTTTTTCATCATATTTAGAAGGGTACTTCTAGTTCTGATTTGACGATGAAGTGAGGTCATCTCTCAAATATGAATTAAGTAACTGAGTTCTGGCTAAAATTATCTCCTGGTAATTTTCTTTCTTTAAATGATATATTACATTTCTTTCTAAAGAATAAGATGCGGTCATACAGTGGCATTTTGTTAAAAATCTCCTTTCCCGAAAGTAAAGGAAATGGTAGAGTTAGGCCCTTGAGAAAGCAATTAATCCCCTGGCCACAGAGAAGCAAAATGACAACGTGGATAAATACCTTGTCTTTTAACGCAAGTTTCAAGTGACTGTGGCCAGTCACAGCAGAAATCGTAATGAGGGGTCTGTGGAGAATGGTTCTTCAGAACAAACCAGCAAAGCATTGGTGGGAATGTAAGAAATGATAGTGGTCTCGGAGGAATTTCCTTTCTTCCAGGCTTACACTTTGAAGCTTTGAATCCTGAACTTTTGAACTACGTTGGCTTTATCTTGTCCTTTTGGAGAGATTTGCAAGGTACTTTTATAACACTTGCTATAATTATATTCTTAAAAATTAATGATACAGTGATTATCAAAGAAATATTGTCTGCTTCAAAAAATTCTAAAACTAACAAATACACACAGACACATACACACAGACACACATAGACACACAAAGTCTTTCTGATATGATTTGTCCTATCACAGCTTAAGAAATAACAGTCCTCTTTGTTACATATCTCCAAAGCCCCCAATAATTTATAATAAAGCTTGCAAGTCATTATCAGAGTCTGAAATGCTCTCTTTCTAACTAGGAAGAAGACATAAAGGGAAAGCTAAAAGGGTAGACATCAAGAGAGAAACCCAGCATGTGGCCAGCTGAGGATATACAATTGAGGCTGAATATATTCTTCAAAAGAATTATTTTTAACAAATCTCCTCTCAGTTTGATTGTATGATTCAGCAAACGTACTGTCTTGGGTTTTGTGGCTCTTTGGTACTTAGAGACAGAGTCCATCAGATTCTCTAAAATAATAAAATTAGGTTATTGGAACGATTTACTGGAGCTTAGAGAGCCTCTTGCAAGGAAGATCAGTCTCTCAAAGACCCTCTATGTGCCTTGCAGTCCAGCTCAATTTCTGGTCTAGGATAATGAGAGAAGCCACAGTCACACAAAAGGGGCCTTGTATTTCAATTAGTCATTAAATATTAAAGCTTCATTATTTTCCATAAGGAATACTTTTACATTTTTTTCTATATTAACATGTTTATGTATTGATTCTAAAATCTGCAATAGGTAAAGTCAAATTTCCTAGCCACCTTATTGAATTCTGCTATTTTCACTTATTTTCAAATCTCATTGAACCAGCTGATAGTCCTACCTTACAGTTAACAGAAATGACTTTCATTCACTTCAAGTCTTTATTTAATAAATGTGTAAGTCTCCAAGTGCTGTGGTATCAAGACACACATTACCTAGATTAAAACATAAATTAATGAAAAGCTATCCATGCTGAGTAGAATAAAACTGACTGATTACACAGTTACGCGGCTGTCACTAAATTAACTTTTAAAAAGGATTAAATGGGAAATATCAACTCTTGAAAAATGTAAGCCACTGAAACAACATTCTAAAATATAAACCTTGTTGTAAAAAGAATAACCTATATAGCAACAGAGATTGTCACATAGTTAGCTGGCAGTATCCACCAATCACTGATGAAATTATAATATTTATGATGGTTTTCTGGCAAACAATACAAACCTGATGAAAACTTGCATATAATAGTATACTATCCTCAATTTTAAAACTTGAAATATTCAAGATTTAACCTTCACTAGAAGCTAGTAGAACAAGAACATATTGTAATTTCCCTCTACATGTTAAACCTCCTCTTTTTGGACTTATGGTAAATATACTCATTATTATTTGAATGTTTACTGTGTACAAGATATTACCTCATTTAATCCTCACAAGAGTCCCAAGATGGAGGCAAAGATTGAGGGGAGGTGAAAGAACTAGCTTGAAATCATATAGATGGCAAGTGAAAATCTGGGATTTGAACCCAGTCTAATAGCAGTGACTAAGCTCTTACCTACCAAACCATAACCTTTTTTCATTTCTTATGCTTCCACTCATCAGTTATGCATTTGCTCATATTCTCTCTTCTCTGCATTCTTATTCTTATTCTTAAAACTCCAACATCAGACACAGAAAGAGGCATTATAGTAGAAAGATTTAAAGCATACTTGGTCTCAAGCTTTGGCTGTGCCATTTTCTAGTTTATGACCTTGGGAAATGGTACTTAACTACACTATGACTCAGTTTCTCATTGTAAATGGGAAAAAATGAAATAACGCAGGTAAATCTCTAAGCACAGTGCCTGGAACGTGTTAGAGGCTCAATAAATATTATTTATGTAGCATTTATAACTTTTTGTGAATAAACCATGAGTGTCTGCATTTTAAGTCATCTTTATGAGTCAAATAAAAGATTTGCCTGGTAAATAAATGTAAGAAAAGGGCAAGTAGGAAAAAATTATAGATATGTATAGTGTCCACAAAAGAATAATTAATATTAAAATAATAATGGTATAGCAACTACCTTTTGCATAATGACATTGTGAAAGTTTCTTTACAGACATCTCTAATTCTTAAAACAACAAAGTATTACTTTTCATCTCTTATAGATGTGAAAGAGCCAATGAGAATTTAGCTTCTTGCCTAAGGTTACACGGCTATTGTGTCAAAGCAAGGATTTGGTTTCTGAAGCTGCTCCAACTTTTCTCCCCATACAAGTTATAGGAATTTCCCCTTTGTAGGGAGTTCGCTCTGTGGTATAGCTATGCAATGACTGAAGAATAAGACATGGAATATCTGCAGATGTCTATGGAACCAATGCAACTACGAAGGCAAGGGCAGTCAGGAAGGCTGAGGCAACTGAACTCCAAAGTGTAGCTTAGAGGCACACCTTGCCCTATTTGTAGACCGGAAGTCAGCTTGCTAGAGCATGGGTCACCTCTGCCCATGGCAGTGATATTCAAGTTATCTGGATTTGTCTGGCAGAGGGTCTGAGGGATACCTCCACCGTAACTCAGAAGAAGGGTGGCTGCAGCCTAATAAGCAGCTGATTCACCTTTCCATTCCTGGTCCACCGTCCTCATCCAAACTCACTGTCAGCTCATGTCTTCTGCTGACTCAGTGATTGTGTTTACTTCTTACTCTTGCATCCACTTGCTCATGTGAACTTGTGCTATGCATAGCAGCAGGAGCTCTTTTGGGAATACCAAAAGAAAGGAGCTTAAGGCCCATTTGGGGAATCAAAGACATTCAGATGTGATTTCTTAATAAAAATTAATTACAAAGTGGCCCATTTAAGTATTTTCCAGTCATTAAAGAGGTAAGCTAGCAACTAACTAGCTGATTTCTAGGTTACTAAAACTTAGAAATCATCAACAATAATAAGTCTGAACCACTTGCTGCCCATGAGTTTAGGTCATATCTACTGTGTCACTTCCTGGAGCACCAGAAAAACAATCAGCCACCCCCGCCAAAACAAAACAAACACACAAAAAACCCTGGAAATACTAGAACTTGTGCTATGATACAGTGTAGAAAAAAATAATATAATTGCAGGGGAAATAACAGAATCTGAGAGAAAGAACGACCTATATCAGTCATCTAAGCAAATCTGATTTCACTTAGATGACAACTAAGGTGATGAGAATGATATAGTTGGAGTATATTAAGAGGTGGATGAAATTCAGAAGGTCATCATTTGACCTATCATTTAAACCTTCATTTGAATTAAAACCAATGTGATGCCAATCTCAGTGCTATCCATTTTTTCCTTAATGACCACACATATGAGAAGCAATCCTGGATTCACAAAATTTCCAAAGAATATTGACAACCTTCCACAATGTCATACTTCACTGTTTAACTTGTTCCTTTATGGGAGAAATTATCTAATCTGATATTCACCCTTCAAGTTGAAGGCTAAACCATATTTTCTTGTTCATTCTTTTTACTCTGAAGGGACAGAGTCCTAAAGAAATTATCTGCCTAAAATGGGTCCTAACATTAGACCAAGTTAAAACTTCACTGAATGTTCTTAGATCTGTTAACCGTGCCCAGTGCTGAAGACATATAAAAGTGTTCATATGCAATATGCCATTGGATGTTCAAATTGCTATCTTAGAGAACCTGCTGATTATTTGATATGTGATATACATTTTACCCTGTAGGTTTAGATTTTAATAATATGAAGGTCTGAAAAAGTTTACCACATTGTTTTCTTAGTTACCTTCTCTTGCCTCCAGTATTATGTTATTTTATATTTTTGCAGTGTAAATACTGCTACAGTTTCTTAGGTTTTTAAAGGTCATTATAATGAAAGGACTGTAAGTGGATTTCTTAAATTATGGAATTCTGTGGCAATATGTAAACCAGAGTTGGTATCACCTTTGCACCTTAGAGAGCTGTTCACACCTTTGTAATTCACAGCAACTTTATTTAAGGTTGATTTCAGTTAGGTGTGAGGTTTCACCTTTAAGTATATATTTAAACGTTTTTTTTCTCTTTTTCTAACTTAAAATAATCACAACTCTTGAAACTAAAGAAGACTTCAAAAATGAAACATAATGTGTAAATTTTAAATATATTTTAAATTAAAACAATTATTGAAGATTATATTCTAAATTTACATACTATATATACAAACATACACATTTATAAGGAGATTCAGAGAAGTGAAAAAAATCAGTATACTGTTGAAAATTAAGGTGTTTAAAAAATGATTAACAACCCACATCAACAAGAAATATAAAAAGATATTTCTACTGTAGCCACTTCTAGTTCTTCTCAATATTAAGTATGGTCACTGTGTGGGTGTGGATTCTTGTATTGCCTATACAGACTGTGTATTGAAAAAGAATTATAGCTAAAGATAAGTGAATCTTATTTGGGGTTTTGTGTGTAAATTTTGCATCCTAATCTCAAAGATTAACCTCTCTTCAGGAATGTCAAATTGATGAGAAAACTTAAGGACAATTTTTGAAAAGTTTCCATCTATGTAGGCAGCCAAGTTATATAATCCATACTTTTGTTTCTCTGAGATACTCAGAAAACTGTCACATCTCAGTTCTCTCTAACATTGACTGAAACAAAGTATAGAAAGCAAATCATTAAGAAAATTTTTAAAGAAATATATAAAACAGTCAGTGAAACAAAAAGAATTGATAAATTATGAGTAACATGAAGTGTAATTTAGGCACTGAAATATTTCAAACTCATTATTTTTGGTTCACTTTTCTAGCATTTTTCGTCATAAGTTTATCAGCAAAGAATCACATTATACTTGTAAAATAAACACTCCCTTTAGTCAACTTTACATAAATTCATATAAAATTTAAGTTTGAAGAATCAGCAGGAAATATTTTACTTAGTGGCATTTTTAATGCTTTATCATCCATTACTTATTTAAATTCAGGATATGAATGACAAATGTGTATATGAAAAGCATAAATTCATGGAACTGGCTGGGATGCATCTATCATTAATCTCTAATGAGAAAAATGTAGCATCCTTGAATACTTGTGTTTGTCAGTTCTCTGCAATAGAAAACTACCTTTGAGCACTGTCTTTAAACACTATATTTGCTGTGACTTCTCTGCTACTTACACAAATGTTGTCACTTCAGTACTCAATGAACCAGCCACTAAATTGGTCCACCACAATGAGTCTGAGATCAATAACTAATTTTGAAAACTGATTAGTTGGCACCAGAGTAGTAGACAGTTCCGAATTTTGCCAGAGGACATAATCAGCCCGTAAATAGAGGCATTAGTGCACTAGTAATAGGTTGGTAATACAGCCCAAATCTGCCATAAGCTCTTTTTCACAAAGGGTGATTTGAGTCTTTATAAGCAACTTCACTTGTAAATTAAACCTTTTTTGATGTTGAAATAAAGTTTAGTTTTATTACGCAACATTGCTTGTTAATAAGAGTTGTTTGTAAATGAATTCTAATAGAGCAAGCAAGCTAAGCCTTGGGTGACTGCTAAAGAGCCAAAGACATTTTTATACATCCTGACTGGCTGTGAATTCCAGATGTTTTCAATATGAAAAATGTTATGTTCTAACAGTTAATGTTGCATTGCTAGCCATTCAAAAGATGTATCTTTCTATTAGATGGAAATATTGCTAGGGAGATAACTAAATGTCTGACCTAAGAGAAGAAGTG
Organism: Mesoplodon mirus; assembly: GCF_964341445.2. NCBI lineage: Eukaryota > Metazoa > Chordata > Mammalia > Artiodactyla > Ziphiidae > Mesoplodon > Mesoplodon mirus. Next base: position 116,880,376 of record NC_138982.1, read on the forward strand.
GGGAGGGAACTGTATTAAAAGAAAGAAGAATATCAATTATGACAGTAATTGAAAAGGTAGTGAAAAGGTAAACCTTTTATCCACAATTACTTCCAGAAAACAAATGTGAATATATCATGCACAAAAAGAAGGTTGTAGCCTCTTGCATTGTCCTTGTATTTAGCTTCATCACGTGACCATGTGGATAAAACTTGATCACTCTATTATAATGTGAACTGGCACTAAACTGAATACATACTTTTAAAAAGCCTTCCAAATGCATAAGCTATAGTTTGACAATTGCTGCAGGGTTCATGGTAGGGCTGTGATAAAATACAGCTTCAGAGAATTATGTTAAAATATGCCCTTCTCAAAACTCTGAGACAGTTGTGATTCTACAAGCACAAGTCTAGAAACCGGTGATATGAAGCTGGTATGATTTAGCACTCCAGATGAATTGCTACAGCAGAGTTGCATCATTTGGATTGGGGTTTTAAATGTGTGTACTCAGTGCAGTTGAATTCCTAAGCCTAAGCTGAGGGAGGAAGAACAGACAGAGAAAAATCACAAGCTATATTCCGAAGAGAGATTATTTGTTTTAATATGAGGTGGAATGTAAATACTTAGAAAACAGATTGTAATTAGGAACCTCAGGCCACCTCTGTTCATCCAGTGGATAAGAAGGCACATTGAGATGACTGTCTCAAGACCTTAGCACACAACGGTGGCAGCACTGGGACAAAGCTTTTAGTTTGGAATATTTAATTCACTGTAATCATGAAATTAGTATTTATTATTTTGGGTCTTCTTTTGTATTCTAAAGGGCAACATTCCCCCCCATAATTCCACTTTTGAAGGAAAGCTCTCAGGAAGAAAGAAGGAAAGAAGAGAGGGAGGAGAAATGAAAAGGAGAGAGAGCTCCTTCACTTGGGCCTCAAAGCCCCTCAGAGGACTTCCACGTAGATAAGCTCCACTCTTTCTTCTACCCTGTGGTCGTGAACACAATGTCTTTAGGCTCATTTCAGTTCACCCAGAGTTAAATTTTAGTACTTTCCTAACCAAAATAATTGATTCTATCAAAGGCAGTGGATACCTGTCTAATTAGCTACTATTGATTCTTTACGAATTAGTTGGAAAAGCTCACAGATCATGTCATTATCCAAATATTACAGAAATATTCCATGTCCTAGTAAAAGACCTAAGAGGTGTTCTAATGTTTAATTATCTTTAATGTTGGAAACATGATGTTTATAAAACTGGCAAAGCAGGGAATTAGAGTCATAGGCAAATTATATGTAAGGAAACCAAATTGAGTTTTCTTTTATGAACAAGAGAATATTGAAAGTAAAATGGACATAATACGCAAATAAAAAATTACAATGCAGATATACTATTCTACCATTGATCTGGTAGAAATATATTTTTATTTCTAGTACCAGAAACCAAAAAACAGTAACAGACTAAAACATTTCAATAGTTTCCTCACAAAAATATCAACATTTTGCAAGGAGATGACGTGTTAAAATTCAGATACTAAACATATATATGTGTAAACACAGGAGTGGAAACAAAGGCCTAGATTTTATTTTTAGGAACCAATCGTTATCTTTTGAAGCCTCGATTTTTAAATCTGTGACTTGGGAATTATATAACTCTAGTTGTTAAGGTTAGCTTAGACCAGCACCTCACAGCCCTCCGCTATTTCCAAAACTTGCTTAATCATAAGACTCTTCGGTTGTGTTAAGAATGCAAATTCTTTTGTGTTCCCCTGGAGGTTTTAATTCAGTGGTTCTAGGGTTGAAGAATAAGGAGCTATTGCTTAAAGGGTATAGAGTTTTGTTTGGGATGAAGAAAACCTTTGGAAACAGATAGTGATGATGGTTGCACAGCACTGTGAATGTAACTAATGCCACTGAATTGTACACATAAAAATGATTAAAATGGTAAGTTTTGTTATACATAATTATTTTCCTTGAATATATCCATGGAAATTGCAGTGATGTGCTTTCTGATTTCAGTGGAAGAGCTAGGCTTGTAATTATTTTGTCCATCATGAAAATGTAAAATAACTATATTCTCAGATTTTAAAGGTCATTTGCATAATGTTATTGCTTTTATTGCTTTAATGACAGTCAAATCATTCTGAGAACCATTGGAAATGTTGGACAATATTTTTGGTTAGCTTATCCATATAACATTGTTATAAGCAGAGACCTAAAGCCTTTATTTTCATCATGATATTGTGCCGAGACATGTTTTTTAAGATTCTGTCTTCTGGTTACGGTCATTAAGCATTTTGTTTCTTTGGCTGCCTTGGGTCTTCATTGCTCATTGCTGTGCGCGGGCTTTCTCTAGTTGCGGCGAGCAGGGGGCTACTCTTCGTTGCAGTGCACGGGCTTCTCATTGCGGTGGCTTCTCTTGTTGTGGAGCACAGGCTCTAGGCGCATGGGCTTCAGTAGTTGTGGCATGCAGGCTCAGTAGTTGTGGTTCACAGGCTTAGCTGCTTCGTGGAATGTGGGATCTTCCTGGACCAGGGCTTGAACCCGTGTCCCCTACATTGGCAGGCAGATTCTTAACCACTGTGCCACCAGGGAAGCCCCCATAAGCATTTTTTAGCTAATCTCTTCCTTAGTGTGTAGACACAGCTATGGTGTTACACATGATGAGAGAAATATATACTCTTCAGGTGTGGCAACTAACACAGATATTACACCTTTGGACTGAAATAGAAATACATTCAGGGGACTTCTTGCATTGTAAGATTATAAAAAAATGATTAATAAAGTGTAGTTACATGTAAATTATGGTTTATTAGGTGCTATTTCAATAACGCTGTCCTAAAATACGACAGACGTTTTCAAAAGAAACTTGCGGCCAATGAAGACCTGTCGGGACATTTAAATGTGCCCTTCTCTGTAGGGCACATTTGTAGGCAAATTTCCCTAGGCCTGTGCCCCTGGATTTATGTTTTATATATTGAAAGAAAGGTGGTTTCAAACTTGATAAACATTTTCCAATTTAATTCCACTGACTAAATATTTACTCTGCTGAATAAATAAACGAATCAGTTGGAACCTGTAAATCGTCACTGAATTTTCTCTCACTTCGTTGTAAGTCACTCAGCACATATAACTGAATAGATATTTGAGAATGAAAGACAGTCAAGGTTAAGACTATAACTATATGGCTTTTAAAAATTCCTTCTAGCACAGGAGCACTTGAGTAAAGACTTACCCTGGTGAAACAGAAATTGCCACCCTTTAAATGTAAAGGGGTAGCACACATACACACACACAAATTAAGAAAGGAGCATATGGTCTTTTATGTTGACCTATTGAGATTAATATGTGAGGGAGGGAAGGGTGTGCATGCATGTGTATATGTCTGTGTGTCATTGTGTGTGCTTCTCAGACGGTATGTCCTCATGGCTAAACATACTCTCTACCAAACATAATACAAAATGATGTTTGATATATAGTGTACTTACTCAACCAGAAATACAGATCGAAAGGACCATTTTGCTGTAAAAATTCATCTCCAAAGTGAAATTCAACACTCTATCAGGGGAGAGTGCTTGTTGAATTGGAAGTACTACATTGAATTATAAGAATACCAGCAAGACATTGGTGCCTTTGAGTATATAGAATAGATTTGCAGCTTTTTAAGTCTGATCCTTGTCATTCAGGATAAAATTAAGTTTCAGTTAAATATCCTCAAGTCCTGTTTGCTCCATAAAGTAGCCGAGGTACACTACGATACAGGAGTAATGAATGGCGTCTTCTGCCCTTTTCTTGCCGTTTTAAACACTCATCCCTTGATTAAGCTGTTATATCTAAATGATTATATGCAGTTTCCTTGATTCCAATACTTATATCTGTTTGTTTCAAACTAAAATGCACACTTACCAAAAGTTTTTTTGTGACTTTCCAGCTGGGTGGCATTTACAGGCAGCAGACAGCTGAAGTTAGCAGCGTCAATCTTCCACTAACTTGTCTATTATAGTAAAATGTATATTTTCAAGGATGAAGAGATGCTAATTCAGAAGCAATTTTTAAAAGGCTGGATAACATTTCTATTTGACTTTTTTCTATAGAAATTGTTAAAAATTTCAGCATTGGTACATTGTCATGATTTTGTCAGGATGGTAGAGAATGGCAAAATTTTCTACAGGTTTTGTGATGAATACTGTCAAAATTCCCTGGTGTTTGATTGCATTAAAATGCTAGAATTATAACTACCATTTGGCAGAGGTTTACGTAATGTGTGCAAATTTTAGTCAATAAATAAAAAAACTGACATCTGTACAAATTAAAATAGAATCTGAAATTTTAGTTTACTTAAATTCTCCCTGCTGAACAAGCTAGGAGGGAAGCAAATGTAGTTTATAAATTGTATTATTTATTATTACAAATATAACAACTGAATATTTAATACATAAGTATCTACACAAACACACATGCACACATACTAAATGTCTGGATAAGAAAATTATGCCATACGTGATAATGATAACTGACTCTACAAAAAGTTTATTTCACAGGTTAGATATAAAAGTAGCTTATAATAGGAGAGTTGTTTTGTCATGCCCTGAGGCAGAAATTATTTATGTCCATTGGTAATCAACTATTGTACGGGATGACTTAAAAATATTAGTAGACATGGTCAATCGTAATGTAGGCTGAGTTTTCAGACAATATATCTACTGTCTGATGGGAGACCTGCTGAAATTCATCAATCTCACATGTTATTGACTTATGCTGATTCAGAGGGATACATTACTTGACAAAATAAACTACCAGATATAACTTACTAAAGTTATATAATCATAGATCATGTGTACTAAAAAATATATTTTATATCTTGCAGAACAAAGCTGGTGAAAAGCTGCCAGTGAAAACTTGGTGAGATAATTGAAGAACTTGAGAGTTTCAAGGTAAAAATGGCTACTTATATGTACTATCTGGGCCTTTGGAGATGAGAAAAATGATCCAAGGTTATAGCGGTTGGCCATGGGAAAAATGAAAATGGGGACTTTTTTGGAACATGGTTTATATTAGTTTTGGAACGCCTAAAATCTCATGGAGAAGTAGAAGAATATGATTCTTAAAAGAAAGAAAATTTTAATTAATTTTAATTAAATAAGAAAAAACAGAAAAGACATTCATATATATGTAGTACACTATTTCTGTTCTAGGGGAGTAGCAAGCATAATGATATGGAAATAAAAATAATGTGTCACTTTAAAAAGTCAAGAAAGTAATTAAAAACAGTGTTTTTGCCTCTATTTCTCTTTTTCCTATCTTCATATAAATGCATACTTAAATACACACATACACATACAGAATTTCAGGTTCATTTTTCCTATATTATCTTTACTGAAAGGTGACATATATATTGAAGAAAGGTAAATATAATTTCAAATATATCACCTAGATAGTGTTGAATGACTGGAATGGTATGATTGAAGTTTATACCACTTTAAAAGAAATAAAAATCTGTCGTGTTGATAGATGTTATAACCAGAGTGCTAGTTCCCAAAAAAGAGAGTTGAAATGCATTAGAAAGAGAATACAAGTTGTATGAATACAAGTTGTTTAGTCCTTAAAATTGAAGAAGGAATGGGATATGGAATTCAGATTTAGATCACAATAGAGAACTGAGGCCAAGTGTAGTACTGATGGTGGTTTTAACTTTCTAGACACCTATAAAAGCTGATAAATTCTTGACTTTCATTATCTTGATGATAATAATATTGTGATTAAGTGAATCTATGTTCAACTCATATCCTTAAGAAAGCGACAAAGAAATAAAGCATATCTCAGAGTTGATTATAATATGGGAGCATCAGCTGGGTATGGTCAAATGCATACCCCAGACTGCTGTTGTTCAAAGTGTGGTCTATAACCCACTGCCATAATGGGATGCATATAGGAGTTGAAAGTAAATGTTTAGAAATCATCATGGCAATCGAAATGGCTGTGACGTCCTAGTATGTAATCATTTTTATTATAATTCACTTTTAATGTATTTTACAAAATCCATGATGGATTGGAAATAAACAATAATAATAAAACTTTTGAAATTTTTCCATCACAGATAGCTTTAGAATGAGAATCACTGTCTTAGAAAGTGAAGATTTCATGTATAATTATGTTACTTAAATGGGAATCAAGGCTTACAAAAGACTAAGCAACATAAAGACTGATTTGATTCTGTTAGAGGAAGAAGAAAACCAAGGAAAATTTTGGCTTTCTCTTTGAGTAGGAGCTGATGTAGTTGCAGAATTCCTCAACTGTTTCTTAACTCTGTCAACGATTATAATCTTCAACTTTAACACTATAGAACAAATATTGATAGAAGGGATTTTAGTCCTCCCAAAGTTAGGAAATTGTAAAGAAGGCCCCCACGACTGTAAATTCAATAAAGTCACTAGCCTCTGTGAATTGCATCCCAGGGAATTGAAAAGATAATCACCAAACCAATTTGATGGATTTTGGAGAATTCACGACAAAAAGAAGGATATCAAAAATGTATGGGTCATTCTAATTTTATAGGAAGAAAATAAGTTCAGCTAATCATACTGACATGGTTTGTGAATGTATTGAGAAGGTACTGATTACTGTTCCCAATATGATTCACTAAGAAGATGTGGTTTTAGAATCATCTTTTTTTTTTTTCTTTGCAGTGTTTCTAGACAGTTGGAGCATAAAAACAGAGGGCACACAGTGCAGTGAGATCTGTTGATTTTGCTAGCACAGTATTCCTTATTGTAGTAATAGACTCAACTCTTCTTTTGGGAGTCTTCCTTGCCTCCTCTTTTATTCATATCATTTTGATAGGGCTAACCCTGCACTCTGGATTCAGGGATTCACATTTTACTCAAACAAAAGACAGTGATACATGGGATTTTTCTTTTTTTCCTGGAATTATTAGAAAAGATCTACTTCTACTGTAGCAAATTTGTGAGAGTAAGCTGGTTGTCATTCCACCAAATTTGATGAAAAAAAGTGAAACCATATGAGGAAAGCAGATCTGAGACATGAAGAGAATTTTGATGACATCATTAGGGCACCTGAAATTACCTATTTTAACTACTGGACTCTTCATGTACATTGTCCAAAAAAGTCTTATTTCTGGCTTAAGATGGTTTGACTTGGGATTCTTTCATTAAAACTGAAATCCTGACTTTACACCCAGTCTATCTGCACATCAAACCTATCTGTTTATACCTGGGGACAAGATGAAGAAATATGGGCTGATCATAAAGACAATTAAGTGACTGGGAAATTGGTAGAATGGCTGATTGAGCTCTATAATTATTGTTAAACAACACAGAGTTCTCAATTAAATACCATATGGTATTTCATCTTTATCTTTGTCACAGTGAGTGTGTTTCCAAATGACTTGGAAGAAGTTATGGAAGATAAGGCAGTATTTTGGACCTAGTAAACTTCACAAACTTTCCCATTACAAAACCTTGGAAATATCTACTAAAATAACATAATCATGATTTCCAAATGCTTATAAGATAGAAAAGGAAGTCTTCGAAGACAAAAAACAAAGTAGCAGCAATAGAGGTGACTACAAATCTCTTCATGGGAGTTACAGCTGCCCTGTGAATGTTTAACAACCTCTGAATCCTAAAGTGTCATGTTTTAACAACCATCTTGCAGACAAGAGGCAAAGTGCTGGGCCCCACAAGGTAAACAAGTTGATTCCATTAAAGTCAGGACCCTTGAAGGACTATATCTTCAGTGAAAAAGTACTTTAGAAGAAAAGTCCACCCACTAACAATTGGAAACAGGTGGGAAGCCTGTCAGACTCAGCCTAACCTTAAAAATAAGGCTCTCTGATAATTCATAATTACATTCCTGCCTTCCATCTAGTTTGGAGTTCAAATTTACTCTTCCTGCTTCATCCAGAAAATTTCAGGTCAATAAATTAATTGAAAGTTGTCCTCATTGTTAGCACTGGTTTGGGGATGATGTAGAGCTGGGGGAAAAAAAAATTGAATTCTCTGGAAAAAACACACCTTCACCATAGACCTTGAAGGATTCCGACAAAATACAGCACATTTAATCCAAAGTTTCAAAACACATGAAGAAACACAAACCAATATGAGTAAGAGCTGAGAGTTGACCACCACTAGACTGTCAGGGAAAGAAATCCTAGAAATGTTCCTGAAAAATAAAGGGAAATTATCCTATAAGGAAGTTCTGAGATGCAGTAAATAATGATGAGTACAGATATTGAAAAACATGTGGGAAAATAAAAACTAACATTGACTATAAAATTTTTAACTTCTGAGGTTAAAAACTCCAGCAGAACAACAACAAAACAATGACAGGATTTGAAGTAAAAAGTAATGCTTTCAGATGAGAATGGTTACAGAGCACAAAACGACATCATATGAAATTGATCAGGGGAATCTGAAACTGCTAAAACTGTTAGCTATGAGAAGATACAACTTTGGGAAAATAAAACCTACCTTAAATAATTATAAATGTTGTCACATACTGGAACATTTACGTTTTATTCTGAATCTTACTAGGTAGTAGATCAAGGAACAATGAAGTACAGATTTCAATGAAATATAAAGAAAATCTTTTGTTTTGTCAAGGCTATTCTAAAAAAAAGAACTTCCTCAGAAATGAATAATTTTCTAGTCTCTAGAGGTATCACACATAAGGCTGCTTATATATGTTCTTGTAGAAAGAATTCAAGTACTAAATAGATGGACTAAATACATTGTAATATGTCTTCTGAACAGATATTATTCTTGGACTAAGATCCTAATATAAATATTATTTTTTTCTTGATTTGTGAAAAAGGAGTTAAGTACACTAATGAACCTACAAAAGATATGGAAATTTTTTTATCATATGGTGAGTTTTGAATGATAAGAATAATAGTTTTCAAACTCTGCCTCAATTTAAGATGGAGTAACAGGAACTGGATATACTCTCCTACCTGAAACAATTAAAACATCATACTGAATATATGAAACAATGGTTTTCAAGACATTGGCAAAGAAAGACATTAGTTCCTGAGAGATGAGGGAAAAAATAAAATGATCCCTATATTTGTCCCCAACTTACAGCTGGAGAGGGTTTGCAGACTTTATGCAGGGAGGGGGACGCAGGTGGAACCAAGCAGTCTCCTTAAACTGAGGCAATGGAACTGATATTTTAGGAAGGCTAGTGGCTAAAGTTCACAGGACAGAGTTCCAGAAAGAAAAGAGCTGCACACAGAGAGAATTTGGGAGATCTGCAGAGGGTTCTTTTCAAGTATTCATGTGATTAGTACACATGTGTGAGCAAATATCCATCACTGGACAAAGAACCAGCCAAAAGAATTCGAGGAAATACTCCCTGAGGATCACAAAGGGCTAGGAATAGTTACTGATCTGGCCAGCCTGAGTGGAAAACATCATATTTCAAGGGGCATTTGGTAGAGAACTAAAAAGAGTTTTGCTTCACTAGGGCAATAATTAGCCCTAGACCAAATACTGCTTTAGTCCTACTTAACAAAGCTTAAAAGCAAGACCAGAAAGGACTGAGTTATTTTCAAGTAACTTAACCACATCTCAGAACATAACCCAAGGATATTTTTAGGAGTATAAACGTACCTAGCACCTAAAAAACTAAAATTCTTAATGTCTAGCATCCAAGAAAACATTAGCAGCCACAGGAAGAAGCAGGAAAATACAACCCATAATGTATAAAACAAACAAAAAGGAAACTGTCAAAATCAACCTGGAAATGACATAGATGGTAGACATAGTAGATGAAGACGTTAAAGAAGTTATAATAACTGTATCCCATATATTCAAAAGCCAGACGAAAGACTGAACATGTTAAATGTAGACATGAAAGCTATAAAACAAATATATCAATTTGAACTTGTAGAGGTGAAACGACAATGTGTGAGATAAGACTAATAGCCAATAAGACATTGCAGAAGAAAAGATTAATGATCTTGAAGACATAACAATAAAGGTACTCAAAGTAAAACATAGAGGGGGAAAAAAGACTAAAAAACAACAACAAAAACACAATCAGTAACCTGTGGAACAACTTCAAATGGCCTGATACTATACATGTAACTGTAGTTTATCCAAAAGAGGAGGTGTGCTTGAGCTGGAGCAGAATAGATGTTTAAAGGAATAAATGGATGAAATTTTTCCAAATTGGATGAAAACTATAGTTTCATAGATCCAAGTAGTTTAATGAACTTCAAGCATATGTTCACAGCCTAAAAAATGCCCTAATTTGTAATAGGATACTCCAGGTTCCAATTCAGATTTCATAAGAAACATTAGAAGGATAATAAGCTCAGTCTTCAGTTTTTTTGTTACGTATAGTGATAACAACATTAATAATAAAATTAATAATTAACATTCATTTAATGCTTATTATATGTAAATAGTTCTGATTTCTTAAGAACTTAGCTCCTAAACTGGTACATCACCACTTCTACCATATTCTATTGTTAAAAATCATCACAGCACATACCCAGGTTCAAGGGGAGACACTGACCTTCATCTCCTGATGGAAGAAGTGTTAAAGATATGTAGCCATATTTAATCTTTCCATAAGTTCACACTACACTGCAATATTCATATCAGCTATTAGGATTTGGGAGGAATTTGGTATTAGGATATTCAGGAATTTGGTAGACACAGTCAACTATCAGAAAATAATTCCTCTTCTTATGTAGAAATGTCCAACATTCAGTCAGAAAGAGAAAAACAAATACCGTATGCTAGCATATATATATGGAATCTAAAAAAAAAAAAAAAAAAAGGTTCCGATGAACCTTGGGGCAGGACAGGAATAAAGACACAGACATAGAGAACAGACTTGAGGACATGGGGAGGGGGAAGGGTAAGCTGGGACAAAGTGAGAGAGTGGTATGGACATATATACACTAACAAATGTAAAATAGATAGCTAGTGGGAAGCAGCTGCATGGCACAGGAAGATCAGCTGGGTGCTTTGCGACCACCTAGAGGGGTGGAATAAGGAGGGTGGGAGGGAGATGCAAGAGGGAGGGGATATGATGATATACATATGCATATAGCTGATTCACTTTGTTATACAACAGAAACTAACACAACACTGTAAAGCAATTGTCTTATTTTATGTTGCCTTGAGAATATCCTATTCACTGTATTTTTAAAACAATATAATAAAGGGGACAATAAAACCAACATAACTGAAATTTATATTTTCCTTTTCCTTTTTCAGTTTCCTAAAACATAACATGCTTTAAATTAATGGCTAAAATCTTTCAAGATTTGATTTAGTACTATAATATCTATGGATTTATAAAATGTCAAACTCTTGTTTCTGTAAAACCATGAAAATTGTGTGTGATTTGTTCTGTGGGAGTGTGAGATGAGTGTTGAGAAAAATCTGAAAATACCAAATATTTCTCTTTGTTAGTTAAGTAAATACAATGTATTTTATTTTGTTTTGAGTGAATCAACCTTGCTCATTTGTACTTTTAAAATTTGTGATAATTCATTCAGGGTAAGGCTAGAATTTGTCTTTTCACTACCTATAAAAATATATTTGCTAAAAAAGTAGAAGTATAATAGGACTCCACAGTATGTATACAAGGTGCTTAGAAAATCATTATTTTTTATATGACTCTTACTGACTGTAAAACTAACTATTTATAATAAGTCAACTGAGAGTTTAACATAAAAGACCTTTTAACTGGAAAATGTCTTTAATTGTTAGGTTAATTCTAATTACATGTATTTAAAAAATTTAAACTATGTGTTTAAAGATAATAATTTTGATTTTCTATATGTTCACCAAAATGTTTCTCCAATTAGTCTATATTACTCTTTAAACAAAAAATAAAAATCTTTGAATTAGATAACTAAGCCCAGCCTGAATTCTTGTCTCCCAATTTATTAGCTATGTTACCATAGCTTCACTTTACTCCTCTTTTGTAAAGTAGTAGCTATACTACCTGTCCTACATGTACTTTTGAGGAACTAATAACACAGCTTAATATCAGTCAACAGCATTCAGCACACTGTAGCAAAAAGTGTATTGTAAGGATGAAAGAAAACAAAACAAAACAAAAAACTAACCTAAACCTTAGTAAAATTTTCTAACTTCTTAAGGAACCAGGTAGAAAAAAGTACTGACACAAAAGGTGGCTTCTCTCTTTTTTGCTTCTTAGAATAGCTCCATAATTTAACTGTGAATGTGCTCTTTAGTTATCAAAACGTACTGTGCAAAACCCAGATTTAAAATATGGTCACGATTTTCTAGTTTGGTAATTGACTTCAACTATAAAGAAGCAGTAATTTTAAGTGGTACTTTCCCATAGGTTTTACAGACTTCGTATGTATTTTTCTGACTTCCTTAAAGATCTAGTTCAACATTTCAATCTCTGCCAGGTTTGGGATCACTAAGACCAGGTTGGAAATACAAGAACATTATAGTCGAATGACAACCTTAATAATAAGCAAGAAAGGTTTTTAAATGCTTTTGCCAGGTCTGCAGAAACAGATACTAACATAGATAGCAATGAGTGGTATGCAAACCTCAAGATAAATGTTGGAGGATCATGGAAGGTAATTTACAAAATAAAATACCAGTCCTCTCAGTAGCTCTTTCAATAGGTCATGATACAGATTTCCTAGAAATGACCAAGTCAAAGTCAATCTACTGAAAAAAATGCCAAAATAAATTTGAAAGCACATTTTATTGCTAACATATTAAAATATATACTCTACCTTTCTATGCACAACTGAAGAATTCACATGAAGTTAGGCAAACATTGAAGGGGAGCATTGCATTAAAGTCTACGTGTCTACAAAATATTTTTGATAGGTAAGAATAAAATAAAGTCACAAAATATGTATGATTATAAATGTATATATATTAGGAGTGTAAATGAAAAGGAGTACCACCTTCTAGCCACAGTATGGTTAATAAAATAAAATATAGTATTTCAATACTGTTTTTTTTTTCAGTTAAAAGATGGAATACTAGAGTAACAGAAAGTGAGAGTTGACAGACTTAGAGTCCATCCAATCAGCTCCATATTTTATAGATGAGGGGATTAAAATTGAGAATTAAGAGAACCATTCAGGACTGAGCTCTGCCCACCAGAGCAACAGCCAGCTCTACCCACCACCAGTCCCTCCCATCAGGAAATTGCACAAACCACTTAGATAGCCTCATCCACCAGAGGGCAGACAACAGAGGCAAGAAGAACTACAATCCTGCAGCCTGTGGAATGAAAACCACATTCATAGAAAGGTAGACAAATGAAAAGGCAGAGGAGTATGTACCAGATGAAGGAACAAGATAAAACCCAAGAAAAACAACTAAATAAAGTAGAGATAGGCAACCTTCCAGAAAAAGAATTCAGAATAATGATAGTGAAGATGATTCAGGACTTCGGAAAAAGAATGGAGGCAAAGATCGAGAAGATGCAAGAAATGTTTAACAAAGATATAGAAGAATTAAAGAACAAACAAATGGAGATGAACAATACAATAACTGAAATGAAAACTACACTAGAAGGAATCAATAGCAGAGTAACTGAAGCAGAAAAATGGATAAGTGACCTGGAAAACAGAATGGTGGAATTCACTGCTGTGGAACAGAATAAAGAAAAAATAATGAAAAGATATGAAGACAGCCTAAGAGACCACTGGGACAACATTAAACACAACAACATTCACATTATAGGGGTCCCAGAAGGAGAAGAGAGAGAGAAAGGACCCAAGAAAATATTTGAAGAGTATATAATCGAAAACTTCCCTAACATGGGAAAGGAAATAGCCACCCAAGTCCAGGAAGCACAGAGAGTCCCATACAGGATAAACCTAAGGAGAAACATGCCAAGACACATAGTAATCATGTTGGCAAAAATTAAAGACAAAGAAAAATTATTGAAAGCAGCAGGGGAAAAATGACAAATAACATACAAGGGAACTCCCATAAGGTTAACAGTTGATTTCTCAACAGAAACTTTATAAGCCAGAAGAGAGTGACATGACATATTGAAAGTGATGAAAGGGAAAAACCTACAACCAAGATTACTCTACCTGGCAAGGATCTCATTCAGATTCGATGGAGAAATCAAAAGCTTTACAGACAAGCAAAAGCTAAGAGAATTCAGCACCACCAAACCAGCTCTACAACAAATAAGGAACTTCTGTAAGTGGGAAACACAAGAGAAGAAAGGACCTACAAAAACAAACCCAAAACAATTAAGAAAATGGTAATAGGAACATAGATATCGATAATTACCTTAAACGTGAATGGATTAAATGCTCCAAACAAAACACACAGACTCACTGAATGGATACAAAAACAAGACCCATATATATGCTGTCTACAAGAGACCCACTTAAGACCTAGGAACACATACAGACTGAAAGTGAGGGGATGGAAAAAGATATTCCATGCAAATGGAAACGAAAAGAAAGCTGGAGTAGGAGTAGGAATACTCATATCAGATAAAATAGACTTTAAAATAAAGAATATTACAAGAGGCAAGGAAGGACACTACATAATGATCAAGGGATCAATCCAAGAAGAAGATATAACAATTATAACTATATGCATATATATCCCAACATAGGAACACCTCAATAGATATGGCAACTGCTAACAGATATAAAAGAGGAAATCGACAGTGACACAATAATACTAGGGGACTTTACCTCACTTACACCAATGGACAGATCATCCAAACAAAATAAATAAGGAAATGCAAGCTTTAAATGACACAAAAGACCAGATAGATTTAATTGATATTTATAGGACATTCTATCCAAAACCAGAAGATTACACTTTCTTCTCAAGTGCACACGGAACATTCTCCAGGATAGATCACATCTTGGGTCACAAATCAAGCCTCAGAAAATTTAAGAAAATTGAAAGCATATCAAGCATCTTTTCTGACCACAACGCTATGAGATTAGAAATCAATTACAGGGAAAAAAAAACAAACACAAACACAAGGAGGCTAAACAATACGTTAGTAAATAACTAAGAGATCACTGAAGAAATCAAAGAGGAAATCAAAAAATACCTAGAGACAAATGACAATGAAAACATGATGATCCAAAACCTATGGGATACAGCAAAGCAATTCTAAGAGGGAAGTTTATAGCAATACAAGCCTACCTCAAGAAACAAGAAAAATCTCAAATAAGCAATCTAACCTTACACCCAAAGGAACTAGAGAAAGAAGAACAAACAAAACCCAAAGTTAGCAGAAGGAAAGAAATCATAAAGATCAGAGCAGATATAAATGAAATCGAAACAAAGAAAACAATAGTAAAGATCAATAAAACTAAAAGCTAGTTGTTTGAGAAGATAAACAAAATTGATAAACCATTAGCCAAACTCATAAAGAAAAAGAGGGAGAGGAGTCAAATCAATAAAATTAGAAATGAAAAAGGAAAAGTTATGACAGAAAACACAGAAATACAAAGCATCCTAAGAGACTATTACAAGCAACTCTATGCCAATAAAATGGACAACAAAACCAGGAAAAAATAGAAAACATGAACAGACCTATCACAAGTAATGAAATTGAAAGTGTGATTAAAAATCTTCTAACAAACAAAAGTCTAGGACCAGATGGCTTCACAGGTGAATTCTATAAAACATTTAGAGAACAGCTAACACTCACCCTTCTCAAACTCTTCCAGAAAATTTCAGAGGAAGGAACACTCCCAAGCTCATTCTGTGAGGCCACCATCACCCTGATACCAAAACCAGACAAAGATATTACAAAAAAAGAAAATTACGGACCACCATCACTGATGAATATAGATGCAAAAATCCTCAACAAAATAATAGCAAACAGAATCCAACAACACATTAAAAGGATCATACACAATGATCAAGTGGGATTTATCCCAGGGATGCAAGGATTCTAAGTATATGCAAATCAATCAATGCGATACACCATATTTACAAACTGAAAAAGAAAAAACATATGATCATTTCAATAGATGCAGAAAAAGTTTTTGACAAAATTCAACACCCATTTATGATAAAAACTCTCCAGAAAGTGGGCATAGAGAGAACCTACCTCAACATAATAAAGGCCATATATGACAAACCCACAGCAAACATCATTCTCAATGGTGAAAAATTGAAAGCATTTCCTCTAAGATCAGGGACAAGACAAGGATGTTCACTCTCACCACTATTATTCAACATAGTTTTGGAAGTTTTAGCCACAGCAATCAGAGAATGAAAAGAAATAAAAGGAATCCAAATAGGAAAAGAAGAACGAAAGCTGTCACTGTTTGCAGATGACATGATACTATACATAGAGAATCCTAAAGATGCCACCAGTAAACTACTAGAGCTAATCAATGAATTTGGTAAAGTTGCAGGATACAAAATTAAGGCACAGAAATCTCTAGCATTCCTATACACTAATGATGAAAAATCTGAAAGTGAAATTAAGGAAACACTCCCATTTACCACTGCAACAAAAAGAATGAAATATCTAGGAATAAACCTACCTAAGGAGACAAAAGACCTATATGCAGAAAACTATAAGACACTGATGAAAGAAATTAAAGATGATACAAACAGATGG
The DNA here is from genome assembly GCF_964341445.2 of Mesoplodon mirus. NCBI lineage: Eukaryota > Metazoa > Chordata > Mammalia > Artiodactyla > Ziphiidae > Mesoplodon > Mesoplodon mirus. The sequence goes on from NC_138982.1 coordinate 116,896,959, forward strand.
AGAGATATGCCATGTTCTTGGATTGGAAGAATCAACACTGTGAAAATGACTATACTACCTGAAGCAATCTACAGATTCAATGCAATCTGTATCAAATTACCAATGGCATTTTCTACAGAACTAGAATAAAAAATCTTAAAATTTGTAGGGAGACACAAAAGACCCCGAATAGCTAAAGCAGTCTTGAGGGAAAAAAACGGAGCTGGAGGAATCAGTCTCCCTGACTTCAGACTATACTACAAAGCTACAGTAATCAAGGCAATATGGTACTGGCACGAAAACAGAAATATAGATAAATGGAACAGGATAGAAATCCCAGAGAGAAACCCACGCACCTATGGTCAACTAAACTATGACAAAGGAGGCAAGGATATACAATGAAGAAAAGACAGACTCTTCAATAAGTTGTGCTGGGAATACTGGACAGGTATATGAAAAAGAATGAAATTAGAACACTCCCTAACACCAGACACAAAAATAAACTCAAAATGGATTAGAGAACTAAATGTAAGACCAGACACTATAAAACTCTTAGAGGAAAACATAGCAAGAACACTCTTTGACATAAATCACAGCAAGATCTTTTCTGATCCACCTCCTATAGTAATGGAAATTTAAAAAAAATAAACAAATGGGACGTAATGAAACTTAAAACCTTTTGTACAGCAAAGGAAACCATAAACAAGATGAAAAGACAACCCTCAGAATGGGAGAAATTATTTGCAAATGAATCAATGGACAAAGGATTAATCTCCAAAATACATAAACAGCTCATGCAGCTAAACCTTAAAAAAACAAACAACCCAATCAAAAAATGGGCAGAAGACCTAAATAGACATTTCTCCAAAGAAGACATACAGATGGCCAAGAAGCACATGAAAAGCCACTCAACATCACTAATTATTAGAGAAATGTAAATCAAAACTACAATGAGGTATCATCTCACACCAGTTAGAATGGGCATCATGAAAAAATCTACAAACAACAATTGCTGGAGAGGGTGTGGAGAAAAGGGAACCCTCTTGTACTGTTGGTGGGAATGTAAATCAATACAGCCACTATGGAGAACAGTATGGAGGTTCCTTAAAAAACTAAAAATAGAACTACCATATGATCCAGCAATCCACTACTGGGCATATACCCTGAGAAAACCATAATTCGAAAAGATACATGCACCCCAATGTTCATTGCAGCACTATTTAAAATAGCCAGGACATGGAACCAAACTAAGTGTCCATCAACAGATAAATGGATAAAGAAGATGTGGCACATGTATACAATGGAATGTTACTCAGCCATAAAAAGGAGCAAAGTTGGGTCATTTTTAGAGACATGGATGAATCTAGAGACTGTCATACAGAGGGAAGTAAGTCAGAAAGAGAAAAACAAATATTGTACATTAACGCATATATGTGGAACCTAGAAAAATGGTACAGATGAACTGGTTTGCAGGGCAGAAATTGAAGACATAGATGTAGAGAACAAACGTATGGACACCAAGGGTGGAAAGCGGCAGGGTGGGGGATGTGTAATGAATTGGGAGATTGGGATTGACATATATAGACTAATATGTATAAAATGGGTAACTAATAAGAACCTGTGTATAAAAAAATTAAATTAAAGTAAAGTAAAAAATTAAAAACAAAGAGAACCGTTCAGTGTCAGAGGGAATTGGAGTTGGAACCAGCACTGAAACTGGACTTCTGGACTCCCAGAGACCAGTGTTTTCTCTGAGCCAGACTGATGTGTCTCTATTTTGTCTCCTTGAGTTGAGGAGATGGGTATGTGTAGCCAATGGAACTGCGTGTAGAAGAACGTACCGAGGCACACATGAACTTCTGCACTTCCACAAGCAGCTGTCATGGACATGTTGACATGTGAGGTCAATACTCTTTCAACATCAGAGGTGCTTCCCATCCAAAGAATCAGAAGCAAACTCAGCGGACAGTTTTCCCCTTCTAAATTGAAATGAATTCCACTTATGTAACACTTTTATGTTATGAGTATTCCCAGTCTGTGGGAAAGGGGATTCAAAACAATAAAGCTGAGCTGGTCATTAGGTTTGTAGGTGCTGCTCAGCCCATGGTGTTTCACTTGTAAAAGTGAAATGGTGTTTTATTTGTAATAATGAGGTGTGCTTGCAAATGAAAACCAGGCATTCCACTGGGGTGGTAAAAATGTCAAACTTAGACCTGCTGGGTTGAAAGATGAAAAGAAAAACAAATCAATGAGTTTCAACAAGAAAGAAGAAACGTTTAAAATAGAAACTACTAAAAAGTTTAAATTTCCAATTTCTAAATAATTATAATTTTCCATATAATAATCTAAATAATTTTTGTATGCATGAATTTCTTTCACATTAAAATGACTTGGTATAACTTTCAGAAATAAACTAGGTAGCAACATCTTTCTATGAAATTGATCTATAATTTTATTATAAATAAGTCAAGTAAATATGTTTTCTTTTAGCTAACTTTTAGTAATAATATCATTCAGTTAACACTTTCTTACTAATAACATACAGATTATATCTTAAGAGAGATAGTCCCTTTTCTAAAGTGGAAGAGATCCTATTCTCTAATTTTAAAATATCATGTATTTTAAAATTTTGCTGGTTGGTCAAAAAAAGTTTATTAGGCAATTATTATGTAACAGGCATGGGGTTTGCTCCAGTAATACAGCAGATATCAAGTTCTGGTGCTATAGCAATGCCCTCCCAAAAATTACAGAGAAGTAGAGAGACATAATAATCAGAAAGAGGTAAGTGCTATGTAGGGAAAGCATTACCACACTGTTGCCCCAGAATCATACTCCTGCTGCCCCTTCGAATGGAAACTAACAGACCTTATCTGAGTTTCAGGCCCAATTACAAAAGGAGGAAGCTGCAAGGAGTGAAACTAGGACTGGTTAGAACCAGCTAGGCCCGAGATGGCTGAAGACATGGCCTCCAGTAGACCTTGAACCTCGTTATGTGCCCAATGTAATGCACTAGCATGTTAAATGACACACCCACCATCACCACTACCATTGACCATTGCCATGACACCCATCAGAAGAGCCCATACAAGGACTGAAAAGGAGTGTTTCCTCAGTTCTGGGTCCAAACCACACCACTATTCTTGGATAAGTCATGAATATTCCTCTCTCTCTTTACTCAATTCCCTCCTTTTTACCTCAATCCACATATATAGATTGTGTCTCAGCTCCAGTCAGGTTGATTGATTGCGAACTAAGTTCGTACTTATCCATTCTTTGGCCACTGAATAAAGCTTGTGCTGTTCTAATGTTAGCATTGGTTTCGCTATTGGCTGTGCCTTGAGTGGAAAGAGAACCTCCTCAGCCGAGACAAGGGGTCTTGGCCTGGGCTACAACCCTGGCATGGGTTCAGGAGACCATTATGTTTACAAAAGGTTACTAGTCTAAGAGATTATTATTTCTATCACTATAGATTACAAGAAATTTCAAGAGTTAGCGAGGTAAAGGAGAATGAGCCTTTCAAGTACAGGGAGAAGCATGTGTGACAACTCAGCTTTAAAAGAACTTGGCTTTAATTAAGGCTCTAAAAGAAGGCCAGTGGAGCTGAAACTTTGAGAGTTAGGGAGAAAGTGGCATAATACTGTTCTGGAGAGGAAGAAAGAAGTCAGATCATGAAGGACCTTGTGAATCTGGTTGAAGAATGTATATTATAGCAGGGTACATTCTAAACATTTAATATAAAGTAGTAACATAAAACATTTTAAATGACCTAAAACACTGGAATGACCTAATAAGTTACTTGAAAAATTCTCCGTTTTTTGCTTCTGAAGAGAAAGTAGTAAAAGAGAACAAGAATGGAAGCAAGGAGGCCAAATAAACTATACTGTAATATTGACTTGAAGAAAGCTAGTGGCAAAATAGATCAAGAAGAATGCATTCAGTTGAAACACAGTTTGGAGGATGAATTGACAGCATTTAGTGATGGGGGTAAGAGACATTTTGAAGATGACTCCTAAGCTTTTGACTTTGGGTAAAGCATGGTTGAAGGTATGATGAAATCAGATTTATATTTTAAGGCAGGACAAGAAAAAATTAAACATAAAGCTCTCTCTCTGTGTTTGTTTGGGCCTTCTCCATCCCTCCCTAATGTGCAGTGTGCATATGCATTGTACATAAACCAGAGCTCCTTAAAGATGGGAGTGGCGGCTCAACCATAAAGACCATTTTTTTTTTCCTTTCTTCTGACTCTAGCAGTGTACCTTCTAAAAAAAATAGTGTTCTTTCCCACCTCTGTAGGGGGTCATGGTGACTTGCTGCTCACTTTGGATGTGCTTACCTGAACTATATATCCTTGGTGAACTTTATGTAAAATATCAGTATGTCATTTTGATGTATGATCCTTTGTCTCAAAAAGGTATATGACTATTCCTTTGACTTCTAACAGGCAGAACAGTTCTCAGAACTTTCTGAGAATCTGCTTCTCGTGTTATAATCCTCAGTTTGGCTCAAATAAAATTCCCTTTTTTCTTCTTAACTTGCTAGTTAATTGAATTTTTGTCGACTGGTATCATTTGCTGAGAAATAAAAGAGTTAAGGATGAAAATATTTGGAGAAAAATCAAGGGTTCGGTTTGGATATGTTAATTTGAAGGTATCTTTGAAAAACCCAAGTGCAAAAGACAAGCTAGAAGTTGGATATACAATCAGAAACTCATAAAAGGAGTTTGGATGAAAACTGCAAATTTGTGCATCATCAAACTATAAATGGATTTAAAGCCATTGGAATGGTGGACATCACCTGGGGAAAGAGTGAAAAAGGAAGTAAGAACCTAGTGAGATCAGCTGTATATAAAACTGATGCCTATTTTGTGTGAATGTAGTTGAAGGTGTTCAATATCTTTTCAAATCTGAGTAACTAGAACTCTGCAGATTGATGGGCATTGTAGTAACCTTGGGATGAATTAGAGTCAGTGTGAATGACAAAGACAAAGTTATCCTACTAAATTGAATACAATCAAAGAAAAAAATCTTTTGGTAAAATACATCCAAAATTTCAGTGAATCAAGCAGATGAATGGAGTTTTTGTTTCACTGAGAAATATAATAGCTGGCCTGACTTGACCAAATCATTGTTGGCCCTGTATTGAGAAAATGTTTGAGAATAACAATTAGATTAACATGGTAAAATCCATTTATTCTCCATTTTGCTAAATAGAAAGCCTTTTAAAGTCTGTAGTTCTAGTGTTTGGCAGTTTCAGAATTTCTTATTGCCCCATCCCTCATCTGCCAGGCCCCCATCAAATTAAATGCTGATATACAAACCAGTCTAGAAACTTACATAGTGTTAAAATTAGTCCCAATAACAGATTCAGTCAACTGAAGAACTGGTTGGGGTGCAATTTGTTATGTACAATGGTCATAGAATGGGGATATTGAATGCTCTGCTCTGTGGTCACCAGTCTTTAGATTTTGGAGGGAAAAAGGGTAATTCCATAAGAAAAAAATCATTTGGATCATCACTGGTATTCACTCTTTAATTAGAACTTTTTACCTATTACAAGTTTTACCAATGCTAAAAACTAGGATTCTGACAATTCATTCCACCAAAGCACAGATAAAACATGTTCGCTTTCACATATGTTACCATGAAGATTTATCAAGAAATATCTAAATAACCTCAAGAAAAGTTAGTGGAAAAATAAACAGATTTTGAAACCTAATTAGTACACTAAGTATAGGGAACTTCTTTCCCTTGTTCTTCATTTTTATTATCATAAAATATCTAAAACAGAACCATGCACCTTTAACTCACTATACTAAATCAATAACATATCATCTTTCAATTTTCTGCCTTACCCACCTCCCCTTCTGGCTTAAACTGTTCTGTACATTGCCTTCTACTCAGTGAAAGAGTAAAAGGCTGGGCTTTTAGTGTGTGTGTGTGCAGAGGTGACTATTGATTGAGGTGACTATTGATTGAGCTACATGTGGCCAACAGTTGTTGGAAAAAAAGTGGAGGATTAGCTGGCCTGCCACCTATGTGGTGTCACTTATGTGAACTGACTATCTACTAATTTCTAGAACGATAAAAATTCAGAGATGAGAAGATCAGCTGACAGGAGTGGAGTGCAGGCTGGTGGTGCTTGTAGGGCTCTATCTAAGAGATGAAGCAGAGAAAATCAGGTGAGGAGGGAAGCAGATCAATACAAGAGTAGAGAGATACTGAGATGAGAAAGAGTGTGTGGCCTCAAGGAAAGAAAAGTTGCCTCGATACCTTCCTTGATTACTGACTAGCTTCCCGATGATGCCTGTTTTATAAGGTCTATCTGTACTTCCCTCCTATGGCTTCTGTATTTCCATGCTGACCTACAGCACACAGTACCACCCTGACATTTTACTTGAGCTAGTTTGTTTGTTTCTTCTGGCATGGGTATGGTAGACATTTGAATCAGATAGATATAATTATGTAATGGAAAAATTATCTAGCTCTTACATGGACACTGTATATTTTAACTGCCACAAACTCATATTGTGTTATAAAGATCAACTGGTGAAGTAAGAGTAGCTTTTCACTTTAGGATTTACTAAGTATAAGAGGAAAATTGAGGATCAATCAATGTAGGTGGGTTGAGGATAAGGAGGGATAGATCAACATGAATACCAGTTTATGGTGTCAGTGAACACTACATTGACATCATCGTTAATCTAGAAGCTAATCTTGATTTTAACACTCCCCAGTAGCCTCCCTAGCAACCTCTGTAATTGTCTTGGAATAATGTTTCAAACAACTAGCTCAGGATCAAATATGCTCCTATGGGGTGGGAGATATATATATATATACACACACACATACATATATATGTGTGGGTATATATATGTATGTATATATATATATATGTATATGTATATATATATATGTATATATATATATATATATATATATATATATATATATATATATATATATATATATATAAACAAGTTGCTACATTAAGAGGAAAAGGACTAAGGCTAAAGGCAGAAAGTAAGAAAATAAAATTGAGTTAAACACGAAAATGTAATTGCTATATAGTCTAAAAAGAGCACAGTTGTGATTAAAATGAATTCTTTAAAACGATTTGCTCAACCAGCGTTATAAGAATGATCCTAATTTCATAACTGGTGTCATTTATATTTAATAGACGTGCATTTATAAAGAAAACTTACTAATGTCAACATGTTGGTGCTAGTTGTCATGTGTTGGCTCCAGCAAAAAGTTAACTTCTAATACCTCCTAAATACTTCAGGTCACACCTTCTCTGACTTGGAGGGGCAACTCCATCCCCAATAATATTTTCATTTTCTGCCTCAAAGTTGTGACACATGAAATCCTTAGACATTTAAAATTATTTTCAATTTCAAGTGTAATTTATATTTAACTCTACAACTTCAAAATTTGCATGCATAGAGGCTACATGGATATTTTCTATATAACAATAAATACACAAATCCTGGTCAGAGGGGGACATATACAAAGTACCCTTCTATGACATAGATTTTCACATTATTTTGGAAAGTTATGACATATCTATGATTTACTGAACTTAGATTTCTGGTCTGAAAAATATATCTACTTTTTTAATGAGGGCATAAAGTCACCTGTGTGATTTGTATCTATAGTTTCTATCTTTGTCTCCCTTCTTTTCCGGATGGACATCATACGTCCTGTAATATCATGTGATGAGAGGGACATAAAATCACTTCTGTGGTGTTCATGCTAAAATGCAGTACCTCAATCTAATCAGGAGAAAATTTCAGACAAACCCAGACTTGGATAGTTGAGGAATATTCAAAAAAAATAATGGGCCAGTACTCTCAAAAATGACAAGGTTATGCAAGATAAAGAAAGGCTGAAAAAAATTAAAAATGAAAGACTGTCCGAGATTAGTGGAGACTAAGAAGACATGAGACCAAAATGCAATGTAATGTCCTAGGTTGGATCCTGGGCCAGAAAATGAACATTAGCAGGAGAATTGGCAAGATTTAAATTAGATCTCTAAGTTTGTTAATAGTATTGTATTATTGTTAATTGTAGGTAATTAGGTAAACAGAAGACAGTAGATGGGGGAAATAAAAGAACAGTGGGTACTATATTTTGCCAAAATTTTTAAAGTATAAAATTATTTTAAAATAAAGTAAAAAATAAATTCCACATTCTGAGCCCAAGGGGCCGAGATTTTCATTTTATGTTTGTGAAAAATAAGACTGTTCTGATAATTCCTACAAACAATCTTGGCATTGCAGAAAATTTCACTAGTGAAATAATACTTTGTAATCCTTCTGAACTTCCAAATTGAAGTCAAAGTATTTTCTCCATGTCATTAGGACACTATTTAACATTTTATTCATGCATCTATTTTTTTAATCAAGGAAATCACAAATGTCACAAAAATCTGATATTCTAAAAATATATAAACAGTAAAATACAATCACCACATTTTAAAAGAAATATTTTCTGATTTGGGACCTTTAAAATCTATAAAGTTGTTGTTCCATAACTTGTTTTAAATGTGGTTTAATGTGTGGATTTTTTCCCACTCTTTACCTCATGGCATATGCAGGTCAGTTGCTAGGAGTATGACAATATGGCTATGAGGCAGCAATTTATGTTGACTATGAGTTAAATTGTCATTATGTTCAATAATCTTTTTCAAAACAAAGTTTCTAGAACACAATACAGCAAAAGCTTTTAAATGGATGAATTGTAATCCTAGATATGCATTAAAGCAAGTTTTATCCTACTGAATATTAAACTCCTGAAAATAACAACTGATGTGGAAATACTGGCAACATCCAAACTATTTTTATACAGATAATATTTCTGTAATAAAGTATTTTTTAGGAGAGATAGGATTGTGTTTTTATGATAGAGACACATATAATGATAGCTGATGTCTGGAAGGTATTAGACTGTGGTTATAATAATCATTATAATTGTAACAGTTCATGCTAGCTCAACTGCACATCTATTCTTCATTTGTCCCTAAACTAATTTGTTCTACATATGAATATATAACCCTCATCAATTTAAAGTGCCATCTCTTGGCTATGTGGGTCATTAAAGTAAATACATAATGTATGAGTTCAACAGTCCAAACTTAGAGGGGGAAAGGCTTTTTAGCCAAGTGTGAAATGTTGCTACAAAGCTGATTTCTGTAATTTAATCAGTCAAGTCATGATCACTAATTACTATCAATCAATTCTAGTGTTCTTCATATATTTTGTTCTGATCAAAGGTGTTTCATTCATAATTTTGACTCCAATATTCATTATTAAAACAATTGACATCGGCAAATTATATATATGTATACATAACTCCATGAAGTTAAAGAAATTTTCTGTAGGGATTGCTTTTCCAGAAGACAATCAAACCCTAAAAAGTGCTGAAGTTATTGGAACTAGTTCATTTAAGGAACACAACTTATCTGGGATGACAGGATGAGTAGTAAATTTGCTGTGATAGAAAATCACAAACGGTAAGTTAAGTGGAACTATTTTCCATTTTAGATTAATGTTTTGGGGGGCTATACAGTATATGGAATATGAAGAATAAGAATGGGGAAGAATTATAACATACTTTGTGATTATGTTAATACTATAACATTCTTGACTCTTAACATTTTCTATTTCAATAACTATTATTTTACATTTCACTTCCTATCTACTTTCCCAAACCTGGTTTCAGTTGTATAGGCTTAAAAATAATATATTTATTCTAACAAAATACTTGTATGCTGAAACAATTACAAAATATGTTTGTTTACGATCATTCTCGATTCAGCCTTGAATAGTAAGGGCAAGAGATTTTTCAGTGAAGTGGATTCATTATCTTTATCCTCTTTCTGTGAACATCTGAGAGTAGATGAAATTCACAACTCGAAGGACTTGGAGGATTGTTTTAGGAATATGCCTAGGTTTCAATTTTATGTTGAAAGTGAAATGTGAAAGGTTAATTTTTCCATGTTTTCTTCGAAGTACAACATCTGAGTACTGACTTTATTGAAAGTTTAGTATTTTTTGTTTAGGTAGTTCTCTTAAACAAGAAATCTTAAAACAGCGGTTTGTTTTCTTTTGAATTGATGTTTTTCATTTGTATACTTTTGTGCAATAATCAGAAATAAGTTGCTCTTTTTTTGGCCAGAAGATTCTTTGTAGTTCAAGTAAAGAGAAAAAAATAGCTATAGCATAGGAAGAGTGGAGGCATTACATAGTACACTGGGGATTACGGTTGCAACATAGACTTTATGTTTTCAGGGATATGTGTGTGTGGTATGTTTCTAAATATATGTGTAGAAACATAGGAGATAGGCTCTTTCCCTTTTTGTGGTAATACAATGTTTTTTTCTATTTATCTTGGGCAATTTCTCATGGTATAGACTAAATGTCCATTTTAAATCACTAGGAAGATGCTGAGCTATTTATCAAACATATTAAACAAATGTATAAAATATTTTTCAGTCTTTTATTTTTCCTTTATGGTAAAAATTTTATATTCCTTTTCATGTCTTCTAGTAGAATACTGATTCCAAAGCGAGACTGCTACTAGACTTCATATTTTTTAGATGCTTTAAATTTTTTATTTGTATTCTATGTTTAGAAGTCCGGATAAAAGTTGAAGAACAAGTTGGTGTTGAGAGTCATTACAACCATATAAACTACTTTAAAACCTTTGCATGATGATTCTCAGTGGAGATCTGGGCATTTATATGTAGCTTAAAATATGTGTTTAACATCCTTGTAAATAGAGTATTAGGCTAATAAAAATATTTAAAAATATTGCTGATGACACTGACAATATAATCAGTTTAAGACTAAGTGCTCTAATATATGTGCATATGTGTGCACATGTGTTTTGTAAAGCATATACATATATGGTGGTATAATATTTAAAAATGTAATGCAAATATTTAAGTAAATTGTGTAAGTTAATAAAAGAATCAAAAGTTTTATATGTTTTCTTGGGTGGGAAAAAGGCATGTTTGACCTGCAGTAAGTGTGGGTTGAACTGAAATCAAATGAAAACTGGCAGCTTTCACTATTTTACTTTCTAAGTAAAATAAAATGCAAATTAAACTGAGAGCATGGCATAGATTTTTAAATATAAAAATGCAAATTGATTTTAGTTCATTTCGTTATTCTAAAGCTTTACCTTAATGGTTTAAAATTAAAGTTTTTTAAAAAATGAAACCTTTGAACTATAAATAAATCAGTAAATTTTAATTTTAAATAACATTTGAACTTTAACCAAAAAATAAAGTGGCAGCAAAACTAGAAATCCCTGAGCTCTGTAAGACAGTAACAGAAAGCTTTCCTCCACTCTGTTCCTTTATACAGTCCTTGCCCTTGCTTTTATTCATTCATTCATGAAGCTCCTAACTTTTTGCCAGGTTCTATTCTCAGTATTGGGAATAGAGCAGTGAAAAGATAGACAACATTCCCAACACTCTTAGAGCTTACATTCTAGTGAAGGAGGGGGAGGCCATAAGCTTGATAATTAAGCAGAATATAAGGTGTTAGACTGTGATAAAATTTAAAAAATGTAAGCAGGGAAGGTGGATAGGAAGTGTTTGGGAGCAATGGCTGTGATTTTGCATATGGCAGTCAGTTAAGACTTCAGAAGCTACATTTGAGAAAAGGTCTGTGGAAGAGAGGGAGAACCACGCACAAAGAAAAGTGAGGAGTATTTCATGCAGGAATCTTCCCTGAGACGGGAGTGTGTCTGACACATTTAAAGAACAGCAAATAGGTCAATGTAGAGAGAGTGAGAGGAAGATGAATAAGAGATGAAGTCAGAAAGCCAAGGAGAATGGAAGGGACAGCATTTATTATTGAGGGTTTTATCGTTTACTCTGAGTGAAATCTGAAGCCACTGTAGTGTTCAGAGCAGTGCTTCATATCCTGAGTTACATTTTTAAGGGCTTATCTTGGTTATTTTGAAGGAGGCTGGGGTGGGGGTGGGGGAATAATGGAAACAGGGAAAATAGTTGGGAAGCTACCATAGGGACCCAGGAGAGAGATGATGGTGGCTTAGGCCAGGTTGAGAGTGGTGGATGTTATGAGAAGTGGTTGCATTCTGGATATATTTTGAAGAGAGTGTCAAAAGCATTTGCTGACAGAACAGGTATTGTTCATAAGAGGAATAGAGAATGACTCCAAGGTTTCTGGCCTAAGCACCAGGAAGAATGGAGTCCCTCCTTACTGAGATGGGGACTGGGCAGAAGTCAATAGCTCAGTTTTGGATATTTTATATTTGAGATGTCCATGGCACATCCATGTGAGATACTGAGCTGGGGGTTAACCATTGAGGGGTGTGATTTAGGAAGAAATATGGTCTAAAGATGTGTAAATCATCAGAATATTGAATAGATTTAAAGCCAATAGACCAGATAACTTCCCCAAGGAGGTGAGAGAAGATGGAAGGACAGGAGGTCCAAGGACTTCCCCGAGACACTGTAGGAGTTGAAGAGAGACTAGCAAAAAAGACTGAGAAGGAACAGCTGATAGAGAGGAAGAAAACCAGCAGAGGTGTCTCGGAAGTCTAGTGTAGAAAGTCTGAGTTGGTAGAATTGTTGGTAGACCTCTGAGAAAATTAAAAGAATGCATTCAGACAACAGGAGGAACTGAGTAATTAGGGGCAGAGAAGGAGACTTTAGACCTTTGCTGAGGACCTTGAACAAGCCTGTCTAATATGCCAAAATTCTTTGGGCAGGAACTGGAAGGCTGTTATGTATAATTTTTTTTGGTGCTGCTATAAAAATTATCACAAACAGTAGCTTAAAACAGCAGAAATATATTATCTTATAGTTCTATTTGTCAGAAGTCTGACTCAAGTCTTACTGGGCTAAAGTCAAGGTGTTATCAGGGCTGCATTTCTTTCTGGAGGCTCAGGAGGAGGATGTGTTCTCTTGCCTTTTGTAGTTTCCAGAGGTCGCTCACATTCTTGGTTAGGGTGAGGGTTAGGGTTAGGGAAGGGCCCCTTTGTCTATCTTCAAAACCAGCAACGTTGCAGCTCTCTGACCATTCTTTGCTTGTCACATCTCCTGCTCTCTCTTCTGCTTTCCTCTTCCTCTTTTAAATACCCTTGGGATTACATTGGGCCCACCTGCCTAATCAATATAATCTTCCTATTGTAAGGTCTGCTGATTAGCAACCTCAGTTCCTTCTGCAACCTTAATTTTCCTTCACCACGTAAACTAACACTTTCACAAGTTCTGGGGATTAGGACATGGACATTTTCCACGGGCAGTTATTCTGCCTACTACACAGACAATATGCCTTGCTATTGAATAAGAAATTATCCTTTTTCTTCTTATTAGTATCAGCATGTTTATTTCTCCACTAAGCCCAGTACTTTCTGCTAAATAAACAAACCAGTGCATTTCATATAAAAATTTTTTAAACAGACAGAACTACACATTTTAACTTGACCAATTGTGTCTACACTCTTGAAATATAATTGTGAGGTGCATACAACAGATGAAGTTTAAAATTCTAAATTTGACATGTGAAAAGAAGTTCAGGTTGTAAATGGATAATGTACAAAACTTTGCTTTTAGAAATGTAGATGATGTGGAAGTTGTGACACATTGTGCAATTGTTCAGTTTTTGTTATGTGTTGAGGAAGTAAAGAAAGAGCCCAAAGCCAGCAGACTGCCTTAAAGGAAATGATAGAACTAGAGCGAGGTACTGGTTGTGAGGCAGAAGCAAAGTTAGCAAACATGATTAGGAATTGTTATTAGGAAAATCTTGTCAGAGGTCAACAAAATCCAATGAGATAAATACGAGAGACAAAATACCTATGTCATTCTTGGGTCAAAATCAATAAGAACAGATGTACAAAGATGTGGAATCTAAGTTTTAGAGTTGGGCTTCTTAACAGTATCAATGGGTTCCTTTGTATGGCACTGACAATTTATCATATTCTTAACAACTCTCTTGTACTTCCAATCTCTGGAAGTGTAACACAATACAAAGTCTCTTATGAGTATATCTTAAAAGTTCTCATCACAAGAATAAAAATGTAACTATGTGAGGTGACTGCTGTTAACTTATTGTGGTAATCATTTCCTAATATATACATATATGAAATTATTGGTTGTACACCTTGGACTAATGTCATGTGTCAATTATATCTCAATAAAACTGAAAAAAAATCTCTTAACGTTTCTAACTTCTGTGACAAAATTCTCTGCCTTCAAATAAAATGAATATTTACTAAACACTTGTTATATTTCATGTAAAGTGCTAGATTCTATGGTAATATAAAGATGATGCTCTTTAACATTTTACATCATATGGGTGGATAGAGCATAGATATACAAAAATCTTAAATAAGCAGGCAAATATTGAATAGTAATACATTAATAAAATGCACATGTGATTTCCTAAGACCACAATGTAGTGTTCTGTTAGGAAAAATAACTGAAAAAAAAAAAAAAGCAAGGTTCTTTTCTTTTATATGCCTAGATAAAAAGTCAGTTTAAGCCTGAGTGGGAATTCAATAATAGTGACTTATTATAGGTTTTTAAGAGTATATGAGGTGATCAAAGCATTGTTTGCAAGATTAGTCCAACATGGTAAATAAAATAGATTATGCAAGGAAAAGATCAGAGTCATAAAGACTAGTTAAGATTTTATTTTTATCATTCAAAATTACAATAATTTAAAGAGAGTCACTGTGTTTAGAAATGGAATTCAAGGCTTAGATGGGAGAGGAACTGTGAAAGGAAGCTAGATAGTGTGAAGTGAAAAAAATAAGAGACTTTGATGATAATGGATATACAAATGACAGAAGACAAAATTCAATGATAACACACAAATGACCTGAAGATAGTGAGTGCATGGCCATTCCATAACATAAATAGCAAAACTAAGGTGGGAACTGTTTGGGGGTGGTGGTGGGGAGAGATGAAGTGGTTGTGGAGGGAGAGGTTAAAGTATATAATAAGTTTGTTTCCTTAGAAGATTCAAAACTAGAAAGAAAATAATAGTTTATGCAATTTCATAACCAAGAGATGATCATTGTAATTTTTAATATATTTGTTTCCATATTTCTCTATATTGTTGAAGAAATGTTTATTTAAAAAAATAAGCTATATTCTTTATTTATTGGCAAAGTTAAAGACGCTTTGATAAAAAAAAAGCATTCTTATGCGCTGTTTATATAAAATAGTATTTCCTTCCCACACAGCAACTTGGCAATATGTAGCAAGAACCTTAAAAAATATTTAAGACTTTAGTAATTCTTATTCTAGGAATTACCATTAGAAAATAATCAGAGATGTCAATGATATATGTACAACTGTGTCCATTGTTATGTTGTTGGGAAAATTGGAAGAAAACTACATATAGTTTAGCATAATTTGTATTTTACAGGGATTATCATAAAATGTTCTTAGAAATTTGGAAGAAATTACTGGGAAAACTATTTTGGGTTAAGGTTTTTTGGGGGGGAGAGGGGGTAATTTTTCAACATTATGGAGATATATTTGAAATGCTATTTCTGTGGCTATATTAAAGTTCTATTCACTTGAATCAAACGACAATTACTTGACCATCTATTGAGTGCTGTTCTGTATGATGTGAAAGAAACTTTTTTAAAAATTAGGAATACCAACCCAGAGTCTGGAAACGCCCCCGTCAATACTGCTGCATTCTCAGCAATTTCTTAAGTTCAGCAAATATTTAATCTAATGGGAGACTGGGTAACAAGAAACTTTATTACAGTAAATTTTTTTTTAGTATAAAAATAATTACTTTTTCCTTTATGTGTTGCTGAGCTTCAAATATTTGAAAATGATTCATCTCCTTCAGTTTTTAAATGAAACGAGTTAGGGAAGAGGTTGCAATAGTGTTTCCTTGAGCTGGGTTGTCCTCAAAAATTACTTGAGGTAGTTATTACTGATGAGTTATTCAATGGCCCTCTGTGGATCTTTAGCACAGTTCGCACTGTTGACAATTTCAAACTAATCAAATTTCCTGTGTTTTGAATTACAGGATTTAGTCCTATCTCTGAAACTACTCAGATTCTCTCTTTACCTACTACCATGTGTTGACATTCCCTCATTAAGACCAGTATGTACATATCCACTTCAGTGAAGTGAATTACTTATGGATACGAAATAAATAGGAGAAAGGGAGCTTTATAAAATGAATAGTGAAGCTATTAGTGACAATATACTTCCATAAATACTTCAAATGCATTATCCTGATGACTTTTCTGAAGGAAAATCAAGGCAAATTTACAAAACTCCAAAAAGACCCACAGAGATTCGTAGATGACTATGGTGCCTTGTTTCCAGTTGAAAGTTTCTAAGAAGACATTTCCATAATTAGCTCCTAGAATCAGTTATCTCTGATTCTTCATATACTGCCAAAATGCTGTTATCTTTTTGTGTTAATGTCTTTGCTTAAGGCATCTCCATGCTCAACAAGAAGATGCAATTTTAATATAACTAGAGGAAATTCAAAACAGGACTCCAAGAAATTCAGCCACATTTGACTGTGAATTTCACATCATTTAGACATAGTCATACTTCTCTGAGACAGCAATTTTAGGACTCTGGAAAGAGGAAAATAATTAGAATCAAACTGGAAAAACATGAAATTCTCAGATATGAGTTAAAATTAAAGGCACCAAATTTAATTGTGATGGAAATCAAAAGATACTGTCCCACAACCAATTTGTAGCATGGTAGTTTTTAATACAATCACCACAGAAGAGGAATGGATAGCCATTTAAGCCAGACCTGTCCTTGTCACCATTCCACTGACCCCATCTCTGAAGGACAGTTTGACTTTTTCTTTGTCCAGAGGAATATAGACATCTTTTTTTTAAACATCTGCATTGGAGTGTAATTGCTTTACATTACTGTGTTAGTTTCTGCTGTATAACAAAGTGAATCATCTCTACATATACATATATCCCCACCCTCTTGCGTCTGCCTCCCACCCTCCCTATCCCACCCCTCTAGGTGGTCACAAAGCACCGAGCTGGTCTCCCTGTGCTATGTGCTGCTTCCCACTAGCTATCTATTTTACATTTAGTAGTGTATGTATGTCAATGCTACTCTCTCATTTCATACCAGCTTATCCTTCCCCCACCCTGTGTCCTCAAGTCCATTCTCTAGGTCTCCATCTTTATTCCTGTCATGCCCCTAGGTTCTTCAGAACCACTTTTTTTTTTTTTTTTTTTTTTTAGATTCCATATCTATGTGTTAGCATACAGTCATTGTTTTTCTCTTTCTGGCTTACTTCACTTTGTATGACAGACTCTAGGTCCATCCATCTCATTACAAATAACTCAGTTTTGTTTCTTTTTATGGCTGAGTAATATTCCATTGTATACACGTGCCACATCTTCTTTATCCAGTTATCTGTTGATGGACACTTAGGTTGCTTCCATGTCTTGGCTATTGTATATAGTGCTGAAATGAGTATTCTGGTACATGACTCTTTTTGAATTATGGTTTTCTCAGGGTATATGCCCAGTAGTGGGATTGCTGGATCATATGGTAGTACTATTTTTAGTTTTTTAAGGAACCTCTATATTGTTCTCCATAGTGGCTGTATCAATTTACATTCCCATCAACAGTGCAAGAGCGTTCCCTTTCCTCCAAACCCTCTCCAGCATTTATTGTTTGTAGATATTTTGATGATGGCCATTCTGACAGGTGTGAGGTGATACCTCATTGTAGTTTTGATTTGCATTTCTCTAATGATTAGTGATGTTGAGCATCCTTTCACGTGTTTGTTGCCAACCTGTGTATCTTCTTTGGAGAAATGTCTACTTAGGTCTTCTGCCCATTTGTGGATTGGGTTGTTTGCCTTTTTGATATTGAGCTGCTTGTATATTTTGGAGATTAACCCTTTGTCAGTTGCTTCATTTGCAAATATTTTCTCCCATTCTGAGGGTTGTCTTTTCCTCTTGTTGATGGTTTCCTTTGCTGTGCAAAAGCTTTTAAGTTTCATTATATCCCATTTGTTTATTTTTGTTTTTATTTCCATTTCTCTAGGACGTGGGTCAAAAAGGACCTTGCTGTGATTTATATCATAAAGTGTTCTGCCAATGTTTTCTTCTAAGAGTTTGATAGTGTCTGGCCTTACATTTAGGTCTTTAATCCATTTTGAGCTTATTTTTGTGTATGGTGTTAGGGAGTGTTCTAATTTCATTCTTTTACATGTGGCTGTCCAGTTTCCCCAGCATCACTTATTGAAGAGGCTGTCTCTTTTCTCCATTGTATACTCTTGCCTCCTTTATCAAAAATAAAGTGACCATATGTGTGTGGGTTTATCTCTGGGCTTTCTATGCTGTTCCATTGCTCTATATTTCTGTTTTTGTGCCAGTACTATACTCTCTTGATTACTGTAGCTTTGTAGTATAGTCTGAAGTCAGGGAGCCTGATTAATCCAGCTCTGTTTTTGTTTCTCAAGATTGCTTTGGCTATTTGGGTGCTTTGTGTTTCGATACAAATTGTGAAAAATTTTGTTCTAGTTCTGTGAAAAATGCCATTGGTAGTTTGATAGGGATTGTACTGAATGTGTAGATTGCTTTAGGTAGTATATTCCTTTTCACAAGGTTGATTCTTCCAATCTAAAAACATGGTATATCTCTCCATCTGTTTGTATCATTTTCAATTTCTTTCATCAGTGTCTTATAATTATCTGCATATAGGTCTTTTGTCTCCTTAGGTAGGTTTATTCGTAGGTACTTCATTCTTTTCGTTGCAGTGGTAAATGGGGGCTTTTCCTTAATTTCTCTTTTAGATTTTTCATCATTCGTGTATAGGAATGCTAGAGATTTCTGTGCATTAATTTTGTATCCTGTAACTTTACCAAATTCACTGATTAGCTCTAGGAGTTTTCTGGTAGCATCTTTATGATTCTCTTTATAGTATCATGTCATCTGCAAACAGTGACAGCTTTCCTTCTTCTTTTTCTATTTGGATTCCTTTTATTTCTTTTTCTTCTCTGATTGCTCTGGCTAAAACTTCCAAAACTATGTTGAATAAGAGTGGTGAGAGTGGGCAACCTTGTCTTGTTCCTGATCTTAGTGGAAATGCTTTCATTTTTTCACCATTGAGAAAGATGTTGGCTGTGGGTTTGTCATATATGGCCTTTATTATGTTGAGGTCAGTTCTCTCTATGACTCCTTTCTGGAGAGTTTTTATCATAAATGGGTGTTGAATTTTGTTGAGAGCTTTTTCTGCATCTATTGAGATTATCATATTGTTTTTATCCTTCAGTTTGTTACTATGGTGTATCATATTGATTCATTTGTGTATATTGAAGAATCCTTGGGTTACTGGGATAAACCCCACTTGATCATGGTGTATGATCCGTTTAATGTGCTGTTGGATTCTGTTTGCTAGTATTTTGTTGAGGATTTTTGCATCTGTATTCATCAGTGATATTGGCCTGTAGTTTTCTTTTTTTGTGACACCTTTGTCTGGTTTTGGTATCAGGGTGATGGTGGCCTCATAGAATGAGTGTGGGTGTTTCCTTCCCTCTGCTATATTTTGGAAGAGTTTGAGAAGGCATCTGATCCTGGGCTTTTGTTTGTTGGAAGATTTTTAATCACAGTTTCAATTTCAGTGCTTGTGATTGGTCTGTTTATATTTTCTATTTCTTCCTGGTTCAGTCTTAGAAGGTTGTGCTTTTCTAAGAATTTGTCCATTTCTTCCAGGTAGTCCATTTTATTAGCATATAGTTGCTTGTAGTAATCTCTCATGATCCTTTGTCTCACTGCAGTGTCAGTTGTTACATCTTTTTCATTCCTAATTCTGTTGATTTGAGTTTTCTCCCTTTTTTCCTTGGTGAGTCTGGCTAGTGGTTTATCTATTTTGTTTATCTTCTCAAAGAACCAGCTTTTAGTTTTATTGATCTTTGCTATTGTTTCCTTCATTTCTTTTTATTTTTTTCTGATCTGATCTTTATGATTTATTTCCTTATTCTAACTTCAGGTTTTCTTTGTTCATCCTCTTTGATTTCTTCAGTGATCCCTTGGTTATTTAGTAGTTTATTGTTTAGTCTCCATGTGTTTGTATTTTTTACAGTTTTTTTTCCTGTAATTGATATCTAGTCTCATAGCGTTGTGGTTGGAAAAGATACTTGATAAGATTTCAATTTTCTTAAATTTACCAAGGCTTGATTTGTGATGCAAGATATGATCTATTCTGGAGACTGTTCCATGAGTACTTGAGAAGAAAGTGTATTCTGTTGTTTTTGGATGGAATGTCCTATAAATATCAGTTAAGTCCATCTTGTTTAATGTGTCATTTAAAGCTTGTGTTTCCTTATTTATTTTCATTTTGGTTGATCTGTCCCTTGTTGAAAGTCGGGTGTTAAAGTCCCCAACTATGATTGTGTTACTGTTGATTTTCCCTTTTATGGCTGTTATCATTCACTTTATGTATTGAAGTGCTCCTATGTTGGCTACATAAATATTAACAATTGTTACATCTTCTTCTTGGATTGATTCCTTGAACATTATGTAGTGTCTTTCTTTGTCTCTTCTAATAGTCTTTATTTTGAAGTCTATTTTGTCTAATATGAGAATTGCTACTCCAGATTTTTTTTGATTTCCATTTGCATGGAATATCTTTTTCCATCCCCTCACTTGCAGTTTGTATTTGTCCCTAGGTCTTAAGTGGGTCTCTTGTAGACAGCATATATATGGGTCTTGTTTTTGTATCCATTCAGCGAGCCTGCGTCTTTTGGTTGGAGCATTTAATCCATTCACGTTTAAGGTAATTATAGATACATATGTTCCTATTACCATTTTCTTAATTGTTTTGGTTTGTTTGTGTAGGTCTTTTTCTTCTCTTGTGTTTCCCACTTAGAGAGGTTCCTTATTTGTTGTAGAGCTGAATTGGTGGTGCTGAATTCTCTTAACTTTTGCTTGTCTGTAAAAGTTTTAATTTCTCCATCAAATCTTAATGAGATCCTTGCTGGGTAGAGTAATCTTGATTGTAGGTTTTTCCCTTTCATCACTTTAAATATGTCCTGCCAGTCCCTTCTGGCTTGCAGAGTTTCTGCTGAAAGATCAGCTGTTAACCTTATGGGGATTCCCTTGTATATATATATATTTTTAATTTTATTTTATTTTATTTTTTTGCTTTATAACAAATTTAATCAGTTATACATATACATATGTTTCCATATCCCCTCCCTTTTGCGTCTCCCTCCCACCCTCCCTATCCCACCCCTCCAGGCGGTCACAAAGTACCAAGCTGATCTCCCTGTGCTATGCGGCTGCTTCCCACTAGCTATTTACCTCACGTTTGGTAGTGTATATATGTCCATGCCGCTCTTTCACTTTGTCACAGCTTACCCTTCCCCCTCCCCATATCCTCAAGTCCATTCTCTAGTAGGTCTGTGTCTTTATTCCTGTCTTACCCCTATGTTCTTCATGACATTTTTTTTTTCTTAAATTCCATATATATGTGTTAGCATACAGTATTTGTCTTTCTCTTTCTGACTTACTTCACTCTGTATGACAGACTCTAGGTCTATCCACCTCATTACAAATAGCTCAATTTCATTTCTTTTTATGGCTGAGTAATATTCCATTGTATATATGTGCCACATCTTCTTTATCCATTCATCCGATGATGGACACTTAGGTTGTTTCCATCTCCGGGCTATTGTAAATAGGGCTGCTATGAACATTTTGGTACATGTCTCTTTTTGAATTATGGTTTTCTCAGGGTATATGCCCAGTAGTGGGATTGCTGGGTCATATGGTAGTTCTATTTGTAGTTTTTTAAGGAACCTCCATACCGTTCTCCATAGCGGCTGTACCAATTCACATTCCCACCAGCAGTGCAAGAGTGTTCCCTTTTTTCCACACCCTCTCCAGCATTTATTGTTTCTAGATTTTTTGATGATGGCCATTCTGACTGGTGTGAGATGATATCTCATTGTAGTTTTGATTTGCATTTCTCTAATGAGTAAAGATGTTGAGCATCCTTTCATGTGTTTGTTGGCAGTCTGTATATCTTCTGTGGAGAAATGTCTATTTAGGTCTTCTGCCCATTTTTGGATTGGGTTGTTTGTTTTTTTGTTATTGAGCTGCATGAGCTGCTTATAAATTTTGGAGATTAATCCTTTGTCAGTTGCTTCATTTGCAAATATTTTCTCCCATTCTGAGGGTTGTCTTTTGGTCTTCTTTATGGTTTCCTTTGCTGTGCAAAAGCTTTTAAGTTTCATTAGGTCCCATGTGTTTATTTTTGTCTTTATTTCCATTTCTCTAGGAGGTGGCTCAAAAAGGATCTTGCTGTGATTTATGTCATAGAGTGTTCTGCCTATGTTTTCCTCTAAGAGTTTGATAGTGTCTGGCCTTACATTTAGGTCTTTAATCCATTTTGAGCTTATTTTTGTGTATGGTGTTAGGGAGTGATCTAATCTCATACTTTTACATGTCCCTATCCAGTTTTCCCAGCACCACTTATTGAAGAGACTGTCCTTTCTCCACTGTACATTCCTGCCTCCTTTATCAAATATAAGGTGACCATATGTCCGTGGGTTTAACTCTGGGCTTTCTATCCTGTTCCATTGATCTATCTTTCTGTTTTTGTGCCAGTACCATACTGTCTTGATTACTGTAGCTTTGTAGTATAGTCTGAAGTCAGGGAGCCTGATTCCTCCAGCTCCATTTTTCGTTCTCAAGATTGCTTTGGCTATTCGGGGTCTTTTGTGTTTCCATACAAATTGTGAAATTTTTTGTTCTAGTTCTGTGAAAAATGCCAGTGGTAGTTTGATAGGGATTGCATTGAACCTGTAGATTGCTTTGGGTAGTAGAGTCATTTTCACAATGTTGATTCTTCCAATCCAAGAACATGGTACATCTCTCCATCTATTTGTATCATCTTTAATTTCTTTCATCAGTGTCTTATAATTTTCTGCATACAGGTCTTTTGTCTCCTTAGGTAGGTTTATTCCTAGATATTTTATTCTTTTTGTTGCAATGGTAAATGGGAGTGTTTCCTTGATTTCTCTTTCAGATTTTTCATCATCAGTATATAGGAATGCCAGAGATTTCTGTGCATTAATTTTGTATCCTGCAACTTTACCAAATTCATTGATTAACTCTAGTAGTTTTCTGGTAGCATCTTTAGGATTCTCTATGTATAGTATCATGTCATCTGCAAACAGTGACAGCTTTACTTCTTCTTTTCCAATTTGGATTCCTTTTATTTCCTTTTCTTCTCTGATTGCTGTGGCTAAAACTTCCAAAACTAGGTTGAATAAGAGTGGTGAAAGTGGGCAACCTTGTCTAGTTCCTGATCTTAGTGGAAATGGTTTCAGTTTTTCACCATTGAGGACGATGCTGGCTGTGGGTTTGTCATATATGGCCTTTATTATGTTGAGGAAAGTTCCCTCTATGCCTACTTTCTGCAGGGTTTTTATCATAAATGGGTGTTGAATTTTGTCGAAAGCTTTCTCTGCATCTATTGAGATGATCATATGGTTTTTCTCCTTCAATTTGTTAATATGGTGTATCACGTTGATTGATTTGCGTATATTGAAGAATCCTTGCATTCCTGGAATAAACCCCACTTGATCATGGTGTATGATCCTTTTAAGGTGCTGTTGGATTCTGTTTGCTAGGATTTTGTTGAGGATTTTTGCATCTATGTTCATCAGTGATATTGGCCTGTAGTTTTCTTTCTTTGTGACATCCTTGCCTGGTTTTGGTATCAAGGTGATGGTGGCCTCGTAGAATGAGTTTGGGAGTGTTCCTCCCTCTGCTATATTTTGGAAGAGTTTCAGAAGGACAGGTGTTAGCTCTTCTCTAAATGCTTGATAGAATTCGCCTGTGAAGCCATCTGGTCCTGGGCTTTTGTTTGTTGGAAGATTTTTTATCACAGTTTCAATTTCAGTGCTTGTGATTGGTCTGTTCATGTTTTCTATTTCTTCCTGATTCAGTCTCGGCAGGTTGTGCTTTTCTAAGAATTTGTCCATTTCTTCCAGGTTGTCCATTTTATTGGCATAGAGTTGCTTATAGTAATCTCTCATGATCTTTTTTATTTCTGTAGTGTCAGTTGTTACTTCTCCTTTTTCATTTCTAATTCTATTGATTTGAGTTTTCTCCCTTTTTTTCTTGATGAGTCTGGCTAATGGTTTATCAATTTTGTTTATCTTCTCAAAGAACCAGCTTTTAGTTTTATTGATCTTTGCTATCGTTTCCTTCATTTCTTTTTCATTTATTTCTGATCTGATTTTTATGATTTCTTTCCTTCTGCTAACTTTGGGATGTTTTTGTTCTTCTTTCTCTAATTGCTTTAGGTGCAAGGTTAGGTTGTTTATTCGAGATGTTTCCTGTTTCTTAAGGTGGGATTGTATTGCTATAAACTTCCCTCTTAGCACTGCTTTTGCTGCATCCCATAGGTTTTGGGTCGTCGTGTCTCCATTGTCATTTGTTTCTAGGTATTTTTTAATTTCCTCTTTGATTTCTTCAGTGATCACTTCGTTATTAAGTAGTGTATTGTTTAGCCTCCATGTGTTTGTATTTTTTACAGCTCTTTTCCTGTAATTGATATCTAGTCTCATAGCATTGTGGTCAGAAAAGATACTTGATACAATTTCAATTTTCTTAAATTTACCAAGGCTTGATTTGTGACCCAAGATATGATCTATCCTGGAGACTGTTCCATGAGCACTTGAGAAAAATGTGTATTCTGTTGTTTTTGGATGGAATGTCCTATAAATATCAATTAAGTCCATCTTGTTTAATGTATCATTTAAAGCTTGTGTTTCCTTATTTATTTTCATTTTGGATGATCTGTCCATTGGTGAAAGTGGGGTGTTAAAGTCCCCTACTATGAGTGTGTTACTGTCGATTTCTCCTTTTATGGCTGTTAGTATTTGCCTTATGTATTGAGGGGCTCCTATGTTGGGTGCATAAATATTTACAATTGTTATATCTTCTTCTTGGATCGATCCCTTGATCATTATGTAGTGTCCTTCTTTGTCTCTTCTAGTAGTCCTTATTTTAAAGTCTATTTTGTCTGATATGAGAATTGCTACTCCAGCTTTCTTTTGGTTTCCATTTGCATGGAATATCTTTTTCCATCCCCTTACTTTCAGTCTGTATGTGTCTCTAGGTCTGAAGTGGGTCTCTTGTAGACAGCATATAGATGGGTCTTGTTTTTGTATCCATTCAGCCACTCTGTGTCTTTTGGTGGGAGCATTTAGTCCATTTACATTTAAGGTAATTATCGATATGTATGTTCCTATTCCCATTTTCTTAATTGTTTTGGGTTCATTATTGTAGGTCTTTTCCTTCTGTTGTGTTTCTTGCCTAGAGAAGTTCCTTTAGCATTTGTTGTAAAGCTGGTTTGGTGGTGCTGAACTCTCTCAGCTTTTGCTTGTCTGTAAACGTTTTAATTTCTCCATCAAATCTGAATGAGATCCTTGCTGGGTAGAGTAATCTTGGTTGCAGGTTTTTCTCCTTCATCACTTTAAGTATGTCCTGCCACTCCCTTCTGGCTTGTAGAGTTTCTGCTGAGAGATCAGCTGTTATCCTGATGGGGATTCCCTTGTGTGTTATTTGTTGTTTTTGCCTTGCTGCTTTTAATATGATTTCTTTGTGTTTAATTTTTGACAGTTTGATTAATATGTGTCTTGGCGTATTTCTCCTTGGATTTATTCTGTATGGGACTCTCTGTGCCTCCTGGACTTGATTAACTATTTCCTTTCCCATATTAGGGAAGTTTTCAACTATAATCTCTTCAAATATTTTCTCAGTCCCTTTCTTTTTCTCTTCTTCTTCTGGAACCCCTATAATTCGAATGTTGGTGCGTTTCATGTTGTCCCAGAGGTCTCTGAGACTGTCCTCTGTTCTTTTCATTCTTTTTTCTTTATTTTGCTCTGCATCAGTTATTTCCACTATTTTATCTTCCACCTCACTTATCCGTTCTTCTGCCTCAGTTATTCTGCTATTGATCCCATCTAGAGTATTTTTTATTTCATGTATTGTGTTTTTAATCGATGCTTGATTCATCTTTAGTTCTTCTAGGTCCTTGTTAACTGTTTCTTGCATTTTGTCTATTCTATTTCCGAGATTTTGTATCTGGGAAATAGAATCTTGGATCATCTTTACCATCATTATTCTGAATTCTTTTTCAGGTAGAGTGCCTATTACCTCTTCATTTGTTAGGTCTGGTGGGTTTTTATCTTGCTCCTTCTCCTGCTGTGTGTTTTTCTGTCTTCTCATTTTGCTTATGTTACTGTGTTTGGGGTCTCCTTTTTGCAGGCTGCAGGTTCGTAGTTCCTGTTGTTTTTGGTGTCTGTCCCCAGTGGCTAAGGTTGGTTTAGTGGGTTGTGTAGGCTTCCTGGTGGAGGGGACTAGTGCCTGTGTTCTGGTGGATGAGGCTGGATCTTGTCTTTCTGGTGGGCAGGTCCACGTCTGGTGGTGTGTTTTGGGGTGTCTGTGGACTTTTTATGATTTTAGGCCACCTCTCTGCTAATGGGTGGCGTTGTGTTCCTGTCTTGCTAGTTGTTTGGCTTAGGGTGTCCAGCACTGTAGCCTGCTGGTCGTTGAGTGAAGCTGGGTGCTGGTGTTGAGATGGAGATCTCTGGAAGATTTTCGCCGTTTGATATTATGTGGAGCTGGGAGGTCTCTTGTGGACCAGTGTCCTGAAGTTGGCTCTCCCACCTCAGAGGCACAGCACTGACTCCGGGCTCCTCAATTTGGGATGATGTGTTGTCTATTCATGTATTCCACAGATGCAGGGTACATCAAGTTGATTGTGGAGCTTTAATCCGCTGCTTCTGAGGCTGCTGGGAGAGGTTTCCCTTTCTCTTCTTTGTTCTCACAGCTCCTAGGTCTCAGCTTTGGATTTGGCCCCGCCTCTGCGTGTAGGTCGCCGGAGGGCGTCTGTTCTTCGCTCAGATAGGACAGGGTTAAAGGAGCAGCCTCTTCGGGGACTCTGGCTCACTCAGGCCAGGAGGGAGGGAGGGGCACGGAGTGCGGGGCGAGCCTGCAGCGGCAGAGGTCGGTGTGACGTTGCACCAGCCCGAGGCGCACCGTGCGTTCTCCCAGGGAAGCCGCCCCTGGATCCCGGGACTCCGGCAGTGGCGGGCTGCACAGGCTCCCGGAAGGGCGGTGTGGGCAGTGACCTGCGCTCGCACACAGGCTTCTTGGCGGCGGCAGCAGCAGCCCCAGCGTCCCACGCCTGTCACTGGGCTCCGCGCTTTCAGTCGCGACTCACGCCCGTCCGTGGAGCCCCTTTAAGCAGCGCTCTTAATCCCCTCTCCTCGCGCACCAGGAAACCAAGAGGGAAGAAAAAGTCTCTTGCCTCTTCGGCAGCTCTAGAGTTTTCCCGGACTCCCTCCCGGCTAGCTGTGGCACATTAGCCCCCTTCAGGCTGAGTTCTCGCCACCAGCCCCAGTCCTCTCCCTGCGCTCTGACCGAAGCCCGAGCCTCAGCTTCCAGCACTGCGTGCCCCGGCGGGCGAGCAGACAAGCCTCTCGGGCTGGTGAGTGCCGCTCGGCACCGATATTCTGTGCGGGAATCTCTCCGCTTTGCCCTACCCAGGTATGTGGGGAGTTTCTTGCCTTTTGGGAGGTCTGGGGTCTTCTGCCAGCGTTCAGTAGGTGTTCTGTAGGAGTTGTTCCACGTGTAGCTGTATTTCTGGTGTATCCGTGGGGAGGAAGGTGATCTCCGCGTCTTACTCTTCCGCCATCTTACCCGGAAGTCGTCCCTTGTATATTATTTGTTGCTTTTCCCTTGCTGCTTTTAGTATTTTTTCTTTGTATTTAATTTTTGATGGTTTGATTAATATGCGTCTTGTCGTGTTTCTTCTTAGATTTATCCTGTATAGGTGTCTCTGTGCTTTCTGGACTTGATTGCCTATTTCCTCTCCCATATTAGGGAAGTATTCAATTATAATCTGTTCATATATTTTCTCAGTCCATTTCTTTTTCTCTTCTTGTTCTGGGCCCACTATAGTTCGAATGTTGGTGCATATAATGTTGTCCCAGAGGTCTTTGAGACTGTCCTCAATTCTTTTCATTCTTTTCTCTTTATTCTGCTCTGTGGTAGTTATTTCCACTATTTTATCTTCCAGGTCACTTATCCGTTCTTCTGCCTCAGTTATTCTGCTACTGATTCCTTCTAGAGAATTTTTAATTTCATTTATTTTGTTGTTCATCAGTTTTTTTGCTCTGTAATTCTTCTAGGTCCTTGTTAAACGTTTCTTGTGTTTTTGTCATTCTATTTCCAAGATTTTGGATCATCTTTACTATCATTACTCTGAATTCTTTTTCAGGTAGACTGCCTATTTCCTCTTAATTTGTTTGGTCTGGTGGGTTTTTATCTTGCTCCTTCTTCTGCTGCGTATATCTCTGTCTTCTCATTTTGCTTATCTTACTCTGTTTGGGGTCTCCTTTTCGCAGGCTGCAGTTTCATAGTTCCTGTTGTTTTTGGTGTCTGCCCCCAGTGGGTGAGGTTGCTTCAGTGGGTTGTGTAGGCTTCCTGGTGGAGGGAACTGGTGCCTGTGCTCTGGTGGATGAGGCTGGATTTTGTGTTTCTGGTGGGTAGGACCGTGTCTGGTGCTGTTTTGTGGTGTCTGTGAACTTAGTATGATTTTAGGCATGCTCTCTGATAATGGATGGGGTTGTGTTCCTGTCTTGCTAGTTGTTTGGCATGTGGTGTCCAGCACTGGAGCTTGCTGGTCGTTGAGTGGAGCTGGGTCTTAGTGTTGAGATGGAGATCTCTGGGAGAGCTCTTGCCTCCTGATATTACGTGGGGCTGGGAGGTCTCTGGTGGTCCAATGTCCTGAACTCAGCTCTCACACCTCAGAGGCTCAGGCCTGACACCAGCTGGAGCACCAAGACCCTGTCAGCCACACGGCTAACTCTGCTGGGCCTCAGGGTCTCTTGCACATATCAGTGGTCAGTAGCACAAGAGGACATCTGGTCTTCCTAAAGCCCGGCTGCCTGCAGCAGCAACTTCTTCCAGTCCCCAGAATATAGACTTTTTATGATCTGGCTTTATCCCTATGAGTCTATTGAACATAGTTGGCACTCATTCAATATTTTTTTGAATAAATGAATGAATCTATAGATGGTCCTCAACTTGTGATCGTTCGATTTACAATGTTTTGACTTTACCATGGTGCAAACGCAATATGCAGTCAGTAGAAACTGTACTTTGAATTTTGAATTTTGATCTTTTCCCTGGCTGGTGATTTGCAGTATGATTCTCTCATGATGCTGGGCAGTGGCAGTGAGCCTCAATTCCCATTTTACCCTTGATCATGATGTTAAACAATTCACACACTTACAACCATTGTGTACCCATACATTCATTCTGTTTTTCACTTTCAGTACAGTATTCAGTAAGTTCATGAGATTTTCAACACTTTATTATAAAATAGATTGTGTGTTAGATGATTTTGCCCAATTTAGGCTAATGTAAGTATTCTGAGCACGTTTAAGGTAGGCTAGGTTAAGCTATGATGTTTGGTAGGTTAGGTGTTTTAAAGCCATTTTCCACTTCTGATATTTTCAATGTACAATGGGTTAGTGGGTGAAACCCCATCATAAATCGAAGATGATTGCTACTATGATCTGGTGATACATATTTCAGTCATAAGATCTTCTTTCTTTTTCTTTTTTTTTTTTTTTTTTTTTTTTTTTGCAGTACACGGGCCTCTCACTGCTGTGGCCTCTCCCGTTGCGGAGCACAGGCTCCAGACGCGCAGGCCCGGTGGCCATGGCTCATGGGCCCAGCTGCTCCATGGCATGTGGGATCCTCCTGGACTGGAGCATGAACCCGCGTCCCCTGCATCGGCAGGCGGACTCCCAACCACTGCGCCACCAGGGAAGCCCCTCAGTGATGAGATCTTTGAAATTTCAATTAGTTCGCTTTTGTAGGTGGCTCTTCTTTATGGGATTTGATTTGCTCTGGTTCATACAGCACTCCCAGCATCCCCTTCTCATTTTTATTCCCTCCCCTCCATCATGCACTTAAAAGCACATAAGAATATGAGGAGCACACTGTGAGTATGAAAACAGTATTCTACTCTTTTTAGTGAATTATAGATACTTCTGCTTTGTTAAGTATCCTTCCCCCAAATATATGTGAGTTAATTTTAATATTTTGGTATGTTAACATTATGATATTGAAGACATTTAATATCCTGACGTTTTAGCAGAACTGGCTTTAAGAAATATTTACAGTTTTACTCAACTTCAAATGTAAAATTTTGAGAAATCTTTTCCAAAGCTTCCACATCCATGATAGGCTATTATTGGGCAAATATATATTAAGTAACCCAAGAACAAAACAGAACCTGTCAGGTCTTCACAGTCATTTATTTATTTATTTATTTATCCAAAAAGTATTTACTGTGGTTTGGAAAAGGAGAAGTGAGCTAGACTTTTTTTTTTTTTTTTTTTTGCGGTACGTGGACCTCTCACTGTTGTGGCCTCTCCCGTTGCGGAGCACAGGCTCCGGACGCGCAGGCTCAGCGGCCATGGATCACGGACCCAGCTGCTCCACGGCATGTGGGATCTTCCCTGACCGGGGCACGAACCCGTGTCCCCTGCATCGGCAGGGGGACTCTCAACCACTGAGCCACCAGGGAAGCCCCTAGACTTTTTTTTTTAATTGTGAGCCACTATATTTTGTATTTCACACATATAAATTCATTCCATCATTTTAATACCACTAGGTATGAGCTATTCCCATTTTGCAAGGGAAGGAATGGAGCTCTAAGAGTGTAAGTGTCACAGGGGACACAACTGTCAGATGGTTGAGTTGGGATCTTAATTTATGGCATTTTTAATCTAAAGTCCCTGAATAAAAGTACAATGATCCCTCAGTGATTCACTGAGTTTGTGCAACGGGCAGGTCCATATGCACTGGGGGAATACTAAAATAAATTGAATGTGGATTCTGGATTCGGTAGCTTTTAGTTTGTAAAAATGAAAGTGTAGGTACATAAACAACTATAATACATAATAGAATGTTAAGGGACAGAAATAGATACATGTCTATTATAGTTTAGGGACTTCCTTGGTGGTCCAGTGCTTAAGACTTCACCTTCCAGTGCAGGAGATGCAGGTTTGATCCCTGGTTGGGGAGCCAAGATCCCACATGCCTCATGGCCAAAAAATCAAAATATAAAACAGAAGCAATATTGTAACAAGTTCAATAAAGTCTTTTAAAAAATGGTCCACATTAAAAAAATCTTTTTAAAAAATCTATTATAGGGCTTCCCTGGTGGCGCAGTGGTTGAGAGTCCGCCTGCAGATGCAGGGGACACGGGTTCGTGCCCCAGTCCGGGAGGATCTCACATGTTGCGGAGCGGCTGGGCCCCTGCGCCATGGCTGCTGGGCCTGCATGTCCGGAGCCTGTGCTCCACAACGGGAGAGGCCACAGCAGTGAGAAGCCCACATACCGCAAAAAAAAAAAAAAAAAAAAAAAAAAAATCTATTATAGTTTATATGATAAAATCTTGTTTAGGTGAAATTATAACTTGAAGGTCTACATACCTTTGTTCAAATTCTTAACTGTTCTCTCCATTGAGACATGGAAAAAGAAGATTGAATCTAAGTGACAGCAATAAATGGTTTTCCAAAGTCAAATACAATCATGACCTATAATATTGTTTCCAATTTACCTCATTTTTGGTTGCTGAACAATGTGTTAAGAAGAAATGGACTACTTCCAGGTTATACAACTTCATGTTTACGGTTTTCAGTTTTTCATGGGGTCGCATTTCCTTATTCGTCTTTTACATTTGAACTTGGAGAAGCACAGAGGGAAGGGTCAGGCTGCCAGAATCCTTTCAGTGTGATTCAGAAGCACAACTGCTTAGTTTCAGGCTGTTGGCACAGTAGTAGACAGGACACAGTGTTTCTGTAATTAATCTTTCTGATGTACCAACGATACTTAGCAGAACAGAATGATTACCACTAGTTACTTGCTCTTTTCACTCATTCCTGGCCAATGAGCCAGAAGAATGCTGACTGAAAACCAAAAAAGGAGCTAGAGCTATTAGCATTTTCCCCTTCTCAGTATGGTCATTTCCTCCAGGTCACTGAGTTTGGATGGATCCTATTTGATGAAATAGGGACTACATATTATTACTTATTATAATATATATATATTATCCACATATGTACCCATATACCAATTTAGCTATACTTGTAGTTATACTGTATCTGTTTACATACATGTGTACCCTTCCAAAGCAAAACACAGTAAAATTTAAATCACAGAGATTGACTTTCCAAAGTAGACCATTATGAGGGAACATTATCATCTATTTTTAGAAAGGACAATAATGGTATTCAGAAGCTAAATGGCAGGGAGCCATTACATCTGAGTCTCTGCAATGATTCATATTTTTGATGGCTCTGAGTGAGGTAAGCTTTGTCTCTGTCATAGCAGCCTCTTTATACCTGGATGAAGATATAAATCCTGGGGGCACCAGAAGGAATGGAGCCCATATACTGTGACCTTTATGCCAGAAGTAACTGTGCAACAGCCAGAAACAGAACTGAATGTAAACATCCTCACTGTTACTGTGTTCTTCAGGAAACAAAGCTTTATTTTATTGAGTTATCTTGACAGGGGATAAAAATGAATTCCTGATCATGAGAAGACTGAGAACATGGTACTTTTGTACTCTGTTAAGAAAGTTGGAAAGCCTAGACTCAGTGACTAAATGAAATGGTAGCAGCTCAATATATAGCACTGTACAAAAGCTCTGTGTAGAGTGAGGCCCTTATAATGAGTCCTGGATCTCTGGAAGGCTCCTGGCTCAAAAGCCTGTACATTGAGACCTGGGGGGATGGGAGAAGTAATGAGGAATGAGCTCCAGCTTCTGCCTCTCAAAGTCTGTGAGATGTTGAGACAAACAGTACCTCCTGCTCCAAATCGGTGGGGTGGGTAAAATAGGTCTTCACTTTTCGTTCTAAGGGAAGTCTTCCTGGCCCACTATTTTCCCACCTGAAATACGGCAATCCCCATCTCAAAATCACACCTACTCGCTCACCCTTCTCATGCTTCCAGAACAAAGGTGGGAGGTTCTTTCTGTTTGAATGCTTTGGACTGGGCCTCAGTTTTATTTCTTTTGCCAAGATGGTGCCTAATGCTACGATTAGTATTCACTCTTTGTGTTCTTGCAGCATTGGCTTAGTAGAAGAGTGGATTTTGAACTACGTGAGTGCAGGACTGTGTCTCATTCTACTTGCCATCATAGTAACTTGTACATTATGCTTTCTGTAGTAGTTAAATAATTTGTTCTGATTCCATTCTATTTGTATTTCTACCTATTCACAGAAAATTATTTTGGAATTTATTTCATTCTGCTTTGTAGAAAACCATGATATTTTCTGATTCTTCTAGTATATACATACTCAACATTTCCACAAATTTTAAGGCAAAAATTTTGCATCATTACCCCAGCTCACATAATTCCAGAAAGTCAGATATGTTTCTACGTTCTTTCAGAACTACAGCAGCAACATGACAATCTCGTGATTGGCTTGGGGTCTATTTTTGTTTATGGAGTATCTCAAATGCCAAGAATAGTGTTGGCATATTAAAAACATTCAGTGCTATTAAAATTATCATAACAAAAATTTGAGGTTGTACCTAGCAAAAATTGGGTACTCTTATGTCGGGTATTTCTCATTTACGTCTTTTTTTCCATTTACTTTTTATAATTAAACAATTCACAGGAGGAATTCTTGATGGGTCAAACACATATCCACTGTAGTACATTCTCAATCACAGACCATGGAAGGCATATATTCAAGTGATGACACCTATCAATTTATTATGGACCAATTTGCAGCCAAGCTCTCCCCTAAAACTGTCTAATGTTTTGGCAAGATACTTGAAAGGACTCACTAAAACTTTATTGGTGTAGCTTGAAATAGTTTTTTTTTTTTCCCATTCTCTGGCTTAACAAAGAGAATACTGTTTTCCCTCTGAACATATAGATTTTATAGCTTAACATAGTAATGGATATGCTTGCCAAGAATCACAGTTTCTAATGAAGCTTTATTAAAATCATTGCTGTTTTAACTTTCATTTTATGTACTGCATTTTTATTTAAAACTCATACTATTTAAATTTGTCTAACTCATAATCAAAGGTTAACTTGAGTACTGGTTTGGAAATATATTTTGTATCACTTTGTATCTTCTTTTCAGTGAACCTAGTAGTTTCAATTAATTGATACTGATTTTCAACATATACAATATGTAAACTTTTCAAACAGAATTCACATTAGTGTAAAGAGAATGTTGCTTTCATATGTAATGTTTTTAAGTAAGATACAGCTTTGAAAGACTAAGTATTTCAGACACTGATTCAAACTTCAAAAGTTTTAGCTTAGTGCAGTAGCCACAGCACCAAATGAACAATTTTGTAGGTTACTATATGTTATGAATTTAAGGATAACTGGTTTATAGAAGAGACCAAACAGTAAAATTTTAAACTGACCAGAAAAAGGTGAACTTTAAACTCCAATTCTGTACACAAGAGAAACTGGTTATTTATATTGGCCAAAAATATCAAAAAGTTAACCCCAAATTTTCTTCCTAGATGACATCTGATATAAATGATGACAGCATATTTATTAATAATATATTTGAAACTGTCTCCTTTAGAGAATGTCTTTTGAATAAGCTAAAAAAAGTGAGTTTTGATGCCTTTAACTGTCACTTTCTAATAAACATGTTATCATTTCTTTCTTTTTAAGCTTTGTTGAAGTATAACTGAAATGCAAAACATCACACACGTAATGTGTACACTTTGAGGAGTCTGGACACATACATATACCTGTGGTACCATCATTACAATCAAGGTACTAAACATACCCATTATCCCCCCAAATTTCCTTGTGTTCTTTGGCTTGTGTGTGTGTGTTTGTGTGTGTGTGTGTGTGTTGTAGTAAGGACACAACACGAGATCCAGATTCTTTATATATTTTAAAGTGCACAATACCATATTGTTAGCTATAGGTACCATGTTTTACAGCCAAGATATGGAAACTATCCAAATGTCCATCAACAGATGAATGGATGAAGAAAATGTGGTGTATAGATATAGATATTATAGCCTTAAAACAGAAGAAATTTCTTCCATTTGTGACAATGTGGATGAAACTAGAGGACATTATGCTAAGTGAAATAAGTCATTCACAGAAGGATGAATATTGCATGATTGCCGTTAAATGAGGTATCTAAAAGTCAAACTCATAGAAGCAGAGGATAGAATGGTAATTTCCAGGGGCTGGGGGAAGGAGGAGATGGGGAATTGTTGCTTAATGGGTATAAAGCTCTTCTTTAAATGCAAGATGAATAAGTTCTAGAGATCTACTGCATTTTCTATTACAATATTGAGACTTTAGACTAGGCTACCTTTTCTTCTTAAAAAAAAAAGAAAAAAGAATCTTAAATCACAAAAAAATGATATAGCTGAAAGCCAAAAGATACCTTTATTGGCAAAAGTTCCCTGAATTTACTGGAGTTTTGGATTACTGCATTTTTTTTTCCTGCTTTTTGAACAGGGTCTCCTCATTTCCATTTTGCACTGGGCTTTACAGGTTATGTAATCATTCCTGATCACAGCCTTCTGTGTCTGATTTTCTTAAAATAAATTTTAAAAATAAAAAAAAAATTAAGGTATGTGGGAAGTTTCTTTTTCTGTTTACCTTAACATTTAGAAAAGATAATTGCTCAGGCAGTAAACTCTGTCAGTAAATTATTACAAAGTAAATGCGTACGTTTGACACTGCAATAAGGCATATCATGGAATTATTAGAATTCTTCAGAGTCCAGAATCTCCTTTTGAAAGCTGCTGCAACATTGCAAAGTAAATAGCCATAGGCTAAAAAACACAAATTAGGGCTTCCCTGGTGGCGCAGTGGTTGAGAGTCCTCCTGCTGATTCAGGGGACACAGGTTCGTGCCCCAGTCTGGGAAGATCCCACATGCCGTGGAGTGGCTAGGCCCGTGAGCCATGGCCACTGAGCCTGTGCGTCCGGAGCCTGTGCTCCGCAACGGGAGAGGCCATAGCAGTGAGAGGCCCGCGTACCACACACACAAAATTAATTAATTAATTAATTAATTAATTAAACGTAAAGATAGCTGTTCTGTGCAAAAGAACTCCATTTCAGTATCAAGTTTTTGGTGAATGAATTATTAAGGAAAATGACAATTAAAATTTTTTCCTTGCAGTTAAAGATACAGTGATAGACTGCATAAATAAGAGCTTTGAGTTATTTACAAATCATGAACTCATTTTTGGTTTATTGTATGAGCCCTATAAGTTAAAGGAAATATCAGAGGAAACATGAAAAGGCCATTATATACATTCACTTTTAAAATTAAATTCAGACTAACATGAAATTGATCTGTATGAAGAGATAAATCTTTCCAGAAAAAGTTTTTTATGAGAATCAACAGCTCTATATGAACTAAAACCCACATTTTGAAATAATTTATAAGAAATGTATTCCAATATTGTCAATCTATAAAATATTCTTAATAGCTTCAGTTGTGTCATCAGAATGATACTTCTAAATTTAAAATTATCAAAGTTGTTTGCTATCAGACAGCTGCCTAGAGTAACTGCCATCATTTGTAATAATGTTGATTGAAGATGAAGTTGTTAAAAGTGTAAATTTTGATGACAATAAATAAACTTATGGAAAATGAGCCAGGAATATCTTATGATCAATTAAGATATCATACTAACAAACCATTACTGTAGTTTATAAAATTATGACACCAGAATATTATTTTTTGCAATTTGTAAGTTATTACTCATGTTACCCCACCATGCTTTATAAGTAATAAAATATTTTAAAAGAAATAGCTTCATATCTTAGTATCTTTAACTGTATTTTTTCCCCTGCTTTTTGAACAGGGGTCTCCGCATTCTCATTTTGCAGTGGGCTCTACACATTATGTAACCATCCTTGATCACAGTTTTCTATGTCCAATTTTCTTAATTAAAATAAACAGTTAAGTGGGAAGTTTTCATTTCTGTTTATCTTAATATTTAGAAAAGATAACATAGTAATATCTTCTTACTGTGATCTTTTTTTTCTCTCCCTTTCCAGTGCTTTGGTTCTCACTGATTACATAACTTTCTTTGTACCTGCTTATATTTTCTAAAGCAATAAGGCACCATATTTTTTCTTAGAGTAAAAGCCTGAGTTTAAGATTTAAGCCATGGTTTTCTAGCTCATCAGATATTTTCCACTTAAATGACTGTCAGGAACCAGGTTTTAAAAAGAACATTTTTTTCTTCAATGGGAAGGTCCTGCCAGCCATCATTCACCATATTTGACACAGCTGGTGAATGAGCAAAAGACACAAATTGTTACAGAATCCCAAAACAAACTGAGCTCTTGTTTCAGCACCACCTGTGGCCTCTTAATGTATGAAGCAGGAAAAGGAAATATGCAAATGTTCGTATTCATTTGCATGGAGCTGATTCCACTGAATAGTTTTCTTGGGTTTCCTAATGTTTTCACGATTTCCTCAGCATATACTTATCAATCATTTTTCTTGTCAGTAAGAACCTCATTTTTTTGTGTGTGTCCACATTAAGTGTTGCCTGAAGGTACTGCAATTTCTGAATCCTCTCAAGGTAAGAATATCCTTGGAAAAGTCTATAATTCTCGACAGAAAAGAAATCACCATGACTGAAAAAGCAAATAGCAATGATGCCAGTGCATAATAAGCCACAGACTACCAGAATTCGTTCTTTACTTTAATGGGACTCTTGATTACCATATATAGAACATAAAGATGAAGCAGAAACATTATAGCACTAATGCCAAGCTGTAGCATTCTTTCCTCCGGGTATGGATACCAGCCTGTCCATGGATCCCAGCCTCCCTTAGTCAGTCATTATCAATGAGTGCCTTAAAGAGACACTAAAATTTAAAGGTCCCTTGTCAAGCTAAGACACATCTGCTTTTCTAGTCAATACGGTGTCTGCAGGAGAGGATGACCCAACAAATAACTAGAAAATTAAGCCAGAATCTATCTGTTCCTCAAATGGATCAGTATTTTCATTATTATAAACCTCTACTACTAATTGAAAAAAAAAGTATGTAGTGGCTCATAATAACTGTGTGGGAGGAAAGACCTGTTGTTCTCTCCTGGGTGAACTCAAAGAATTCCTTTGGATTTTTAAATTTCATTTTCTTTTTGAACAACCTTCAGAAAGAAATGTTATGGTGTTAGATAATATATTCTTTTTTATTTAATTTCAAATGTCCAGATAAAAATCACTCTGGCTACTACCTCACATGTGTTTTTAGAATACATGTGAGGCTCACAAAAATTGTATTTAACGTACAAAAATGCATCTGTCTATAAAATCTCCTTTATTTCCATTTTCTAACAATTTTATTTTCTTTTATCAGGCTTTATTAACCACAGTTAAGATTGCTGCAAAAACATGTCTCATTCAAGTGTATATATCTGTTTAATTCACATCAAAATGTCAAGTAAAAGATAAGCATATTAAAGCTACCCTGTCTTTATTCAAAAGAACTACCAGCAACTGTAACATTCCACAACTTATTCTAAACTTGTTTTAGAGTGAATGTTTGTGTCCCTCTAAAACTCATATGTTGAAATCCTAACCCTCAATATGAAGGTATCAGGAGGTATTGGCAGGTAATTAGGTCATGAGGGTGGAGTGCTCATGAATGAGATTAGTGCCATTATAAGAAGAGACAGATGACAGAGCCTGCTTCCTCTCTCTGTTCCCCACCATTTGAGGATACAATGGAGAAGATGGCTGTCTGCAAACTAGGAAGAGGGTCCTCATCAGACAATGGATTGGCTGGTGCCTTAATCTCGGGCATCTAGCCTCCAGAACTGTGAGAAATAAATGCTTGTTGTTTAAGCCACTCCATCTATGGTGTTTTTATTATAGGAGCCCAGACTGTAAAAGCAGGAAAAGACTTATTATAAACAGGAAAGGACAAGGCAGTCACGACCTGTCTCACTAAAGTCATTCTCTTCATTCTTTAAGCCCTTACCCATAACAGTACTAAGGCTGGAATCATTTAATATTCTGTTCTTAAGCTTTCATAATGGATTTCTCAGTACACAGAAGACAAATCATTCGTGTATTTAAAACATATATTTCAAATTATTTGCTAGACATGGCTAATCACTGGAAATAAAGTGGTGAATAAAACAGGCATCATCCCTGCTGTTCTGGAACCCACACAGTCTGGTGGGTGAGACCAACAATAAAGAAATAAAAATAAGGTTACAAACCATGATGAATACTATGAAAGAATAAAGTGCCACATTAACAGAATTACAAATAGGTATCTTAAAAAAGGGGAGGGAAATTTTTCTAAAAATGTTATACTGAAGTTTAGAGAGACTAGTTTCTGTTCCCATGTATAGTTACCTCAGTTTGGCAGTGGTCAACCCCACTGGGTACAAGAAAGCCTTCTTCTCACTGAGAATGTGGGGCTGTTCATGCCTCTTTCTTTTCTTAGAAGACAACTGCCCTGATTTCTCATATGTTGAAATTCTTGCTCTTTGCTTTCTCTTCTTCCAACATGTGCACCTGTCACTTTGCTCTATAATCAAACTGAGAAAACTGACTAAAATAAGAGTGCAATATTATCTTTTTCTTCTCCATCTTGATATAGTCAGTGTAATAGCAGTATGCTGAAATATATACCAAAAGGTCCTGTACAATTGTGTAAATCTGTTTCAATCAGCTGCATCCAACCGTGAAAGAGAAAGATACAAAATTGACCAAAAATTAAGTAAAAAATATACTACCTACTAAGAAGTGATACAGATTTCTTGGCACCAAGAACTAAGAATTATTTCTCTTGGGGACTTCCCTGGTGGCACAGTAGATAAGACTCCATGCTCCCAGTGCAGGGGGTGCAGGTTCGATCCCTGGTCAGGGAACTAGATCTCATATACATGCTGCAACTAAGAGTTTGCATGCCACAACTAAGGAGCCCATGTGCCGCAACTAAGGAGCCCACGAGCTGCAACTAAGCAGCCCACCTGCTGCAACTAAGACCTGGTGCCACCAAATAAATAAATATATATTTTTAAAAGAATTATTTCTCTTGTGGTTCTTCAGAAAAGTGAGTACTCATGATGTCATAGTAGAATAGGTCACAGTTATTCATGATGTTAAAAAAAATAAGATAATGTGCTAATGAATGCTAATATACTAAACAGAGACTAAGTTTTCCTTTTTCTCTGCTATTCTCTCTTATGTATATTTGAGTAGGAAAATTCTGAGTTTATGTTCCATCTGTGCATTTTAATTCTAAAAGGTTAGTCAACAAGGAAAGATTTTACTCTTGGTGGTAAATTCATGAGGCACTTAGCAGAGAACTCTGTGTAATGCTGATAATCTTGGAGTTGGGGGTGGGGCGTTAACCTATGTGGCATACTCCATGCAATTGAGGACACGTTTTAGCAATTCCCATGAGTATACATACTTAAGAAGTTCCCATGGATACACATACTCCCAACACAAAAATGCTTTGGTAAAAGATTTCCCTTCTAAACCATTATTTTAATTCACAAAATTACATCAGGAATCCAACTGGATTTTAATCCACGTTGCACTTACTAATCTTAAGGAGAACTATTCACCAATGAGAAACGTTAGAATGGCCCAGCAACAGCCCAAGAAATGAGTGGCGAAACTGAAGTAACTGTCACAGTATTTCTAGGCAGAATAAACTAAATCTGTTAAACATATACAATGTACTGATTTATTTATTCACCAGATTTGATCTGTCTTAAAAAATCATATTAAAGATTTTTAACCATCTTTGTAATAAAAAAAAATGCCCTTAAGATGTTCATTCACAGATTTCTTGACTGATAATACATAGAAATAACGTTTAAAGAAGTATTCATATGTAAAATATACATACATACTGCAGATGGAAACATGGCCCTAATTGATGCTAAATAACAGACCCAAATAATTTCCTACTTAAGTTAACACCAGTAAGTAATTGATAGCTATGCCCTTAGAATGCCTTGCATGCTTTCATGAGTAGGGAGAGCCTGACTCCCTCCATAATGATGATGTTCCACACAGTAAAATGACCAGAGAAATGTCTCTTTAAGACCTCTCTCACCACATAAAATATTCATTCATACATCAACTCAGGCAGTTTCATGGGGAGAGGCCCATTTTGAAAGAGGGTCAAGGTTTCATATTATACAGTCGGAAGGTTCATCATACTTTGCCTTTTCCTTTGTCTTCCCATCCTATTAATTCAAAATTTTTCACAAGGAGTGGTGCTAATTAGACCTGCTCTGGACTACCACCAAGATTTTCTATCAAATTTCTTTCCTGTTTATGTTTAAGTTACTCAGAAGTTATCTGTGTGCCCTTTGGACATGTAGGACCTATTTTTTTAAACTCCCTCTGTACAAAGAATGTAATCTTAGCTTCCTGGGTTCTGGATTATGTCATAGTATTTCTCTATTTCAACTGAGAAATGTCAGAGTAAAGAGTGAAAGTAGTAATTCATCATAATAATCCCCTCTTCCCAAATCAGAAAAAAAAAAAAAAAACACTTTTTGGTTAAAAGGATTCATTGCCTGAGGTTGAATATATACTGCCTAATTAGCTTTAGTTCCGTCAAACAGAAGTTTTATCTATAAATTATCCTCTTATGAAATGATTATGGGGTTGTTTCTGATGTGATAAATTTCACCTCTTTTTGAAGTTGTATTTGGGTCATTAATTGGAGAGTCATTAATTGGAAAATAGAGCAATTAGCTGTTATCGATTGAGAATTATAAGAACATCTAGGAAGTTAATTGGCTACTGATTATTGTGTGTTGATAAAGTGGACAGGATTGTAAATTATTTTATCTACCAAATGGAATTTTAGCCTTCTAAACAACTTATAATCCTTGCTAGATGTTCTTGGACAAT
This sequence comes from Mesoplodon mirus, assembly GCF_964341445.2. Lineage (NCBI taxonomy): Eukaryota > Metazoa > Chordata > Mammalia > Artiodactyla > Ziphiidae > Mesoplodon > Mesoplodon mirus. The sequence goes on from NC_138982.1 coordinate 116,938,921, forward strand.
TTATGTTATCCCTGTGATTTTCATTATTTCAAAAAATTATGAGAAAGAGAATCATTACTTCAGAAAAGAAATAAAATTTTCTTATTTTTTGTTTCATGTTTCTGAAGATAAACCTTATTGTATCACTAGAACTAAAAACTTTTCAATTGTGATTTGTGGATAGGAGCTGTTGTAACATGAGTGCTCTAGTAATTTAAGAAATTTGGGCAGCATCTAACTCAGTTATTTCTCCTCACAGAGAAGAAGGCAAATAAAGAGAAGTAATCTGCTCAAGTCACAAAACTCATGACTCAGTCAACATAAGAAACTTGTCTTTTGTCTAGTGTTCAATATCTTATCCACTATGCTTATAGGATTGGTTTTTGGTTTTATAATCTGAAAATGTCATGACAAATTTTACCTGTGCTTGAAAAATCTTCTTAGAGATTAATTGGAAGAGTGTTAGGTTCTTTTTACCTTTTTTTTTTTCTTTTGAAAACTTGTAGGACATTCTCGTAATAATCATTGTATACATTGTTGGTTAGAATATTTTCTATTTAAATAATTCATTAATGACTTTGGAGAATGATAAAAAAAACTTCAAATTTGGAAACAGTAATAGCACATATTTTGAGGATCTGGGAGAATTGCAGTTTTTTAACTAAAGAACATTTGTAGTTATAGGCACTGCTGACAAACTTCACTGAGTTTTAATTTTACAGTTTTACTTTGCAAACTGAATTTTTAAAGTAACCTTTATATTAAGCAAAGCTTTCCTCATCTAGCCTATTCTTGTAACCTTGATTTTTTTTCCCCTCCCTTAATCATCATTAGGTTTCCCTGCCAGTTCTAACCAATTTCTTGTTCCTTGAATAGATTCAACTCAATTTCTTTGTGTTTTTTTGGTTTAAATTTGAAATCCACTGCCATGCTTTTCTCATAATTTTAAGAGAGTAAAACAGGTATTCAGGAAAAGTTTTCCAGTTGCCTTGCAAATACAAAGTGGCAATGAGTTTTACAGAGACTCAAATACGTCATTGTGAGATAGAAAGAAAGGGTTACATCAGATCAATAAGACTTGTGTTAGGAACAAACATTACACCACTTGTTGACAGTCATTTCCATTTCCTCAGAAAGGACCTTGTTGTGTGCCACAACTGTGTTTTTGATCTTGAAAATGAAATCACCAGCAAGCACTACAGTTTCCCATTTATTAAAATAAGTTTCTGCTTAGTTTCTAAACTAATCTCTCTCACTTGTGTATCTCAGAAGGGCAGAGATACATTAGAGAAAGTTTCCAAATGACCGCCAACACCCATATTATTAAAATCATGTATTTTTCTCAAAATCATTTAGGGGACAATTTTGTGGAGAGTATTTTAAGTAGACTATTTAAAGCACCATGAAACAATGAAAAAATCACTGTTCTCTTAGGATCACTTTGTGAAGTAAATACATGATACTTGTCACTTCTCAAGATGAAATATTAATACCATGAAAAATGTTTTAAGGCTCAATGTTCTATGATATATATTCATTTATTATAAACATTAAATAATATGTATAGTCACAATGTGTATGATTTCTAGAAGCTTCCATTTTCATAGCCCATTCACACCAAATTTTCCCTGCTTTCTCATCATTTCATAAGTGTACAAAGAAAAAAATAAATTTAAATAGCTTCATGTTTATCAAAATTCAAAGGACTCATCTACAAGTTGAGATTGTAACAGTTTCTTTACACTTAATAGTTTTTGTAGCAGCTAATGAGTTAATAAATGCCACAGATTTTTAGAACAGTGTCCCGACTAGATGATTCAAACGCCTTGAATAGGGCACTGAAATAACTTTTCTCTGAGAAGACTGATGAGTGTATAAGATGAGGAAAGTTTAGAACAACAACACTGACTTACTCTTATATATATTTTACTATTAATAACAGTAATTTTGTACCATCGTTCAAGAAATATGATTTCATACTGATTTTAGGGCTTCACAAAAATAGTAGGAAGGAAAGAAAGCTTGGAAAGTTAAGAAACTTGCTTAACTTTGCACAGCCCTTGAGGGGAACACCGGGACCTCCCGATTTCCTGATTTAAAATCCAGGGCTCCTTTCCTCACAGCATTCTCCCTCTCAAGTAAATCGTATGACAAGGAGAGGAAAATGTGAAAAACAGATTTTTTCCCCCCTTCCTTTAATCTTTACTTCTGCTATCTTGGAAAGACCAAATGAGAGTTTTATGTGAGGTGAAATTTACCTTAAATTTTGAGTTTATTAAATAATCTAGAATTGTAAAACTGTAATTTTGAATAGGAAAACTCAAGTATTGAAAGGATTCCAAAAGATGCTAGGTGAAAGTGTCAATTTAAAAAAGAATCCACGAAGAATCACTGAATACAGAAGTTGTTGCAATGAGACCAAATTTAGCTGAAGTCAGATCCCATTGATCTTTATACTTTCATTTTCACTGTCCAAAGATATTATTGTCACTCTGCATGTGATATAATAAATGAAAATCTGGGCTTCCCTGGTGGCACAGTGGTTGAGAATCTGCCTGCCAGTGCAGGGGATATGGGTTCGAGCCCTGGTCTGGGAAGATCCCACATGCCGCAGAGCAACTGGGCCCGTGAGCCACAACTACTGAGCCTGCGCCTCGGGAGCTTGTGCTCCGCAACAAAGTGAGGCCGCGATAGTGAGAGGCCCACGCACCACGATGAAGTGTGGACCCCACTCACCGCAACTAGGGAAAGCCCTTGCACAGAAACGAAGACCCAACACAGCCAAAAATAAATAAATAAATATTTTTTTTTAAAAAAAAGCTATAATAAATGAAAATCTTGTTGGATTCATTTCCATCTGTTTAGATAAGACTACACAGGGTCAATATCTCAAAAGTTTCAGGGTAAATTAGCCCATTATTGTTCCAAATTCAAAATTTATAAAATCAAACTAGAAATAAATGTTGAAGATGAATAAGATTGCACATAATTTTAGCGTTATCAAACTGAAGGACTAAATCAATTATCTTGATAGTATGTACCAAGTCATTCATTTGAACACTGACTACTTTGGAAAGTATAATTCCCCTCACCTTTCCTAGTAAAGAGGTTTCTCTTAAGCAAGTGTATATGAAACAGGAAGAGTAGAATAACTCTCCCAAGGAGAAATTTTAATTATATTTTTCACTTGTGTTTGTCATTTATCTAGTCTTCTTTTCCCCAAATTAACCTTTCACCTCTACTAGCGACTTCTCAGTGCCTCTTGAATAGCAGCAGCTCATAAAAGGATCATCTGAGTTAATTGTTTAATGCACAGTATTGGATGTAAGTACCACAGAAGAAAGACAGGATGAGGCTCTGTTAACAAATCTGACATGGCTGGGGATGTGAGAATCATTCTACTCTGACGTTTAGTCAAACCAATCACCTACTTTTTCCTAAAAAATGGTGTCGGACCAACGACTGATATATCTGGGTCTACGCTGAGAATACTTCTTTGTCGGTGAACCTCATTTTAGTAAAGAGTTAAAATTGGAACAATACTGGAATGTCTGGACTGCCAAGTTGGAGCTACATATTAAAGTTTCAATGCTGATTTTTCACACAAATATTCAACTTTATCCAAAGGAATTAATGTTACAAAGAAACACACACACATATGTGTATATATACGTATATACATATTATATATGTATATATAAATTTATATATATATATATATATATATATATATATATATATAAATTTTCAGGGTTGACAATTTATCTACGACTTTTGACTAATTTGAAACACAGTATTAGAAAGGCCATGTACCAACATCTGCGAGGGTCATTTCATTTAGCCATTTAATTAATGACTATATTCCCCATTAGACTGCAAATTTTTGCCCCTGGCTCTAGATTAAGTATCCAATAGAATCCTTGGCACATAGTAGGCACTCAGAATATTATTAAATTATTAAATGAATCTTTGAGAAGTCAATAATTTTTATTTTATCCCTATTATTTATCCATGGTGTAAGACTGCATCTCTTACCCTCATTAACTTGGATAAATATATCTGCTCTTGGTTACAAACTGCGAGATTGAAAAAGCAGTGAAAAGGCACTGAAATAGGAATCTGGAAATAGGGGTTTGGGTCACAGCTCCTCTTCTAGGTTGGCTGTGGCCCGTCCGTGCTTTTGGAATAAAGTAGGATTTTACTTTTTGGACTGGTGAAAATTGACTACTATTCTCAAGATAATCTGAGACTTGAAAATGTAAATGTTAAAAATGCCTATTATATATTCAAGTGTCAGATTATGAAACTCTCTCTAACTCTACACTAGTCTCGCCTAGCATTCTTCTACTCTTTATCTTTCATGTGTCACTAATACATGCCTGTCTTGCCCTTTCTCTTCTCATTACTCAGTTTATCCCAGCTATAATGTCTTCCTTTTCCAGCATGTAGGGCTTGTGATGGAGCAACTAAAGAGCACAGAGGAAAATTGTGGCTCCTATCTCTGTTGTCCTACACAGCAGCTGGGGTGCAACACTGATCTCCTCAAATATGTTCCCATTCCATTTATCTCGCCCAAACCCTTGCAAGCATTGTCTAGGATAACCTAGAATTAAGTGAAACTCTGGAATTCAGCCTTTCTTTTGGTGGCATTTATGTTAAAAAAAAAAGATTTGGAGGTAGCTTACATATTTCTTTAAAAAATATTTTTCATTACTTACATAAGCAATGTTTCAAAACTCTCAAAGAATGCACTTGGAAGAAAGGGTAAAGAGGTATAAAGGATACTCCTACCAGAATTAGTCATGGGTAAAAGAAACACAAGGCAGAAATAACAGCCGGTGGCAGAAGAAATTCAGTAACAAACTCACACTGGGCTAAGATAATGTTCTTGAGGATATGAAGCATGAGATTTTCTCTGCCCTGGGAGGCTCATACGCATGGGGTAAAGGCAGGGAGAAGAACAGGCATATCAAAGATTCAGGACCAAACTAAGATGTATCCTTAGACTAAAAGGATGACAGGACTAAGGGCTAAGGGATGGAGAATTGTCAAGCTCACTTGTCAGCAGGTGGAGGCAGCGAGAAAGGTGTGGATTTGTCCAGATCTATGACTCGAGATGTACAAAGGTGGTTCCCCAACTGGGAAAAAACAACCATGAAACAATCTTTTACAGAATCATTCCTTTTGATAGACTTTAGTTCTAAAATCTTATTAGGAGAGTAAAATATCTCAATTATATCTTGGTTCAATAGGTTTTGTCAGCTTACCTATAAATGTAATTGCTATATTTAGCAATATTACTATGAGAAAACGCATTGAAACAAATGTGAAGAATTGCTTTTTCCATAACCCACATAACCTACAGCCCCTTGTTGTAGTCTCCATATGATGAGTAATTCCTATCATTCCATTATTAAATCATGAGTTTACCCTAGCATAAATATGCATATGTCTTTAAGAATATAGTACAGTTCTTTCAGCAAATTCGTTTAAACGTCAATCCTTAAAAAAACTTGAAATATAACAAAAAGTACATGATTCTTCTCCATAGAAATTATCCTGTGTTTTTGGGAGAAAGATGAATTTCATGGGTATTCTTAGGTGCCTGTGGTGGGAGCGAGGAGGGAAGAGTAAGAAAAAGTTTAGTGTTGAGTCAAACTATGTAGAAAAAAGAAAAAAATGTACTAAAAACTTACATGGGATCAAATGTATGTATATATATAAATTACATATGTGAACATATTTCTTAAGATTTTAAATTATATTAAAATATCTTAAAATAGTTATATTTCTCAAGCATCTAGGTAAAAGAATGATTAATTAACAAACCTCTTCATAGGACTCAAACTTGTTTTTGTTATTTAGAATGCATCTGGAATAAATATTTGTTGCATAAGCGATCATATCCCTTGTATCATATTTAAATTTAAAAGATTAATTCATTATTTCTTTAAAAGATATATGTTGAGTGCCTACTATGAACAAGGGATTTAAAATGGAATGAAATATTTCAAAATCCTTGCCCTTGTGAAGCTTATATTCCAGTGTCAGAGAAATAACATAAACAAAAATAAAGTTAAATCTATAATATGCTATTTGGGAATACATTCCATAGATAAAAATTAATTAGGGACAGTGATAGAGAACACTGAGAGTGTTGCAATTTAATCCAATGTGAAAATGGCAAAATACATGTTAACCCTCATTCTTGGGACTGGTACTATTAGCTTCTCCCTCCCAGGCAAGTCAAATTAGCTCAGGCTCTCATTGTAGTGAGACCTTTCCCTCGAGTGTATATTATTTATGTTTGGACTCGGTTTTATTCAGTATTTAATTTGTTCCTAAGCAATAATTTGGTTTAGACCATTCAGCCTAAACAACACAAGACTGTGAATGTATTTTTTTCCTTTAGTCTATTTTCCTTTAACAGTAACTGTAAGCATAGCTGCTGTAAAACTCCAGATGGAAAGGAAACAGTTCGATACCATCTTTTCTTCATCTGCATTGCCGTGGCACTCAGTTTCTCATTGCACACAGGACCTTGAAAATTCCAGGCCTCAGATGTGGTCACATGTATCCTCTGCTGACTACTACAGATTTGCCTTCAAATGAACCACAGGAATGTTTCCTTTTTAATAATCAACAGCTTCTCTTGTAATGTGTTTTTTTGTTGTTTTTACGTATAGGCTAGCAGCATCGGTCCCAAATTTTAGCCTTAGCTGGTGGGCTACCTTCTCTATGGGAGTTTTAAAATCACTGTATTAAGTTAATTGTTTGTAACTCTTGTCAACAGCTATGGGGAAAAAAAATCTTCCAGAGTCTTGAGAAAATATGACAATCAAGGATCCATTTATATTGATAATACTTTTAATGATTTGACCCAACTTCCTTATTATGCATATTGTCACATTATGACACCACCTTAAGTGACATACCTTCTAATGAATTGTGAGAGAAAGGTCTTCTCCAACCAGTCTAAGCTTAGAGTCAAATTTAAAATTAGGCAGGCAAACTTTGGGAAAAGGGTCCACTTCCATTCCATGATAGATGGTCATGAAATCTGCCATTAACATTGCTCCAGAGGTATAAACTTTCCCTTAACCTTCTGACAAAAGAAATTTTCATATATTGAGACATAGGAAAGTCATTTTGCTTGTACATGAGTTAACTTGAATTTTATGCTAACTAAAATAGCCTGTTTGTGACCTATCAAACATACACTGTATATCTGCTTAATTATTAGAGAAAAGGACACATTGGCCAAAAGTAAAGAATATCCATATTAAAAATAAAGATTTATGCCTCTTGCTACTGGACCTAGAGACTGTCATACAGAGTGAAGTAAGTTAGAAAGAGAAAAACAAATATCATATATTAACACATAGATGTGGAATCTAGAAAAATGGTACAGATGAACTGGTCTGCAAGGCAGAAATAGAGACACAGATGTAGAGAAAAAGCATATGGACACCAAGGGGGGAAAGGGAGGGGTGGGATGAATTGGGAGATTGGGATTGACATATATACACTAATATGTATAAAATAGATAACTAATGAGAACCTGCTGTATAGCACAGGGAACTCCACTTCACTGTACAGTAGAAACTAAAACATTATAAAACAACTATACCCCAATAAAAATAAAATATATCTTCCTAGGAAGCAAATGCTGGTCTTCCTTTGATGATAAGACTCCCTTCCTGGGTGCCAATGCCATGCTGACTTGCTGTGTACATGCTGGACTGTTTTTTGTTTTGTTTTGTCTTTAAACCTTGAAGACATGTAACCCTGACTTGTTAAATGTTCTTTGTTCTGACAAGATATAAAATTGTGCTGAAAACCCTGCTTCTCCAGAGCAGTTTACCAGAGTAATCTGGGAAGCGGGCTTCTGGGTTAGTCCTCAGTTTGGCTCAAATAAAACTCTTTTCTATTCTTATTATTGATTGCTTATTGATTACTTTTGCTGACACTTCAAAAATAGCTACTAATGGGTATAAAATATATACTAATGAGGGCTTCCCTGGTGGCACAGTGGTTGAGAATCTGCCTGCCAATGCAGGGGACACGGGTTCGAACCCTGGTCTGGGGGGATCCCACATGCCACGGAGCAACTGGACCCGTGAGCCACAACTACTGAGCCTGCGCGTCTGGAGCCTGTGCTCCGCAGCGGGAGAGGCTGTGACAGTGAGAGGCCCGCGCACCGCGATGAGGAGTGGCCCCCGCTCACCGCAACTGGAGAGAGCCCTTGCACAGAAACGAAGACCCAACACAGCCAAAATAAATAAATAATAAATATATATATATACTAATGAGTATAATTATAATCATTAATATTCATATAATTCTAAATAATTTTAAGTATGTGATTATGCAGTAACAAGATGTGAAATTATTCACACTCCAAAGACAAGAAGAGAAGAGAATGCAAGCGTGATGAGAGCAGGGGTTTTGTTTAAGAAATTCACCCTGAATGGTGTCTCACACTCAACAGGTGTTCAATAGATGTCTGATTAATAAATGAAGAAATGGTACCTGTCCATGTCAAAAAAAATCTATGTAGATGTCAAGGTCATACCCGTGCATATTAAAGGTTCATCCTTTCTATGGAAAGAAAATGGCTATCAAATAAACTGACTAATCTAAAAAAGCATAACTTTAAAATGTCAGCGCTACATAGCAAAATCTTCATCAAATGTTTATGAACTAAAACATAAGTCTAAGAGAATTTAATTTTCAGATTTTATGTAGGAGGCATTTAAATCCAAATACATTTTTTTACATTAGTTATTAAAACTGTGGTATTTTCTTCACTTACTTAGTATACATCTCCAAATATTTGAACTTGCATACTTTTGACATAGGAACTGGGTTAGGTCTTTGCTTTTCTAAGTACTCTAAGTTTTTTAAAGATAACAATTGAGAAAAAAATTGTGAACAGATATTTAAATGCCAGATCAAGAGCTCTATCAAAACTTCTCCTTCCCCCTTTGAAAAAAATCTGGTTTTATTTATAGTGCTACACTAGATTGGCTATAAAAAAGAGATTTTTCTTTTGAGGAAAGCAGAGGAATGGTTGAGTACATCCTGCATCTGGCACTGGTGATCTTGGAAACACATGGAACTGGTGTCCAATTACCCTTCTTCCACTTTCTGGGGTTATCACACGATCCATTCTTCTCTCCTGACAAACACATGGAAGACAGGGCTCTGTTTGTGAATGTCCACTGTCCTGGATTGGAATAATTAGAATGTAATAAATGCCAGCTAGAAATACTGTATTTTTCCTTTCTATACTGTATATGGTAGAGCATGTACTTCTAAGAAATATATATATATATATATATTACTAAAGACCTTGAGATGACCCTAAATATACAGAGAAATTTAGGTTAATGTAATAATGATTCTTTCCACCACTTACATACTGCTGGAGGAAAATTTTCTGTTCTCAAACAAATTTAGAGAGAATAACTGAATTGATTAAGACTAAGTAAATTTCTCCTAAAACTGAATTTTGGGTGGGGGGGAGTGTCTGTTGACATATATATATATATATTTTTGTCTAAACTTAAATTGGGAATTGTTAATGTTCATTAGTAAAAATGGCAAAATAAGAGTATGAGTACCAAATATAAGATCTTAGCCCATTATTTCACATTGTTGAGAACATAGCAACTGACATATATATAATGAATTTGATTTTATGTGTATTAAATTTCCACTAAGTATTACCTATAAATTTTATGCACCTTCTTAAGTAAGGTATTTTACAATTATAATTTAATACTTATTTTAGATGAATTTTTAAAATCATTTTTAAAACTGTAGCAGGGAATGATTTTTCAATGTGCTTAGTATTGATGTCAGTATCATACCCTCTGTTTTGCTCTTTTAAGAAGATGAGCCTCCTATGCCTTAGACATTTTCATGGATAAACTTTCCAGGCCTCATACAAATCATCCAAAAATGTGTTGGGATGTTCCAAAGTTTTACAAAATTGCTGAAACTCTCTTTAATGTAAGTTAAAGCCAGCATTTTTGTGAAGGCAGCTGTTTCCTGATGTTGTTATGCAGTTACACAAGAATATAATTAGCATTTGTAATGTGTATCTAAATTTCAATCCTATTCCAATTACTGATAGATCCATCATAAATATGAAGTGAAAATGAAAATTACTTTGCATATGGTTTATGTATATATGCAAACTAGGTTCTCAGATTTCGAACACTTTGTCCATCATATTTTTAGACCCATCTATAACTAAAGGACCTGAAAGGACTCTAGGAGTAGAATGCTTAGTTTTCACGTGTATAGTGACAGCTGCCCACACTGTGGACTAAGTCCCAAGTATAATTTAGGACCTCTGCCTCATTCATCAATGATATAGTGACTTACAGAAAGAGGTCAAGATTTGACTTCTGCATATTTCAAAATTTAGAGCTTAAGAAATAACATTTTTAAAGTACCCAGAAATTCCCTAAAAGTTTAAAATTTTTTCCTTAATATTCTCAAGTATTTATCATCAAAATCATTAGGCTCAAGTCCTAGAAAAATTTAAGGTTGAAGCTGCTTTTACTATTTTGACTGGAAAGATCTTTTTGTTCAGTTTTGCTGGTAGATACAACAGTTTAATTCCTTGTATTTAAAGATAGACAATATTAAATGATATAACAGTATTCTCCAGGTAGAAATATTGATGTCTTACCCTCAGAAATTGACAGTATACATAATGCTTACAGTAGGGAATAATAGTTTCGATGTAGGTGAAAGGTTAGGAATGGACCTTCTGTCTTCTAGAGATAGAGGAGACAGTCCACTCTCTAAATATACCAAATTGGCAGCAACATTGCAATTAAAGCACTGAGCTCCCGGGGGCGGGTCAGGTACAGGATTCCAACCAGAGATGAGGCCTCCCCTATGTGGTTATGATGGATTAGAAGGCAAGTCAAGCTCTCCCAGGAGCAAAAGAAAAGATTCTTCTTGTTCCCAAGTACAAGTTCAAGGGAGCAAGAGATGCAGTTTGGCCAAAATGAGAAATCCATACAGCAGTCTGGAGAGAATTCAAGCTACTTAATAACATTTTATTCCAAATCAGAAAATAAAATACCCAAAAATCAAACAAACTCGAATAAATGAAAACTCTTCTCAAACAGGAACATAACACCCATTCTTAAGCGCTCTATGATGTAATCATCTTTTGAAATTATTTTAGCTATTCTGAGCTTAATATTGCAGACTCCCAAGAACTTGAGTTTTTAAGAACACAAAGAAAGTGATTTTTCCTTTTCTGAAGATTCCTACTAATGTTCTCAAAGCTGTTTTTAAAACACTATTATTATATAAACATGTAGTTGGCCCTAATTAAATAGATTTACTCAATAATCACTAAAGAAATTATATAGCACTGGGCTATAAAAAATATATGCTCTGATAAAGGTTAATGGATAATGAATATATTATAAGTTAATTTTAATAGTTATAAATACAATAGAAATATGTTTTTGGCACGAAACATACAATGCTCTAGCCCTGTTTGAACTATCACAAATTTCAAATTAGTTGAAAATTTATTTGGGTACAATGCATTTTGATTAGGAAAAAATATCAAGTGGATATTTTTCATACTACCAATAGCACATATTTATTTTACTTGAGAGATTTCTTTAGTAAATGCATTTTTTATGTTTACTTTTTAAAGCCAAATAGTATCAGGGCCAACACATTAGAAAATTTAATTGGTCACCAAGATATTTCAAGAAGAGAAGAGATGGGGACTTCCCTGGTGGCACACCGGTTAAGACTCCACCAGCCAATGCAGGGGACATGAGTTAGAGCCCTGGTCCAGGAAGATCCCACATGTCACAGAGCAACTAAGCCCATGTGCCACAACTACTGAGCCTGCACACAACAACTACTGAAGCCCATGCGCCTACAGTCTGTGCTCCACAACAAGAGAAGCCACCTCAATGAGAAGCCCGCGCACCGCAATGAAGAGTAGCCCCCACTTGCCACAACTAGAGAAAACCTGCTCACAGCAACAAAGACCCAATGCAGTCAAAAATAAAAATAAATAAAATAAATTTATTTAAAAAGAAGAAAATAAATAAAAGAGAAGATAAAAATGATGACGTGTAGGAAATGGAAAAATTGAACCAAGAATAAAAAATATTTTTCTATGGCAGGGAAACTGCAATTTGGAGCTAAAAGTCTATTTTTTCACTTTCAGAGTTTTAATTGTTACTAGCAACCTCATTATGAAAATAATTAACATAATACCTTTTAATATAATTTTAAAAGGACAAAAAAACAAAACTAAGTTAAGTAAAAGAAAACTATCCCAATTCTTCCACACAATTGCAATTCCATTTGTTTTGGTTGGATTGAAAAAACTGGGTTTCTCTGAGTTAATTCAGTTGGATTAAGTCCACCCTGTCAAATGATTCAGAAAAAAAATTAAGTGACTAGAGTTGGATGAGCATGTTTTCCCCAGAAACTCTGACTCTGATGTACTGAGAAAAGTTTTCATATCTATGAACAAGACTAAAATTGACGAGAAGAACTTTTAGTTAGTAAGCAATTCAGAAGGCTAAAACTATTCAAATGCAAACTAGCTATGATAATTTACTATGACTACTTCAGCACAAATCATAAAATATTTCATTCGCAGAGATCCCTTTCATAAGACAACACTGCTAATGGCAGGCCAAACATAGTAGTATAAATAGATCTGTTTTTTAAGACACCATGCATCATTCTTTAATTGAAAGAAAATTATATAATAATAATTGGAGATTACATTACCTACAAAAATACATCAAAACAATAATATTCCTTATTTTGACATACCAATCCAAGATAGTAAGATATACTAAATCACAGGCATCTATGATTTAAACAGGCATTTATCAGTTTAAGAAGACAACAGATCTACAGAAATATCAATTTGCTAGGTAATTCAATTATCATATTTTTGATCCACAGAGATGAAATTTCGAAATATCAAAACATGTCAAAACCATATTTGTATACCAAAAGCCTAATGGAATCTGAAATGCATTGAATTAGCAAGTTGTCATGCAAGTATGGTAAAAAGTTTAGTGAAAGAGGAGAAAGGGATTTTTCTCCTAAGACATAATGGACGCACTATTCCCTAAATAACAAAGTATAAACCAAGACCTCTAAAAGAAAAACCACTGCTCAAGGGAATTCTTTACTAATGCTTACTGTTGAAAAATTTAACTTTTTTCATATCAGTTAGACAGAACCCTCTATCTACTTGTAGGTTCATATACTGGGATAATTACTTAATCTTTGCTTATAAAAATAAAAACGAACTAGTTGAAAGAGTTCATGAGTAATGAATCAGTATGTTCAGTTAGACATTATTATGATTTTGAGCGATTTTTTCTTTCCTATCTTTAAGGTTACCCTGATCACACTTCTCCTCTTAAATGATACAGAAATGAATTAAATGAATTCCTGCATGCAAGTGTCTGGCCAAACTGTGAAAGCACTGCAAAAATAAATCAAAGGATAATGTTTATTATATATTTTCAAAAAGGCAGCCAAATTTTAAAATTTAGTTAATTAACAAAACTGTCAGATCTACCTAGGGATGGGATAGGTCCAGTGTTTCAATTAGAGGAGATGATCTTAGGCAGAAACCAGAATAGTTACCTTTTGAAGTAGGAGGTTGGTCATAGTATACAGGTAAAGAGGAAGGTAGGTAGAAGAGCTGTGGGGGCATGTGGAAATTCTCTTTAATTGCTTATATTTCTTCAATGAATTAACAAGCAAAATAACCAGCTTCGAGAAGGAGGGAAGAGGAGCTCATATAGGTTTGAGGAGAGTGGGAAAGGTTTGAAATATTCATCTTGTAAAGAGAGAAAATGAATTGGCTCAAGAAATGGAGGAGGAGTTTTTGGCTCCATTGGAGGTCATTGGTCATGAATCTAAAATGTGTCAAGCCAGTCTGATTGTGTGTTTCTCTCCAACTATGCAGGTGAAGACTAAGTGAAGAATTTAGCAAGAGTTGTGTTTTTGCCAGATGAGTAGGGCAGATGAAAGAAAACTTGGAGAGATGTATTTGAGGGACTGATTACTATGTTAGAGCAGGAAATTTCAGTCAAGTAAGGAGAGAATTGAAGGCAGTTTGGAGTGTCAGACAACGAATTGAAAACCTGAAAGAACTGGAACTTTTGCTTTTATCTGGGCTGTAGATGGGGTGTATAGGACAGATAGAAAATGACAGCTAAGAGTAGAATGCTTGACTTGAGATTATGGTGATGACTATAGGCAGACAGGACAAGAGGTCAAAATAACGGGAGTCAGAGTCAAAGAAGGCTACAGTGGTGGATGTATCGTGCTTGTAGAAAGTCATATTGCAGAGATTCAAGATAGCCATAAATGATCTTGGTGAAGTTGCCTAGGAGCACAGATCTTTGTGTATGGTTGGTCCTCCTCCCTTTTGTGGTCTCCATCCAGGGACTGGGGGACTAAACCAGAGACTGAAGCAGAGTTCTCCATGTCCTACAGAACATTTCCCACCTCTGTATCCCTTTTAAAAATGCCAATATTTATAGCTTCATTGTCACACTCTTCCTAAAAATCTATCAGGCCTGATCCTACCAATGTCACCAGAAGCTCAGCTCCCAGGTCATCTTCCAACACAAAGACTTTCATCCTTATATGCATATTCTTTAAATTTACCAACTCTTTTACCTATCCTGACCCCCAGTCCCTTCTATTGCACTCTCTGGAACTCATGCGCCCCCCCAACCATCACCCAAATCCTTCGGGGTCATCACCTTCTTCTCTGAATGTTACAGAACTAAAATAGCTATTTCTTGTGAGAATATTGCTTCTGCTGACACCCTGCTAAGTGGAGGAAATTTTATCTCCCACAAACTTCTTTCTTGAGCTCAAGGTGCTTTAGATGGCGCCCCCAGTGAGATCTGGACCATTATTTCTCCTCTTCCTCCCCAATTTCTTTTAGTTTTATGAAGCTTATACCATTAAATCCAACCATCCGCCAACAGTTGTTTTGGTCATCCTGGGACCTTTCTGTCATTCTCTTAGTGTCGTAAAATACTATCAACTGGAGCCTATTCAAACACTCTCCCTCCCTCCAACACCACTCCTGTCATAATTCTCGCATTTTAATATCCATATCAACTCAAGAAGAGGTGAAAGAGCCAACAGACCTACAATCACAGAAAATACCAAAAAGGAGTCAGCTATCCAATCCTAAAAGATGTTAAGTTCTAATGGCTTTACTTTGATTTTTATTAAAAATCAAAACTAAAGATTCCTAAGTTATTTAAACTGGACCAGAGCATAGAAAAATATAGAGATCTCTCCAACTTAGTCTACAAAATAGTATATTCTTAATAACAAAACTGGAAAATATTAGCACAAAGGAAATCTATATCTATATTATGAAGATTACTCATGTGAATTAAGAAGACAAGTATAAAATTCTAAACAAAGTGCTAGCAAATAAAATCCAGAGATGTTAAAAAAATATATCATGAGATATATAAAGGTGGCTAAATATTAGGAGTTATATACATTTCATCAGTCATATTAATGAGTAAAAAGTGAAAAAATAAACCATGAGACTTTGATTGATGTCAAAAAAAAGCATTTGATAACATTCAAAACCCATTCCAGACTTTCAAAATCGCTTAGCAAACTTGGAAAAGAAAGGGTTGCCTTGATTTGATAAAGAGTATCCATCAGAAACCTTCAACAAACATCATACTTAATAGTAAAGTATTCGAAATAATTACCACTAAGGTGAGCAATGAGATAAGGATGCTATTGTCACTGACTTACCAGTGACAGGAATAAACAAGACAGGCAAGTGGTAAAAAGAAACACACAGCACTGTCATTGTTTAATAGTTTCTGCTTAGATAACACAAAATAATTAATGAAAAAAATATTTTACTGAAACTGGTTGGAGTGTCCAGTAAGTGGCAGAGTTATAAGGACAGTATAGAAAAAGTAATATTATAAATGATCATAGAAATATGATAGAAAATATTTAGTTCACTATAGCAACAAAAGTAAATATGAAATAACTAGAAATCATCCTAACATATTTCCAAGCCCTATATCAAAACCTTGGGAAAGCCTAGTCTAGAGCAAAGGAAGGACCAACTCTTAAGAATACTTACTCATGATGGGGGCAAAACACCCATGATAGTCCCACTTTAAAACGATTTAGTCTAATAGTGGTTTTCACCTGATGTTAGGTAATAAAGTGTAGTGGTGAATCCTGTAGACTCTGGAAAAAGAAAACACTGGCTTCAGATCCTGACTGTACAATGTACTAAGCATGTTTGTTGATTTCATTCTTCTGAGCCTCAATATGCTTTAACAAAAGGATGGCAATAATATCTATCTTTATTAGACTGTAGTTAGAATTGAGATGTGTATAACTTTCTTGGTGCAATGTCTAGCATGTGTTAATAGTTCAGTAACCCACCATCATATTTCTCATGGATTGTTACAATTATCTTCCTGACTGGTCTCTCTGTTGCTTCCTTCGGCTCCTTTGGTTCCCAACGCAGAGTGACCCTGTCAAATAGTGATTCAGACGATGATAATCTTTGGCTCAGAATCCTTAAATGACTTCCTATTATAGGCAGAGTAAAAGCAAAGCCCTTACAGTGGCCTAAATGGCCCTTTTTTTATTCAGTCCCTTGTTCCCTCTCTTCTCCTACTCCACTCCCACTTCTTTCTCAGGGAACTGGAATCTGTCGTTCCCTCTGCTTGGAGCACTCTGCCCTAAGTTTGCTACCTCAGCTCCTTCGTCTCCTTCCTCAGATGTCATCCTTTGGTAGACAGACTCCCTGACCATCCCATCTAAAATTGAAAAACAAAACAAAACAAAACCCAAAACCCTCTCTCTGATCATTCCCTTTTCCCTTTTCCTTTTAAAATTATTTTTCCATTACCACTATGTAGCATTATAGTTCACAAAACTGTCTTTTGTTGTCTTCCCTAGTAAAGTGTAATCTGCACGGGGGAAGGGATTTTCATCTATTTTCTTTTTCCCCAGTACCAAAACAGTGCCTGGCACACAATATATACTCAATAAATATTTGTTGCATGATTATAATGGCCATTATTATAACAATAACACTATTAAATGGAGTTACTGATTTTATCTCCGTGTGTTAATATGTTGACTGTAAAATATTAAAAGTTTGGGCTTCCCTGGTGGCGCAGTGGTTGAGAGTCCGCCTGCCGATGCAGGGGACACGGGTTCGTGCCCCGGTCCGGGAAGTTCCCACATGCCACGGCGTGGCTGGGCCTGTGAGCCATGGCCACTGAGCCTGCGTGTCCGGAGCCTGTGCTCCGCAACAGGAGAGGCCACAACAGTGAGAGCCCTGCATACCACACACACACACACACACAAAAAAAAAAAAAAATTAAAAGTTTTCATTGTATTTCATCAGCATATTTTAGAGTGATTTTTTTTTCGTTTTGCTCCCTGTAGTTCCTACTACAGGAAAGCTACCTTCTAATTGTAGTGGTCCTTGATTATCCTGGTCTATGATTTTGTTAATATCCCACATAGGTCTCTCCCAAACATCTCTTGATATCCATTTCTTTAGGATCCTGTACCATAACAAGCTACAAATCTTTTTTAAAAATGCCTCATTTCAAATATCTTTCCCATGAGTTACTTTAAGATCAAATTCCAAGACTGAAAAAACCTGCCACAGTGCCTACACTAAACAAGTGAGCCAGTCCAATCTCAGTCGGCAGTTTGGCTCAGTAAAGGCTTTTCTCTATCACTGTAACTATGAATCAGATTCTCAACACCTAGCATCCGTCAAACCTTAGGGGCACAGCTAGGATTTGGAGAAGCTCATAGGAAGTTGTGTAGGCCTGGCTCCAACAGAGGAGCCACTGAAGTGTATAAACAGTGTGAAGAATGAATAAAAATGATGAAGAACTTTCTCAAAATTCTGACCAAACAATCTGTCAACTTTTGAGGGGATTACAAGATCCAGGAAAAATTGGCTTTTATGTTAAAGGTTATTAGACCTCAACAGATAATATTTTCTGGAGGAAGTCTGAACTAAAGAGGCTCCACAGAGATTAGAGGATTTTAAACATTACACACATGTGAACATTCACACCAGAAAATGAGCCAAAAAATCAGCTTCCTTAACTCTTACTGGAACTGATTAAAAACTAAAGCCAAAGTCCTCCAGTGGTGTGAGATAATCAAAGTCATTTTTTTAGAGTGATGTGTATATGGTGATTTATAAACCGTAAAGATTGCCATGTCATTTGGTAAACAAAACCTAGATAACACAATTCTTCCCATATATTGCTTCAGTTATAATCCTGATGGAGTACATGTATTAGTTTGGTTGAAGTTATAAAATTTTATCTAATTCATATTCATATTTATTTTAATTGGATTTTCATGCCCATTTTCTGATTAGGATATTAGAAAATCAGTGTTAACTCTGGTTCTGCTGATGTTCACCATCATAATACTTAACTAGATTCACCTACAAGCTTTTGTTTGGGATCTTACTATCCAGTAACCGTACTACTTTGATTTGAATGTAGGTAAAGTCAACAAAATATTTTGAATTCCCTAATGTCAGAGGAATATAAATCTATAGTTATAGACTTTTAGATATAGTTGATTGTTAGAACTTCCAACACTCAGGATTTGATCTAACCCTTAGGTAATAATACTTTATCCCTCAAATTACTCACTAGTTCCATCTTATACAGATAGTAATCAGAGTGGGAGTATTACAAGACTCTCAGCCTGAGATTATATTCCTAATACAGCTTCCTGAGGTTTGACAAATAAACGCACCAGATAGAAAGCATGCACTTGAGTTTACCCATAATTTGACTGCAGTGGAATATTGGTGCTAGAGTCCAGGTTTCCTTGAACCAGAGTATCTCAGAAAAGATTTGGGAGAGAACTGGTTTTATTGGTTTTAGTAGCAGAATAGTTTTTAATGCAGCAATACTAGCAATCTCAATGTAATAACCCAAGCTTCTTTCACTGAAGTGTGGAGATGGGTGGAGAACGCAGAGGGTAAAGACCATACCACCACCATTCCAACACCATGTGCCACTGTGTTGTCTCTGACACCTCCATTACACCTTTGGGCTCAGTTGAGGCTTCTTTGAGAAAAGGTCCTAACCTCTTTAAAAATTCATTTTTAATTTCATTTATTTTATTTTAAATTATTGCCGAGTGGTAAGAACAAGTGGGTGTGGCAGCTTAATGCCCTTATTTATTTAAATTAATTTTTATTGGAGTAAAGTTGATTTACAGTGTTGTGTTAGTTTGTGCTGTATAGCAAAGGGAATCAGTTATACATATACATATATCTACTCTTTTTTAGATTCTATTCCCATATAGGCCATTACAGAGTATTGAGTAGAGTTCCCTGTGCTATGCAGTAGGTTCTTATTAGTTATCTATTTCATATATAGTAGTGTATATATGTCAATCCCAATCTCCCAATTTATCCCTCCCGCCCCGTTTCCCCGTTGGTAACCATAAGTTTGTTTTCTACATCTGTGACTGTATTTCTGTTTTGTAAATAGGTTCATTTGTACCATATTTTTAGATTCCACATATATGTGATATCATATGATATTTGTTTCTCTAACTTACTTCAAACTGAAAAAAGCAGAGAAGCCACGAAGCCAGGCGATTCCCTAGGATCACATGGCTAATTTTTAGACTGAAATCTAGTCCAGTGCTTTTCTTACTACATCAATCCTTAAAAAAAATGCTTCCTGAAGCAAAGGCAGAGCAACCTTACTAGTATTCAAAGAGTGCACATTAAAAAATAAAATGTCATACTTTTCTTTGTAAATAGATAATTTTGAAGGAAACACTGCTACTTAAAACCCATCAACCATTACAGATAGTTGCTCCTTAAGAAAACCTTAGTACACCTTCCAAGACCTAGACAAGTACTGCCCAATAAAACATCCTATGATATTTCTGCTCTGTCCAATATGGTCGCTACAAGCCACGTGTGGTTATGAAGCATTTCAAATGTGTTTCTTACGTGTGACTGAGGAATGAAATATTTAATTTTAATTAGTTTACATTTAAGTAGCCACATGTGGCTGGGAGCCACCATGTCAGACAGCCCAGGCCTAGTACTTTCCTTCCTCTCTAGTCTCACCTTTCACCAAACCCTCACCTACCAATTTATGGCTTGTCCATATTACATTTCAGTTTTATGAACTCACCTGCTCTCTCCTGACTTCTAAACATTTTGTTAGTACGACTCCCTAATGCCTCACTTCCCTTTTACTTGCTAACTTCTATTCACCTTTTGTATTTGATGAGACGAAGCTTTCCTTAAGAAGCTGTCTTAACTCTCTAACCCTCTTCTCCCTTAACCCCATATTTACAGCATCCACCTAAGGTAGACAGCATTTAACCTACATTAGGGCAATTATATTTTTACTCTCCCTTTCCATCTATGAGATTTTAAGAGTCTCTATGGAAAAAAACTGTGTTAGCCACAAGCACATGACTTGCCACATGTATTTTGAACAAATTAATATAGGAATGAATAAATGAATATTGAAATGTTTGCTTAAATGTTTTAATTATACTTCTGAAAGTTAGGCAGAAAAAAATGGATGCAACATGGAGAACTATTGTCATCTCTCAAGCAGAATAATGACAAACTCCACATTTAAGTCCAACAGTAGTGTGATGAGCTGATTAGATGGAATAGTGTTTAGAAATCCATTTTAATAGTCAGCAATGATGTGATGATGGTCTGGACTAGAGTCATTTAAGTGATCATGGAAAAGAAGGTGTGTGTCTAAAAGACATGTTGAGAATTGGGTTGAATAGAAATGGAAGGACACTGAGTAACTAGAAACAATTCAATGTGCCTTTCATAAGAAATACAGAGAACAGCAATAACAAACAAAGATATTACATTTGGGAGCCAAATAAAACTTTGGGTGATGCACGATAAAAATGATGATGGGCTAGTAAATTCTGAGGAATGTCAAAGTGTGAAATGTCTAAGTTGCACAAGCAATTGATAATACATGACTATTGAGTGTGAATTGGGACAATCAGGCTGAAGGTTGTAGATATTAGAGTCATATGATTGGTTGAGCTTTTGATGGAAATCAGTGTAGGAAGAAAACACTGAATAAGTAAGTATTTAAATACATCCAAGTTAAGAGACAAAAGGAAGTGGGAATGCCAGTAGACTATTCAGAAGTATACAAAAATCAAAAGGTAAGAGTTTTAAGGAGAGGGGCATAGTTAAAAGTATTGACTTCCCAAGAGAAACTGAATTGGAAAGACATGAAAAAAATGAAATTTGGATAGAAAATGTCTTAGGGAGTGTTCTTTGAGACAGCTGTCATTCTTATGCCATGTATAAAAGTGCAAAGAAGAAATATTGACATTCCATACTTCTCAAGTGGCCAGAGGACTGTGCTCCAGATATAAGACCATAAATTCAGAGACAGAGTTTACTATTCTTTATTGTGTTTGGGACCAGGAATTTGTTTTTTTTTAAAGAGATGGAAGGCTGAGGTCTGCTAAAAGTTTACCCCTTCAAACTTAATATAAATAGTTTTGAAGAAGTATTTGTCATAGGTTTTACAAAACCTTGGGTGCTTAATTAAAAAGGATCCATAATCTACAGGGTCTATACAAGAATTTTTTTGTAATAGGTTATTCTCTAAGCCCTTAGGGCATAGACACACAAAAACTTATGTGCTAATACTATATTAGGAAGTGTTCTTCCAAGGAAGTCACAATGAGGGGAAAAAGAAGGGGGGTAGAGCAAAAACATGGAGGTGATTTGCCAACTCCTTACACTTTGCATCAAGCACAATTCTGCCATTTTTAAGAGGCAGCATGAACTACTACATGTCAGTCTACCTTGGGGTAAAGAAAGGAGAAAAATGCATCTGTCATTTCCCATTTCAGTTGTCACAGGTTTGCTTCATGGCTATTAACACACCCTCCCCCGACCCAAACACACACACTGCTAGGTTTCATGCAAACATCTCTAATGTGTCCCATGATATCTCATGTCTCAGAAGCAATAAGAAAGCACCAGGGAGGAAGGCTAAATGTACCATGTGGGCATGAAGCGAGATGCAGTCATGTTGGCCAATGCAAAGTAGGTAGTTACAGTATCTGGAGTGATATAGTGTTCAATGGTCTCAGAGAGATCCTGCTAAGAGGTTCTAAGATGACACTAAGAGGTTTCTGATATAGTTCACAAGTACCAGCCACTTCATTCTGTCTTCTTTGGCCTTTGCACTCAAGGGTGGTTTGCATACAGCCTCTAATTTGAGTTCTATTTTTGTGATGGGGTAATTATAGACAGTGAATGTACAAGTGTGTGAACACTGATATTTTTAGATAATACACATCCTGGGATAGTTTGAGTAGGAATGGTGGTCTGACTCGCTTATTAACTCTAATATTGATAAATTATGGTGATTTTCATACCAGCTTTATTTCTGTATAGTTTGACCGTTGAAATCCTATAATCTCTAGACAAATCTTTTTTATATTTGTTTGATAAAGATGTACTTCATCAACCTGATGTGGCCTTTTGTCTTTTTGAGCTAGCAAAATTTCATGAATGCCCCAGACTCAATTCAAAAGTCACCTTTTCTCTAAAGATGATATTGTATATTGAAGCTTACTAAAGCTTAAGTTCTTAAAGTCCCTTTTTAAGGAATAAAATGAATACAGTCAAAATTACCCATAAAAATTATTTAAATCACCCACTAGGAACAGTATTAAATATATACAAATACATACATATATCTATGTATATAGTTTGTTTATACAAACCAAATGGAATCCACTAGGTGTTGGCTAGTCAGTATTTTCTATGTGGCTCCAAGTCTCAAGAAAGCCTTAAAATCAGTCACACATTTCTTCTATCATTTTGGCTCTTGAGTTTCAGGTTTACTTATATCCATTGTTTATTTAATAGAATTAAATTAGGTGTTTGACTCAACTCCATTGACCCAGACCTTCTCAAAAAGATATCATCTCTTCTCTGCTTTTATTTCACCCTCTTTATGCCACTGGCAGGTAGTTTATCATATTTATCATTTCTAGTTGGGGAGATGTGACAGTGAGGCATTCCCTACAGCCATCTCCCATTTGGATATAATGTTTTTGTCTTCCTAGATAGGCAATGACATTAGAATTAAAACTAGGAAAGATTAAAATAGAATATAATAGGAAAGTATTATGAATAATAACATGAAAAAACTGCAACAGTTCTATGTTTCTAGTAATTTGCTAAGTAAAAATCCATTACCTTGATTTGATCTTTTAGTTGTAGACAACTTGTTCCTGGATCACAAAGCTGAGAACCGAAGCTAACAGCGGTCATGGTCTTAAGGGAGGCCTGTTTGGTACATCCTGATTTGACATAACAGCTGTCCTTCTGGAAAGGCTTCTCTGCTACAGTTCTCTACAGCTGTAACAGCATTGTGGTTGGTTCTCCCCAGAGCCATCCACCCTACTAGAAAGTGAGTTCCATGAAAACAGGGATTCTCTTATCTTTGTATCCCTGATGTCCAACACAGTTTAGGGGGTAATAGGTTCTCAAAAATGTTTGAAGAGACAATAACAAAAGAGAACTTTTAATTTTGCATGTTTCCACATAAAATCTTATCAATTCTTACAATTCTCTTAAAATATATTATATTAGATTAAATTTCATTAACTGACAATCGAGATAATTTGTACTTACTCCATATTTGTAATTGTTATATTTTAAGACAGCATAATGATGAATTTAAACTTAATTCCTAATCAGAAGGTTTTATCTATCATTAAAAAAATATGTGCCACTTAGATGATTCATAATGTTGTTTATGCCCATACTAAGCAAGAAGAGATAATTAAATCCCCTAGTGTGCTCATACAGAGGGTTGATAAATGTTTATTAATTATTATGGGTGTGTTAAAGTTAACAAAAGACAATATATACTGGATCATTTAAAATCAGCTGGTGTCTAGCTCTAAAGTTGAATTCTTCTCATTGCATTGCTCCATAGCCTGAATATAGCTTCAACTTGAATAATTAAAGCCAGGACTCTCTTAAGCAGAACTCTCTAATGCAATCTTGAAAGAGAACATTGTTGAACAACAAGTTCCATCACAAACTCTACACTGAATATTTTTAACAATCTTAGGAAACCATTGGTTTGATAATAGCTACTCTTTGGACACCAGAATTTAATTAGGCAACCTAGTATTAGACACCAGATAAAGTAAATGGATAGTTAGCAACCTTAGATCATATGGCATGAAGTAAATCATAATACAAGACTTCTTCCATTTACTGTCATCTACAGTGTGATACTAAATTGGTTTGAGATAAATGGTTTCTATCATATGCCTCTGTTCAGGATAAAAACCAGAAAATGATACTATTAATATACTGAAGTCACCTCATTATTCAGGAAGATTAGAATAAAGAACTGAGATAACAGGTCTGTAGATTGTTTTCCTAGCATATTAGAGGGCTTTGCTAATGACTACAAAGTTTAGGATCATTTATATAAATCACAAAATGTGAACATGATAGTGGTGTAAAGTGATTAGAAATATGTTTCAATAATATTTTAAGATTTCTTACATACTTATAATAGTTTTCCTCTTGCCAGCCCATGAAGTAATGAATTTGGTGTTGTAGACTTACATAATTAATTTAAAAACAATATAAAAGAAATTTTCAATGACGATTTTAATTCAGACATTTATATTTATATGTATTATGGAGTAAAGTATATATATGATAAATTACACATGTGATCTTTCATGATTCTAGGCAATTATTTCAGAAGACTGAATTGCTTCCTTTGAAATCATTATAATATGGCTGATAAAGGCTTTATAAAATTTAGAGCAACCCTAAAATAAGTAATCTAATGGGTGATGATAATATTTTCATTTGGGATTATGTAAACAAAAGAGGCCATTCTCCTTCCTGTAGGCAGAACTCCAGGTTAATATCCTTTTACAGATATGAGTTTCCCTAACATGGACAAAACAAATTGATATTGGAAACCAATTAAGACTGTGAACCCAACCCTGTTTGAAGTATCATGTTTAAGAGTCATTCATCATCAAAATTCTCCTTCACTGGCAGAGTAGCCTAGAGCTTCTATGCAAGAGTTGAGTTTCCAGTGTAATACAACTTTAGTTTCCTAGCATAGAAAGAATAAATTTCTTTCAACTTCATAGATGGCAGAAAAATTTAACAATTAATAAATGCAGTAAATAATTGTGAATAAATTAATACAAGTAACTTCTTTTCCCAGAAACGTCTTAATACATTTTGAAAATCATATAATCATACCCTATTTTAAAATTTATATCAGAATTATTTTTCCTAATTTTATTTTTTGTTACTTGAAGGTATTTTTTGCTTAGCATGCTATAGGTAACAGATGCTGAAAGTGCTAAAAATACAAATGCTATTTTCAAGGAAAACAAATGCAAAATGTTTTTAAAAGCTATTTTGATACTCCGTTTGAAATATAGGGTGGCTGGCAGCAGCAAAGGTGAGGGCGGTGTTGTGGAGGGAAAAGTGAGTTATTTGTGAGGGAGGAGTGATGATATTGTATTTTCAAATGTACTGAAGATTAACTTTGTATCTGGAGGTAAAATCTTGGCAGAAAAATGAAGCTATGTAACCTCATAGGTTATGATAATTCTGATTTTGAATGTGATAGACTACCAGTGCACGTATTTCACCTCTACAAGAATTTGTATTGTTAATTCCATGATTATTTTTAAAATTTTATTGACATATAGTTGATTTACAATGTTGTGTTAGTTACTGTTGTACAGCAAAGTGACTTAGTTATACATATATATTTATAATCTTTTTCATATTCTTTTCCATTATGGTTTATCACAGGATATTGAATATAGTTCCCTGTGCTATACAGTAGGACCTTGTTGTTTATATACATCCTATATATACTAGTTTAGTTTGCATCTGTTAATCCCAAGCTTCCAGTCTTTCCCTCCCCACTCTCCTTCCCCCTTGGCAACCACAAGTCTGTTCTCCTTGTCTGTGAGTCTGTTTCTGTTTCGTAGATATGTTCATTTGTGTTGTATTTTAGATTCCACATATAAATGATATCATATGGTATTTGTCTTTCTCTTTGTGACTTACTCTGCTTATTTTTAGAAGCGTTTCTAACTAACAGCAACAGCAATAACAAAACCCAAACCTACAACCAACAAATCAAAAACAAAACAAAATAAATATTGCCCACGAAGAAAACCAATCTGCCACACAACAAATGCCCTGGTAATCCTGCTAAGTCAAACCAAATAGTAATTACAAGGGTGGGCATGAAAACCAGCGGACAGAGTTATGTTTGATCACACATCAGGCCTTGCCTCCATGCTTTCTGCCGTATTCAGGGCCATAATCATAGTGCCCCATTTAGATGCCACGTCTGGGTCAAAAGACATATTCAGAGATCCAAATAAGCACTCTGAGTAGGAGCAAACTATTGACCTATGAACATCTTTATTTGCATGTTGATTTTTATTCAACATGCAATTTATTCTGATTTGAAATAGTAGATACATAGTCTGTAGTTCTAGAATAATTTTGCAGCAGGATATTTCTAATATTGACATTATTCAAATTTGACATATTTCTGAAATTTTTGAAAATGGCACATGGGAAGTAAGTGGTCAAACATGTAGCAGATGAGGCTCAGAAACAGAAAAGTCTCGTTTAGGCAGAAGTCTATTGTAACTATGCTTTTCTCATTTTAAAATGCAAGAACTAAGCTGGGATGAAGTGAGAGAGTAGCATTGACATATATACACTACCAAATGTAAAATAGATAGCTAGTGGGAAGCAGCTGCATGGCACAGGGAGATCAGCTCGGTGCTTTGTGTCTCCCTAGAGGGATGGGATGGGGAGGGTGGGAGGGAGATGCAAGAGGGAGGGGATATGATGATATACGTATGCATATAGATGATTCACTTTGTTATACAGCAGAAACTAACACACTATTGTAAAGCAATTATAATCCAATAAAGATGTTAAATAAATAAATAAAATGCAAGAACTAGAGTATTTCTAAGAACCCTGAACACTTGAAGATTCAGTGACTCTACATGTTTTTATACATACTTCAGACTTCAGATTTTAAAACATAGGAATAAATTTATATTCTTTGGTTTGAATATCCTAGAGACTAAGGATCATTAGGCATGTCTTAGAGCTTAGTCTCAAGTTTTAAGAATTAGCTCTTGGATAATTCTATACGCTCTGATCCAATTTAATAACAGAGAGATACAGAGCACTGTGGTTAATTGTAGAAAATGATTGCCAATGACTATTTTCTGAGGTCTGGGAAGCCATCAGAAAGATCAAACAGTACACAAAACTAGGTACAGTGTGTTGTAATTAAGCATCACAGCTAATGGCCCTCAAACAAAACTCTGCTGGAAGACACAGTGATTACAGACACCTGCAGGTTAATAATTAGAAGCATCTGAGCACAGAAGCAATTAATATAGGGAAACTCTCCCAGGAAAAAAGGCTGAGCAGTAAACAAAATAAAGTTCTTTTCAAATTCCCATTTTAAAAAGTCTGTGTTAATAAAGTGTCACCAAGCCCAAACTTTTAAGAATGCATTAAAGTACTTATATTTACTTTGTTCTGTAGCATATCTTTTAAATTCGCTGTACTCATAGATGTTTTCATTCAATGTAATCAGAAATGATTGTTTTTCTCCATTTACCAAGTGAGTATCAAACAATTAGAAGGTCTTCAGTATCAGGTATGATAACCAGTAGTAATGATTTGCTAGGCAAAACAAAGACCACCAACATTGAATTTATGTCTAAATTTCTAGAATTTTTTAAATGAAAGCTTCCAAAAACCTATTTTTTTCAAATTAAAACCATACTAACATGTCAAGTAAACTATCTGTAAGTGAAAATGTTCAAATTTTTAAAGTGTGAAACTGCTTCCATCTTATATAGGAACATTAGATCATTTCAGCACAGCAAGATCTTTTATATTTAATAAGTACTTTTGGTACACACAAAAATATGTTCGGCTGGCATACATTCCTCTATTTAGTGCTGATCATATTTTGCTCTTCATTGTGTGTATGTGTATGTATTTTATATTTCAAAATTTTGTTCGTTTAAGCCACCTTAAACACATAATGTTCAATTAGGTCCCACTGTTCATTTTCTGTTCCAAGCTGATTGCAAAAGTAGATGTTTTGAGGGTATGTAGCAAAGGCTAATGTATTCCTAAGCAAAATGGAAAAATGATAAACCAGGAAAAAAAGAGACATTAAAGGACATTAAAGGACTGTTCTGGCCATGTGACCTAATCATTAAAAAACACTTCCAGGGGAAAAAAATCTCAAACATTACAGAAATACAGATTCATGAATTATGTATAGTCATAAAGGCCCTTGGAAAACATGTAAAATTCAAGCCTTAAATCATTACTTTGAGAACTACTTCCATTATTTTTCTTTGTCTTAAAGAATAATTTGCATCAGAATCCCAATATATTTATCCTACAGCAAAATTTACTTGGTCAAATATGAAGGGTATCATATCCCATTTTCAATTTGTTTTTGATTTCATCTTTTTACTAGTATTATCTTTTGTTCATGAGGCAGATGTTGAACAGTTTAGAACACAATGGTTCAGGTTTCTGTTAATTATAATCCAAGTCAACTATGAATAAACAATGTAGACAGTACAGATGCTATAAAATATTAGCTTTACTATTGGTATCATAGAATCATTATTATTAAACAATTGTTTAGATACCCCTCAGATACAGTCCATATAAGGTTTGTTCTATTACCACAGCTCTGGCTTCTCGAATGCATTCATTAGTCTTAATCTTCTAGATTTGAAATAATGTCAGAGACCTTTAAAGATGCATTCTGTTCGTTGCATTTATTCTAATGCTACACCTTTTTTACTGTTGTTTAAATTTGATTTTTTTTTCTCTTCTTATTTTTTCTAAGGAAGATGTTACAATTACTGGAATTGTTTAGATTTTCCCCACTGTCATCGTTCTCTAGCACTTTCATACTCAAAGTGATGGTCTATGGAACTCCCCTGGGAGCTGGTTAAAATGCAGATTCTTAGATCTCTACCCCAGACCTACTAAATCAGAAGTTTCAGTTTAACAAGATTCTAGGTGATCCAAATGCACATTAAAATTTTAGAAGCATTGTAGAAGGTACCACATAGACACAAGCATACACCTCGGAGATATTGTGGGTTTGGATCCAGACCACAGCAATAAAGCAAATATCACAATAAATCAAGTCATAAAAATTTTTTTGTTTCCCAGTGCATGTAAAAGTTATATTTACACTACACTGTAGTCTATAATGTGCAACAGCATCGTGTCTGAAAAAGTATATACCTTAATTAAAAAATATTGCTAAAACATGCTAACAATCATCTGAGCCTTCAGTGAGTCAATCTTTTTGCTGGTGGAGGGTCTTGCCTTGATGCTGATGGCTGTTGACTGATCAGGTAGAGGTTGCTGAAGATTGAGGTGTCTGTGATAATTTCTTAAAGTAAGACAATAAGGAAGTCTCCTGCATGGAATGACTCTTCCTTTCATGAAAAATTTCCCTGGGGCATGCAATGCTGTTTGATAGCATTTTACACCCAGTAGAGCTTCTTTCAAAACTGGAGTCTATGCTCTGGAACTCTGTTGCTACTTTATAAACTGAGTTTATGTAATGTTCTAAATCCTTTGTTGTCATTTCAACAATCTTTACAGCATCTTTACCAGGAGTAGATTCCATCTCAAGAAACCACTTTCTTTGCTCATCCATAAGAAGCAACTCATTCATTAAAGTTTTATCATGAGATTGTAGCAATTGTCACATCTTCAGACTCCGCTTCTAATTCAAGTTCTCTTGCTATTTCCACCACATCTGCAGTTACTTTCTCTACTAAAGTCTTGACCCCTCAAAGTCATCTGTGAGGGTTGGAATCAACTTCTTCCAAACTCCTGTTAATGTTGTCATTTGGACCGTTTCCCATGTTTCATGAATGTTTTTAATGGTGTTTAGAATGGTGAATCCTTTCCAGAAGGTTTTCAATTTACTTTGTGCAGATCCAACAGAGGCATCAATATCTACTGTAGCTGTAGTCTTATGAAATGTACTTCTTAAATAATAAGACTTGGAAAATCAAAATTACTCCTTGATCCACGGGCTGCAGAATGGATGTTGTGTTAGCAGGCATGAAAACAATATTAATCTTTTGTACATTTCCATCAGAAGTCTTGTGTGATCAGGTGCCTTGTCAATGAGCACTCATAGTTTCAAAAGAATCTTTTTTTCTGAGCAATATGTCCCAACAGTGGGCTTCAAATATTCAGTAAACCATGTTGTAAATAGATGTGCTGTCATCTAGTCTTTGTTGTTCCATTTTTAGAGCACTGGCAGAAAAGATTTAGCATAATTCTTAAGAGACCTAGAATTTTTGGAATGGTAAGTGAGCACTGGCTTCAACTTCAAGTCACCATGTGCGTTAGGCCCTAACAGGAGAGTCAGCCTGTCCTTTGAAGCTTGGAAGCAAGGCATTGACTTCTCCTTTCTAGCTATGAAAGTCCTAGATGACATCTTCTTCCAATATAAGGCTGTTCCATTGACATTGAAAATCTATTGTTTAGAGCAGCCATTTGCATTCATTATCTTAGCTAGATCTTCTGGATAACTTGCTACAGCTTCTACATCAACACTTGTTGCTTCACCTTGCAGGTTTATGTTATGGACATGGCTTCTTTCCTTAAACCTCATGAGCCAACCTCTGCTAGCTTCAAATTTTTCTTCTGCAGCTTTTCACCTTTCTCAGCCTTTGCAGAATTGAAAAGAGTTGGGGCCTTGTTCTGGATTAGGCTTTGGCTTAAGGGAAGGTTGTGGCTGGTTTGATCTTTTATCCAGACCACTAAAATTTTCTCCTAACCATTAATAAGTCTGTTTCGTTTTCTTATTATCCATGTATTCAGTGGAGTAGTAATTTCAATCTTCTTCAAGAATTTTTCCTTTGCATTCACAAAAGAGGCCGAGCTTTCAGCCTATCCTGGTTTCCAATGCTAAGCTTAATCATTTCTAGCTTTTTATTTAAAGTGAGAGATTGTGACTCTTCCTTTCACTTGAACACGTAGAGGTCATTGTAGGATTATTAATTGGCCTAATTACTATATTATATCTCAGGAAATAGGGAAGCCTGAGGAGAGCTGTAGAGACAGGGGAACAGCTGGTAGGCCAAGCACTCAGAACACACACATTTATTGATTAAGTTCACCATCTTATACAGGCACAATTTGTGCTGCCCTAAAACAATTACAATAGTAACATTAAAGACTACTGATCACAGATTAACACAGCAAACATAATAACAATGAAAAAGTTTGAAATATTGTGAGAATTGCTGAAATGCGACAGAGAGACACAAAGTGCAAATGCTGTTGGAAAAATGGTGCCAATAGACTTGCTGGACATAGCTTGTCACAAACCTTCAATTTATAAAAAAACAACATCTGGGAAGCACAGTAAAACGAGGTGTGCCTGTACTCGTTTGAAAATGAAGACATGATTTGTCTCCTCTCTCCTGCACATTTCTTTTGACTTCACTTTCAGTATAAAAGGGTCAATTAGGAATGGCATTGAAATTCAATACAGCAATGGAAGTTTACATAAAAGTAGAACTAGAGGAATCACCTGATGGATCTTTTGCTGAATAAATTTTGTGGCTTTGTTCAACTGAAATTTACATTTTAAATGAATTAGCTTTACATTTAAGAACATTATTAAATTATTCCCCCTCACATTTTTATTATTCCAGCTTAATATTTAAATTCTTTCAAAAAATGTTTGAAACCATAACCACATTTCTTTTTCAACTTTATTTCTATTTTTATAGTGTCTGTGGGTTCTGGATAAGCACAGGATGCTTATGTACAGGATGAAGTCCTAGACTACTTCCCCAATTACAAGAGGTTTCTTCTCCCCGATGAATAAGTGATAAAAGAAAATAGAGGCGGTTGGCAGAATTTTACTTGGCAATCTTGGTTTACAATTTTTAATATTGGTCTTAGCTCAGATTTTGTTATTCGGTGTTACATTCTAGCAATGCTTTAAATGTTATTGAATATAAAACAAAGATCAGATAATATTTCTTTTATTTTATACTTATTTCCATAGGAAATATTTAAGAAGAGCCTAAATCCTTTCATTGTAAACTAGTAACATACCATTAGAGTTAAATGAATAAATCTTAATGACATTTTGCTTTTTCTTTGTTTTTCCTCTTCTTTCAAACAGCCATTGATAGAGAGGCAATAATGAATAAATCTCCTTTGTGTCAATGTTTACTTTATTTTATCTAAGAGTAGCTGCTTAAGGGACTTTCCACAACTCCAATTTTTTTTTTTTTTTAAGATTTAATTTTTTTTTTAATTTATTTTTTGGTTGCATTGGGTCTTTGTTGCTGGGTGTGGGCTTTCTCTAGTTGTGGCGAGCGGGGGTTACTCTTCGTTGTGGCACACAGGCTTCTCATTGCAGTGGCTTCTCTTGTTATGGAGAATGGGTTGTAGGCACGCAGGCTTCAGTAGTTGTGGCACACAGGCTTAGTTACTATGCAGCATGTGGGATCTTTCTGGATCAGGGTTCGAACCCATGTCCCCTGCATTGGCAGGCGGATTCTTATCCACTGCACCACCAGGGAAGTCTCCCCAGTTGTTAAAATTGATTTAGTAAAATTATTGTCATCCAGAGTTAAAAAGTTTCTTTCATTTAATTCTGTATCCATCTCTTATAAATTTTCTTGAAGGCCCCCTAAATAAGGGAATGTATAAAGTGTTCCATGAATCATGGGGATGGAATGCTCTGGACTGAATCATATCCCCTCAAAATTTATATATTGAAACTCTCACCACCAGTGTGACTGTATTTGAAGATTGAGCTTTTAGGAGGTAATTAAGGTTAAGTAAG
This sequence comes from Mesoplodon mirus, assembly GCF_964341445.2. Taxonomy (NCBI): domain Eukaryota; kingdom Metazoa; phylum Chordata; class Mammalia; order Artiodactyla; family Ziphiidae; genus Mesoplodon; species Mesoplodon mirus. Next base: position 116,971,971 of record NC_138982.1, read on the forward strand.
GTCATGAGGGTGGGATCCTAATCTGACAAGATTGGTGGTTCTAAAAAGAGGAAGATAAAGACCTCTCTCTTTTCACTCACACACTGTGAGGAAAGTTTATGTGAGCACATTAAAAAGGCGGATGTTTGCAAGCCAGGAAGGGAGCTCTCACTAGAACCCAACCATGCTGATACCCTGATCTTGGACTTTCAGCCTCCAGAAGTGCAAGAAAATATGTTTTTGTTGTTTAAGATACCCAGTTTATGGTATTTTGATATGTCAGTGATAGGGTCCAGGGCAGGCCACCCCAAAATATACCATTTTGACATATTGATTATTTTGAATTAAAGTTACTTGAGAAATGGCCAGTTCAAGAAGAACACTCTGACCCTTCTTTGTCCTCCTGAAAGCAGGAAATAAATTTCTCATCTGAAGCTATCCTCCCTATACCAGGAGGATAGGAGGCATTTTATTGCCAGAGATAGGGAATTCAAGGCTGTATAAACAAACTTTATTACTTTGCTATCCCAAGCAAAAAAAACCTTTGTTTTGTCAAATCTTCAAAAATAACTGTCTAAAAAGGATAAGAGCTGCCTGCTTTGGTCACTTCCTTGAACCTCATATCTTTGGGGTTCCAGTATGTACAAAATTAAATTTGACAGTTTTCTCCTGTTGATCTGTTTTATGTCAATTTAATTATTAGACCAGCAAAAGAAAAAGAAAAAAGAAAAAAAAAAGAAAAAGAAAAAGACCTAAAAGGATAGAGAAAAAGTTTGTCTCCCTTACAGCAGTCTGAACAGACTAAGACAGGTTTCAGTACTGAGAAGTGAGGTGCTGCTGTAACAAAAGTTTAAAATGTGGAAGCAGCTTTAGAACTGGGTAATGGGCACAGGCTGGATGAATTCTGAGGTTCATACTAGAAGTATAGACATTAAGGGTAATTCTGGTAAGATCTCAGACAGAAATGAGATCTGGAAAAATGTTATTGGAAACTGGTGGAGAGGTGATCCTTGTTATAAAATGACAAAGAACTTTGCTGAACTGTGTTGTATTACTGTGGAAGATAGAATTGCAAGCTATGAAGCTGAATATTTAGCTGAGGAGATTTCTAAGCAAAATGTTGAAGCAGCAGCTTGGTTCCTGATGGCTGCTTATAGTAAAATGTGAAAGGAGAGAAATGAAATTGGGAAGGAATTATTGAGCAAAACGGAACTGGAACTTGAAGATTTGGAAAATTCTTAGTTGACCCATATTGGGCCAAAAAAATGAGAAAGCATGTTGTGAAGAAAACAACAAGGGTATGGTTGAACTAGCACTTGATAACGAGCTTACAAGATTTTACTTGATAAAGAGCCAGTTTGAACTGAAGGGGTTAGAGATGGGACAAAGTGAAGGAAGATTGTTGGAAGATTTGACAGGAAAAAACAATAGACCTATTTGGCGGTGAATGTGCTCTATTCTTAAATAAGAGGGGAACATGACCCTGAAGGTGATTCAGAGATCAAGGCCACCTTCTTGGTTTCAATAGGCCAGATAGCCACTGCCTTGGGGTCCGGACCCTAGGCTAGAAGAGCTGCAGGAGTGAGACCCCTGCCTAGAATCTGGGGGTGATGCTGCAGTCACAGTGGGCCTGGAGGGCAGAGTATCAAACCAAAGAAGATTATCCTTGAGCTTTAAGATCTAATGGAATTTGCCTTACTAGTTTTTGGACTTGCTGTTTCTTTCTTCCTTCTGATTTCACCCTTTCAGACTGTGAATGTCAAATCTATGCCTGCCCCATCATTGTATTTTGGAGGTAATCACTTGTTTGATTTCACAGGTTCACAGCTGGAGAGAAACTTTGTCTCATAATGAATCATACCACTAGTCTCACTCATAACTGACTTAGATATTTAGATGAGACTTTAGACTTTAGATTTTAGAGTTGATGGGGGAATAAGTTAAGATTTGTCGGACTGTTAGGGTAGAGTCAATGTGTTTTGCATGTGAGAAGGACACAAATTTTGGGGGCCAGGGGTGGAATACTATGGACTGAATTCTCACCCAAAATCCATATGTTGAAGCCCTAGCCCTCAATGTGACTGTATTTGGAGATAGGGCTTTTAAGAGGTAGTTAAAGTGAAATGAGGTCATAAGGGTAAGGTCTTAATCCAATAGGATTAGTGGCCATTTAAGAAGAGGAAGACAGAGATCATGTTCTCTCCTCCTGTGTACACACCAAGGAAAGGCCTGCGAGCACAAAGGGAAAGATTGCAGTCTAGAAGCCAGAAGAGAGCTCTCACCAGAACCTGACCATACTGGCCTCTGATCTCAGATTTCCAGCCTCCAGAACTATGATAAAAGAAATTTTTGTTGTTTAAGCCACCTCATCTATGGGATTTTGTTATGGCAGCTGGAGCTAAGACACCAGATATTTCTAGAATATCTATTGTATGTTACAGAACTTTTGAACACACAAAGTAGAAAATAGTGCTCAAAAGCAAAACAAACAAACCAACCTGTCTCATAAGTTACTTCATACTAGGAGCAACAAGGCCCTAGGTTTGTACATCAGCTACCAGTTTTCTATTTATCTCCTTTCCTCCCACAGCCTTACAGTTCTAAAACATTTGTTTTCTTTCCCTCTTGACTGCTCAGTATTCCAGAACTTCTACATAGCTTTGGAGAACAGAATATGAAATGAATTAGGCTTGGTTTCTGGCCTAACAACATATTATCCTGAAAGAAAAATGAAATTAGGTGTGCATTGCTTGCATGTAATTCAGATCACTGTCCTTCGACCAGAACCAGAATATTTCTAAGAGCAACCTTTAAGATAACATCAAGCTAGTCTGTGCAGAGGAACTTCATTATTACATTTCCTATTCTATGATACTGCTATTAGAAGCTCTGACTTTCAAATACTAATAAAATAATACTATTTTATGTTACATGTTCATGTATAAAATATTTGTGTAATTTGAATGTCTTGGAAAACAAGATTTTTTTTTTTTACTTTTATAGAAAATATAAAATATGCTCTTAGGATTTTGAATAATTTTTTTTTCTGAGTCTGAATGTTTTATAAAATAGTATCTGGTAGAAATCCATTTACTGACATTTTAGGATATGAAACAGAAAATATTTATGCTTTGATTATGCTAACTTTATCATTCTAGGAGAAAGTGTTAGCAATTTCTAGATGCGGTGAAATAGCAAGAATTCTGTGGATTTTACTTCCTGCATGTAATTTTTCTGTTTAGGGTCTTATTACATTGAATAAGACCACTAAACCACTAAATTTGCAATAATTTGTTATACCAGCAATAGGAAATTAATACACTATGCATAGCAAGGAAAGGATGCTCATGTTAAATCATTAAACAATTAAATCACAGAAAGAATGAATTCTGTTACACATGTAGCATCTCAATCAAATGTTCCCACTGGGTCAGATGATTTGTGTTTTTGTCTTAGCTCTGTCATTGACTAACTGGGTTACCAGGAAGTCACTTCACCTGCCTGGACCATATTCCTTCTTCTTGTATTGACTGTGAAGGAATTAAAAATGATCACCATCTCCCAAATTTTCTTTACTAATCCCATGTCCCTTTAGAGGTTTTCCCTGTCTATTTAAATTTTATTAAACTTTAATTTTGGTTGCTTGGATTATGGGAAAATAGGCACATTAAAAATGCTTTTCAAATAATTATCATTTCTTCCCCACCCCTGAGCCTTGGATATGAACTTCTGTGATGGGCTATGGAGAAAGTGGAGACAGCGTGGGCTCTCCACTGGTTTGAGAATCAGAGTACAAAGACCCTCCTGCCATCTGATTTAAAATAAAACCATGCCAACCCAACCCCCGGAACTTGTATGTAGCTTAAAAAGAAATCAGGAGCACCCTCAGGATTTCTTAGTAAGATTTCTGAGCAATAATAAATAATTAATTGAAAGGAAAAAAAGATTCAAGAAACTTGATGGTCACTTGAGGACAAAATAACTTGTCCCTAATTCGGCTTTGGAAGATGCTTAATGGGTGAGATGAAGTATGGGCTGACAGAAACAGAGTTAATGGTTCTTAGAAGTCAAAGGCACTTTTTCTTTTATTGGTCTGAAAACAAACAACTGACTTTTACATAGAGTCTTTAACCTAAAGCCTTTGTTTAACCTAATGGCACTTAAATTCCTTTTCTCAGATTCCCAGGGTGACTTATCTCCTCAGTCAATCAACTGGGCTGGCCCACTATCCTGCTCTCCTCTCTAACTTGGGGGTCTCAGGGAAACAGTCATTCTTTGGCTTACTTCTGTTATGCTTCTGTTTGGTTCTTTCTCCATTCTATTTATCTTAGCTAGTGCCATTCTCTATTTCAAGGTCACCAGGGTCAATAATCAAATTAGGAGGCAACCAAAGCCTTTTCTTTCTGGGTGGTAAACTTCAGAATACCCCCTCTGCCTCTGGTAATTGGAAAGAAGAATGGAAAGAGAAACTCCTTCCTAGCATTGGCAGCTCTTCTGCCAAATGAACAAATCTTACCAGAAAGCTTTCAGGGCAAAGCTTACATTCAAAATGGGTGTTGCTGCTTCTGTTGTTTCAATTCTTTCCATTTCTGCAACTGGCAGTACAAGGCGATCCGTGGAAGTGAGAAGTGCCACAAGTGTCCAGAAAGCAAATTGTTCAGTTCATCTCCCAATTCGAAGAACATTTTATAAAAGAAATTGGAAATTCAAACAAAAAGTTTTCCTTGCTGATTATCGAAGGGGATTTGCTGTTTCTAAAATGCTGAATGTCCTCAGGAGTCTATAGCGATTCCAGACACTACATAAAAAATAAAATAATTTCCACGGTTTACAAGTCATTCAATATACCCTTCTTCCAGATCTGAAATAATTAAAATATTTATGAAGCTTTCCCCTGCTCTAGAGCACGTGAACTTTGCTTTAGAAGAGGCTTAAATATTGACTGATCCATTGTAATGTGACATTTATTAACCGTTGTAACATTTACTGTGCACTAAAAGTAATCTTGGTTTAACATGCTTCTGAAGAGTAAGAAGTTTTTGGCTATTTTTTAGTTAAGTAAGAGTTAAAAATACAAGACTTGTTTTTCTTGTAAAAGATAATTCACAGTATCAAAATTCATATGAATGCTTTGAATGGACAGAGCAGAACACCAGTTTTATATTATACATTATTGAAATTGTCAGCATCTAAGAATATTTAGGACTTTCATGTTGCTGTTGTTCACTTTGATATAATGAATGTGATTTTTTTTTTTTTTTTTTTTTTTTTGCTAGCCAGGCACATTGATGATTCTGGTCTATATAAATATAAAGTACTTGACAGGTATAAAGAAAAGCAACATAAAAAAAAAACATATAGTAAGTCCTAATGGTAAATTATTTATTTTTTAAAAGCAGAGATGCATGTAATTCCAAACCTTAGATCTACAAGTAAGAATATTTTTAACACAAAAAAACTTGGTGTTAAAAGTTCACTTAATTCTAATTTAAAAGTTGTAGCAAGAATACACTGGCTTCTGGTCTGCAAGATAAATCAGAAAAAAAATTACAGGAATATTTTAGTTGAGCAGAGTTTACTGCTCAATTTAAAAATACTATTTTTTGGATTATGTTCCTAAAATTTAAGAGAGAAGATCTTTGCAGAATACAAGAAAATCAAAAGTTGTTATTTTCTATTGGTGCCTCAATTAATATTTCAGTGACATTTATGACAAATCTCCAGGTCTTATAATTTTCCAAGTTTAGAGCTTTCGTTTAAAAAAGAATGAAAGAAAAATTTTTAAAAACTGGGAAGACTAACTGCTGAGCTGCAGCCCTGTCACTATTTCCGCCAGGTTTACATCCCTACAGCCATCTGCAGCCACAGACCTTCAATGCTAATTATATCCATGGTCAGCTCAATTTTGATGTAACCAAAAGCTAGTCCCTTTCGGATCTACTGTTGTCACAGTTAGCCAGACACAGACTATCCGTGAAACAAGTTGGCTGCCATTCACAATCACAAATCTCCAGATAATAGGTGATGATCACAGGCATGTTTCTCATCTCCCAACCAATTTCCTTCATTTCCCTGAAAAATGTGTTTTATCTTCATAGATTCTACTAATCATTTCCTGAAGTGAGTTAGTGATTGCTTGAATTTTTAGCTAAATAGATATTTTTCAAAGACTAAATCTTGGATTAAGTTAGATAAAACGCCACAGAGTACAGAGGAATTAAAAAAGAAACTAAACTAAAAAAGATAGGTATTTGGAGAATTCAAAATAGTGGCTGACGACCAAAGATTTTAGAGAAAACATTCCCAATTCCTGAGAAGAGCAGGTCGCACATGTCACAAAACAAAAACAGTCACCAAGTCCTATGTCATTTCAAACCCAAAAACTATTGAATAAGCTTAATGCCTTCATCATTGTTGTTTGTCTCTATGGATTAAGTCCACATAGCCTGATGATGTAAATCCATTATTTAGAAATGTCCGTATATTCTGTTCCAGTCTACAAACATTCCCCTAGTTATAATTCCTATACTTAATAAAGTGAAAATTAAATAACTAAATATATTTTATAACCCAATTTTATTTCTAGGTATGGTGGGTGAGGGAGCAACTGGCAGAGTTCCTTTAATTTTTTTTTTTTCATTTAAATGCCAAAAGAAATATACCTTTTATATTATGTCTTTAAAATAGAAAAAAGATACAAATGAACTTATTCCAAAACATAAAGAGACGCACAGACATAGAAAACAAACTATGGTTCTCAAAGGGGAAAGGGGGGTGGGGGGAGGGATAAATTAGGAGGTTGGGATTAACATATACACACTGCTATATATAAAATAGATAACCAACAAGGACCTACTGTATAGCTCATGGAACTCTACTCAAAATTTTTTAAAAAGCTATAAGGGAAGACAATCTGAAGAAGTATATACACACACACACACACACACACACACACACATATGTATCACTTTGCTGTACATCTGAAACTAACACAACCTTGTAAGTCAACTATACTTCAATTTAAAAATTGCTTAATAATAAACTTTAGATCTATTAAGGTCAGTTGGTGGGGAAAAAAAGGTAATAAATTCAGTCATTTTATTGTACACACAACTGATATGTTTGTCTATTTATGAAATTTATATACTGGGTATTAGTTTGAATGATTAACAAACACAATTACTTTCACTTTAAATACTGTATTATGGATGAATATTGACAGCTCCAAGTCCAGCTCTCTCCTGGCTAGCATATTACTGACATTTTTAGATGTTACCTTTCCTCATCCATCTAATATCTGATTTTTCTTCTAACAAAAACCTGATTTTTGTCTCTCTTCTCTTTCTACAGTTTTCCATATCCTTAAATGTACTATAAGGCTCATAATTTTTTTCTTCTTTTTTGATTTCTGGCTAACGATTTTGACTCAGCATATGGACGTTTAAGATCTGGTGTATCTTGTATCGTTTTGCCTTATCCTTGAGATAACTGACAGTTAACAAACTAGGCAAGATCCATTTTCTGTTACATAAAATGTTTTACTTATGCATTTCTTTTTAATTAATGTGAGAAGTTATGTTGATTTGTTGGTATATTTAACTTGTTAAATTAATATTTACTGAATGCCACTCTCCTAGACCCTGGGTGACAGGGATGAATGAGACATGCTCTCTAGGAGTTCAGAGTCTAGTGAGAAACTGTAGCCTAGTGCAGAGAACTCACTTTAATGTACACCAGAGATAATTTTCAAAGTTAAACTGATATACCTCATAGAAACCTGGACTTCCTAGGAAACTGGAAGATCATCTGAATACATGTTTCTAAATATACAGTCTATTGCTTGGCTGTTCAATAGGAGAATCATTTGGAAGAACTTATAAAAATAGAGATTGCATCAGACTCTGGAGATGGGGTGTGAATTTATAATTGAAAATGTACTCCCAGGTGATTCTGATGAAAGCCAGGTTTGTGAATAACTGTAAGGTTAAAAATCTACTCTTGCGGGGGGGGATATATCCTAAGAGGTCAGTCATTTGCACATTATTGTTGTTGTTACACAGTTGTAGTATTACTGATATGGAAAATAATATTATTCAGTGATGCACCAAAGGGAAAATACTTCACATTAGCACAATACAAGTTATTACTCTGAAAAAGGCTTTTGGAATTCCTGCTACTCTGTGTTGCAAAATCAATGCATGATTTTAGATTTTTCATAATAATATAAAATAATATGATATTTAAGGAGTATGTTTAATCTTTTTGTTTCTCTACTGTGTCTTGTTGGGTATACAGAGAGTTTTATCTCTTCTTTCCTATCATCTTTTATACCTAGAGACAAGTTTCTATCTAAACTAGAATGGGAAAGTAGTGTTTGCCATTAGTTCAGTGACATTATCTATTTCAAATACTGCTCACTGCTTAGCTTGCACAAACTCCGGGCATTTGCTCAGTTCCAAAGAATTTCAGTTAAAAAAAAATCTTTTAACTTACCACTTTGTGTCCATTAAAAATTAATATCTTTTTTTCTCCACAATTATATGCCTTAGTACCTGTCACAACCATCAGTAATACCCTTAAAATAATTTAAGGGTAATAATTTTGTGTATGTATATTAGATAATGTTTTTCAACACATGAGTCTCTAAATGTCTCTAAATAGTTTTAAACAAGTAGATTTTTTTTTTTTAAGATAACAGCTTACAGGTACATTTTAAGACCATTTTTTTGTCCCTAATCTCTCTGTACTAAAAGGCTAAACTTACCTCTCAGTTTGGTTCCGGTAATGTTACAAGAAGCCAAATATTTGTTCAACTCACAGAATTGCCAAAGCTGCTGGAACTTGCAAATTTTAGTAGAAACCCATACTGCTTGGGGACGCGGGGGCTATCAGACCACATTACTCCAGCCAGGGGATCAGGAGACCAATATCCTAATCCAAGTAGGAGGTTGAAGTTCTTTTCAGGTTTGCCCTAATTCAACAGCTCCTAGGAGATTGGTTGGGTTATGTGATATTTGTGGGATTTTTTTAATGCCTTTGAGAGTTTAATAAATCAGGAGGAAATCTTAAGTGTGTCATAATTATTTGGCATTGAGCATGAAGACTGAGTGGAAGGAACAGAATAAAAATTGTTAAAGGACACCTCTAAATTAGAACCAATCAAATTGAAACCAATCCACTAAACTTTCATTGCCCTTCTTTGCTCCCAGTATATGGTCAGTAGATATAAATAGCAAGTGACAAATCTGACTGCGAAGTGACTTTATTTTTCAATATGAGTGAAAGCAATGACACAGATTATTTTTATGGTTTCTTCCAACTCTGATATTCTCAGTTTCAGTGATAAAATTCATGATATTAAAAAAAGGTCAATATCTACTAGTCGCACAAGATATTCCCCAAATGCTATAAACACTCCTTGTTGAAAAAAAAGTTAATAGCATTGCAACTGTTCAGATCTATGTCTTCATTAACAGAGAGACAGGACACACAATGGTTGAATAGCTGGTTTCGACTCCTAATTCTATCCCTTACGTCACTCTCAACAAAGTACGTGAGCTCTCTGTGCCTCAGTTTCTTCATCTATAAAAACAGAATTATGATTTCTATTTCCAAGGGCTTGGAGAGGATTAAACGAGTTAATAAATGCAAAGCACTGAGGAAGGAAAAAAAACTTGCACAGAATAAGAGATTATTAAATATTATGATACATTTTCTCTGACTCCTTTCTTTGGCATATCTATCTATCTATCTATCTACCTACCTATCTATCTATCTATCTATACTGAACTAAAATACTCTGGTTAGAATGGAAAGTTTTCACACAGGCATAATATTACCGATAGAGATAATTATTCCTAATATTATTTAGTGATACATCTAAGAGAGAAAATACACATTAGCATGATACAGGCTATTCTTCTGAAGTGCTTTTTTAGTTCCTACTTATCTATGTTGTGAAAGCAAGGAGTGATTTTAGATGTTTCATAAACATAATATGACATTTAAAGGCTATTTGGATACTTTCCTTTTATTCCTGTATTGTCATCATTGTTAATCCATTTATTGCTGTAAGACAGAATCTGGTTCCAATGAGTTCTTATTGAGATTTTTGGCTGGGATTTTTATATTCAATTTATTTAGTGATTTAAACAACAGAGGCAACTTCGAGTGTTATCTGATAACTGTCTGGATATACTTTCATAAGATTCTATCAGAAACTTACCAGAGTAATTTGTCCTACTTTAAAAATTGAAAGTTATTACTTATTGTCTTGAGATAATTCTTAAGTATTAATGTATTAATGAATGTAACAAATATGTACATGAGAGGGAAAGCTCCATCTCCAAAGAGAATTGGTGGTCAGCTCTTGTTCATTAAGGGGCAGTGAATTAAGACAAACATGCTAAAAGAAGAACAAAGTGGAAGATGAGAGGAAGAGAAAAAAGTATTTAGAAGAGCATAGTCATTGGGTCGACAGATAATAAATTTATAATCTGAAACTCAAGAAGAACTATAGATGTTTAGAAGAAGCAAAGATTCAGGAGAAACAAAGATTCAGAAATTAGGGAGGATGCCAAAAAGAATCCATGTTGAATAAAAGACATAATTGTAACTTATAAAATTGATATATGTATGCATTTGTTTTACCATGTCTGAATATTTGCTGTTTCTACATTTATACCCACTGCCTATAAAAACCTATAGTAGTATCTGTGTAGGATGGTCCTAAAATGGAACTGAATGTATATCATATGGTAATTTACAATGAAGAAGATTAGTTTGTGTGTCAGGGGATGGGATGACATTGCCAAGCATCTAATACCATGAGAAAATATAAACCTTTGGGTGGTGACAGGGGCAGAGTGTGTTAAGCAGAGTCCCTGGCATGAAGTACATACCTGATACTTTGATCATTTGCTTCAAGTATTATTGGCAGCTTTGTTGTGGTATCTAAAACTCTATGGAGAAAAAAATGTTCTGGCTTCTCGGAAGCACTTTCCCTTTCCCTTTCTCATGCAATGAGTTAAATTTTCCGAACAAAATGTAAGCATTTTCCAGGATAGAATGAGCATGTGTTTTTTTCCTGAATAAACACTTCTTTTATTTTTAGAATTCCTTTCTAATTTGAAACAGTTTAAATAGAAGAATGAAACTGCTAATGCATTCCATTGGAAATTGATGCTGATACTTTTTAAAAAGAAAGAAACTGGATACTCAAGTTCTTCTTGGTTGTCTTCCTATCTTGTTGAGCAGCACTGAATAAAAATGCCCTCAAAACTGAGCTTCAATAATAGTGGGCTTTAAAAGTCAATTTCTGGGGCTAAATTTTTCTTAAATCTAAGCTAAAACAAAAACCAACAAACAAAGCAAAATGAATGCACAACATCCTACAATGTACATAAACCTCCCATAAAATACTCTCTTCTTGAAGATGATCCCTGATCATGCATGTGTCAATAGCACTAGAATGAGAATGCTGTCTGTATAATGTATAAATGCCCGATTAACCTATATTCTTTACTAAAATAAGTAACAGATGCCTTATGAGAGACCAAATGACAAGTTTTTCACTGAACAAGACTTCTCTGGAGAACAAAGGTCAAGCTGATAGTCCATTATACGCCATTTCCTCCTGTCTTACAAAATAACAGTAATCTAGGCTAGGTTAATACTCTCCAACATATAAACACTTAATAAATGTCTGTTGAACTGAACCAACGCCCTCTCCCTTTCCTTGCTTAAAAATAAATGGTGGTCGCACTTTTCAGTTAAAATGTAGCTACTATCTGATTGTGAGACAGTACATTATATATTCCAAGTCACTTAATGACTTTATCCTGGTAAGTCACTAGAAATGGCTGAACAATTAACATATAGTTCATTAAATGAGGAAGATCAGGCCCTTGAGAAAATCCCAGCACACTGGGAAGTAGCAGTTGAGATGTGCAGGTGCATATAATTAGAGCTAGTGTGGATTGTGAAAATTATCTTACTTTTCTGTTATTCAACCTGATTATGTATAAACAATCATCCTCATTTTTCATTTGTTTTTTATTTGCCAAAAATAAAATAAAATAAAATACTAAAATTAAATAAAATAACTGCCAGATTTATAGCAGAAAAAGTTTATAGCACAAGTACTGGTTTAAGGTTTAAAAACAAAATATTATTTGAGAATTAAATGGAAAGAAGAGATATAGAATAGAAACTTGAATGGTTAACTAACAAAGACAATCACAAATATTTCTCTAAACTTGGAGTCTTGAATAGCATTAAATTTATCATTTTTAGTCCCCAAATGGATTAATTTTGTTTTAATGTAAATTAATAAAACCAACTTTTTGGCACATAATTCAGGTCTGGCAGCCATAATATTTAAAAATCACCATTATCATCATAACCATTATCGTTAATATCATCTCGGAGTAAAAAATTAAGTAAACAGAGTAAATAAAAGTAAACAGAGGTTAAGGCACACACTTTATGTAATTGATAATAACAGAATCATAGCAAATATAAATGTTTTATATTAAAAATATAAAATTAACTTTATGGAAAAGCTAAACACTATGTACATCCTTTATTTTTTTCCTTCCTTTCTTTTTTTAAAAGCAGTATAAATTACTTGTCCATATGGAGTAGTAAAACTATATAGAATATTCTTTACCACTTCAAATCTGGAAGTTCTTTGAAAAACTCATGGACTTCTCTTTCTTTGATCAAAGTAAATGGAGTGAAACATGCACCCCCAAGGCAGTTTTTAGATAGGAAAAGATCAAATAAAAGCAATTACACTGTAATTTGGCTGGTAAGGCTTAAAATAAGGAGCCTATTGAGAAGCTTTTTCATACTTCAACTCCTGCATAAGTAGCCCAATTTTTATGTTTAAATTAATATAATCATGTTGAAGTACCTACTAAAATACAAGGTAGCTATAATTGATCCTAAAATTCTACCTGCAGGAATAAAATGCCTCTTAATTCAAAATGTAACATGGCATTTGAACAGGAATGAATTAGATCAGTCCTGTTTAAGATATTCTTTGTGGGTATAGCAGGATATTCCTTTATAGCTTTTAAAATTTCGTTCAATACTTGCAATTAAACAAAATTTTATTTACCTACCATGGGCCAGGTTGATTAATATTCGTGAAAAAAATATCAGTGACCTTAATTTAGTAATCTGGACTAACATGGTGAAATTAGTGTAACAAATCTGGTTATGACCTTGGAGATACAATCTACACTTTTAAATAACCTAGACTATGGTAGGACATAGGAGATCGACTCAATTTGGTACATTGTGATAGCATAAAGCAGTGCTACTCAAAGGGTGGTCCCTGGACCAGTGCTGGTCCACAAAGTGCTTGTTACCAGTCCACGGCGTGTCAAGTACAGAACTTAAGAGTAAGCTTTGATAGCAATTTGACAGCTATGTGGTACTATTGAGTCTAATAATCATTTTAAGAATGGGTGATTTTAATTTGTATGACTTTGTCTTTTTATTTTTCTAGTAATTCATTTTTATTGTATTATATGAAAGTTTTGAATCAAAACATAATGCAAAAGAAAACAAAATTGCAAACAAAGAAGTAGGTGATATGCTTGTCTACGTTTTTGGATATATTAAAAAAGAAAATAAAAGAAAAAGCACAGGGTGGAAATAGAATATTCCGTGAGATATCCCTAGGGAAAATAAATGTCATACTTGACATTTTTAATGACAGCTCCATTGCTCAATAATTTAAATTCTGATTTTCTGCCATTCTAACAGTGCTTTCAATTTAGCTATGCTAAATTCGTTAGACAACTATTATATTGTACATTATTAAAATTTATCTTGACTTTCAAAAAAGTGCAGACTAGTTCCATGTTGTAACACGTGCCATTTTTAGTTAGTTTAGTACAAGTCTATTCTTAGGTCATTTTAACAATTCAGATGGAAAGTACTTTTTCTGAATTTAGATCATTATATAGACTGATTTTCATTGTTTATATTTGCATATATACATAATTTGATAACCTGTTCGACTAACTATTAGGAAACAAAACATTATTTTTTGTCTGCAGATGTTAAACTTAAACACAAATTGCTATCAAGGTGTAGATAAACTGCTTCTCTTTATGGCAAACTGATGCTCATGCCTAAAGACCTGCATGTACTTACAGATGTACAGTGACAAAGTTTTTGATGAATGCCAAAATAAAGGCACGTCCCGGGAGTAAGAAATGCTATGATGTCAACTTGAGTTTCTGACAGTTCTACCTTAGAGATGTAATGGATGAGAAAAAACTGAACATGAGATATGAAATGCAGAGACTAAGGAATTCTCGTGATTAGTTCTGTGATGTCTGTGGAATAATTTTCCTATTCATCAAGATAAGGTGAAGGAAGTTTGATACCTTAACTGATATTCTGGGACAAAATGATTGAAGTGAAAAATTATTCAATCTACTTTTTTCATATAGAGAGGAATATTTTACTGAAAATATAAATCAAGGAATATATTCCCAATATTATAAAACAACATTCAGATTTTTAAACTGAAAAAAACATAGATTTATAAACATCAAATAAAACATATTGTGAATGACAGAGTTCCCAGATTTATCTTAAGTATTTATAATTTTTTAAATCTATGGCCCAGATCCTATTAAATAAGAGCCTATTCTGGAAAAGGAGTTTGTTCAACTCAGTAGAATGATATGTAGTGAATTACTGCACCAGAGAACACACTGGTTCCTGGGAAATGCTCGCTCACCTGGAAATACTGCACTCTTCTGTACTAGAAAAATTTACATTTCACAACAGTGGAATTCCTTAAGTCTTGTCAGGATTATTTTTATTTAAGGAACAAAAATCTTGTTAAACATCAATAAAAGACAATTATTTAGCAAAAGGTCATTTAATTCACAGTTTTCAAATATAGATTTGGATAGCCTATAAAGTTTAGTGTTACTGCTTGAGATGTTGATTGGTGGAGATGGTTATCGTCATTACAGTCCCAACATATATTCTTAAAATAATTATTATATATACTAACATTTTAAATTCACATATTTATCAATTCATGAAAGCTTTATTGAGTACCTATACTTTTGTATCAGTATTGCAGATAAACAGAGAAGCTTATGTCCCATGACATTCACCGTCTACAAGGGAAGACAGATATATAAAATTCTACTTACAAGACAAAGAATAAGTTCTATACTAGAATATATAATATATACAAGATACAGATCTATAGGAGTATGAAGGTGCTAGTAGAAAACTCAATCTGATTAAAAACTTAATAAGAGAGTAATATCTGAGTTGGACCTTGAAGGACATATATTCATAAGATTGAAAGGAGAGGGAAAACATTTCACACAAAAGAAACAGCATGTACAAACCTACAAAGACAAACAGATGAGCAGCAAATACAAGAGACTGCAAATAATTTGATGTGGCTGGAAGACAAGGTAGAAAGACTGTTGGGAGGTAACATTATTTAATTAGGTTGATTTGCTTTACAGAGTGCAGTTTTTGCCCTTTTTAACAAAAAAATTGCAGATGTTATAGTTTGGGGTTGTTAAGGAAAAGTTTTGAGGTGAGAGGTTAAATGATCAGGTTTGTGTTCTAGGGAGTTGACTTTATCAGCAATGTGGACACTAAGATTCATAGCATTTGCTTTTTAGGAATGAAAACATTAAACTAGGGCAGTGGCAATGGCAACAGAGAAGAGGCAAAAGATGGTAAATTGTTGAATTATAATTTATGAAACAATAGATATTAGAGACCACTCATTAAAACACCAAAAAAATGTGATGTGATGGCTTTGTTAATCAACTAGATGGGAGGAATCCTTTCATGGTATATACATATTACCATGATGTATACTTTAAATTTCTTATCATTTTACATGTCAATTATACTTCCTAATAAAGCTTAAATTAAAAAAATAAAAATATTATCTTCTTCTGTATTGAATTTTAGATGAGAACAAGGCCATCCAGAATAAAGACATCATTTCCCAGCCTCTTTGTCATTACCCATAACCATGTAACTAAGTCCTGGGTTATGGGATGTAAGAGAAATTATATTATGTAGCAGCTTTAGGGAACAATTCCCACCTATAAGATGGAGGGTATGCGCCTTTAAAAAAAAAATCTTCCTTTTAACTGCTGCCAGAGCTACAGGCATGATTGCTGGAATTCTATCTACTCTCTTGAGGTCTCCATTTTAGGAAGGAAGAGCAGTGAACTACAAGAGCCTGAGTCTCTGGGGATATAAATAAAACAAAATAAATGATCATATTTAAGCCATTCCTACCTGAGGTCTCTGTTACATGTAGTAAAGTCTTGTTCTAATGATACAGGAATCAGAATCTGAGGGAAGGGAAAAAGTAAGTTGAAACTTCTGGCTTGGAAGATTACTGATTTTAATAAGAAGTCAATTAAAAAGCATGTATTGAGAGAAGATACTGACATGTTTAGAAATTCTGACTTTAAAATACCAGAGTGACATCAAAAAATGTTGTCCAGCAGGTAGTTAAGTATATTGTCCTGGAATTCAGGTGACCAGCTGGATATAAAGACTTGAGAGGCATAAAAATATATGTGGTGATGTGAAGACTTTAAAAATGTATAAGATGGCCCTTTGAGAGCACACAGAGGAGGTAAGAGAGCTGAGAAAAGAACGGTAGGGAGCATCAATACCTAGACTGTGGGTGAAAGAAAATAGGGGGAGCAAGAGGAAGAGAATTAATAGGAGTGGTGCTGTTGATGGTGGACAGTAACTGTTAACAGTAAAACAATAATTTACTAAGCAACTATTATATGCCAGCCATTATCATAAGTGCTTTACATGTATTAACACTTTTTTTTTTTTTTTTTTTTTTTTTTTTTGCGGTATGCAGGCCTCTCACTGTTGTGGCCTCTCCCGTTGCAGAGCACAGGCTCCAGACGCGCAGGCTCAGCGGTCATGGCTCATGGGCCCAGCCGCTCCACGGCATGTGGGATCTTCCTGGACCGGGGCACGAACCCGTGTCCCCTGCATCGGCAGGTGGACTCTCAACCACCGTGCCACCAGGGAAGCCCTATTAACACTCTTAATCCTCAAAACAATCCTCTAAGGTATTATCTAACTCATAAGGTAGGTACTATTATTATCCCCATTTTAAAGGAAACAGACACAAAGAAGTTAAGTAAGTTGACACACTATTACACGATTAGCTGTGGTTTCCAGTAGGCTGGTTCCAGTGCTTTTGCTCCTTACTATTCTACCCGACTTCCTCAAAGTAGATGGAGAAGTTCAAAGGGTTAAGAAGAAACTCAAGAATGGAATAATGGCAGAGAAGGGTTGAGAATTTCAAAATGACGAAGTTGTTCGCTATTACTAATGTTCAGAGATGTTAACGTTCAGAGATGTCTGGTCAGATGTTAAGAGCTGACCAGACTAGAAATATTGGATGTCACCAGTGACTTAGCTGAGACCCCCTCAGTGGAATGGTGAGTCAAAGTTTGACATGGATGCAATGGACTGAAGAGAAAGTTCACGCCTTCCTTTTAACACACACACACACACACACACACACACACACACTATAAGTGCAGTATTTAAGAAGTGAAAGGGCAGGTGAGAAAATGGAGAGAAAGGGCATAACCTTCATATGTGCATTAAGGGTGAGAGTCTGTGAGAAGAAACGAAGGACAAAGGGATTTTTTTGTTCGCTCCTTGTTAGACGGAAGAGACACGTGTGATTTATCCTATGTAGTGAAGAGCTCAGTAGGTGGACTGTTCAAAAATACAGAAGGAAGATGGAAAACTAATTGGCCAAGTTGCAAGAAACTGTGGAAGACAATGTCATCAGTAGGTCGTGTGGCAGGATTAGCCTGGAGCACATGGATGTAAATGTCCTCATGGTTCAGTAGAAGGTAGTAGAAAATAAAGAAAACCTGAAAGTAATGCACTCTTAATTATCTTCTGAGAACAAAGAAAAGAAACAAAGCCAAAAAGGACCCAGATGACAGCATCCATCATAAAACAGTATGGGGATCATTATTAAAAAGCTTGGCTCCCAGTATGAGCTCTGTCACAAATTCACTGGCAGAACGCATCTTCTTTAGAATTATGGTATCTTAATTTTCTTACTTGAAAAATAGTTCTATTGAAACAGTATACTTTTTATGAAAAATTGAAATAAAAAGCCTTTGAGATAAAAATATGTTTCATGAATTTATCACTATCAGGAGAAACATGAAGAAACTGAAAGTCACCATTTGTTGTCATGGGAGTAGTCCCAGCCATGGGTCAGCTCTGCCACATCTACAGTGTCTCTGAGCAAATCATGCAGGCACTCTGAACCTTGGTCACTTCCTTTGTAAAATAAGGATAATTGCCCTTAGATCAAAGACCTGCTCAAGGATCGAACTAAATTTATATGAAAACACTATAATACAAATCACCACACAAAGCACTTCTTTTGAGAATCATGACATAGCATCTGTAACCGAAGGTAATAATAGCATTAAGAGACGATGAACAGCATTCATGCCCAGATAGCTCAGTGGAGGGTAGAGGTAGATGCCACAGAAGTCACATCTGGTTTATTTTGTGTTCCAATGAGTCACACATAATTTTAAACAGCAAGGCAGCAGTGGGAACAAGGGAAGTGGTCCAGGGGATGATGACTCTGCTGGACAGTGAATGGTTAGCTGCCATATGCTACCCAGCAGAACAGAGAGATGTGTGGCCACCCCCAGAGGGGTGGGAAAAAGATGCTGCCGGAGGTTGTGGCTGAGGAAAGTTCTGTTCAGTTATGGGAAACTTTTCTGCTTTCCTCATGTGGTCTCACCACATCCTCATGGACCTCCATGGTGGGGTTCTCTGGAGAGAAATAAAAGAATAGGCAGGGCAGGAAAGCAGACAGAGGGTAGAGAGAGATAAGCCAAGAGGTGTCAAGCAAGAGGAAGAGATTGAAATAGAAGGGAGGGAGTAGAGCTATAGAGAGGCATGAATCATCAGAAGGTGCAGTTGCACACAATCTGCTTGGACTGGAATATCTGTGATGATAATATTGAAATTTCCTCTCTTGAAATCACACGTTCTTTGGTCAGTATCTCTTTTCTCTCTATTCTGCCACAGTTCCTCACCTTCCGACTTCTCTTTTTACTCTCTCTCTGACAAAGTGAGCATTCAACACTCATAGAATCAATCCCCTGACTTATGCAACTGATGCCCATTTTCAGAATTTGGGCCTCAGAACCTCATTCACACCATGGACTCTTACTTTTAATTGCTTACAGAATTTTCTGATTTCTCACTGACCTTTACCTAAACGTGATGTTTCCAAAATCCCATCATCCTCCATGAGACAAATGGCTTTCCTTATTATCACCCTATTTCCAAAGTACTACCATCACACTTTTTATCCTCTAGGACAGAAATCTTGGGGTTATCAAGCCTTGCATAAAACATATCTCCCCCTGCTTCACCAACATTAACACCATACAAGTGTGTATTATACTCATCCCACATCTGAACTACTGTAAAAGCTTAAATACATTCTCTTAGTTTTCCTAAATCAATGTTTGCATTGTGTTACTTTCCAATTCAAAATTTGGTAATAGTTCTCTACTAATTATCATGTTAAAAATCAAACTTCTCTGCCTGGTTTAGTAGGTCCTCCACAATTTTGCTTTAGATATCAAATCTGACTTCTCATTACTCATGATATGGTTAGTAATTTTTTTTAAATCTCCTTATTGATTTGCTGTTACATGTTGACTCTGTGATAAACATAAATATAGATGGCACAGGTCCTGTTTTCCAAGAGCTTAAGACTTACAGTAAGGCCAATGCCTAGTGTCCCTAGTGGTTATGTTTGAAGTATCTCAGGGGTTTTAAATGGGGATTTTGAGAATAAGGACCTAATAGGGACCACAGAGGAAAATTCCCAGGAGAAGTGGAAAAATGAGGTGAGTCAAAAGACAAATAGAATGAAGTGGAAAAGATAAGGAATGAAGATATTTTAGGCATGGGGATAAGTAGCTTGAGAACACATTGTATATTTAAGAACTCCTAAGTTGTTTTTGATGGCAGGATTAAAAGATTTAGCTATAAAACCAAAGAGGAAGGCTGGTGTCAGTTTATGAAGGGCCTTGTAAGTAAGGCTAAGAAATGTTTATTTCATGCTAAAAGCAAAGGGAAGATGTCGAAAGATTTTAATTAAGATAATGAGTTGCACGATCATATTTGTGTTTTAGAAAGATGCCTGGCAGCAAAGTAGAAAATGCTTGGAAGGGAATGAGTGAAATACAAAAAAGTTAGAAAGTTTGGCCCTCTCATAAAGTCTTGAGAAAACAGTTGCTGCTTAAAAATCACCACCACACACTTTTCTTCACCATCAGTGCTGAAACCCTATAGGCCAACAAAATTGTTTTTGATAATGAAGATGTATTAAAATAAAAAACATTTCAAGAAAATATGTGCCTACTTTGCAAAACACAGAGATCAGTATTTCTTAAATTGCAAGTAAAAATAAACCCACTGAGTTCAATAGCAGATTAAGGAAATATCCTCTAATTCCCATGGCTTTCTAATCTTTTAGATATTTTTCTCCAGTATTTTATTTACAGATAATTAAGATTAGGGATGCATTAATATACTGTCACATTATACTTCACTTTTCAATAAAAACGTGGGGAATTCAGATTCTACATCATAAGAGGATTAAAAAACTAAATTCTTGCTTAGTTTTTAACTCCTTGCATATAATATATACCATATGCAAGCATACTATACAAAACCAGGATTAGAGAAAACACTTGCTGTGTTGGATTATTGAATGTGTATGCTGTTCTGAACCCTCCTCCCCCCATAATTTCTGCAACTTGTCTGCCATTACAGGCTTCTTAATGATTTGCTGCTCTGTTTTTTTCTGGAAGATCTGTGCATATTTTGCTGAAGACCAATAGATGGCCAATACTATAAAATATTTATAGATAGTGTGGTAGGATAGCATCATCACTACTTAGGAACTTGATAGAAAAAAAATTATTGGGGCATACCACAGATATGCTGATTAAGAATAACCTGCACTATGGCCCAGAAACTCACTGTATTTTGGTAAGGTTTCCAAATTATTCTTATATATCTTAATTTAAGAAAGATTATAGTAAACGGTCAATCTAAAGGCAGAGTTTAATTAATTAAAAAATTAATTTTGCTGCTACAAATGTCTTGACTTTTGGCAGATAAACACAAATATCCACTAAAATTGTACCAAGCCTGTGTTGCCTCCCGTTGAACAAATTATGTCTTCTTGTTCCTATAATAATGACCTATAGAAAATATATCCCGCTAAGCTCATGTTGTCTGTTCATGGGACTCCTACGTCACGTAGACCTGATTGACTTAACCAGCAAGGAATACCAGTATGTAGCCCAACCCCTGGGCCACAGACCGTTACCGGTCCCCGGCCTGTTAGGAACCAGGCCACACAGCAGGAGGTAAGGGGCTGGCTGCTGAGGGAAGCTTCATCTGCCTCTCCCCATCGCTCACATTACCACCTGAACCGTCCTCCCCCGACCCCACCCCCCAACTTCCCACCCCATCCATGGAAAAATTGTCTTCCATAGTCCCTGGTGCCAGAAAGATTGGGGACCGAAAATGAAGGTGCTCAGTGTGGATAAATTTTTAGACTATAGACTATATTAGGACAGAAAATGAAGGTGCTCAGTATGGATAATTTTTTAAAATAAATTTCCTATAAAAAAGGTATACTGTTTTTGGTGAGTTTGTGAGATATTTCTTAGTCACTTTGTTTTTCTGGATCATATAAAATATTCTTATTTTATAAATTGGTTGATACTGACAATTACAATAACTTAACCAGTGGTATAATGTGCTGAACCCTATTAGAATGCATTTTGAATTAAGAAATGAAGCAGTTCTTTTTCTTGATGGAAATCGAATAAAAATGTCAAACTGCTGCAATCAGACATCCCAGATATGAATATTCATTGGCAACTGTTCATGGCAGATTTATGAATTCTTTCACCTGCTGTTAGGAGGAAAAGGAAAACATTAAGTTGCCAAATAAAGCCATTAACATAAGCTAAAAGAAAAAAATATATATACACAGATGGATGCTGATCTTGGAATTATGCAATCTTATCAAAAAAGACCTATTTCTTTTATTTTGTGAAAACATTTGTTTTGTACATGCAGATTGCAAAGGTCTGAGATTTGAACTCTGTATCCACTATAGCACCCTCTCTTGTGGTTTATGAAAGACAGTGAAACCAAATATCTATCAACTTGCCATGGGATAGCTGTGCGTAAAGATACTCATTAACAGTCTGAGTCGTACTTTATAAATGTCTGCCCCATTCCTTAGGCACCATTTACATCAGTATCCGAACACATTGGACTATTTTGCCCTAAAGAAAGATTCTGATTAAATTTGAGGGTATAATTTAAATGGATGATAACAGACTGCAGCTATGGATTTATTTGGAAGGTTGAGTAATGGGAAACCATATAAAATGTTTGCTTAGGTGTGTTAGGTTACTTATTTAACCATGTGAGAATTTCAGTTAATTTGTGGAATACAGTTTTCATGAGCATTTTCAGTGCTTCCTGATGACTACCAGGGTTGAAATGTTACAAAAACGTAAGATTTCCTGAAGCAGTTCAGCATTTTCATTTATAGGCAAGGAAAGGATGCAGAGAAGCAATAAAAACTATCCTTTGAATATATTATTCTCACATACACAATTCAGTTCTTACTTGGTTCAAATATTTTTTGGCTTACCTTTTAGGTATGTTTGATACAATCTTTTAAATAGGTATAGGTTTTTCTCTTTCTGTTTATAGCTTAAATAAAGACATAGCTAATACTAATGGACATTTCTACATTAATTAATTGAATAAAATAGTAATGGAACTATGAGGCCGAGAAGAATTGGGGTTGTATTTTACCCAATAATCATAAGATTTCAAGTGAATTGTTTGGCAAAACAATCATTGCATTTTTCTACAAGACGAGGCATTTGAAGAGACCTGCAGAGATCTGAAACAAGAAGCCCCCAGTTACCGTTCCTCAACTACGCCAAGAAGTTAAACAAGAAGACTGTATCCCCAATCTACTGGGCTTGGTTGACAAAACAAAAGTAAATGGTTCTGAGTTCTCAAAAGTGTGCATTATCACACTCACTAATTGTTGGTGGCAGTGTAGACTAGTCTTGTCTATGGAGGATAATTTGTTACCATTTTTATGGAGGATAATTCACCTAACATATGAAAATTAAATATGTATGCACCATTTAGGCCAGTAGTTCCACTTCCAGGCATTGAACCTATAAAAGTTTACCACATTCAAAAGTATTAACTGCATCAGAGTTGTAGTAGCAAAGGATTGACAGCAATCTAAATATCTATTAGTAGAGGACAGGTTAAATAAATCGTGGTTCACCCATACAGTGGATGACTTGTAGATGTTAAAAGAATGAGGTAATTCTATAAGTACTGATGTGGACTAATCTTTAAAGTGTATTTTTAATTAAAAAAAAACAAGGCACAAAATTGTGTACATAATATGCTATAGTTTTAACATGAGAGAGAAAAGAGAGAATATATTTTTCTGTTTATTCATTTAATCTATTTATCTATTCAGAAGGATATATAAGAGACTCAAAACAGTGATTCTCTCTCTATAGGTGACTAGGGTGGGAATATACACTCTTCACTCTAAATCTCTTTGCATTTTAAAAGATATTTATCATGTGAAGGTATCAGCTAAATAGGTTTAAGAAATAAAATTTTAATTGCAAATAATTCATTTCTAAAACTATACCACATTATGAAAAGTATGAGTTAGTGTATACATAGAAAAAATGATCATATCCTAAAGGTTCAGGTGTTGGATACTAGGTACAGTTAGGGAATATTCTTATAGTGGACTTTGATTATTTGAGTTTCTATCCAATCAGCTACACTTTATATCTTAAAATTTTACAGTCAATGTTACACTTTTTCAGCTTGGTTAAGGTTATAGGCCCTCTCCTCCTCAAACTGCACACATGCCCACACCCACAAATGTGCAATAAACTCAGGAGACTTATCAATATTTATTACATGCACTCCAAGACCATCATCCATGGATCTTTAATATTCTATGAATCTTGGGATAACAACTCCTTATTTTAATAATGATATAAATGTGGAATGAACAATACATATTGTTCATTCTCAAATCATATACAGAGAATGACTCTAGTAATCACTTTGAACAAGACCTTAAAAAGAAATACATGTGATTGAAATTTGTGATTATAATCTAAGCCTGCGTTAACTCTTGAAGAGCAATATATTTAGAGTCCCAAGTGGCCATCTCACCAACTCCTTTTTTAGTTATTTTGTATGTTGGCAGCATTTTCATCATTATTGAAAAATTTTTAAAAATATTTGCCTAAGGGAAAAAAGAAAGTAAATATTAAGAAAGTTTTATTATATTTCAAGAGCAAAATAATAACAAGGTGGGTTTTTCTGCCATTAAAAAATTTATTTGAAACTAGTTTCAAGGGTGTGATGAGGCCTAATGTTATTTTAAGATATAAATCTCAATATCAATTCAAAAATAAGCAGTATTGCCTAAAAGAGTAGTCACTGGGCTTCCCTGGAGGCGCAGTGGTTGAGAGTCCGCCTGCTGATGCAGGGGACACAGGTTCGTGCCCTGGTCCGGGAGGATCCCACATGCCGCGGAGCGTCTGGGCCCGTGAGCCATGGCCGCTGGGCCTGTGTGTCCGGAGCCTGTGCTCCACAGCGGGAGAGGCCACAACAGTGAGAGGCCTGTGTACCCACCCCCCCAAAAAAAGTAGTAGTCACTAAGATACTACCTCTCTGCATACACAAAATTCCTTAACAATTACTCTCAGTTGTTTATGTAACTATGACAATGTTTTTATGTATATGTATACAGATTTTTTTTTAGTACTGTATTTACAATAATCATGATGCGATTTTAAAATAATAGTGAATACAAGTCTAACTGCTAAGCACATAGGCAGAATACATGGAAGATTGGTTAATGTAAATTTTGTAATTACTAAAAAATAATGAAAGGTATTTAATCACCCCATAGATATGTTCTTCTTAACATAATATCACTGTTCATTCAGATTAGGTTTTGTATTTGGAGATTTTCATTAGTTATTTTCATGGATTTGTTTGAGCTTCTCATTTTCCCTCTCTTAAAATGTTTGAAAAGTAGCATAACATCTCTTTCCTTTGACCTCTTCTGACAAATTAAATATTCAACAACCCTCAAGCATCCATTACCCTTGAGATGACATCATGTTCTCAATAACACTCCTTTCAGCTAATCAACATAATTACCACACATCTAGAACTTACAGAGATCCTTCTTAGACAAAGGTAGCAGCAGAGCCTCTGCTATTAAGGGGTCAGAATATAGGTTTAAATGGCTTAGGGTCCTAGATTGAGCACTTTATTTAATATCTGGGTAAAAAATATGCTTTCCCTTTAATTAATAAATGAAGGAACATGAGGCAATGAAATTCATATCCATAGGGTATGGTGGGAAAGAATATTCTATAATATCTATTTTGGATATCAAAGCCTTCACCAAAATCCTTTTTTCTAGTTTTTAAGGGGAAATAATGCAGCTGACAGGCAAAGTGAAGAGCTTCCTAATAAGTGTCCCATTGGGGGACGAAGGGATTTGCTCTCTCATTATCAATAATAGCTTTACTGGCTCTTCTGATTATATAGCTGGAAATCTTAACCCAGGTTTTATATTTAATGGAGCCCAGATACCCTAATGAGTATCTGAAAACAACAATAAAAACGACACTTACCACAAACACTTACTATGTGCCAAGCACTGTTCTAAGTGTTTTCAGACTCTCTAGTTTGTTTACTCCTTTACAGCCACCTTATGACATAGGCAGTATTATTAACTCATTTACAGATGAGGAATTTGAGGTGAAGAGGCGTTTACTTATCTTGCTCAAGGTCATGGAACTGGGTGGGGAATCTGAATCCAAACCAAGGAAATTTACACATTTAAACACTACTAAACTACACTGAACATTAAGGAGATGTTTTAAATCACGTTATATTTTTTTCAAAAGAAAGGTCACAGGAAGAGAGGGTGATGATTATCCATGGACTCATCCAACAGGTATTTATTAGTTACTGTTAGGCATGGTGGTAGATGCAACTAAGAAAGATATGAATGACAAACAAAATGAAGCTGAAGAAACAATACAAAGGTAAGTTTTTTAGAAAACTCTTTACTATTCTAACTAGTTTCCAATTACATCAAGTAAGCAAATTAAAATATATGAGACAAAAAACTTTCTATTGTTTCTGTAATTCTCATCTATGTATTCTTACAACCACTATATTTAAAAGGCTTTAAATAAAATGGTTGTAAGGATATATTTAAAGAAGTGTTATTGACTATTTTATGATTTTACTCTATGCAATTTTTTTTCCTCTCTATTAATTTAAGTCTAATCAGTGTCACCAATTTCTCTGACCTGTTTCTATTCAAATGTGTATAATGCCTGTAACAATCTACTTTTCTGATTAACCTTCAGATTCTCTATCTACCAGGAAGTCTTCCCTGAAAATGTGCATCTAAATGACTTTAAAGTATGTGGTTGAAATGCTCACTTGGTATCAACTACAGCCAATCACATATTAACATTTTACTGAATTTTTAGGTATTATTTCTTGAAGACTAGTTGCCTGGTTTAATTTTTTGTCATTAAAAGCAGCTCTATGTAATATAATTTCTGCAGAGACAGGCATATTACATAATTGTATGGTCCAATATAGTAGCCACTAGACACATGTCTATTGAGGACCTGAAATGTGCCTAGAGGGACAGAACAATTGAAATTTTACTTTTATTTAATGTTAAGTAATTCAAATTTAAATTTAGTCACATGTGGCTAGCGGCTGCCTATTAGACAATGTAGACCTACAGTGATAAATGTAGAGCAGATATTTAATAAATTTTGTTGAATGAATGAATGAATGAATGCATACATAAAAGTTCTCAGGTTCTTAGGAAATATCTATCTGCACCCAAACTTTTATTTTGGAAAGTATTACAAATCATTTATGAAGGCAAACATTCTAGGGATAAATTATCTTAGAATCATAAAGTTAGCCTAGGAAGAGACTCTTGATATTTAACCAGCCAAACCTTTATTTGACAAATAAGAGACAACTGAGTCCAGGGAAGACAAGAGTCTTTGTTTCAACAAGTTTGTAAAGAGGCAAGGGCTAGAGCTCAGGTGTCAGTTTCTCAGGGTAGTATTTTTGCCATAATATTCTGAAATTTTGGGGGTCATTAAACATTTTGTTTTTTCATTATCTGTAAAATTGTAAACCTATTTTAGTGTTTTGTTTTGGGGTTACCCGAAAGCAGACCGTAAAGCCAGGATTAAAATACAGGTTGTTAATTTGGGAGGTGTGGAGAACACCGGCAGGGAAGGCTAGGTAGCAAGAAAGAGCATTATCAAGCCAGAAAATGTGGGCCTCAGAGCTTAGTTTAATGAAGAAAATTCTGGGATACAATTTAAACATGCATACATCAGAGTTATCTCCGTTTGGGAGGGTGAGGTGGTGTCAAGTAAGAGGACTAGAGTATTTATTTGTCAGCTCCCATTAGATCCAGGACATGTGGAAGTCAGCAGATCCCAATGATGAGGCTTTTCCAGCTTCTGACCACTTCATACTTAGCACAGGGTTAATCTATAGTAGTTGCTAAATTAGTATTTGTTTTATTGAATACATATAATGGGAAAGATGTTATGTACCATAAAGAGATAAGGTGCAAAATAGCTTTTTTTAGCCATAAAATCTTAATGGACTAAGAGCTTTTAAAGACAGACAGAGATACTAATCTTTGTATCCCAGGAGCTAGCACAGTGATTAGCACAAAATAAATGGTTTTCAAATGATTGCCAGAACTTAATCTTGTCAACATAATACACAAAAGAACAACATAATATTTTAATACTCTACTCCTCCTACTATTCTTAACAGTAAATACTAATTGTATCAACTATCTACTTCTAAATAATTTTTGTATATTAACTCATTATTCCTCACCTTAATTCTAAGCTGTATTTACTATTTCTCACCATAAAATAATACTACAACAAAGCATAAGTAGGACTTTTTGTGCGTATTTTAAATGATACATAAACTATGATATTCAAAATTTGCATTTATAATTTAATGCATTATTATTATTATTATTATTATTCATTTTAAATGTTTTTATTAAGCCAAAACATTTTTATGCTAATATGAATATACTAACATTTTTTGCTAAAAACTCTGAAATTACAGAAAAGCATAAAAAGTGAAATTAGTCATTCATCATCCCCATATTAAAAGGAAATCTCTACAAAAACTGTAGCTATGTATATTACCATATGTAGTATAATGATTATGCATATGTATTATGCACAATGTATTATATTTATTTTACATTTTTTTTTGCTTTATAACAAATTTAATCAGTTATACATATACATATGTTCCCATATCCCCTCCCTTTTGTGTCTCCCTCCCACCCTCCCTATCCCACCCCTCCAGGTGGTCACAAAGCACCGAGCTGATCTCCTTGTGCTATGCGGCTGCTTCCCACTAGCTATCTACCTTACGTTTGGTAGTGTATATATGTCCATGCCGCTCTTTCACTTTGTCACAGCTTACCCTTCCCCCTCCCCATATCCTCAAGTCCATTCTCTAGTAGGTCTGTGTCTTTATTCCTGTCTTACCCCTATGTTCTTCAGGACATTTTTTTTTTCTTAAATTCCATATATATGTGTCAGCATACAGTATTTGTCTTTCTCTTTCTGACTTACTTCACTCTGTATGACAGACTCTAGGTCCATCCACCTCATTACAAATAGCTCAATTTCATTTCTTTTTATGGCTGAGTAATATTCCATTGTATATATGTGCCACATCTTCTTTACCAATTCATCTGATGATGGACACGTAGGTTGTTTCCATCTCCGGGCTATTGTAAATAGGGCTGCTATGAACATTTTGGTACATGTCTCTTTTTGAATTATGGTTTTCTCAGGGTATATGCCCAGTAGTGGGATTGCTGGGTCCTATGGTAGCTCTATTTGTAGTTATATAAGGAACCTCCATACCGTTCTCCATAGCGGCTGTACCAATTCACATTCCCACCAGCAGTTCAAGAGTGTTCCTTTTTTTCCACACCCTCTCCAGCATTTATTGTTTCTAGATTTTTTGATGATGGCCATTCTGAATGGTGTGAGATGATATCTCATTGTAGTTTTGATTTGCATTTCTCTAATGAGCAAAGATGTTGAGCATCCTTTCATGTGTTTGTTGGCAGTCTGTATATCTTCTGTGGAGAAATGTCTATTTAGGTCTTCTGCCCATTTTTGGATTGGGTTGTTTGTTTTTTTGTTATTGAGCTGCATGAGCTGCTTATAAATTTTGGAGATTAATCCTTTGTCAGTTGCTTCATTTACAAATATTTTCTCCCATTCTGAGGGTTGTCTTTTGGTCTTATTTATGGTTTCCTTTGCTGTGCAAAAGCTTTGAAGTTTCATTAGGTCCCATGTGTTTATTTTTGTCTTTATTTCCATTTCTCTAGGAGGTGGGTCAAAAAGGATCTTGCTGTGATTTATGTCATAGAGTGTTCTGCCTATGTTTTCCTCTAAGAGTTTGATAGTTTCTGGCCTTACATTTAGGTCTTTAATCCATTTTGAGCTTATTTTTGTGTATGGTGTTAGGGAGTGATCTAATCTCATACTTTTACATGTCCCTGTCCAGTCTTCCCAGCACCACTTATTGAAGAGACTGTCCTTTCTCCACTGTACATTCCTGCCTCCTTTATCAAAGATAAGGTGACCATATGTCCGTGGGTTTATCTCTGGGCTTTCTATCCTGTTCCATTGATCTATCTTTCTGTTTTTGTGCCAGTACCATACTGTCTTGATTACTGTAGCTTTGTAGCATAGTCTGAAGTCAGGGAGCCTGATTCCTCCAGTTCCATTTTTTGTTCTCAAGATTGCTTTGGCTATTCGGGGTCTTTTGTGTTTCCATACAAATTGTGAAATTTTTTGCTCTAGTTCTGTGAAAGATGCCAGTGGTAGTTTGACAGGGATTGCATTGAATCTGTAGATTGCTTTGGGTAGTAGAGTCATTTTCACAATGTTGATTCTTCCAATCCAAGAACATGGTACATCTCTCCATCTATTTGTATCATCTTTAATTTCTTTCATCAGTGTCTTATAATTTTCTGCATACAGGTCTTTTGTCTCCTTAGGTAGGTTTATTCCTAGATATTTTATTCTTTCTGTTGCAATGGTAAATGGGAGTGTTTTCTTGATTTCACTTTCAGATTTTTCATCATTAGTGTACAGGAATGCCAGAGATTTCTGTGCATTAATTTTGTATCCTGCTACTTTACCAAATTCACTGATTAGCTCTAGTAGTTTTCTGGTAGCATCTTTAGGATTCTCTATGTATAGTATCATGTCATCTGCAAACAGTGACAGCTTTACTTCTTCTTTTCCGATATGGATTCCTTTTATTTCCTCTTCTTCTCTGATTGCTGTGGCTAAAACTTCCAAAACTATGTTGAATAAGAGTGGTGAGAGTGGGCAACCTTGTCTTGTTCCTGATCTTAGTGGAAATGGTTTCAGTTTTTCACCATTGAGGACGATGCTGGCTGTGGGTTTGTCATATATGGCCTTTATTATGTTGAGGAAAGTTCCCTCTATGCCGACTTTCTGCAGGGTTTTTATCATAAATGGGTGTTGAATTTTGTCGAAAGCTTTCTCTGCATCTATTGAGATGATCATATGGTTTTTCTCCTTCAATTTGTTAATATGGTGTATCACGTTGATTAATTTGCGTATATTGAAGAATCCTTGCATTCCTGGAATAAACCCCACTTGATCATGGTGTATGATCCTTTTAATGTGCTGTTGGATTCTGTTTGCTAGTATTTTGTTGAGGATTTTTGCATCTATGTTCATCAGTGATATTGGCCTGTAGTTTTCTTTCTTTGTGACATCCTTGTCTGGTTTTGGTATCAAGGTGATGGTGGCCTCGTAGAATGAGTTTGGGAGTGTTCCTCCCTCTGCTATATTTTGGAAGAGTTTGAGAAGGATAGGTGTTAGCTCTTCTCTAAATGCTTGATAGAATTCACCTGTGAAGCCATCTGGTCCTGGGCTTTTGTTTGTTGGAAGATTTTTTATCACAGTTTCAATTTCAGTGCTTGTGATTGGTCTGTTCATATTTTCTATTTCTTCCTGATTCAGTCTTGGCAGGTTGTGCATTTCTAAGAATTTGTCCATTTCTTCCAGGTTGTCCATTTTATTGGCATAGAGTTGCTTGTAGTAATCTCTCATGATCTTTTGTATTTCTGCAGTGTCAGTTGTTACTTCTCCTTTTTCATTTCTAATTCTATTGATTTGAGTCTTCTCCCTTTTTTTCTTGATGAATCTGGCTAATGGTTTATCATTTTGTTTATCTTCTCAAAGAACCAGCTTTTAGTGTTATTGATCTTTGCTATCATTTCCTTCATTTCTTTTTCATTTATTTCTGATCTAATCTTTATGATTTCTCTCCTTCTGCTAACTTTGGGATGTTTTTGTTCTTCTTTCTCTAATTGCTTTAGGTGCAAGGTTAGGTTGTTTATTCGAGATGTTTCCTGTTTCTTAAGGTGGGATTGTATTGCTATAAACTTCCCTCTTAGAACTGCTTTTGCTGCATCCCATAGGTTTTGGGTCGTCGTGTCTCCATTGTCAATTGTTTCTAGGTATTTTTTAATTTCCCCTTTGATTTCTTCAGTGATCACTTTGTTATTAAGTAGTGTATTGTTTAGCCTCCATGTGTTTTTATTTTTTACAGCTCTTTTCCTGTAATTGATATCTAGTCTCATAGCATTGTGGTCGGGAAAGATACTTGATACAATTTCAATTTTCTTAAATTTACCAAGGCTTGATTTGTGACCCAAGATATGATCTATCCTGCAGAATGTTCCATGAGCACTTGAGAAAAATGTGTATTCTGTTGTTTTTGGATGGAATGTCCTATAAATATCAATTAAGTCCATCTTGTTTAATGTATCATTTAAAGCTTGTGTTTCCTTATTTATTTTCATTTTGGATGATCTGTCCATTGGTGAAAGTGGGGTGTTAAAGTCCCCTACTATGATTGTGTTACTGTTGATTTCTCCTTTTATGGCTGGTAGTATTTGCCTTATGTATTGAGGTGCTCCTATGTTTGGTGCATAAATATTTACAATTGTTATATCTTCTTCTTGGATCGATCCCTTGATCATTATGCAGTGTCCTTCTTTGTCTCTTCTAGTAGTCTTTATTTTAAAGTCTATTTTGTCTGATATGAGAATTGTTACTCCAACTTTCTTTTGGTTTCCGTTTGCATGGAATATCTTTTTCCATCCCCTTACTTTCAGTCTGTATGTGTCTCTAGGTCTGAAGTGGGTCTCTTGTAGACAGCATATATATGGGTCTTGTTTTTGTATCCATTCAGCCAATCTGTGTCTTTTGTTGGGAGCATTTAGTCCATTTACATTTAAGGTAATTATCGATATGTATGTTCCTATTCCCATTTTCTTAATTGTTTTGGGTTCGTTATTGTAGGTGTTTTCCTTCTGTTGTGTTTCTTGCCTAGAGAAGTTCCTTTAGCATTTGTTGTAAAGCTGGTTTGGTGGTGCTGAACTCTCTCAGCTTTTGCTTGTCTGTAAACGTTTTAATTTCTCCATCAAATCTGAATGAGATCCTTGCTGGGTAGAGTAATCTTGGTTGCAGGTTTTTCTCCTTCATCACTTTAATTATGTCCTGCCACTCCCTTCTGGCTTGTAGAGTTTCTGCTGAGAGATCAGCTGTTATCCTGATGGGGATTCCCTTGTGTGTTATTTGTTGTTTTTGCCTTGCTGCTTTTAATATGATTTTTTTGTGTTTAATTTTTGACAGTTTGATTAATATGTGTCTTGGCATATTTCTCCTTGGATTTATTCTGTATGGGACTCTCTGTGCCTCCTGGACTTGATTAACTATTTCCTTTCCCATATTAGGGAAGTTTTAAACTATAATCTCTTCAAATATTTTCTCAGTCCCTTTCTTTTTCTCTTCTTCTTCTGGAACCCCTATAATTCGAATGTTGGTGCGTTTAATGTTGTCCCAGAGGTCTCTGAGACTGTCCTCTGTTCTTTTCATTCTTTTTTCTTTATTTTGCTCTGCAGCAGTTATTTCCACTATTCTACCTTCCACTTCACTTATCCGTTCTTCTGCCTCAGTTATTCTGCTATTGATCCCATCTAGAGTATTTTTCATTTCATGTATTGTGTTTTTAATCGATGCATGATTCATCTTTAGTTCTTCTAGGTCCTTGTTAACTGTTTCTTGCATTTTGTCTATTCTATTTCCAAGATTTTGGATCTGGGAAATAGAATCTTGGATCATCTTTACCATCATTATTCTGAATTCTTTTTCAGGTAGACTGCCTATTACCTCTTCATTTGTTAGGTCTGGTGGGTTTTTATCTTGCTCCTTCTCTTGCTGTGTGTTTTTCTGTCTTCTCATTTTGCTTATGTTACTGTGTTTGGGGTCTCCTTTTTTCAGGCTGCAGGTTCGTAGTTCCCGTTATTTTTGGTGTCTGTCCCCAGTGGCTAAGGTTGGTTTAGTGGGTTGTGTAGGCTTCCTGGTGGAGGGGACTAGTGCCTGTGTTCTGGTGGGTGAGGCTGGATCTTGTCTTTCTGGCGGGCAGGTCCACGTCTGGTGGTGTGTTTTGGGGTGTCTGCAGACTTTTTATGATTTTTGGCCACCTCTCTGCTAATGGGTGGCGTTGTGTTCCTGTCTTGCTAGTTGTTTGGCATAGGGTGTCCAGCACTGTAGCTTGCTGGTCGTTGAGTGAAGCTGGGTGCTGGTGTTGAGATGGAGATCTCTGGAAGATTTTCGCCGTTTGATATTATGTGGAGCTGGGAGGTCTCTTGTGGACCAGTGTCCTGAAGTTGGCTCTCCCACCTCAGAGGCACAGCACTGACTCCGGGCTCCTCAATTTGGGATGATGTGTTGTCTATTCATGTGTTCCACAGATGCAGGGTACATCAAGTTGATTGTGGAGCTTTAATCCGCTGCTTCTGAGGCTGCTGGGAGAGGTTTCCCTTTCTCTTCTTTGTTCCCACAGCTCCTGGGTCTCAACTTTGGATTTGGCCCCGCCTCTGCGTGTAGGTCGCCGGAGGGCGTCTGTTCTTCTCTCAGACAGGACAGGGTTAAAGGAGCAGCCTCTTCGGGGACTCTGGCTCACTCAGGCCGGGAGGGAGGGAGGGGCACGGAGTGCGGGGCGAGCCTGCAGCGGCAGAGGTCGGCGTGACGTTGCACCAGCCCGAGGCGCGCCGTGCGTTCTCCCAGGGAAGCCGCCCCTGGATCCCGGGACCCCGGCAGTGGCGGGCTGCACAGGCTCCCGGAAGGGCGGTGTGGACAGTGACCTGTGCTCGCACACAGGCTTCTTGGCGGCGGCAGCAGCAGCCCCAGCGTCCCACGCCCGTCACTGGGCTCCGTGCTTTCAGTCGTGACTGACGCCCGTCTGTGGGGCTCCTTTAAGCAGCGCTCTTAATCCCCTCTCCTCGCGCACCAGGAAACCAAGAGGGAAGAAAAAGTCTCTTGCCTCTTCGGCAGCTCCAGAGTTTTCCCGGACTCCCTGCCGGCTAGCTGTGGCTCATTAGCCCCCTTCCGGCTGAGTTCTCGCCGCCAGCCCCAGTCCTCTCCCTGCACTCTGACCGAAGCCCGAGCCTCAGCTTCCAGCGCCGTCGGGGCGAGCAGACAAGCCTCTCGGGCTGGTGAATGCCGCTCGGCACCGATCCTCTGTGCGGGAATCTCTCCACTTTGCCCTACCCAGGTATGTGGGGAGTTTCTTGCCTTTTGGGAGGTCTGGGGTCTTCTGCCAGCGTTCAGTAGGTGTTCTGTAGGAGTTGTTCCACGTGTAGCTGTATTTCTCTGGTGTATCCATGGGGAGGACGGTGATCTCCGCGTCTTACTCTTCCGCCATCTTGCCCGGAAGTCTAATGCATTATTATTATTTCTAATTTGGGAGATCTTTTATTTTGGAATCTCTTTGGTTTTGAAATCTGGGGATGGAAGCCTAAGGACTTTGGTTCTTCTTATGCATCTCTGTATTTAAATTTAGCTGCAAAACTAGTGGTATTCTGAAGCATGCAATGCAGACATTGCAATGAAAGAAAACCAGAGTTTAGGGGAGCATATGGGTCTGGAAAGGAACATATACTACTTCTCCCCTAAATTTCTTTTTCCAAATAAGAGATTCCAAGATACTTGCTATAACACTCCGACAATAAACACTGAGCACTCACTAGGTTTATTCGATGTGATACCTAGGACAAACCATTTCCTTGACTTTAGAACAGGTTTCTAAGTTATTTGTCTACTAAGAAATTAACGTCTGCAGAGCATATCTGATGTCTATATTATCGTATAGTTTTACTAACCAGAAAGTAGTAAGATGGTAAATATCTGTTAGAATTCTACTGCCCCAGAAATAGAGTCATTTAGGAAAAAGATCAGTTGAAACTTGGGTAAAAATGTTGTTTAGTGGAAAAATTAAAATAACTTTCTGTGATTTTACTTCAGTTTGTTTACACTGGATTCTTTCCATTCTTTTAAGTCCAGTATCAATGCGTGTTACCAAGTGGAGAATGTTGATATGCTTCTGATAAAACTACAATAGTTAGATATATAGGGGCAGCGGCAGTGGTTTACTGAAGCCTGTACCAACTAGCTTACTTAGCTGATCATGTGCAGAGATGTGCAGCATCTCTTCTCAATTCCAAATTCAGTGAAGAGACTTCACCTTGGGAGCTTGAAATCCATCATGGTGGGAGTATCTACACCACTGAAATTGTACATGTTACAAATCAAGTCGTTCTGCTCCCTATCCTCTTCAACATTTAGCAGCATCATTTACCAGTTTGCCACTGTATAGCAAAGCCTATGAGGTGTCTCAGAACTCATAACTAATTTAACTCAACATAAAATTTATTCGTAGAAGCACCTCACCTGTGTGATACATCATACTTAGGTGACCAAATTGTTTCTGGAACCAAAAAATCATGAGTCTAGAGCTGAGGTGTTGCTTTATATAATGACTGGCTCTAGAGCATGAGAAAGTAATGGTATAGACTTGTAGTTTTCATATTTATATTTTTATTGCAATTAAAATTTTTCCTTTCATTCTGAGACCATCACAAGGTTTCCAATTATTATTTTGTTAATGAAATCATAAAAAATATATTGCCATATCTTCTCATCTTAATTTCACAGCTGAAAGAACATTTAATCCTAAAAAAGTAAAAAAAAAATTCAAAAGATATAATCTCAGAATAAATTATAATTCTTCCTAGGAAGGAAAAATTTCCATTCTTTCACCACCATCTTACTATGTATCAATAAAAGCTTTGTCACGAGCTGAACAGGAACTTTGGAATACGAGCATAATAGATAGTAGGAACAATATCCTGAAAAATGATTATATCCAGCTTTGAACAATGTTGAGAGAGTTGAGGTTGCCAGACAGAATACCCAGTCATACAAAAATCATAGGGTGTCCATGGATCTCTTAGCTGAGGAGTTATCAGATTATCTAAATTCCTGGCTTCCTTATCTATACTCACTTAAGTAGATTTCTCATAAGAAAAGTTTTTCCAGTGTTAACTTTTCTACAGAGAAAATGTGATCACAACTATGTGGTCTCCTTACGAGCTGTCTTTCAGAAAAATTAATAAGCTCAATAATCTCTTACTCCGAAACATCTGTTAGTCTCTAATACGTTTTGCTGAACTTGATCATCCTGGGTATCACATGTAGTTTTATAATGAGAAAAATGAGGACTCTAACAACAGAGAAGGTGAGTAGATTCAAGCCTGGCCTGATCAACTGCTGTTGTGATAGCTGATCAGGACACCCTGGCATCAACACTACCCCATGGCTTTCAAACTATGGTAAATATAATTTCAACTTATTTGAAAAATGTTCACTTACTTTTAAGTGAGATCAGATATCATTATTCCGTGTGTAATTATTTCTAGAAAGTTATTGCCAATGTATTTAAATGTTATTTTTCTACCTCTGAAAATGTAACAGGAATAGTGTATTTTATGTCACCTCTTTTTCTAATCAAAAGATTGATACCTGAGAAAAAACTAAACTCATGTACAGTAACAAATCAAGCAAGGAGGTACAGTCAAGTATGTGTTTGGCATATTTAACAAAGCAAACCAACCAATAGCTGTAAATTAACCATGAATTTGTTTTTGTAAAGGAGAATTATTATTGACATTTTCAGCTTGAGGGGCCACTGAGAGTGAATAAGTTGATTGTTGTTCAGTTATTTAATTAAGTTCCAGGAAAGATGTGAATCACAAGGTCAGCCAGCATCTGAACTGAATTATAGAAACAGAGAAGTACTGGCAAAAGGCAGACTGCAACGATCACTGAGAGTGTGATACGGATTGACTCTCTTTGTCAGCTAGTATACTTACAAGTGAAAATGTGGAAACTAATTTTGAACTTTTGAAATAAAATGACTTAAAAAAAGACTAAGGAACCATGAAGAGTTTCGTGAATGAAAGCATATAAGCTATTTTAGCTTATGTGATCTCAGAAGAGCCAGTAAACAGGTACAAATATAGAGGAAAGGTTTTCCAAAACCACTTCCAGCCCAGACAACAGTAGTGAGTATTAAGAATAACAAGGTACCAGCATTGGTAGTAAATAGAAGTACTGACTCTTCAAACCATCATTTAGAAATACAAAAGTAGAAACACAGGACATTCATTCATCTTTCATGTTTTCAGATTTCTAAAAATGTGAAGACATTTACTATATGTATATTATGAACACAATTCAGAAGGTATAAATGTCTGCATAGTGAAATTTGGGCAGAATATGATATTCATTGCAATAAGCTATGAAAATCTATGTAAAATATTTCTTTCAGGACAAGTATATGTGCAAAGAATAACTATTCTGTTAACTACCAGTGTGGAAGAATAATTACTTTGTTAATTCCTAGTAAGGCACATATATCTTTTATGATCAAATTCATTCCTGATAGAATGACAGATGTGACCAATTGAGGGAAAGCAGTAGATCCAATACAGTTTTATTTCATAAAGGTTTTGGTTCTGTACCACATGCCAGAAGTCATCAATAAATTGAGATATATTGTCTCATTTCAACCACCATTAAGTTACAGCACAGAGCTATAGGATTATAGTCAATGAGTTGTATTTGATGGGCCATTGCCAAGTTCAGGTGACATAAGTAATGTTTCACAGTGGTTGGTCCCAGGCTTATTGTTGAGCATTTTAATCAGTGACTTTGATGATTGAATCATGAACATGATCATTAATTTTGCAGATAAGCTGCAGAGAGTGACATCTTGAGCACTTCAGAGGAAAAGAATGAGAATATAAAATAACTTTAGGAAATTCCACAAGTTTTCAGAATTAATTATGATGAAATTCAAGAGGCACAAATAAAGATTATCATGTTGATTGAAAAAAATTAAGGAAATATAAGAGTGAGGAAATGCTGTCTATGCATAAACATATTTGAAGAAAGTCTGAAGCACCACAGAGAAAGTGATTAAAAAGTCAAATATGGGTACACAATGTACTGTAAGTTTTAAAGGGAGAAAGAGACTCAGTTACTTGAATGAAGTAATAACAGCATGGCACTGTGGACAAAAGATATGGGACAGAAGACCTGAGACTGAATCCAAGATCCACACTTACTAACTTTGAGATCTTGGGTTGAGCCATACTATATCTCTGAATCTCATTTGAAAGATGGAGGTGATACTAGTCTTGAGCTCAATAAAAATAATTGGGATAATCTGTGTAAAAATACATAGTGAATTTTAAATCATTATATTAATGTTGGTTTTCGGAAATAATTTTTGTAAAGGCAACAACATTCAAATTACAGATATTTTATCCACATTTTATAGGATTTTTGGAGGGCTGAAAAATTTAAAGGACTTAGATAACATTTTCTATTAGAAGATGTAAAATTGCATTTGAATTTTTTATTGTTTTAAACAAAATATAATAATTCCAACAGAACCAAAACCTTTATGAAATAAAACTGTATTGGATCTACTGCTTTCCCTCAATTGGTCATGTCTGTAATTCTATCAAGGATGAATTTGATCATAAAGGATATATATGCTTTTCTAGAACACAAATGGGAAGTAAGCATTTCTAAATTGCTAATTAACCCAGAAGTTATTTTCTGTTAACTATAGTAGTAAAGATTTAACTTTAATTTTAAGCCAGGGTTATTAGATACTGGCAGGCTATGAAACAGTTGATTTTGTACATTTCAAAAGAAAAAAATGAGATGACTACATTTTCATCAATCTAAAACTAGATAAAGTCCAGGCTAAAAACAGTTTGTACACTGTTTAAAAGATCTTTCAAAAGGCCTTCCTGGTTTAGTAGTAGGTCTTTTCTTTCCTTCTTTTTTTTTAATTTGCTATCCCCAATTCATTGTTTTTACTAGCCTGAAGTCACTACTCTGTTGATTTTTCTAATGCAGTAAATACATCTTTATTTTGCTAGTGTACAGAGACTTAGTTTTTTTATTTCTCCTTTGGTCTTAGGCAGAAGGAGATGATAGTGGGAAAGACAAACCTCTGGTTTGAGTGCTAAGACAGGAATATAGAATTCTACACAAATAGATGACAATTTATTATAAAGTATATACAAATGAAATTCTAAATATCTCTTTCCATAGCACTTGTGGGACTAAGTTTTGGTGGGGTCCAGGCAAAAATGAAGCTCAGAGGAAAACCACTAAGGAAAAGGTAGGGGCTTAAGTATGTTATAATGTTAAAATAGATAATTGAAGGATTTTTCTTAAAAAAAAAAATTCATAGTTTTCACTTACTACTGTTCCTTGATCTGAAACTCACAACTGATGTAAGAAACCATTTCTCCTGATTAAGTTTAATTTGCATATGTGGTTTACTGTGTACATAGATCTTTCTATATATTCTAATTTATTGGTGTGAAACTCTCACCAATTCAGAAAAATTCACATTAAGATTGCTTGGTAATGTGAAATCTGTTCAGGAAGACTGGAAAACCATATTATATTCCCAATAGATTATACTAGCATTTATAACAGTTACATCAAAACAAGCTCATATTTACTCAATTGCAAACAATGTTGCATGAAGCATTTTAACCCCAAATAAACATACTGTTTATTCAAATGTGTAAGTGTTGGAGAAACAAAAAGTCTGATGCCAAAGTCCCTTAGCAACAAAGAACTTGAATGATTCTAAAAAGATTAACATCACTCAATCTCTAAAATAACTTAAACCCAGTAAGATTTAGAACCCTTATATTTAATGATGATGCAATTCAATGATTCCACCTTATTTTTTCACTTGAAAGGATGCCAGCTCTTTTTTTTTTCTTTTTTCTCCTGCAATTCTACTCCTCTTTATATAAGATCAAGGTAACCTAACTCTTCTACTCAAAATGTATGAAAGATACGCCCAGCAAAATCATAGCTTTTCACTGCTTGTGGTTTCTAGAACAATGCTTCTAAAAACCTTAATGTATAGACAAACCACCTGGGGATCTTGTAAAAATGCAGATTTTAATTCAGCAGGTCTGGCATGAGGGCCCAGATTCTGCATTTCTAATAAACCACCAGATGATGTCCATTCTGCTCTCAAGTAGCAGCAAGGTCCTGAAACACATAGAGAAGGAATATTTCACCAAATCTTCAAATGATAGCAAAAGTTTTTGTTTTTTTTTTAAATCCTGCAACTATGAATAGCTCAATAATAACACAAATATAATGCGGTGGGAATTATGACTGTGGCCCCCAAGAAGTAGCTAAGGAATCTGAGCTAAGGAAAACGGCACCAACCACAGAGGTCAGTGTCCCTATATTCCTGTCAAGAGGTAGTAATGCTTCAAATTTCTCATTAATACTCATAAAATATTTACTATACCAACAACGTAATGCACTATAGATGCACTATTTTGAGTCACATGGTACCTCTCAATTCTTAACTTGGAAGTAGATTTTGAATAGCACGTGATATTAATAAATAATACATATATTTAAAACATGACACTTAATGAATCATCTTTAAGGACAAAATTGTGAGGTAAGGCTGTCATTGATGGAATTTCAAAAACAAAATAACTGAGCTTCCCTGGTGGCACAGTGGTTGGGGGTCTGCTTGCCGATGCAGGGGACACGGGTTCGTGCCCTGGTCTGGGAAGATCCCACATGCCAGGGAGCGGCTGGGCCCATGAGCCATGGCCGCTGGGCCTGCGCGTCCGGAGCCTGTGCTCCGCAACGGGAGAAGCCACAACAGTGAGAGGCAAGCGTACCGCAAAAACAAACAAACAAAAAAAAAACCAAACAAAAAAACAAAATAACTAATTATAAGATACTTTTATATGGCTCAAATGGAAATGCCATAAAGACTGACTCACCTTCTGCTTGTTAGATTAGTAGAAAACAATGCTATTTATTTTTGTTACCTTTAAATCCATGGAAAGGATGAAATAGTAGAATGAGCATTGGGTTGGAGAATGAGAAGCTCTGAAGTAAAATTATTACCTGTGTAATCCAAACCTCCAGGAACCTCTGCTCCTTGAGTACTTAAGTGAGACTAATAACTCATACATATAGAGCTGGGACAAAGGAATGGGATAATGCATGGAAGATCCTTAGCACTGTGTCTGCCCACAGTTGGCAACCTACAGTTACTAGCTTAAAATATTAGTTCTCTTAATAATCTGAGTTTCTGCGAACATCATATAAATGAGAAAATACTCACAAAACACCTTTCACCGTACTACTCCTAAAAACAGCAATAATAATATTGATTTCACCATTTATTGAATACCTATTTCATGTCAAGTATTGTGTGAAAAGCAGTAAATAATCTCATTCAATCCTGGTACATATCTGAAGTTTATATATTATTTAAGAATAATCAAGTCCAGAAAAATTAAGTGGTTTGCCTAAAGTCCCTAGAGTTAATTATTAACAGCAGAACTGGTATTTCAGCTTAGAGCTTTTCACTTCAAAATTCCTGGTCTTTCCACTACAGTGATGTATAAAACTGTCCCCTGGGGTGTTGTCATCGGTTAAATGGGATTAATAATGTAGACCACACACACTTTAAAAATTGAACCAAATAATGAGTACTGAAAAACCCACATAAGGCCTGGCACAAAACTAGCAACAAATACACAGTCCCTGTCCACAGCCATCACTGCAGGTAATACTCATCGCTCCAGAGTTGTCATCAAGTGAATATTAGTTTTGAGATGGGCTTTGCTTACTGTAGCAACAGCATGGTAAGGTTTTCCATCTTACAAGTCTGTTATCAGCTTCTACTGTATCCTTTACTCCTGTGTACCCAGTGTTTTCCATCAAGCCATCGATTCTATTTAGCCAGATATAACACAGCACTGTTGTGGCAAAATAAGCATTCTGCCTTTTTTTTTTTTTTTTTTTGATTCCTGGCTGAATGCTCCAAACACAACTTTCCTTTTGCTGATGCTGTTAATTACAAAAATGCTCATGTCATCTTGTTTGGACTGTGGTTTCATCCTGTTTTGACTATCATGTTGCCCTTATGCTGGTCTCCCTGTTGACAGACTTCAGCTGGTACATACTGCGCCTTGGACTCTGATAGTCATCAGCTGCAGCAAATAGACAATTTCTGCTTCAGCTAGCTGCCAGACACAAATTTCTATTAAATTGTACTTTTAATTCTCCTTAAGAAAATATTTCTAGATTTATGTATGAAAGATGTCCTTCCTTCTTGAGTATTTAGAAATGTCTAATAAGTCCTCCCTTTTCTCATATGTGCTAAAATAGGTGGCATGAAAAAAAACACCAATGGTCCTTTCTATGTTCTTAATAGTGGTGCCTTTTACAAAGCTACAATTGATCTTTTATTAGCACTCTTCAGGCTGATGAAGTTGGATTTATTACATGTAGAGTAAAAAGAGAAGATGGATGTCAGAATTGTTCATGTTCTCTCTCTCTCTCAAAAAAAAAAAAAAAAAAAAGAATAAATTTACCAACCCTCATCCAAACAAATTCCATGAACCCTGGTCAGTTTAGTGCACAGTTTTTTCTAAAAATATGCATTTCATATATTATATCTTGCTTCCTCTTTTATATGTGTGTTATTAGCTTATATAAATTAGAAAGACCACAATTTAAGGACACTGAAAAAATACAGAGGAATCCTGTTCAGGTGCACAGGGAAGTGCTAGAAATTTGTGTATTGAAAGCAGAAGCTCTGTCAATCATCTGGAGCCACACGTGTCCTTGAATCCAGAGCATCACTACCACATACCTGCGACAGTACAAGTCTGCAATTGTTTCTTTCTCAATCTTCCTGATCCAATGGCCCTTACACAGTGCCACGAGACTTTAGTTCCCGAAAATGTTTTCATTATGTTGTAGACATTTTCTTTCCTTTTTTTTGGACACCTGGTAAACATCACCTCTCCTTTGTTCCTAACAGCACTCCTATTTCTGTTTGGAGAATTAGCTCTGCCTTACTGTGTGTAGTCTTGGTACTGTGGAAATGCAGGCGTTTTCCTTTTACTACTGTAACAGAAAGGATCAGAGTCTTCTACTCACTACTCAGATATAGTCAAGGAGTTAGATGTGTGACCTTTATTTGGTCCCTCAGATGTTCCCTTCAGGGACTTAGAATCTTGAGGGAGTGTCATAGAGTTAAAAGAAATAGTTGGAAGTCTGTTTTCTTAATTAGAAAAGCCCCAAACAAAAGGAAGGTCTCAATAAATATACTTACTATAAGTCATCTCCTACAATTCCTACCGGTCCTGTACCTGGGGCAACCCAAATTCTGTCACTTTGTCTCCTAAATTCCCTTGGAATATTTGAGCTCTGACTACAATTACAGTATTTTCTTTTGCTTATTTTAGCAAGGCTTTACTCAGAGATCTCTGGATGCTTGCAACTCAGGAACTGCGCATGATTATATTTTCCTACTTTAAAACTTTTCAGTAGTACGTTCGTCTAAAGAATGAGGTATCAATTACCTTGCATCTGGCTCAGTTCTACTCTCCAACATTGTCAGTTTTACCCAAACAAATGCTCTACTTGAGGTGGACTAATTTATTTATGTGTGCTTGTGTGTGAGAGTGTGTGTGTGTATTTATCTTCACCTCCTTGAATGGAATACCCGGTACTCATCCCTTCCTAACTTCTGCTTTTCCCCTCTTATTTGAATCTTATCTATCTTCAAAGCCCAAATCAATTCTGCGAGTCCTTTATAGGGCCTTTTTGTTTCAGCACTAAATCCATGATGGGATCTCTGTTCAGATTTTATAAGGATTATTACGGTGTAGTGGTAACATTCAATAAGGTTCCTGAGTACTCTATTATCTCAGATTATTATTATATTTTCCTGCATGCTTTATTTCACCAATTATCGTGGATGGGTCCAAGATATATTTCCCTGATTTCCTACAGTGTTTAGCATATTGTCTCATGAAATAATTTTTTATTTAATTAGCATTTTAGTTCTCAACATTGAATTCCTCTTTGCTTTTGGAAAATTCTTACTGTGATATTTTTTCCTTTTTCTACTTTAGAAAGTAATCATTTGAGTTGACTACTTCCCTGTGCTCTGTAATCATGTGTATT
The DNA here is from genome assembly GCF_964341445.2 of Mesoplodon mirus. Taxonomy (NCBI): domain Eukaryota; kingdom Metazoa; phylum Chordata; class Mammalia; order Artiodactyla; family Ziphiidae; genus Mesoplodon; species Mesoplodon mirus. The sequence continues at coordinate 117,016,751 of NC_138982.1, forward strand.
AAGTAAAGTAAGAGTTTAAAAGAATTCTGCCTTCAGAACCCTAACACTGAACAACAATGCTCTAATGGCATTGTGGCAATTTCTGGATACAGATCAGCAAAGGAAACTTTAGAAAATATACACAGTAATGTAAAGCTGCTCCTAATGATTATAAAATAACTTAGGTTATGTGGTCACCTATACAAGCTGATTTTGAGAAGACCTTAAAGGACTGACTGCTCATGAAACACCAGGGCAGGTCCATGGTCAAATGCTCTAAAAGGCTCCCACTAGAACTCTTCCTTTTCAGAACATATTCTAACTACTCAAATGCTAGATGTTTTCTACTCCACGAAGTATGTGGCATCTATATGCCAAATCTCAAAAAGTGGACTTCAGCTAAGATATTTCTTTCTTTTTTTTTTTTTTTTTTTTTTTTTTTTGCGGTACACGGGCCTCTCACTGTTGTGGCCTCTCCCGTTGTGGAGCACAGGCTCCGGACGTGCAGGCTCAGTGGCCATGGCTCACGGGCCCAGCCACTCTGCGGCATGTGGGATCCTCCCGGACTGGGGCACGAACCCACGTCCCCTGCATCGGCAGGTGGACTCTCAACCTCTGTGCCACCAGGGAAGCCCTAAGATATTTCTTAAATGTTGTATAGAGTAATGAAATGTTTCATTAAATGAAAGAATATTGCCTCTTTAGCGCTAAGAACACTGCATATATATTTTGAGGATATGCTCCAAATTAAAGAACAAAAGGAGACAAGATGGAAAAAAAAAAACCCATAAGATATATTACTGGCAAAACTTGAATATGGACTGTATATTAGACAGTATGGCATAAGTTAAATATTCTAAATTTGATAACTACAAAGAAACAGATTGTACTTGTTTTCAGGAGGTAAAGATTGAATTATTTAGAGGAAGAAGATATTCTGTCTGCAATTTTATATCAAATGAGCAAACAGTAATAATAATATTAATAATATACATAAATAGAGGATGTTACATCAATCATGGTAAAATATTAATTTCTGAATCCAGGTGAAAGTTGTATGTAAGCTTATTGCACTATTGCAAATTTTTCTGTTTTTAACATTTGGGATGTTAAAAAACATTAAAAGTAAAAAAAATAACCATATAAAATGGTAAGTACGCTTTCTAAATCAGTTTAACTCTTTTGGGTATAAGAGGTATTCTAAAAAAGCTCAACTTCTTTAATATACTTACATTTATGTGAATCAAATACCTATATAGGTGGTTGGTTCTTACTGAAGTATTCTCTTATAAATTCCTTAATGGTGATTTTTGAAATAACTTAGCATATTAGTGAATGGTTTTTAGGATACGCAGTATCCTAAATATTCTATAAATCTAAAGCACTTGAAATATGTATCACCTGCAAAATTTGGTATAAAGTAAGATTCAACGTCTTCAACTCAATTTTCCTTGATTGTATGAAGTTGCTTGAATGCAGCATGGCAAGCTATAGGACAACATTGTAATAAAAATGCACTATCCAGAACAATACATGTAGTCAGTAACATTAACTTGGTAACATCTTGCCATGGGAAAGGTATTTTGTCATACTTTGTCATGTTATATTATATCATACTATATTATATTTCATTCTGCAGTGATAGTACATTCCACAGTTATAACTTTGCTCTTAACAATTGATAGGGCATATTGACAGAAAATCTTTAAAGATACATAAGATTTGAATAACACTATTGACCAAGTTGGTTGAATTAATATTTATAGACTATTCAACCCAAAAGCAGAAGAAAAAACATTCATGCAAGTGTGCAAGGAGCGTTTATTGAAATAAATCATATACTAGTTCATAAAGCACGTATAAATAAATTGAAAAGGATTAAAGTCTTACAAAATAATTTTCTGACAACAATGAAATTAAATTAGAAACCAATAAAAGAAAGATATCTGGAATATCCCCAAATATTAGGAAATTAAATAATATACTTCTAAACAACCAATGGGTCAAATGAAAACCAAAGGAGAAATTATAAAGGCTTTGGACTCTCTAAGGGAAATTAAAAACTATGTGGACTCAATAAAAATGAAAACACAACGTAGAAGTGAAGAGATTAACAAATGAAGCTACTAAAAAAATCTATACTTTCTCCATCCAAAGTTCTATTTTTTAAGGACTCTAAACAAATTAACAAATTAACACACAGTTTCAAAGTAATGAACAAAATATGCAGTTAAGAGGATAACAGTTCACTCAGAAAAGGGTCAAAATCAAGAATGTGTAGGAGCAAATATGGTAGTGGGAGAGGACTAGTTCTTAATTAAATATGGCACTGGGAATACATAAATTCAATAACTGACATTTGGGAGAATCTCATAAAATATTTGTTTAACTATTAGGAACATATTAGAATAAAGGAAGTAGTAATAAATAAGCAGTAGACCATGTAGAACTGAAGCCAGTAGAAGATCATATAGAGAATCCCTCATTGATATTTACATATATGATGTATTAATGAAATCTTCAAACTCATTATTTCACTCACATAACAAATATATTCTGAATGACTCAGTCCCTGCTCAAATAAATATTAACCAAGTACAAGTAACAAAAACAAATCCTCAAATGGTATTCTCATTACTACATATAGGGTATTAACAGAGCTTGTTCTTACAACCCATCTATCAGGTGGGGCAGAGCTGGTACCAAAACTGGCTCTGAGCTGCTTAGTCTCATTGGTACGAAATTCAAGGATCCAAAGTGTCTACTCATGTTGCTTCAAATGAAATTCCAATAAGTTACAAAACTTATGTGTGTTTTATATCTATAGGGACATGGTCTTGGATTTGGGAATGTCAATTCCAGGGAAAACATAATTTATTCTTTATATTAGGAAACATGAATTTTTAGAAAACAGTTTAAATGGACAAAAGTAGAGACTGTAAAGAGAGCTATGTTGAAAAGTTTATCAACACACTGAATAAGTATCAATAATAGGAAGATCCTGTATTGAATATAATTCAGGACATGAAAACAAATTAACATGTTAAATGCAAATTATGTTGTCCCGGGAAAAATATAACTAAGAGTCATTGTGGTGCATATCAAATTAAACACATATACTAGTGATCCTTTTGCAAAAAAAACAAAAACTGAATATATATTTCTGTGTGTGACTCTGTGTGTATATCTATTAGTGTTTGCTTATAATTAATGTATTATATATTATTGTGTTTGTAGAAATATATATGTATATTGTGCCTATATACATTAATAGAAGTTTATCCTTATTTTAAAAAAATGACTCACTGCATCATATAGAATGTAATAGGAAAAAAATTCTATTTAAGTATCGCCAATACTGCCATATTAAAAAGAAAACAACTTTTCAAGATTATTTTTAGATTTCTCATCATACAAATTCTCAATTACCATTGTTGTAAGTCAGTTGTAAACACTTAGAAGAGATAAGTTAAAAGGACTCTTTACTATCAAGGAAATGTAACTTGTACCTTGTTTTTGTGCTCAACTCAATCATTTGCTTATTGAGTATTCATTTATGCCAAGAAGTTTGCATTGTACATTGACAATCATTGTAAAATGGTTTCTTATCGTTTATGAGATATAATTGCTTTTGCTTTTGTAAAATTGTAAAATTTTCAAGTTTCTGGTTTACAAGAATTCTGTAAAAGCCACAACAAATCGAAACAAATTTTTATATGTATTTAATAATTTGGATTGCCTCAAGAATTTGAAGAATGTAATGTTTTGGTCAATGAAGAGATTACATGTATTTACGTATATATGCATGCTTTCTCATTAAGGAGGGTGATATAATAAACGATGTAGACTAAATTCAGAGTCTAGATAAATTCCATAAAAGAATCACCAGTGGGTGTTTGGATATCTCTACTATCAAGAAGACAATAGGAACAATGCCATTATCATTGGAGATCTAAATCTAGCCAGCCCAAGAACATAGTAGGCACTTTCAATTAATTTCGATAACTGAAAGAAGTAGATTTGAAACTTATGTTTGCCTGAGAGTGTATGTGTCTGTGTGTGCATTGGCAATTATGAGAGAGAGAGAGAGAGACAAAGAGGGAGAGAAGGGAGGGAGGGAGGGAGGGAGGGGATGGAGAGGAGGGAGGGAAGATGGGGGAAGATGGGGGGAAGGGAAGAACTGGATAAGAGGTAGGAAAGAGAGACAGTAAATGAGTATTTGTGCGTAAGTGCTTATGTGCAGTTGTGGAATACAGATACATTTCTTTATGAGCTCACTTTTGGTATTTCCCACTACCATGTCAACGTATAGATGACATCTCTATTAAATATATTCATACAACACCAATCAAAGTCTAAATGAAAACTATATATTTCTCTTACACGTGTGTGTTTCCACATAATATTACACGTTTTAAATAGTTTATTTCTTCATAATTCTTAGACAAAACACTCTATCTGACAAACTTTAATTTCTCTCTAATTGTTTTACTTTTGCTGAAATATCTGACACCTGGTGGTAATCATACATTACTACATACTAATTTTTTAATTTTTTGGATACATGTGTGATCCCACCAACCTTTGCCACCTGTTTCACAGTGAGCAACAGAGGAGAATAAAGGAAATTATTTTGTTGACATATTTGCCATCTGCCGACTATATATTCAGACCTAATAAGGATTTGAAACCCACCCCCTTCATTTTATAAACGAGGGAACTGAAATGTCAAGAGGTAAATTACTTGTTTAAGGTTCCATACCTTGTAAGAGTTAAAAGGTCCTAATCTCATTTCTGCACTTCTTGATCTGAAATGACTTTGGCTAAAATACTTTTATTTACCCTTTCCTGTCATGTTGGATTTAAGATATATGTGCTTTCTCCCCAAGATTGAAACTTAGCCTATCTCTTTGTTCTCGCTGTGTCTGAATTTGTATGTCTAAGACAGATGAATTTTTAGACGACTGCTTTGACCATGTTTTCCCTCAGATAAAGACTAACCAATTTTCCTGAAACCTGTCCTTATGCTAGAATTTTAGGTATAATCTATCCTCACTGGATCTATAAAATGCCCTCTACTGTTATTTTAAACAAGGACCTGTTTCTCAGGGCAAACAATCTTTCCTGTTCTTCGCCACCTACCTGTCTCAAGCTCCCCCACTCCCACACACACTGACATCTTGTGAACATCTTCCCAAACCATTTGCACTTACTTATCTTGTTTTCTTTATTTTGAATGGATTTTTCTGCCTTTTTCTACTTATCCAAATTATACCATCCTTCCAGAGTCATCTCAATTCCCAACTGTTTCTAGAAGTCTACTCCATGACTTCTGGTCAATGAAGACATTTCCTTTCCTTGAGGGAGTGTTTATCTTATATCATGATTCTATTCTCTATTGCATGTTAGGATGCATTAAATGGTGTCATTCGTCAATTGTTTTACGTGTTTAGGTGTTGCCTTCACAACCAAAGTTGTTAATTTCTTGAGGGCAAAGACCAAAGCTTATATAAATTCTGTAATCCTTGTCATTAATAAGTGTGCAATAACTTCGTATTGATTTTAACAGAGAGCAGGAAATAGTCTGGAATAATATAGAATAGTCCTCAAATTCTATGCTTATTTAGAGACATTAATTGAAAATTGGTTCAATAAGTCTTTACTTTCTTTGGATATATCATGGAAAGACTTTAATTAATTCACTGATTTGTGTTAAATTTCTTCACAGTCTTATGTAGAACATTGCAAAGTGAAGGCATTAAATGAAGTCAAAGTTATTAATTAATCATATTGGTGATCACTGTACTTGTCATCCCAACATTCATTTTATCAATTTCACCATTTCCCCATGTATAGCAATCCTGTAATTTGGAAGGGATTGATTTCTCCTTTCTCCCTCTATTTCATGGATTGCTTTGACTGGTTTAAACAAATAAGTATTCTTTTCTATTCTGGTAAATTCCAGTAATCCTGGACTAAAACAGTCAGCACATGGTATTCCCCTGGCCACAAAACTGGTTCCGAGTTGACCCATTCAGCACAAAGATTAGCTAATTTGGCCAACACAAATCCTTTCCTTTTTAGGTACATGGTCCAAAAAGTGTTCTAAAATGTTTAAGGCAATTTATGTTGGAATTTCCACTAAATATAACTCAAAGCATCCTAACAGTTCTTATTTGTGATGCTTTAAGGCAATAATTTGAGAAGACATTAATATGTTTTATCTCATATGGAAATATGTGCTAAAAAGGGAAACAAATGATTGAAAATAGGTAACACAAATTTATAAATGTGAAACAAGTGCAAATGATTGCAATGGTGTCCTACAGTAAGTTGAGTCTTGGGGAAAAATGAATGCATTTAATATTACAGGTAATTTTAAAGAAGCTTAAAAACTAGTCAAATTTTTTCACTTTAAGGAATACTTAACACTTCAGGTAATACTATGCCTAAAAATATAACCCCATATAAATTTGCACTTTTAGATATTCTAGTAGATTTTTCACAATAATCCATATTGTTTATGTGTTAAGCCTGCCTTGTAGATTTGTTAAAATCAGCAAGTGTTTTTGACGTTCTTTAAATAGGTAGTTGGACTTACCATATTATAAAATTTCATATTTTTTATTTGAAAATATTTATTTTATTATATCCCTAAATAGCATGGAGAGAAAACTCACGATTTAAAGATAAAATAAAACAACCCCCACCCTAATTCTTACTTTCCAGGGTATTTTGACCCAGGATAGGACACTTCTGGACGTACACCATATCTCTAGGTGTTATTTTGTCATACCATGTAGTAACTGGGCTCAATATCTACTGAAGAAGATCCAAGTGCATTGTGGTGAGTGCTAGAAAGAATGACTATAAAATAATGTAAGTAATTCTAATTAGGGCATGCCATGGTGTGATTCTGACCAGTGGTTTTGAAGTATAAGTAGAATAAATAGGTGGAAAATGGAAATGACATGAACTAAGCCATGAAGGGGAGAAAATTCTTGAACTGCCTGAAGAACTGGGATATGGCAAAGTTCAGATTGTGGAAAATGCTAAAAATATTTCATTTTCTTATGTAAGCAGTATGGAGCAAATGAATGTTTTTTTGACTAGGAGATAATATTAGATTTTTTCTTTGGAGAGGATATCCTGTTGGAGTTATGAAAGCTAGATTAGAAAAGAAAAAAAAAAAACTAGAAAAGAGAGAATCTTCTGCATAGGAATTTGAAGTATATCAGTAAAAACTGAGTCATGGAACATGTGTAACAGATATTTCTGAGCTAATATTGATAGAACTGATAGATGCTAGTCAGTTGTGAGGATGAGGGAAAAATGAATGTTACAGTGACCAAGGTACACAAATATGCAGATATTTCTTGCAATAATCAAGAAAGTGAACACAGCTGGCCCTCTGTTTATCCTCAGGTTCTGCATCCTTGGAGTCAACCGACTGCTGATTGAAAATATTTTAGAAAGTTCCAAAAAGCAAAACCTGAAGTTGCCATGCACCAGCAACAATTTGCATAGAATTTATATTGTATTTACAACTACTTACATAACATTTACATTGTATTAGGTATTACAAGTAATCTAGAGATGACAAAGTGTACAGGAGGGTGTGTGTAGGTTATATGCAAATACTATGTTACTTTACAAACGAGATTTGTAGTTATATGCAAATACTATGTTATTTTACAAAAGAGACGAGGATTTTGGTATCTGTGGGGGTCTAGAACCAATCACTCATAGATGCCCAGGGATGGCTGCAGTGAAGGAAGAACACGCACAAGGGAACAGAGTTGTAGGTGTTCTGGTAACTGTGTTCTGGGAACCACTGAAAAATCTAGGCTGAGACTTCAGACAAGAGAGTCCAGGACTGGAGAAATATGTCTGTTAAAGTTCTTCAATATACTTGAAAACAAGAATGACTGAGGATGGTTCCTTAGAAAACATAGTATCTAAGGGGTGGTGGAGGGTAAAGAATCTGAGAAGGAACCAACATGGGAATTCCATGTAAGAGGAGAATGAAGAAAAAGTATAGAGAGGGTCATGTGAAGGAGGATTTTGTAGAAGGAAGAAAGAGATGCCATTAAATGCTGCGGGAAGATTAACCAAGATAAAGTCTGAAAAGACACAACTAGGTTTAGCAATTAGTAGCATTTTTGAGCACTAAGAGAAACGGTGAGAGCTGGCTGCCTATTGAAAGGTGAGGAAGAAGAAACTGCATATAGAGACTATATGAGTTTCGAAGGTTAGAGGAAGAAAACAAAAGGGAGGGTAATTTAGAGAAGGTAGGATTAAGAGAGGGTCTTTATTGGGATGGAAGGGAATCAGGCTGTTTTTCAGTCTAAGAGGAAACAGAGAGGATGCTGAACTGTAAAATGCATTTAGGGGAAAAAATTGTAAGATTGAATATAGATCAGAAAAAAACAAAAGAAATGGGTTCAAGAGTCGTGGATTGTAAAAGGGGAAAAATGGCTTTTTTCTCTGCGAGAAGAGGTAAAAAATGTTCTGTAATTTTGACAGGGATGGCAATGTGAGCTTTATTGGGAAGCTATCGATTATAAGGGATGATAAGAATATCAATGTGATTGGATATACTTAGATGCATTTTATGTCAGTTACATAGAAACAGATATTCCCATGTGAATTTTTATTGGGAAAGTGAATATTTTACGATGTTTAAAAGAGCCTAGGAAATTATTACCTAATAATGGGAGAGTGCTTCTAAGAACCTAATTTATGAATGAATTTTCAAACAAGTCTCTTGCCTTTCACTAACACACACCTTTTGCTCTATTCATTTTTGCTCACTGATAAGTTTTATTGAGCGTTTGTTCTCTTTTCATACCATAAAATGAGCATTGTCTGTGCTAAGTGTAAATAAAAAAGAACTATATATATATATATATACATATATATAATTATATATATATAATTTTATATAGTGTCTAGGTCTAGGTGGGAGGGTAATATGAATTAAATATAATTAAATTAAATATATATTAATTAATTAATATATCATTCTCCTATACTTAAATTACTTAAATTATGTATTAATTCAATATTTATATACATGTTATAATTATATAATATAAATAATAATATATAAATAAAATAAAAACAGAAATCTTTTATTGGCCACCTACCATGTGCCAGCCTTGTGCTAGGTAGGGACTTTTCACATTATTTCATTTAACCCTCACAGTCACACAGTGAAGTAGAAACTGAGACTCACAGAGGTTCACCAATTTATCCAAAGGCACAAAGCAAGGCCAAGACATGAACTCAGGTCTCACAATACTGCATGCAGGGTGTTGCTTTAAATAGTCTGTGATCATGTCTAGTGACATAATTTTATTTCTAGATCTGTGCTAGGGGTAGAAAACAGTTGATCCTTATCTGCTGCCTACAACTCTTGATGTAAAGCCCTTTGACTCACCATTTATTATTATTTTCTCCAATAAACAAATCTAATTTCTTAATGGTCCTCAATCTTTTATTTCTTTTCTGCTTGGTTGGTACTGTCACTTTATCATCTTTCAGAAGTCTGTGAGGTCCTCAAATCATGGCAGTTTTAATTACAAAAGGCTAACCATAACAACTTTTCCCCTAAGCTCCCACATCATGAGTTAGGCAGTGAGTTTGTGGGTGAGACCAACAGGAGAATAATCTGCAATATTATGCAATAGTGTAATAATGAATTTGGAGGATACTCTGCAGAGTATGCACCCTAGCCAGAAAGAATCCTTAAAGTGAATTGTGAAAATGGTTTTGTGATAAACCTACTGGACCATGAGTCTGAACACCAAGAAGTTATTTATGACTGAGCCAGTAAATGTGACCTTGTCAAATTCCTTAAATGTTCAGTGCTGCTGTTTCCTCAAATATAGAAGAAAGAATTCATTAAACAATCTTTCAGACCCCACCTAGTCAATAAAGCTGTTGGATTGAGCTCTATATAAGAACCTCTTAGGAGTAGGGCTTTCCTTAAAGTAATGGGTTATGGAGGGAGAACAAACAAATCACTTTCTTTTGGCCTTTTACATATAGACTAACTTCTCAAGTAGCAAGCCATCAGAAGCCAGAAGGAAAAATCAAAGACTAGATGTATCCATTCATTCCTGACATACTATAAAAATCCAAAATACCCACCTGAACTCAGTTAAGTTCAAAAGGGCTTTTGTTTTCCTAAGAGGAGTTAAACTTAAAATCACACCAAATGTCTCAGGAGTTAATGCTGCTGTTCAGATATCTTAGCTCAAATCTCTTGTGATTTACTGTCACAAAAATTTCTGAATGATACCAAAGCAACCCTACCTAACAAACAAAAAGAGAAGCTATAACCGTATATTGTCATGTGTGACAAGTTAATGTGGAACATTTTCTAGAGCTGCCCTCTCCAAAGGTTCCAACACACAAACATCAGGCTGAGTGTACTTAAACAAGCAGCGTTTGAATTCATTCCAGCCTCTCCATTTACAGCAATTTAAGACTATTTGTATTCAGGAAACAAAATAACAAGGGACAGCTGTTTCTCCACTTTGTTCTTACTTCTATGCTATTTGAAAACACTTTGACAAGCTAAAGTTGTAAAAGAGCATCATCTTTATAATTTAGGGTAGAAGCAAGTCAGGTAAAATTATGGAGACTAGCATAAAATCAATAGTTTCCTTTTTAAGCCAATTGTACTAACAGACAACTAGCTTATATTTTGGAATACAGGCAATATGCTGGGTGTTTAACGTGTTATATCTTCAATCTTAAGAGATTCAAAACTGAGCCTATACAAGAGCAGAACCCACCACCATGGGTGGTCCTCCATATAATTAGCCCTATGAAGCATGCCCATAGCATTATGGGTCACACCACTCAAGCTGAAGACGGCTCAGCTGATGTGCATGGGAATTACCTCAACAATCACTATCAGCATTTCACAGTATAAAAATGTTATGACATGATAATAAATTACCTTCTCCTCTGATTACCAGAAGGAAATCTGGTATGGCTACCACAATCATATCACTGAAGCCGTGGACAGCACTGCACCCACAAACTTAAACTGTCTTCATTGTTATTCAACCAAACAACAAAAGGATGATGTATGAGGGCCTAGGGTATGCCTTACGCTATCCTATCTCCATGGGGGATTGTAATGTCATGCTCAAGGAATTCCAATTTCCAGTGCTTGGCTGGGCTACACACAGCCTGAAATTTTCAAAGACGATCACAGCCTATTGGAAACGCACCTTTCAGAACTCTGCATATGAAGAAATGAGTTTGGAATCAAACTCTAAATTGCTACTTCAAAATATGACACTATTACAGCTACTTAAAAGAAAAAACACAAACTCGCTGATTGAATGTGCCTAAAAGAACGCTTTTGATTAAAAAAAAAAAAAAACTCATCAACAGATTTTTTCCTGCTTCCTAGGATGTGTGAGAGTTGCTTCTTTTCCTCAGATACCGCACATGAATATTAACAAAAGAACACTGTGCACGGGAGAAATGCTTTTTTGTAAACTCAACGGAACGAATGTTAACTGTTTTAGGAATACGTTAGGGTAAGGGCGGAGGTGGGGGGGGAGATGGGGGGAGTCCGAATGCATGTGATTATTTTTAGGTAGCAAATTACCTTCAAAAGGAGCCAGATGGCTCTAGGAACACATCTGCAGCTTTGGTTTTCATTTTCTCACTACTCACACTGATAATGACAGGGTCATTGAGGAGATGGGCACAAGCAGTCCTATGAAACAGACACTGCCTTGTGTGAAAGTAGGAAAAAAATGAACCCTAAGATTTTTTTAGCTGAGACTATACAAAATTGGACTTCCATCATTGTTTAGCCAATTGACAAACTTTTCCTTCATGGTTCCTGTACATAGTGGTGAGGAACTTGTTCACGGCCATTACAGCACTGGGGGAAATAGGAGGGGAAGTTTGCAGATTGAAGATTATCCATGAATTAAAAACAACCTTCCTTTTCTTTCTTTTTTTTTTTTTTCTTTTTTTTTGCGGTACGCGGGCCTCTCACTGCTATGGCCTCTCCCATTGCGGAGCACAGGCTCCGGACGCGCAGGCTCAGCGGCCATGGCTCACAGGCCCAGCCGCTCCACGGCATGGGGGATCTTCCCGGACCGGGGCACGAACCCGTGTCCCCTGCATCGGCAGGTGGACTCTCAACCACTGCGCCACCAGGGAAGCTCAAACAACCTTCCTTTTTATGAGAGTTTTTGTTGTTTCTATTGCCTCTGAACAGCAAGGGAACCATTATCAAAGTGAAAAGGCAACCTACTGAATGGGAGAAAATATTTGCAAATCATATATCCAATGAGGGGTTAATATCCAAAACACATAAAGAACCCATATAACTCAACAACAAAAAACAAACAACCTGATTCAAAAATGGGCAAAGGATCTGAATAGACACTTTTCCAAACAAGACAAACAGGTGGCCAACAGGCAAATGAAAAGACGCTCAACATCCCTAATTGTTAGGGAAATGAAAATCATAACCACAATGAGAAATCACCTCACACCTGTTAGAATGGGTATTAATAGAAAAGACAAGAAACAGAAAATGTTGGAGATGATGTGGAGAAAAGGGAACCCTGGTGCACTGTTGATGCACTATGACATTTTCCATCTCATTCAGTTCTAAACTAAGGAACTTTATTGTGATAAAACAATAAGGAAATAATACAACAATTTTATGTCATGGCCACTGTGCCAGTTATCAGTGTATTGTTTTCCACCTTTCTCTGCCTTGTTTTATAATAGTGGAGCTGGATCCTGTAAACACATCTCCTTTGCCAGCTGGGAGGATGGTCAGCCTTTGTGGTAGACCCCTACTGAGGAAGAGGCTGGTGGAGGGGGTGGAGGGAGGTCTTCCCCTTACTTCACGTGCAATTTATTATTCTTTCTCCTAGTGCACAATCACCAGTGGAGAAAAGGATATCCAGTGGTACTCATATTCCAGCAAGTTTCACCAGCACCCCCAAGGGAAGCTGCCTAGTGAGTTTTGCGGGTCCTTGATTTGGCAGCTTCCCCAGACAGTCTCAGGAGGAGCCGGGCAGATGGTTTCTTGCTAGCTACTGCTGGCCTGCATCACCTCAACAAACTCTACCATCCAGGGGTTACTCCCACACCCTCTGCAACAAAGTCTGAAACTCAGCTTTGGGGAGGAGGGTGGGTAGTAGGTAGCGGGGGCTTCCAAGTCTATCTTTTCCTTGGGCCTTTTCTGTCCACACTAGGGATAGTAGCTGACTCTGTGTTTTCTAATTCTGAATTCTTTGGAGTTCTCTTTACCCCTTAGTGCTTAATATCCTGATACTAGTTAATAATAGCATTAAAATTCCCGTGTTCAAACTACTGGCATGGATTCTGTCTCCTAATTGGACCCTGAGTGATACATTCAGTTAGTTAAAATATTCAGGAAAGAGGATAAAGAGACATATTAATTAAAGAAACAAATGAAGCAGCTGAAAGTTACAAAGTTTGGAAAACTATGAAAACACACCATGGAGGTGTGAAAAAGGAGACCAGTATGGCAGAAACTATTAGCTCTTTGCTAAAATCTGCCATCTTCCTTTTGATATTCACAGAATTACAGCCAGACACATGACTGCCCAGCTGGTCTTCATTCACCTGCTGCCTTGCAGTTATGTATGGCCACCTGACCAAGTTCTCACCAACAGAGTATGAGTGGAAGTAACACATGTCACATCCTTCTCTGGGACTCGAGAGATCATGAATGTCTCTACTACATTCTTTTCCTCCTTTCTGGTGGGAACCCAGATGTAAAGTGACTCAGCTTTGACCATGCAGATGACAACATTGCTCTAAAGCGTGGTAGAACAACAATTTAGAAGGAACCTCGTTCCTGGTTGACTGTGAAAAGCAGAGATGCCCCTACAAAACTGGACCACTCACCTAAAATCTGATTCACAGAATAAGATAATTTTAAGCTACTGTAATTTAGGGTCTGTTTGTTATAGCAGCTGCGTTTTACCCTAACAGAACTGCCAATCAGGGAAATCACTACTGTTTCTGTGTCTTTCCAGCCTAGATGTCATTATCTAATTATACTTTTTCAGAAATATTAAACTATCATTCCCCTATTTCCATATCCAAATGTCTTTTCAATCCCCCCAAAAAATTATTTCCAATCTCTAGAACATCGTCTTGGTCTTCTCTGTCATTCTATAAGCCTGGAATGTTTTTACTCTTTCTATTGTTTCATTTTCTAATACCTCCCACCTTTCAAAAATTATCTCATCTCACCCATAACACATTTTTGACCAGATTAATTCTACTTTTTCTAACTATGAATGCAATTATTTTCTGAACAAGTCACAAGGCTAAGCATCAATTCCAAAATGAAATGTCTCCTGTCTAGAATACTTAAGATATGCATTTATTTTTTATAATAGGATCCTTCTTGTATTTAATTTTAATCTCATCAAATAGATTATAAATTCTCTGAAAATAAAGCATCTTTCTAACTTTCATTAAGTCTAACCCAGTGTTCTATACAAAGGAAATATTAAAAAGCTTACTGTTTTAACTTTTATTCTGAACTAATAGGAACCAGCATTCTGTGGAGTAATGGATTCATTGTGTGGGTCAATAAATATAAAAGATAAGCCTGGAACTTGCTGACATACCAGAAAGCTAGAAAGCCATCAAATATTACTAGCAATATGTCAAAAGAAACCAATCTGAAGAGGCCCCCACTTATCAAAAATAGGACAATTTAAGCCTCAATATGCATAAAAATTTGCAATGGATAGAGGCACACATGTTTATTTTTCTCCCTAGTTTACAGATAAAGATATTTAAGACAGGAACAGAAAAAGTAGGTAACTCGTCCAAGTTCCTGCAGGTTATAAGTTCTTATTTAACCACCATTCTCCATAATTTTATAGGATCAGTGCACAGCTATAAGAAGAAATGTCTTTTTCTGGCTCTATTTATTCTAAGAATATCACTGCTACTTTGGGGGTGGGTGGAGAATAAAGAAAAGACAAATAAATATAGAAATAAAAGAAGTAGGTACTTCCCTGGTGGTGCAGTGGTTAAGAATCCGCTTGCTAATGCAGGCGACACAGGTTCGATCTCTGGTCTGGGAAGATCCCACATGCTGCTCAGCAACAAAGCCCATGCACCACAATTAGTGAGCCTGAGCTCTAGAGCCACAGCTACTGAGCCTGTGTGCCACAACTACTGAAGCCCACACGCCTGGAGCCCGTGCTCTGCAACGAGAAGCCTCTGCACCTCAAGGAAGAGTGGCCCCCGCTCACTCGCTGCAACTAGAGAAAGCCCGTGCACAGCAACGAAACCCCAACGCAGCCAAAAAAAAAAAAAAAAAAAAAAAAAAAAGTGAAGAAGAAATGAAGTTAAGAAGATAGGAAATCTACATCCTATCTTCTTAATCTTTAGGGGTCCGTGAATATTTGTAGGGGTTCCTTCATTTGACCTTTCAATCCAAACTCATTTTTTCTCTAACCCATATTCTGCCACACTTTATCTTTGCAGAACTTGTTCTATTCTTATACTATTTATAATGTTTCATCAATGAAAATGATTATTCATAAAAAGGATTTATTTTCTATTAATTGGGGGTGACAGGTATGAAGATTAAATAAGTCTAGACATATAAAGTGCATGGAACACTGCCTAGAAATAGTAAATACTCAATGAATGTTAAATATTATTATTGTTCTTGTTACTAATTCCTACTTTGTATTCCACATGTCAAGAGCACATGAACTAAAAAATGGAACTGAGAAGTTCTCTCAGTATTACATTAAGAGAATGAAAGTTTATGACTTAAAACTAGAGTTTTATCACTTAAGAAGTCAAACAACATTTGCCCTTTTATTATCAGTTTCTGAAGCTGCATACCAAACAGGATAGGGCTGTGCGAGTGGTTGACCCTGGCAGAGGGGAATATTTTATCACCGATATTGTTTAGAATTGCCTGTGCATAGTTACAGTTAAAAGGCTGACCAACTTTTAGTCAGTGTTATTACTGTTTTAAATCTATATCCTATCCCATCTACAGAGTACCCAATATTTTTTGTTGTTGTTGTTTTGTTTTTTTTGCAGTACGCAGGCCTCTCACTGTTGTGGCCTCTCCCGTTGTGGAGCACAGGCTCCGGACGTGCAGGCTCAGCGGCCATGACCCACGGGCCCAGCCACTCCGCGGCATGTAGGATCCTCCCGGACCGGGGCACGAACCCGCGTCCCCTGCATTGGCAGGGGGACTCCCAACCACTGTGCCACCAGGGAAGCCCCAGAGTACCCAATATTGAAGGCATCTGGGGCGGGACGCTCCTGCTATCCTTACCCCTTGCTATGCCACTGATTTCCTGCAATAATGTTGGAATCATGTAAGCAATAATACTATAGACAATAATGATTCTTTTGAATGTGGGTATTTTATGATCTACTCTTATATCTGTAGATCATTTATTATACACCAGGTGTAGTCGGAAGTACTTCACATATATTAACTCCAAGATCCCTCATAACAGCCTTTTAATGAAGATAAAAATATTTTTTAAATAACTTAAGGATTTTAGTTCAAAAACTTCACTTAAAAAGAGTCACTACTGCTTTTCTATGAGCAAAGATACTGGTAAGATTTTAAAATTGCTTTGTACTATAGAATTGAGTTTTACCTTGTAGACTGAAATAACAGCTACTGTCTGAGAGGGAATTAATTTAACCTCTTTGAAATGCTAATTGAATTCTTATCTACAAACCCAATATTTGCATTGTTGAGATACGTAAAGGAAATATAAAATCCATAGGGCGATGAAATGATAAAAGACATTTGTTTAATGAAATAACTAAAAAGAAACAGTCACTTTTAGTCTGGGTCTATGTTCTGTCCCAAGTGTAGGAATAGAACAAAATAATACTAATACACGGAAAACATATGACACTTAACTATATAGTAGTGTTTGTTATTGGGATTGTTTTGACAATACACAGAGGAATATTTCCTGAATTTTAAAAACTAGAAAACTTTCAAATAAATAACTGAATGATTTCAGTGATTTCTGTGAGCCTAAGAACTTAAAATTTTCACCAGCTTCCAAGTGTTCATTCTTGTAAGGCCAACATCATTTATGCTTTACATATTCCTATCAGTATATTCTGTTATAATTTTAATTATAATTTTAATAAAAAACATTTTCCATTGGTAGGAAATCTTACGACATAACTCCCAATGTAGCTGATTGGTGGGAATGATTCATAATGAAACAGATACATAATAATCCATACTACACTACATATTGTAACAATAGCTGCATATTTTTAGACTCCCATATTTCAATCCACCTCAAGTAACCCTACTTCCAAAGTACATTAGTGTGGGGAATTTTGTCTACTTCCCATTGGAATTTCCTGGTATAAACTAGTTCAGACCAAGCAATTATTATTATTTTGTGTAATTCATTTGGCCGTAGCTAAAGATTTTCATTCGTAGATTTTTAAAGGAAAACTGAATATATAATATTTTCCTTCCTCTTTATTATGGACTATGGTAATGGCATAAATTACATATAATCATAAGAATATAAGATTATATATTTTAATTATTTAATTCAAATTATAAGAGAAAATAAATAGGTTTTCACCACTGAATATGGAATGGATTTTTGTGTACATAAGAGGACATTTTTCATATTGAAACTAGTACCATGCCAGAAAAAGTTTTATAAGTAAATTCCTGTCTTATGATAAGAAACATGCATGTTCATATGTGTGGAAATGAAAGAAAGAGTGGGTGTTTGAGAATGCTAGAGGTGTTGATTTAGACGGAGTATAATTGTACTTGAAATTCTGATGCTTAAAATCACTGTGAATCAAAATAATGTGTACATGAAACAAATCAATCAACAGGCCTTCTCTAATAACTGACATGTGAGCAGAGCAATATTGAACCAGGATTGAACTCAAGTCAGGCTGTCAGTCATGATTTACCTGGTGGAGCATTTTGTTGGCGTGAAAGTGAGTAATGTCTTTGACTAGAACATACAGAAAAATAGAGTCATCAGACAGACAGAATAGAGATTGACTTGCTTAAAAACTTCTATTGAACCAAAGCCAGTATTTATCCTAATTCTCCCAGTGTAGGCTCATACAACACAGGTCGTAGTTGAAGTTGCAGTATAATAACAGCAGAGTGCTGGTTATTGCTCTGAATATACTTTAAACTGCTAAAACAAAACAACACAAATTGGATTATTTCCCTTTGCTGTTTTCTGGTATACTAGATCTTATTCATAAAAATGATCAGTTAAATAATATATATTAACTTTTTCTCTACTAAATAACTTGATCTACTAGCCTAGAGGTTTAAACAGACTCCCCCAAACCCCAACATAAAAGGCTCTCAACAAAAGACTGCCATGTTTTCTCTCTTGTTAGTTTTCTAGAGATCATGATGATGCTCTCCATTCCCTTCCTGAGATTACACATTTTTAGTGATGTTTCAGTGGCTGGGGATGAGGAAAGAGTTTTCCAGAGGGTCTCACACCTTTCAGGACATCACTGGGATCAAGAAGTACAACATCCAGAGAAAGCCTAGTAGCATAAAGGATGATTCAGCTCAGCAATGGATCAGGGAGACAATATTTGTCTAGATGAATGTATTCAAGGGGATAACAGATTCCTTCATGGCCTAATCTACCTAACCCCTCCTTCTTTTTTCCCTTTGTGAACCCTTACTCATGCTTCAGATCTCTAGTTAAATATCATTTGGACCGAGATGTCCTCCCTGACCCCCTGACTAGGTTAAAGTACCTTATTATACACTCACACTACTCGCCACTTCTCCCTTGTATAATTCACTGTTACTTATCTGTTTGGCTGTGTTTATCTAATTTTGACCTAAATTTCTAGTTCCTTGCCTATAACACGCACTCAAAATTTTTTGTTAAAAGAATGAATAAATAACTGAGATCAGTGAAAGCAGTTATGTTTTATCCTGGGCTTCTAGGGAGAAAATTTAAGGTAGGTAGTTTGAGCTTGATAAGTCAATACCGGACCATCTTTCTCTATCACTTCTTAATGATTTCTTCCTCTGGTTTGGAGTCACAGCTCTCAGCTTATTTTAGCATAAGGAATACAATTAACCTGATGCCTTGAGAAACACAAACGTCCTTAACTTTATAGTACACATGCTACAATGCTACAAATAATTTTTACCAGCTTAATGAATGGACCATATAGCAGCCATCTGATTCTTCGACTCATTCCTTGTTTATGTACTTGGAGGCTCCAGGTGTTGCCAATAGCTTAGAATTATTTTTAATAGGCTAATGGTTGACATTAGAACAAACCATGTGCACTTGAGCATGATAAACATCATATCAAAAGTGTTGCTGGGCTTCCCTCGTGGCGCAGTGGTTGACAGTCCGCCTGCCGATGCAGGGAACACGGGTTCGTGCCCCAGTCCGGGAGGATTCCACATGCCACGGAGCGGCTGGGCCCGTGAGCCATGGCCACTGAGCCTGCGCGTCCAGAGCCTGTGCTCCACAATGGGAGAGGCCACAACAGTGAGAGGCCCGCGTACCGCAAAAAAAAAAAAAAAAAAAAAAAAGTGTTGCTAGTATCATAGCTATCTCACATATTAGACTGACCTTGCACTTAAAAACAATAGCAACGCAATTATGGTCACTGTTAAATTCAGAATCACATACTTTAGCTCACTCAATGATTACACTTATTCATGGAGCATTTCCTGATGAGGATTCTGTACTCTTTCAATAGAATACTGCAAGACACTAAAATCGGTCATGTAAATTCACTTTCAACATTAACTAGAATCGGAAAGAATGTGTTTTAACAAACATATTGCATCATATTACATTCTTCTTTAGAGTGTCACTGATAACAAAATTCCCAATCTACATTTGGTCTTCAAACACCAGTGTCCTGTCTCTGCATTAGAGACTTTGTTTTCAGTTACTCAGCACTTGCACAAATATTTTCCTTCTCTCTTCTCACTCCCTGTTTGAGTAACAAAGAGTATAACACATATTAGGCAGTCTAAAATCTTCTCTGATGTTGTCCAGAGGCAGGTAGTCAGATAGCTTTCGAAGGAAAAGTCCTCCTCAACACAGAAAAACATGCTTAAATATTTTGTAAGGGACTTTGTAAAGACGGAAATAAATAGGAAACTACAAGCTGGTGAATCCACTCCTCTAATGTGTCTTTGCTGTCATACAAGCAGAATTTAATTCAAAACTGAACACCGCTTTGGAAATTTACTTTCCTCAAGAAAAGTGCAGACTTGAGGAGAAAGTAATTACTAAATATAAGTGACGAAAGGGAACAATGGGCCGAAGCCTAAACAGATCATTATAGTTGTTACCAGAGGGTTTCAGAGTCACGAAGAGATAGAAAATGGTATGTGCATGTTTGACCTTTTAATATTACACCCTCATTAGCTGCCTTCTAAACTCTGAAATGTTTGACATGTAATTTAACTTCTGAGAAGATAGGCCATCTCTAGCCCTTACAGAGCAATTCTGTTTAAAACAGAAAAAGAACAAAAGAAGAAGAAGACAAAAAAAAGTAAAAGAAGAGGAAGAAAAAAGTATTGTGTGACTACAGTTTTAGAAACTTACAGACAATATTTATCATTTGGGACAGTCTTGAATCACCTCTAGTACTTTTTTTTTTTTTTTTTTTGTGGTACGCGGGTCTCTCACTGTTATGGCCTCTCCCGTTGCGGAGCACAGGCTCCGGACATGCAGGCTCAGCAGCCATGGCTCATGGGCCCAGCCGCTCTGCTGGACCGGGACACAAACCCTTGTCCCCTGCATCGGCAGGCGGACCCTCAACGACTGCACCACCAGAGAAGCCCCCACCTCTAGTACTTTTAATAGAAGTTGTAAGTTTCTCATTATTGATTTTGACACTTTTTATTTTTCTGGTCATCGTTTATTGCTATTGACTGGGGAGAGGCTGCAAACACAAATATTTGTGCAAATTTAAATTTAAAATAGTTCTTAAAGAGCTCAATGAATCTTTACCATAACTTACATAAATTGCACAGAGATAAGTAATGATGACTTTCAAAGTATCTACTAGAGAAGAGGTGATATTTGCTATCTAATTCTTTGCTGACTATTAACACATTTGATATTAAAAAATATCCTCGTGGATCCTTTATGAAAAATTAGATGCTGAATTTTTTAGACAAAAATTCTTCAGCATAAATATTATTGTCAGACAATAGGATCAGTAGCTTGGCTACCCTATCAAGTGAGAAGAATCCAATAAGCAGCCTATTTACCTGTTCCTTATTTCAGATCCACTGGACTAACAATTCACGCTTGAAAATCATAATTGAAGAGAAAATATGACTATAAACTCCTCAAGCACTGGCATTGTGTGGTTTCCTCTCTGAATCCTCAACACTAGCAGATTCTCAGCAGATGAGCCTCTTTGTTTTTCTTTGTTGCTTAGTGGTCTGGTTCAGAAAATAGTAATAAAATCCTTTATTACAAAGTTCTTATATTTTCCAGAAAATTTTTTTCCATGTTATTTTTATCCATTATCCCTTTGGCACAATGTGAAATTGTGAGGACACGTACCAGGTGAAACATCTAAAGTGCCTTCTTTACTTCTCGAATTACATGGTTTTCAGACTCATCTCTTAGTGGGAACTTTATTCTAAAATATATGAAGACATCCTAAGTGCATGTTTTTCACAATAAATATTTAATTGGTTGATGGGAAAGAACTGTTACCTTTTTTATATATTCTACTGCTCCAACTAATTTAATTAAAAGAATATATTTATTTTGCCCAAACCAAGTTTAGCTGCTTCCTATTAATTGAAGAGGTTCATGTTAACTCATCACGGAAATGGATGTTTCCAATACAATGGACAGACTGACATGTACCGTAACTACTCTTCATGATGACAGCTGTGAAGGTTTTTGTTCTTTTTGTTGGTAGAGACAAACAAGAAGTGGAGAGGTGGGAAGGGATACATCCTTCAAACTCCTAGTTTCCTTCAGGCCTTCTCTTCTACTCACTTCTATCTCATTTTCTCTGCATCATCTCTGATTACAAACAGAATTCATAATTTACTCCATCGCCATAGTCATCTAGCCTTTGTATTAATGTGTGCCTTGCTCAGGGTTGGAGCAGAGAGAAACTTTTTACTTAAATGAATTTATATTTTTATCAGCATTGCTTGAGAATGCTCATTTTCTCATATACTAACTAGACAGAGTCTGTTTTTAATTTGCCAATCTAGTTTGTAATATATTTTTATGTATTTTTCCGATTACTAATGAGAGTGAATATTATTTTGTTTACCAAGCATTTGAGTTTCTTTTGGGAATGACCTTCTTATATTTTGCCCATGTTGCTATTATGTGATCATTTAAAAATGACTTATTGAAAAGATTGATATACTTTTCTAGTTCTTATCTTTTAAATGTGTATGTTATATTTCAATGTCCTTAAATCAGTAGAAGCAGATTTTTCATCAAGAACACAATATATTCCTTAATTTTCATCTTTAATTATCTTTTTTTTTTAGAGTATTGAGTAGAGTTCCCTGCGCTATACAGTAGGTTCTCATTAGTTATCTATTTTATGCAGAGTATCAATAGTGTATATATGTCAATCCCAATCTCCCAGTTCATCCCACCCTCCACCCCCTCCTTTCCCCCTTGCTATCCATATGTTTGTTCTCTCTGTCTTTGTCTCTATATAATCATCTCTTACATAGAGAATGCCAAAAATAGGGACCCTGAGAAATATGTTTATATGTATAATAGTGAATTTCTTTTGAGAGTTACCAGATCAACTAAAATGAACACAGATACTGGGCTATTCAATTATAACATTGAGTAAGGAATTATTTAAATATTTACATTCTTTTAAAAATCACATTAACTTCATAAGTTTGGAAATAGTTACCTTACAACATTACTTAACAAGTACAAACTAATTATAAACTAAAGCATCATTTGTCCCTCTCCAGCATTTTTAAGTTTTCTTTTTTTTTTAAGTGATAAAAGCATATTTTAATCAGAAATTATTGCAATCAAGGAAAGGAGGTCTCATGATAGAACTGGGCTCAATTCTGAATACAAAGAAAAGTGGGAATTTATAGCTATGGAGCAGAGTCGGGGTGGTAGTTGGTGGGTGGAATGTAGGGTCAATTCTTGCTAACAGATCTAACAGGATTCTTGCTGAGGGCAGTCAGGGTGATCGGATAACACCTGGGGGATGCTGAAGGATGAGGCCCATGAACAGACATTGAGGGTGGAGAATTCTGGCTAAATCAACTTGGCTTTTAAGTTTTCTTAAAGCAAAAAGATAACTTTTTAACAATGGGGGAAATTATTCTTGTTTGTAAACAAAGTTACTTTTAAATAAAGTTTTTAAAATGTTTTGACACAAAAGGATGGACAAATCAATTGCATAAAAATTACCACACGATTACATTTAATGGAGCCAGTACAAACTTAAATATGTCCTAAGTCTCAGGCTTATGTTATCTACAGATTAGTAAGTTTTTGTGCTACTTTAATTTTAGGTGTTTTGGCTAAAGGTCAGTCAAGGTTAAAGTTTCAAAAAAGTAATGTTATTTAAACATGGAAAATACCTTAAATATAATTATTTTCATCTTGCATATGTATATGTACTTGGAGAGAGGAGCTGCAGGCACAGTTTTTCTTAATGAGCTATAGCTATGCTTAAAAGAGCCCATGTGATATGCTAATTCAAATTTCTTGATAAAAATTGGTTTAATATTTTTCCAGGTTTTAAAGTTTGCCCAGTAAGAGTGCCAGTACAAACAATGAGAGGTATTTATTTATTCATTCTTCTCTTTGAGGAGTCTCCTAAGCAAGTTTTTTTTTTTTATTTGTGAAATTATATTTAATTGGATTTCTAATCATTATTATGCCACTTGTGAAAAGCTTTCTTCTTTTACTAATTTTGTTCTACATGTTTTACAGTTGCATTTCTAATGTTTAAAAAGTGCTAACTGAATACCTATTGATATTTTATGAATGTATTTTAGAAAGCTCTACTGTCTCATTTCAATTATAAATATCTTCATTTGAGAACTAGTACTTTGTAGAGAAACAGTTGAATATTTTTTGAGAGAAAAATGCAGCTTCATCATAAAAAGCTGATTCTCTCATACATACATAAAGGTAGAGAAAGATCATAGGTAATTAGTTCTTTTTTGTTTAACTTTTGTTTTTTTAATTTCAAGTTTTCCATTTTAGAATTCAGGACAAAGCCTCCTCCTTCACTCCAATCCCCCACAAAATCCGTCTTCTTCAGATCTAGAAATCTCTGATAACATAAGGCTGAAATTCTAAATACCCAAGATAGTTGGGCATGAAATGACCTGCTGCAAAAGCTATTTCTTTAAAAGATCTTTTATCTTTATAATTCATATAATTTTAAAGTTTTAGTTTGTAATGTAGCTATTTGTTTCAATATAATAAGAATGTTATAGACTTGAGACCACAAGACTCCTAAAAGAAAACACAAGCAGTAAGCTCCTTGACATCAGTCTTGGTAATGATTTTTTTTTGATCTGACACCAAAAGCAAAGGCAACAAAAGAAAAAAACAAATAAATGCAACTATCTCAAACTAAAAAAAAACTTTTGTACAGAACAGGAAACTATCAACAAAACAAAAAGACAACCTACTGAATGGGAGAAAATAATGCAAATAATTTAGGTGAAAGGAGTTAATATCCCCAATATATTAAAAACTCATAAAACTCAATAGCAAAAAACAAAATATCTGATTAAAATATGGACAGAAGCTCTAAACAGACATTTTTCCAAAGACATTTAGATGGTCAACAGGTAGGTAAAAAGATGCTCAACATCACTAATCATCAGAGAAATGTAAATCCAAACCTCAAAGAGATATCACCTCACACCTGTTAGAATGGTTATTATCAAAAGGAGAGAAAATAACAAATGTTGGTGAGGATGTGGAGAAAATGAACCCTCATGCACTGTTAGTGGGAATGTAAGTTCTATAGCCACTATGGAAAACAGTATGGAGGTTCCTCAAAAAATTAAAAACAGAACTATCATATAATTCAGCAATTTCACGTCTGGAAGTAAATGAAAACATTAACTCAAAAAAGATATAAGTATCCCATGTTCATTTCAGTGTTATTTACAACAGCCAAGATATGGAAACAACCTAAGTGTACACTGATGAATGAAAGGTTAAAGAAGGGGTGTGTGTGTGTGTGTGTGTGTGTGTGTGTATCTATGTTATGGAATATTATTCAGATATTAAAAAGAATGAAATCTTGCCATTTGTGACAACATGAATGGACCTTGAGGACATCATGCTAAGTGAAATAAGTTAGACATGAAAGAGAACAACCATGTGCTCTCCCTTATTTATGGTATCTAAGAAAAACAACAATCAACAACAACAACAAACCAAGCTCACAGATACAGAGAATAGCTTAGTGGTTGCCAGAAGCATGGGATGGGGAGTAGGCAAAATGGGTGAAGGGGTTCAACTTCCAATGACTACAGCTAAAAATACCATACTGCATATTTGAAAGTTGCTGAGAGATCAGATCTTAAAAGTTCTCATCACAACAAAAAAATTTTTCTATGTATGGTGATAGATGTTAACTAGATTTATTGTGGTGATTATTTCACAATATATACAAACATCAAGTTATTATATGTACACCTGTACTAATATAATGTTATATGTCAATTTTACAATTAAAAAATTATAGATAAAATCTACAATAAAATATGCTGTAAATTACTTAACATAAAATAAATTAGACAGTTTAGAGAAAAAAAAAAAAAGCCTTTCAATAATATCTTGTTCCCCAAGCCAAGAAAAAAATGAAGCACAAGAAACTATACAAAAAGCCAGGAAAGCAGTCTGGAGAACAGAAATAGGGACAAGGTTTTGAAATTACAGCACAATCTTCTTCTCAATCCTTTCTTGATGTGACAAAGATTGGTATTCGGTATTCCAGGTCTGAAAAGTCTGGGCCCTGGAGCTGAAAGTGTCTATAGGGTGACAATTCACCAAAACTTGCAATAAAGGCAATTTGATCACAAGGACCCTAGGTGAGATATAAACTAACCAACATTTACAATATGATGGTCAAATCCAAATCCAATGTTCCAGGCATGTTCTGACAAGAAAATGGTTGAAGGATTACCTTCCTAGAGCTTTGATTTTATCTCAACATTCCAGAATCTCATCAGTTTTAAGATCTTACACAAGCAGTATCACTTTATTGGTAAGAAAATGGAGCAAGAATTAACACAAAAGAAAAATCTCCCTGTGACTATTCTTTTTACCTAAAATAAACAATATCACCATTTTTTCCAGGCTCTTATACTTGAAGAAGCTGCACGCTTACCAACGACTACATGCATCTCAGAAACATCTGATCACAAATGCTGGACTCCTGTCTTGAAACCGCTGGATTATGTTAGCCTAAAGGTAGTCTTTTCCCCAAACTTTGAATATTATAGAATTCAAGATAATGAAAAATCTTTTTAAAAAAATGATGTCTACTTATTAGTCATGCAACACTATGAGTTTGTCCACCTCATCATGAAGTCCTTATTTAGTAATGAAACGCTGATTAACACTGATTAACTGATAGATCACTGATTAAAATGGTTCATTAAGGAAGTAACTTGCATCTTATTAATAAACAACCGAATTATCTTCATCTCACAAACTGTCATTAAATAGTTTAGTCTTAAAAGGAATTTCTCTATCTCCTCCAAATAGTAATTCTTTATTTCTTAATATCTTTCTTAATTTCAAAATGCTAGTCTCAGTACATTTACAAAATAAAATTTTAATTAGATTTTTTTTTGTCCTCAGGCAAAATTTTCACCATTCTTGGGGAAAGTTTCATAAAACATTGTACTTAAAACCTCCATGCTAAATAGTCAGGTAATATGCAATAGTCTTTAGTCCCTTTAAATTGTGTCTTTGATTGTTATTTATTCTTCCTCCTTCTACCTCTGAAATATGAATGTTGCCTATGGTTCATCGTAAGCTGGTTATTGTTTTCTCTTTTCTCTTGGAGAACTCACTTGATAAATGCTTTATCTCCACCCAATAACACCCAAATCCTTTCCTCTAGTGCAGCTACTTTCCCAAATGTCTTCTGTTATCTCTATATTTTCATTATTTGTTATGTCTATATTTTCATTATTTGTTATGTCTATTTGATATTGTTCTTTAGCCCAAAATTCAATATTGGACTGTAACTCTGGTCCAGTAAAAGCTCATTAAAGACTACATATAATTTAAAAAATTGGGTTGGGGTCCTGAATGTGCCCTGATTGTTTGTGTGATCTTCCTTAGGGTCACTTAATACCTTCTGTACCTCTAAAAGAATGATATTACAATAGAATGTTGTTTATTCCTCTACTCTCCAATGTAATGTCATTTGATGATTAAAACTAATCATTTCTCCCACCCTTTTGGTTCTTCATGAATCTTCAATTTCTATGATTTATATCCTCATTCTTCTATTCACCCAGGCATTTGGAATCATCTTAAAAATGTCCTGATATTTTGAACTCTAAATCCTGCCATTCAAAATGTATTGGCAATTCACACTTTATTTTGATTCTTGCACAATAATATTCCTCAGATACATCTGTCCCTTCCTATTTCCACTGTATTCTCCATGATCTAGATATTACTTCCCCTCTGACATAATATCAAAATCATCCTAACTCTTCACTGGTCTCTAATTTCTATTCTCCCATTCCTTTCCTTTCCTTTGTTTCACTGAATTGTTTTCTTCTATTTTTCTTAATTTTCTTCTCTTCATCCTTATTTTGTTCCAAAGGAACAAGGAATAAGGTGATAATCTAAAAAAAAAAAATGTTCTGAATAAAGATGCAGATGTAGAGAATGGACTTGAGGACACGGGGAGGGGGAAGGGTAAGCTGGGACGAAGTGAGAGAGTGGCATGGACTTATATATACTACCAAAAGTAAAATAGATAGCTAGTAGGAAGCAGCCTCGTAGCACAGGGAGATCAGCTCAGTGCTTTGTGACCACCTAGAGCGGTGGGATATGGAGGGTGGGAGGGAGACGTAAGAGGGAGGAGATATGGGGATATATGTATATGTATAGCTGATTCACTTTGTTATAAAGCAGAAACTAACACACCATTGTAAAGCAATTATACTCCAATAAAGATGTTAAAAAAAAAACACCTCCTCTCCAAATTTTAAAAAAGCAGAAAGAATAATCATCAAAAGTGGAGTCATAAAAAGTGGTCAGAAATGAGGTTTGAGATAATAAATGGATGTTGCTTTAAGCTACTAAGTATGTGGTCATTTAATAAGCGCCATGGAAAACTAGTAAAGCATTCCATTCATTCATTAACTCATTAGAACAAATGTTTTACTTTCTGTAAGCAAATTGTCCTTTAGAGGGGTTAGAGTGTCTATTCTTGCAAGGTGATCATTGGGAGAACCAGAAGCCCACTTGGGCAGTATGACTGAGATCTGGGCTCTTTTTCCAAAACATAGCCGCCCCCCTATACCGTCGCTTCCATACTAATGTCTTCCCAACACACTCTTCACTAATCTGTTCATTCCCTAATCACTGACAATATAATGACCATACATGGCCCCTTTGGCTCTAACTTCTATAGCCAGCCTCATTACTCATTCCTTTCTAACACAAACGTCTCCCATCGTTGTCAACTATTTCCTGTCCTCTGCACATACTAGTCTAATACCCATATGGGAGCCACCTCCCTCTGTCCCCCTTAGACATTCTTAATCATTCTTATTCGAATTATTCTCTTCATTCTTTAAAATTCTGATAATTCTTTGGATTAGTTTAAAGCTTAGTGACCTTTTTCTACCATGAAGTCAAGAAGACTTACCACTGTCAAATATACTATATATTTTACATATTTACCTTTTTCATTGTTTTCCTTCTCCTTGTAAGGCTCATAAAGAGAGGAATGTTTACTTTAGTTAACTAGTGTATCCTTAGCACTTAGAATAGTGCCTAGCACAGAGGAGTGCTCAAAAAATATTTGCTGAATAAATTCATAACACTTATTGTCAGTATTACTTATTTCGTGTTGAATTTATAAAGCCATAACTAATCTCATTTGTTAGCTTATTATCATTTAATTTGGGGGGTATGCATATTATGTCCTCATCTGGATTGAGGACCAGGAACCAGTGATCATTGCAGTGCACCCCCAGAATAAGGCCAGTGTAGCCTAAGTAATGCAACAAAAATTTTTGGACTGAATGGAAAGAAAAAGTTGGACATTGTATCTTTGTATTATAACTGTAAGTAGTGTTATATATTCAGCATATCCTTCAAAGTTTTATTCAAATAAATTGTAGTTTTAATGATTCAGATTATAATTGTGAATGTTAATTCTTTGTAATTTATTCATCTTCTATGGACAACAGCTTTTAACATTTTGACTTTGACAGCTTAACCACCTATAGTTTTTATTTTTGGTCAGGTAATTAAATGATCTGCAAAATAATAATTAAATCCTTGGGTTTCCCTGGTGGCACAGTGGTTGAGAGTCCGCCTGCCGATGCAGGGGACACGGGTTCATGCCCCGGTCCGGGAAGATCCCACATGCCACGGAGCAGCTGGGCCCGTGAGCTATGGCCGCTGAGCCTGCGCGTCCAGAGCCTGTGCTCCACAACGGGAGAAGCCACAACAGTGAGAGGCCCGCGTAACGCAAAAAAAAATAATTAAATCATTTAGGCATTAATTGTCCTAAATTTGTGTGAGTGAATAATTTTGTAATAAATGTGTTTTTAGTGATCAGAAACTCATCATAACTTATCTGCCCAGATATTTAGATATTTTTCATATATTCAATTGTTTTAAAACAGGCAACACCTCTTCGCAATACATATAATTGGTGCGCTCATGTCAGAGATTAAAAAAAAATAATCACGCACACTTCTTTACAAGACTGAAAATACACTACCAATTTGTTACTAACATTCTTCATTGTGATGTTATTTAAAGGAGGATAAACACACACAGAACTCACTCTACTTCTCTAAAAAATCACTATCAGGAGCTAAATAAATAGTTAGAACCCAAAAGATGATGAAGGAATTTTCAATTTTTAATTAGTTAATAAATTTCGAAGTAGGTGGCAAAGAAAATACATTAGTAGGTTCTTATCAATGAACATATCTGTACGGAGTCTTCCACATCATGGTCTGTCAATAAATGAAGGAGCTGAAAATTTTCACTAAATGGAAAATAGGCATTTTTAAAAGTGTGTTTATATAGATTATTTTCAGGGATGAACACAGTAGGAAATAAAAATACTGAAGCTGAGAACTAATTTCTTGCAAGAACTGCAATTACAGCTTCTATTATAAGCAAAAATCTGCAAGTTCAGTTTGATATAAAGGATTCTATTCCTGGCATCTGGAGGGGGAAAAATAATAAATAACCACTTGCAAAGAACTCAGATGTATCATTCTATAATAAATCTGAACGACAGCATACACAACCATTTCACATACAACATATATAAGACTAACATTTTAAATTGCAATAATGAAATCAGTGTAATTCCTTTGTAACCAGAAGTATAAAAGACTTCTTCCACAATTTTAATGTAGAGAAACGCAGCTTCATTGTATTGATTTGAAGTTCTCATAAATTCATCATAAAAGCTCATCCACAAATCATAAGACAGTAACTACTCAATTCTAAGTGTGATTGTACAGCTCACAATTTGAGTCCAAAGTGTGATACTGAGACAAGAGAGCTAATAATACGTTTTCTCATCATATGCACAAGTCACAAATTTATTACCTGAAATAGGTAGGGCATATTATAAATATATATATATGTATAGTATATAAATTATATATTAATATATAAGTACATAAAATATATAGTAAATATAGTAGGTACAGCAAATATTATATATAAAAAATTACATACATAAAAGTTTACATATATGTATGTATATATATATACATATGTAT
Organism: Mesoplodon mirus; assembly: GCF_964341445.2. NCBI lineage: Eukaryota > Metazoa > Chordata > Mammalia > Artiodactyla > Ziphiidae > Mesoplodon > Mesoplodon mirus. The sequence goes on from NC_138982.1 coordinate 117,047,784, forward strand.
AGGTACATATGTGAATGTGTGTATGTATATATGTGTGTGTGTATATATATATGTGTGTGTGTGTGTGTGTGTGTGTGTGTGTGTATACATATAGGGTTGGCCCAAAAGTTTGTTTGGGTTTTTCCATAAGATTTTACATAAATAATATTAGATATATATATCAAACAAAAATCTATCATTTGAGTACTACAAGTTTATCTTTAGGGTTCCAAATGTGACACCTTAACCATAACTTTCTTTGTGTTAGACTAAAGCTCCTCTTTTTTTTTTAATGTGCATTTAAAAAAAATTTAAATTTTATATTGGAGTATGGTTGATTTACAATGCTGTTTTAGTTTCACATGTACAGCAAAATGATTTAGTTATACATATTCATATATCTATCCCTTTTCATATTCTTTTCCCATATAGATTATTACAGAGTACTGAGTATAGTTCCCTGTGCTGTAAAGCTCTTCTAATGAAGCACGAAATGCTGCCAGGAAATCTACAGTGTAGTTTCATTTATTTACTTTTTCCTACTGTGTACTTTTAAATGGTGAATATGCCAACCATTGTAGCTGGCATCTCTGAGAAGCTGAGGTGCTTTCTTTCAGAAGATGCAGCTACTTTTTACTAAAGCGTTTCATTTTTATCCATGTTTTCTGGCACACTCCTTTTCAGTTTTCAAAGCAAAATCCAAGGAATCTTATTTTCAAAAACTTGAAAGAACTGGCTAAAATATACTTCTTTTATGGATTTCTGTGTCACAGAATTTACCTCATTGTTTAGAGAACATTGATTTACTCATCTAGATATCTTGAATCCTAGTGCAAGAATAGAGACTCATTTCTGTTCCACCTGGTATTCAAGAGGAAGGTAGAAAAGAATCCGAATAGGGGAAAAGTATATTTGTGTGTGTTTCTGTGTACCTACACATGCATGCACACACACACAAGTGCATGCACATGTGGGCACAAAGAAAATAAGCAGACCAATACCCTGATAACTGGAATTAAAATTCCAGAAGAAATAATAACATAGAAGAATTTAACACAGAGATTGAGATAAGGGAAATTATAGACAGTAAATAATCAAAAGGGAAAGAGAAGAAGGATTTCAAAAGAAACTTCAAAGACTAATTAAAATCAGCCAGATACAGAGAAAGCAGACCTTCAAGCAGAACCATGTAATGCATTAAGAACACAGACAGCTAGAGGAAGAAGACTAGATGTAATCTTAGTACAAGAGAAACAAGCCTCAGTATAAAGATGGAAATTGATTTCACATCAAGGGAGGGACTGGGGCTCTTCCTTTGGTCTGTGAACGGAAAAGATATACAGAGAGGGACTTCAGCTTAGAACAACAGTGGCTATGTTTGGAGATGTACAAGACCCAAGTTTGAAGATGTATGGCCACGAAATGAACTGAGAAAATATTAGACTTTTGGATGTGTAACATCCCACCATCTCTAAAGAAATATGAAGGAGAAAAATGATTTAATGTTCTTACACATTCCAGCATACCAAAAGATGTGTCTTTTAGAACACGCAGACTTTCCACTGTGTCTTAGGAAACAAAGACAGGATTACAGAGAACAGAAAATGACCCCACAGGCCAAATATTTAGATTCAGTTTGTAAGACTTGAAAGATGCTTATTTAGATATAACTGCCAACAATTTGGAATACAGTTCACACACACACACACACACACACACCAGAGTAGGTCAGTAGAACTAAAGAAGATGTGGCACATATATACAATGGAATATTACTCAGCCATAAAAAGAAACGAAACTGAGCTATTTGTAATGAGGTGGATAGACCTAGAGTCTGTCATACAGAGTGAAGTAAGTCAGAAAGAGAAAGACAAATACCGTATGCTAACACATATATATGGAATTAAAAAAAAATGTCATGAAGAACCTAGGGGTAAAACGGGAATAAAGACACAGACCTACTTGAGAATGGACTTGAGGATATGGGGAGGGGGAAGGGTAAGCTGTGACAAAGGGAAAGAGAGGCATGGATATATATACACTACCAAACATAAGGTAGATAGATAGTGGGAAGCAGCCGCAGAGCACAGGGAGATCAGATTGGTGCTTTGTGACTGCCTGGAGGGGTGGGATGGGGAGGGTGGGAGGGAGGGAGATGCATGAGGGAAGGGATGTGGGAACAGATGTATATGTATGACTGATTCACTTTGTTATAAAGCAGAAACTAATAATAAAAAAAAGAAACTTCATGAGCAAGAAACAATAGAGCTTTATATAATATTGCTTTTTTGATCATGCTACAATAATAGCTAAAAATTACTATCTCAAAAGCTATGACATTTATATACATATATAGGAGATTATATATATATATATATATATATATATATATATATATATATATATATATATATATATACTTTTTTGAACAAAAAGAAATCAAAGTAAAAGCAATGGTTGGAAGAAAAGATGCTTAGCTCTCTTTTCAAGACATCTCGGTGGCAGGATATATTTAAAATGATATAAAGAAGCATTCAAGGGAAGAAGTAAAACCAGAGGCTTTAAAGAGAAAAGCAGATATTCCCAGCTGTAGAAGTGTTCAGTGGAACATGTAGTTGGAAAAAAATAATCAAAGGTGAAGTGGAGCAGAAATAACAAAAATGAAAGTGCGAAGGAAGGTCGTTTATATTGACGGAGTTAAGAGAAGAAAAGAAGAAGGTAGTCAGCTAAAAATAAAGATTCTACCCACAGAAATTCTAAAGCTTATTTGCTCATTCAACAGTCATTTATTATGAACGTACTGTGTGTTGGATACTATAATATGGAGCTTTGAAAATGAATAGACCACAATTCCAAACTCTCAAAATGATAACTACGATGCAATATTTATCATCATTGATCTTCATTGAAGGGAATCAGGTCTTATAATATTTTAATGTTTTTCCCCTGTAGTACTTTGCTAGTGAACACATATAAAGAATTAATATAAATGCTTTATAGTCTGCTTATTAAAAAGAGCATATGCTCTGACAGTAGACTGACAAGGATTATTTCTGGCACAGTTAAATGAATTCTGATTAAAGGGTGGACTCATAGTAAGTATTCAGAAAATGTTACTTATTATTTTGCTTTTTAATTCTCAGAACAACCATAGGAGATAGGCACTATTATTATTATCCCCATTCTAAAGAAAGGATAGAAAAGATGAAGAGAGATTAAGAAATTTCATAGCAATCGCCATATTAATAACTGGCAGAGCCAGGACTCAAACCCAAGGTCTGTTTGCCCTCAAAATGTGAACTTTAACATCATACTATAGTTGTTTTTCAATGTAATCTATACAAAAAGTTTGACTTCGAGGCAAAAAGTAAAGTCCTCAACAAATATTAGCTACTACTATTAATATAAAAATTCTGTCAAGTTATTGATGACATCATTTCTCAGTTTGGGTACCTATCATTGTTAGACAACAGCCTGCTAGCAATCACTGGCCTTCTTTCTGTATTGTAAACATACCACTTTTGAGTCTCTTTAAAGGCCTCTGTGCTTACAGTTCCTGTGCCAAAAATGCTTCTTTTCCATTTTGATCTTCACATGGGTGAATTTGTCCTGAGATTTAGGTCTAAATTCAAATTGTCCCCTCTGAGAAGCTTCCCCTGAGCACCTTCTCTAGTGCCACACGAGCCTGCCTCCTGTGCAGCCCCTTCACAATAGCCTCACAACTCTGACCATCCATCACTCTCTCATTTGTTTATTTTTAATGTCTCCCCAAGAATATGTCACCACCACTCTTGTTCACCTCAGAATCCACGCAAGATCGGAGCTTAGTAAATATTTGCTGAATGCATAAAGTGACTAGGACATTTCCTTATTCCTAGAATGTGCCCCATAAATGTTGGTTCATCACTCTGCTTGCCCACCTAAATTTGAAAAGAAGCAAAGTTTGAATAACAACTCCTCACTTCAAGTGAATACATAATTTTTCTATAGCTTCATATCTTAACTCCCTTAAATATGTCCTTTGTCAATATTAAGGATGCCACTCTTATACAACTTAGCCAAAATGACTCTACCTTCTCTGCTTACCACAGTCCTTCTAGCCACTAACTTGTTCTGAAAGTTGTTAAAGACACTTATAAATTTGTTTTAGGTGTCCAGGTTAGAGACAAACCTATAAAAATGTACAAAATATGGTACTACACAAATATGTATTTAATATTTGGGAGTGCACACACAAAATTTAACAATTAATAAACCTAGAATACTAAGCAAAACTGCTACAATAATTTAAGAAAAGTGGAGAACGATATGGGTTTTTGTTTGTTTTGTGTGTGTTTTCTCCTCCCTCCCTCCATCAGGCCTCCCTTTTCTCCTTCTCCTTCTTCTTTTTGGTTAGGTAGAAAGAAAAAGAAGAAGAGATATTTTACTGTCTGGGAGAATCTCCTTGTTCCAGAAAGTGTGCTCAACTTAATCAGATGAAAGCTGACAGTCTCCTCTGAATTCCTCCAAAATAAGCAGAAAAGTGAAGTACCCAACTGTTACTACAGTATCTCTTTTATCAAGTAGGTGACAAATTATACAAATATTACTAATATTTATTACTGTGTTAGTTGTATCTTTCAAGACCTCATAAAATCGTCTTTAGTAGAATACTCTATGCCCTTATTTCTGTTCCATCTATGAAATTTGATTTTAAAAATCTCTAAATTTGAGTATTTATCCATGGTCTTGAAGTTTATTCTCTGCAAACAGTAAAGAAAACAGCTACCCAGATAACTTTCCATAAATCACAGACATCCATGTTCTGCTTCTCTACTGGCCTCATTTGTCTTTGTCCTTCACCCATGTGGCATATAGCTAAATATTTACTAAGCTAACATAAATAGTGTCCAAATCACTATGAAGGACATTGCTTTACCATCAGCACTCATCATCCTAAGAAAAAAAAAATGTTTAAGGTCAAAAGAAACAATTCTGAAAGTAGTATCTTATTGTAGTTTTAATCACCCCACTGTGAGCCCCAATATGCTGAAAGGTCGGGTATTCAGAATGACAGATTTAATAAGTAGATTTGCAAGACAACTGAAGTAGTGTATACTCAGAATAATTTTTCCTATAATATATTTGTTTTGGACTATTGGAAAAATGCTTACAAATAATCCTGAGAGTTAGTTGTTTTTTCTATTTTACATATAAGGAAATTGTGTCTTGGAAAAATGATTAGCTTTACCAAAACTGATTAGTTAGCCAGAATAGAAACCCTAGTGAAAATACTTTCACTAGAAGGTCTAGTAAGTTAGCATAAGGGCATTCGTTTTATTTTAAGTAGATTGGCACAGGAATTGCCACAAGTGATTTAGTCTGGATATATTTTATATTGCTACCCTTATTTAATAAAGCTATAATAAATTTTAATGAAACCCATTTGCTGTAGGGTCAAAAAATGGCTTAAAACACAATCAGAACATGATATATAGAAATGAATAATATAGATTGTTCAGATATAGAAAACCATTTTAATAATAATAACCCATCTACAGCTTTATCCCAAATTTCAAAGTCCTCGATATATTACCTTCACATGTAGTATATTTATAGGAATTTTCCTTAAAGTTAGAAACCCTATGAAAGTTCAATAGCTTTTATTACTCTCACTTACAAAACGAACTGAAGAGCCATTATTACAAAAGTACAAAATGCAATTGTTTCTAAATTTAACATAAACTTTAAGTTTAAAAATATGACTTTAAAGTCTACTCTGACTAGTTTGTTTAGAATCAAATCTATTACTGTTAAATTTGAAGGTGAAAGTTTCTAGAATTTATATAAAGTAAAATATGTTCCCACAAAAGTTCAACAATTTTTCAATATTTTTCTACTTGTGTCTATTGTAAGGGAACACAGATTGGCAAAGAATTAAAGTTGACTGCTAAAGGACTATTTACAAATTTGTATGTACAATTTTAATTAATAAATATCTCACAGCAGCATAATTTACAATAGTGAAGAACAGGAAACAATACAGACGTCCACCAACAGAAGAAAACTGGAAAAGTAAAATACAGTATATTCATACAATGGAAATAAGACAATCTCTTCAACAGTAGTGCTTGGAAAACTGAACAGCCGCATTAAACCAATAAGATTAGAACATTTCCTCACACCATATACAAAAATAAACTCAAAATGGTATAAAGACCTAAATGTAAGAACTGAAAATATAAAACTCTGGGAAGATAACAGGCAGAACACTCTTTGACATAAATCATAGCAATATTTTCTTGGATCAGTTTCCCAAGGCAAAAGAAATAAAAGCATAAATAAACAAATGGAACCTAATTAAACTTAAAAACTTTTTCACAGCAAAGAAAACCATTGACAAAATGAAAAGACAACCTATGGAATGGGAGAAAATATTTGCAAATGATGTGACTGACAAGAGCTTAATATCCAAAATATAAAAATGGCTCATACAACTGAATATCAAAACAAAACAAAACAAAACAATCCAATCTAAAAATGGGCAGAACGGGACTTCCCTGGTGGCGCAGTGGTTGAGAATCAGCCTGCTAATGCAGGCAACACAGGTTCGACCCCTGGTCTGGGAAGATCGCACATGCCACGGAGCAACTAAGCCCTGCACCACAACTACTGAGTCTGTGCTCTAGAGCCTGCAAGCCACAACTACTGAGCCCATGTGTTGCAACTACTGAAGCCCACACACTTAGACCCCATGCTCCACAACAAGTGAAGCCACCACAATAAGAAGCCCTCACACCACAATGAAGAGTAGTGCATACTAGCCACAATTAGAGAAAGCCCACACACAACGCAGACCCAACACAGCCAAAAAAAATTTTTTTTAATAAATAAGTAAAAAATAAATGTAAAAAAAAATGGCCAGAAGATTGAATAGATTTTTTTTTCCAAAGAAGACATACAGATGGCTAACAGGCAAATGAGAAGATGCTCAGCATCACTAATTATTAGAGAAATGCAAATCAAAACCACAGTGAGGTATCACCCCACACCTGTCAGAATTGGTATCATCCAAAAGTCCACAAGGGACTTCCCTGGTGGCGCAGTGGTTAAGAATCCGCCTACTAATGTAGGGGACACGGGTTTGATCCCTGTTCTGGGAAGATCCCACATGCTGGGGAGCAACTAAGCCTGTGCGCTACAACTCCAGAGCCTGCGCTCTAGAGCCTGTGAGCCACAACTACTGAGCCCACGTGCCACAACTCCTGAAGCCCATGCGCCTAGGGCCTGTGCTCCGCAACAAAGAGAAGCCACCGCAATGAGAAGACAGAGCACCACAAGGAAGAGTAGTCCCTGCTCACCACAACTAGAGAAAGCCCACATGCAGTAATGAAGACCCAATGCAGCCAAAAATAAATAAATTTTTAAAAAGGTCTACAAATAACAAATGTTGGGGAGGGTGTGGAGAAAAGGGAACCCTCTTGCACTGTTGGTGGGAATGCAAATTGATTCAGCCACTATGATAAACAGTATGGAGGTTTCTTAAAAAACGAAAAAATAGAACTACTCTATGACCCAGCAATTCCACTCCTGGGTATATATACAGAAAAAAACAAAAACATAAATTCGAAAAGATACGTGCACTTTCAATGTTCACAGCAGCACTATGTACAATAGCAAAGACATGGAAGCAACCCAAGTGCCCACTGACAGAGGAATAGATAAAGAAGATGTGGTATATATATCGATACATAAATGGAATACTACTCAGCCGTAAAAATAACTGAAATAATGCCATTTGCAGCAACATGGATTGAACTAGAAGATATTATGCTTAGTGAAATAAGTTAAAGACAAATATTGTATATCACTTATATGTGGAATCTAAAAAATAATACAAATGAATGTATACACAAAACAGAAACAGACTCACAGATATAGAAAACAAACGTGTTACCAAAGGAGAGAGGGAAGGGAGGAGAGACAAGTGAGGGGTATGGAATTAACAGATACAAACTATTATATATAAAATAGGCAAGAAGGCTATACTATATAGCACAGGGAATTATACCCTTGTAGTAACCTATAATGGAATATAATCTTCAAAAATACTGAATCACTATGCTGTACACTGAAACTAACACAATATTGTAAATCAACTATACTTCAATAAAAAATGTGGTTTATTCATACAATGGAAATTCATACAGCAATGAGAAGAAGTGAACTGCGATAGGCAACAACACGAATGAATCTCACATATAATACATTGAGCAAAAGAGGCTAAATATTAAAGACTACATACTGCATGATTTTTTTAATATGAAATACAAAAGAATGCAAAACTAATGTATAGTTTAGAAGTCATGATAGTGTGAACCTTTAGGGATATGCAATGACAGGAATGGGCCATGATTAGTGCTTCAGGGATACCAGTAATACTCTATTTCTTTATCTGTGTGCTAATTATATAGGTATGTTTCATAAAAATTTATCAAACTGTACAGGGATGACTTGTGCACATTTCTCTATAATGTATTTTAATAAAAATGTTTTCTTTTTAAACCCTCACCCTGTTTAAACATCATTACAATATTTCAAGGTCATTCAAGTTATTAGAGCCAAAAAAGAGACCTAATCCAGGGAGAGGCAGAACCAGAAAAGAGGAGCATCTCTGAAGCAAATAAAAAGAATACTTTAGGGCATCCCTGGTGGCACAGTGGTTGAGAATCTGCCTGCCAATGCAGGGGACACGGGTTCGAGCCCTGGTCTGGGAAGATCCCACATGCCACGGAGCAACTAGACCCATGTACCACGACTACTGAGCCTGCACTCTAGAGCCCGTGGGCCATAACTACTGAGCCCACGTGCCACAACTACTGAGCCTGCGTGTCTGGAGCCTGCGCTCCACAACAAAGAAAGGCCATGAGAGTGAGAGGCCCGTGCACTGCAATGAAGAGTGGCCCCCGCTCACTGCAACTAGAGAAAGTCCTCGCACAGAAAAAAAGACCCAACACAGCCAGAAATAAATTAAATAATTTTTTTTAAAAAAAGAAAGCATATTGAACAAATTTAAAAGGAGATAGATTTTTAAATAAAAAAAAAGAATACTTTAAAGAAGGAAGGTAAGAATAGGTGGACAATGATATCAAATTCTGTGAAGAGACCAGGTAGACTAAAGATTTGATAACCAAAATGTTATATTATTACAACATCATTGGACAGAGTGTGGGCATTATGTATTTCTTGAGCTGTTTCTATGGCTCCTTAAAAAAGAAAGGTAGATTAGGGAGAGAAAGAGGTAAAAAATGGAGGTAAGATTTGGTGGTAAACACAAAGGAGAGTGATCTTGTGGAAGCTGAGGAATTAGTAGAATGGAGGCATTGTTGAGAATTTACTATCATGATTTTACATGACTTGACAGCTACTATGTTTTCAACTTCCTGGAACACTTTCATTTGGGAGCAGTTTCTTCCACGCTCCCTTAGTCATTGTAAGAATTTTGTTAAGGTGTTCTCATCTACTTTCTATCTCTTCCCCTCCAAACCCCATACCTAAAGGGGAGCATGTGACCCAAGCTAATACCATTCATGTTCTCCCTATTGGAAATGTGGATCCTGGGATTGGGTATTCCTATTCCCACACATAGATGATAGGATGAAATGATACAGAGGATGGGAGGATAGCTAACAAAATATTAATAATGGTTACTGTTGAGTTAGTATTTCTAGAGATTTTATTTTTAATTACCTTCTATGTGCTACTTATAATTTAAAAATTAAAAGAAATCAGACTAAAAATAAATATATGCTTATAGAAATGTAAATTTTTACATATGGGCATATTTTGGACAGAATTCAACAAACATCAGAAATTTGAGAGGTAGGAAAATGGGATTATGTTTTTGTCTCTATTTTTATATTTATTTAGTATTATGTTGTCTTTATACATTTAATTTTTTTGTAATTTTTATGTGAAAATGAAAATATTCAAAAGAATGGAATTTAAGATATTTTAAATAGGTAAACATTCTTAAATATCTGTTATACCCTCTTAACATTTTAAAAGACTTTGTGACACATCAGAGCTCTGAACATTAACATTACTTTTATTATTGAGTCTTATTTCAGAAACTAGCTCTATTGCAGCTATTCATCTCCTACAACGTTTGTTTGAACATTTTGTTTGAAAAACTTATTTTTTTACCAGGCACTGTTTTTTCCTTTAAGGAGAACAATACAGTCCCCTGGTTCCAAATGCTTTAATTATATTTTAATCATAAACAGGTATATGATAGCTTCCATCTAGGTGAAACATTTTCAAATTTTAATATAATATTGGCTAAAAATATTTTCCATTATTGAAGAAGCAAAATTGCTTTCAATAATAAATAAAGGGAACCTCAGGATGTAATAATAGAGGCTATAATGGAAAATAAACTATAATGATCTATTTTTACATTTAGATAACAGGATTAGTTGTTTACTGTGACAAAACAAATTACCCCAAACTTAGGGGCTTAAAACAAATATCTCATATAGTTTTTGAGGGTGATGAATCTGGGAGTAGTTTAGCTTAGTAGTTCTGGCTAAAAGACTCATGAGATAGTAATCAAGCTGTAGATCATGGTTACAGCCTGAAATGTCTGATTGGCTCATTCATGTGGCTATTACCAGGAGGCTTTAATTGATCACCATGGGGGTCTCTTCATAGATTTTCTTACAAGATAAGCAGCTAAATAGTTTCAGAGCAACGGAGAGAGAAACGGAATCAGCAATGTTTTTTAAAACAATTTCAGAAGTGATATCCCATGACTTCTGCCATATTCTATAGGTCACATAGACTAACTTTGGTACAATGTGGGAGAGGATTACACAAAAGGGTGTGAATATCAGAGAACAGGGATAATTGGGTGCCATCTTGGAGGCTGGCTACCACATGCAATACCAAGATATTTTACTTATCCACTTATTTATTTTTTTACTTTCATCAAGCCTTTCCAGGTTCTGCTCTACTTGTACTTATTGTTTTGTGCAATCCACATCTTACATCATTTACACTACTCTGCAAGGTACATTTCTGGGACTTTTTTTCATCACACTGGGGAAAAAAATGGGCTTTTCCCTTTACTCATCAAATAATAATAATGATTATTGGAGATTATAATGCTAGTAATAGAACCTAACATTTGATGAGCCTTTTCTGTGCATTTTTATGGTTTATCTTAAGTAATCCTACAACAACTCTGTGAGGTAGGAGCTATTATTATTATTCCTATTTAACTAAAAAGGGGACTAAAGAAACATGACTTGTCCAAGGTTACTTAGGTAGTAACTGTTAGGACTGGAAAGAACCCAGTACTATTTGTCATGAGATCACATACTCTTTTTGTATGTTATAATATTTTAATCTATTATTTAAAGCTATAGTTAAGAAATAGCTTGAATTCAGTAATGAACTTTTTTGGTTTTGATTTTACCACCTAAGTATTTATTTACAATATTAGTATTGTTTAAATAGTGATATATTTAATTTGGGAATATATATTTTATATATATTATGTTTTCAGCTTAAAATATAATGCATATAATAGTTTTAGCTTGAAAAGGCTTAATTGTATTTATTTTATAGCCTTATGAACAAAGAATATTTTAAAGAAAGGCAAAACAGGACATTTGCAAATTTGATTTAACTTAAATTTGACATATATTTTAAATGAGTGCATTTATTTATCTATTCTTATGTAGAATATTACCATTCACTCAATTTATTCCTTATTGTATTTCCTCACTTTTAACAAAATAATACTATGAAAAATATGTTCCTACATTTTAATATTTATCTCTTTAAGATTTTTCTTGTGTCTATGTCACAGAGTAGAAATTTCATAATAAACCATATCTTATCCTGCAAGTACAGATTTGTTTTAGCACAGTAAATGAAGATCACCTTTCATTTCTGCTAGTTAACTAATCATAGTCTGGGACTACATCTACATATATAGAAATATCACCATGACTTCCACTTAGAAACTCACCATCAATGATGAGATATTAGTTTACATATAGGAGATAACCAGATTGACTAGAGAAAAGGTTGAATAAGGAGCTCTTTCTAAATATACAATATATACAAGTCAGTTTACCAAGGCCCTAGCTCTCTTACCTATGTTCTGGTCAAGATAGATGCCGTCAGAATTTGTAATCCTAAGTGTAGTGAGGGCCAAGGGATACAGAGTAGGAAGAGGTAAATGAGGAGGAATTTGTTGAAAATTGATTTTTTGACTGCTTTTGAGACATTTCACTCAAATATTAGAAATAAATGTAGCCAAATTAGCATCACTAGAAAGACAATGCCATAGCAGTAGTGTTTGGGACTGCACTGCACATTATTAAGACCTAAAAATGTACGCTGCAACTCCCTCATCAATTTCTTTGGCTTAGTAGCAAATTCCTGTAATAGCTCTAAAGCTCAAGACTGGCTACAATTTCCCATATTACTTGGAAAACCTCATTACCAAGAACAGCTGCAGGATACTGATGAGGTTTAGGGGAAACTATCTCTTAAGGAGCCATCTACATCTTTGATACATCTACATCTTTGATACTACATCTTTGATACATCTACATCTATATTAACTTTCAGAGTGGGTGGATATTTTATTCAACAGTTTGAGGCCAATTCCGAATTCTAGTTGAATGTGTATACCAATATTTTTTTAAGCCATAGGTTATAACCAGTTGCTAAAATAAAGATTTAGTTTTAACTTTTTTTATAATCATAGAAAATATAAGAATATCAATAGTTTATATATGGCTAAATGAGTTATTTAGACTGTGCTCTAAATTAGCTTTTCAATTTCTGTAGCTAGGAGAGTTGTATAACAGGGGAGCTATGGTAGAATCAAAAGGTTCTCCACGGACTTGCTATTTTTTTGCATCTGGGCCCTTGACTTAATACATGACATTCCTTTTTCTGACATTCTATTTCTTAAATCACATTTGCCATCCTCTAAATTGGATGGGAAAATCAAGTTTCATTTTGTGTTATGCTCTTTGTCCTTTTTCACTTATAAACTCTACATTGATTTTAGTAAGGCACTCACCACAGCTTATGAAATTGGGCAGCTTCTTTGAAAAAAAAGAAAATGAGTTCGCTTGTGAGCCTGTTTTCTCCCCAAGCCCTTTGGAAACTAATTACTACATCTGCAGTACAATAGCAAGGGGAACAGAGCCTAGCAGAAGGTTAGGGAAGGCAATCAGACAGCATGCTCTGTCTGCACAACATCCTGCGAGCCAGGATGCTGCCTTATCTTTTGCTGATTACCCCTGTATACAGCGTGTAGCCACCAGCCACGAACTCCTTGAAGAACTCCAAGTGCAATTTGGAGTTGCCAGTGCAGGCTGCTCCTTCATATAATGGCACCCTAGGTCATTAAATAGTAATTGATATTGTTCTGCTTGGAAAAACGAAGCCACTGCAATGTTCTTTTTAAAGAGAAAGGGGGAAGAGTAATGTATAGACATAGAGACAATAGAGGACCTGGGCTACTCAAGACACCGGCAAGCTGAGTGCACAGAGAAATAACCACCCTGCATCTAAGGGTCCAGGATTCTTTGTGCCTTTTGATGCCAAGCAAACTCTAGCCATGCTCTAATGAGGTGCTTTCCTCCTAACCTGTGTGAAGCCACTGACATTTGGCATGTTGAGAGATAGATCAAAAGTGGCCTACAAGCATGTATAAATGTTTAACACCCAGGTGCTCGACTTGACATTTTCTTGCTATCTAGCAGCTGCCTGATTATTTAAGCATTACCAACAGTCATTGAACATGGAGAAAGGTCCACCTGTACTAATCATTTGCTATAATAGGATCAGTGTTCAACACTCAGGTTCTTTTGATTACCACGGTTAAACTTTCTCTTAGGTCCCCTAGCTTGCTAGAGGAAAAAGACTTACTGAACTGTGCTATATCAAAGCTCCTACTATTGAAATATTAGTGGAGGCTTTTGTGTCCCCAATAATAGATGTTTTTCTCCTTAAGAAGCTCAGATAAAGATTACTAAAAAAAATTTCACTATACAGATATGCTATATCATTTCTCTTGTCATTATAAAATCATACAAAGTGGATATAATATAAAGAAATAACTTTCATGCCAAGCTGCTATAATTTCATAGTCTAATTTCTTGTTATAAAATTAATACTAAATTGGCATTAGAAGACAGTGGAGTCTGTTCTAGTCCAAGTCATGTCTCTGACTCTATTAAATAGGTGAACTTGGACAAGTTAACTTCTCTGATCCTCAGTTCCCCCACTGGTAAACAGTTATAATAGGTTTGTTAAGAGCAATTAAAAGAACTTTAAACAATACACCTGTTATAGTAAGCGCTAAGTAGGGTAGGCTCAGCTAGCACTCTACACCATTTCAGGTAGAAGCAGGGAGGGGTGGTTTTTTTTTTTTTGCATTACGTGGGCTTCTCACTGCTGTGGCCTCTCCCGTTGCGGAGCACAGGCTCTGGACGCGCAGGCCCAGCAGCCATGGCTCATGGGCCCAGCCGCTCCGCGGCATGTGGGATCTTCCCAGACTGGGGCATGAACCCGCGTCCCCTGCATCGGCAGGCAGACTCTCAACCACTGCGCCACCAGGGAAGCCCAGGGTGGTGTTTTTGAGTATGTGTCGTATCAAGTGGAGGTAGACTGCTGAAAATATACTTTCCTTTTCTCCCAAATAGTTTGCCCTAAGACTATTTTTATTACTAATATTTTTACTTGCTTGGCAGAATCTAGGCACTCAACAGATAGTTCCTTTTTTGTTTTTAACCCACATTTCCCTTCTTTATTCCTTCCCTTTTGTTTTACTGATAATGGAATGAGAATCTTCTGCAAATAAGGAGGGAAGGTTGGTGAGATAAAAGAAAATCCTATTCCTTTAATTCTGTCCTCTATTTGGACCGGTTTAAAACAGAAGCCGGATAATCACTTTTTCAAGTTTGTTCTAAGTTGTTGTCAACATTAGATTTATTTTTATTGCAACTGGGGCTTGCTATCTGGGTGCTTAGTTACGTTCCTGCTGTATATATTGCAATATTAATATCATGATGGGTTGTTATAGAAAGCAAATGGCATATGGTTTGTGAAAATACTTTGCTAACAATGTAAACATCCAAATACATTCCAGTTGTTCTTGTTATCTGACACTTGTCATAGACCTAAATACTTTGGGATTTTGGGGCATTTTTGGACTTTTAAAATATTTTTATTTCACACGTTAGCCAAATCTCTGGCTTAATCACTGTTGGCTGGTATTTGAGTCACTAGATTTATCACTTCTGAGAGAGAATGAAAACGTGTATCCCATTTACCATTTCTGAAGATACAGGTGACCCTTGAACAACATTGGGGTTAGACGTGATGACAAAAATCAGGGTATAACTTACTGTTGGCCCTCTGTATATGCAGTACCTCCACATCTCTGGTTCTGCATCTGAGGATTCAACCAACAGCAGATCATGTAGTACTGTAGTATTTACTATTCAAAAAAATCTGTGTATAAGTGGATGCACACAGTTCAAACCCATGTTGTTCAAGGGTCAACTCTATATTGAATAAAATGCATTTAAAGCATTTGTGGATATCAAAAGATAAAATTGCAATCATATTGCAGCAAGTCACATGCACTTTATCATTTGAGGGTTGTGTGGTATCTCTTTCTGCACGAGGTTTTGGTGGCTGATGAAACAAATTTAAACCTTACACTCTAGAGAAAATAACCAATAATGCTACAGTAGGGTTTGGCCAACTATGGCCCATGGGCCAAACCCAGGCAGCTGTCTGTTTCTCTGTGGCCTACAAGCTAAAAAGCTTATTTTAAATTTAAAATGGTTGAAAAAATTCAAACAAGAATGCTATTTTGTGACGTGAAAATTATACAAAGTTCAAATTTTGGCATCCATAAGTAGAATTTTACTAGGACACTGCTACATCCATTTATTTACATGTTGTCTGTGACTGCTTTCATGCTATAATGGTAGAGTCTAGTAATTGTGACAGAGACCATATGGCCCACAAAACCTAAATAATTACAATCTGGCCCTTTACAGAAAAAGTTTGTCTACTCTTGGCCTAAGGAATCATTAACACTTTGAGACAATTTAGTATTCTCCTAGATCAAATAGGGTAGAATATATCTCAGTCATTATGTATACATTGATCAGGGAGACAAGCTGGAGAAATGTACATTAGATTGGAGACTAAAATCTTGAAAGATTTGTGTCCTGGAAAATTATGGAAAATAGATGGACAGAGTTGAATTGTACCAATAAGACATATGGGTTTTCCAACTCTGATATAGATTGATTTACACACACACACACACACACACATACACATATATGTGGTTAAAAGGGTAAATGTTAGAGCAGGAACTTGATCTTGATTAGAACTCACTGACTGAAATTCAACTGGGTGGTTTCCTCGTTCTCCACACGCTCTCTAAACCTGACTCTAATGAAAGTAAAAACTTAGAGAAAAAAATTAAGCATTTATGAAGCTGCTTGTAACAGATCCATATTAATTTAGACATAAAGACCAACAACCTTTTTAAGATAAGGCATAATGCCTCCACAGATAGCTTTCATCGATATGTAGCACCAGTCTATTGGTGGTCACTTAAAATGCATAATTGTACCTCATCAAAAGATTCTGCCCGGGGCTTCCCTGGTGGCGCAGTGGTTGCGAGTCCGCCTGTCGATGCAGGGGACACGGGTTCATTTCCCCGGTCTGGGAAGATCCCACATGCCGCGGAGCGGCTGGGCCCGTGAGCCATGGCCGCTGAGCCTGCGCGTCCGGAGCCTGTGCTCCGCAACCGGAGAGGCCACGACAGTGAGAGGCCCGCGTACTGCAAAACAAACAAACAAACAAAAAAACAACAAAAAAGATTCTGCCCAATTAACATTATGTTCTGACACTCATCAAATGCCCAGGTTTCATCATCTTGAAATATCCACTTTATAGCAGCCATTTTGGCCATCTGTTTCCATTAAAGCCAATTGTTCAGACTAATAGAAAACATCTGGAAACAATGAGATAGACGTGTCCTGTAAATCAGAAGAAATACGTAGAAGAGAGATAGCAACACCTTAGTAAATAACGAATACTAATGCTTCCCGAGCACTTCTCTAGCCCTAGACTCTGTGCTAAGGTCTTTATATACATCATGTCCATTAATCCTTGCAACAATCCTATGAAGTAGGTACAAATAGTATTATTGCTACAGAAAGAGGAGTTAAGGAACAGTTACAGATTTTTTTTGATCTCAGAACAGGATCTGAAGTCCAGGAATTTGTGTGCGTGTGGTGTGTGTGCGCGCGCGCGTGTGTGTGTGTGTAAGGGAGTCTTGATGAGACATTCTACTCTGCTCTTAACCAGCAGGCAAGTAGGATTGGCTTACTTGTCACCATAGGACATTTTTGGTGGTGAGAGGGGATGGAGTTTATGAGAGAAGGTATAATGTTGTGTGCAGATAGACTGCCAAAATATAATTCTTCTTTGTCTCTCAAATAGTTGGCTCTGAGTTTAGGTTATTTCAATTTCTAGAACAATATGTAATATGAAATGAGTATTGATTTCATGCTAATTTAATTAGTATTTCTTTTTTAAAAAAAGTACCATCAAACTGTCCATTGTCATGTCAACTATAACAAGAACTCCAGACATGTATGACTTAATAAATAAAACAGATATACCCTTGGTATGTGTATTATTAGATGAGCTATTAGCATAATACCATGCTTTAGGAAGACATGCTCACTGATAAACTGGGCCAAGTTTCCTTAACAGTTTAACAAGACAGTCCTAGTTCAGTGAAGCCTCAGGTTGACTGGTTTTCAGATCCTGAGATTTCCCAGCATATAAACAATAAAAATACAGGCTACGTATTATACAATGCCATGCCAAATTTGAAGCTCAGTTTTAATTTCCTGTTGAGACTAAAATAGTAATAAAAGACAGAAGGAAGACCTGGGGGCTTTAAAAGGGATTGGAACTAAAATTAGCCAAAAATAAAGAGGATAAAGAAAAGAATATGTGCCAATGAAGAAAACTTCTCCATGGTGTCACAAACTAACACTGGGGTCTCTTTCCTTTAGGACTCACCTGGGAGTGATAGAAAGGGAATGGGTCCAAACAGAGCTGGGTCCTAATCCTTTATAAAGCACCTATTAGCCCTATAACCTTGTACAAATTAAACTCTCTAAATCTTATTTTCTACCGAAGTAAATTGGAAAAATACCTATCCAACAGGATAAATGATAAAAAAAATAATATGTGAAGTTTCAAATGCAGTTCTTGAAATTAGGAAAAATGACAAATACTAATATATTGCCTTTTCTGTGTGCAATCTTTGTGTGTGTGTGTGTGTGTGTGTGTTCTTGGCATTTTTCAGTCCCCTCTCTTCCCTTACCTGCTAATATTTCCATTTTTTACACCCCCAAATGTCCCTACATTTAATTACTAAAAACCTAGCCACTATAAGAGCTAAAAAGAAAAATCTTGAATAGTCAAGCACTCATTAACCCTGACCAAAGGAATAATAACCATTAGTTGGGTATAAATAATTCCTAAATAATGTGAACATTTGAGCAGTGTAACTCACAAGGTCCCTTTCCCAGCTAAAAGTACCTGACTCTTAGAATTATTAGTCACCCAGGATAAAAATGTAAAATATTTTGGAGAGAAGATTGCCTCATATTCATTCATTTTTTAAAATCAATAAAATTTATGTAGCACCTACCTTGCATATTAGACATGAAAATCGCCACGAAGAAACTTACAACAGAGTGGCTAAGACAGGTATTGGTGAAATGATTATTTTGTTAAATGTAAAATTGTAACTGCAGTAACTGTTGTAAATGAAAGTATAAATAAAAAATCTCTGTGAGGCGGTAAAATAGAAGGGGTTGATATAGACACCTGAGAAGGCTGCATTGATGAAGAGACCTCAGCTGATATCTGAAAGTGAACAGGAGCAAGCAGATGGAGAGAGGCAGAAAAACAAAAGCATAGGCAAGAGCATGTGTGAAAAGAGACATGTTGAATGTGAGGAAATGAAAGGAGGATGTTATGTCTAGAGCAGAGAAATATTACAAGATGGAAGAGGAAAATAGGAGCTATGTTTACTTTTAATAGAATGCTAGCCTGAAGGTGGAGTAGACGGTTGACTACAGGATGATTTAAGACATACTTAAAGATGCTACCATTAACATTCTCTCCCAGATATTTTACCATTCATTTATCTACCTAGTTAATGAACTACTCCTAATCAGATACAGGCAATCTTCACTTTGCATGTTAGTACAGGACTGTGCAAGCTGAAAGCATGAAAAGCAATTATAATATTAATGGGAAGATTAAGATATTCTGTAACTACAAAATTTTGGTCAAAATATTAAAACCTCTCTTACTCTCAGTTAAAAATGTATAGGGAAATAAAAATAATAGTAATTTTCATTTAAAATACTAATTTAAAATTTTGGAAAAATCAAGAATTGAAGTATATTATTTGTTCGTAAAAAAATACTTATCAAGAGTCGTTTGAACAGTTGTTGCCTCCTTCTCATCATATAACGTGATATGGAGTATATTTGCTGTGTGTTGGTGAACTGTCATACTCCTTACTAAGTTTGGATCAGCTTCCAACGTTTTATCTTTCACACTTCCAATGTCATGAAATATCTCTGAGAATTCCTTTAATGTCAAGTATTTTGTCAGAGCACTTCCTCTGGGATATCTTTAGCCTTTTCATCACAACCATTTTCCTAATTTATGTTGATAAGTTCACCTTCTCAGTCCCTCTAGCTGAATATCTGGGATTTCTTGAATGGTGACAGTGTCACCATTCCCAGGGTGAACTATTTCTTCTATAACTTCATTTCCATTTAATTTTTTCCCTTCCAGTGTTATCACCTTTCGTTCTTCTGCTGCAGTTTCATCTTTGTCAGTCAATTCCCTCTTTCAACTATCCATTTTTTCAAGTGCCACAGGATATCACTGGGAGATAAGGAGTCAACACAAATACATGTGTTGCTGTTGCTGTCTGTGAGCATACTGAATACCAGGTATGTGGTGGCCAATCACTGATAGGTTTTCAAAGAAGTAATTGATTGGTCACTAATCATGATGTGCATCTGTGTCTTATAACAAGTTTTTCAAGTATTTATAGTGATCATGCATGGTTGAGGCATACTGTTACAGAAAATCCCAATAATGGGAAAGAAACACAATAGGGAGAATACACAAGAAGCTTTTAGACTCTGTTTTTATTTTTTATTTTTGGCAGTACGTGGGCCTCTCACTGTTGTGGCCTCTCCCGTTGTGGAGCACAGGCTCCGGACGTGCAGGCTCAGCGGCCATGGCTCACGGGCCCAGCCGCTCCACGGCATGTGGGATTCTCCCAGACCGGGGCACAAACCCACGTCCCCTGCATTGGCAGGTGGACTCTCAACTACTGCGCCACCAGGGAAGCCCTAGACTCTTTATTTATGTTTACATGGATATAATTTATCTTTTTCTCCAGATAACTAAACTGCCATCAATTATCAATAAGTATGATCGACCTTTATATAAGAATCAGGGGCATGGGCATTTTCTACACTCTATTAGTATAAATCCATGATAAGACACATACATGTAATTTTTTTTCAGATCAACCTTCAACAAGAGTTAAAATACAGGAAACATCACTAACAATCTGGGATATTTAACCATCAAACATGCAAAGATATACATAAAAGGTTTTGTTTTATACTTCACTTTCAGTGTCCACTACATTTCAAACCCAGCTTTGATATTTCTGCTCATTTCAGCAGAAATCTCATATGCACTAACTAGTATTTTAAAATTAAAGTCATTTATTCAGCAGATGAGATATTAAGAGTTATTACTTATCTCATATATAATTCTACCAGTCATCCTGGTAACAATCATTTCTCTCCATAATATCTCCTTAAAAAAAGTCAATAATCTTTTCACAGTGGATAATAACTTACACAGTGAATGTGAAAAGAGTGTTCAAGTCCTTTGTGCAATCAACCCAGTGTTTTTTGTTAAGTATGTATGACTTCAAATCAGTGTAAAATGGCAGGCTAGCAGTTAAATAGTGTGCATTGCTGGATCGAATTAATTCTACTATTTTATGCCAAAAATTCCATTAGTTTCCATTAAAAGTCTTGATGTAGCGCAGGCTCCTTTATGTTTTGTAGTTAAAACAATCAAACTTCATTTCAAATGAAGGATTATACTGCAGAACTAAAGGAATGCTAGTGTGGTTTTCTAACATTTAATAAGTTACTTTTAACAGGATATTCAGACAAAAGTTAACTGCAAAACAGTTACCATGCAATGCAGCAACAGAAAACTTAAATCCACAGGGAAAGGCAGCTGGTAAAAGGCAGTTTAAGAGTTTGCTCTATGGGTTATTTTATGATAATATTATAATCTGCCATTGAAAGTGAAAGTTTCACTAGTGTTATTGGTAATGTTAGACTCAGCAGTGTAGCCAAATTTAATATTATTATTGTGCTTGAGATTTATATCTCTGCTATATATGCTCCTTTAAAGATACCATATACTAATAATTCATCATATACTTTCATAGCCCTTTTTTGGGTCAATAAATAATACTTATTATGTGCACACTATGTGTAAAGCATCACCATCACTATTTGATGACAAATAGATCATTTACTCACATGGAGAATGAACCATGAAAAAGGGAAATGGCATAACTTTATCTGCTCCCAAAGTGTATGAAGTATTCAGAACTCTTTCTAATAGGTATCACTAGATTCATTTAGTTTACTTTTTTTTTTTTGGTGATTAGAACCAACTTCCTTTATAGTTTGCTTGATGATCAAAACCAATACTTATGTAAGATAATCACAATTATAGTCTATAATATATAAATTTTAATTCTTAAGAGCTTTTTAAGTAAAAACATTGATAAACTACTTCACATGTATATTTTACTGCCAGAGGCTTATTTTTTATTAATTAATCAGCCATCAAGCATCATCTGAAAACACACTATTAAGTAAGACTTTATATTAGTAGTTGAGACTAACACTAGTATACAATTAGTATGGCTTCAATCAAGAGAAGTTTCTTCAAGATAGGTTATAACTGTAGAGACCCCAAAATTTTGAACATTTGTGTTAGTGTCCATCCATGCTTTTCTTTGGAGGAGACAATCCATAGCTTTAGTCAGATTCTTGAAATCAATGTTCTGTTAAGGGTGGGAAGTAGTCTTCTGGATAGATGGATATACAAAGAGCTTACACTAAGTATTAAATTGAATTACGTGAATTAAACAAAGACCGAGGGCAAACGTTCAAAAAGTCAGTGATACTATGGGTTGGGATAGTAGAGAAGAGCTACATTGTAAGACAATTTTAACTGTATAAATAGATAATATATACCATACCCCTGTTTTCTAGGTATTTGGAGGTAAATATATTTTTTATTTATTTAGTTATCATTATAAATAAAAAATCCTATTTCAATTTTATATTTCACTTAGGCTTAAATTCTTAAGCTACACAAAATAATTTGAAAACCTAGTTAATATGACTGAACAATTAAGTAGCATCATTATACTCCATGAAATGGATTTTGTCAAAAGACCAATATTTTCATCGACACTTCTTTCCATAAAGATGTTAATTTTATGGATGGAATTAAGCTCAACTGATTCTAAAGAAAAAAACCTAGGATATGAATAAGTTGTATATTTAGTATTTTCTGTGCAGCTGTTTTAAAACCAACTTATCCACTGCTAAGTACAATAAGTCACCAACAGTAAACAAGAGACTGAAGTACATAAAAAATTAATTTTAGATTTCACTTTACATTTTCTTCTACCAACATTTTGTCAATTACTTAAATCCCTTATAAAATAAATTTAATATCTAATAGCTACTTCAAAAATTGAAGCTACAGGCTTATTTATAATTTACATGTCATATTCTGTAAATCAGGGGGAAATTCTTTTGAAGAGTTTAAAAATAAATAATATTTCTTTTTTGCAGTCTTTATGAACAGATAATTATATATAGGTTTCAGATGCAGAACAGTAATAAACCTGGATAAAACAATAAAGCCTATTCTATTTTCATGTATGCAAGGTTAAGTAGTAGGTATTAAACAGAATTACATAGTTACATATAGACAGGGGGAAATTTCTTCCCTAATTTAATAACCATATTAAGATTTAGATTAGTTTTTCATTTTAGAGAAAGAAGTTTTTAGAAAACTTTGGATCTTTTTATAGTTTTATTTTAGATATTTTATATCAATTCCATTTTTCCATGAATTTGACCTTGGTTATGAAGCAAGACAAAAGTAAATCCAATTTGTCCCAAACCTCCTTTGGATGAATTACATCCTTTCTTGTATTTTGAGTCTTCATGCCAGCTTTGCATCAAAATCTCTTTCAATTATTTCATAGTTTTTGATTCATAATAAAAGAAATATTTATTTTTACAATTATTATTTCTCAGAAAAAAGGATATTCTAATTTCCAAGCTTTCTTAATTTCTCATTGAATGCAAAATATATGAAATTTAAGCAGTCACTGAAAATACTGTTTTTGAAACTATGCAAGATTTCTTTCAATTCAAAACTAAAAACAAAGCATACTTTCTATTTGTCATTGAGCTTGACCATCCCTCTCCTTTTCCTTACTCCTAACTGAAGGTATCTGGCACTTTTATAGCCTGCCTGTTAAAGGGGCTACAAGCACCAATTTAAAGGAATTAATAAAAATCATGATTTAGGGCTTCCCTGGTGGCGCAGTGGTTGAGAGTCTGCCTGCCGATGCAGGTGACACGGATTCGTGCCCCGGTCCAGGAGGATCCCACAAGCCGTGGAGCGGCCTGGGCCCGTGGGCCATGGCCGCTGGGCCTGCGCGTCCGGAGCCTGTGCTCCGCGGCGGGAGAGGCCACAGCAGTGAGAGGCCCGTGTAGCGCAAACAAACAAACAAACAAAAAAACAAATCATGATTTATATCAGGTCTTCTCTCTTAAAAATATGATTTACCTGAAAATAGAAAGATTTAAACTAAGATATACTGTGAATTAAACCAAGATAAAAAATTATTTCTGTATAGAACAACCTTTCTTTCAAACAAATAAGAAGGAGGTTACCAGATGGAATCTTTCTCCCAACTCTGATATTCTATGATTATAAAATCATTTTTATATTTAAAAGCAGAAGAAACAATCATTTAGTTGTTATGCCAGGACCAAGGAATCATTTCTTGCAATTTAGAGCATTAGTGTTAACTTAATATTTTTGATTAGTTATTCACAAATGCATTGGAGATAAAACATTGACTCATGAATTCCATAATTACAATATAAGCTACACAATATATCCATCGGATGAAGCCTCATTCATTTCAAAGAGAATATAATAATCTGAATTGTGTTTCTGTTTTAGCATCTGAACATACTTACAGCTTTCTCAATTATTCAATGCCTCAAAGTCCCATCAAAAGAACAACTACGTCAGCCACGTGTCTCTAAAAAGGAGCACATTTGTATGAGCTGAGAAAAAAGCAATCAATATCTGTTCATATTTTCCATTAAAAATGTCCAATGGAAAAAACTTCACAGCTTCAATGCCTCAATTGGTAATTCATTACTCATGTTATTACGATCCCCATCTTTGACTTGGTTTAAGACAGAATAAATCCAGTTTCTTTGTATTCTGTCTAGGATTATTTTGCAAGCTTTTTTCCCTGCATTCTTTATTGATTGCTCTTAAGATATCTTTATTTAATCAGAAGGTCAAAATCTGATCTCAGTACTCTAAAAATATACAACTAAGACTATATATAAAAAACATATAAGGGGCTTCCCTGGTGGCACAGTGGTTGAGAGTCTGCCTGCCGATGCAGGGGACACGGGTTCGTGCCCCAGTCCAGGATGATCCCACATTCCGCAGAGCAGCTGGGCCCATGAGCCATGGCCACTGAGCCTGTGCGTCCGGAGCCTGTGCTCCGCAACGGGAGAGACCACAACAGTGAGAGGCCCACATACTGCAAAAAAAAACCCAAAAACAAAACAAAAAAAAACATATAAGAACATGACTCTCTCTATAGATAGCTAGACAGATATGGATATGTAGGTATGTGTATTTATTTGGCAATGTTTATATTAAATATGAAAGTTTATTGTGTTACAGTATTTAAAAAAAAATTAATCTTAAAAAAAGCCTCAAATATGAAGCCCTTCATAGATAATAAGATCCAAAAAATGACTCAAGAATGGCATATGTTAATGAAAAAGTAGTAAAGATCAAAGCAGAAAGCTAAGGCATATGCATATGGAAATCTCATCAAATTCAGATAAAATATAATGTATGTGAAGAAAGAATAAAATACATCTGTCCATCTAATACGGTTAATTAACCTAGTCTTAGAAGTTTCCAAGAAAAAGGTTATTTATGAAATTACAAGTTCATTTCTAAAAAAAAAAGAATAAATGTAACAGTTCAATAATATAATAAAACTTACAATTTTAAAAGAAAAGAATAAAAGCTTGCTTCACAATAAAAGAAACCTTCAAGACAGATAAAAATCATGGTATGAACAAGGTTGCATTTTGTTACTGATTAAAAGGGTTTGACCATGACATTTCATTCATCAGATTCCATTTCTCATTACATGAAAACAATGCACATTTATCAAGTATATGTGTGGCTTCTCACATTTATGTTGTATCTAAAATTTGTTTTGCCTTAATTTCCAATGATTATAGTATTTATTATGACTTTTATCAGAATTGCAGGCTCTCATCATCACAGTCCTTCAGAATTTCAGTCTATTCTAAAGACTTTGTGCACACAAAGAAATTTTAGCCTCATCCCATTACTGCATTATTTCAAATTTCTTTGTGCCAGTTGTTGACTTAAGTATAAATCATTGACTGTTAAGGACATAGATTCTCACTAATGAAAATGGAAACCAGTTGAATCCTCTGGAACTGGTACAAATCATTAACATGATTCAGCAATAGTCCACTCTGGCAAATCACCATGAGATGATGATTACAGCACCCCTTAAAAGGTAGTAAATTGTAATGCACTGACCACTCTGTGCTCACTTCACTTCTCTGCTAACTCAATAGTCCACTAAGAACAAAGTAAACGTAAGGTAAATCTTAACAAAAATCTGAGTGTATAGAAAAATCAAGATCTACTTCCTTAATGTGGATCCTGAAAGATAACTTAAATATTATGAGGTATGATGTTGTGCTGGGGGGTGTACTATACTAACCAAGGAAAAATTTACCTAATAGGTGTTTTTAAAAATATATGTGTGTGTGTGGCTGCATGTGTGTGTGTGTATGTATATATGTATATATATACATACACACATATATGTTTTTATTACTCTTCATGATTATTTGGTGACTAACAAGAAAGTAATCTTGAGAAAACACTCTGCCTTTGTCAAAGTATCTCTTTAGATATGACTATTATGGATTCTGGAGAACAACACTTTAAGTTAAAATAAAGAGCTCGTAAAAAAATTTATGGAATAAGGCTGCCTTATAAACAAAGCCCACATTATATGAGGCAGTTTTGCTGTCTCACTCTACATGCCTGGAGAGGAGAGGGCCCAGAGCAGATTTGACTTATGCTGATTTCTGTTGTTTACTAAATAATGTTGAAATACCTCTTTACCCTACTATGATTAAGGCATGTATTAATATGCTGGTGGCAATATATGTTTGTGAGTATCTTCAACATTTCTACTGTAATTTTAAAATCAGGATTAATATATTTTTTCAGAGTAAGAGAGTAAAAAATAGTGTTATACTAAGCATTTTATGAGAAATGAGAATACTTAGCTATAAATTAATTAGAAAATGCCATAAGTTTAAAAATAGCAAATTTAGTATTTTATAATTTTTCTATCATACTTTCCCCCTTGATTTTAAACTTATTTTCAAACAATTATTTTTAGTTTATAAAAAGCATATAGTAATTTTGCACAGTGTTGATTACTGTTTAAGGCTAAGAATGAAAAATCACTTTTCTAAATTTGAATACTTTATGATACTTAAGTGCTTCAGAAAACAGATGCTAACTTTGAGTTTGACTTAAATATATGGTCTGGGAAAATGATCTTTATTGTGAGGTTTTTACCATGTTTGAGGAGGTTTTTTTAGGATTCAGACTGATTGGGAATGACATTATCAAAATAAGAAAACAATATTGCGCACTGCAGAATTAAAAAAAAAAAAATACAACCTTACATCAGTACTGTCCAAAAGAAATATGATGTGAGCCACAAATGTAGTTTTAAAGTTTCTAGTAACCATATTAAAACATTAAAACGGAACAGGTGAAACTAATGTTAACAATATATCTTACTTAACCCAATATATCCAAAATGATATCATTTCAACATACAATCATTCTAAAAATTATTAATAACATATTTCCCATTCTTTCATGTGTTTTAAGTCATTAAAACATGGTTATGTTTTATACTAACAACACATCTCAATTTGGACATGTGATTAGTAGCTGCTCTACTAAACACAAAGCCTTAAAGGACTGGGTGGCAATGCTCTTGGACCCTACCTTTTAAAAGAAATTTGCATTTAAGGCAAGAAAGGTAAAATATATATAGAAGATATCAAAAGGAAGAAAATATCACAGTACCATAAATTTAATATTTATGATATTAACCCCCTTGGATGTGAAAACATACCAACAGAATTTTCCACAGAAGTGTAGTCAAGGGCAAGAAAGTAGGTCTGGAAGAACAGCTGAAGGAGGTATTATAGTATACTTCTTTTATTCGTGCCCTGTATCCAACACAGATTGCTGCCATTGACTTGTAAGACAAAATCACTTGAGGTACAGGCATTGTGCTGTATGTTTCTTACCATATAGCATCTATTTCTATTTTCTCTGGTTCACACTTATGGTTATTCGAAAAAAATACAGTTTTAGAAAAACAACTTTGTCAATACCTATGTGTTTTAAACTTAATCCTTCCCCTCTCTCCCTTACATTCTTTGTTCCTCTGTAGCCTTTGCAACATGTGCCTGCTAAATAAATAAATACATACATACATACTTGTATGTTGGGTGTAAGGGTGCATATTTATGAGAACCAGGCATGTGGGGAAGTCACACTGTGAAGACAGTGTTACTCACAGAGGATCCTGACCCTTTGAAATACCCTCAGCTGCTCTGAAAACCACAGGAAACCTGTTTGTTTATGGAAGTGCACCAGGTGTTTCTTTTTCATAAATTTGTAATTGATTAATCATCATCATCTAGGAAAAAAAGGGCAATGCCATAATGAGAGGCTGTATTTTCCATCTGTACATTAAATAAATAGAATATTTCAAATGATAAACAATGAAGAGAAAAAGAGGGAGCAAGGAAGAGAGAAAATATGAGCAGAAAGTTAGGCAAGTGGATTTATAATTTAATCATAGTTTATACTCCCAAGCTGTTTGAATTTTACATCCACTTAGTAAAACCCTGTGAAATGACAAAATCTGTAAATATTTTATTCTAGAATTATACCTGATTTAGTTATTTTTGGAATAATATTCAGTCAAAGGAATGAGGTAAAACATGGTATGATCATCATTTTAAAAAACTGCTATGCTTAGATAATGTCTTATTACAATTAGTTTTGAATAAAATAGGAAGTTGACAATAAGTGAAAAATATGTATTTTTAAATGGCAATTGTCTTCCTTGGAAGCTTCCAGTATTTATTTAAAAATAGAAAGTGGACACTTAAGAGAGATGGTAGGATGGAGAGAACACTAAACTAACACTAGACACTAAACTAACCATGGAAGAGATGAGCAAACATGACTAAGTTATCGAGCAGATCTTTTTCTAAAGCTAGATTAGTTTAAATGTCCCAATCTCCCAATTCAGACATACATACACTATTGATACTATGTATAAAATAGATAACTAATGAGAACCTACTGTATAGCACAGGGAACTCTACTCAATGCTCTGTGGTAACCTAAACGGTAAGGAAATCCAAAACAGAGGGGATATATGTATTCGTATAGCTGCTTCGCTTTGCAGTACAGTAGAAACTAACACAACATTGAAAAGCAACTATACTCCCATAAAAATTAATTCAAAAAAAAGAATATGTCCCTACAATGGACAGCATGGGAGAATAATTTACCTACCTGGATATATACTGAAACATCAGGGATGAATTTTAGCAGGGTCTGAACTACTTGGTAAGAGACAACAAAGGAATTACATATGGGCAGCTCATTGTGAAGACAACATTTTGAAGAATATGAAGCAAATATTAAACACAGATTTCAAGCATAACAATAAAAGATTGCTAGTTAATAAGAAATGACCATTGTCTTTTTGCCTCTCACTGTGGTTTTATTTTGGCTTTTGTTCTGAATTATGATTTACAGGTGAACAATAACTGATTATAAACAATAAATGATAAATCATTTGTACAGAATTGGTCAATGTAGATCACTGATAGAGCCTTGAGCTGTACAGCTGACCAACTAAATCATCACCATCAACATCATCATCATCATTTATTTGGGTGTTAGTTAGAAAGGAAGACTCCCAGGCCCTACTCCAGACCTACTGAATTAGGATCTTAATTTTGACAAAATTCCCAAGTGATTTGAATGTGTATTAAATGAGAAGAACTGCTACATATATTGGTTTTCACTTACATTTCACTGAGTATAGCTAGATATAGCTATACTTTGACCATTACATGTACCAAACCAAGATGAACAATGGGCCAGTCAACAAAACTTTGGTTTTTGGTTGTAGAGCATTGCTATAAGTTTTGCAGAGTCTCTATGGCCATGGTGGAAAGTCACATTTAGAGGAAAAAAAAAAGTCTATGATGCTCTTTTAACTTAGATGTTTTTGCTAATATTTTTCTACTTAATCTATAAAATTTTGAACAAGTAATAAACTGAAGATTTAAATTAACAAATTTAATTTTTATTTAACAATCTTCAGATATATAAAGTTACTATATAGGAAACTTCCTTAATCTGACCTAGACATATAGTTATGTTTAGCCATGCAAAGAAAAAATGACTTTATCGATGGATATGTGTGTCTGTGTGTGTTTGTGTGTCTGTGTTGCTAAACAATGAAATAAAACATCATTTCACAGATGCTTTAAAAAAAGGAAAATAAATTATATTTAAAATGACTACCTAGATTTATAAGATACAATTTTGTTAACTGAACTAGCCTGTAGTTTAACATGATTATTAATTTCAACTAAATTTTGATTATATTAAATCTTGACAAGTCACTTATTTAGAAAACTTTTCATCTCAAATATAAAGTAATTTTTTACTTCATACTACATAGTCTATAGTTTTCTAATACATTTCTCTGTCATTTACCAATGAAACATACTAAAGTTTCAGGTAACTTTTTATCTAATAAATACTTCTAGAACAAAGAAAAGATTAAAAGTCAACTTCAACTTGATTTAAATCAAGAAAGGAAAACAAGACAGTGAAACTCTAGAAACACTGAAAAAAAAAATAGTGAGATCCATCTGTTAGTGACAGAATGGGAAAATGAGATTGTTTGCATTAGAAAATGCTGCATAGAGCAGATTATTCCAAATTGTGTTTTGCAGAACTCTGACCTCATAAAGGTGTGAGAAAAAGTGTGCATTGAACAAAATAAGTTTGGGGCACTCTGAGAAAGTTCAGTGAAGATTAGTATATCACATTTATGAGGTCTCTTATTTAAAAGAAACACACACATAACTATTTTATCTGCATTTTTAAAACTTATTCCATTAATGTGTTCCTTTAGATTTTATTGTAGAATACTGATATACTGATAAATATACTGATTATAGAACACTTTTTGGATTGCTATAAGAAGTTATCAATACCTATTGTATCAGTTCCAATGGGATAAAAGTAAATTTTAATATTACAATATATTAGTGTACCAATTTAAATAGATATTTGCTACCAAAAATATTGTCACTTTTGCCTATCTTCAGTAAAAAAATCCAAAAAAGTAGACTCCAAGTTCATCAAAAGCTAATGTGCTCAAAATAGCAATTGAAAATTAATATTTGATTACCATTATTTGATAATGTGGGCACTTCAATGACATTCTGTATCTATGAATGGACATACTGAAGTGGAGGCTAAAAGATCTATGAGATGCACTTCTCTTATATCATCATACATACATGCCAATATGATATATTACTTTAAAACTAGAACAATGACAAGTTTAATTCAGAAAGAAAAACCAACAGAGAAAAACAGAAATAAACAAACAAACAAAAACCAGCATTACACCCTGAAAAGTATTTTATAAAAATCAACTTTGTATGCAGTTTTCTTTATGGAGGTTGTTCTGGACTAAATTGGTCCAAAGTAGTATATGGAAGAAAAAGAAATATAGGATATGTTTATTCTTTGTGTCATTTAAAACAAAATTTTATTTCCATTTCTATTTACTTAATTATAATGTTTAATATGTTATGAACCTATGTCATCCATATGTTATAAATAACAATGTTCATGATGCCTACTTTATTTTATTTATTTATTTAGTTATTTATTTTTTAAATTAGTTTCTGCTTTATAACAAAGTGAATCAGTCATACATATACATCTGTTCCCACATCCCTTCCCTCATGCATCTCCCTCCCTCCCACCCTCCCCATCCCACCCCTCCAGGCGGTCACAAAGCACCAAGCTGATCTCCCTGTGCTCTGCGGCTGCTTCCCACTATCTATCTACCTTACGTTTGGTAGTGTATATATGTCCATGCCTCTCTTTCGCTTTGTCACAGCTTACCCTTCCCCCTCCCCATATCCTCAAGTCCATTCTCAAGTAGGTTTGTGTCTTTATTCCCGTTTTACCCCTAGGTTCTTCATGACATTTTTTTTTAAATTCCATATATACATGATGCCTACTTTAAATCATTCTTGGAAGAAGATGTATGATTAGATAATTAATTGCTTACTAATTACTTTATGGATCTTGACTGGCTAATCCCACTAATCTAGGAACTTTAATAAGTATTTACATAGGAGTTACATATTTCGGGATTTTTTAATATAACAAAGGCAATAAAATATAAAAGTCATCCATTCTTAGAAGATAATTGAAAACATCATTCTTAATGCATAAATATTCTGAACTTCAATCACTTAACTAAAAGGTTTTTGTCATACTTGTTGATTGATGAGTTAATACAAAGAAAATAAGCTGAAAGCAGAATTCAAATGAGGTCAATTATTTTAGGTGTCTTTAATCACCTCTGTTTTGAGTTTCAGTTAATATGGTTAATTTTCCTATATTTATCATATAGGTAACATCATTTTTCTAAGTATTCATTCATTAATCTCTTTATAAATTTTATAAACAATGTGAAATGGGAATGATATTTCACCTTATAGAAATTCTTCCATTTTTCAAGCTATGTAGACTCAGTTGCTCTCCTATTGTCATTCAACGAGTCGATATTAGAGCCAAGATACATTGTCTATAGTTTCCTCATCCTATATGTGTCCTCAGAGTATTCAATTACCCACCAGAGAGCAATGGCAAATATTAATAAATGATTTATGGTAAATCATTAGCTACTGTCCCATTATCCATTTATCCCAACGAGAGCTTAGCCTATTTAGAAATTACTGCACCTTCACCCCCACTTTGTTCTTAAGGAAAATATCAATTGAGGATATCAGTAAAATCATGACAGTTCAGGAGTTTTGGCAAGCACATTGTCCAAAGTAGGGGAATGTGAGTCATGTTTCCCATTATAAAAATAACGACTGGGAAAAAATGCCACCACTTTGCCTCGCTCACCTATTTTCAATGAATTATTGCTTGTCTTTTCATTTCTCAAGCAAGCCATCACTTACATTTCCCTTCTGTGACTTTCTTCCCCACACTTTATAGCAATACTCCATTTTTAAAAACTGCTAGCCTCCATGCTCACATCGTTACTTCCTACTCTAAGTTCATAGATTACAGTCGAAAGATATTATTATTAGAAGATTATAGAATCTTGGAATCATAGAGCTAGATCAGACTTTGGAGATCATCCATTGAACTGGTAATTCTCACTTATAGGTGAAGTGAATTAGAGGCAAGGGTGTATGCAAATGTCTAGGTCAGAATTTCCTTTGGCTAAAGAGAACCTGGAGCAAGGTTTGTGCTCAAGTTCTTATGTGGCAAAAGCCTACCCCTGAAATGTCAGGCTACAGTTGGAGAGATAATAATGATAGCTATTTTATCTCTTAATTTAGAAACATGATAATGTTGATAATAGTTTTTGAAAATACAAGTCATTATTGTTGATAGCTACCAAGACTAATTAAGACTTAAAGAGGAAGAGTGACTTTCCTGGAAGCATACAGATAGAGTAGGGACCAGGGTCCTGGTTGTGACTTTGAATGGTTCTATTTACTGTTGCTGTGTAACAAATTACCCCTAAATTGAGTGGCTTAAAACAGTTTAATTTGCTCCCTATTTTGTGGGTCAGGAATTGGAGAAGAGCTTGGCTGGGTCGTTTGCTCTTGGAGTCTCTCATGCAGTTGTAATCTGAGGTCAGTTGTGTTTGGCTGCAGTCAAATGAATTTTACCTTACTGGGCTTCCGAAGTGTCCCATAACTTGGCTAACAGGTAACGCTGGCTCTTGGCTAGAAGTTCACCTGGGGGCTTTAGACTGGAGCACCTACACATGGCCTCTCCAACATGAAGGTCTCAGGGTAGCTGGATTTCTTACGTGCTGTATGGCTTCCCCCAGAATGAGAGTGCCAAAAAGACCAGGTGGAAGCCAAACGTCCTTTAATGAACTATCCTTGGAAATCATCCAGCATCACCACCACCATATTTTATTGGTTGAAGTATTCACAATCTTGCCCAGATTCAAAGGGAGGTGACGTACATCCCATATCTCAATGGTAGGAGTGTCAAATAATTTATAACCATTTAAATAAACACCATAATCTGGGTTCAGTCTGGCTCTGGTATACCCTATTATATCCTGTCACTCCTTCTGAAACTTTATGAAAAGTTATCATTTCCCTAAGTTTTCCTGGACAGCCAGGTATATAGTTTTCATGTTAGAATTACACTGGACTAGGAAATAAGAAAAGTGTCATATATTTAATATTTAAAATTTAGGTACATATCATTCATTAAAAAGTCAACAAAATATAACTGAGTACTGCTATGTGAGAGTCCCAAACCTAAGTACTGGAAGTACAACTATTAAAGAAAAAAACTGCCCTCAAGTCTAGTAGGAAAGGCAAAAAGTAATAACAGAGTTGGAAAAAATGTTGCTAAGTTGTTATAACTGAATTATGCACAGGGTTGGCTATGGAAGGGCTTTACTGAAGGTTAAAGAATGGGGTTAAAGAAATGGCTGCAGAGAATTGAGGTTAGAGGAGCATCTGGAGGGACCTTTGACTAACAAGGTGGCCAGACCTCTCCCTGACCAAACACACGGCATTCCAACACATATATTAGAGAAAAGTTTAAATTAAAAAATCGAGTTAAGTTTATAAGGCTAAGGTGTAAGATACATATGTGGTTAAAGAAGATGAGTGTGGAAAATTAAATAAGAGCCAGAATTTGAAGCCTTTTCTATCATGATCAGGAGTTTGTATATAAAAATATTTATATTTTGTATATAAAAATATTTATCTGGTCATTTAATATTAATGATGTAACTGAAATAACTGAAAGGCAGAAGTTGTTATTATAACATTTCTGCGGTGATACTTTTAAACAATGGAAACAGTGCAATTAAAATATTTAAAAGTAGTCAAAACTACATAAAGTTACAAATAGAATTTTGAGCAGAGAGAAAGCATATTGAAACAAACCATGGATGCTTAATACAAAGGGCAACATAAATGGAACTAGACTGAGATCCAGTGTTGACTTAATTTAACTTTGCCATGGCATGTGTTGGGTTATGTTGGAATCATCCAGTATTTGCATTACATATAGTAATCAAGGCAGGGCAAGCAGCAGAGAGAATGGATTCTACATGTTAATTCTCCAAGGACAAAACACATGGAGTTCAATTCACCTGGCTCCTGTGATTTTACTGCATGTGAACTAGCTAATTAAAGTGAGTGTGAGTTTCCTAGATCAGGTATGAAACAAAGATCTTTTGTGGTTAAAATTATCTGCACATGGCATGTGTTAAAGTAGGATAAGTATGCAGGATGTTGTTTGCAGCTCAAAGATTTAATTATTTATAAGAAGAATGTCTGTTGAAAATAAATGGGATGCAGGAAAATAATTTTACAGGCCAAGTGGGGGCACCAATCCTCAGTCTCGATACAATGGAGGCTTGCTCCCCAAAGTGTGCTCTTTAGAGCAGAAGCATGTGCATCAGGTGGCAGCTTGTAAGAAACAGAGAATTTCACATCCCACTGAATCAGAATCCACAAGATTCTCCGGTGATTCCTATGGACATTAAAATCTGGGAAGCACAGATTTTAGGGACAGGACACTGTAGGCTTAGGATAACCTTGAAAACTGTAGTACAGACCTTTGCATTTGTTTTCATTAGTTGGTTTAAAGAGCATGAATCAAACCTTGAACAGGAGGAAAACACATAAAGGAATAAAGGTGAGAAAAATTTCAAATGGAAGGGATTGAATAAGTAATCAAGAAGGAGTAGCAATTCATACATATAATTGCTACCTATATCCATATCTATATCTATACAGTCGAATTTGAATTAAATAATGGACAGTTAGTAGTAGTTGTAGACTGCTATTAAGTGCCTGCGACAGTGGCTGGCATATGTTAGACATTCAATATTAATATTGAGTGAATAAGCTTTACATATATCACTTTATCATACAAAGTAATTTTGCACACATTATTTCACTTTGAGTCTCACAACATCTCTGTAAAGTAGACAGAATGAATAGTTGGTATCATTAGACAAATGCTTTCAACTTGTCTGCTTTGTAATAACTTAAAATCAACAGGTATGACAAAACCTTTTAGTGTATAATTGATGTTAAGAATGTTCATGCATTAAAGACAGCATTTTCAATTGTCTTTGAAGGAGGATAATTTTTACATGTTACTGCCTTTGTTTAAGAAAGCCTAGGATAGTTAACTGCTATGTAAATGCTAACTAACTTTGAATAGGGAATTCACTCAGTTTAATTAATTTACCAAATTATCTTACCTTGTTACATCAAGGATTTAAAACAGGCATCATGAACAATGAAATTTAAAAATATAGGAGAGAGGGAGCTAGGTTGGGAACACACCACACTTTGTCATTATTGAAATACAAATGAAAATAGCATGATGCTGTAGGTGACTCTGGGAACACATTTTGCATCTTTTTTCCCTAAATGTAGAACATTTGGCCATTTATCCTGTACAACCTCCAAAAAGAAATTTGCTTTAACATGAGGCATAAAAAATAGGATCTTGAGAATGTTGAAATGCAGACAAGTAGCAAATTTTCAAAATCACAGGTGAGACTAGGATTTGAAGTCACACTTTCTGATTAAAACTTGAAAAAATGTTCCTCCATAATGACCCTCATTTTCAATTCCAAACTTGGAACACAATGTGTAATGTGTGATCTGACCAAAAGATGGTTGTTTGCAGTTCATACTGAACATCAGCGTAAATCTGGAACATATTTTCAACATAACATGCCTCTCAAAACAGCTTGCTTATGTTAAGGGGACAAATAATAATTGGAATTCTTGTAGAGAAAGAACAAAAGTAATTAAATAACATATGATGCTTTATTTTATGAGATAAATATTTGACTTATATAAAGGTATATTGAATTATACATTTTATTAAATGAGCAATTCTTTCTTAAGATATTGAAAATGTTTTCTATTGTTGAGGACAGAAGTTTGTTACTTGACAAATCAAAGATATTTTTTTAAAAAAATGATTTTACAAGCTGATTCTTCCAATGTATTGTTCGTTTTAAATTTGCTCAAATTCATCATAAGCAAAGTAATTACATAAAGGATAATCTCTTTAAAGGATCATTCAGGTTTTTTGTTCCATCATTAGTTCTAATTGGTTAAATGCTTTAACTCCATACTTTTTAAACATTTGAACTGAATACCAATCTCT
Organism: Mesoplodon mirus; assembly: GCF_964341445.2. Lineage (NCBI taxonomy): Eukaryota > Metazoa > Chordata > Mammalia > Artiodactyla > Ziphiidae > Mesoplodon > Mesoplodon mirus. The sequence goes on from NC_138982.1 coordinate 117,084,933, forward strand.
GGAATCAGAGTCAACCACATTACGAAGTTCAACTTGGATTGAACTCTACCAAACTACATGGTTTAGAGAATTTTCTCTTGAAGATGGAAAAGAAACTCTTTTACTCCATTGATACCCATAAATGTCCAGTGATCTTATCCAACAAAAAATGATAATTATAGTTGCTTCCATGTTTTCTACACTGGTTGTGCATCAGGCACAGTTCTGAACACTTAATATATAATGCCTCAACTCTTACAACCGTCATTCAAAAAAATGTCATTATCCTCAAATTATAGAAGAGGAAATGGAGGCTTAAAGAAGTTAAATTTGCCCAAGATCACAACTCAGCCAGACTATATTCTAGCTACTATGTTCTTCCTACTATGCTCTGCTTAGCTTATTGCATTATACAAAGTCACAACTTTAACAAGATAGTGTTTGCATTTCCAGAAGGTCACTGGGCTTTGCATTTCTGTAAATCTCTTAATACTCCTCTAGGTAAGGAGAAGTGATAACACAATATTACTATAACTTATTACTCCATAATTATACAATTACACAATAACATTATAAGGTCTAGTTCAGAGGGGAAAAGACAGCATATTCTGAAATATTCAAATTTGAAGGCAATGGTAGAGAATATCCTCATTTTAAACTTAGCTAGGGATAACTTTGTGGAAGGCCTATAGAGTATATGTATGGTAGTAAAGGGACCATATAACTTACTTTCCAAACCAGGACACTTTTGAGAGTGAAAGGGAATAATCACCAGACAGATGGCAGAGCAGCAGGTTTAAATAGGGACTGTCCTGGGAAAATCTGAATGTATGGTCATCCTGTACACAGAGGAGTGATAAATGCTGATAAAGTTGAATTGGTGAAGGAGAGAAACAGAACTGAGACTAACCTGAACTCTTAATCGGGAGTGCTTTATTCCTTAAGGCTTGAATTAAGTAATTGTATATACCTCATAGAATTTTTTGCCTTCTGGAAGAGGCATGCCAAATGAGGGTTAGGAAAATTTGTCCAATGCTATTTGTGTTTAACAAATTGCTTCCTAGTTAGAGTGATCTGATATAATGAATTAACTTTGAAAAGGATACTCTTAAAAGGGTCAGCAACTGTTCCAGGTTAGAGAAAAAAGGGAAGGAAAAATGCCGGAATCATTCAGCCTTTTATGTCTTCCTGATTCAGTAGCGGTATCATTTCCTTCTTAATCAAAGTACACCCTTCTTCAACCAGATATTTAAAACATTCCATAAAGTACAAAAAACTATGGTTGTAAAACAACAAACATACCACATGAAAAATGAATCTATAAATACTAAATGTTTTTGCATTGTGTTAAAAATAATTTATATAATTCTAAAACTAATAAAATCGAATCGACTATCCAATAAATGGAATTTTATATGATGTTTGTTATCAGCTAAATAATTCATTATTTCATTTTATATACACACTCTTTAATTAACTTACTGACTCAGAGGTAAGATGCTGCTAAGCCGTTCATTTCCCCAAGCCCATAAAAAAAAAAAAGTACAAAACGCATGAGAGTATAAGAGCAAAAGGTTAAGAGTTTAATATGAAGGAATTTTTAATCAGAGGAGAAAGCAGCTGGTTGAGGTTCTTTCTACCTCCAACTGGAGATCCCAGATTGCATGGTGATTAGTGACACCTGTTTTTTACTAGTCTTTTCCTGAAGCAGGCAAAGCATGAAGTTGGCTATAGAAGTGTTCCTGGCATTTTGTTGTTCTTTCTTTAAAAATCCACATTTCTTTTAAGGCCAGATATTTATTTTTAGCCATGGTGTGCCTATTAAAAAATTCAGAGGCTAAATTCGTCTGTAGGTAATAGGAAACTATTTTATAAGGGGAAAGAGAGGATAATATTTTCAGTAATTTGGGAAGTCTATTTTAGTATACTCATAAGTGTTTAAAAATTTTTAAAAGAGTCACTTGCAACTTACAGTTTCAATAATATTTTACTGTTAGAATCATACTCTCCAGATCAAATCACTGAAGGAAACTGATATCTCGGTTTGAGTACCACAGGTTAGTTTTATTCCATATGGCCTCTCCACCCTTTTGCTTTAGCTACTACTTCCTTGGAATCTGTATTAATTTATTTTCTTTCTTCCACATGTCAGAGTTGGATTGTATTTAAAAGGCAATCTGGTTCAACTTGGCCATGTTATGGATTAGAATTCTGAGGCCTAAAGAGAGGAAGTGACATAATCAAGATCACACAGCTTGAAGGTGGAAAAGCTGAAACTAGGGTGTGGTACTTTGTTATGGCCACCTTATAACAAACTAATACAAAGGACTAGGTAATGAGAATTATGGAACCATTGTTGAGAAGAGAATTTCTTTTCACAAGATTGATCACATTGATTCCAAATTCTTTATTTTATATTTTACAAAGTTATGACCCAAGAGAGGCAACCTCTCCAGGTTTACAACAAAAACAGACATAGAAATCCAAGTTTCTAACTCCCAAGCTAGCTAATCACTTTCCAGTACTCCATGCTATGTCTCACACACACAAACCCAAACACAAAAATATCCTGTAGAAATCCTTCATCCCAGGAGAGAGACATTTCAGAAACTCCATTTACTGTTCATGGTTTGGTCGAATACATGGTTGCTTTTCATGTTTCTGCACCTACTTAGTGAATACATTTATTTAACAGAGTGTTACAGAGCTTCAACTATGTGCTAGGTAGCATATCATACTTAAATGTTTTTATAGACAAATCCACAACTGCATCTACCACTTTTATTGCCTATTAAATTGCCAACCTCAAATATGTATTAAAATGTGCTTAAGTTTAGCACTCTTAAGTTTTATAGGCACACTCCAAAAAAATCCACATCATAGTAGTGACTCATGATTAATGAGAAACAGTGGTATAAGGGACAAAGCACTAAAATTGTTGTAAAAAAAAGATTTGAGTTCTTTATTCTTTAAATTTTAATATTTGATCAAATTACCTTGATGACCACACAGATTCCATATAACTCAAACATGGAAGAGGACTAATGTGATTAAGGAACTGAAGTTAGGTACAATCTTCTTTCCCTTCCACTTAAATTGTCCCTACCCTTATTTCTGGTGAACAACCTAAGAGTTCTATGCCTCTGGGTCTCATGAAATTACCTTTTACAAACTGTGAGCCCATGTATATAGGATTAGAACTGTAAGACCTAATATCTTCTTTGTGAACTTTAATTAAATTTAATGTCTCTTTATTCCATTTTCTTATCTGCAAAATAAGTACAATCATCTTACTTTCCTCACTGGGCTGGGCTGTTGTGTGCATAGCATGGAAAGAAAAACAAACAAACAAGAAAAAAACATGCTCTTAAATGTCTTGCAAAATCCAAAGCACCACAAAAATATAAATAATTGCAATTACTTGAGGGTGTAGCAATCATAATCTCAAAGGTCTCTGAACATCAACGTGATCAGGCCCAAATGGCTTTATGTACTGAGCTCTCTTACCTATTCATCACTAATAATTCCCTCATTCTTCCTTTCCTCTTGGATGTATTCGGTGTATATAACTGACAAGCTGCTGTTTTAATTCAGAGAACTTCATAAAAAACCCACTCCACCTACTTCAATAAGACTACATGGCCTTGGAAGGCAGGACCATATGTGCCTGTGGACAGGGCTACTTAGGATGTAAATAGATTGTAAAGTTGTCTGGGAACAACTTGGTATCTCTTTTGATCATAGGTGGAGCACTCTTGGAGCATAATGTGGAGCACTTGTCCAGTTAGGAAAACAGACTAAGAAAAGTAGATAATTAAAAGTAAAGAACTATGTTAACCCTAATGGATCATCTGGTTTAGTGAAATTATCATGGAAATTGTGGTAACTATATCCACTGCATTTTCTTCCTTTTGAGTACCCAAACATCTTGAAATAATATACTCTTATGACTATGGAATAATAAACTACATTTTCATTGGCCATTTGAAAAAAGGTATATTTTTTCACCCCCAAAATCATTCTAAGCTTACTGCAATAGAATGTCCAGAGTTTTGACTACAGATATATTTTATTCTAGTTTATTTTTAAAAATTCCCAAATTTAGGAATGGAGCAAAATGTAAAAACAATCCGTAGCTTCATATGTCCTCCTGTACAAATGTTTTATAGATATTCTATTGTGGATTATTATTTTATGATTAATTTCCATGATTTCAATTATTTCTCATATTGATAATTAAAAGCTTTTATATTTTATAGCCAGAAACATTTGCAAAGAGTAAAAATAACCCAGTAACATATTTGATTGATTCAAGAGTTTGTTCCTAAGCCTGGCCAATAGACAGTGAAGATCCAACTTATATTTTCATAGCATAAGGCCTGAGACTCTTAGGTAAATACTGTTATTATTGGATTCAAATTTCATATATTCATAGCTAATTAATAACCTATACTATATATAGGCTATTAAAAATTAAAGAAATTCTCAATTTTACCACAGATTTCTTACTTTCACTATCACTGGGTAAGTAGGGTAGTATCCCCTTTTGCTGATCATGTGTCCAGAAAAAGGGATACAATGGTTGGATTAGGGAGTTTTTATAGTAACAAGTTTTGAGATCTTCTGATCTAATCCAAGCAAATTCAAAGAGGAAAAACTGATTTTCCCACAAATAACACAGAGATAAACACGAAGAGTAACCAGATGGGCAAAATGGAATCAAATTCATTGATTTATTCACTCTTTGAAGACAATTATGCACAAATCATTATTCTAGATGCTTCTTTTAGAGTTGAAAAGAGATATAATCCGTTACAACAAAGAAGTTACAGTTTGTTGGGTGGTAGGGCCATGAGAAAGCAAATATTTGACCCTAGAAAAGATGAGATGAGAGAGGAATCTGGGCAGGTACAAGTGTGGAGGTAGGGCTATGTCTTGAAGTCTAGCTAATTTTCTAACACCATTTTATTGATGCTTCTAGTATCTCTGTGTTCCTATTAACCTGAATATTGTTAGCACAAATCTTCATACATGCCTTTTTCTCAGGATAAAACTTGAAAATGAGCTTATGACATAAATCCCCAAGTACCTATGGTTACTAACTTTTACTCTAGGGTAGTTCTCTCTTAGCTAGGCTCTCATAACAATCTCTGGACATTTCTATTACAACACTTATTGATTCCAGAATTAAACAAGAACTGAAAACTCCTCAAAGGTAAAGAATGAGTCTTTTTTGAATGAGCACTCTTCTAGAACCTAGAAAGTGCCTGTCCCATGGAAACTGTTTAGTAAGTATTCAGTGAATACATGAATAAACACTAGGCACCAAAATAAATAGATTTTGATATTTCTTAGAATTTATGTTAGTGAACGATTCATGTAATCAATCATCTGAATATAAAAAGATGAATTGTCAATTTCCAAGAAACAAAATTAATCATAAAATTTGTTTAATTTCCTCATGAAATTTGACTATAGAAAAAGTTTATAATGTACAGAGCTACTACAGATGAATTTTACATAATGTGAATACTTGAATAGCATTTGTTGGTTTTTCATTTAAAGGTGCTTACTTGTGTAGAATTCAGACTGGATACATCTGTGCTCACTATTTTCTCCATTAGATTTTAAAACCCCTGAACTTCCTTTGTAATTCCTCCCCATCGCTCCCCACCTATCACACAACAGTGTCATAAGCTGATACCCAAATGCATATGTGTAATGACAAAGCACCAATTTCCCTAATTAGTGCTGTCTCAAATTTGACAATCTCAAACATGCTATTAGTAATAACCTTGAGGGGTCTATGAGTGAGTTATTAAAAGGGAGGTCTTATCCAAAAATATGATTTGGGCACTTAGAAAGTCTTAATAGCATCTGATCAGCAGTATGTTCCTTAATTGGAAATAATAAAAGCAGCAGCATTATCACAAGTAATCAGATTTTCTTAGTTATGATACTTAAACATCATAAGACAGGTGATTTATTCAACTATTTGGAGCTTTTCCAGAAAAGATAGGACATAAATCAAATACAGAAGAGCAGCAAGACAGTGCAATTTATGAATTGTGAAAGGGTTATACTCCCCCCACCTGCAGTGTAGAAGTTTTAATGAACATGGTGCAGTTAACCTTTGACAAATAACACCACTTCTGTCCAGATACTAATACACAGATTATTTCTGTATCTTTCCAAGTACACGTTCAAAAGCCATTTGTCAGAACCGTCTTAAATTCTAATTTCTCCAATGACCTAGGGAAAAGAAACTCACTTAAACAAAAAAAAAAAGCTAGACTAAATTGCTTTGTGCGTTATTGTGAACTGCCCTAAGTAAAGCCAGCGTTTATTTGAAATTGCAACTATTAATTAAAGTATATTTTTGTTCTCCTTACTGCTATCTCTATTAAAAATGCATTGTTTATTTTTTGAACATATATTCCCTAATTTGTCTTTCATTAATTATATATGTACCAATAAAAAATTTTACAAAGATTTGTTAAGAAGTGGTATTATTTTCATTAATTTATATGGACCTCATATAAAGGAAGATTAAAGACAAAGCATAAAGGCAAAGAAACAAACAAACAAAAAATTGACTGTAAAATAAAAGGCCAGAAGTTTTACCGTAAAATGTTCAACAAGCTAAGTTTGTTTCAGCTACATTCAGAACAAGGACTGAAAATAATTTGATTACAGAGAAAATTAGTTTGCCTGTAATGCTAAGAGCAGCCCCTGGTGGTTACTGTCATATAATTGAGTCATGGGAAATTTTCATGAAAGAAGAAGTTGAAATAAGAACAGAAGATACTGGAGAGTTCTTTATTTTTCGATAACACATGATCTCTCCTTTGACACTTTTTCAGTATGTGACCTGCAATGTTTGCCACAAATCACAGATAAATTATCAAATATCTAAATCTGAAAGTTTTTTTTTCCTTTGAAGCAATCTTTTTAAAAAATAGCTCAAACAACCACTCAATAGTTTACCCAAATCAGCACCCCTTGACTCCCCAAAACTCACCGATTATAAGAGGAAAACTAAGGAAGCATTATTGTGGGTACATATCTGTAGTTCGAACTAAAAGTATGACTTTACTAGATTCACACTTCATTAGATCATTATTTTTAAAGTGCATAATACAGTCATATTAAAATAATAGAATAAAATATAAGCCTCTAATTATGGCTCTATAAATGAAACAAGACAAACAAAAGTTCGTTTAAAATATTTAAAAAATATACTCCTTCTTGCAGGGGAGTAAATAGGGAAAATAATAACAAAAAGAGTTAAAACGAACTGAAATAATTCTGTGCTTTATATTTTTCCTGTCTTCCCTTGATTTGTCCTCCCAAATATGTTCCACCTGTTTCCAGAACAGTCTGTCCACCTAAGTCTTTGGCTTATATTCCAATAAAAATCTGAGATGATTTGTGTGTAAATACATGTTACATCTACCTTTAAAAAAAATCATAGGGCTTCCTTGGTGGCGCAGTGGTTGGGAGTCTGCCTGCCGATGCAGGGGACACGGGTTCGTTCCTCAGTCCGGGAAGATCCCACATGCCGCGGGGCAACTGGGCCCGTGAGCCATGGCCGCTGAGCCTGCCTGTCCGGAGCCTGTGCTCTGCAACGGGAGAGGCCACAGCAGTGAGAGGCCCGCGTACCAAAAATAAATAAATAAATAAATAAATAAATAAATAAATAAAAATAAAAATCATAGATGTTTGCTTAACTCTTTTGAATTAATAACCAAACCATAAACATTAGTATATTTGTTTAAGTTGATGCCATTATAAATTCTTCACTAACACTGGATTTTCAATTTTTCCTTCTCTTTGCATTCTAAGTGTTTTGCAAAGTGTGTTTTGGGGAATCACAGTTCTATAAGATGTTACTTAAAAACAAATAAATAGGGATTTCCCTGGTGGCACAGTGGTTAAGAATGAGCCTCCCAATGCAGTGGACATGGGTTCGATCCCTGGTCCAGGAAGATCCCACATGCCACAGAGCAACTAAGCCCGTGCACCACAACTACTGAGCCTGCGCTCTAGAGCCCGCAAGCCACAACTACTGAGCCCACGCGCTGCAACTACTGAAGTCCATGCGCCTAGAGCCTGCGCACCACAACGAAGAGTAGCTCCCACTCGACGCAAGCAGAGAAAAGCCCGCTCACAGCAACGAAGACCCAACGGAGCCAATAAATAAATAAATAAACAAAACACATTAAAAAAAAGTCTCTATAGACTTAGAGGTTTAAAAAATTCTACATACTATATTCTCTTAAAGATTCAGAATGTAAATTAGTGTATTAAATTCTTTGCTATATCCTTTAGTAGAGAAACATATTTAACTTCTAATTCAGGATTCATCAGACTTTTCGGTGACATGGAATTCATTTTCATAGCAAACCTAGCAAGATATGGTGGAACTTATCTTTCTGAGGAACACTCTGTGTAACACAATTCTAATTCTTTGAGGCTGAGTACTAAGTGTACTTTAATTCCTAAAACCTCCTCATCCTTAGGCACTTCAGGACATTCAAGACTGATCCAGAGGAAAAAGACTGTATAACAGATGACTGTTGTGGCCACATCCCCAGGGCTGTACTTTCTTAAGCCTGCCCCACCAAGCCCTTATCTAGTGACCACCAATCACCCACAGCCTCAATACCACATTTTTGATGTCCCACTATTGTCTATAGGATAAAGTTCAGTCATCTTTCCAAGGCACATAGTTTGGCCTATGCCCTGGCATCAAAACTTGAACACCTAATGATATGTATTATTTTATTTCAACCTTCATGACTTTGCTCATGCTGGTCCTTCTGCCTAGAATATCCATATCTTACATCCTTTCCTGATAAATTCTACTCAAGCTAGAATTTGTGATGATATGTTTATCTTACCCAATAAACTGTGAGCAACTGAGGACAGGAACAGCAAGAAAGGTACTCTGATATTTTTAATTTATTCTCTCTGATTCTATTCAGTTTAGCTTTAAGAATAATCCCATTGATTTTTTAGGGGAGAGGGGCAGCGGAGGGTTGGATTGGGAGTTTGGGACTAGCAGATGCAATTATATATAGAACGGATAAACAACGAGATCCTATTGTATAGCATAGGGAACTATATTTAATGTCCTGGATTGAACCATAATGGAAAAGAATATGAAAAAGAATACATACATATATATATATATATATATATATATATATATATATATATATATATATAACTGAATCACTTTGCTGTAAACCAAAAACTAACACAATATTATAAATCAACTATACTTCAATTAAAAAAACGAGTAATTACATTGAGTTTCATCTATTTAAATGTAAGTTGGGCTGACCCTAAGGTATGATTGTATTGTTGCTGTATGTATACAATTGGAAAAGAAAATAAACATTTCTATTTCTTTCTTTTGAGATAGATTATCTTTAAAAAGCAGATTTAGAGGCACAACAAATTTGAGCAGATTACTCATGCAGCTGTGTGCCCTGACATATGCACAGCCTCCCTCATGATCAACATCCCCCACCAGAGGGGTACATTTCTAAGAATTGTTGTACCCACATTAACACATCATATCATGCAGAGTCCATAGTTTACCTTAGGGTTCATGCTGGTGGTGTACATACTATGAGTTTAGACAAATTTATGCTGACACGTATCCACCATTAAAGTATCATACAGAATACCTTCACTGTTTATTTTTAGTTGTTGTTTCAAATAATACATGACTATTTTTGAATATTTAAGAAATAAAAATATAATCATATACAGTCTAAACGTCTAAAAATTACATCTATTAACATAGTTTGTATTTTTTCAGTCTTTGAATCTCTCCATATGTACAGATAATTTTTATAAAAATGTATCATACTATACATTTTGTATACTGTTTTTATTTAATAATACAGTACAATATACCTCACTAAATATTCTACTATAATTTTATTATAATTAGTTTTTGTTATATTCACTACTTTATTTTTTAGATTCCACATACATGTGATATCATACAGTATTTGTAAAATAATAATTACATTATTTTAAAAGAAGCATAAATATTTTATTGTGAGAAAGAGAAGTCAAAATGTATTTAATCAGAATTATGTGGCTGAATTTTAGATACTTTTAGTTTTCTTTTCAGGGTTACAAATCACAATGTGATGAACATCCTAATAGATGTATATAGGTATATCTGTGATTACCCTCCTTAAAACAAATTCCTAAAATTAGAATTACTGGATCAAAAGTTATACGAATTTTAAACACTTTTCAGGTGTATTTTTAAAATTATCCTTTAAAATTGTTAACAATTTATAGCCTTACTATATGATTTCCCATAGTTTATTAACCCTGGGTGTTGTACTTAAAAATAAAAGAAATAAATGTCACAAATAAATATCATTAATAAATCTAAAAATAGGTGAAAATATACATACATGTTCTTTTTTTTTTTCAATGTGATACATTTTTTTTTACTCTTTTTTTTATTTAATTTTTTGCCTTATAACAAATTTAATCAGTTATACATATACATATGTTTCCATCTCCCCTCCCTTTTGCGTCTCCCTCCCACCCTCCCTATCCCACCCCTCCAGGCGGTCACAAGGCACCGAGCTAATCTCCCTATGCTATGCGGCTGCTTCCCACTAGCTATCTACCTTACGTTTGGTAGTGTATATATGTCCATGCCGCTCTCTCACTTTGTCACAGCTTACCCTTCCCCCTCCCCATATCCTCAAGTCCATTCTCTAGTAGGTCTGTGTCTTTATTCCTGTCTTACCCCTATGTTCTTCATGACATTTTTTTTTCTTAAATTCCATATATATGTGTTAGCATACAGTATTTGTCTTTCTCTTTCTGACTTACTTCACTCTGTATGACAGACTCTAGGTCTATCCACCTCATTACAAATAGCTCAATTTCATTTCTTTTTATGGCTGAGTAATATTCCATTGTATATATGTGCCACATCTTCTTTATCCATTCATCCGATGATGGACACTTAGGTTGTTTCCATCTCCGGGCTATTGTAAATAGGGCTGCTATGAACATTTTCGTACATGTCTCTTTTTGAATTATGGTTTTCTCAGGGTATATGCCCAGTAGTGGGATTGCTGGGTCATATGGTAGTTCTATTTGTAGTTTTTTAAGGAACCTCCATACCGTTCTCCATAGCGGCTGTACCAATTCACATTCCCACCAGCAGTGCAAGAGGGTTCCCTTTTTTCCACACCCTCTCCAGCATTTATTGTTTCTAGATTTTTTGATGATGGCCATTCTGACTGGTGTGAGATGATATCTCATTGTAGTTTTGATTTGCATTTCTCTAATGAGTAAAGATGTTGAGCATCCTTTCATGTGTTTGTTGGCAGTCTGTATATCTTCTGTGGAGAAATGTCTATTTAGGTCTTCTGCCCATTTTTGGATTGGGTTGTTTGTTTTTTTGTTATTGAGCTGCATGAGCTGCTTATAAATTTTGGAGATTAATCCTTTGTCAGTTGCTTCATTGGCAAATATTTTCTCCCATTCTGAGGGTTGTCTTTTGGTCTTGTTTATGGTTTCCTTTGCTGTGCAAAAGCTTTTAAGTTTCATTAGGTCCCATGTGTTTATTTTTGTCTTTATTTCCATTTCTCTAGGAGGTGGGTCAAAAAGGATCTTGCTGTGATTTATGTCATACAGTGTTCTGCCTATGTTTTCCTCTAAGAGTTTGATACTGTCTGGCCTTACATTTAAGTCTTTAATCCATTTTGAGCTTATTTTTGTGTATGGTGTTAGGGAGTGATCTAATCTCATACTTTTACATGTCCCTATCCAGTTTTCCCAGCACCACTTATTGAAGAGACTGTCCTTTCTCCACTGTACATTCCTGCCTCCTTTATCAAAGATAAGGTGGCCATATATCCGTGGGTTTATCTCTGGGCTTTCTATCCTGTTCCATTGATCTATCTTTCTGTTTTTGTGCCAGTACCATACTGTCTTGATTACTTTAGCTTTGTAGTATAGTCTGAAGTCCGGGAGCCTGATTCCTCCAGCTCCATTTTTCGTTCTCAAGATTGCTTTGGCTATTCGGGGTCTTTTGTGTTTCCATACAAATTGTGAAATTTTTTGTTCTAGTTCTGTGAAAAATGCCAGTGGTAGTTTGATAGGGATTGCATTGAATCTGTAGATTGCTTTGGGTAGTAGAGTCATTTTCACAATGTTGATTCTTCCAATCCAAGAACATGGTACATCTCTCCATCTATTTGTATCATCTTTAATTTCTTTCATCAGTGTCTTATAATTTTCTGCATACAGGTCTTTTGTCTCCTTAGGTAGGTTTATTCGTAGATATTTTATTCTTTTTGTTGCAATGGTAAATGGGAGTGTTTCCTTGATTTCACTTTCAGATTTTTCATCATTAGTATATAGGAATGCCAGAGATTTCTGTGCATTAATTTTGTATCCTGCAACTTTACCAAATTCATTGATTAGCTCTAGTAGTTTTCTGGTAGCATCTTTAGGATTCTCTATGTAGAGTATCATGGCATCTGCAAACAGTGACAGCTTTACTTCTTCTTTTCCAATTTGGATTCCTTTTATTGCCTTTTCTTCTCTGATTGCTGTGGCTAAAACTTCCAAAACTAGGTTAAATAAGAGTGGTGAGAGTGGGCAACCTTGTCTTGTTCCTGATCTTAGTGGAAATGGTTTCAGTTTTTCACCATTGAGGACAATGCTGGCTGTGGGTTTGTCATATATGGCCTTTAATATGTTGAGGAAAGTTCCCTCTATGCCTACTTTCTACAGGGTTTTTTATCATAAATGGGTGTTGAATTTTGTCGAAAGCTTTCTCTGCATCTATTGAGATGATCATATGGTTTTTCTCCTTCAATTTGTTAATATGGTGTATCACGTTGATTGATTTGCGTATATTGAAGAATCCTTGCATTCCTGGAATAAACCCCACTTGATCATGGTGTATGATCCTTTTAATGTGCTGTTGGATTCTGTTTGCTAGTATTTTGTTGAGGATTTTTGCATCTATGTTCATCAGTGATATTGGCCTGTAGTTTTCTTTCTTTGTGACATCCTTGTCTGGTTTTGGTATCAAGGTGATGGTGGCCTCGTAGAATGGGTTTGGGAGTGTTCCTCCCTCTGCTATATTTTGGAAGAGTTTGAGAAGAATAGGTGTTAGCTCTTCTCTAAATGCTTGATAGAATTCGCCTGTGAAGCCATCTGGTCCTGGGCTTTTGTTTGTTGGAAGATTTTTTATCACAGTTTCAATTTCAGTGCTTGTGATTGGTCTGTTCATATTTTCTATTTCTTCCTGCTTCAGTCTCGGCAGGTTGTGCATTTCTAAGAATTTGTCCATTTCTTCCAGGTTGTCCATTTTATTGGCATAGAGTTGCTTATAGTAATCTCTCATGATCTTTTGTATTTCTGCAGTGTCAGTTGTTACTTTTCCTTTTTCATTTCTAATTCTATTGATTTGAGTCTTCTCCCTTTTTTTCTTGATGAGTCTGGCTAATGGTTTATCAATTTTATTTATCTTCTCAAAGAACCAGCTTTTAGTTTTATTGATCTTTGCTATCGTTTCCTTCATTTCTTTTTCATTTATTTCTGATCTGATTTTTATGATTTCTTTCCTTCTGCTAACTTTGGGATGTTTTTGTTCTTCTTTCTCTAATTGCTTTAGGTGCAAGGTTAGGTTGTTTATTCGAGATGTTTCCTGTTTCTTAAGGTGGGATTGTATTGCTATAAACTTCCCTCTTAGAACTGCTTTTGCTGCATCCCATAGGTTTTGGGTCGTCGTGTCTCCATTGTCATTTGTTTCTAGGTATTTTTTTAATTTCCTCTTTGATTTCTTCAGTGATCACTTTGTTATTAAGTAGTGTATTGTTTAGCCTCCATGTGTTTGTATTTTTTACAGCTCTTTTCCTGTAATTGATATCTAGTCTCATAGCATTGTGGTCGGAAAAGATACTTGATACAATTTCAATTTTCTTAAATTTACCAAGGCTTCATTTGTGACCCAAGATATGATCTATCCTGGAGAATGTTCCATGAGCACTTGAGAAAAATGTGTATTCTGTTGTTTTTGGATGGAATGTCCTATAAATATCAATTAAGTCCATCTTGTTTAATGTATCATTTAAAGCTTGTGTTTCCTTATTTATTTTCATTTTGGATGATCTGTCCATTGGTGAAAGTGGGGTGTTAAAGTCCCCTATTATGAGTGTGTTACTGTCGATTTCTCCTTTTATGGCTGTTAGTATTTGCCTTATGTATTGAGGTGCTCCTATGTTGGGTGCATAAATATTTACAATTGTTATATCTTCTTCTTGAATCGATCCCTTGATCATTAGGTAGTGTCCTTCTTTGTCTCTTCTAGTAGTCTTTATTTTAAAGTCTATTTTGTCTGATATGAGAATTGCTACTCCAGCTTTCTTTTGGTTTCCATTTGCATGGAATATCTTTTTCCATCCCCTTACTTTCAGTCTGTATGTGTCTCTAGGTCTGAAGTGGGTCTCTTGTAGACAGCATATATATGGGTCTTGTTTTTGTATCCATTCAGCCAATCTGTAACTTTTGGTGGGAGCATTTAGTCCATTTACATTTAAGGTAATTATCGATATGTATGTTTCTATTCCCATTTTCTTAATTGTTTTGGGTTCGTTATTGTAGGTCTTTTACTTCTGTTGTGTTTCTTGCCTAGAGAAGTTCCTTTAGCATTTGTTGTAAAGCTGGTTTGGTGGTGCTGAACTCTCTCAGCTTTTGCTTGTCTGTAAACGTTTTAATTTCTCCATCAAATCTGAATGAGATCCTTGCTGGGTAGAGTAATCTTGGTTGCAGGTTTTTCTCCTTCATCACTTTAATTATGTCCTGCCACTCCCTTCTGGCTTGTAGAGTTTCTGTTGAGAGATCAGCTGTTATCCTGATGGGGATTCCCTTGTGTGTTATTTGTTGTTTTTGCCTTGCTGCTTTTAATATGATTTCTTTGTGTTTAATTTTTGACAGTTTGATTAATATGTGTCTTGGCGTATTTCTCCTTGGATTTATTCTGTATGGGACTCTCTGTGCCTCCTGGACTTGATTAACTATTTCCTTTCCCATATTAGGGAAGTTTTCAACTATAATCTCTTCAAATATTTTCTCAGTCCCTTTCTTTTTCTCTTCTTCTGGAACCCCTATAATTCGAATGTTGGTGCGTTTAATGTTGTCCCAGAGGTCTCTGAGACTGTCCTCTGTTCTTTTCATTCTTTTTTCTTTATTTTGCTCTGCAGCAGTTATTTCCACTATTTTATCTTCCACCTCACTTATCCGTTCTTCTGCCTCAGTTATTCTGCTATTGATCCCATCTAGAGTATTTTTTATTTCATGTATTGTGTTTTTAATCAATGTTTGATTCATCTTTAGTTCTTCTAGGTCCTTGTTAACTGTTTCTTGCATTTTGTCTATTCTATTTCCAAGATTTTGGATCTGGGAAATAGAATCTTGGATCATCTTTACCATCATTATTCTGAATTCTTTTTCAGGTAGACTGCCTATTACCTCTTCATTTGTTAGATCTGGTGGGTTTTTATCTTGCTCCTTCTCCTGCTGTGTGTTTTTCTGTCTTCTCATTTTGCTTATGTTACTGTGTTTGGGGTCTCCTTTTTGCAGGCTGCAGGTTCGTAGTTCCCGTTGTTTTTGGTGTCTGTCCCCAGTGGCTAAGGTTGGTTTAGTGGGTTGTGTAGGCTTCCTGGTGGAGGGGACTAGTGCCTGTCTTCTGGTGGATGAGTCTGGATCTTGTCTTTCTGGTGGGCAGGTCCACGTCTGGTGGTGTGTTTTGGGGTGTCTACAGACTTTTTATGAGTTTAGGCCACCTCTCTGCTAATGGGTGGCGTTGTGTTCCTGTTTTGCTAGTTGTTTGGCTTAGGGTGTCCAGCACTGTAGCTTGCTGGTCGTTGAGTGAAGCTGGGTGCTGGTGTTGAGATGGAGATCTCTGGAAGATTTTTGCCATTTGATATTATGTGGAGCTGGGAGGTCTCTTGTGGACCAGTGTCCTGAAGTTGGCTCTCCCACCTCAGAGGCACAGCACTGACTCCGGGCTCCTCAATTTGGGATGATGTGTTGTCTATTCATGTATTCCACAGATGCAGGGTACATCAAGTTGATTGTGGAGCTTTAATCCGCTGCTTCTGAGGCTGCTGGGAGAGGTTTCCCTTTCTCTTCTTTGTTCTCACAGCTCCTGGGTCTCAGCTTTGGATTTGGCCCCGCCTCTGCATGTAGGTCGCCGGAGGGCGTCTGTTCTTCGCTCAGGCAGGACAGGGTTAAAGGAGCAGCCTCTTCGGGGACTCTGGCTCACTCAGGCCGGGCGGGAGGGAGAGGCACGGAGTGCGGGGCGAGCCTGCAGCGGCAAAGGTCGGCGTGACGTTGCACCAGCCCGAGACGCGCTGTGCGTTCTCCCAGGGAAGCCGCCCCTGGATCCCGGGACCCCGGCAGTGGCGGGCTGCACAGGCTCCCGGAAGGGCGGTGTGGGCAGTGACCTGCGCTCGCACACAGGCTTCTTGGCGGCGGCAGCAGCAGCCCCAGCGTCCCACGCCCGTCACTGGACTCCGCGCTTTCAGTCGCGACTCGCGCCCGTCTGTGGGGCCCCTTTAAGCAGCGCTCTTAATCCCCTCTCCTCGCGCACCAGGAAACCAAGAGGGAAGAAAAAGTCTCTTGCCTCTTCGGCAGCTCCAGAGTTTTCCCGGACTCCCTCCCGGCTAGCTGTGGCACATTAGCCCCCTTCAGGCTGAGTTCTCGTCGCCAGCCCCAGTCCTCTCCCTGCGCTCTGACCGAAGCCCGAGCCTCAGCTTCCAGCGCTGCGCGCCCCAGCGGGCGAGCAGACAAGCCTCTTGGGCTGGTGAGTGCCGCTCGGCACTGATCCTCTGTGTGGGGATCTCTCTGCTTTGCCCTACCCAGGTATGTGGGGGGTTTCTTGCCTTTTGGGAGGTCTGGGGTCTTCTGCCAGCGTTCAGTAGGTGTTCTGTAGGAGTTGTTCCACGTGTAGCTGTATTTCTGGTGTATCCGTGGGGAGGAAGGTGATCTCCGTGTCTTACTCTTCCGCCATCTTACCCGGAAGTCTCCTACATACATGTTCTAATGGTCTTTTATTTCTAGTGAGATTGAATTATTTCCCTATTAACAACTATATTTATATATAGTATTTTGTTATTTTTAGCATTTCATTAATATTTTAATTGATCTTTAAAACTTTATAATCAAGCATGTTATATGTATTACAAATAAATATACAGGCTTTAAAAATTTTTAAGATGCTTTCTAATGCAGAAGGCTCATTAATTAATATTTCTCTTTGTGATTATTTTATCTTTAATTTTAGGCTTAGAAATAACTATCAATATAACATAATATTAATCATCATTTATATTTTCTTCTATTATTTTCAGTTTTTATACAAATAATATTTTAATGCATATTATTTATCAGTCAAGCCACTATGGTGGGGAGGAGACAACAATCCGATATCCTGACCTTTAATTTTAGGATCTTCTGTTAATTTACTAACAAATATTTAGGATAAATATGTTGCCACATTAAATTTATATGGATTGAAAGACATCATCAGGTTTCAGGAATTTTAAAAATGTGATAAATAGGAAATCTATTTGATGGCCCCATAGCAACTTGCTTATATAGAGTTTAGGACATCTTATAGCCATCAATTCTCTCCTGTTATCATAGGGGACAGAGTTTCCAAAGAAGACCCCTAAATCTATAAAAATGTTTTTTGTCCTTCCTTCCAAAAACCAAATATTAAATTAAATTGACACCTGCGTTAAATTAAACCCACAAGCTAATTTCAGAGGGAAAATACGTGTTTAAATTATTTAAACTAGATACAAAGATGTCTGAGCATTCTACTTGTGTGAAATCAACTATTATAAAAAATGCATATTGACAATCTTTTTACACAGGATGTTGACAAGGACTGAAATTTTTTTCTATAGTAGTTAGGAATGTGTTAGGTTTTAGTCATGTTTAAGAAAAGCTCCTTGATAGTAAAATTATAATAACAGAGATCAATTATAAAGAGAAGTGTTCAAAGCAATAAAATCTCTGATTCCTTTATTTAAAATCAACTGTATTTTAATTTTTGAATGTAATCAACCACCATTCAAATGCAGTTGTATTCACCTATTCATGACAAGGTATAAAAGTAGATTTCTCTAATATTAACACAGATTCCTTCCGTTTTCTTTGGTCAAACCTGAGTCTTAATACATTACAGTTAAAAATTTTAAACATCTATGAATGATAGAGATGTCAGTTTTTAAAAATTACACACACTCAAACAATGCCATTATGAAAAATAGAATGAACAAGAAAATTGCCATAAATTCCTTCAGAGTCACTTACGGCTACCATATGAAATTATCTCTTACACTGTTTTGCAAATCACTTCATTGGTCAAATAAACTGAACAGGTGGTGTTTGTGTTTACATATATTCCTAGATAAAAAAAACAAGCACATGTTTTAATAAGGACCTGACACAGGTTTGAGTGTGTCTAGCGGAGAGTTCCTCAGAGATGAAGAGGGAGTTTGCAGGAAATGCAGAGAAGGCTCAAAGAAAATGTAATAGCTATCCTCACACGTACAAAAGAACTGCCATGGAGCTGTAATGTGATACACTTGGTCTAGTTGCCCCAGCAGAGAAAGAAAGTTACCCTCAGGAATAGAGGTAAGGAAGATTCTAAATGGAAATGGGCCACTTTGAATTTTATTGCCATTTTTTTTTACCAGCTCTAAGAAAATATACATACACACATTGTTCCTTCTCTTTCCCCCTAAGAAGGAAAACATGGCATAATCCAAAACATTGTAATTCCAGGATGATCTAAAATAAAACTCTGGACTTGTATCTTATTACAATGTGTCTTTTATGGCTCATATATAATAGCTGAAGAGGTGTAGTACTGAAAAACATGCTAACTGTTGATATCAAAGAACCTGGGATAAAATTAGTCACTGGAAACCTGAGGAGATAAAGACAGAGACAGAGATAATAAACTTCTATTTTCTGTGATTAATTTATATAATATCTATCTATATCTATCCATTGAGAGATCCATCGATATATTCATAAAGCAGAATCTATATCCAGAGAGAGAGAGAGAGATTGGAATGGTAGATACTTACTTATTTCTCCTCAAAATACAGCAGCTCAACATCAACATTAACTTGTTAGAACCCAAATAAGATTAATAGCAAAAAGATAAATCCTCAGATAAATTAAGGAAAGGTAAGTCTTTTCAAAGTTATATGTACTTTTGATTTCCAATGTAATTTGAAAGGCAAGGGATCATTTTACAGAACATTTGTAGAATTACAAAAGGTCATTAATCTGAGTCCCTTGTCTTTTGCAGGGAAAGCTAAAAGTAAGTAGACAATAAAGCATGTATAAAGCTGAAGAAATCATGTATAAAGTTCTTCTTTTTCAGGGAAGAAAAAAAGTAGCACTCTTTGAATAGGCCAAAATGAACATATGCATTTTTTCATAGCACAAATTTTATTCAAGCTAAAAAGTCATACTTCCTTGAGAAAAAAAGTAGGACAACCAACCATTCTCTTTTAAAATATTTACTTGAGTTTAAATTTTTAATTGAATTTTTTAAAGGCTACATTAAAACTCAACTTGTTACTACACAGATTTTCCATCATTTATCTATATTTAATAATTCAGAATTTATTGAGTTTCTATGATGTTTCAAGCAATATAGGTACTAGACTCACATAGCATAGGAGGAAAAAAATGGATCATGAAAGAGAATAAAAGCCTCAAAATGACAATATTTCTTTAAAAATCTAATCTAAGTCTTCTCTGTCCTCCACCTCATTCTTTTGTTTCATTAAATTGTTTTATGTTCACATGATTCTCAGAAAGTAGAATATAAGTTCTTTGCTCAGAGTAAAACTGTTTAATTTTCAAATACTATCCACAGTTGTTCAGATATCACCAGCAAAATTTGCATGACACTCTTAGCTGACCTGATCCATTCTCTCATTTATGAGTAACTACTCAGTTTTTATTTCATTAAAGTTTTATTTCATTATTGATTTGGGCCTAAACCAATTTTCAAAATTCTTAGTTTTAGCCAAAGTGATTGGTTGGGAGATTGGCACTTGATTTAAGGTCATCCAATCAGAGAGGAGTGCAGGACTTGTGTTCTAAGTTTGAGGGGAAAATTGTTTGCCCTTGTACATGACCTAGATTATATTGTCCCAGTTGCTCCTGGCAGCCATCCTGTGATGCCAAAGAGAGTCAGAAAATACTTACCTGACACAGGATTTCTCTAAAAGAGTGTGCTAATAAAAAGTGCATAATAATTTGCTAATATCTCAGCATAATATTACTGGCCAGAGAGCTGATTGTATTTAATTGTATATATCCCTATCCCTTGGATTTCATCACAAGGTTAATTCAGGAGTTAAAATAATTTCATTATGCAATGAATGAGGACATTGATTTTGTGTAAGTGTGTATTGATTTTGAGTGTATGTGTTGTGTTCCAAAACAAATCCTTTTTTAACAAATAAAAATTGCTGAAGGTAAGTCTTATTCAGCCTCAAAAATAGAATAATAGTAAAACCAAATAACTCTAATGTGGTGTGATATTCTTATAAAAAGATAACTGGCTTCCAAAGGCTTACATGAAAATCAGTCTTACAGTTGTAATTAATCACCCCAGCACATACATTTTCACACGTCTTTTTAATCTTTATTTGGGGTGAGGTAAGAGGAATATGGTCTCATCTCTTCTGTGAACTAAATGGAATATTAGTTCATAGAGACCCTGAGAAGCTTTCTTTACATCATCCTTTCAGCCTTTATGTTTCCATTGTGTCTGTGCTTACAAATTTCTTTGCCCTGTTATTTTCAGGTAGAGTAGATTTTTAAAAATGACTCTATTTTATTCAGGTAGAACAAAGACAGATTTTACCTATGAAACATTCACTTGCCTAAACTGTAAGAATTCAAATTTTAATTCTGACTGAGATCTGACCATCAGCTAGCCTTTCATCTTTTAGAAATACACAAAAATTAAGGGTATGAGGGAGTTCTAGGTAGTGCCTTTCTTAGCTAAAATATGCAGAACATCTACATCTTTGTACACAGCATCTCTGAAGAATTTTTTTTTTCCTCTGAAGAATTTTATCACTGTCAGGAATCTACCTGTAACTACTGTCGTGAAAGCATTAACTTTCCATATATAATGACATTATTTACTCACTTACTATCTGGTGCCTGATTCAAGAATAAGCTAATAAAAATAAATATTTTACCAAAAATAAACTACATCACTTATGAGAGGTGACATCAAATTGTGATACATCATCCACCATTCACAGATAACTGTATTTATAACTCCTATATAGGCCTTACCCTACTATACTGATGCATAAAAAGAATGCTATTCACCTCACAGTGCCCTGAAGAATGAAACCTGGACATTCAAAAGAAAAGAAAAAGAAACACAATGTCATTCTAACCTGTAATTCTTAAATTCCCAACCTCTTGTTCTAGAAATCAGTACAAAGTTTTTAATCTTGATACTTGCCAGTCATGTTATGAATTAAGTTTTTAAAAACTTTAGAGAAAAGTTTATACTCATAAATAAATAAAATATGATTCTTGCTTAGTTCTGTTGTAGAAAATATTAGGCCTATTTACTGGCAAGGAAATCTTTACTTATTGTCAAAGACGTGTGGAGTTTATCTGGCCACCTTAATAAAGCGAAGATTGGGCAGATTGACATTTAAAATCTGGGTACACAAAATTTAAAAGTTTGGAAGTCCCATTAGCTGCTTTTCATTAATTATTACTTAATCATCAAGTTGAACAGACTTTATTTATTTTACTTCTCTTTATAATTTTCAAACTTGAAAATTTCTCCCTGGATTTCAGCTAAACACATTTGGAAACAGTAGATAGACAAGGTACTTCTGGTAGAGACCAAAGTGCATTTCAGATACTTCCTTAAATGTCTTAGCCTATAAACTGAGTCCCCACCAAAGTAATGAGATTAGGAATGCCCTACAGAG
This sequence comes from Mesoplodon mirus, assembly GCF_964341445.2. Taxonomy (NCBI): domain Eukaryota; kingdom Metazoa; phylum Chordata; class Mammalia; order Artiodactyla; family Ziphiidae; genus Mesoplodon; species Mesoplodon mirus. The sequence continues at coordinate 117,106,991 of NC_138982.1, forward strand.
AAGAACAGGCTAAGCAGAACCAGCTAGAAAGGATTATAATAAAACACCAGAGCATTTATAAAATACTGTCAGAAGGAAGCCACTGGTTTTTCAATACTGTTTGCTAGTTCAAGGGGTTATACTTCTTTAGAATGACCAGAATAAGGCAAGAATACTGGTAAAATAACGATTCTACAAACACCCAAAACAGAATAACCCTTTTTGTACATGTAGCTACTTACTTACCGTTTTTAAAAAAGCCAAATTTATTAAAGTAAAATACATTTCAAAGAAATTTATAAAAAGTCTTAGAATCTCACGTGATTTATATGAAGCTTTATGTTAGCAATAATTTGGTATTTTTACAAAGCAGTATATTTTAGTTTTTCTAAAAGCCCTGGTAATTTAGTTCTCAAAGATTTTCCCATAAAAGGTAACGCAGAAATACGAATAAGATACAAAAGGTCACTGTCATAGCGATTAACATCCATTAGTCATGAAAGTCAGAGCTTTTTATAAATGTAAATATGTTTCATAATATAAATATGTTTCACTCTTCCAGGTCAGAAAATTTCAACTAAAGATGCAATTAAAGCATTGGTCAAGCTTTTAAAATAAAGGTCAAAGTGAACATTTCCTCAATTTATGTTCAGTTCTCTGGGGTGAGTTACTACTTTCTAAAGAATGAGCCACTGGTATGTATCTTATGTAGAATATCTAGGTCAGAAGAGAGGCTAAGGTAGCAGACTAACCAGATTTCTTCCAAGTTTGTGACAAAGTAGGAAATAATTTACTTTGTTCCCAAATTTGTGCACTCATCAACACACTGAGTTTGAGTTTTTCTCATGGAGGACACTTTCTTTTTATGTTACTGAACTTGTATAAATATATCCTCTTTTGTATCTTTTATGACTCAAATCAATAAAGCCATATAAAACTCTAAGCCAATTGACTTCAAGTCAGAGACTATACTGATTTAATGATAAAGTTGTTCCTTAACAATAATTTTCCTTATACTATTGCTATTGTTTGGAATGCAGTGTTGTACAGGCAAAAAGATCTATAAAAATGTATTTGCTCTTAATTTTGAAGTTGAAGACTTAAATAATGTTTTTATTTACTACAAGAACAAGGCTAATAAAATCGTTTTAGTAGAAAAAGTTTTTAATGAGAATTGTGATTAATTTTACATCAAGTATATTCTTCTAGCAATAAAACTTAGAATTAGAAGTATGTTTTATTTCAGGTATTATTTCAAGATCAGTGTCAGAGAGTTTGACAGAGAATTTCTGGACCCTACCCATTTTTGATGCATATAAAGTTGAACTCTGCTTTTATTACTTCCACAACCTACTCTTATCTTTTTTGCAGTGGATGACCTTGCTCTCCACTTCAGTAAGAAAATGTATCACCAGTGCTGTACTTATGCTAAATTTCTATGCTCTGCTATAATGTAAAAAGTATCTTATCAAGTCAACTCCTCTACTTTCGGGCTGAATCCTCACCCAACCTCCTTTTCAGGGACTATTACCGTCTTCTGTCCCAACTTTTCCCACCCTAGTGAATCTCACCCAAACACTTACAAATATGTAGGAGGATCTCTCATTTTTTAAAGAGAGAAAACAATCAATAAATAAAAATAACAAAAACAGCCTAACTTGATGCCACATCCACCACTAGCTTTTGTACCACTTATTTCCTCCTCTTCACAGAAAATACTTCTCTCCAGAGTTGTCTCAATTTTTTCCTCCTCATTCACTCGTCCACACCATTCTAAAATTCATTTTCAGCACTCCTATTCAAAGGGTGTTTATCAAGATCATTAACGACCTCTATCTTACTATATACAAAGACCAATTTTCTCTCCTCATCTAGCATGGAGGCTCTTATTGGGGACAATTTCGCCTACCTATCCTTCCCGCAGGGGACAGCTGGCAATGTCTGGAGGCATTTTTGGTTGTCAAAACTGGGGGTGTGTGCTACTATTGGCATCTGGTGGACAGAGATCAGGGATGCTGCTAAACATCCTACGTGCATGGGACAGCCCCCCGACCACAAAACATTATCTAGTCCCAAAGGTCAATACTGTCGAGGTTGAGAAACCCTAAACATCTCAACCTTTCAACAACATCCGACAGCTCTAAACACTTGTCTGTGTCTCTCACTAAGAACATCAGCCTAATGAGTCCTTACCTTTATTTTTCATTGTTTTCATTGTGTGTAGAAAAGTGACTTGCCCCATATTAGGCAGGCAATTTCTACATTTCATCAGTAAACTTCTCTTACATGATTATTGCTTTATTTAGCAATCTATTTAAATCTTGGACTAATGGTAAAACAGATTGGTTTCACCCTTGCAGAATTGTTTGCCTAACTTCCACTCCACAGTACAACTTCTCTAGGGCAGTTCAAGATGAAGTTCTTGTAGTTTCCCACCCTTCCTTCCACCTGTATGCTGGGAGATGAGATGAGAAAACTTATAGACTTATAGCTAAGGAAAAATAGAGTTCAAGGTAGCTTGAATTCAAGTCTGTTACCATTGATGAGTATTTAGGTTATTACACAGCATTTTAGGCTAAATAGTCCTCTTTGAACTGGTCAAGAATCTCAATTACCATTTAACATTTTGAATTGTTTGCTTAATTGTTTCATATGAAGAAATGGATTCAAGTCTCAGAAAATAACTTGCAAATGGATTTGAGAAAATCGGTCTTTTGAACATTTAGAAATATCTACAGCAGAAACCACAACAGGGATTACCAGAAAAAGAAATCAGTGAATAATGAAAAGGTCAACATTGAAAACTGTTCTAGATGATAAAAATAATGTGAACTTCCTTCTCACTAGAAAGTAACATAGATATAAATAATACCTGATAAACTATTCATACATAAATTTCATCTAGAAGTGAATTAATTATATTTCAAAGAGGAAAAAAAGCCACTATATTAGTTTCTAATATGCAAAATATGGTTACAATTATTGCATGTAAAAACATTTAATTCTTAACATCAAATATTTAAACCTGTATTAAGCTTCATCCTTTCTCATTCTCAATAAGCATTCTGAGCCTGCTCCTTAGAAAGAGTTTGTGTATGCACATCTTGGGAATGCACATAAAAGCAGGATGGAGTATGCTATAACAATGAAATACTACCATTCATTTCTGCCTCACATATTTCAGATTACCACATACTGTCGACGATACAGAAAGGTACTTCCTTTAAACAGAAAGCTGTAAATTCTTACTGAGAACAGTAGTATACAGTAATGATTTTAACTTAGAGTTTACAAAAAATTTTTCATGGATTCAATATGCAAATTATATTCTTCAACTTCAAAATAAAATAGCTAAAATCATACCATTAGGTAATAAGGCTACATGACTGTTTTCAAGTGATTTTTCAAAGCCCAGTTTACATAAAAGATGGGCAGGTTTCATTTGAGTCTGCACTTCTACTTATGAGTTATTAATTACTGCAGACTTTCTTTCATTGATCTTAGAGTTCTGTCTTCCTCTATCCACTGAAGCCAATGTTCCAGACAAAACATTTATTGGTGAAAAGGGGAAATTTTTTCTGCTATAGAACCAATTTTGTGTATAAAAAACTGCCTTTATGTAGAGAGTACTTAACAACATTTAACAGCCTCCTTTAACCATGAATGCACTGAGCATTTGCAATGTGAAAATGCCTAACACCACACAAGATAGAACAACACTAAATTCTACCCACCTGAAGTTCAGTGTCTACTGATGGGATTGAAGAAAAGTTTTTATTTGTGTTGTTACTTATGTCAAAAAGCATCAGCTACACAATTGCTTTGGCTTCTTGAGATTCATCTAATTAATGAAGAAGGATAAAGTAAATTAATTATATCAAAGGTTTATTTTAAACCTTATTCTTATACCTTCACAGTATTTGGGAGCTGATCTTTGTTTATGTGACTCTTTATGAGGCCATGTAATGGTGTCTTCTCTGGACAGCCAAATCCTAGTCCCCGAAAGATGACAATTTTACTTAATGAAGTATCTGGAAGTGGTGAAGAGTGACAAAGCCACACAACTCCCCATGAGCTGGTTTTACTGACAAGGTGTCTTTTGTGCACCTGATCATTCAACGCTAGGCAACAGTGAACAGTTGTATTAATACTGTATTACTATGAGTTACCTTTGAGAAAGGGCTTGAAAAAAATTGTGTTGTGGCCTAGAACTGAGGGTTTGAAGTAGAAAAGCAGGGTACGGTCACAATGATATACTGATCATGATTTTTAGGGGAAAAAGCATATTTTCTCCTGAAAAAACATGCCTTTCAAGGATTCTTAGAATCATGCAACAGTGAAAAGGAGTTCCCTGGTACTCAATGACTTTCCTTGGTATTCATGAATTAAGGAAATCTTCCAATAAACTGGACTATGGCATCAGAACGCCTGTTACTCATTGTTGAGGACTCATGGCCTCCAGGGCAGGTACTGATTTGTCTACCTGCCCAGATGATTCCCTTTTCAACATCGCTCCTGTTTTTCACTATTCAGTATCCCACCTTCCATTTCATTCTCTCCTCCTGCCCACTTTTCCATGCCCAAGAATCTCATACCACTTTGTTTTTCTCAGGGATCCCCTAACTTTCATTGAAGTAGCAAAGGAAATCTAGGTGTTTTCATTAAATCATATATATGAATATTTAAACCGACATGACAATATTTCAATTTTTTCACATTTATTCATTTTTATTTTTACTGAAGACAAACTTTGATGCTTTTCAAATATTTATTTTATATACCCAGACTATGGAAATAAGTCAGATACCAGGCTATAAACCTGTCAAGAATATACTAATGGAAATGTCTTAGAAATACATGTGTACTCAACAGAAAAAAATAGTACATTTAGAACATTTAAACAGAAATCTGAACACTGAAAATAAACCTCAGTATACACCAGACATTTTTGTTCTTTTCAATATTGTATTGTTTCATGGTGTAATCTTATTATAGTCATAAAAATACATATATTAAAGCTCAGCTGCCATAGGTTTACAGAATGATTTTGTTTTAATAAACTATAACTATTAGACCAGTGAGTTATCACAAAAGGGGAGAGAGTACTCCCACTTTGCTTTCAGAGTCAATTTCTAGGATAATTTTTAATGCTACATCCTAGAATTTGGCTTCATTTGAAAACAGTCAGGAAACCTTGGTAATTGTTTTGCTTATTTCAGATGAAAAAGACAGTTACTCTGGTATAATAGGCAGAATCCATTTATAGAGTTCAATCTGTTTATTAGCAACTGAAAACACCTCTGGATAATGAACAAAGTAATAAACAAACCTCTGAGAGAGAACGTAATGATTTTATTCAAGCAGGGTCAAAACTGATGAGCAAGACAGAAATCATCACTGAATTACTAGGAAAGTCAACATCTACTAAGAGTGATAAGAAAATGCTCTGAGTATGAAAGATAGAAAGGAAAATAGAGAAAGAAGAAAAAAATAAAGAGAAAAAAGGAAATATTGTAGTGAATGGAATTCTTTTAACAATGTTACCCTATAAGCAAAAATTATCTTTTTTTTTAATGCAAGGGGAAATATTTTTAGCAAAATGCCTTCTGGCACACTTTCTACAATAATGAATTTTGCATGAGCATATTTTACTTTTTCAGTTACAATTTCTACTTTGCATTCACATTTTAAAGATAGGGAGAAAGGATTGTAGTTCGTAGGGATGAACTTCTAGACAAAGGTTGACCATAAAGCCAGTTAACCGTTTTTCCAATAATTACTGGCCTGTAGGGAGACATAATAGAAATATATGAATTTCTAGCATCATGGTTTCCAGTGACTACTGTGCTTTATGGGACTGACAGGACTAAATAAAAAAGATGCAGCAAAAGAAGACCTCAATTTTATGATTTTAAAACTAATAGATAAACAAGGCTCTACAAAATAGAATTTGCAGTCACGTCCAGGATTATAAGAATTAACTTTGGGAAAATATATAGGTCAATGTACAGGAAATTTAATACACTTATTACTCAGTTTTTAAATTAACAATAAACCAAAGTCTTGCTTATTTTCTAAAACATGAAATGTAACAATCCTTGGGAATACTAATTTTGGTGCAATAATAGAACACAATTACTCTGCTAGTAGGGGAAAAGAAAGGTAACTATATACAATGTATATACTGTTTTATATTATGTATTTTTGTATTATGCATAAAACTGATTATGTTGTATAATATATCTTGGGTAGTAACAGCACATGTCTACAATTAGGCAGATTTGTTTATCTGTCTCCAGCAGTAGGCCATGTGCTCTTCCTTTTTTTTTTAACTTTTTATTTTATATTGGAGTATAGGCAATTAACAAGGTTGTGATAGTTTCAGGTGCACAGCAAAGGGACTCAGCCACACGTATACATGTATCCATTCTCCTCCAGACTCCCCTCCCATCCAGGCTGCCACATAACATTGAGCAGCGTTCCCTGTACTATAAGTTGCCCTTCATTTTTTATTCTTCCCACATTAGAGTCTGATACACATGAGGGATAAATAAGTATTTGCTGAATGAATGAAAGTACACCGCTTAAAAGAAATTAGCCAAATAAAGATGAATAATAGGAATTTAGAGCAACAGATCAGAAATCAGTACTTTTCAAATATTTCCATTTTGATACTTTTGTCTTTCCTTGGTTTTTTTTTCCCCCTCTTTTTGTGTCCCTTATATCTTCTTACTCAAGGTCATTTTAATATTAAGTGTCAGGACTACCCAGATCAGAACCCAGATCTTCTGATTTCAGTAACTTTATTCTTAGAGCCTAGCAGCTAAAATATCATAAATGTAGAAATATATAGCATAGCTTTTTCAACATTAAAAATACTGCCATTTTATATTCTTTGGGACTATGAATACATGCATATACAATATTAAAAAATCCAACTCTGACATTTCAGCTTTTAAATTTAACATAGAACAGAGACATGATCAGAGAAAGCGATGACTCAGTCATTGGGAATATCTGTTCCAGTTTGCACATGCCAATCATAAATAATTCATTTTATAATAACCCACATCTGAATATTTTACTACCCTTACAATCAAAGGGCCTAAAAATTACATAAGTGTCTTTTCTGCAGCTGCAAGAGACACTTTTGCCTATGAACTAACAAAGAATTTTCTTTGGCTCTGGAATTCATTCATTTATATTCATTCATTCCCTCTTTATTTTAAAATTTGTCAGAGATTTATTAATAGCCAATAAGAATGAGCCTTCTGCATTTGAAAAAGATTTGGAAACCACTCGCAGGAAGCTTACAGACTTGGTGGGAGTGGCACGGACTTATAAATATCTAAAATGCAGTATTCAGTAAAAATATAAGGTGTAGATAGTTTAGCTAAGCTACTCCATGGTACTGGTGTCTGGGCATCCATTTTGTGTGTACAAGTGTCCTGTAGAGACTTTATACTGACACTAGACCCTTCATGCAAGAGTATTGCTTAGATAACAGCTACAGAGACACAAGCAAATGTTAAGTCCCTGATTTGATTTCCCCAACAGCCCTTGAGATCAACATTCTCTCTTGCCTCCCAGCACCTGTATGCCTTTCACGGCCCTTGGATAAGAACCTTAAGGGACTTAGGAAAACCCCACTCTTTTGTTTTGAATTGACCAATCTGACCCTAGCCCAGGAACCCCAAAGCACTCTAGCTACAGATGCTAATAAAAGTGCACCAGGTCCTGGCACTCTCTCTGCCTGCACCCTGCCTTGACCTCTCCAAATAGCCCCTTGAGGTGTGCTGAATACCTCCTCTGGGACCTGTAATAAACTTCTCTATTTCAATGTCTCTTTTGGTCATTTGTTGAATAGATGCACCATCTGGCACCCTGTGCTCCACTTAACAAATGTTAACAAAGTCAGAAGATGACGTTATAAACTCAGAAAAGTGAAGACAGGGGAAAGGGGAACGTAAGGTACCCAGAAAAATATGGTGGCTCCACAAAGGATCTATCTTTTTAATACATATCTGAAGAATGAGGAAAAGCAGGCAGCAAGTTGGAGAGGGCAAAGAGGCAGTCATATGCCAAGAAAAGTTATAGTTTTCTTTCTAAAATTTTGAGTACTACTACTGATTAAGTATTTCTGAAATACGATTGATATGTTGAGTAAAAAGAGCCCCTGGATAGGTAGACAGAAATCAACACCTGCCCAGGAGGTCTTAAGAGACCTCAGTGATGAGTAACAGGTGCCTGAGTGAAAGATCAGCTTGGAAAATGTGTGGATAATGATATGAAGGGAAGATATAAAAAGCAGAAAATTGGGTCTTGAAATTTTCTGTGAGGTAATGTACTTTAATTAATTCAGGAAGAACAGACTGACACCCCATCTCACGATTCCTGACTTCATCACATCTCTAAAAACCATTTTTCCACATAAAGTTACATTTACAGGTTGCAGGGATTAGGATCTGATATCCTTGGGGCTATTTTTCAGCCTACTACAGACATTTAATTTTAAGTGGCTGCAGGAATCAGGGACTGGAGGTATGAAATAGGAAGCAGAATCATTTGCTAGGAGAAGATAGTGCTAGTGACACTGGATTCTTGGCATCATCAATTTCTGATGTAGCTGTTGGGGAGATAGCAGAGAGCTGACTAGCTGCTAAACAGTGGGTTTTTTCCTATTCTTTTTCAGATTCTTTTCCCTTATAGGTTATTACAAAATATTGAGTATAGTTCCCTGTGCTATACAGTAGGTCCTTGTTGGTTATCTTTTGTGCATATAATAGTATGTATATGTTAATCCCAAACTCCCAATTTATCCCTCCCCACCTTTCCCTTTGGTAAATATGTTTGTTTTCTATGACTGTTGGTTTATTTCTGTTTTGTATATAAGTTCATTTGTAACCTTTTGTTTTAGATTCCACATATAAATGATATCATATGGCATTTGTCTTTGTCTGGCTTACTTCACTTAGTATGATAATCTCTAGGTCCATCTATGTTGATGCAAATAGCATTATTTCATTCTTTTTTATGGCTGAGTGATATTCATTATACACACACACACACACACACACACACACACTGCATCTTCTTTATCCATTTATCTGTCGATGGACATTTAGGTTGCTTCCATGTCTTGGCTATTGTAAATAGTGCTTCTATGAACATTGGGGTGCATGTATCTTTTTCCAATTATGGTTTTCTCTGGATATATGACCAGGAGTGGAATAGCAGAATCATTCAGTAGCTCTATTTTTAGTTTTTTAAGGAACCTCAATATTTTTTTCTCCATAGTGGCTGCACCAATTTTAGTGTAGGAGGGTTCCTTTTCTTCACATTCTCTCCAGTATTTGTTATTTGTAGACTTTTTGACAATGGCCATTCTGACTGGAATGGGGTGATACCTCACTGTAGTTTTGACTTGCATTTCTCTAATAATTAGCGATGTTGAGCATCTTTTCATGTGCCTTTTGGCTATCTGTATGTCTTCTCTGGAGAAGTATCTATTTAGATCCTCTGCCCATTTTTTGATTGGGTTATTTTTTTTTGATATTGAGCTGTATAAGTTGTTTGTGTATTTTGGAGATTAATCCCTTGTCAGTTGCATCATTTGCAAATATTTTCTTCCATTCTGTAGGTTTTCATTTTGTTTATGGTTTCCTTTGCTGTGAAGAAGGTTTTAAGTTTAATTAGGTACCATTTATTTTTGTTTTTATTTTCATTACTCTAGGAAACAGATCCAAAAATATATTGCTGCAATTTATGTCAAAGAGTGCTCTATGTTTTCCTCTAGGAATTTTATAGTGTCCGTCTCTAATCCATTTTGAGTTTATTTTTGTATATGGTGTTGTGTATGGTGTTTTTTTTACATGTAGCTGTCTGATTTTCCCAGCACCACTTATTCAAGAGACTGTCTTTTCTCTACTGTATATTCTTGCCTCCTTTTTAGTAAATTAATTGACCATAGGTGCATGGGTTAATTTCTGGGCTTGCTGTCCTGTTCTATTGATCTATATGTCTGTTTTTGTGGCAGTACCATTTTTGTTTTGATTACTGTAGCTTTCTAGGATAGTCTGAAGTCAGGGAGCTGGATTCCTCTAGCTCTGTTTTTCTTTCTCAAGATTTCTTTGGCTATTTGGGGTATTTTGTGTTTCCACACAAATTTAAATTTTTTTTTGTTCTAGTTCTGTGAAAAATGCCATTGGTAATTTGATAGGGATTGCATTGAATCTGTGGATTGCTTTGAGTAGTATAGTCATTTTCACAGTATTGATTCTTCCAATCCAAAGAACACGGTATATCTTTCCATCTGTTTGTGTCATCTTCAATGTCTTTAATCAGCTAAGCAGTGTTTTGGATGGAGTAGAAAGACAGATAGTCACAAATAGGGCAGTGGCAATAATCTGATGAGTTGCAGAAATGTTTCCCAGTCACCTTCAGATGGCTGGATGTAGGACACAAGATGACAAGCAGTTGGATTAATCAGAGGCTCAAGCTTGCGGACCATATGCAGTTGAAAAAGATAAGTGAGAAGTTGGGGTCAGAACTACTGTTTAAATTTGTTAAAGTGTTGGATGATGGGACTTAGGCCAGATGAAAAAGCAAGTAAACTCAGGAGAATGCTGAAATACTTGAGGAAAAAAAGTTGAAACATGATAAATAGGAAGTAAAAGATTAAAGTTTATGTTCAAAGAGATTTATTATTTCAAAGGGAGAATAACAGATATCAGTGCCTACATGGTAATGGGTGACTTGATAGTGTGAATGTTGAATATTATTGTTGAATAGAATAGGAAGTGAGAGGGCAAGGACTGTCATTCTTAAATTTTAATGTGTTTAAGTATTGTCTGGAGACCTGATTCTACTTTTTTTTTTTTTTAAGGCAGTTTTATTATTTATTTATTTATTTATTTTTTGGCTGTGTTGGGTCTTCATCGTTGCATGCAGGCTTTCTCTAGTTGCAGGGAGTGGGGGCTACTCTTCCTTGTGATGCATGGGCTTCTCATTGCGGCAGCTTCTCTTGCTGTGGAGCATGGGCTCTAGGCACATGGGCTTCAGTAGTTGTGGCTCTCAGGGTCACTAGTTGTGGCTCGTGGGCTCTAGAGCACAGTCTCAGTAGTTGTGGCGCACAGGTTTAGTTGCTTCACGGCGTGTGGGATCTTCCCAGATCAGGTCTCGAACCCATGTCCCCTGCATTGGCAGGCGGATTCTTAACCACTGTGCCACCAGGGAAGGCCCTGATTCTACTTTTGAGGATTCTGATTCAATAGGTCTGCTGTGGGATCCATGAACTTATATCTGTAACGAAGACAATGTGGATAAAAGTAGCAGACATATCACACTTTGAGAAACTGCCATAGGATGTTAGAATTATAGCTTATATAAATATTGTTGAAGTAGTATGGAAGCAAGATTTTGGATGAGAGAGAAAGGTGTGTCAAACCAGTCATCAATACAGGTGAGTGATAAAGAAGTCAATAACACTAGAATAAATAGTAGTGGGGATAAGAAGCATTGGATGAGATGGACAAAAATAGATAAAAAGGTTTTTGCATGAGCATAAGAGTGGAATAGGTTGAGATTTACAATAGAGGGCAAGGAGAATGCCAACTCCAACCCTGGGTGGGATGAGGGTAAGAAAGTGTGTTGTCTCTAGACAAGGGCCATTCAAAAGAAGTTTCTTTTAACATCTTTATTGGAGTATAATTGCTTTACAATGGTGTGTTAGTTTCTGCTGTATAACATAGTGAATCAGCTATACATTTACATATATCCCCATATCCCCTCCCTCTTGGGTCTTCCTCCCACCCTCCCTATCCCACCCCTCTAGGTGGTCACAAAGCACGGAGTTGATCTACTTGTACTATGCGGCTGCTTCCCACTAGCTCTCTATTTTACAATTGGTAGTATATATAAGTCTATGCCAGTCTCTCACTTCGTCGCAGCTTACCCTTTGTCTTCAAGAAAGAGCCAAGGGCTTCCCTAGTGGCGCAGTGGTTGAGAGTCCGCCTGCCGATGCAGGGGACACGGGCTCATGCCCCCGTCCAGAAAGATCCCACATGCCGCGGAGTGGCTAGGCCCGTGAGCCATGGCCGCTGAGCCTGCACGTCAGGAGCCTATGCTCCGCAACGGGAGAGGCCACAACAGTGAGAGGCCCGCATACCGCAAAAAAAAAAAAAAAAAAAAAAGAAAGAGCCAAGGTTCAAGTAAACTAAAGGAATAATCTTGTCACTTGTGTATACGGATTTATCTCTCATAGATAGTATATTACTCATATTTTATTTACCACATTCTCTTTGCATGTAAAAGAAACTCAATGAATGTTGTAATTTTAAAATAGTATTTATTTTTTCTTTATATACCAATGTGGCCAGAAAACAGTCTATAGATACTTATCTTAATAGCATATTTCTTTTCAAAACACAATGTTATGATATTAATGTACATTATTGTAATAGATACTTCAAAGGAATAATTCTGATAATTGAAACATTATTTGTTTTTCTATTCAAACAGCAATACTTTATAATACAAAAAGAATATATTGACATACACATATATTTATAGATTTTCTCACTTTTAACAGTAATTGTACTCTAATTTTAGTGTACGTAATTAAAAGCAATGTATTTCTTATTTGTTTATTTTCCCATTTTATTGAGATATGTCAACATGATGTATTTCTCTAATAGAATGTCCACATTTCAGTCATAAGGCAGCAACAAAAATAATATACAAGCAAAAATTTAAGTTGAAAAAAAATTTGTTGAATGTTCACGGCAGCATTATTAATAGACAAAATGTAGAAGCAATCTAAATGTCCATTAACTACCATTGAATGGATAACTAAAATTCACACAATGGAATGCTATTCAGCAATTAAAAGGAATGAAGTATTGATAATATGCCAAAATATGGATAAACTTTGAAAAATTATGCTAAATGAAAGAAGCTGCTCACAAAAGATCACATATTACATAACTCCATTTATCTGAAATATCCAGCATAGACAAATCTAGAAAGAAAGAAAGTAGATTGGTGGTTTCCAGTTGCCAGGTTCAGGGTGTAGCAAGAGGGAATGGGTAGTGAATGCTAAAGTATACAAAGTTTCTATTTGGTTGATATCCTAATATTATCTTATGATAATGGTTGCACAGTTCCATAACTGTGTTAAAAAAACACTGAATTTCACACTTTAAAATGGTAGATTTTGTGCTATGCAAACTGTTTCTCAATAAAACTGTTTAAAAAATAAAAAGCTTTCTGTTTAAATTCTCCCTCTTGGTTAACCTGTGGTCAATTGTATGAAAAGGTCTCCAACAATATCTCCTCGTATCTCATTCCCTCTGTTGTGTTACTTCAAGTCAGTTCACTCTTCCTTGCCTTTAGTTTCTATAGAACACTTCCAGAGGCATTGCTACTAACACAGAGACCTACTCCATTCAAAGTAACATGAGTCCCACTTAAGTCTTTTTCTTTTTTTTTTTTTGTAGTTTTTTTTTTAAACATCTTTATTGGAGTATAATTGCTTTACAATGTTGTGTTAGTTTCTGCTGTATAACTAAGTGAATCATCTATACGTATACATATATCCCCATATCTCCTCCCTCTTGCGTCTCCCTCCCTCCCTCCCTATCCCACCCCTCTAGGTGGTCACAAAGCTGATCTCCCTGTGCTATGCATAACATCACTATAATCATAAGTCTTTACTTTTCAAATCACTTAAACTCGATTTTTTCATAGCTGACAGCAGCATGACTTCCTACCCCTTCTTTTTCCCTTGCTAATGAATATAAAACACATCCTGGAACACAATCGCAAGTTTCTTGTAAAATAAACCTCCAAAGCCAATTGTAACACACTGGGTGGTGTCCCAAATCTTCGTCCCAAATCTTCGTCCCAAAGATCAAAGTCTGATTTCCCTGGATTGTTAGCATACTTGAAATGAAAACAGCCTGCTTCTAGCCTTCAGTCTTATGATTGTGACAATAAAAAGAATAAATGTGGTAGAAACAGCTGTACATTTTCAGGAATGATAAACTTCAGCTGGAATTTTTTTAAACTTAAATTTGAAGTTTATACCAGCAACTAGCTTTAGACAGAAATGGGGCTTTGAAGATGAAAGGCAAAAAGCAGCACAACAGAATAAGGTTGGTCAAAAGAAGATGAAAAAAAATGAGTAAATAATGCAGGAAGTAATCAGATTCAGAGAAACATGGTATAAAGTACTTAATAAATTGAAAACCATTTCTGAGGGAAAATATATCAAAATGACAGTTCCTTGCATTATATTATGAAGGTAATAAAACTGAAGAGTCAAAGACTCATCAGAAATATGCTACTTTATAATTAATGAGAAACAATAGATGAAGGGCAAATAATAATGTGCTTATTTCTCTTATCACAGAAACCTAGGTGAAGTATAAAATATGAATACTTCAAAAGTGAAGGAAAAGGTTTTATGTAGAAGTTGGGAAACTTTGTAAAAAAACTGGTATTTTTAACTTTACTTTTGAAATATAGAGATTTTTGATTTGGGATATCAAGTAAACTTGAGAATCTGGGTTGATTATGTTTTTGAAAGGTGATAATTTGTACTAAATGGAAGCCGTGAGCTCTCCTGGTTAATTGCAAATATGCATCTTGACTCACGTTGAAGGATCCAAACTGTTCTATGATTTATGCCAGAGTTTTGAAAATCCTGGGTTTTGTCAAATTATATATATATATATATATATATATATATATAATTTTTTAAAGCTTTTTGATACACAACTTGGAATATTTTTGTGGCATAGTGGATGAAGGGAAATTAGTAACCAACTTCCATATTATCAGAATTTGATTACTGTGCTAAGAAAATATAGTTGCTAAACAAATTCCCTCAATGAAGAGAATTATAAATTTCAGTATTTTTAACATTATCCTTTAGTGGCAGACTTTGCAAGAGAGAGCTGCAAATCACTGGTCTCCTAAATCAGGATTTTATGAAGCTGAATTATTCTAACCATATTCTTTCAGCTAAGCGACTAATTTTGACTCTAAAAATGGATGTTATTTTTATGTTACCCAAGTCTATAGCCTCTTCCCCCCCACCAGAAAAAAAGTAAAATATTGAACATAAGCATATTGCTTTTCTTTGGTCCTGCCCATGACAAACTTGTAAAGTATAGAAGATCTGTAACAAGCAAGATTTCTTCCATCTCTTCTTTTTATCATTGCTTTCCTTCAGGAAAACAGATGCCTCTGAAACTTCAGGCAGATGCATAAGCCTCTCAGACTTTTTCTACATGAATAAACAAAGGAAGGCAAACATCTCTCTAATAACTCTGGCAAAAAAAGTTATCAGTTGAGTGTCCTATTCTCTTATGTAGAGACCTATTTGATAAGCTCTCAGTTAAAGAGGTAATTGAAGTTTTGAAGAAATCATTTTCTCTAGCAGAACTTTTACATTTTTATTGGCAGATTTTTACCGAGAAAATTTTGTTAAATGACACCATTCAGGATGAATTCATTAAAAGTATTTCATGTGGATGTTTTTACTTTAAAATATACAGATATTAATCCACAGAAAATAAAAAAAATAATCTTTCAAATGGGAGATTACAATTACAATAAAGTCAGATAAACTTTTAATAAATTAGTTAAAATTAAAATAGATACAATCAAACACTCCATTTAACTAATATTTAAAAAGTCTCATCTGAGGCAGTGTAAATATTGTTTTGATGTCTGGATAATTGAAAAAATAGCCAAGTCCAAATGTTTAAATAAATCATTCCTTCTATGTCCGTTTATGTATGTTATCAATGAATTCACATTTTCCATTAAGTTTAAAGTATAGGTTCCATTGTAAGTACACCGAATGTATGCTAAAGAAAACCTTAGCAACCTTTTTAAAAATAAATCTACTTTAATATTACATCCCTAAAATTTAAAAAGTATGACCACACAAAAATTTCCTCTGTGCTGCATGTAGAGAATGCATAAATGCTTTTTTAAAAAGCTAAAGGAGTGATGGATAATGTAATGAAGCAAAAAGACCCAAAGCCTGGAAAATTTGTTCATGCTTTGTTGAATGTGCCTGTATTGAGTTGAGTATTGTATTTTGTGTCATTTGAAAGGGCACATGTCCATGGAAACAGCCAATAAAATGTTTTGTAATAAAAGTGACTAAAATATTCTAGGCAATGGTTTTGAATTTTCAGGTGAATAAAGTCCTTATTATGCGACCTTTTTACTGCAAGTACATTCTTTCAATCTACATTTATATAACAGTAAATGTAAAGGCTCAGTACCTCTAACTGTAAAATAGCATTGCTCACAAATCAAAGCCTCAAAGGGAATATTCTTGTGATACTTCCTGAAATGATGAGAGCTCTTCAGACATATATCTTTAATGCCCCATGACTATTTATAATCACTGAGAGGCTTTCTCAATTTAATGACTTTTAGGCTTAAGTTGCTAAGATCTTTAAGCCCATTCATCGTTAAGATTTCCCTTAGTAAATTGTTCCAGGATGAAAATTCAGAAAAAAACTGTGTCTCTCAACTAAGGAAGGGTGATTACAGTTATTTTGGGAATATATCAAAATAACATTGGCAAAAGGAACAGAATTTGATGAAGCTATTCTTATCCTGACCACTAAAATTTAAGTTTAAGCTGGTGTATGCATAAAATTTATCAAGTAGGATGGTAGTAAATTCTAGCCTATTAACTGTACTAGCATTATATAACCTGCCCTGTAGTTTCTAATGTTAAACTGATGGTAGGGATAGCTGTTCTTATATAACTCTAAGGCTTAAGCTTGTATCTGCTCTTCTGTGAAAATTAGATGGATGTCATAAAAATTCTTTAGCAGAGATCTGTTGTCAGTTAATGTTTCCATATAAAATTGTTATAGAATCCTATCCCGAATGAAATTTTTTGGCCATCCCAATACAAACATCATTCATTCACTCATTTCTTTAGGGAATGGTGAAGTACCAACCAGTTTGGGTAGGTTATGTAATGGTAGTAAAACAAATAGGCCAAGATTACAACCATTCTACTAATGGAGTTTATGCTTACATCAGTTGAAATTTAAATATTGGTGGTCAGAAATATATATAGGAACTATAAAATGTTTTTTATTACCAGTTAGTATCTAAGATGCTTCCATTTAAAAATCATTTGGGAGATTAAAAATGGTTTTGTAATCCTCTGAGTTACCTTCAAAGACTGTTAATTGTGCCCAAATAAAACTTACACAGCCAGTAAAGCTCTTTACATCAGAAGAACATTTTGCTTTTGATTCCTCTGACTGCCAATTGTAGAGATTCTTTTTGAAAACTTGCTACGAAGTTAGTTCATGGGTTACAGAAGAATATCAAAGCTCTTACCTTTTGATTACATTTCCTTTTTAAAAATAAAATTGGTGTACCTAGTTTAATCACCTACCTAATGAACCAAATTCAGCTGATGTTCCATGATGAAATGTATAATAATCATGTATACACTATCTACAACTCTTGTTAGATCGATTATGGGGGTTTTAGTCAAGCTACGTTTCATGAAGAAATGGTGGATGGGTCTTTGTGAAAGATTTATAGAGTTAATAATGAAAACAAAATAAATATAGAGTGTATCATGCTTGCCAGTCTGCTCTGTGGCTATACAGCTTACATCAGACATCACCTTCACAACAACAAGGTTGAATGGCTTTACACCCACATTTTAAGCAAAAATGCATATAGAAAATGGATGGATGTGATGCCAAATGTGGCAGTTATTTCCATGTATAACATCCTTGAAATAAACTACAACATGATGTTGGTACATTTTCATGAGAGTAGATAGACATGACTTACAACTGGAGGATGTTTGTTACTCACAAGGATTTGCTGTCAGTTAATGTGGGACAGTTAAGGTGGAGCTTGCCATTGGATATTCCATTAAGCAATCTAAAGATTCTCTACAGGCAAATTTATGCACGTGCAACAACTGAGCTCAGTCATGGAAGTCAGAAACAAAAACAGATTCCACATGATGGCTCAACTGTCTCATTTTTTTTTTTTTTTTTTTTTTTTTTTTTTTTTTTTTTTTTTTTTGCTGTACGCGGGCCTCTCACTGCTGTGGCCTCTCCCGTTGCGGAGCACAGGCTCCGGACACACAGGCTCCGCGGCCATGGCTCGCGGGCCCAGCCGCTCCGCGGCATGTGGGATCTTCCGGGATCGGGGCACGAACCCGTGTCCCCTGCATCGGCAGGCGGACTCTCAACCACTGCGCCACCAGGGAAGCCCTCAACTGTCTCATTTTTAATGGTCAGTAGCGGCCTGTAGACAAGGCTCAACCTGCTAGGTAAACAACCAATTTGTTTGTTGTTTGACTTGTAAACAAGGGTTTATTTATTCATTTGTTACTTTGGTTCTTGCTTTAGCACTTTAGGTTGTATTTTTTCTCTGACTTAAACAACTTTTATCTAGACTCATTTAAACTGCAGTTTTCTTCAAAATCTGTAGCAAGATACTTTTGAATAACCTCAGTGTGGAATATCTCCAATTTCTATGACAGAGTCTGTTTTTTGTTGTTTTTTTGTTTTTTTTTAGTAAACCAAATGGTGTTTGGAACCATATCTATCCGTAAAAAAAAACTAAAAACTAATAAGTAAACAAACAGATGGACAAATAACCCGAGATATACATATTTTCTTCTTTTTTGGGTAAAGATCAAATATTCACTAAGGCAATAATGCCAGCTTTCTTGTAGTTAATAAACTAGCTTTAAATAGAATTTCAAAGAAAGAGATGCCACAACAGTATCTAAAGCAGGACTGCCTGAATGAATGTATCATCAATGCACCTAACTTGACAATAAAATAAATAAACTGCATTTCCTTATGGTCATATTTCATATGCTAAACTGTGATAAAACCAGAATAAAGTAATGTGCAAAGATGCATAATTTAAGTATGGCAAATCCTGTCATTAAAGTACTGTTTACAAACTAGCCCTTTATGAGAACATAATTCAGATAAAATCTTTTAAAACAAAGCTTCTAACCAAGAGTGAACATACAATTGTTTTGCAGACAAAGCCAAGCTTAAACCTCCTTTAAAAATGTCTCCTTTGCTGTAAGTTGAATAAGATTTATATATGAGGTAAGCCATAGATCTGGTTTATACTCTCCAATAAGAGAGAATAAAAGGGGGCTGTGGATTAAAGCCCTCTGTGTATATTCCTTTTTCATTAAGGACCACAAAGAAAGAAAACTGGATTAAAATGGCTAAATGTTCTTGGAACAATTCCCACAAATGCCAATAAGTATAGGTTTTGGTTTCTTTGGTTCTCATGGCTCTAATCTTTAATAGCTTATTAGAATGTACAACACAGCATCGGGTACTTTCCATACAACACACATTTAACATCCTCACATTACAGACCAGGGGCCAAGATTATGGTTCAAATGCAGTTAGGTTTAAGCGACGCAATAGGAACCACAGGAAATGTGAGAGCTGTCAAATACTACACTGTCCATGCTACTGAGCTAGACTGTACCAGAAAGAGGTCAGCCTTTGAGACTTCCATGTCTCATCTCTTACAATTCTACTGAGTCCACCTTTACTGAATGTGTATTTTATGATCGCCTTATAAGGGTTTTTGATGTTGTTGGCAGTGGTGGTGTTTTTAACAAAAGCATAGCACAAGCTGCCTGGAAGATCAGTAACGTTTTTTCTTAGAATTTCAGCAAAGTTGTTTGCAGGGATTCAAATAAGATTCTATGAGAATACTTATTAATCTGGGCCTGGGTTTCTAACCATTTATTAGATGGCAATGGAAAAGAACCTCTCTTTCTCTATGTCTAAGTATACATTAGAAAATCTATTTTATCCCTAATAATTGTACAAATACAAAATGACATTGCATTCCATCATTTAAAATAAACAGATCAGGGAATTCCCTGGTGGTGCAGTGGTTGAGAATCCGCCTGCCAATGCAGAGGACATGGGTTTGAGCCCTGGCCCAGGAAGATCCCACATGCCACTGAGCAAGTAAGCCTGTGTGCCACAACTACTGAGCCTGCGCTCTAGAGCCTGTGAACCACAACTACTGAAGCCCGTGCACCTAGAGCCCGTGCTCCACAACAAGAGAAGCCACCACAATGAGAAGCCTGGCAACACAACGAAGAGTCCGCTCGCCGCAACTAGAGAAAGTCCATGCGCAGCAATGAAGACCCAATGAGGCCAAAAATAAATAAATAAATATTTAAAAAATAAAATAAACAGATCAAAAGCTTAAAATATTTCTACACTGGTATCAGAAAGAAAGACATAGTGTTTATGAGCTTGGGGTCACCTACTGCAAGTTAAGGTCTATAAGATGAGGAGTTAACCTCTCCCTTTTTCTTTTTTTTTTTTTGCCCAACACACATATTAGGCACTGAAAAGAACAGGCTAAAGGCTTGAATACAGTTAATAGAATCTTTGGTAGAACCATCAGTCTCTATATTTCATATCAGATTGTGGTTTGTTGCAAGAAAAGTATGTATTAAAAAGTTCCCAAAGTCAGTGTCATGTCAATAGAATTGAGTACTATTTTAATGTATATTTATATCCTACTTCAGTCTAGTGCTAATTTTGGAAAACTGTACCATGTTGACTCTATCAGAAACTACTCTCTAAATTCTGAGTAATGGGGATCTCCAGCAAGGGACTGTCCTGCACTGTCCTGTTATAGTCCTTTAAACTCTCTGCCTTGTGAAAAAGGATCATTAGCTGCATACATGGTATTCCACAACATGTATGTTCTGGTTGGCTTCCTTTGCCACACGTTCTCAGAATTCCTCTCCCCACATGGAATTTAACTCTCCTCTTCAGTTCTAGCTAATATCAAAAGTTTGCTTGTTGTTTATTGGGTTCAAACCAATGTTTCAAAACGCTACTTTTATACAGAAACCATCATTCCATGTCTGAACTGTGATTGTCTAGTTTTCCATACACTTTGAAAAATAATCTCCTAAAGCAAAGACCACATTTCATTCCCTTACAATGAGCATAAGCAGCAACATCACTTATTAAAGCTTATTCAAGGCTTGATTTAGTTACTGTAAAAGAACAGATGTAAATAGCTCATGAGCAAAGTTTCCTACCTAATTTGGGGATATTGTTGAGTTATACAGAAGGTAATTTTCCATATTCTAAGACAAAAACAAAAACAAAACTCAGTATCAAAAGACTCCATTAGTTTAAGCAGACTACCTCCTTTTCTAATATACTAACTCTACAGTTTTCTAAAGTATAGTTTTCCATATTTTTCTGAAGTCTTAGTTTTCAGAAATTCTCAGTTCTAAACCTATTACTTAAGAACTATCCTGATTTAATCCAGTTAAATGGAGCCTAGTCTCTTAGCTTTTAATTTATGTTATCTTTCAGCCATAATTATTTACAGTGGAATTGGAATTCCTCTACACCTCTTAGGTATGATTGAGAACTCAGTCAGCTTACCTCCAATTTTGGAGGGCATTTTTAAACATGTGCATAGTTTTGAATAAAGATAGCTAACTAAAGCCTACCAATTGGTTGGAAGTAGAAATAATAAGAGAAAAAGAGGCAATTTTCTTTTTCAAACAGGTAACACAATGAAAACTTGGCAGCTTTTCTTAAGAAATATTGACATTTAATAGTTATTGCACTAATCCCCGGAGAACTAATTGGTCAAAAGCAAGTGTTCTTTGTTTTGTTTTGTTTAATGAATTATTCGTTTCTCACCAAATCACACTTTGCATTCATTTGAAGGTTAAACCACATCCAAACAGTTTGTCAGGAATATCTTATTAATATTGACATGGAAGCTCTATCAGTGGGGGGAGACATAACTAAATATCAAGATGAAATCTCAGATAAACTAGGGAAATCTTTAAAAGATTCACAGAGGGCTTATGGTATGGGAATCACTGACTAAAACTAGAAGGAAAGTATTTAATTCAAAGAAGCATAAGTAAATCATTATCTGATTACCAGAAACAACCTTAAAATCAACAAGTTTAAAATGGCATAAAGATTTGAAGCTCTTCATTAGAAACTCAAAATTGCCGGAAAGATTTTCTCCATGCATTGTAAAAGAATACTTTCCCAAGGCTTGTTAGATGGATCACTCATTACATAAGATATTTACAGATGTGATGCTAAAAAATAGCTCCAAGTCAATTAATTTGGAAAATCTTAGTTTTTAAAAGATTACATTTTTTTGTTGAAGAGTTTATTGAGTTTTATTATTCTAGGGTTGTCAAAACTTTTAATATGCTTATGTTCCTTATGAATCTGAGAAAAAGTAGCAGTGTTAGGAACGTCTTGTGGACAGGATTCCAAAGATGACTTCTTTAATAACAAGTTACCATGACAGATGTTTAATGTGGAAGAGTTACCTTAAAAACTGGAAATCTTAACTAAAATAACTTCATTCTAATATAAGAAAGAAAGTTAGGAAAAGAAAGAAAGGAAGAAAGAAAGAAAAAGAGGTCTGTGGTGAGTAAACTATTTTACAGCTATTTCCATGAATTTTTACTCTCCTTTAAAAATAGAGTGAATGTCATTATTTAAATACAGGATCAGGTTCTGGGTCATAGCACTGTAGAAGATAAAGACACTGTCCATTTTCTTAACTAAAAAAACCCTGGTAAGAAGAGCACCCAGAAGTCACAGTGAACCACTCATTCTAGTTCCTGTCTGTCTGTTGATTTGCTTTTTGTAAGGGTCTTCTAAGAACTTAAATCTGAAAGGAAGTAAAGCCATGATCAGAACAGCACTTGGGCTCCTTTATTCATGATGGCTGTCACTTACCTCTCCTGGCTTCTCTAATTCCCTTTACATTTTCTTCTCTCCTGTCTCTTCTTGAACCTCACAATTCTCCTTCAATGGTAATCATGTTCCAGACTAATAGGACGATACACTATTTTAATTTTACCTTCATCCTAGTAGAAGTTCTTAGCAAAAGTAATAAAAAAATAATAAAATGGTAAGATGCCATTGTAATGCATACTGGATTTAAAACTTTTTACCTAATGTTATGGGGACAAAAACTTTAATTTGGACCCACGTTTACTATTCTTTCTATAAATCATTATCATGCAGCAACCCAAAATTTATTAGAATGATAGGGCTATGAGAGGCAAAAGTAGAAGTGTTTTTTGTTTATTCATATAGTTAATCAGCAAGTATTAGCTAGAGTCTATTTTATTCTAATAAGTGTGGTAAGTTAAGCACTGTAAGTATAAAAGTTAATAGAGCAAAATTCCCATTCTCTAGAAGTGTCCGTTACTTGGAGGAAACACAGAAATTAAGAAATAATCAGAACAATGTAATTACTACAGCGATGGAAATGTGAACAAGACACTATGCCAGAAAGAGGAAGAAGCCCTGGGTATTGCTTGGAGAACTGAAACCTGGAAAAAGTGACATCTACATAAAATCTAGTAATAATCATTAGGAGTTTCCAAAGTGTCCAAGAGTGAGACAGAAAAAGACTCCAGAAAGAGAAAAGTGGTCTCAAGATAGGCAAGAAAAAGCATAATGTTAGATGAAATCTGACTCTTGCCTAGCACCTGTGACCAGCTTAGCGTACACTGTTGTAGATGTTTGACCTGCCAGGCTTCCTGCTCTATTTACCTTCACCTGTCTTGCACACTGCCTGCTGCAAAATCGGTGCTCAATCTTGATGTGTAAGAAATGGAACCTGGGTTAAAGTATATGCCTCTGAAAGTTAAAGGATGGACATATTTAGAGATATGTAGAAATTTATCTCCCTAGGGCTATGTGCTTCTATTTCAAAGAGAAATGAAACCCAAGAGCCATTCACTTACATTTCAAAGTCAAGTTTACATTACATTTACAAATTGTAAAACTTTGGAGAGATAGGTTTCTTGCCCTCTCTCAAGAGAAGAGGGTGGCAGCTGTATAGCGGTTCCCATTTAAACTTCATGATTCATAATTTTGGAGTTCCTCTCCTCTGGTATAAATCCCTTCCCTTTGTACACACAGGCATAACCAACTGGCTCTCATCCTTTGCTTCGGGTTGAGTACTGGGGTTTAGAGAAATAGTCTGTGTTTGATCCAGAAACGTCATTTTGTTTTCAGGATAGTATAGATAAATATAGATATTAGAAATTTATTAAATTGAGCAAATTAATGTTTCCTCCTCTATTCTCCCATAGGTACTTATTCATACCTCTAACAATAAACTTATCACATTGGTTTATTTGTTGCCCTTTAAATGTGAGTTACAAGATGATAGAAGCTGTCATCTATTAATCTTTGAGTCACAAGTTACTTGTGTGTTACCTACTGACACAACAAAAGGAAACAAATATTCAGGTGTAGTTTAATTCCTTGGAAATATTCTACAATACCTCCAAGTAAAAATAAAATTCGCATCATATATCTTTATAGCCCATCATTTTATCCCATAGAAAACCAAAGTTTATATTAAATTTTTATTAAATTTATTTATAACTGAAACATATTGAATTTATATTAATTTCTTTATAAAACTCAGAAAACAAGAATCCATCAACCATGTGACATTCTACGGTACTGAGCTAAAATGGAGGATTAGGTGAGGGAGTGATCAAGATGGACAAGAAGAGGCAAAGGAATAATAATTCCTACTCCACCTCAAAAGTAAAAGTAGGAAAACATTTTCACTTTTGAATTTAGGGTGGCAGAAATAGGAAGATGGTACCTTCTAGACAAAGTAGTAAAATTATCTTCAATAATATCAAATACTGAAATAATCACTGGAACAAAAGAATTGTAAACAATGTAGAAAGATTACAAACATTTCTTTCTTTATAATTGTTTATATTCCCGCATTCAAGTTAAAAAGTCTCTTTTGTTTTCATGCAAAGTAGAAATCAGGGTAGAATCATTTTTTTTTATTCTACCTTGAGGTGGTTTTTGTGATACTCAAAATCAAATGCCAACTGTCATGAAAACATAATTAGATATAAATATTATTATTACTTTCGTTTATGGATTATTACAAAAATTTAACATATGTTTACATCCATGACTAGGAAATGAAGTGGATTAAGAAAGTATTGTATGTCAGTGAGAACCTTTTCTTTCTTTTTCTTTATTTTTTAAATAACTGGATTCTCTCTTTGGGAAAAAGAGACATTGACTTTACTACAGAGATTATCAGTAAATTTGTGCTGCTCACCCACCAGCCTAATCACTATTGTCAGGAAGTCAATTTGAGATCACAGGTCACAGCTTTAAATTCAAGTGTGGCATAGGGAATTTAATCAATATATGTATGCACATGGAAGAAAATATGATGCAAGCAAACCTATTTTAGTAATACATTTATTTCAACAGGCTTAAAATTATTCTGGAAATGTGTTTAAGTGAAGATAATATTTGGGTTGTGTGCATTTTAAATTAACCTGTGTTAAATATGAGATCTCCGACAGCTCATTAGTATAAGGCCTAAATATTTTGCATTTTAGTTTCTGCCTCAACAATTCTATTGAAACTGCTTTCTTAAAGGTCACCTATAACCTCCCAATTGCCAAATCCAATGGCCTTTTTTTATTGATCTTCTTTGATACTGCTGCACTGTTTGATACTGCTCACATCCTCTTTCTTGAATGTATACTCTATGTTACAGAATAAAATGAATTCAAGACGTGTACCCCTCTAGAAATGCCTCACTGGGATTCCTTTTGGAATCCTTTTGACAATAAATGCAAGCATAGACTAGGTGGAATTCATGAAAAGTTAATCAGCTATTGCATTATTCAGGCATTTGGGATGTCTCCCTTTCAAATATGAGCAATCATAGAGGATTTATCACAGAATTAAATGGGAAACTACACAGAGGTAATGGGTTAGCTCAGGGTAGGCAAACTACACCTATGGGCCAAATCCAGTCTACTGCCTTTTTTAGTAAACCAAAGTTTTATTTGAACATGGCCCCACTCATTCACTTACACACTGTCCGTGGCTGCTTTTTTGCTACAAGGGCAAAAGTGAGCAATTGCCATAAAGACCAAATTTCATGCAAAGTCTCAAATGTTACTATTTACCTTCACGCAGAAAAAGTTCACAGGCCCCTGGGTTAGAGGATTAATGACCTGAGAAGGAACTACCTAACTTTTGATGCAAAGAAAAGGCATCGTTATTATAAAGCTTCATGCCAATATGAGAGGATAGTGTGGAACTAGTTGTAGGCGCAAGATTCTTCTAGAGATGCCTGTTAAGGTATGACTTTCCTTTCTGGCACCTTCTCTCAAGAATAATGTGAGAACCCAGAATAATTAGTTATCTACAAAGATTCTAGAAGACCTCATACCATCTCATCCACTGTTCTGGCTTCCAGAGTACACACAAGCATGCAGAGCTTTATCTGGGGAAGGTGCCTTATCCTTGGAAGCCCAGTGTTGAGAGGAAGAAAAGGAAGGAACAGTGATGTATAGTGCCTTCTCTTGTAACTATTGCATCCCAATAAATTAGTCTGTTTGAGAATCTCTATGTTGTGAGTAAAACTGATCTACTTTATTCCAAGCAAAAAGCGTGCTAGAAATCTTGCCATAGAGAAGTTCCTGCAAGCTTTGTTGTACTTAATTTCTTCCAGGATTCTATCATACCTCCAACATTCTTACAATAACCAATCCTTCCACCTGACCATTATTTCAGCTAGCCTAGGTGGGCTTGTCTCCCTTACAACCAAAAGATATTTGACATAAATGGACTTGGACTGACACAAAGGAGACAGAAGAATCATAGCAGGCTCTTACATGGTCCACTTTATATATAAGGATATGAAAAAAAATTAACCCAAATAAAAGTTTAGTATTTTCACACTGGTCTTACTTAGCTCAAGCTACTATAACAAAGTACCATAGACTGGGTCGTTTAAACAACAGTTCTGGAGGTCAGAAAGTGCAAGATCAAAGTGTCAACTGATTAGGTTCTTGGTGAGAGCGCCCTTTCAGGCTTGTAGACAGCTACCTTCTTGCTATGTCCTCACATGACCTTTCCTTACTCACATGAGTGAGTGGGAGAGAGCTAGATCACTCTGTGTTCCTCTTCTTATAAGGGCACTAATCCCATCATGAGGGCCATACCTTCATGACCGAATCTAAGCCTAATTACCTCCCAAAGGTACCACCTCTATATACCATCACACTGGGGGATGGTATTTCAACATACGAAAGCTGGGGGACACAAATGTTTAGCCTATAACAACATTCATGTAGAAACTTTCACTTTGATTCAATATCTGTCATCAGATTATCCAGATACGTGTTAGTTCAATTGTTATCCAACAAAATATTTTTTTCAGTGGAATTTCTATGGTACATAAGTAAAACCCCATTAGAGATTTTCAGAGGGCTTGATTTTGTGCTGAATGTCTAGGTTTGTGTTCATATATATATATAATCACAATATATTTTTTAAAAAACATATAATTTAAAAAAATTGAGGTGCATTAATTATTTGAGATGTTTTAGACTTAATATTAAAAACACAATCTCCTATATCTATAGAAGTCTGGCAGAAACAACATTTTAAAAATAATCCAATTCAATAATTCACTTCACCCTATGAGACTACATTCTCTTATTCCTGAAAATATATTTGAAAATTTTTCTTTAATAATTGACATTCAAACTTGTGAAAAATAGGTTGGAGAAGTCAAATGTGTTCCCACTGTACACCTACCTACCTTATAACCATGAACAATACTCAGAACCCCTCAAGAAAGAGGCATACTCAGCTGTTAAATGAAATGAGATTATTTCAAAGGTCCTTTCAAGCTATAAAATCTCATAATTGATAGAAGACTCTCAATAATGATCTGACCTGCAGATTTACTGTTTTCTGAAGCTTGTTATACAGTTTTTCAATTGACATCATCAACAAAAGAGAAATAAGTTACCATACCTTAGTCAATTTTCTCACAGTAGCTCAAGTAATCAACATCTAAAACTCCAATATTTTGTGCCTCTAATCTGATGAAATGATAAAGAGTTTTACTAGGATTTTCTCTCTAACATTTCAAGTGGTATTTTATGTACAGGCAGTCCTTGTTATGCATATTTCTGAAATGCAGAGATTTGTCACAGTTTAGTTAAATAACTCCAGTGTCCCAACAACGGGGTTCAAATTTCAGTTTCCATGGTATATCAACCATGAGTAAACTCATAAAGTGCAAACTTCACTGCTAGCTTTTCTGACCACAAGTCACTACATAAACGAAAGATGTGCATCACGATAAATAACAATTTATGTCACTTCTTTCAAAGTCTGTCTGTGATTGGTCACCGTTCATTTGTTATTAAATACATATATCGATAGCTAGCTTGTTGTGTTGACTCCTTGTCTCCCTGTGATAAATCCAGGTGCCATTTTACAAAAATGGGTAATTAAGAGAGGAATTTAGTCAACAAAAATCACCTCACAACTGTCAGGGTGTTTACTATCAAAAAAACAGAAGACAACAAATATTGACAAGGATATGGAGAAGTTGGACCCTTGGACACTATTGGTGGGAATACAAAATGGTGCGACTGCTATGGAAAAATGACTGCTATGGAAAAGAGTATAGAGGTTCCTCAAAAAATTAAAAGTAAAACTACTATATGATCCAGCAATCTCACCTCTAAATATTATCCAAAAGAATTGAAATCAGGATCTCAAAGAGATATTAACACTCCTATGTTCATAGGTGCATTATTCACAATAGCCAAAAGGTAAAAACAACCTAAAGGTTCTTTGACAGATGAATGGATAAAGAAAATTGGCATACAGACATAACGTGCAATACTATTCAACTCTTAAAAATGAAGGAAATTCTGCAATATGCAACAATATGGATGAATCTTGAGGACATTATACTGAGCGTAATAAGCCAGTCACAGAAACACAAATACCGCATGATTCCACTTATATGATGTATCTAAAGTAGTCAAAATCATAAAGGCAGAGAACAGAATGGTGGTTGCCAAGGGATAGAGAGAGGGGAAAATGGGGAGTTGCTGTTCGGTGTGTATAAAGTTTCAGCTATGCGAGATGAATACATTCTAGAGCTCTTCTCTACAACATTGTACAACAAGGTACACTAAAACTTTAAAGAGAAGAGATCTTATGTTGTGTTTTTACCACAATAAAATAAAATTAAATTAAAAACTCAATGAGTAGTAAAGAATTGGAAAGTGATGATGCTGGAAGTGAAACTCAAATTGAACATAAATGGAATTTTAGAAGGAAAAGCTATCCATGTGATTGTCAACATTTCCACCCTCTGCAACATGCAGCCAAAGGTACTTAGTGAAAGCAAACTTGCTGACATAGATGAGAAAAGTGGTTATGAAGAAAATGATGAAGATGTCCCAGAGGAAGTGATGCTGGCAAAATATTTCACATTAAAGGAACTCTCACAGATATTTCATTACACTGAAAGCACAAAAAATAGATTGTTGGAAGTCGATCCAAACTTAGGAGTATGACACTTTAAAAGGCATCGAAAAAATGCCTGTTCATAGCATAACTTATGTAACAAGAAGGCAAGGCCTGTTCTTCATGAGTTTTCATAAATAACTAAAACACATTAATTCTCGTGTTTTTGATGTTTTAAATCACAGCATACTAAATACATTTTACTATTTTTAAAATTTCCCTATTCATTTACAACAGACAATAAGAGGATTTTTCATGTTTTGACTCTAAAATTTAAAGGTCATAGAACAATCATAATTTTTCCCATTGATTATATTAAGATTTTTGTACAATTTCAGTTTGCATGGTCATTTTTACAGTTCTTTACCATCTGGCAAAGTGAGGACTGCCTGTATTAATTTCAGTAAATTTTACTGAATACATCCTATAAGAATTTTCAACACATACAATAGTAGAATGCCATTATAAACCATTTGGGAGGTAGAAAGTATTGAGGAGGACCTCTGACTAGAGTTGATACTTTGTCTGATTTTCATATGAACTTAAACTTTATGCTCTGTTCAGTGTGTAAGAGACTATCCCTTTTAGAGGCATAGTAAGGTTTAAAAGTAAAAGAGCAGTTGAAGAGCTCTAGAGGTTGAGTAAGCTAATTATCATTTCAACATCCTGGTTTACGGTTTGAAT
Organism: Mesoplodon mirus; assembly: GCF_964341445.2. Lineage (NCBI taxonomy): Eukaryota > Metazoa > Chordata > Mammalia > Artiodactyla > Ziphiidae > Mesoplodon > Mesoplodon mirus. The sequence goes on from NC_138982.1 coordinate 117,137,095, forward strand.
ACCTAAAATTCTAATATCTGACCCTCCGTCTCATCTTCTCTACTCTAGCATTTTTTTGAGTCTCACCTTTCTCATTTTTTCCTCCTCTTTCTCCCCTCATTCCTTCCCTTGACTCTTTTCCACCTAACCAGTCTTGGAATAGATCCACATCTTTATTATTGTTGTTTTTATTTAACATGTATTGTGTTTTTTGACAAACCTTTGACTTTGATTCAGTATCTATCATCACATTACATCATAGAGCATAGTGCTCAGAACAGACAATAATTCCTAATTCTCCTCTCTCTCTCTCTCACACACACAAATCAACACAATAAATAACATCTTAGAAAAAGTGTTTTTCCTTGTATATGACCCTCAGTCGATTTCCCCCTCTGTGTTTCCATGGCACTGGAATTATATGCATTAAATGAAACTCATTTCCCAGCATTAACTCTTCAATACTTAAACAATTCTCTTGACACACAGGTTAGAAAGATTTTAATTGCATGCATCAATCTGGGTCCAGTTCATCACAATCACCAAATCCTACAAACATAATTGGCTTCTGGGAACGTGCACAGTATTAACCCTCTAAACAGTTCACTGTGCATTTTGGCAAGCAATTATGTTTCTAATGTGTTAATTGGAAGGATAAAGACATGAAAAATATAAACATTGAAAAGCTCACTCTAAGTTCCCATTTAAATATATAAAATATTGTAATATGAAGTCATATATTCCAGAAAAATATATACCATTCATTTGCTAGTACAGTATTAAGTTGGGGCACTCTGCATGAGAAATTGATAAGATATGTAGAAATTGGCCCAGAAAAATGTGTATTTCATACTCTGATCTATATGACTTTGACCCCTTGTCTGAGAAATGAAGAGACTAACTTTATTGGTAGCTAAAACATTGTCAATTTCTATATACATATGGTTTTCTGAACAAGTTCTTTAATTAATCCTGAAAATAATCTTTTTTTCCCCCTAGACTCCCACATACTACCCTAAGTACTGATTATTTTGATAGTATACCTCAAATAAAATCTAAACCAAAATTATAAAGCAAAATGCCTTTAGTTCATTTTCCCCTTTTATTACATCTTGTAAAAGAAACTGCTTTTAATCTGATGGCCTTCCTTAGGTTGTATTCTATTAGAGGAAATTGGCCCAGAATTGATCTGGGTAGCAAAATTTATCATTACCCACAGAAAACGGACAATGATATGTGATTAGGCTACATATGCCCATCACTGCCTTTTTCAAGAGCAAGACTTGAATAGAAAAGCCTGGATCCAATGAATCAATAACAGTAAAAGCAAAATTGGAGAGCTGTCAAATCAATTTAATTCCTCTCTTCTGATCAAGTGGCATCCAATCACCTAAGGCACAAAGTTAATAATCAAATTAGATTGCTTTTGACTCCTTTTACGGGAGTCAAAACACACATCTGACTGTGACATTTTATATACTCAACTTTGAAAAGCCAATAACATACTGATGTATACTAGAATTAAATGCTCATTGCATTCTCAGGATGAGGCAGAGGACAAAACTACTTTTGATTATGCTCTTAAACTCAATGGAATAATTAAAATAATAGGTTGCATTCATCCATTCAACAAATATCTCAAACCTAAGGAACTTTGCAAGCATCAGCATATTAATATGGTTTATCCCTTTCTGTGGCATTTCTTTTGCAAAAAGCAGCCGTTTTTCACTCTTTGCTAATATGGAAGACCTAAATATAACATTCATTCAATCAGATCATACACCTTGTCACCTGGCTCTAGGTATCTTTCTTATGGGTTTCCTTGGCAATTTATAACATAGCTCTTCTCATACTGTATAATAATTTCCTGTGCATAATAAATGAGAGAAATAACACAATATTCTTTCAAATGTAAATGTTCACCACAGTGCTATTTATTGAGTGCATGAGTTACTATGAAAAGATAATGTTATGGATATAGCACAGTCTAAAACTGTGAGAGTGTTCTGGTAGAGATGAGATTGGGTTTTAAGAAAAAATAAAGTTAAACTTAAAATCCTTCTTAAGGGGAGAATTTTTTCTTCAGGAGTGTTACAGAAGCTATAAACATACATCTGATGCTTCATCACATCACATTACCAAAGGCAACATTTCATTCAAAAAGATGGTCAATGTCTTCATCAGTGATATTGGTCTGTAATTTTCTTTTTTTGTAGTATATTTGTCTGGTTTTGGTATCAGGTATGGTGGCTTCGTAGAATGAGCTTGGGAGTGTTCCTTCCTCTGAAATTTTCTGGAAGAGTTTGAGAAGGGTGGGTGTTAGCTGTTCTCTAAATGTTTGATAGAATTCACCTGTGAAGCCATCTGGTCCTGGACTTTTGTTTGTTAGAAGATTTCAAAAATGACACAAACAGATGGAGAGATATACCATGTTCTCAGATTGGAAGAATCAATATTGTCAAAAACATGACTATCCAAAACTTATGGGCTGCAGCAAAAGCAGTTCTAAAATGGAAGTTTATAGCAATAAAATCCTACCTCAAAAAACAAGAAAAATCTTAAATAAACAATCTAACCTTGCACCTAAAGGAGCTAGAGAAAGAGGGACAAACAAAACCCAAAGTTAGTAGAAGGAAAGAAATCATAAAGATCAGAGCAGAAATAAATGAAACAGAAACAAAGAAAACAATAGCAAAGATCAGTAAAACTAAAAGCCTATTCTTTGAGAAGATAAACAAAATTGATATACCTTTAGCCAGACTCATGAAGAAAAAGGACTCAAATCAATAAAATTAGAAATGAAAAAGGAGAAGTTACAACTGACACCACAGAAATACAAAGCATCATGAGAGATGACTACAAGCAACTCTACACCAACAAAATGGACAACCTGGAAGAAATGGACAAATTCTTAGAAAGGTATACCTTCCAAGACTGAACCACAAAGAAATAGACAATATGAACAGAAAAATCACAAGTAATGAAATTGAAACTGTGATTAAAAACTTTCCAACAAACAAAAGTCCAGGACCAGATGGCTTCAGAGGTGAATTCTATCAAACATTCAGAGGAGAGCTAAAACCCAGCCTTCTCAAACTCTTCCAAAAAACTGCAGAGGAAGGAACACTCCCAAACTTATTCTACAAGGCCACCATCACCCTGATACTAAAATCAGACAAAGCTACTACAAAAAAAGAAAATTACAGACCAATATCACTGATGAACATAGATGCAAAAATCCTCAACAAAATACTAGCAAACAGAATCCAACAACATATTTAAAGGATCATACACCATGATCAAGTGAGATTTATCCCAGGGATGCAAGGATTCTTCAATATACACAAATCAATCAATGGGATACACCATACTGACAAATTGAAGAATAAAAACCATACGATCATCTCAATAGATGCAGAAAAGCTTTTGACAAAATTCAACACCCATTTATGATAAACACTCTCCAGAAAGTAGGCATAGAGGAAACCTACCTCAACATAATGAAGGCCATATATGACAAACCCACAGCAAACATCATTCTCAATGGTAAAAAAATGAAAGCATTTCCTCTAAGATCAGGAAGAAGATGAGGATGTCCACTCTTGCCACTATTATTCAACATAGTTTTGGAAGTCCTAGCCATGGCAATCAGAGAAGAAAAAGAAATAAAAGGAATACAAATTGACAAGAAGAAGTAAAACTGCCAATGTTTACAGACGACATGATACTATACAGAGATAATCCTAAAGATGCCACCAGAAAACCATTAGAGCTAATCAGTGACCCTGGTAAAGTTGCAGGATACAAAATTAACGCACAGAAACCCCTTGCATTCCTATACACTAACAACGAAAGTTCAGAAAGGGAAATTAAGGAAAAACTCCCGTTCACCATTGCAACAAAAAGAATAAAATACCTAGGAATATACCTACCTAAGGAGGTAAAAGACCTGTACTCAGAAAACTATAAGACACTGATGAAAGAAATCAAGGATGACATAAACAGATGGAGAGATATACCATGTTCTTGGATTGGAAGAATCAAAATTGTGAAATGACTACACTACCCAAAGCAATCTACAGATTCAATGCAATTCCTATCATATCAGCAATGACATTTTTTACAGAACTAGAAAAGAAATCTTAAAATTTGTATGGAGACACAAAAGACCCTGAATAGACAAAGCAATCTTGAGGGAAAAAAACAGAGCTGGAGGAATCAGACTCCCTGACTTCAGACTATACTACAAAGCTACAGCAATCAAGACAATATGGTACCAGCACAAAAACAGAAATATAGATCAATGGAACAGGATAGAAAGCCCAGAGAAAACCCCACGCAACTATGGTCAACCAATCTATGACAAAGGAGGAAAGGATGTACAACGGAGAAAAGACAGCCTCTTCAATAAGTAGTGCTGGGAAAACTGGACAGCTACATGTAAAAGAATGAAATTAGAACACTCTCTATCACCATACACAAAAATAAACTCAAAATGGATTAAAGACCTAAATGTAAGGCCAGACACTATAAAACTCTTAGAGGAAAACAGAGGCAGAACACTCTATGACATAAATCACAGCAAGATCCTTTTTGACCCACCTCCTAGAGAAATGGAAATAAAAGAAAAATAAACAAATGGGACCTAATGAAACTTAAAAGCTTTTGCACAGCAAAGGAAACTATAAACAGGATGAAAAGACAACACTCAGAATGGGAGAAAATATTTGCAAATGAATCTACGGACAAATGATTAATCTCCAAAATATATAAACAGCCCATGCAGCTCAATATTAAAAAAAAAACAAACAACCCAATCCAAAAATGGGCAGAAGACCTAAGTAGACATTTCTCCAAAGAAGACACAGATGGCCAAGAGGCACATGAAAAGCTGCTCAACATCACTAATTATTAGAGAAATGTAAATCAAAACTACAGTGAGGTATCACCTCACACCAGTTAGACTGGGCATCATCAGAAAATCTACAAACAGTAAATGCTGGAGAGTGTGTGGAGAAAAGGGAACCCTCTTACACTGTTGGTGGGAATGTAAATTGATACAACACCTATGGAGAACAATATGGAGGTTCCTTTAAAAATTAAAAATAGAACTACCATACAACCCAGCAATCCCACTACTGGGCATATACCTGGAAAACCATAATTCAAAAAGGCACATGCACCCCAATGTTCATAGCAGCACTATTTACAATAGCCAGGACATGGAAAAAACCTAAATGTCCATTGACAGATGAATGGATAAAGTAGATGTGGTACATATATACAATGGAATATTACTCAGCCATAAAAGGGAATGAAATTGGGTCATTTGTAGAGACATGGATGGACCTAGAGTCTGTCATACAGAGTGAAGTAAGCCAGAAAGAGAAAAACAAATATCGTATATTAATGCATATATGTGGAATCTAGAAAAATGGTACAGATGATCCTATTTGCAGGGTAGGAATAGACACGCAGACATAGAGAACAGATGTGTGGACACGGGTGGGGGGTGGGATTTATTGGGAGACTGGGATTGACATATATACACTACCATCTGTAAAAGAGATAGCTAGTGGGAACCTGCTGTATAGGGCAGGGAGCTCAGCTCCGTGCTCTGTGGTGACCTAGATGGGTGCAATGCGGGGGAGGGAGACACAAGAAAGAGGGGATAATGGGGATATATGTATACATATAGCTGATTCACTACGTTGTACAGCAGAAACTAATACAACATTGTAAAGCAACTCTACCCTAATTAAAAAAAAAAAAAAAAGATGGTCAAGAATACCCTTGAGGGAAGCAGTTTCCAATGTGGATTCTAGGGCGAGATGGGAGTTTTAGTGGATGCTACACTGTATATCTTAACATTGTCACAATGTGCTCATCAAGAGTGCTGGAGCCCAGGCTGCCTTCAGAGAGTTTTCCTGGGATTAGGAGAAAAAGCAGGTAAGTACACAGTTAAACTTTTTCTTTCCCAACTGATATATTTATAGCTCTGTGGACAGTTTTTCGGTTGGTGACTGCATAAAGTTTAGACAGAAGAAAGGAAGTCTGTGGTTAAAGAGTAAAGATGAAGAAAGAAGAGAAAGTGGTGAGTTAGCAAATCTTAGAGAAAACAGTTTTCTTCACTTCAATAATATAAAATGAGATTATACAGTGACAAATCTGTCAAATAGAGTCAAAATATAAATTAAGCCTGGGAAACAATATTAATGAAGATAAGAAAAGGGAAAGAATTTGTAATGGACAAAAGTAAAATGACAAAAAGAATGGAGGGGAGGAAAGTTTTGGGAAATAGAATAGTGATATTGGAAAAGGGAGTGGGCACTGCTGCATCCTTTTCTCAAGAATAGCTTCTTTGTTGAAAGCATTTATAGACCTAGCTTTAGAACAACGCAGTGCCTGAGGTGCATGTTCTTTTTGCTTTTTCTCCTCTTATTCTCCCAAAATATGATTCACCCAAAAGGAACAGGAGACCAGAAGTGACATTTCCCAAGCTCTGTCCCTCAATAAGAAGGATTAACTTGGGAGCAATATCCATAGTGTTGGCTGTCCTATAGCCCAACAGGCTTTGGTGTGGAGAAATCCATGGCAGAGCTCAGCACATCTTCAAGCATAGGGTTAGATATAAAACAATCAAAGTGGAAACAGAAGGAGGAAGGTAGGTGTTAGCTACAAAGATATAGAAAATGAGCCCTGGCATTAGTTAGTGATCAATACCACCTTGCAAAGTCTTGCCTTTAAAAGGCATCAGTGTTTCTGGGCTATAAAATGATGTGCATTGTGTTAATGGATATGTGTTTTTAAAAGGAACCTGGGAGCACATTTAAACATTTGCAGATGGAGCAGATGGGACAAAAAAAAAAAAGAAAACTATTCAATACGTTATTCAGCTTACACTTCCTTGGTCTGGACACTGATCTAAAACAAAGGCAAGGGCTAGAAGGAGATTTAATATCAGTATCAGATCTTTAGTACAGACATACACACATCTGCTTTGATGGGGACTAAAAGGAATCTGGATATCAGAAAGTCCAAATAAAAGAGAAAAAAGTCTTGGTGAAGGCCTGGAGAAGTCTGAGTTTATGAGACTTCCCTTCTCATAAACTCATCCCTTAGCAAAAGATAACTGAAGTATAAAGAACTTTTCCCAGATGGAGAAATCTTGTCATGCAAATTTTGTTTATTCAGCAAAACCTGGATAAACAGCAGATCTGATTAGTAGCTAGATAAACGAAGTACTATGGTTGCTGTTGCTAAGAGTTTTGAAAAGATCTTAATACAATAATTAAGATGATAATAGCAACTCTTAAAGTCTTTATATTTCTTTTCAGTGTGTCTCAAATTGACAGTCTAGCAAATGAATGTTTAGTGAATTTAAATTACAACTGTATTTGTGTTTAAACTTCTGTAGATGTCTTCTGTGTCTTATAAGAACTCAGAAAGATGTCCCGAGGACCTTATTTCTTTAATTTTCACTAAAGAGATACAATCTGTACACTTTTTGAAAAGTTAACAATTACTTTCTAGAATGGAGCTAACACTGGACATAAAATGGTTATGAAAATATGGAATAAAGTGTATTTTATTATAAATACAAAATATAAACAATTTCTTTTAAAAGGCATCCACTGATAACCAAAAAAAAACAGTGTTTTTTGTTTGCTTTGTTTTTATTTCAGGAGGAGCAGGAAAGTGGCATAAAACCTGTAGCAAACGGAGAGGTAAATAAATGGTTTTCCACCATGGTTAAAAATAATTTTGGAGTTGTCTCCACACAAGTACTCCAGATAGATCTTGGAAACATCATAAATTTGACAGGGCTTATAGGACAGATTTAATGACATCAGTGCACTTCAACAGACTGCTCTCAACCAGGGTTCATAATGGTTACTTTATTTTGAAGAAGAATAGCCACCACTACAAGCCTGCTGGAGCTGTGAGAATGTGCACATTTTTCCTAGCTCTGTCTTGTGCCACCAGGTTAGTAGCTTAAAATTGACCTTTGAAATAGGCAAAAGCTACAAATCAGGGCATCTCCCACCTGTATTAAACAGTTACCAACATACCACTGCCACTCTCCTCACTCTGGCTTTTTATCATCTATCTGAACAGTGCCACAGTAACTCATTAACACATTGCCAGGGAACTTGTCAATAAGACACCTCGTCAATGGTCAATGTTGACTTTCGTTTTCAGCCCATAGCCTAATAGTGCCTCAGGACTTCCTGCTCCATTCTCACTGTTCATAGAACTGACTCAGTGTCAAGATGGCCAACACTGTGCTGTCTTATGCATTTGAACATACTTGATAGGTCTGGCTAGGACAAGGCTAACAATACAATCTGTCCATGATATTAATATGGATAAGTGTGAATTTACAGTCTACTTATTCTGTCTAATAAACATGTAGCCCTTTATAGATTCCGTGATATTCTAGCTATAGCTCAGCATCTACATTAAAATAGTTATGAAAAGTTTTAACAGAATTTCATTCATATTCTTGGAATACCATCAATAGATACTTTATCCCAATATCCCAGTCTAGCACTACTGACCTACAAATTAGCAAAACTTTACATATAATTGGATAGTTTGCTTTTTACTATCAATAATACCAATCTACTTTTTCCAGCTACATTTGCTTTATCAAGGTAAAGAAAAAGCAGAACAAGATACCTAGAAGCAAATGGAAAATTACTTCACACATCTAAATATAAAATGTGTAGCAGCCCTGTGGACAGAAGAAAGGCAATTAAGAATTGTGCTTTCTCCCTTATGGCAATTGAAAATGTGGCCTAAAGTGGAAATGGACAGGCAATGCTCTTGAGTTAGCCGTTACCATATCAATAGGTGTAAATTGCAACAGGCAATGTTGACTTTAATTGGAAGATCCCTATCATTGCTCTGATTTTAGCTTTGAGATACACAAACAAGTCATTTTATTCTGTCAGTTCATATCATAGTAGAGATACAGGTCAGGGCAACAAGTTCAACCAAAACAAATAGAATATAATGCCTCACTTTATCTAAGAACTCCAAGAAGGTGGCTATGTGCACTGACACACTTAAGGACAGGTGTTAATGATTTCTAAAGGCTTGTTAAAGATAGAGGTCCATTTAAAATTGTGTTTAGTTTGGCAAAAAAAAAAAAAAATGTCCTGGAGGAACTAGGATGAACAAAAGGAGAAGCAGGAATAAACAAATATTGCCTCTTCATTGCTTACTAGTTTAAAATCTATACAATAGAAATGTCTAGAAAAAAAGCCTCCACTACAATTTTGGGAAAGCTAGACGGGTTACTATTTCTCTACCAAAGCCATTAATAACTGGGTCATAGAGCAAAGTCAAGGCATTGGATCAGAATTCAAGATGTGAGAAACCACTGGAAAGCAATTTGATAAGACATTTTAAGGGAAAAGAAATTGAAAAGCTCAAATGTATCTATTAGTGAATTACATAACTATACTTCCCAAACTCTGGACTGTGGGGCACCTAGGAGGTAGGGAGTTGTCAGTATGCATCTCACACATAGAGGCTGTGCAGCACAGTGATTAGGCTCTTGGACTGAAGCCGGACAACCTGAGTTCAAATCCCACTTCCTCTCCATATGACTTGCACAAGTTACATAAAGTTCTCTGAATCTCATTTCCCTCTCATATACAAATAAGGGAAGGAAGAGTTAACTCCCTCAGAACTGTTAAGAGATCTAAATGAGTTACAACATCTAAAGGTTTTGGGATAGCACTTGTTACATAGAAAATACTCCAAAAGGGTCTGCTCTTAGTATACTTACAGGACAATTAGCAATTATAAAATACAACACCACACAAACTAATAGTAACAATACAAACTGATCATAAGATACAAACTAATTCAAAAGAATTATTATTATATTTATAGTAGCCTTTTCTCAGTACGCATCTTCTTTATCAGCAGATGCTCAGGGTACAACCATTTTCCAGAGGAAGTTCACAATATTTTTTCAAATTAAAAAGAAATGAGTCAGAATTTTAAAAGTAAATACAGATATGTTTGAAAATGGCCTACTAAACAAACAAACAAGCAGACAATCAAAAAACTTCCATCTATTTACCTGATCTCTATCTCTAATGCCAGACAAGCATTAAAAACAGGGCTGGGTCTCTGAGTCTCTGAGCATCATTACCTCCTCTATACACTATCTCCGCACTGACACCAGAACACTGGGTTCCCCAAAGAGATGAACAATTCATCACTGCAGAGGTTTGGTGGTTTATAATGAGCCAGAACAAAACCTCAGGGCCTATTACGGTCTTGATATGTGTTTGGCCCATATTTCAAAAATAATTATTAAGAAAACATACAATCAAAGAAATCTCCTACTAATTGTAAAAGGCCAACCCTGGCAATGTTCCTAATAAGATAGGAAAAAATAATAAATTATTCTGCTTCATAAAAGGGCTATTTCCCCTAGCACTGTGTGCCTTACACAGATTAGAAGCTTACTTACATTTACTAAGTTGATAAAAGCAAATTTTAAAATGAAATAGCTCACCAATGTCTTTTTCTTTACAGGTTAGGAATACTTATGATGTTCCTGATTAAAACAAATAACAAAAGTTCTTTAAAAAAACACTGTAAAGTGTCTACATGAAGATAATATATTGGGTTTAGTTGTTGGGAGACTCTGTACCACTTTCTGACTGGTAAGAAAAGTAATAAAGCTGCACTTGAGTATGAAGATGATGACCTCTTTTGGCTTATTTGGACTCAATATGACAGTCACTGAACTAGCTAATTAGCTTGGCACAATTTCAAGCTGTTGGATCGTAGCAAGTGATGGAGTACAACAGGAGGCATCTCTTGGCGAGAATATAACTCATCCTTTTCTGGGAGGCATTCTTGTGGAAAGAACTTTCAGCAGCTTTTTGATCTCTGGCACTGATTTAGAATAAAGAAAAACGCCCATTTAATTCATCATGGTAATATTCAGTGGTGAGCAAGCATAAAAGGATAGCAATGCATGATCTATAAAAGTGACACATTAGGAAAATGTGCTGTTATCCAGGCAATAAACCTTTCTCTTCAGATAAATAATTTGGAAAACTTTATACACAAACTGCATTAACATACAGAAATTGTAGGCAAGTTAAAAACCTTCATAATCTTCCTCTATCAGAGAGAATGTATACGAATGTACCCCTCAATGACCCAAATCATAGATTCCAGAAAATTCCACATTTATCAACAAAATTTGAATCATTGACTGACCTGCCTCCTTTTGAAAACATGGATTCCCAAATACCTAACCAAAGCAAGAGATGGCCTTTTGTCAAGCTTACTCAGATGTCCAATCTGCCTGAAAGATGCGTTTATAACCAAAAATTAGTAAACCGATCAGCTCAGAAGGTCTGTAAATGTTGTAAAGTGTGTTGTGTCAAAACACGGCCTCTGTATATCTTTGGAGAAATGTCTGTTTATGTCTTCCGCCCATTTTTGGATCGGGTTGTTTGTTTTTTTAATATTGAGCTGCATGAGCTGCTTGTATATTTTGGAGATTAATCCTTTGTCAGTTGCTTCATTTGCAAATATTTTCTCCCAATGCTCAACATCACTAATCATTAGAGAAATGTAAATCAAAACCAGAATGAGGTATCACCTCACACCAGTCAGAATGGCCACCATCAAAAAATCTACAAACAATAAATGCTAGAGAGGGTATGGAGAAAAGGGAACCCTCTTGCACAGCCACTATGGAGAACAGTATGGAGGTTCCTTAAAAAATGAAAAATAGAACTACCATATGATCCAGCAATCCCACTACTGGGCATATACCCTGAGAAAACCATAATTCAAAAAGAGATATGTACCATGGGCTTCCCTGGTGGCGCAGTGGTTGAGAGTCCGCTTGCCGATGCAGGGGACACGGGTTCGTGCCCCGGTCCGGGAAGATCCCACATGCCACAGAGTGGCTGGGCCCGTGAGCCGTGGCCGCTGAGCCTGCGCATCCAGAGCCTGTGCTCCGCAACAGGAGAGGCCACAACAGTCAGAGGCCCGCGTATCGCAAAAAAAAAAAAAAAAGAGACATGTACCAAAATGTTCATTGCAGCACTATTTACGATAGCCAGGACATGGAAGCAACCTAAGTATCCATCGAAAGATGAATGGATAAAGAAGATGTGGCACAATGGAATATTACTCAGCCATAAAAAGAAACAAAACTGAGTTATTTGCAGTGAGGTGGATGGACCTAGAGTCTGTCATACAGAGTGAAGTGAATCAGAAAGAGAAAAGCAAATACCATATGCTAACACATATATATGGAATCTAAAAAAAAAATGGTTCTGATGAACCTAGGGGCAGGACAAGTATAAAGATGAAGAATGAACTTGAGGACATGGGGAGGGGAAAGGTAAGCTGGGATGAAGTGAGAGAGTAGCACTGACATATATACACTACTAATTGTAAAATAGATAGCTAGTGGGAAGCAGCTGCATAGCACAGGGAGATCAGCTTGGTGCTTTGTGTCCACCTAGGTGGGTGGGATAGGGAGGGTGGAAGGGAGACGCAAGAGGGAGGAGATATGGGGATATATGTATACATATAGCTGATTCACTATGTTATAAAGCAGAAGCTAACACAGCATTGTAAAGCAATTATACTCCAATAAAGGTGTTAAAAAAGAAAAGAAAAACACGACCTCACCTGCTAGAACTGGCAAGTATTCACAGTGAGCAGAAAATGTGGTTCTTTAGAGGCTGTGTTGGCTTATGTCCTGTCCGTGGTGTCAACAGTCTATGCCTTGGAGGGTCAGTGCCTCTGTCACCAGGCTCAGCATACATATATCAGCCCTGTGACCACACTGGAGAAGTTGAGTTGCTAGAGTTCACACAATCCACTCAAATTTGATTCCTCCCAGAAGGACCAATACTAATGCTAAGAATTTTCTTGAAAGTGACTTTGGCCAGGCTAGGTAATGTTCTGAGAGATCAAAAGAACCTGCTGAGCTTTCTCTCCTGATCATTCAAGAGGAGTGGCCAGCTAACTCCATGTTTCTCAACCCTGTTATTTTTGGTCAATGCCCAAATCACCTGCTTTCCCTTTTGCTCTTATTCTCTATCTCTATTCTTCCTCTCCTGATTGCTACTCTTTCCCTCTTCCCCAACCTTTTAATTTTATCTCCCGGGACAAGGCTTAACAAACTCTCCTACCATCTCAGCTACTTCTCCATCACCTTCTTGACTTAAATGTAACTTCTCTCCTCCCTGAAAATATCGCTTCTATAGTCTTCTCCACTGAGACTGTTTATCACTAGAATCCGTACACCTCAGGTGTAGAGTTGGTCAGCTTTTTTAAAAAAATTCTACACTATAGTCCTGCTCTGCTTCCCTCTAGTTGCCTCATCATTTTCCTGTAAGCACCTCCTTGGTGCATTACTCACAACCTCTTTCACCCTGATCCTGCTATCAACCTGAAGTTATTGTGTTCTCTTTGTTGACCTCATGATCTCCAAAGACATACACTTCATATTAGCCATCCAAGCCTATGTCTATGCCCTGGATTTTATCAACATTATCCAGAACTGTTTCAATATGAATCATTATTTTTACATCTATCCATCCTCTCATCAAAGCCTCTTTTCCCTCTAGCTCTATTTCCCCTCTTTTCTCAATACTCCTTTACTCAAAACTCATTAATGTCTTCAATTGCTTTGTCAGTTTTACTTTCAGTCCCCATCTATTCTTCATCCCGTTCTAATGTAAATTACCTAATGAATTATTTTATCTATTTCTCTCAGAATCAATTAAACTCCCTTGTCCCAGTCTTACATCTACCTGGGAAGTCTCAACCCTGGATAAATCTACTGTCTTCACAACTATATTTAGAGCTTAAGTCCACTATTAACTCATCATTTACCAAATTAATATTTATTGAGCAATTCTGGGTTCCAGGTACCAATTAGGTACCAGGGGTAAAATAGTGAACAAACCAGTCAAGGGTTCTGCTGCATAGCTGCTTCCATCTAGAGGGTAACAGAGGCATTGATTAAATAATAACATAAATAAATGTAAAAATGCAAACATGATAAGGACAGACTTCTTAATATGGTTCAACATGTACTCCATGATTGAGAATCTACTTATCATTCCAGGTTCATATGGAGTCACAGTCTCTTTCTCTGTTATTCTTACAAGATGTTTCCTTTGACTAGAAAATGTTATGGATAATTCCTATTTATTCTTTTGGTCTCCTTCCATTTTCAGGTATGTGTTCAGTACTGCACAATGTATTCTTATGACACTTAATATGTTGCCTACCCATGGTGGTAAGAGGTTTCACTAACCAGTTAAATCTCAAGGGATAGGCAGTAAAATGGAAAGGAAAACTGTGGAGGAAAGGAAAACTGTGTTATCTGTTGGGAAAAGTGAGAAAAGAGTAAAGAAAGTACAGAAATTGGAAGAAGAATGTAATAGAGGACTGACTAAACACAAAGAGAGGAGGAGACTGGCTATACAAAAAGGAAAAGAGAATTTTAATAACTTCTATAAGTGTGAAGAAAAGGAGTGATGCCTAGACAAAACTATTGGGATGTTTTCTGTATGATAACTATATAACCCCTCTTACTTGTTTCTTTCAGGAATGCTGAAATAAAGATTTATGTTATGCTTAAAGGCTCCTGGCTGTTGAACTGTGTTTCTTACATTTTCTTTTTGTGGGGACAGGAGAAGGGGATGTTTGCATGCAAAGGCAGGCTGGGGGAATTTGAGCTATATTTTAATTATTTGTGCATTGTATTAAAATTGTTTGCTTCACTGTTTTCCCTGATAAATTTTAAGCTCCATGGAAGCAGGCATCATGATTAATTGGCCAGCACACTGCAACTGGCTATTGCACTTTTCTTTTTTCCCTTCTAAGTCTACTAATATTTATTTCAAATTTTAATGTTGATTACTAAATATTTGCAATAATTAACTTGATGTTCCTGCAGACAAAAGAGTCCAGAACCTTCCTAAACACCAAATATGACACCATGTTTCCTTGCTTAATTAGTCTCTTAACTCCTTACAATTTCCTGATTCAGGTTTGATATCCTCTGTGCTGCTTGTGTGACTTATCACTATCTTATCTAAGAACCATCTCAGCCATAGTGTATTTATAATTAATTCTCCCCAATAATTCTGTCACACTGAACTTTCTGTCATTTTTTGGAGCTTATCCTTCATTTCCTTAATGGATGCTGTGGCAGACTCTTATTTGCCAAGCCAACATAATGAATGTGAAAACGTGGATACACCATAAACTGTTACACAATATATTCCCTTCATATGATTAATACTTTTCTATGGGGACTATTTGATTTTAAGAGCCATTGATATGGTTCTCCCGTAACCTTCTTCATGAAGTGTTTAAAGGCTACTAAGGAGAGAAAGAACTATAATCAACATTTTAGCAATTAATTTATTTAGTAGAGATTAAATAAATATCATCATGGAAGATGGCATAAATCCATTATATACAAGCCCACAATTAAAATGATCCTTTTAAAAACTGTAGTGTTTAAGAAATTTAGAATACTCTTTTGTAAAGAACACATGACTCTACTTTGCCCTAAATATTGGTGATAAGAATACAAAGACCCTTCATCTAGCTGAAATTGATTTTTGACATGTCCTGGTGATTTTTTTCAGGAAATGAAAGCGTTTTTAAAAATTACTAATTTGAATAAATTTTTAGTAATATGGCCAAAAAGCATCTGGTTATAATTTCCTGCTTTTTAAAAAGTGATCATGAGGGTGCAGGGAGAGGACTGGGGCTGGCGCCGAGAACTCAGCCTGAAGGGGGCTAATGCGCCACAGCTAGCCGGGAGGGAGTCTGGGAAAACTCTGGAGCTGCCAAAGAGGCAAGAGACTTTTTCTTCCCTCTTGGTTTCCTGGTGCACAAAGAAAGGGGATTAAGAGCGCTGCTTAAAAGAGCTCCACAGATGGGCGTGAGCCATGGCTGAAAGTGCGGAGTCCAGAGACGGGTGTGGGACACTGGGGCTGCTGCTGCCACCGCCAAGAGGCCTGTGTGTGAGCGCAGGTCACTGTCCACGCCCCATTTCCGGGGAGCCTGTGCAGACCGTCACTGCCGGGGTCCCGGGATCCAGGGACGGCTTCCCTGGGAGAACGCCCAGCGCACCTCGGGCTGGTGCAATGTCACGCCGGCCTCTGCCGCTGCAGGCTCGCCCCACACACTGTGCCCCTCCCTCCCCCCTGGCCTGAGTGAGCCAGAGTCCCCGAAGTGGCTGCTCCTTTAACCCTGAGCGAAGAACAGATGCCCTCCGGTGACCTACACGCACAGGCATGGCCAAATCCAAAGCTGAGACCCGGGAGCTGTGAGAACAAAGAAGAGAAAGGGAAATCTCACCCAGCAGCCTCAGAAGCAGCGGATTAAAGCTCCACAATCAACTTGATGTACCCTGCATCTGTGGAATACATGAATAGACAACAAACCATCCCAAATTGAGGAGCCA
The DNA here is from genome assembly GCF_964341445.2 of Mesoplodon mirus. Taxonomy (NCBI): domain Eukaryota; kingdom Metazoa; phylum Chordata; class Mammalia; order Artiodactyla; family Ziphiidae; genus Mesoplodon; species Mesoplodon mirus. The sequence goes on from NC_138982.1 coordinate 117,153,572, forward strand.
GGAGTCAGTGCTGTGCCTCTGAGGTGGGAGAGCCAACTTCAGGACACTGGTCCACAAGAGACCTCCCAGATCCACATACTATCAAATGGCGAAAAACTTCCAGAGATCTCCATCTCAACACCAGCACCCAGCTTCACTCAACGACCAGCAAGCTACAGTGCTGGACACCCTATGCCAAACAACTAGCAAGACAGGAACACAACGCCACCCATTAGCAGAGAGGCTGCCTAAAATCATAAAAAGTCTGCAGACACCCCAAAACACACCACCAGACGTGGACCTGTCCACCAGAAAGACAAGACCCAGCTTCATCCACCAGAACACAGGCACTAGTCCCCTCCACCAGGAAGCCTACACAACCGACTGAACCAACCTTAGCCACTGGGGACAGACACCAAAAACAACGGGAACTACAAACCTGCAGCCTGCAAAAAGGAGATCCCAAACACAGTAAGATAAGCAAAATGAGAAGACAGAAAAACACACAGCAGGAGAAGGAGTAAGATAAAAACCCACCAGACCTAACAAATGAAGAGGAAATAGGCAGTCTACCTGAAAACGAATTCAGAATAATGATAGTAAAGATGATCCAAGATTCTATTTCCCAGATCCAAAATCTTGGAAATAGAATAGACAAAATGCAAGAAACAGTTAACAAGGACCTAGAAGAACTAAAAATGAATCAAGCATCAATTAAAAACACAATACATGAAATGAAAAATACTCTAGATGGGATCAATAGCAGAATAACTGAGGCAGAAGAACGGATAAGTGAGGTGGAAGATAAAATAGTGGAAATAACTGCTGCAGAGCAAAATAAAGAAAACAGAATGAAAAGAACAGAGGACAGTCTCAGAGACCTCTGGGACAACATTAAAAGCACCAACATTCGAATTATAGGGGTTCCAGAAGAAGAAGAGAAAAAGAAAGGGACTGAGAAAATATTTGAAGAGATTATAGTTGAAAACTTCCCTAATATAGGAAAGGAAATAGTTAATCAAGTCCAGGAGGCACAGAGAGTCCCATACAGAATAAATCCAAGGAGAAATACGCCAAGACACATATTAATCAAACGTTGAAAAATTAAACAAAAAGAAGTCATATTAAAAGCAGCAAGGGAAAAACAACAAATAACACACAAGGCAATCCCCATCAGGTTAACAGCTGATCTCTCAGCAGAAACTCTACAAGCCAGAAGGGAGTGGCAGGACATAATTAAAGTGATGAAGGAGAAAAACCTACAACCAAGACTACTCTACCCAGCAAGGATCTCATTCAGATTTGATGGAGAAATTAAAACGTTTACAGACAAGCAAAAGCTGAGAGAGTTCAGCACCACCAAACCAGCTTTACAACAAATGCTAAAGGAACTTCTCTAGGCAAGAAACACAGAAGGAAAAGACCTACAATAACGAACCCAAAACAAATAAGGAAATAGGAATAAGAACATACATATCAATAATTACCTTAAATGTAAATGGACTAAATGCTCCCACCAAAAGACACAGATTGGCTGAATGGATACAAAAACAAGACCCATATATATGCTGTCTACAAGAGACCCACTTCAGACCTAGAGACACATACAGATTGAAAGTAAGGGGATGAAAAAAGATATTCCATGCAAATGGAAATCAAAAGAAAGCTGGAGTAGCGATTCTTATATCAGACAAAATAGACTTTAAAATAAAGACTATTAGAAGAGACAAAGAAGGACACTACATAATGATCAAGGGATCGATCCAAGAAGAAGATATAACAATGGTAAATATTTATGCACCCAACATAGGAGCACCTCAATACATAAGGCAAATACTAACAGCCATAAAAGGGGAAATCGACAGTAACACACTCATAGTAGGGGACTTTAACACCCCACTTTCACCAATGGACAGATCATCCAAAATGAAAATAAATAAGGAAACACAAGCTTTAAATGATACATTAAACAAGATGGACTTAATTGATAGTTATAGGACATTCCATCCAAAAACAACAGAATACACATTTTTCTCAAGTGCTCATGGAACATTCTCCAGGATAGGTCATATCTTGGGTCACAAATCAAGCCTTGGTAAATTTAAGAAAATTGAAATTGTATCAAGTATCTTTTCCGACCACAATGCTATGAGACTAGACATCGATTACAGGAAAAGATCTGTAAAAAATACAAACACAGGGAGGCTAAACAATACACTACTCAATAACGAAGTGATCACTGAAGAAATCAAAGAGGAAATAAAAAAATACCTAGAAAAAAGTGACAATGGAGACACGACGGCCCAAAACCTATGGGACGCAGCAAAAGCAGTTCTAAGGGGGAAGTTTATAGCAATACAATCCCACCTTAAGAAACAGGAAACATCTCGAGTAAACAACCTGACCCTGCACCTAAAGCAATTAGTGAAAGAAGAACAAAAAAACTCCGAAGTTAGCAGAAGGAAAGAAATCATAAAGATCAGATCAGAAATAAATGAAAAAGAAATGAAGGAAATGATAGTAAAGGTCAATAAAACTAAAAGCTGGGTCTTTGAGAAGATAAACAAAATTGATAAACCATTAGCCAGACTCATCAAGAAAAAAAGGGAGAAGACTCAAATCAATAGAATAAGAAATGAAAAAGGAGAAGTAACAACTGACACTGCAGAAATACAAAAGATCATGAGAGATTACTACAAGCAACTCTATGCCAATAAAATGGACAACCTGGAAGAAATGGGCAAATTCTTAGAAATGCACAACCTGCCAAGACTGAATCAGGAAGAAATAGAAAATATGAATAGACCAATCACAAGCACTGAAATTGAAACTGTGATTAAAACTCTTCCAACAAACAAAAGCCCAGGACCAGATGGCTTCACAGGCGAATTCTATCAAACATTTAGAGAAGAGCTAACACCTATCCTTCTCAAACTCTTCCAAAATATAGCAGAGGGAGGAGCACTCCCAAACTCATTCTACGAGGCCACCATCACCTTGATACCAAAACCAGGCAAGGATGTCACAAAGAAAGAAAACTATAGGCCCATATCACTGATGAACATAGATGCGAAAATCCTCAACAAAATACTAGCAAACAGAATCCAACAGCACATTAAAAGGATCATTCACCATGATCAAATGGGGTTTATTCCAGGAATGCAAGGATTCTTCAATATACGCAAATCAATCAATGTGATACACCATATTAACAAATTGAAGAAGAAAAGCCATATGATCATCTCAATAGATTCAGAGAAAGCTTTCGACAAAATTCAACACCCATTTATGATAAAAACCCTGCAGAAAGTAGGCATAGAGGGAACTTTCCTCAACATAATAAAGGCCATATATGACAATCCCACAGCTAACATCACCCTCAATGGTGAAAAACTGAAACCATTTCCACTAAGATCAGGAACAAGACAAGGCTGTGCACTCTCACCACTCTTATTCAACTTAGTTTTGGAAGTTTTAGCCACAGCAATCAGAGAAGAAAAGGCAATAAAAGGAATCCAAATTGGAAAAGAAGAAGTAAAGCGGTCACTGTTTGCAGATGACATGATACTATACATAGAGAATCCTAAAGATGCTACCAGAAAACTACTAGAGCTAATCAATGAATTTGGTAAAGTAGCAGGATACAAAATTAATGCACAGAAATCTCTGGCATTCCTGTACACTAATGATGAAAAATCTGAAAGTGAAATCAAGAAAACACTCCCATTTACCATTGCAACAGAAAGAATAAAATATCTAGGAATAAACCTACCTAAGGAGACAAAAGACCTGTATGCAGAAAATTATAAGACACTGATGAAAGAAATTAAAGATGATACAAATAGATGGAGAGATATACCATGCTCCTGGATTGGAAGAATCAATATCGTGAAAATGACTCTACTATGCAAAGCAATCTACAGATTCAATGCAATCCCTATCAAACTACCACTGGCACTTTTCACAGAACTAGAAAAAAAAATTTCAAACTTTGTTTGGAAAAACAAAAGACCCCGAATAGCCAAAGCAATCTTGAGAACGAAAAACGGAGCTGGAGGAATCAGGCTCCCTGACTTCAAACTATACTACAAAGCTACAGTAATCAAGACAGTGTGGTACTGGCACAAAAACAGAAAGATAGATCCATGGAACAGGATAGAAAGCCCAGAGATAAACCCACGCACATATGGTCAACTTATCTTTGATAAAGGAGGCAGGAATGTACAGTGGAGAAAGGACAGCCTCTTCAATAAGTGGTGCTGGGAAAACTGGACAGGGACATGTAAAAGTATGAGATTAGATCATTCCCTAACACCATACACAAAAATAAACTCAAAATGGATTAAAGACCTAAATGTAAGGCCAGAAACTATCAAACTCTTAGAGGAAAACATAGGCAGAACACTCTATGACATAAATCACAGCAAGATCCTTTTGGACCCACCTCCTAGAGAAATGGAAATAAAAACAAAGATAAACAAATGGGACCTAATGAAACTTCAAAGCTTTGCACAGCAAAGGAAACCATAAACAAGACCAAAAGACAACCCTCAGAATGGGAGAAAATATTTGCAAATGAAGCAACTGACAAACGATTAATCTCCAAAATTTATAAGCAGCTCATGCAGCTCAATAGCAAAAAAACAAACAACCCAATCCAAAAATGGGCAGAAGACTTAAATAGGCATTTCTCCAAAGAAGATATACAGACTGCCAACACACACGTGAAAGAATGCTCAACATCATTAATCATTAGGGAAATGCAAATCAAAACTACAATGAGATATCATCTCACACCAGTCAGAATGGCCATCATCAAGAAATCTAGAAGCAATAAATGCTGGAGAGGGTGTGGAGAAAAGGGAACACTCTTGCACTGCTAGTGGGAATGTGAATTGGTACAGCCACTATGGAGAACAGTATGGAGGTTCCTTAAAAAACTACAAATAGAACTACCATATGACCCAGCAATCCCACTACTAGGCATATACCCTGAGAAAACCATAATTCAAAAAGAGACATGTACCAAAATGTTCATTGCAGCTCTATTCACAATAGCCCGGAGCTGGAAACAACCTAAGTGTCCATCATCGGATGAATGGATAAAGAAGATGTGGCACATATATACAATGGAATATTACTCAGCCATAAAAAGAAACAAAACTGAGCTATTTGTAATGAGGTGGATAGACCTAGAGTGTGTCATACAGAGTGAAGTAACTCAGAAAGAGAAAGACAAATACTGTATGCTAACACATATATATTGAATTTAAGAAAAAAATGTCATGAAGAACCTAGGGGTAAAACAGGAATAAAGACACAGACCTACTTGAGAATGGACTTGAGGATATGGGGAGGGGGAAGGGTAAGCTGTGACAAAGCGAAAGATAGGCATGGACATATATACAGTACCAAACGTAAGGTAGATAGACAGTGGGAAGCAGCCGCATAGCACAGGGAGATCAGCTCGGTGCTTGGTGACCGCCTGGAGGGGTGGGATACGAGGGTGGGAGGGAGGGAGACGCAAGAGGGAAGGGATGGGGGAACAGATGTATATTTATGACTGATTCACTTTGTTATAAAGCAGAAACTAATAAAAATTAAAAAAAATGTGATCATGAGGAATAAAATTTAACATGTTTTTATTATGAATATATTATTGTTCTTTTATGTTAAGTAATGACACCTACAGAAGTTTTTGAGTCCTTTAGGTCTATTTTCCTGTCTGTTTCTTGAGTTTTTTAAAAGTCTGTTTTGGTAAATCTTAAATCTTTTTTTTTTTTGATGCATGACTATCATTTTTAAGGCCTAGGGAATGTTTATACTTATTTTCTACTGATGCTGAGGCTGCCAAATCATAACAGTAATACATATTTATTGAATGTAAACTATATATGAGATGTTTTTCTAAGCTCTCTGTATGAATTAACTCATTTACTCCTCACATGAGGTTATATCTATTTTGCACATGAGGAAATGGGGGCAGAGAGAAGTTAAAACATTTGCCCAATATCACATGACTAGTAGGAATTTGACCCCAGTTAGTGACTGTGGTTTTAATCCTTGTGCTATGATGCCTAGGTAAATGTGTATTGAAAATTTTAGACTATATTATGAATGTGTATAAAAAATACTGTCATATTAAAATTTTAGAAGTCAAAGGAAACATAAAAAAGAAGACAATTAGAACTAATACGCATTAGTTTAACACAAATTTATAGAGCACTGAGTGTATATCAGGAAGCTTTAAAGTGGAAGCAATACAGACTTTGTCCTTACCGTCAAGGAACTAATAGTATAATGGGCAAAACAGAAATGGGTTCCACTAAAATGCCATTAGTGTTAGAAAAGGGAAAATAAGGGGAACCATAGAACATGGAGCAAGGGGATATATCGGATTCCAGAAATAACTACTGTGAACATTTTGGATCATTAAGTTAAATATTTTTCTCTATCTTTGTATAAAGTAATCATTTTATATACTCTTCTCAAAGATGTTTATCTTTTAAGAAGTACAATATTCAACTAAAATTTATGAATAATTATAAGTTTTACATACTTCTTATATATCAGTTACTCCTTGGTTATATCCACAAAGAGCTGGAAATTAAAATTGAAGCAAATTTTTAAAAAGTACTTCAGATTAATCTGAATAGTTAGAATGCTTTTAGGTTAACCCCTGTGATTTAAACTTTGGGAACAGGACAGTTATGTTAAACCATGGATTCTTAGGGCTACTTTGATGAAAGCACAAAGTTGAGTCCAAAATGAAGGAGAAATGCACTACGTCAAGGTATACATTTTCATTTACTTATTAATTTTACTGTCCTGCTAGACAATCCTTTGGGGGAGTTTATCTGATTCTTAAAAATTCCTTGTTGGTAAGACAAAGCTGTAGCTTTTACATTACAGTGTTTACTGTAAAATAATTTTTGATATGGAGATTTCTTTCTTTTTAAAACAATTAGTATTCAAATACCAATATGATCTCTAGAACAAATGGGATTTTGGAAGTTTCCTGGTAGACTTTATGGAATTTATGAAGACCTTGAAAATGTAAGCAAGTTTTTAGTATAATTGCTTTTTTGAAGGAGAGGATGCATGGCTATGTGAGACTCTCAGAGCAGGATCTGAGGCCAGGAAACTATTAGTACCATTAGTCTTGGGAGCTTTAGATACTGTTGCATTTTACTTTTTCATGGATTGATTTTAAGTAAAATATTATCTGATAAATTTTATCTGGTAAGCAAGCTTATTACTTTTCTTTATGAATAGAATAGACTAACACCAAACCTTGGGTTTTCTAAAGCCCAACATACAGTCAAAGATTATTTTATTGGCAAAGTATGTTTCAGTATCAGTGGGCTTTAAAGTCATAGTAAGCACTTAACTGTTTTGTTAATTCCTTTTTCCCTCTAAGTTGACTGATTCAACCAGAAAACTAATAGGAAACCTTTGATTGTGTCAAAGAGGATATGATTATATCTTCTCATTTAACTGAAGATCAAAGGGATGGTCTTTTCCCCCCAGCTGGATCACTATCACATGATTTTAGAGATAAGGAAATGAAAACCCAGACTTTTTCTGGGAGGAGGGGGGATGGTTCATTTTAGCTCTAGTTTTTCATTAACCTTCTGCTTACTCTTTCAAGGCCATTTATCTACCTTGTGTTCAAAGTTAAGAAAGGCCACAAAAGGATGATATTCCCTGTTAAAACTTGTTAACCAGGAAAGATAAATGTTAAGTTATAAATCATGTCTATCTAAGCCACTTAAATAAAATAATACTTCCTTCATGATTTATTATTAATTTACATTAGTATTCATTTACCTTGTCCAAGGACTTACTGTAAAAGAAATATTCAGGCTCCAGTTACAAGTTCAAACTTAGTATGAACCTTCTATTTCTTAAGATAAACTTGAGTGACCTTTTTTCTTTTATAAAAAACCACTAGTTTTACTTACCCAAGTTTTGTTGCCAAATGGATGCCCAAACATTAATTTAAAAGAGTTTTTAAAGAACAGAGAAGAAGATAAAATCCATCAAATAAAACTACAAAAGAGGAAAATATAACTAAGTCATCACCTCCTACACTGTTGGGGGAAATGTAAGTTGGTACAGCCACTATGGAAAACAGTATGGAGGTTCCTCAGAAAACTAAAAATAGAATTACCATATGATCCAGTAATCCTTCTCCTGGGCATATACCTGGACAAAACTATAATTCAAAAAGATACGTGCACCCCTATGTTCACAGCAGCACTATTCACAATATCCAAAACATGGAAACAACCTAAATGTCCATCAACAGATAAATGGATAAAGAAGATGTGGTACATATATACAATGGAATATTACTCAGACATAAAAAAGAACAAAATAATGACATTTGCAGCAACATGGATGCAACTAGAGGTTATCATACTAAGTGCAGTAAGTCCGAAAGAGAAAGACATATACCACATGACATCACTTTTATGTGGAATCTAAAATATGGCACAAATGAACCTATCTACAGAATAGAAACAGACTCACAGACATAGAGATCAGACTTGTGGTTGCCAAGGGTGGGTGTGGGGAGAGGGAGAAGGATGGACTGGGAATTTGTTGTTGGTAGATGCAAACTATTACATTTAGAATGGATAAACAACAAGGTCCTACTGCATAGCACAGGGAACAATATCTAATCTCCTGGGATAAACCATAATGGAAAAGAATGTTAAAAAAAAGAAGGTGTATGTACATATATATATATATATATATATATATATATATATATATATATATATGTGTGTGTGTACATGTAAAAGTGAGTCACTTTGCTTACAGCAGAGATTGGTGCAACACTGTAAATCAACTATACTTCAATAAAAAATAACTAAGTCATCAAAAGTCAATGATGTGTCTGCACTTTTGAAAATCAGAAATCTGATTCACTACCATGTTTTTTTTCTTACTTTTCAAACTTTTGACTGTTTCTCCTGTCTTATCAGAGAGAAAATTTCCAATAATTCTAAACTTTTGTGTTTTACTGAAAATATTTGTACCTTAAAATTTTAACTTATGATAATCTGAAACACAATGTCAAAATTAAGGAACAGGCTACATACTAGCATTTCTTTTTTCTTGAGTACCCACTGTGCTTCAAAACCTCTCTGGGACATGTCTTCCTTTGTCACAGATACTTTTTGGTACTCATTAAGCTAAAATTACTGGCAAAAACAAAAACCCATGAACAGTTTCATGGCTGGTGGTCTATGATTTCAAAAATTAGTTATGGTTTTACCAATTAACTCTTTTGATTGTTCTATACAAATTTTATTGGACAAATGTCCTATGTGGAGACTTTTCCTTCTGGGAGTGTGGGAACTTTTTTCCTTTCCATGTGTGGGTGGGGAGTCTGCATTTGTAGTGCAAATGTTACAATTTATTTAAAATACTGTAACAAACTTTGGCCTGAGGTTTTTAATTCTCTTTTAATCAAGTGGTACTAAAATAAGTACACATAAAGTAATTTCCTTTACCTGAAAACATGGTAAAGAGTAAAGAAAGATAAATGTGTGTAACACTGATTAAAAGTGACAGAATTTTAAAAGGACAAAAAACTTTTTAAATTGATGCCATCACTTTTATCAGTGTGAGAGCACAGCTTTAAGAAAACATTTTTATTTTATCTATTTTTGGATAGTAGTATAATGGAATATGTAGTTAGTCAAGGATATTCCTGGAGCTAGAATGAGTTCTTCTGTTCTTTGCTTCATGACAGAACCTTTATATATTGTTTATGTAAACCTTTGCTGTAATGTGAAATTAATATGGAATTAAAGCAGAAATCAAAGAAAGGACCTAAGTAATAGACAACTTTTTTTTTCTCCCACTAATACTTACCAATTACAAAACAGTTTTTATTGCCCTCTTTCTTCTTTCAACTTCCCCTACTCCCATGTGGGCTTTGAGTAGAATGAATGAACTCTATACATCTAGCTGAATAAAACTGCTGTAGATTACTCACAACTTTGAACACTCGAAATATTTTCTTGTCAAAAGTCTTTACACTTTCTTCATCTAATAGCTCTTCTTGAATCTCTGACAAGGTCATATAACTTCCAAACTAGAGGTGGCAGAGAAACAAAAAAATAGGGAGAAGGAAGGCAGAAAATGGGCCGAGTACTTTTTGTTTGTTTGTTTTGTTTTGTTTTTTGCAGTACGCAGGCCTCTCACTGTGGTGGCCTCTCCCGTTGCGGAGCACAGGCTCCGGACGCGCAGGCTCAGCGGCCATGGCTCACGGGCCCAGCCGCTCTGTGGCATGTGGGATCTTCCCGGACCGGGACACGAACCCGTGTCCCCTGCATCTGCAGGCGGACTCTCAACCACTGCGCCACCAGGGAAGCCCCGGGCTGAGTACTTTTGTAGCAAGAAACTCCAAAATATAATGTTTGTTTGTTTTTTAATCAAGAGACACATTTTTCCTTCTCCTAATTATAACTATTCTCTTTCTGGAGACAGATCTAGTGATGTCCTAAAATACATTCCTTCTCAATCACTTCGAGAAAGCACGTAAATTCTAAACAGCCTCTTGAAAAAGAATTATGATTTTCTCAGACTTTCAGAATATAAATTCTTGAAACAAGTAGAATTCAATATGATTTATTTTGTAATGAGAAAAACACTTAAAAATTAAATTTTTTTCCAAATGGGGACTAAATTTTATTCCTGTATTGCCTAATTCTTTATTTAGAGTGCTATATAATTTCACTGTTTAATGGAAGTACCCAAAGAAATAGATAAAATCCTGGGAGATTTGAGAAAAGAGGCTCTCACAACCACTAGAGAATTTAGCCCACATTTAATCTTTTTTCCCTGGTTTATTTCAAGTCCAAACAAATGTATAAGGACTTAAAAAACTATGTAAAAATATGTCTCAGAAAAGTCAGTCATATGAAATTATAGAATGTGTACATAAATGAAGCATTTGTAATCAACTGGAGAACCACAAAGAAATGAATTTGGAGAAATAATTGTAACCTAATGCTTGATAGACACCAGACGACATATGCATGTGTTCTTTACAGTTTTTTGGGGGTAACTTTTAAAAATAATTTTATCATCCAAATCTATATTAAACAGAATTGTATTATACTGAAGCAATTGGAATTTTAAACAGCTTACCTTCTATAAATAAATCAGGAAGCTATAAAAACCAAGGAGTTATCTGTAATATTAAAATGAAATGTTTTTTGATCAAGTATGGGTTGGTTCCAATTGCTCAATATGTGTCTTAGATTATTTTTAAACTAATTAAATTATAGAAATATTATTTTACCTAATTTAATTGCCCTTGGTAATCAGGTTTTCTTGTTTAAGATTCTTAAATATTCCTTGGGATACCACAATCTTTCTGTTGCTCATTCTCCTTGTAAAATACATAAGACTTAACCTATTTTTTTTGAAATATTTGTTTAGATCATTTATCTAATGATGTAGATGGTTCTTCAAGGCTCAGATTTGGGCCTTCCTCTGTTCTCTATCTGATTTATCTGCCTCACTAATCTCATATAGAATCATTTAAATCCCTTCTTTATGATAATAAGTCCCAAATTTAGATCCTCAGTCCAGACCTTTCTTCTGAGCTCCTGTCCACCTATACAGTTGCTTACTTGACATGTTCTCTTGAATGTCCAGCAGATATCTTCAACTTAACATGCCAATAATGGAACACAGTTTTTTTCTGTTACAACTCTTAGCCTCTCCAGCCTTCCTCATCTCAGCTAATGGCATCACTTGCAAATGAGTTACTCAAGCCAAAACTTTTTCTCATTCTTTCTTATTTTTAAAACTTTTAATAGGCTTTATTTTTTAGAGGAGTTTTAGGTTCACAGCAAAACTGACTGGAAGGAACAGAGTTCCTATTGCTCTCACACAGGGACAGCCTCCCATTATCAACATCCCTCACCAGAGTGGTACTTTCCTAACAACTGGTGAGCCTACATTGAAACATCATTATCACCCCAAATCAAGAGTTTACATAAGGGTTCACTCTATGTGTTCTATTCTATGGGTTTTGACAAATGTATAACTGTCATTCTTGATTTCTTCTTTTTTTCTCCACCTTCATCCCTCGTTCAAATTCATCTATGACTTATATGGATTCCACCTACAGAATAGTTCCTGAATTTGTCCTTTATCTCTGCTACTACCTCTTATCTCATATGTGAAATAAAACAGTAGCCTCCTAAGTTGCCTTCCCATCTTTACCCTCAGCAAATGTACTCTTTAAGCGTCGATCAAATCGTTTTACTCTTGGCTGCATGGATTTTGACTGTACTTCAAACACTACCCATTCTCTGTACAGACTACAGGTTCTAAATAATCTAGCCTTTGCATACATCTCTAACCTCTTCTTGTACCACTCACTCCCGAAGTCACGCCCTTCGAGCCACAGGCACCCTCTTCCTATTACTCAAACCTCGACACTGTCACTTGCTCCAGTGTCTTTGCACAAGTTACTCCTCTCCTGGATGCTCTTCCACTCCCCATGCCTTTCATGTGGCTGGTTCCCTCTTGTCCTTTATTTTTAATTTTTATTAAAAAATTTATTATTATTATTACTATTTGGCTGCATTGGGCCTTCGTTGCTGTGCGGGCTTTCTCTTCATTGCTGTTGCGGTGAGCAGGGGCTATTCTTTGTTGTGGTGCGGGGGCTTCTCATTGCGGTGGCTTCTCTTGTTGCAGACCACGGGCTCTAGGAACATGGGCTCTGTAGTTGTGGCACTCAGGCTCAGAAGCTGTGGCACATGGGCCCTAGAGCACACAGGCTTCACAGTTGTGGCACATGGGCTCAGTAGTTGTGGCTCACGGGCTCCAGAGCGCAGGCTCACTAGCTGTGGCGCACAGGCTTAGTTGCTCCACAGCATGTGGGATCTTCCCGGACTAGGGCTTGAACCCATGTCCCCTGCATTGGCAGGTGGATTCTTAACCACTGCGCCACCAGGGAAGTCCCCCTCTTGTCCTTTATAACTCAGTTTAAATGTTCACTCTGGAGAAAAGCCTCCGCTGATCACCTGACCCCAAACAGGGTTATTAAGCCAAACTCAACCACTTGCTAACTAACTTTGGGCAAGCTCAAAAACATCACTGAGGGGCTTCCCTGGTGGCGCAGTGGTTGAGAGTCCACCTGCTGATGCAGGGGACACGGGTTTGTGCCCCGGTCTGGGAAGATCCCACATGCCGCAGAGCAGCTGGGCCCCTGAGCCATGGCCGCTGAGCCTGCGCTCCACAACGGGAGAGGCCAAAACAGTGAGAGGCCCGCATACCGCAAAAAACAACAACAACAACAAAAAACCATCACTGAGCCTCAATTTCCTTATCTGTGAAATGAGTAGAATAGTAACTATGTACTTCATAAGGTTGTTGAGAGGATATAAGCAGTTGATATGTGAAAAGTGCTTAATATGTAATAGCTGTTGTATGGTAAGCACTCAGACATTGTATTATTATCTCTCTTTTTCTCTTTATTTATCTTTCATCAACATATTCACTTTTTTTTTTTTTCTCAAATGCACTCAACCAACAGTGGCAGGTTTATAGTTGGGTTCTCTAATTTTCCCTCCCTATTCCTCCCAACACCAAAACATCTTCTGTTAAAATTTGATTTTAGATTAATTATCTTTTCTAATATCATTGTTATCACTTGGAGAGTTTTAGATAATAATAATCCAGTTTATTTAAAATATAAAATCTATTGTATTAAATGGTGATGAGGTACTTACTTTATGTATATTTTTAAATTTATGATATCGACAATCATATTTCTAACCTTCTTCTTAGGATTTTAAAACCAAAGGTACTAAGAAAATACAAACAAACAAACAAAAAAACTATATCACACAAGAGAATGAGAATATTTTATGTGGGAAGATGAAAAGGAGAAGTCAGTAGCAACCCAAATTACCTGTTTATGCCATGTATGTTAGCTTTTGGCATTAACCTACTTTCTCCTGCATTTTATCAATATCCATATCCCTAATAAAACAGTGATGTCAGCAATGTCAGCAGAAAGAAAAAAAAGGTAAATTTTAAGTTGACAGCTTTAGAAAAAAAGAAAAAAGATAATAGGTAATTAAGTCTGATGTCATTTCCTGTTTCTTTGTTTTTTAACCTATCAAAAAGTATATAAGATCATTCTATAACTAAAGTGAAAATACAAAAAGAGCAAATAAGTTTCTAAAATATTCAGATAGTGCTTGGGCTGTCAGAGGTAAGAAACATACCTTTTATAGAAAATAATTTTCAGTATTTGAGTCGATTTTGAAATTATCACCAAGAATTTTCTGTAAGTTCTTTAGTGTAAGAAGATTTTTAAAATATAAAGAATGTGAGGTTTTAGGTGTCAAAGCAAAGCTGGATTTCTTTGTGAATTGAAGATTTCTAATCATCTTTCTCTGCACAATGTTTAGCTTTAATTACCTTCGAAAACATACCAACTGCACACAGCAATAATTTTATACTTATGTTGACAAGAGCTTAACTATACTCAGAGCACCACAAAATCCATCATCTCTAATCCCAGTGGCTCTGGAAAAATAACACTAAAGAAACCTCAGCTTAATTTAAACCTGTAATAAGCCAAAGAAGGAATAAAGATAACTATCCCCAGATTAGCACACATTCTGACAATTTTAAGAAAATAATTACCACAACTTTCTTATGTGGAATTGCTAATTTTGCAAGGCACAAGTTAGGATAAAATAAAAGGACAAAAAGAGCTTCACCACATAATTATATTGTATCTAAAGCAGCAAAATCTCTAACTGGATTTCAATGCCTCCTACCCCACCAAGTGGACTAACGTGTTATTTTTGTTAACAGCTTTTAAAATAAAATATTCAAATTGCAGGCTAAGGAAGCAGAATAAGATTCCATGGTAAAATAGCTGTTTCCTTCCAAATTTAGGTTTATAGATTTTAGCACTGAATTGTAAAGCAAGCAGCGTAAAGTATTTTATATGCAGTTTTAGATCTATGGAACTATTCAGAAACATACACCCAACTTTCTCTACAGCTTATGATTTTAGTATATGAAGTAGTTCAGTGTAACTCAGGCTAGATATTTAAAAAAGGAGAGTTGATTATAAATGAGGTACAGAAATTAGTATATGCATAAGATGTTATAAAATAAGATAAAAAGTAAATACCTTTGGAAATTTTAAAAAGGTTTTATTTGACAGAAGTAATTTGAGATTTTCTTTATTTCTTAACAGATAATTTAGTCAACCAATAACATTTCCTAAAAGCAAAATGGAAAGATTCAATGATTTAGAAATGACAGTACTATTTAAGAAAATAAAGAATAAAACTGAAAGTATCATGTAGAGGAAAAGTCAAAGGTTTTGGAGTCAAAAAGACTTCTGTTAAAGTTCTGAATGACCATTTACAATCCTGGTGACCACTGGCCATCTTAGTCCCATCTGTCAAACGGAGTTAATTATACTTAATAGGTAGAGGTGTTGCAATACATTCCACAGTATGTGACTAGAGCTAGCCTGATTATGAGGACAACAATAATCATTCTTGTAAGAAAAGTAAATAGCAAATAATCAGGGCTTACTCCATGTCAGATACTATTTTAAAGGCTTTCATGAATTATCCCATAAAAAACCTCATATACATTATCCCATTTAATCCCACTTATTATTCCCATTTTACAGAAATGGAAACTGAGGCACTTTTTCTAAAACCAAGAGAAAATTAGGGGGTCTGGATTTCCCCTGGGTACACTATCATGGTACATGGTCAAGGACACTACCATTAAGGAATGTTAAGCTACATCCTGTAAACACTAAGGAAACAAACTCTGAGGGGGGAAAAGTCTAATAACCCTAGGAATAGTTGCATACAGCATTCGTTTTAAATTTTCTTTTCAATATTATAATGTCTTTCTGCTATTTCAGGGCATTAACATTTTGTTAAATAATACAGTAAAATTAATCTGTGGTGTGACAAAGTCAGGAAGCACCTCCTCTATCTAGTCCGAGGTAGATATCTTGGTACCCATCTTGGTATGGGTGACAGGCATAAACCCAAAGAGGAAAGCCCAGATGATAAGAAAAGTGACCCAGAAGAAGCTGGAAGTGGCCCTGAGCCAGAGGTTGGCTGAGGTGAAAAAAGGCCACCAAAATGTAATATGTCAGCAGTCTTCAGAGGTTTTCAAAAATATAGGTTAAGCAGAACACTTGAAGCATGAGATAAGTCAGGATGTTGCTACTTGGGTGTTAAAGGGAAGAGTAATGACCAAGGTTGAAATCTGGAGAGCGTGAGCATATCTAGATTGCTTTAGTTCATCTTAGAAACACACACACACACACACACACACACACACACACACACACACACACACACAAAGCCAAAAGAAAAAAAAAAAGAAAAATACCTGCAATTCTACCTGCCAAGATAGACTGTGTTCACATATTTTTTTAATCCAAAGATATAATTACAGTCTATGGTTTTGCCTTCTAAATTCCCCTTTTCAAAACTTATCAATATAGTACATGCTGTAAACATGTTAATGTGTAAATAAATTTACTACATCCATTTAATGGCAAAGGTACCTTTTAAATAACTAATTCTGAAACAACTAAAAACAAACCTCACCATACTTTCAAGCCATAAGTCAATGGCCTTATGACTCCTTCAACAAGCGTTGTGGAAAACTGCCTCCAGTAAATGTAGAAACAAGCATGAATTTACGTCTCCCCAAGATTTTTGTACTTTTGGAATATTAAGAAAACAAGTTCTCTTGAGGCGTTTAAATTCTGAGACTTAGAAGAGAAAGAGGGTCTCTTTATACTTGAAGCTAGATTGTATCTTCTACAAACCTTTGTCCTCAGCATTTCTGTAGAGTATGGTCTGAATAAACCCTGAAGTTGATCCAAACTCCTGTAGGGCACACTATAAAACTGAGATCTGTCCAAGTTTCTCAAAGCTAAGCCCCAGTCTAGGTAGACTTCGAGTATAGAAGGCTCTAAACTAGGGTTAATTTGGGGGTCCATGTACGATGTGGACTTCAGAGTGTCCATGAACTACGTGCAGTTAAATACAAAACTCTCTGTGTTTGTACATGTGAGTTTTTCTAGTAAGAAAATCATTGTTCTCAAAGGGAGCCATAACCTTAGAAAAATGTAAGGAGTTGTGTTCTACAGTATGTAAATTGCTCTCTGATTTCTACTTGAGAATTATGGCGAGGACATAACTCATCCTTGAGTCTCTGCTTCCCAGGCTAATCCCTGGAAAATCAGGTAGAAAAGGTTTTATTAATCTTTCATATTCTTCAGGAAACTTGTCCACCAGAGGAAGCTCAGGAACCTTTGCAGAGGAATGTAAAATGAACCCAGAACAAATCTAGAGATTTTGACTAAAGATGGCTGGTGATGTGCCTTTATATTTTGAAAAATAGTCTGTGACTTTAGGACACTTTTAGCCCTTTTCCACATTTATTCTCAAGGAATAAACACAATACATATTTTATAGCACTCTCAAAAGGAGCTATCAAGCTTTCCTTTAGACAATAAAAAGTCGGTTGCTTTTTTCACTCAATCTCTAAACCAGAAATTTAAACTTCAACATATTTTGATTTAAAAGAAATAGCCAGGGCTTCCCTGGTGGCGCAGTGGTTGGGAGTCTGCCTGCTAATGCAGGGGACACGGGTTCGAGCCCTGGTCTGGGAAGATCCCACATGCCGCGGAGCGACTGGGCCCGTGAGCCACAACTACTGAGCCTGCGCATCTGGAGCCTGTGCTCCACAATGAGAGAGGCCGCGACGGTGAGAGGCCCGCGCACCGCGATGAAGAGTGGCCCCCGCTTGCCACAACTAGAGAAAGCCCTCGCACAGAAACGAAGACCTGGCACAGCCAAAAATAAATTAATTAATTAATTTAAAAAAAAATAGCCAGACTTCCTCAAAAACACAGCTCATGTGTCAAGGCCATGCTACTTCGACAGAGTGTGTTTCCACAGCCTGGAGCAGTCCTTGGTGTCCTTGGAAATGCAGAATCTCAGGTCCCACTCCAGTCCTACTAAGTCAGAATCAGTATTTTTAACAAGATCCTTAGGTTATTTGTATGCACATTAAAATGTGAGAAGCACTGTTTATGCTATTTAATTTGCATTTTCCACAGCTGTGTGTGTGTGTGTGTGTGTGTGTGTGTGTGTGTGTGTATTCTGGGGAGGAAGAATATGGTTAGGAGGCATAGTCAGTCTCTACCAGAGTTTTCTCACTTTTTATCTTTGTAAAGCTTTGACATTTCCTTTACAAGGACTTGAGTGACTGTTATCAATTTGAAATTGGGATCCAATTGCAACCCCAAATTAAAAGCCATTTTGAAGCATGATCTTTACTAGCTACTTCTAAATTTTTATATCAAAATCTAAATTAAAGTTTAAATTTTTTAGGAAGTTTGAATTATACAAAATCTTGTTCTATTTGGTTTTCATAGTTCACTGAAAATTATTTTTAAAATACAAATATCTGTGAATATGTCTTTCAATACTTACACAAAATGTCATGTATTAATTACTGTTTTAAAAACTATTTTCCCAAATACCTATTTCTAAATGAAATATTTACATACTTATGTTTTATAAATATCAGATTCTTATAAATCTTGTATGCTTTCTAACTTTACTTTAGAATTTCCTCTTCCACATCTCAATGTTGTATCGCTAAGCAATTTCATTTGTAATCTTAAGAAGGCTCAAGGGTTTCAAGCAAGAATGCATGTATTCTTTCACTTTTTTAACAGGTTTCATGAAATGACAAAAAAACAAAACACAAAACAAATATACAAAATTCAAGAAAAAACAAAACTGAAAAATCAATTAAGAAGAACAATGACAAAAAGTGTCTCAGGAAGCAGGGATCTCAGAATATTTACTATAGCATAGCTCTATGAAAAACTGAACAGTTAAATAGACCATCTAATTAATATTGTCTGAAGCACATCATGTATTCTGAAATGATGAACATTTAAGGTTATATGGCTCTTCATCTTGTAGGATTATAAAAATAAAGACATTTATTTCTCTCTTTTCCTTTTGAAAACCACTCCAAACAAACAAAAAAAACAAGAACAGGGAGTAGCAGTCTTCAGCTTTTATGAATGAAAATATATGGAGATAAAAGGCTCAGAAGAATGATAAATGACTTCACAAAAAGGAGGAAGGTGGAATCTCAGGGTCTTGAGAAGAAGAAATATTGCTGAGAAGCAAGCTGGCAAGCCCAGCAGATCTTAGATATTCTCAAGAATTGTAAGCACCAAAGCAAAGATTGAGTAAAGATAAAAATAGATGATTTGCAAATATATTTTTAAAAAGCAATTAGAACCTCAGGTACCCAACCTTACTCTCTCTCAGCATCACAGACGATTTGCAGTTCATTCTCTGCCGAAACTTCATCAGAGAGGTGGCAGGTGCAAAATATGGCCACAGAGAGGTGAGATGAACTATGGGATTAACTGAGAGACTACAGTATCTTAATATTTTTTTCTAGGTAGCTTTCAAGGGCTTACATCCAATCTTGAAGCCCTGAGACAGGAGATTAGACATGAACCAACCCTTAGAAAAGACCCATAGACACTGACAGGAAGCTGGAACTGAGTAAATGGAGGTGGATGCTGGGAAGCCCACACCCGCAGAGATCAGATTCATTTGCTTACTGAGTTTATGGAGCCTCCATTGCTTTTCTTTGTTGAAAGAAATTTTCAAGGACAGAGTAATTGTAAAATTACAAGGTAGCAATTTATGAGAATAAATGCCTAGAATTTTCAGATTTATGCTTCGAAATCACAAGTAGATTTCCTGAGAAGTATTGTGTGAGGCATGCTGTTCAAATGACAATGTAAATGTTAAAACACATTTAAGTGAAGTGAAGAGCTTTTCAAATCAGCAGGCATTTTGGCTAATGCTTCTATATCAAATAAGAGGTGAGTTTCAGTTTAAATTTTATATTCCACAGGGGAGAAGGTAAACATTGTTCTCTGAGTACCCATAAGCACCTGCTATTAGATGTCTTGGATGGTATGGGGGGGGAAGCCATAAATAAATATATGCCTAAAATAACATCGTCTACTTATTCTTCAGGATACCGTTGTAATGGAGTAATCTTATATCTAATGCTCCTCAATCAGAGGTTTCCCATTTATTATTCCTGATTTACCTCACTATTTTTTTTTTTTTTTTTTTTTGCGGTATGCAGGCCTCTCACTGCTGTGGCCTCTCCCATTGCAGAACACAGGCTCCGGACGCGCAGGCTCAGCGGCCATGGCTCACGAGCCCAGCTGCTCCGCGGCATGTGGGATCTTCCCGGACCGGGGCACGAACCTGTGTCCCCTGCATCGGCAGGCGGACTCTCAACCACTGTGCCACCAGGGAAGCCCTACCTCACTATTTTAAAAAGGTATGTCAACTGGTTAATTGTTTAATGCCTTACAGCATTTCTTAAGTTTTTATTTATCTGTGCCTAATTTCTCCAACAAGTGTATAAACTGAGGACAAGAAAGATGTATTATATTTCCTGTGACTTTCCCATAGTAGCAAGAATACAGCCAAACAGTAGATTAAAAAAAATTAGTTTATCTAAAACAAATCATTCAATTTCGGGGTTTACAAGTCAAGCATATAAAATAAAATGGCCAATTTTTAACGACAGCAGAGTAACAACAAAATCATCTCTACAGACCAAATACAAGAATTGAAGAATAAAATTAATTTATAAATAGAAGTGTAAAACAACCATTTTTCTAAATACTATAAACACATATCCTCCTTATAGTGAAATACTTTTATTAATTCATTGTGACACTGTAGAAGGCTCCAGTTACACAATGGTGAGTAAGACAGGACTAGTCACCCCTACATACCCCTTACAGTATATAATATATCAATATGAATTAAGGATGCAGATTTGCCCGAGGGGTAGAAAACATAGTGAATGGAGCTTGAGAGCTTTGGGTTTAGAGCTCTGCTTTGACACTTGCTGACTGACTCTTACAGAGTATATTAAATATAGGTGACATTTCTGGCAGCCATATAGAAGCTATTTGATCCCTCATTCTTCATAAACTCATGAGATGACATAGGCCAAATTATTTGACCTTTTGTGGCAAAACTAGTGTAGAAACACACCTGAAAGAAGCTACTATTTTTAAAAAACGACTATAGGAATCATGTGCTCTTTCCTAAATAAAAAATTATTAAAAATACAGAAATTTATGAAATGTATGAAAGCTAAATGCATAGATAGAATACTTAAATGAAGACATTAATTAAAACTAACTTGCATGCAAGTTTTATGAAGGTCTTTATAAACCATTTCTTTAGGTGTTTATATTTTTCTTAAAACTGTGCAAGATGCTTTGTACAAATGCAAACAAGTGACAAATACTGAATGCATATAAAAATCATAAAATATGTAGCTTCCACATTTTTAGCTCACATAAGATGCCCAATTTATTATATTCAACCTTATTATATTAATAGAAATGAGTATATGCATGATCACGAGAAAATATGATTGTAAGAAGCAAATTTCAGAGATTATTATTATATAGTGAGTAGTGTGAGAGATCAAGTCTCTTTTAATTAAAGGCTCTATTTCAGATTAGGATCCACGGGATAGTCATAAAAATGTGTGCTGAGAAGAAAACTTGAGAAGTTAATGTACTGATAAAAATAAAGATTTAATTAAATTCATAAATATTGTGAACAGCAATAGTAATAGTAATTCAGCTCCTATCAGCAGCAGTTACAGCATTCAGCATACATCACATTGTTCTTATATAGTCCTAAAGCGAACTATGGGTCCCTGCTTACGGGTGCCATCAATTTCCTAAAACCAAGCTAAAATTATACTCTGGATAAGAAAGTTTTTATCACTTCTCTTATAAAGGATGGGGATGGTCTGACAGGGGGAGGGGGAGCAATTGGGGCAGCAGTAGAACAAACTGGGCCAGATTTGTGTCCAACTGGCCTCCTGCAATGCCTTATATTCTGTATCAGGGAAGGATTTCCAGATTTCTTCTTCCTAGCCATCCTCTACCTCTAGAGAAGAAAGGAAGAAACCCTCCCAACCTCACTGCCTGCTTTTTCACTTTGTTCTCAAACTACCACTTTAAAGTCCTCAGAAATAAACCACAGATGGTCAGACAAGGCTAATTATTACTACCAGAGCAATAGTGGCTGCTTACTGATTTTTTTTTCTCAGATTTTGGATGTTCCAAGCTAGTTAGGATTTAATTTGTTTAGACAAGCAAACACCCATCCTAATCGTGGGAGTATTCTGAAATCTATGCCCCTGTCTAGGTAGAGCAAGTAAATCTTTCATCAAAGTTTGTATAGAAACAAAGGTGTTACTTGGGGCTAGACTGAGGCATAGTGTGTATCACGAAATGGCAGCTTTGTGCTCAGCCAGTTGCACGGGGATTTTCCTTGGCCCACCTCCAGCTTTTTCAATTTTTATATGGAATGTATTTAACTGGTGCTTAAATTCTCCAGATCTATTAGATTCTACTGTTCAGGTCATCTTCCACCAGGAGCTTCACATATATAAATAACCTGCTTGGCCTCTGAAGGTACTGGAGTTTGTAGTTCCCACATTGACTAATAATATTGTTTGGTCCTCAGGAGAGACAAGAGTATCTTGGCCCATGTCAGAAGTTTTCGAATTCATAACAGTCAGAGAAATAGAGTTGTACAATTTATTTTTTTATTTTTTACTTTTATTTATTTATTTATTTATTTTTTGCGGTATGCGGGCCTCTCACTGCTGTGGCCTCTCTCGTTGTGGAGCACAGGCTCCGGACGCGCAGGCTCAGAGGCCATGACTCACAGGCCCAGCCACTCCGCGGCATGTGGTATCTTCCCGGACCGGGGCACGAACCCGTGTCCCCTGCATCGGCAGGCAGGCTCTCAACCACTGCGCCACCGGGGAAGCCCCTACAATTTATTTTTTAAATTATTATTTTTTTAATGGAAATAAAATGCTTTGAGGGATTACAAGATTTTGAGATGCATTGGACAAAATCCATAGATTAAGATTTTACAGGATATGTTTTCAGACTTGCTGTGCCTTATTCAGTAAACCTATTTTTATCAAATCATGTTATAAAATATTGATTATAATTATAGTCCTTTTTATTTCATCTCATGACATGTTTAATAGTTTCTATTTTTTTATTATAAGGTATGAAAAAATCATTTTATATATCATATAATGAGGAGTACACAGTTTAAAAAAACTGCGTGGAGGATGTATGAGCAAAAAAGTCTGACCACAGCAAAACACAGCCTTATAATAAGGAAAATAATAACAGTAAGTAAACATTTACAAAAAGTGCTTATCATTTATGCCTGATTACTGTGAAGCACACTAATCATTATATGTTCAAATAAAATGTATCCAATTAATTTTATTTTGTCTTATATTAACATTAACCTGCTTATTTAAAATTTTAGTTTTAAGTCTGTTGAATAGATGGTGGTTTTTTGTTTTTGTTTCTGTTTTTGTTTTTTGGGGTTTTTTTTTACCATTACTGGTTATGAAGTGAGTAAAGGAACAGGAGGCTGGTGTACAGAGAGAAAAGAAGAAACCCAAATGTCCTCTATGTTTTTGGCAAATATTATTTAATTTGAATTTAGCTTTCAATACTTTTTTTTACAGTAATAGAAAAAGCAGGTGATTGCTTTTGGAAATCTTGTTTATATTATATGTGTTTAATATTTCAGTTAATTTTTATTCTAGGTAGATTGGCAATTTGTCATCAGTTCTCAGGGTTCCCACAGTCATCTGTCAATAACTAATTTGAAAAGTCATTTTGAGTTAGAGCTGTCCTGTTTACAGGACTCTAAAATCTAACTGCCCTCACCTGCAACTGCACCCCTGGGACATTTTATGCTACAAAAAACATACTTTTCGACACCTTTTTCAGTTTCTCAAAAAAAGTGTGTTACCATAATAAACATCCTTGTGAAAGTTTGCTCCTTCCAACATATGCAAATATGTGTCATTTCATCTGAGTTAAATGCAATCTGAAATGTTATATATGCCATGTCCACAAAATAGAAATATTATCAGAGCACAAATCAATAAACTATTGATGAAATTCTGTCACTGCTGAGAATAAAGACTTTCTAAATCATTATTAGTTATTTTTGAACACATCAACAATATTCAAAAATAAAATCAATAGCAATTAATTATAGAAAAGTGTGTCTATGTGCTGATAATAAAGCAAGTAAGAAGTAAAGAGGCTTGATTAAATTTTTCAAGTAAAAAAATAATTGAAATAAACTTAAAAGTCAATTTGGCTTCAATGGTAGAAAGAGATGTTAGATATCAAATAATCAGTTTGACTAATTTTTTTCACTTTTCAATACACTCTTTGAACCTTGGGAAACACAGGATCAGAATTAATTAAAAATATTCCACTCAGGACCTCTTCCTACATACTAGGACCTCTTCCTACATACTAGGAATTTCATATTTTTGCTCAGACAATCCAAGTTCACTGTTTTTCTTCTGCAATATTAATTAAATATGAAACCATGTTAAGTTATCTTGATAATGTTTTGAAAGTTATACTTGAAATAAATATCATCAGCCGGGACATCGGGATTGCAGTGAACTAACCTCTCTTAATAATAATTGTTAAGCTGCCTGATTAAACTTTGGTCATCATTGAGAACTCCAGTTCATAATCCAATTACACAACCAGATATACATAAGCATTCTACCTCTTATATACTAAACATATGAAAAATTAACCCCAGATACCTTCAAATTATATTATACATACCAATAATATAGAATAAAAATCCTAGTTTATTCATTTTCCTAACAGTTTGAAAAATATCTACATTAGCTATATTTACAGTATTTACAACAGTAGAAAAGGGAAACAAAATTGGATTCACTTTTGTGAAGTATGTATATTTGTATATACATATTTGATAAATGAAATATAGTTAGTTTTAAAAAGTACTACATAAGTGTTTTGGTGTTTGGGGATAAAGATGAGTTATAAATTATATCATTGATTGATATGATATGAAAAAGAATTTTTTGGCTTAAGCTCAGTCTTTGTCATTGTAGTGTCAAGATCCAAGGGCATTGAGTAACTTTCTTATGAGAGGATGGGATATGAAGGTAAGGAGATTTGTTATTAAACCTTGAAAATAGTGTACACTGAATATATTTACTGGCATTGTGTCACTATTGCTCCAAAACATCCATGGGATTTGGGTGGAGTGAGGCAGAATCTGTGAGACAAAGAAAGAATCAGGAAGCTAGGAATAAGAAAGGAAAAAAAAACAATTAGGGGAAAGTGTGGAGTTTATATTTAATTTCTATATTTCCCTTTCACAACTTCTCAGCTAGGATTCAGCTTTGGCTCCCATAAGCACACTGAAAAAACAATGGCTTTATCAGATGTCGTTTGTGACCTCCTAACCAACAAATCCAGAGCAATGCCTCCTTCTGGTCCTCATTCAACTCATCTCTGCAGCATCTGACTCTGTTCATCACTTTTAAGTACTCTCTCCTGGTTCTCCTCATCTGACTACACCTCAGTGCAATGCTGGCTCTGACTTCTTCAACGGTGCCTTAAAAGTCACTATTTATTCCCCAAATATTTTTTCCTTGGCCATCTTTAATTACATTTCATTTTATTCCATTTAACTCAACTAATTAAACATTCATTGAGCTTATTGATATCCAGCGCCAAGAGAAGCATGATTGGTTAGAAAGGGTAAGTTTAAAGATACTTAAGACTCATTCTTTGCCCTCAGGAAAGTTTTATTTAGTGGAAGATACAGCAAACTATAAATCTTTTCCTTTTTTTTTTCTATCTATTTATGGGTGACCTGAAGGCTTTAACAAGTGCCTAGTTAAGATGAGCTTCACATATTTATCTCTACCCTCAACCTTCATCCCAAACTCCAGATTCAAATTCCAAATACCCTCTGGACATGTCCCCGTGGATGTCCCACCCACTTTTCATATTAAGTATTTTCAAATGTAACATCATTTAATCTTCCCGTCAACAGGGAGGGTTTCTTTGTTTTATACATGAGCTCAGTTAGTGGTCACATGATTCTTCCTGTTATCAAGGCCAGAAACCTTCTATTTTTCTTCCCTCACCTTGAATAAGTCCAAACACTTTCCAAATCTTCTTCTAAAATATCTCCCATTGTTACTCTCCAGTCCATTTCCACTGGTCGCTGCCCAACATCAGACACTCTCATCATTTCTCAAATCAGACAGAACAGACATAATGGCTTTTTTGATTTTTACCAATCAGTTTTATACAATGTTGTCTGTTTAATTTTTGCAAGGTACAATTCTGGTCATGTCCCTCACTGTTCAAAAATTTCCCCATAGGGCATAGCCTAGAAAATAAAATCTGGTCTCTTTTACAGGGAACTAAAATGTCTATCATTTGGCACTGCACTCCCTTTTTCATAGGCTTTTCCTACTTTCTCTAGTGCTCATTATCTCAGCAACAATGTTCAATTACAGGCCTTTCACAGCTAAATGCCTTTGCTTATACAATCTCTCACCTCAACATCTAATGCCTTTGGCTTGCTCTATAATTGTCATAGCTATTCTTCAAGTATCAGCTCAAATTTCACTTCCACTTGGAGAATCCTCCCTTACTTCTTCTTCCAGTTTAGAGTCAGAATTAATGGCAAATTTCTTTCTATGTCCATAAAAATTTGTTCCTGTCTTTATTTATTCAGCTGTAAGTTATGATCAGTCAATTATGTATCTTTATTTCTAGCTACTCAGGTGAAGGCAGGAGCCCTATGTATAGGAGCATCACAGACATTCGTTGGTTAGGGTAAAGCCAGTAAGGAAGGACTACCGAAATGCTATATAATCTTTGGAAAGACCTGCTAAAGAATGTGATACACCTCACCTCTCCCTTTCACTGCTCCCCAGGCAGCCTCATCTACTGCATGCCTTCAATTAGCAGCTACATGCTGAAGACAACAAAATTGATCCTTCAGCCCAGAGCTCTTTCCTGAACTATACATTCCACCTGGATGTTACACAGGCTCTGCAAGTTCAACCTTCCTAATTATTAACTCAGCTTCTTATTCCCTAAACCTGACTTGTCTTCCTGAATATTTTCTCTATTGGTGGTACCTGTTCTCAACCAGTTACCCAAGGTAAAAATCTGGAGCCATCCATGATCCCTTCTTTTTGCTTACTCCCCACATGCTACATATTTTATCTCTTAAATATTTCCTAAGCATTCTACTCCACTTCGTAGAATTAAATGTTTGTGGCCTCCCCAAACTAATATATTCAGATTCTAACCCCCAATGTGATAGTATTAGGAGGTAGGGCCTTTGGGAGGTGTTTAGGTCATGAGAGTGGAGCTCTCATGGGTAGGATTAGTGCCCTTATAAAAGAGACCCCAGAGGGCTTCCCTGGTGGTGCAGTGGTTGAGAGTCCTCCTGCCGATGCAGGGGACACGGGTTTGTGCCCCCGTCCAGGAGGACCCCACATGCCACGGAGCGGCTGGGCCCGTGAGCCATGGCCGCTGGGCCCGCGCATCCGGAGCCTGTGCTCCGCAACGGGAGAGGCCATAGAAGTGAGAGGCCCGTGTACCACAAAAAAAAAAAAAAGAGAGAGAGAGAGAGAGACCCCAGAAAGCACTCTTGCCCCTTCCACTGTGTGCAGACACAGCTAAAACATCGAAAAGCTGGCTATGAACAGGGAATCAGACCCTCACCGGACACTGAATCTGCTGGCACCTTGATCTTGGACTTTTCAGCCTCCAGAACTGTGAGAAGTAAGTTTTTGTTGTTTTTAAGCCATTCAGTCTATACTATTCTCTTACAGGAGTCCAAACTAAGACTAAGACAGAAACTGATACACATTCATGGCTCAGGTCTTCATTATTTTGTGCATAATCTACTAACCACAGTTCCCTGACCCATTTCCTTTAAAATCTCCATGGCTGCTATAATGCTTTACATAACATGCAAGTCTGAACGCCCCATTCAACTGCTTTAGATTCTTCTATGGTTTCCTATTCATCTATGGAATTGAGCCCAGCTTCTTCAACACACTCTACAAGACATTCCATGTCCTTCCTCCCTGACCTCTCTGGGCTCATTTCTGTTTACTCCATGCCTCACACTTGATGATTCAGCTACATAAACTGCAGACTCTTCTCTTTCCTGCCTCCCTGACTCTGCTCATACTGTTCCTTGCTCCAGATATTCCTTGCCTTCTACCCACTGCATTTCTCTTTTTTCCCTTGATCTTTCTACTTTGCTGATGCTTGGCCTAAGTCTAGATGGACCATTACATTCAAAAGGAAAATGCAACTTTTTGAAATGGGCTTGAGAGTTCCTCACCTTACTCCCATTAGCATTACCTTATCCTCCCTTTTTGACCAAGTTTATCTTTATACTCTGGAAAAATCTGAGTTTCTTAAGGGTGGGGAACATATCCCGGGTATCTCTGAAACCACAGTGCCTCAAAAAGTGGGTGTTCAATAAAGGTTTACAGAAGAAAAAAAAAGAAAAAAAATGAAAACTGATAAGTCACTTTATGGTGACACAATTAGTTGGCTTGTTAGAAAAATTACTCTGGCCTCAGAGCAGAGCTGTCCAAATGTGCACTTCATGGACATTATACTGTGTTTTGAGCTATCTAGTGAACGTGGACTACTTATTCTTGTTTTCCTACTACAGATTGTTCAGGTGACCTAATATTTCACATTCTAACTTTCTAATTTGGCCCATGCAGAACGAAAATTTTCCAGAAACCGGATGAAACACTGTAACCATGTCAGAGAATTTTCTCTAAGTCAATTTACACTAACCAGACAGGTTCAATTAAGCTGTAAGCAAAATTGATAAGCTGGATGAAGAGGTTATTACAGTTAAAAGAAGTCTATCTACCCATTTAAAAGTGGTTGTTTCTATGGCTAATCAATCATAAATTTCTCATTACTTTAATTGAGAAATTTTCTACATTTTAGATCCTATGAAATTCTCTGTTACTCTTTTCATATTTTAGTATTTTTTTAAGAAAAGCAATTATGCATCCTCATTCATCACTAGGGTATCTACACAAGAGAAAACTTTAATTGATGAGAAAAATTAAGTGCTTAAAATGAATAAGTCCATAAACATTCAATAGCTGTAGATTCTTTTTAAGCATCAAAATGTCAAAATAGCTTTGACTCACATAATTAAATTTGCCCAATCATTAGCCCATAATGTAGTGGCTCTTGGTATTATTCAGGGGGAATTCAACAACTTCACTCTTGATGTTTTAAAATTGACTACAACACTGGAAACGATTTCCACATAATCACTAGAAAGAGCTAAATAAAAATGATTTATTGATAATACATTTGAGCAGGTAACAGCTTCTATAGGTCTTGCTTTAAAACATTTAATTAATGTTTCTATTTGGCGCAGCAATTATAGCAGTGTCCCTTGGAAAGTGTTGTGGTTTTAAATGAGGGTGTAGTCCATTCCTCAGTTATGTGACCAGGAGCATCTTTTTATACATCTTTTCATACATCATTTCATACCAAGAGTGAGCTTGATTTCTGCTCTTAACTCTTGAGAAATCTGAGTGTTCACTTGAGAACTGTAGTTTTGATCTTAATCTTTTAATTCACTGTAGTTTATGCATACTTTCCCTGGGTCACCTCTAGCACTTAAACTATCAGTGGTGAAGGAACAATTCCTTTATTTAAAAAAAAAAAATTCTAATATCTTTCAGATGATACTTTTATAAAATATACTGAAAATGAATTGCTCTAAAGCAAAATTAAAAATCCAAAGACAAAACACACATCCACTTTTTTTTTTTTTTCTTTTTTTTTTTTCTTTTTGCGGTATGCGGGCCTCTCACTGCTGTGGCCTCCCCCGTTGCGGAGCACAGGCTCCAGACGCGCAGGCCCAGCGGCCATGGCTCACGGGCCCAGCCGCTCCGCGGCATATGGGATCCTCCCAGACCGGGGCACGAACCCGTATCCCCTGCATCGGCAGGCGGACTCTCAACCACTGCGCCACCAGGGAGGCCCACACATCCACTTTTTAAAGTATTTTTGTTTCTACAAACAGAAAGTAACTATGGCAAATTGCTATAAGCTTTTTGTAGGCTTACTCAATTTTTGTATTTATCTCATGATTGACCAACAACAAAGTTCTCCAACCAGCACTGGTCTTTAGACCATACTTGAAGATCACTGAATCTATACCCAAGTCTTTAATCCACAAAGACAATTTTCAAAATGGGACTATACTTGCTACTCAGTTTTCTAAAGGGTCCTTAAAGCATAAAGATGGAGGGAAATTTTCCTAGCATTGTATCTTGACAATGGCTCCTCCATCCTTAAATCCTCTTAAGACAGGACATACCCCAGCCATAGTTTTTCCTAGCTCCCACTCTTACATTTGTTGATTAACCCTTAGTGGTGACAATGTTGTTTATAGATTTATTTATTTTGACCTCTTAATTTCAAAGTACTTCCATTAGTCCCAGCAAGCTTTTTGTTTCGTCAGCCAATTCTCTAAAGGAAGCATTTCCTGAATATCCTTAAACTTGCATTTTAACATCTAAATATTAGGCTTCCTTTTAAAATATATGCTGGTTTCTGCTCTAGGACTCATCCATCCTACTTGGTCATTAAGTGGAAAAACTGATTACCACAATACAGAGAAAATGGCAGAAAGAGAAGGCACAGCTGAGTGAAAACACACAACAGTAATTCAAGACAATGCTGCCAAGTGTCATTAGCTGAATGAAATTACAGTAGGAACAGAGTCAGGCAATTCTCACTGGCCAACAGCTTACAGAGCAATATGCTGCCCTAAACATATTATATGGATATGGATATATAAGTATATATGCAGAGTTCTGTGGTGGATTTTATATGTTATATTCATTATACATGAATTATGGATCTAATATACGTATATGCAAGATATAAGTATATATATAAATATACACAAACGTGTATTCACACATGTCACACACACACACACACACACACACACACACACGTCCTCCCTGGAAAATGCATCAGAGACAAATAGCATTTTAATAAACCAGTTTGGCATAGATTATCTGAAATGCATATCTTAAACCTAAATCATTTCTCTGAGCTCCAGACTGGAATGTTCAAGCGCAACTCGACACTTGATGCCTCCCTTAGATGTTATCTAAAGGAGCTGCGGTAGTACTAGTGTGTCCCAAACCAAACTTCTGCCTCCTCAAATCCAGTTTTTTTCTAACGAAGACTACCTCAGACAGTCCCATTCTGTGAATTTATTTTAGGGAAATTCATAGTCAGTGCATCTTTCTTTATAAGAGCATAATAACTATTGATAAAGGATTAATTAAATAACTCAACAGCTGTTCAGTCAGATATTATTCAACTCTTCAATGAATGAGATAGATTTTTATATCCTGACTTGGAGAAATATGATCCAAGGTACATTGTTAAGTTAAAAAGGCAAGTTTCAACACAGTAAGTAAAGTATGATTAATTACTATATGATAATGGTAATCTATTAATATAGTCATAGATAAAAACATTTGGAAGAACACATGCAAAAGAGTTCAGTGTCTATTTCTGGGTACTGAGATTATAGGAAATGTGCACTTTTTAAAAGGTTTTCTATAATATAAGACTTTTAGTAAGCATTTTTATTACTTTAAAATCAGAAAAATAAACAGATAAAAAGAGGAAAAGAAAGACACACAGAAGTGGTCAGGTTAGAAGTACAGTAAAGAAAAGAGGAATCTAAAATAGGGGAAGAGAAGAAAAAGGAAAATTAAGCAGGGTGATGCTTAGAGACTTCATGAGCATTTGAACTGTGGCTCTCCCAAAAAAGAGAGTCAGGTAAAGACCAAGCAGAGCGATCACAATGCTGCTAGGTTTTAACTTTACATAAAATAAGAGTCAAGCAATTATTTAAAATGATAAAGTAAGAAGGGTTTAAATGATAATCCCTGTTCGCCATAGACTTCAGTGATCTCCTAATGCCCTCAGGCCACAAGACCAGCATCTGCAAGCTCAAAACTGCCAAATGTCTCAGAGGTCTGAGGTTTTCAGTGAGTGAAATGACAGGGTAATAAACTTGTGTCAAAGCCTCTAAAAACTTAAAAAAGAAAGGGTAAATAGGCCTACAGTTGTCTATAAAGCAGGTAGTTCTTTTGATCTGATTCTGTGCAATCTTTTGCTGCTACCAATGGCTGCTTGTGGTCAATTATGGAAAGATGGCTTCATTTTTTGGCCAGTTTTAACGGATCTTTATTAAGTAATGCCTTCAAAATAAGGTAATGTGCATGTTGAGAGAAGAGATTAACAGTGCTATGTGTGATATTTTTTGACATGTAAAATCTGAGTTCTGACTGCATTTTAGAGAACAAAGGATATAATAATATTTTGATGGGAGCACATCAAATATTTTTGTGCCAGTTTTAACCAACTTTGACCCTTAAAAACAAACATAGAATTTTTATCTACTAACAGCCACTATGGAATTTTGGCTACTACCAGTGATGTGAACCCAGTGATGTGAACCCAGGACACAAAGAAACAAGCCCAGGATTTGTACTTACAGTCACAAGCATTTCTTGATAAAACTGCCACAATCAGCTTATTGAACCCATTTAACTAGATTTTACTGTTTGCTG
Source organism: Mesoplodon mirus (assembly GCF_964341445.2). Lineage (NCBI taxonomy): Eukaryota > Metazoa > Chordata > Mammalia > Artiodactyla > Ziphiidae > Mesoplodon > Mesoplodon mirus. The sequence goes on from NC_138982.1 coordinate 117,186,278, forward strand.
TTAGCTGCTTTTGCTTAAAACACTTAAACCTGAGCTGAGTGCATGGAAGAGTTAATAATCAAAGCAGCAAAACAGACACATCAAAAATTCTTATATCCAAAGCAAGAACAGTATGCCAACATTAACATGAAAATATCTAAGAAATTATTTTGTTTATTCTTAAAGCAAGGCTTTTGCGTAAAAACGTAATGGTGTCATACAATAAAACATTCTTATTTTTAAAGAAATTTATGTTCAAATAATTGTTTTAATCATAATCGTTGGTTCATGACACATTATCATCATTGGTCCGTGAGCCGGTTCCTTCCTTCCCCCCTCCCTTCTTTCCTCCCCTCTTTCTTTCCTTCCTTCCCTTTGTCACCAGCAAAGCCCATGAACAATTCTTGGGAAATAAAATTAGAACCTGGGTAATAAAATAAAGTCTAACCTTTTTCTTTTCCTTGGTGCTTAGTCTAGTCTCACTTGCTCAAAGGGTGCGGCGTGCAGAAGCCTCACACCAGGCTCTTCGGATCAGAGTTCCTCACGTGAAAGGGCCGTGCTAACACCTAAGCTCAGGCAGGGAGGGTGTGCAGAAGCCCCTCACACGGCAGCAATTCAAGATGGTGGCGGTGAGCCGAGGGCAGAGATTCTGCTCCCCGCCCTGTGATCTGGAGCCTGAGCAGCGCAGCTGCGCGCGCCCGCCCTGAAAGAACTCCGCCCCCTCCCCTCCCCTCTGGCGATCCCTATATAGCAGCCCTGCCCCCGGCCTGTTGAGGAGAGCATGCGCTCTAGGGTGCAGGTTCAAACTTCGGCGTTCTTTAATCAGAGAATAAAGCTTTCCTTTGCTTCTGAACCGAACTCGGTCTCATTTTATTGGCTCGAGTGACACCAGCTAGGAGAACTCTTGCTGGGGACCAACTCAGGAGAGTCAGTGACCCTTCCTTCCCTCTCTCTCTCTTCTTTTTTCTTTTTTCTTTCACCAAGTTTTAAAAATATAACAAATAGCAATGAACCCATACCCTAAGTCAAAAACTAGATTACGGTAAACTTACATGGATCTATGTGCTCTCCCCCAACCCTTGTTTGTTTCCTCCAACTGAGATAACTAAAGTTCTGAATTTTAAAATTATCATTTTTTTTCTTTGAAGGAAAAAAACCCACATTTATTACATATATAGGTATTCTAACACTATCTGTTGTTTTCTAAAAATATATATACTTTTATGGAAACTCACTTGTAGTTTTATAGGTCCTGAATTTTTCATTTGATATTGCATTAAGATGAAATCATTGATTACTTGCGATTAGCTGTAATTTATGCATTTTCATGGGTGTATAGTATTTCATGGTGGACTAGACTATAACTGATCTCCTCACTCTACTGTTGATGGACTTTTGACTATTCTCTATGGTAAAACTTAGCAATTCCACTCCTGGAAATATTAGCAGAAGAAAGTTTTGCATATGTGCATCAGGAATGTTCATAACCATACTAATCATAATTTTAAAAGCAAAAAACTATCAGAAACCTTGGTTTTGAACTTTAACCAAAGGAATTACTTATCAGAACTGTCCAACATTCTCATGCATGCTTCCCTTGTGAAATCAAGTGAATATTAAGGTATCTTTATTTTTGTTTGAACTTTAAATTTATTTTTTATTAAAAAAATCACCTATTTTCGAGAAACACTTTTCTCAGTGTGTACACTCATCTCCATTTATACTGTTAACACTATTCTACAACTATCCAAAATGGATAGCAGGTAATTCTTTAGTTCTGTTTTATTCCTTTGCCATAGCACTTCTTATTAACTGATATTTCCCTTGTTGTTTGATGATTTTTTTTATCTCCTTACAACTGAGCAGGGATCTTGGCACCCTTGGACATCACTGTATCCCTATCATGCTGAACACTGCCTTGTACACAGCAGATGGTCAGTAGATATTCGTGAATGAAGAAGCTGTGACTAGTGCAGTGTTGATGTATGGCAGTGGCTGATCACTGTGTTTTGGCATGTCTAAAGAGTGTTTATTATTTTAAGGCTGTGGATACAGTGATTAAAACATGTTCTGTAAGAACAGTATGTTTTAACTTCATCAAAAACAAGATTCTTATGTTTAAGTCTGCAAAAAATGCAAACAGAAATGTTTTTCATCATTTATTAAGTACCTCTGTAATTAACGCACAACACTTCTTTATATTTTGCCAAGAAAATAATAACTTTTTTGCTGGAAAATGTAAAACTCAACCAAAAAATAGGGCATCTATCTATTTCAGAGGCTCCCTAGTGATCATTGTGGCCCTAATTAAGGACAGCTTTCTAAAGTGAGAGGTAATTGCTGACACACAGAATGCAAAGAGTTCAGTGAGAAAAATGAGCAGTAATGAATATTCACTTTGAAGCTTGCCTGACAGATTGCTTAGATTACAGAAAGTTGGAGAACTATCCTGAATATGGCTGGTAAAGGAGATTATTTTCTTGACCCTCACTTCCATCATTACTTAATCTGTATCAGTTTTAATGCTTCGGTCTGGGAGCCTTGCCTCTAAAAGTCAAAGATTTATGGTGAGTGAAAAATGTCCATATTAAAAAGGTAAGAGGAGATCCAGATGATATCCACTTTTGATCACTATAATTAATAGCTGAATCTTCAGTAGTAACTAATTGAATGGGGGGGGGTCAGTGTGTTGCCATGGTAATGTCCTAGCCAAGAAGTTTTACCCATTTTCCAGTCTGCTGCCCCTTTGCATAACTGAAGTTATAAAATGCTTTAATTGCAAGATTTGCAAATGATGCAACATCTGGGCTCGAATTTACATATAAAGGGAGAAGTTTAATGGAGTTATTAGCATATCTGTGTGAACTCCTCAGTTTTTATATTTAATTATGAAACCTGCAGTTTCACCAATGAACTCTGTATACGATAGAAAAAAGTAGTATGGAAAGATATAAGAATCAGCAAGTAAGTTTCCACCATTTCATTTTAGGAAGTACAATTTTTTAAATGGCCAGTCTTTTTCTTTGAGTTTATCGTGATTAAAAAATTGGTTAATGGAAGAATTTGTTTAAAAACCTGCATCACTCTCATGACTCTATATAGTGAAATAAAAATTTTAAAAATATGTCCAGATTATACTTTAGAAAATTCAGCAAAAAGAAAATATCAACTGAAAAATAATGTTGGTACCTCACCCTTGTAACAAGAGTGTAATATTATTATTTAATTATAGACATGTGAGGATTCCTGTAACAGTATTCCCATAAGAGAAGAGAATATATATGTTTTATGAATTAACTAATTCAGACATAATACAAATAAGTGATGTTTCTATAATAATACTGTCCGAAGAGGTGGGGATAGGATATGTGGGTTTATAAGTCTGGTGTTACTGGTGTTTTACGTAAAACAAAACAAAACAAAAAAATTGTGTCATTAGAATCACTGTTTATTCTGGCTATTGGGTTTTGAAATGAAGTCCCTCAAGGCACCCCACAAAATTTGTAATAGCATGTAAATATCCAGAGTATCCTTTCAATCGATATGATAGTTATAAAAATGGAACTACTTTATAGGTCTAATATGCAGAAAAATACTGAAAACCAGGAGGAACAGTGATAGAATTTTAAAAGAAACAAAAGTCCAGAACCTCTCACTATTTTTCGAGTGGCACTACAGCATCACTGAGCTTTCTAGTAGAATTTTATGCCTGCAGCATCTTTTTCTACCAAAACTATGACCTTGAGCTGTATTTTCCAGGATGCTGACACAGCTAATTACCTGAGATTTTGTACCTCTAAATTTCAATGTTTGCAGAAAGTTTGGATTATTAAAAATTACAGGGCCTCCCTGGTAGCGCATTGGTTGAGAGCCAATGCAGGGGACACGGGTTTGTGCCCCGGTCCGGGAGGATCCCACGTGCCATGGAGCGGCTGGGCCCGTGAGCCATGGCCGCTGAGCCTGCGCGTCCAGAGCCTGTGCTCCGCAACGGGAGAGGCCACAACAGTGAGAGGCCTGCGTACTGCAAAAAATAAATAAATAAAAAATCACAAAAAAACACTAAAAATATAAAGGTTTAAAAGTAAAGATATATATATGGGCATATGTATCTTATACTACTAAATTGAATTTAACACGTTCTTTTGTATGTATCAAATATTACACAAAATTAAAAATTTAATTTAAAAGAAAATCTCATCTGAATTGAAGGTACACAGTACAGGACAAAGACAAAGAGCACGAGACCTGGTATCCAGAGAGCTGGATTCAAATGGATCCAGCTCTCCCATTAAGGCCAAGTAAACTCAGGTAAATTGCGTAACATCCTAACACAGATTCTGCATCTATTAGGTGCAATTGATAATGCTTACTAACCATCTTATGATAGACATTTAACAATGCAAATAAAGTCCTTAGCAAGATGATAGTACGTAATAATTTTCAGATAATATTAGAATGTAATTTTAACGATCTACCTCATTTGTTGGTACAGCTACTACTTCTGATAGAAGTGGCCGAAATTGGTCAGAGGAAGGTAAAACCATGGCTGACTGATAAATTTGAGTTAGCCTATGATCTCCTAATGAGAGCATAGGCTTTTACTAATAGCCAATTTGTTGGAAACAAAGCTGCTTTTAAGTCCCATCTAGGCCCATAATTTTTCACTGTTGCACTAGATTTCCATGATGCTAGGCTATGAGAAATCCTGCAGGGAGCATCCTTCTCCTCTTGGTAAGACAAAGGCAATAGATAGATTTTCTTCAGAGCAGGCGGTCAGTAACTCTACCTA